>NC_141771.1:18517533-20917533 GCF_051362555.1 Lingula anatina | reverse complement strand
TGCATTTCCACTGTCGCTTCCTTTGTTTCATGTCACACCACACATCCACACACGTGTGACCACTATGTCAACCGGCGTCTCTAACAGTCTTGAGAAGGCGGAGCCATCATTGGTTCAATACATATATATTATCCTTGTATTCTGTTGTGAGATCATAGCAATTGTATCAAAATGTGTTTGTATTAATACAAATTAATAATAATAATAATAATAATAATAATAATAATAATAATAATAATAATACTGAAAAAGATCGGGACTGAGATGAGATGCGTGGAACTTATAAAGACCAAATTGCTACACACCGCAAGAATTCCACGCGAAATGGTTTATATCTGAGTTGTCTTCTTGATACCAAAGCTCAGGCTTCACATAAGATGATGTGGGACTTCAATAATAATAATAATAATAATAATAATAATTATAATAATAATAATAATAATAGAGGTGATCGAGAACACACACCCCTTAAAAGAGTTGACCATATACCAATTTTATCGTGGCGTTTTAACAAGCTCCTCACTTTTATTGAGCAGAATACTGGGACCGACTTCAAACCTGTCTGTTAGCATTGGTCCACAGTTTGCACAGCGTGGTCATTACAGTATATCAGAAAAGTAACAGCTTGCTGCCCATGTCACCATGCCACTGATAAAAGGGTCGTTGGTGACATTTTTACGAAAGAAAACATCAAATCTTCGTGCCATATCAACCATTCTCAAGCACCTCCGAGGCTCCGATCATCATTCCAAAAAGGTATTCCCTCTACAGGTTTTATGACAGCCATCTTGACGACATACATGACAAACTGATTTTTCAGTTTTGCCCAAAAAAAACCGCAATTATGACATCATCCGTAAGATGACATATGTGTAAATGTTAATTACTTTAGTCACTGAACACTGAAGATTTATTTATTACCCAAAAGAATGTAGGTAAGGCAGTAAATGAAGTGTTTTGGGCGAGGGGTGACAATATCCTTAGCCATGTCTTCTCGGCGGTGCGCTTTCTGCTGTTATTTATTTAGTTATTTATTTATTTTTGCGAGTGCTTTTTTTATGTCATGGATTGCAGGGAACATAGATAAGGAAAGGAAATGAAATAGTGAATCTTTAAAAAACTGATAACGAAGTTAATAGTTAAAGTTGCATATATAGATTGTACAGTAATGTAATAGATCGCTCGATTCTAATGTGCAGATAAAAAGAAATGGTATGCAACATTAATCAATCCGTCTGTGTGACAAGCCAATCTATGGGAATGCACTCTTAGAGACTATTCCCATAGATATTTCGATCGATCTATCCCCCTGGGGAGTCTCACTAGATTGCTGTCAGCTTAAACAGCTTAAATGTCTGTCCCGCCTACTAAAAGCTGTAAAGGGGTAATTAACTTTTGTGCGCGCTCGGCTCCCGGAAGCTGACAGCAATTTAGCGTGAGCCCCCAGGGAGTTAGGTCGATCCAGATGGATCGATCTAAATCTGTGGGAACCCAGTCTTAGACCCTCAGTACATCTGGTCATGTGCCACACAGCCGGTATCTACCACGTCTTAGTATTGCTCATCATGGTTAAGTACCGTGCCATTCTAAGACTTATTCAGCTCAAATAAAACGGCAATAAAAAGACGAGGCATATTTAAAGCACGTCAACTTACTTCATCCAAGAACTACCGTGCAGCTCATCAATCTGCGGGTTAACTGCCAGATCTTGCTAATTACAGGAAACCATTATGATGTCATTAGTTCTACCCATATAATAACCTTGTACCAACTCCTACACGTACTTTAGTATGGAAATGTGCGGCCAGAAGGGAGCAGAGCTGTTATCTTCATCAGATTTTTAGTGTGAATTATTGATCCCTTCCCCCAAGAAACTGATTGCATGTTTTGCATTGTGTGTGATGTATTTTTTCTGTACTTTTATAATGGAGTGAGTGTTACGCTAATGTAGTCGTCTTAGTAGCCTGAGCTGTCTTTGTGTGAATAGTACAAATATAGACAACCACGTTGTTAAAGAATGAAAACCATCTGAAACAATCTCTTGGAAAAATTAGGCCCAGTGTAATCTGAAATAAAAATGACGGGTAGTCCGTGGTTATTTGTGGCATAGTAGCTACAAAACTTGGCAACACTAGTACTATTCAGAGTTACTATTTACTACATTTGGTAGTGTGCCATTTTTCAAAAGGTAGTTTTAAAAAATGAATGCTAGTCTGAAGTTTTCATTTCAATTGAATATTCCTCTTATAACATCTATAGAGCGATGATCAGTCAAAAATAAACGTTTCAAAGACCAAGAGCATGTAATGTTTTTTTAATTACCGTTACCTGTAAAAGAATTTGACAGAGCGTTAATTTTGCCAGTCAGCAAGCGTGCCTGGTATAAACTGCCCAAGTACGACAAACGATTATCACAGCCACACATCAGCCGAACACGTTGGTAGAATAAATTCCTGTACTGAATGCAGCATTTTACTGGAGTCAGTCAACAAAACACAACAGCACTAGAGTGCAGCCGACTGTCTCCCTTGTTATGTACAGACATACCTGTATAAGAAGTCGTATTGGAATTCTTAATGTTACCTTGAATTTGTCCTTTGACCTACTTTCCACCATGAATTGTGGTTTGCAAATTTTAGAAAACTGTAAAACTGGCAGAGATACGCTGATAGTTACTATTGAACTTGAATAGAAAATCTAATATTCGTAATCTTAATGTGACCTTGAATAAGATCTTTGACCTTCTTTTCACCATGCATGAACTAAACTTTGCAAAACTTCCTCTTCTTATATCTCACAAACTGGCAATGATACGCATAGCTACTATCGAACTTGAACAGCAACTAATATATTAACAATTTCAATGACTTTGACCTTTCACTTACCTGTACTTTTCACAATGAACTGAACATTGCAAAATTTCCGGCCCTTATATCTCAAAAACTAACAGAGGTACGCTCATCTTTACAATTTAATTTGAATAGGAAATCATATATTTGGCATCAAAATGTGACCTTGATTTTGACATTTGACCTACTTTTAACCGAGAAACGCAGTATGCAAATTTACTGGCCCTTATATCTCCAAAACTAGCATAAATACACCCTTAGGTACTATCGAACTTGAATAGGAAATTGTATTATAGGCATCGTAATTATCTTAAATTTAACCTTTGACCTACTTTTCCACAAAATGCTCTTCACATATTTACCACCCCTGTTCCTCAACAGCTTTAAGAGATACATCAATAGATCCCATTTAACTTGAATGAGTTTGATCTCACTGGTGGTATAATATTTGGCTGCAGTATCACTGCTCTGTTCCTCTGGACTATCCATGTTTCCTGTTGTGCGTAAAATTTGGAATTGATTTTGCTGTCAAGCATTGCGTAATATTGCATCAAAAATGACGAAATAACCTATTTTGTGCATTATTATTTTTCTGGATTATGTCTGCACATTTGACAGCTTTGTAGCATTGTTAATGGATTTATTTTGATTTGCGAAATTGACTGGAGGTAAATATTGGGGATGTTGCAATGTGAATGAGTTGCAGAGTGCAACAACCAGAGCACTACCCCTCAAATGAATTGCCCAGTTCTTAGAACACTTATCCATTAACTGTGCTAATCGGGCTTTTCACATGTACAGCGACCAAATTACGTCGGAATCAGACCATCAAGGTAAGTTCCAGAGTGTCACGAGGCACACGCCAGGTTATTACCCTGAGTTTCACAGACACAGAAAACTGAAGATATTCATATTATATAAATATTAGCAACATTGCATTCTGTTTTAGAGAGCCAATAGTGATCTTTTGTACGTATCTCACCTGGATCATTTTGTAACTCTTCGCAATATGGGATTTAATTCATCACAAAATCATCATTGATATTGCATCGTGAGTTAAAAAGTAGGAATTTTACGTTTCCGTGTTTTCATTTTGGCGTGGTGCTGCGGCTTACGCACGGACACAGAATGGAGAGTGCGCTGAAGAATAGGAACTGTCAAGAGCTAACGGTAGAGTGCATGGCTGTTATAACATCCAATCCTCGATGAGGAACATCTGTTGTAAAGTGAAATAACCTTGCCAATATTCTTTTTCTTTTAAAGTATCATTAAGTGCACTCAAACACTTCCACGTGCCAGTGCGGTTTTACCACTTGTTGTGTGTATTAGGTATCGGAAAGTTTGACACTGTGGTGGAATTAGTTTCAAACTATGTACACTTGAATTATAACTCACGAACGTGAACTTCAAATGAAACGTGTATGCGATGTGAAATCACGTAAGTGTTAAAACCGAAGACGTCATTACAATACAGTTAAATAACTTTAAATGCCAGTCATTTACATTTGATTATGATTTAAAATTCATTAACTACCCTGTGATGTTTTTGAAAAAGTTCCTGAGAGTAAGAAGGGCGATCTATACGTTCAGGTGTGTAAAATTGGTTAAAAAATAGCTTTTCCTCATTACTTTTATATAAAATACTTATCTAGAAACTGGCGTAATAAAATTAAACACTTTTACAGCAAAAATATCATTTTGGTTTGTTTTATTACAACTCCGCGAGCTTCAGCCTTAACTCTGCCCCCGTTTATCGACGATTTTTCTGCCTAGTAAAATTGTGTAAGATAATGATCGGTTAGCGGCGTAACTCCGTAACGAAGTCAGATATCATCACGGAAGTAAGTATGGTTTTCGAGAAGGATTTAAGATACAATCTGGTGCCAGTGTGTGCTTTTAATGTGTTCTTTTGTGAGATATGAGCCTCTTATTATGACGTTCCCCAAAAAAAAGACATTATTTTACATATTAACTGTTAAAATTAGAAGTGAGCCCTCCGAGAACATTACCCGACATGGGATTTCAGAGCTTATTGTTGTGATTAAATAGGCGTTAAAACGGTGTTGATATCTGTCAGGGGTGGATTCAGGATTATTTGAAGGGGGGGGGGGGGCGGAACGACAGACCTCAGATGCAAAACCGGCCATGGCCCCCTTGGTGTGGGGTTCGGGGCCTGCTCAAGGGCCCCGAAAATTTTTTGGTGTTTTGGTGGGCAAACGGTGCCCTTTGGTACGGTTAAAAACTGTGATTCAGCTAGTCAAAATTCAAATTTCAAGAGGGAAATATTAGTGTGATATATTTTTTCAGTAACTGAAAGGGGGGGGTCACGACCCCCCTGACACCCCCCCCCCCCTCTAAATCCGCCACTGTCTGTTCAGATGAGGAAGATTTGGTTGAAATTGAAAAGACCGTTTTCAACACAAAAACGTGACTGTCACGTCATCAGCTCGAATTAACGAATTCACCAGTTATAGATGTGATATGACAGCATCATCTCATAGCATGACAGTGTTTATTTCTGCATTATGTAAGCGGATAAAGATATAGTTCCTAACGTATCGATCTCCGCTGAATTAGGATAATGTGGTGCTTTCTAATGGACAACGTCCGACATAGCCCCAGGTCCGCGAATTATATAAGTGAAACGCTATTTCGCGGGGTCTGGGGTGTGGGGGTGGGGAGGAGAGTGGGGTCAGACTAAGGGCGCGGTGCGGCAAGGAAAAATAGTTCGCAAAATACATAAACGAGTATCTTACAGATTGTGTTCTCTAAAGTTCTGTCGATTTGCAGTCTGTTGTACAACAGTACGAATTCATCATGCTTTGCGTGCCTCTCATGTGTTGATTTCTCAGTCGGCATTTCTCAGCGATAACCTCTCTTTAGTTTGTCTTGCTGGTATCGTCGGTGCATATATATATACTTTCATAAATACTGCGTGTTGCTATGTTCAGTGATATGGCTATTGCTCAAATTGGAAATATTTTTGTTTCTTCTGCTGGCGAAAATCACATTTGTTGCATTTTAATAATTTTACGTAGTGTTACTTCTCACCTCACCGAGCCCGGGCTGCATAGAAAAAAAAGCCGTACAATTAGAAATAACTGCGGTTTGACCCACGGAGATTCTTGTATAACTGTTTTTCTGCCTAAACGTGCTCCTAAGGGGTTCAGAGAAGTGTTCGTAATTAGCGGTTACTCCTGCCGTTTGTCTTGAATGTTTGCTTTATTAACTGCGGTTTTGTAGTTTACTCGGTGAGATAAAAGTTTTTTATTATATTTTTGTTTATTTGAAAAAAGAAATTCATTCGATTGGCAAAATGCGGATGCGAATGATTTCATCCAGTGGGATTTTGCTGGAATTTCCACTGCCCTCCCATCATTGTCCTATAGCTAGATCATCTATTCCATTTATTTCAAAAACTGTATCCAAACACAAAAAGGTATACAGCTGTTGAACTTACTGCCAACAAACCCGTATACTGTACATTGGACTGTGCTAAATATATAGACCACTTCAAGACACAGTGGATTGGAGGAAACATGGTGTCATTAACCCCCTACAACAACCACATAAACAAGTTAACAGGCCAACGATGTAAATAGACAAATTGCATCGAAAATAGAAACATTTGAACTTCAGAAAAAAATCTGTTATTGCTTTACCAAGGTGCAGCGTTCATTCTTAATTTGTTACTTAACATCTAAGATTTCCTTTCATTAAGGCAAAAACATTGGCAATATTTTGTTTCCTCCTTCAACGCCTGTTTGTTTGTGTACACTTGTCAAAATAATTAAGGTTACGTGTGGAGTTCAAAAACTTTTTAAGGCAATGGAGAAAATTCTTATTATAAACATTTCACTAAAACGCAGTTTGGTGGTGTTTGCTTGATATCTTCCATTAAAAGCAATTTTTTAAACTGCACATTTGCCATTCACTTCAAATGCGCTGTCGAAATCTGTTTTGATACAAATGGCGGCCGGATTAAAAGTGATCTTCAAAGAAAAGGGAACTTATCTTAAAACAACAAAATAACTGGATAAAGTATCAATATTTGCTTCATAATAAAAACTACTTAAATGGAATCAAGAGCGTCAACTAAGACTGCATTCCCACAGATTTAGATCGATCCATCTGGACCGACCTAACTCCCTGGGGGTTCATGCTAAATTGCTGTCAGCCGAGCGCGCACGGAAGTTAATTACCCCCTTACAGCTTTTAGTAGGCGGGACAGACATTTAAGCCGGCTAAGGTTACAGAGATCTAGTGAGAGTCCCCACGGGGAAAGATCAATCTAAAATCTGTGGGAATGCAGTCTAAGACAACCTAAGCTGATATTGGCGAACATGTGCGTGGGCATTGTTCATTACTTAGTGCTGCATCAATCCCAGGCAACCGAAAAAAAAAAAAAAAAAAAAAAGTATGATTCATCGCTTTTCACCTCTTCGCTTCTTCGCTTCGAGCGTTTATCAAATTTGTGCGGTTAGATAGAAATGCGATAGCATTTTTTGAAACAGAAAAAAATCATATCGGAGAAAGACTTGTGCGTTAGCAACTTGCATAAATATTTGACACATGACGAATTTGAGAAATTAGTGTCCTTGACCTCAGTTTGTTTATATGAGGATTTAGATGCCAAAGTGCTAACCCACCCACCCACCCACACACACACGCACTCAGAGAGAGAGAGAGAGAGAGAGAGGGTAAGGTATAACTGTGATGTCCGGTGTGACTGGAATGGATATCCGGGGTCCCACATGATAAGTGTAGGTTAGGGTTATTTGGAGTATTGGGGTTAGCATGGGAAGATTGTCACCTGTGCAAAGTAATGGGGAACAGACTACGGTTCCTAGCAGACTTTAATTCCTGTTACACCGCCGTAAGAATTGTGGTAAGACAAAACTACAAGTTAATATAGGCGAAGTGTGTTAGTTGTGAATATTGAATGTGACGGTTGGTTGTGCCAGTGATGACAAGCCTACCACAGATAGGACACTGCTGGATCGTGATAATAATTCACAGAACTAGAATATCACGATAGCATCTAGAAAAGGTCCTCTGTACATATAGGTTATCTCTGTGCTTTCCCAAAGTCAGTTCAGCAGAGAACTGATGCCCTAGAAAATCCAGATGCAATAACAAAAGCTTGTCTTCAGGTAGTAAACGTTCATTTATCATCCTCAATACAGCCAATAGACTGCCCGTAATCACAAGACAACTCCATCCTGAAAATTTACATACTGCTGAAGTGAGGACGTGTTGTATTGGTCTTCTGGCGTGACTGAAATGAAGACGTGTTGAATTGGTCATCTGGTGTGCCTGAAATGAGAACGTGTTGTATTGGTCATCTGGCGTGCCTGAAGTGAGGACGTGTTGTATTGGTCATCTGGCGTGACTGAAATGAGGACGTGTTGAATTGGTCATCTGGTGTGCCTGAAGTGAGGACGTGTTGAATTGGTCATCTGGTGTGCCTGAAGTGAGGACGTGTTGAATTGGTCATCTGGTGTGCCTGAAGTGAGGAGGTGTTGTATTGGTCATCTGGTGTGCCTGAAGTGAGGAGGTGTTGTATTGGTCATCTGGCGTGCCTGAAGTGAGGACGTGTTGTATTGGTCATCTGGTGTGCCTGAAGTGAGGAGGTGTTGTATTGGTCATCCGGTGTGCCTGAAGTGAGGACGTGTTGTATTGGTCATCTGGTGTGCCTGAAGTGAGGACGTGTGGTATTGGTCATCTGGCGTGCCTGATGTGAGGACGTGTGGTATTGGTCATCTGGCGTGCCTGAAGTGAGGACGTGTGGTATTGGTCATCTGAGGTGCCTGAAGTGAGGACGTGTTGTATTGGTCATCTGGCGTGCCTAAAGTGAGGACGAGTTGTGTTGGTCATCTGGCGTGCCTGAAGTGAGGACGTGTTGTATTATTCATCTGGTGTGCCTGAAGTGAGGACGTGTTGTATTGCTCTTCTGGTGTGCCTGAAGTGAGGACGTGTTGTATTGGTCATCTGGCGTGCCTGAAGTGAGGACGTGTGGTATTGGTCATTTGGCGTGCTTAAAGTGAGGTCTTGTGGTATTGGTCATCTGGCGTGCCTGAAGTGAGGAGGTGTTGTATTGGTCATCTGGTGTGCCTGAAGTGAGGAGGTGTTGTATTGCTCTTCTGGTGTGCCTGAAGTGAGGATGTGTTGTATTGGTCATCTGGTGTGCCTGAAGTGAGGACATGTTGTATTGGTCATCTGGCGTGCCTGAAGTGAGGACGTGTTTTATTGGTCATCTGGCGTGCCTGAAGTGAGGACGTGTTGTATTGGTCATCTGGTGTGCCTGAAGTGAGGAGGTGTTGTATTGGTCATCTGGTGTGCCTGAAGTGAGGACATGTTGTATTGGTCATCTGGCGTGCCTGAAGTGAGGACGTGTGGTATTGGTCATCTGGCGTGCCTGAAGTGAGGAGGTGTTGTATTGGTCATCTGGTGTGCCTGAAGTGAGGACGTGTTGTATTGGTCATCTGGTGTGCCTGAAGTGAGGACATGTTGTATTGGTCATCTGGCGTGCCTGAAGTGAGGACGTGTTGTATTGGTCATCTGGCGTGCCTGAAGTGAGGACATGTTGTATTGGTCATCTGGCGTGCCTGAAGTGAGGAGGTGTTGTATTGGTCATCTGGTGTGCCTGAAGTGAGGACGTGTTGTATTGGTCATCTGGCGTGCCTGAAGTGAGGACGTGTTGTATTGGTCATCTGGCGTGCCTGAAGTGAGGACATGTTGTATTGGTCAGCTGGCGTGCCTGAAGTGAGGAGGTGTTGTATTGGTCATCTGGTGTGCCTGAAGTGAGGAGGCGTTGTATTGGTCATCTGGTGTGCCTGACGTGAGGACATGTGGTATTGGTCATCTGGCGTGCCTAAAGTGAGGACATGTGGTATTGGTCATCTGGCGTGCCTGAAGTGAGGACTTGTTGTATTGGTCATCTGGCGTGCCTGAAGTTAGGACGTGTTGTATTGGTCATCTGGTGTGCCTGAAGTGAGGAGGCGTTGTATTGGTCATCTGGTGTGCCTGAAGTGAGGACATGTGGTATTGGTCATCTGGCGTGCCTGAAGTGAGGATGTGTTGTATTGGTCATCTGGTGTGCCTGAAGTGAGGAGGTGTTGTATTGGTCATCTGGCGTGCCTGAAGTGAGGAGGTGTTGTATTGGTCATCCGGTGTGCCTGAAGTGAGGAGGTGTTGTATTGGTCATCTGGTGTGCCTGAAGTGAGGAGGTGTTGTATTGGTCATCTGGTGTGCCTGAAGTGAGGACGTGTTGTATTGGTCATCTGGTGTGCCTGAAGTGAGGACGTGTTTTATTGGTCATCTGGTGTGCCTGAAGTGAAGAGGTGTTGTATTGGTCATCTGGTGTGCCTGAAGTGAGGACGTGCTGTGTTTTATTCGGGTCTTTGTGGCATGCATGAAGTACAATTTAATTTGTCGATTCCTGTTATTATAGAAAATTCGTTAATCTCAAACATAAAGTAGGTAAAAGTTAGACCTCTAATAAAATTAACTTTTTTAACCTATAGAGCATCCATTGCTACGGGCCAACATTCCATCTTAAGTTTTCTTACATGGACTTTTCGAAACTCAGGGCTGTTTTAGCCTCTTAGTTACGGCCTTCTTAATTGGTAACTACCATTTCATTAGGATTCCCCATAGGGGAATACTATTGTTTTTGGTATTCTTATTCTTCTTCTTCTTCTTCTTATTTTTCGTCAAAAATTTCTTTCTAAAATTCTGAAAAAAATCATACTGATAGCCTATGAAAAGTTATTCCGGTCCACCCAATTTTTTTGACCTTGACCTAATTTTCAAGGTCACAGAGCCTTTAAAAATGAAATTTTTTTTGCAAATTTCAGAATGCAATATCTCCTAGAATTTTCAATATTTTGACAAATCCTGTCAAAGGTGAGGTCACACAATAATTCTATATCAAGTGACTTAATTTTAGGAAAGTAGGTCAGGTCAAGGTCAACCTATTGCAAAATATGCTCTAGAAGGTTGACACTCGGCAGGGGGTAAACCAGATGTCACAGAGCCACAAGGATGATGTAAAAAGTTGCCCTAGATATCTATCCAGTACAGTATTTAATAATATTGACAATTGACTGATTAGTTTTTTAATATAGATTTTTAAATATTAATAATTTCACAGAAATAGTGACTTTGTCAATTTCTCCATGAAATATTGATTTTTTGTGATAACATGCTATAGTAAACTACCCCAAACATATACCCAACACCCCAAATCAAATGTCAAATTTGACCTTGACCCTCATTTTCAAGGTCATTCGGCTATTTCATGGAGAAATATTGAAGTGGCCTAAAAGTGATGTTTTGTTGCCCCCCCCCCCCCCATTCGCACATGCTCTTTCAGAATATGGGGTCAAATTTAACCCATGACCTTCACATGACCTTGTAAGAGCGTTTCCACACCTATTTTGCAGGGGAATCCTCCGCCACTGGCTTAAGCCAGTTGCAGTCTAGTTATTATTATTATTGCTCATATATTTTAATTAAGATGAAATGTTACCCTGAGATGTATTTTACTGTTGCTGTACCAACGGAGAGTGAGCCATGAGTTTGAAAGTGGAAATTATCTAAAATAAAGCAATTTTAAAAGTCAAATTTCCCGACGTGCCGAAACTGCAAAGACCAAAAGAAAAAAAAAGCTTAAATGAAAAATAAAC
This sequence comes from Lingula anatina, assembly GCF_051362555.1. Taxonomy (NCBI): domain Eukaryota; kingdom Metazoa; phylum Brachiopoda; class Lingulata; order Lingulida; family Lingulidae; genus Lingula; species Lingula anatina. Next base: position 20,905,994 of record NC_141771.1, on the reverse strand, counting down.
AAAAATGTTGCACATAGTATGTTCTGGAGTTGATTGTTGATTTGAAAATGTAGCAGTCGAATTTAACAACAACAGAATAAAAAATCATGCAATTTACTTGCTTTGTATCAAGATATATGGCACTCCGGGTTTAATTACCCTATTTAATTATCTAGTTCCCCATCCTCCTAATTTTTTACACTGCTGAACATTAAGAACAAAATAATTAAAATAACATTTAAAGTGCTTACGGACTAAAGGCCTCGTGGTTTATTTCTAGACCGTCTTCCGTCGTTTGTATATACCAAAAAAACGCTAAAGCATAAGTAATGAATTACATCATAAACACAAAAAAACCTGCTCCGACATCTTTTATTTCTATAATATTTCCCTAGACATAGGGAGACCACCTCCCAAACTGTTTTCTTGGACCAGCCTTTCACTTGGAATAATTTATGTTAATTTATGATCACGTGTGCACAATAACAACGTTTCCATATACAGTAAATTACTTTTTAGTTACTGAATCCGTAATCTTGATATTTATGCCGTGATGCATTTTAACTAAAATTTTAAAATATACAAAGTAATGAAAATGTCACATTCTTTTTTTTTTTTTTTTTTTTTTTTTTGCCTTACAATCAAAGTACAGGGAAAATTGATAATTAAAACATCCTCGTAGTGCAGTGCTGGCACACAGAATACGCCGCAAATATTTTGACACAATACTATACTCCCGTAGGAAAAAAACAGCGACCTTGCCCCGAAGATTCAGTATAAATTGTTTCTCCAAGTTGAACGTAGATAGAGAACCCTGCCAATAAAACCCTATTTCCAATTCCAACCCCGTCGTTACACTTGCACCAAGTATTGTATGAATTTTCATATTTTAATTTGCACCGTACATGTACAGTGTATATTATATCTAATTTAAATTCCATATTATAAATGATCCCCCCGCCCCTTACGTCAATATGTGCTCAATTAACGTTAAAATGAACCCCATGAGACATTTACTTCATCTGGCAACACCTAAAAATAGATACACCCTGTATCAAGGATTATGCAAATACATTAGGATACCCATTGTTCTTCACGGTTTGCACTTGGACCCCTTGTTCCTACCAGACTATTTTATTTGAGTCCCTAAAATTATAATATTATAATCTGTTGAGTTTCCGATCCCAGCATAGACGACCAGATGGCGTTATAGTACGGTCTTGTTTGTCAAACAGTGCAAAAACTTCTCAGATCAAGGAGGTAAATGAGATACAACCCCCCTCCTCAGATAAAAGTAAACACTGGGCGAAATTAGGATAGCCCGTGACCTACATAATGTCGATACATTTTGGGGCGGTGTTGGGGGGGAAAAGTTTATTTATTTTTTCCTGGCATTTTTAAAAATAAATTGAACACAGGTATGCTTGGTTATTTTAATTCTGATAAACTGTAAGTGAAGTATCACCTGTCAGATAATGGTGAGTGCTGAATAAAAAAGAGCCCCACTTCCAGCTGCCTCCCTCCTCCCCCTGGGGACTCACTGAGCTTGCACTCTGGAAAGAGATGTCACTTCTTCAGTTCAGAGTGACCAGGGAGTGGATGCGAGACGGTCAAGATACTAAGTATACGGATATTTTAACTTCACTAGATTCAATATAGTATTTTGAGATATTAATGTTAGGCAGTTGATGGTAATTTATTTGTGATTCATCTTTGCATGTACCTTCATGCTTATTTAAGTGGACAAGTTTTCCCCATGTAACATTTTATTTCCTCCATAGGCATGACTTCATCATCTCTTCACAACCCACTAAATGAAAACTGCATGCAGATGCACCTCGAGATAATTTTCACGTATGAAATAATCAAAATGGGGAACTTATGCGGAATGGCCCGTTTAAACTCCTAGCACGTTGAATATTAGTCTGTTGATAGTCGAATTATGTAGCAAAATGAGAGAGAAGTAGGCCTAAGTATTTAGAATCATCATTTTGAATCTCCAATCAAAATATTCTAGCGAACTTAAATTTTTGTTTGAATCTTTTGGAGCATTTTTATGATAGATTTCTTTTGGTTTTCTCTTTTTTTTATATGATGTGAAATTATACAGAAATAGAAGCAGCCACAATAAATTGATCTTCTGATTAATGCATTTTAAATCCATCTCTCCCTATGCCCAGTTAAAAGAAAAGCTGACAAAATCATATTGAATGATTGATTGAATGAATGATTTTTTAATGTCATTTTTTATTTTCAAAATTGCGACCAATCAAATACTTAAACTTTCTTCAAACTCCCGAAGTTTAATAAAGGGAAATAAAGGGATACTAGACACGCTAGACCTTTATATAACTAGAAATATCTGTTGCGTTTCAGCATCTTTTTTTATTCACCACCTGTGTATCCCCTATCCTGACCGTAGAGGATATTAGTTATAAGCCCTCTTTTGAGAATCAGTTTTACCGTTCATTAAACGAACAAATAATTTTTAGGTATTACTGGTATAATATTTCCCGGTTATTTTTTTAAAATTGTAATCTGAAAAATTTTTACTACAGATTTGCTGTTCTTTGGTATTTTTTCTTCACAACTACAAGCAGGTAGCATACTATCATCCAGCGATAAAAGAAATGTTTACTGTTATTATTATTATTATCATTATTATATTTTTGTATTTGGGGACCATTTGCTCAAGAATTTCGTAATTGAAGATAATGTGGTGTTAGATGTACTTATAATAGATATCCTTTCCGTAAAGTGAAAGAAAATGAGCTACAATTTATGTACCACTGCATTCAATATAACAGCTGAGAGGCCACATTTATATGATCTGATCATTGAGCTAAAGAAGTATAAAGGTGGTATCAATATAAATGAGAGTTTGAACCTAAGTAGCCTTCTTCATGCTGATAATCTGGTGATAATATCTGATAGCACAGAAAAACTAAACAGCGGCCTGGCAGTGGTGGACAATGATAATTAATTACAGGGAAACAAAATGCGTACATTATAGGCTCAAACATAAAGAACGTACTGCAGATTTTGTATAGTTTAGAAGTCACCATATAGAAGAGGGTGATAAGTATAAATATATGGGGGCTTATGTAGAAGAACTTTTAGGTTTTCAATATAATACCAACTTTTTTCTGAATCTGCTAGTAGAGCACTGGGTTGAATTATAGCAAAATGAAAAACATAGTAGATTAAATGGGATTCTACACACACCAAAAATTGTTTAACAGCTGTGTGACTCCAATTTTAGAGTATGGGTCGGAGGGTTTGTGGATTTTTGGAAAATGAAAACTGTGAAAAAGTTATGTCTAAAGCGTTAAGATATTATTTAGGAGTTCACCGATTTGCACCAAAAATTAGTCTGTGTGGTGACTGGGGTTGATACCACTGAAATTTAGCAGTTGGTTGAACATATTCAGGCTTTAGAACAATTTAGTACTCGCCCAAAATGAAAGATTTGTCAAACAAATAATAAATTGGAAGATTATATGATTATATATTGGAGGAAAAATGGTGCTTCGAGGTAAGAGAGATCCTCAGATTCTGTAATAATCAAGATATTGTTGATAAAGTATGCATTAAAAACTCTCTACTAATATGTCAAATTAAGCGAAAAAAATTTGAATTCCCATTTTGAAATTCGAACATATATGACATTTAAAAAATAATTTAATGCTGAAAAATATTCATACATAGATTTTAACAAAAAATAAAAATAAATTTTCACTCAATTTCGAATGGGCATTTTACCTTTACACATTTAGAAACTGTACGTTACACAAATACACCTATTAATGGAAAATATGCCAACAATGCAAAAAGGATTTAGAAGACGAGAGTCATTTCTTACTGTGGAGCACTGCTTATATGGAGGAAAGATATAAATTTTATGGAAAGTTGGGTATCCAGACAAATGATATAAATGACATTTCTATAGAAGATTTAATGGAAAAAAGTTTTAAGCAATCAGCAAAAATTATTGTTAAGATTTTTGATCTATCAGTAAGACAAAAAATTTGTATACAACAGGTGTCTTATAAGCTGGACTGGGTGCTCCATGCTCATAACACGTTAATAAATGATGATGATTTATACGCAGTGATAGAAAAAAAAGTATTTTTAACTTGTGGTACCCAAGTGATCGCGAGAAATTAGTTACTATGGTTACAACAGAGGAAATAAAAGCCTTGCTGAATGTGAGCCATTACGTAGCAATACGTTTTCAAATTAGTGCATAGTTGGAATTTCTTGCACTTTATTTGATATTTTAATGTTCATTGCATAATATTGTATTTTTAAATTTGATTAGAATTTCTCGCATTGTATAATATTGCATTGTATTTTATTAGGATTTCTGACATTGTATTGTATTTTATTAAAATTTCTAGCACTGCATTTCATATTTTAACGTTCTTTAAAATAATGTATTGTTGGGATGAAAAATATTATATTGTATTTGATATTTGTTGCACTTAATCACAACGACAGTGGTGCACTTGACTACAATAAAACTATATTGTAAGTATTCTTATCTAAGGGGATTTTTGAACTGTTCCACTCCCCATTGTTGTGTAGTGGTTATAATCTAATTATGTCAACTGCTGGCTAGATATTGAAAATTATTTCACCCTAGACTTATAACCATTTTAGTAAAATACAATAAGAACGTTTCCATTTTTCATCCCAACAATAAAAGTTGCACTGTAAAATTACTATATACTGAAATCGTTTTCATAATCCCTTGTTGTCAGAAAGAGACGGCAACACGGGCGGGTAGTTTACAATGGGTCAAATTATGAAATGCTGGGCGATTGAGGATATTTATGGGCATGATTCATAGTCCTGAGTGATTTTTAAAGTTTTAAAAGGAAGCGTTTTTAAAAGGAAGTAATTGTTTAGAATATCTTTGTCTTTTCTAGAATACTTTGTTTAATAGTAATATTATCAAACACAAAATAAGTAGATAAGTTGATGCATGTAATTTATTTATCAAATCGAATAAACAGATTGTATCTGCTTCAACATGAGTGTCAATTGTCTCACATACATTCTGAACCTGAAGGAATTTATAAAAAAATTAGAAAAGTGTAGCTTAACATGTAATGGAAATTTGTTTTGCGCTTAATAAATACTCTTTTAACTATGTGGCAAATGTTTTCGTCTCCTAATTGACAGCCGCGGGGCTCAGTGACAGTCTGAGGTAGGGGGCCATTTTTGGCTTGGGCACTTGGATGTTACAAATGGGGACCTTAAGAATTTTCCCTTTGGTTACTATAAGAAGAAAGTCTACCCGGGGAGGGCGGGTGGGAACACTTAGGGGAGTGGATAGCGCGCTTGCCTCCGAGTGAGCAGGTCCCGAGTTCGATTCCTGGCGCTCCTGGGTCCCAGCAAATTACCTTTTGCAAAATAAAATCCAAATTATCGATTTGAACTGTTATAAGACGATCCTGTGAAGCATAGGGTGGCAAGAAGAGTCCCTGGCTAGGTGGGTGAAGTGGTAGAAAGATAACCAGACGGTAAGAGGCTCGAGACCAGCCGTGGAAATTGGATATAAATGTACAAAATGAAGGCCTGAATTATTTTTGACAAAGAACATGTTATTATTGTCAAAATAAATAGAAATCATTTATAACAAAGATTTTCAAAGTACAATATTAAATATTCTAACAAAAATTATACAACGTACAATTTCAATTATTCAAACAAAAATTGTAAAAATCATAAAACGTACAATTTTAACAAAGATTCTAACAAAAAATGTTAACTATTTTCACAAAAATGGTAAAATGTTTAATTTTACTATTGATTGATAGAAATCTACAGAGAAGACTGACCAATCAAGCTTTCAATAATTATTTCAACAAACTAACTTGTTTGAAGATTCTATGCATTTTGAAAAATTCCTCAAACAACTATTTCTTCTTTAGGCTTGTGAAAAGCTTAGGAATAATACGGTTGAAACAAATCCAGCGAGAGCAAATTGTTACAGTTTTAGTGCCAAAATTAATAAATTTACCATAATATACTTTGCGATCGTAGTACAAATTTGATGTTGGTGTATTTGTCCCAGAAAGGGGGGGGGGGTGTAAAATTTCATCGTGGAACGTCCAATTTCAGTGGTGTAAACAACACCGAATATTCAAAATGCATATAATACAATTTAAGAGTGATCCCAAAAATAAGCCAAAATCCCCTTTGAAATATGAATAGATCTGGCTCGTACCTCAGTCAATCCTAACTTAAGGTTTTGGGAGACACAACAGGTTTGCATGTGTACGAATGAAGAAAGGCATCAAAACAGGGTCAGTGTACAAGGGTATACCAGCCATTGCCAACAGTAATATGCAAACAAAACTCACAAGGTTACACAAAAATCAAAAACGTTCATCGTATAAATACTAATAAACACAACCCTGGCCCCTCGTGTTCAGAAATGAAGTTCAGTGGTTATAAAACAAGTTGCACAAATCACCCAATAGGCCGTGTAGGACTGCCTTTTGAAGTCTCATTTGTCCTCATTCACTCCAGCCCGGAAACAAAAGTTATTTGTAAACACATGGTTCAAGGTCATCTTTAAAAAGAGAGCTGAGTGCAACTTTTTTGTCAAATTTAAAAAATCATGAAAATGTCAGTCCTACATAATCCTATAATGGTAATATCATGCAAAAAAACACTTTTTACGACTTCATTTTTTTTTCGTGACTAACATTTTTGCTGTTTTGTAATATTGGCACTTAAACGACACACAAAAGGACTGGTAAATTTTTGTATATTTCTTATTGTGTGCGCAACAAGTTTTCTCTTACTGCGAAACCGAAAGCATGTTAATTTCGGGAAATCTACCTAGTGCAATTCCTTTGTTTAATTTCTTTAAAACAAACATTTTGACATCTCTCAGAATTGAGAACACGGCCACCAACCAGACGCACAACAGTATCAAAACACAGAGAGCCAGAGCAAGAATAATTACAACCTAGCACTCTTGGAAAGATCGTTTCAAAACATGTGCGACAATCTCTTTATTATCCACGTTACAACATTTAATAAAAATAAGGCACTGTTTTGCACTGATATTCCTTCTGTTAACGGAGATCTCCAGGTGTCATCTCAGGGTATAAAACTATAAGCAAGCTACAATAAAACCCACGTAGGTGAATAGAGAACTATGCTACCAGTGCGGCTTAGAAGCACATATATAGTGTTTAAACAGCAACATACAGGGTTGACTCTTGGACTTTTAAAATCCATTTAAAATTTTCTTATCAAAGGTTTCATGAATAAGATGCTCGTTTCTTGCGACTTTTCTGCTTACACACTTTTTGATACAAAATATCATAGACTATTACAATCTAAAGCAAATTCAACATCAAATGTCAACCCTGCAAATTAGCTAGAAGACAAACTTCGACAAGCGAGGCAATCTTGACAAGGATGCGGGCGCTGGCAAATACTAAACTGATGTCTTGGATGGGAGACGCATCCAATCGCCTCGTAAGCGGTAGTTAAGAGTCACTGAAATTAAAGAAAATAAATTTCTGTCAGGCAATGTTTTGTAAGGCGGAAAAAACTTTTACACATCAGGGCAGCTAAGCAAAGACCCTTGCAGTACTTGCATATATGAATTGACAAATACGATCTCTCTGGAAAAATAGCAGAAATAAACTATTTATATTTCAGGCTAATTTTTTTCTCGTTTACGTACGTAAAATGCCCCCATTGTCATTATGGCGTAAGTGCAAATGCACCTTTTTGGGAAAATATCGTAATTGCAAAGTGAACGACGTTAGGTTACAGGTGTACAGTACTTACCGCAGACTGCTGCAGTTCTCAGTGACAGGGTTTTGGTGTACATATACGTAGAAATTGTAGAAATGTTGCATTGGGCGTCTTTCTTTGCATTCGTCTAATGACCTTGGTCTTATCTGAACACCTCTCACCTAAATACTCGCCTGTGCCGTTCCCTCCCTACTCTCTGTACGGAAGCCTCGGTTTAAGATTTAGCCTTTGTCACACATATATATTATAATATGAAAATAGGTTTATTGAAATCAACCCCAAGCAACCCAATTTCCAGCCATTATATTTGATATCTAGTGAGCAGGCTCAGCAATCAGATACCATATACATCAAGTAAAAGAGCCCAATATTAAATTACTCCAAGCGTGGGATTGCGTTAGAGAAGATCACATGATTTTTTTTCTACATGCCGTCTTGTAAAATAAAAGACAAATTCATGCGGATTTATGTGACGGGCGCTTGCTTTATATAATATAAATTATAAGAGACATTCGAGTAGCAGTGTGTAGACTGGGGGGGGGGAGGGGGTTGATAGATTCTGATCACTACCTGCTAGTTCATAGTTCTAACTCTCTTGTGTACTATACAGGCTTCAAGAGTTAGGCTTGTTTCCTTATTTTCCTTGATACCTGTAGCAGTTGCGAGTTTAAAGTTCGTTTTCAAGGGACCTTTGGTGCCAGCATCTCTCAGCCGCCAGTTCATGGTCGCATAACAATAATAATTATAATGATAAAATCCCTCTGTTATATTTTTTTACAGCAATCCATTCGTCTTTTTCTATCAAACAATAAGTCGAGCCAAAATTAAAAACTGAAGTATTCCTATGCTCCTAAAGGAGCAGCAATGGTCCAAATGCACTTTTAACTTTTTGGTAGTTAAATGTATGATATTATTCCTGGTGCAGTAGTTAAAACGCTGCAGTGGCCTTCTTTTAAAATTGTAAAGTGACACAACCAGCTGGATCATGACTTCTTTCGACTCACCAAGTTTCATCCACAAGGATCTTGCTTTTTTCTAAATGTAAACAAAACTACGTTTTAAAATTGACATGGTAAATCTCATTGAATTTTTTTAATTCATTCTTTTTTTTAAATATATGGTGTAATCACATCAAATTGCGTTAAGTGATACTAGGTCAGGGCTTCTTTCAAATTACCATGTTTTATCTATGTACATAAAAAATCTAAGTTTTGATATTTACAAAAGAAATCCCATTGAATTTTTTAAATCCTGTGTATTTAAATGTTTAATGCAATCACATAAAACATCCTGAACTGATACCAGGTCCTGACTTCTAACAACTTACTAAAGCCCCGTTTAAACTGAGCTGCGACATTTGTACAGTATGTCCCTACTACGGCCAAAAATGTGGCCAGGACGTTCAATGACGCCAAAGCAAGCAAATCGTGTTTCTGCGTAAATGCTCCTGCGGCCTTGGTGCTTCCTTTGAACAACAAATCTGGGCGTTTCCTGTAATCTACGAACGACCTGTGTGCCCACTGAGCACTTTGCCTCTGTTTTTTTTTTCATTAGTTCTTACCCGGTCAGCCAATTAAGAACATCCCCAGAAAATAATGAATTGGAAATGAACAATTAAAATGAAGAAGAGGCCTTCAGCAATTTTGCGTAACAGCAGTCCTTGTGGTCAGAAAGTAGCCTGTACGTGCCCAAGTCAGTTGGCAAAAACCGCGTGCACCATGCCTGAGCTCCATAAATATACTATATAGTGTATTACAGTACCCCCCAAGTCTTTGTTCTGTGCAATTTTTGTTTGTTCGCCTATTTGTCACCGGTCAAACTCAAAAAATTATGGGTGGATTTGGGTGAAATTCCCATGATACATGCGAGTCACAAAAGTGACAACTACAAAGAGATTAGACTCTGCTGATGGTTAATTATTAGTTAATTCCTCATACTGGTGGTGGGGTTTGCTCTCTCTGGGTGCTTTTCTATTTTTTATGTTATTATAAAATGGGAAGTTTCATCCCAATTTTTATTGCCCTAATTTTGGCTAAATGATTTGAACCAGTTGTTTTCACACACACGTTTCTCTTGGTTAACAGTCAGCTTCAACCCCCTCTGCTGGCCCAGCACCACGTTGAACCATTACGTGGTCACGGAGGGATATACAGTCTGTACTTCAAATAATGTAAACTGCTTTATTCATTTCTTTTGCAAATACAGGTCTCAAATCCACCACCACCCCCAAAAAACAATCTACAATAGAAATGGAAGATTTTCATACAAATTATGTTATCCAGCTTAGTCAAACATGAAGCAAAGCAAAAATACTATAGATATAGGCAGAATTTTTCTCTGACTGAAATGGAATTTTAATGATACAATCACATTACATTCAACTTCCTGCTTAAGTACATATGGTAATTACTCCATCTTTTCAATGGGGGGAAAATTGTGAATTTTACAGATGCTGTATTTCATAAATCATCATTTCTTATAATTATAACTTTCCTATTGTTTGGTAGAAAAAAAAAAAAAAAAAAAAAAAAAAAAAAAAAAAAAAAAAAAAAAAGCAGGCTACTCTATAGTTCTATTCTGTGCAGTAAAGTATAATTTTTGTGATAATAAAATAATGATAATTTCTGCTCACTGAAAAGTTCCGAGTAATTCCCGTACTATGCCTCCCTGTTCAATGCTTATGGAGAATTAAGGCAAACTTCTCAATCTAATTAATGTCAATGTCTTCAACCACATGACAATCAGTTTTGAGCAAGATTACTTCAATACATCTTCATGAAATACTAGATACTTTGAAAACAAAAATGTGCTTCACATTAATTTTTTTGGTAAGTTCTGAGGTATATTAGGTGAAACGCATTTCACAAAAACTAAAGCACTGGTTTGTACTTGCATAGTAAAGCTGAACAACATCCCTGGCATGGTCTTGGAAACAATCCTGAGAACTGAGAACATGAGACACCACCAAAACCACACTTGTTATGTCTAATATGAAATCAGTACATTTCAAATGAAACCAGTGGTTTACAATTTACAGAGTTTGGAAAATTGCCTATTTTGATACTGTTGCCATTGTTTGTATTCTGGATTCAAGCAGTGAGTGGGTATGTGGTATGTCATAAAATAAAAATTTGCAACCCAAATAATTTCAGTCTGTAAAATCAAAGTAGTCCACAAATTTTTCTCCCTTCAGAGCTGAGCCGCCAGAATTCCTACTTTCCAAGATGGTGGTGCTCTGTTTTGCTGCCTGGGCTACAGACCTGCAGAGATAAGAGACAAGATGGTGTCAACTCCACTGGATTCAACAATTCCTCTGAAACAATTCATCAAATCAGACAAAACACACACACACTTATCAAACATGTGCTTCAAACACCATAAATTGTTGCCAACTATTTCTCCATCAGTTAAAAAACGAAATATATGAACATATAACACCAAATGTTATAATTAAAGTAATACTTTAAAACAAACAGGTCCCCTCCAAAATAAATAAATGAATCCCAGTCCAGCCAACTTCTACCTGACTTGTTCCTCCTTAAAGTTGTGTGGTATTGGCTGTGGTGCTTTAGGGTGCAGCTCTCTCTGGACCAGGGTGGTAAGGCTTACACTGGGTAACCAGCACTTGTCTCTGAAATATGGGAATGACAACATCTACTGCCAGTGCCTTACTGTATGTGGGTCATTCTAGAGTTAATGCTGTGACATTCAGAGTGATAGAAACCTTTACCTTAACTTAACTTAACTGTTACATATCGGATATTAAGGAGCAAATTCTACTTTTACCACTCCATTTTGTCTTTATCCTGTAAGAAGTAAGCTTTCTGTACCCAAAATAGGCCCACATACCTAGTAAGAAGTAAGCTTTCTGTACCCAGGATAGCCCAACATACCTGGTTGCAGTGGCCACCACATTCTTCTTTGGTTCATTATCGTAACTCTGTGTCTGGCAGCCATAGAACTCTGCCAGCTCATGGACCACCTGCCTCTGACTCCGGTTCATTGGGGGGAATGGGTGGCAGCGGCGGGGCTGCTTTAAGTCTTTACAACTATGAACAAGGTCAGCCAGAGCTTTCTCAACAGATGCCACAAAGGAAGGGTTCTGTCTGAAAATCAAAGATTAACAATATTTCAGCTGTCAAGTATTAACTATACAGCACACTACCTGCCAAAAAATAAAATCTTATTTAAACTTTAGTTTAGATCTAAACAGGGAAGCAAATCTGTCAAATGTACAGACACAAAAGAGAGAAAAATAATTGTATTTCTGTTAGTTTTGTATAGTATTACATCAGGTTTAACAGCATAATCATAACCAGTTCTTAATTAGGTGAACAGTAGCATCAACATTCAGAAAATGTAAATAACACTGATCTTCAGGCCAATGGAATTCCAAAGTCACACATTTCAGGATCAATAAATTAATCCAATAAAGCTGCTACTTGAACCTTCCCTGTATTTTAGTACCTTTTATCACCCTATTGAAGATAATAAATCAAACAGTTTTCCATAAATTGTGTTAACAGAGAAAAGTACACAGTGAAAAGCACGCAGACTACAAACATAGGTGAGGGCTATATATATATATACATACAATCTGTTTCTGTACATAACAATGATATATTCTGATGGAAGTTGAACTATGTTGTCCTGTTGTTCATATTGAGGACTATTTTAACTGTCCAATTTCAACACTGACAGGTACACTTTTACAGGTACACTTTCAGCTAGGGTAGAAACTGATATATGTAGTTAACAAATACATATTTTTAATTTCTATTCTACAAAAAGTTCCTACTCACTTAGCCTGATCCTTGAGAAACTGAGAGTAGGTTGGGTTTCCTAGTTTAGCGTTCAAGTCTGGGTTCTTGATCTCCAGTGCCAATGCCCACCTCTTGTTCCTCTCTATTACAGCACACTCATCATTACACTGTAGACTGAAACACAATATCAATACAACATTGTCATCATTACATTGTAGACTGAAACACAACATCAATACAACACTGTCATCATTACATTGTAGACTGAAACACAACATCAATACAACACTGTCATCATTACATTGTAGACTGAAACACAACATCAATACAACACTGTCATCATTACATTGTAGACTGAAACACAACATCAATACAACACTGTCATCATTACACTGTAGACTGAAACACAACATCAATACAACACTGTCATCATTACATTGTAGACTGAAACACAACATCAATACAACACTGTCATCATTACACTGTAGACTGAAACACAACATCAATACAACACTGTCATCATTACATTGTAGACTGAAACACAACATCAATACAACACTGTCATCATTACATTGTAGACTGAAACATAACATCAATACAACACTGTCATCATTACACTGTAGACTGAATGTTTAAGAATAACAGACAAAAATACAACCAACGGAATCAAAACATCATATCAAACTATTTGTGTTGTAGAGCACAGAATTCATATCACAGAATATCACAGGATGTCACAGGATGTCAAACACACAGTTCACACTGTAAACACAGCTCCCAGCACAGTTGTATACATACACAGTATCTGTCCTGCCAGACTTGGAGGAGTTGAGTAGTGGTGTGAGGTCCACTGATTGTCCAGTGAGTAACTGCTGCATCTGACTGGCCAGTGCTGCCCCAGACAACCTGGTCAACAGAACACACACCTTGTTAATAAACTACTCCACACTTCTCACTAACTCTGAACAATTAAAGTAAACCATTACACGTAAACAGAAATACTTTCTTTAAAAAAGTCAGGAAACTTAAGAAGGGTTTGTTAACAGTTGTTATCAAAAGCAGAGAGTTATTTCAGTGGGGACCAGCATTATGAGAGAAGGATCACAATCTGGCTGTACAATCAGTTTTGATAGAGTTGTTAGTCCAGTGCTAAGCCAGCTCAACCTGACACTGTCTGAGAGAACAACTAAACAGCTCTGGAACAACTCTTACTTTTGAAAGTCCTGTGACTTCTCTTGGGCTCCAGCCAAGCACTGGACCCTGGCAGACCGGTGTCCACACGCACACTTGACCACCACCTTAAAACAGAAAAGGAGGACTGTGACATAATACAACATGTCAAGATCTGATGTAATAAAAGAGAAAAGCTATGAAGAATGTATGCTGAGTTAAACTGACAAATAGATATAAATTTTATTGTATCAGTATCAGTTGTATCAGTTCAAACTACCTAAAAGGCACATATCAGTTTCATAAGTTGATTGAGGATCAGCACTGAAGACTGGTGTGAATAAAATCAGCTGATGTGTATAATTTACTGGCAAGGGTGAGGGAGACAGATGCAGGTATCACTGAAGTGATCCACTTACCATTTCCTTACAGGTGGAAGGTGGACATGGGGCCATCTGGTGGCAGGGTGCTTTACAAGGGTGACCGCAAACTGGCCGAGACTCAGGACACGGCTGGATGCAGCTCTCCCCTTCTTTGAGGCAGGCTCCCTTCATTGGTGACAATATTGAGTGATTTAATGGAATCATCACAAATATGTAGTAAAATATGATTGCAATCGAGTTGAACTTTGTTGAAAAATAACCCATGTCACTTAATGACATTCTTCTTTCAACGAGATATCACACCTAAAACAAAGAGAGTGACCCCAAACTGCAGTCCATACAGGGCAGCCCCTGTCCAGCTTACCTTGTGACACAGCAGCTGACATTTGTGTCTTCCACAGGGCAGCTCCTTGTTACACCTCAATCCACACGAGATGTCCGTCAAGTGACAGGGGATGTTTTTACGTAGCTGAAAATAGAATAAAAGAGTGAATAAAATGAAAAGTATAAGTCTATGTCAGGACAGTGTGGAAAGATATAGGCATTGTCACCATAAAACCAAAGAAAACTTTGTCATACAGACAAAACCTTTGATGTCCCAGAGGAAAAATGTCATTGAGATCAGAAATCTTGCTTTGTGTGTTCACCTAATCTTGGGTCAGAGTTTAATTTTATTTAGATTTAGTACAGAACTGTTTTCCACAGTTGCAGCCCCTGTCAAATCTGCTCTGACTTCAATCATAAACAACATATCAACAAAATTTAATGAAAAACAAAATATTTGAAGACACTCTCAGTGGGTTTGATTAATGTATAGGAGCAGGTTCTACGTAAAACTTTGATCAGATTTGTGTTTTGGAAGATTGTTTATTATCTTAATCAGTTTGGGTCAAAAAAATTCTGCTAAAACAACTAGAATAAAAAATTAGAAAACGAAAACTATTTATCATGATTTTGGAGCACAACAGGAAGTATTTCCAGCTCAAGGTCACTACCTGGATTTTCCCACGCTCACGACCGATCACAGCAGGGTTCAGTCATAACATAGGTGATGATACTGACGTCACAATGCAGTGCAAGTTTGTCAGAAAAGTAAGTACCGTCTGGATAATTATCGCCTGTAGATCCCACACAAAACAAATCCAGAAAACATGAAGATCGAAATTCACCTTGTTACTAACTTAGTATGGCTAGAAACATAGTAAACGGGCTGAAATAATAGCCATGCATAAACTTGAGACTTGTTTAGCATATAGGCCTACTCACGTGCCGAGGAGAAGTTTTGCGTCTGCCTCAAACTTGACATTAAATTTTTTCAGCTTCTTCCAGCGGCCCACCTTACTACCAATATAGACTGTATGGGTAGTTTTTTGCCAGATTCTCCAGTTTCCGTAATTAGAGAACAGTAGTATATACATTTTTTCTACCACTTTTGTCACGGTTGCAATACTTTTCCTGCATCTCCATCTTGGCTATCTCTGTGCCAAATAGTAACATCCGGGTCCCAGCTGTAGTATTTCATTCAGAGTAAACAGCAAGACTTAGAGAGAAATTGCTCGTTCTGAAGCTGTACTGTACGTAAGATGGTAGCTGAGTATTTAAGACGAGTCGTCTTAAAGACAGTCTCAGCGCGTTAGACCCTTAAAATAGCACGAAAATGAATTTTCCTGATAAACTCACCAATTTCCCCATAATGACCAAGGTATATCCTATCCAAAACCGTTCAGAAAATGAAGCTACCTAATACCGTTTTTAAGTTCCATTAAATAATAAAAGACGACTCGTCTTAAATACTCAGCGACCACCTCACAGTACGGCTTCAGAACGCGCAATTTCTCGCTAAGTCTCGCGCTTCACTATGAATGAAGTACTACGGCTGAGACCCGGATGTTACTATTTGGCGCCAAAACAGCAAACATGGCTCAGACGCACGTCAAGTCTGACGAGACAAAAGGGGGCGAAAGAAAATAGCCACTCCAGTTCGAAAGATACGAAATAAAATTAGAGACAGACGAAGAAGCACTCAGACTGTGTATGTTGGGAGGGAGGTGGGGATGTGGAGGACATTTAAAGCTGAGTTAGGACTCACATACGAGGCAATGGCGAAACTACTCCTCGACACGTGAGTATGCGCTTCACAGGTCTCAAGTGTGTCTGATTATCATATTATCCTGTTCACAATAAATGACAATATTTGTGCTCATACAAAGTTGGTTACGTGTATAAGAGCGTTTTGGGCTTTACGTTTTCTGTTTTTGATCGGTACATGTACCGAAAAGATGGACAGGCGGCACTTACATGTCTGACAAGTTTCGCTGTGTAGTCGTGACGTCTATCTCATTCTGACTGAAGCCTGCTGTGATTGGTCGTAAGCGTGGGAAAATCGAGGTCGTGACCTGGAGCCGGAAGTACTTCTGGCTGTGCTCCGAAATCATGATAAATAGTTTTCGTTTTCTAATTCTTTATTCTAGTTGTCTTAACAGGACTTTTGTGACCCAGACTTATTCATATAATGATTAACAATCTCCCAAAACACAAATCTGATCAAAGTTTTACATAGAACCTGCTTCTATACATTAATCTAACCCACTGAGTTGTCCTTTAAATAAATTAATGACACTTTTAGGTAGCTTCATTTTTTCAACGGTTTTGGATAGGATATACCTTGGCCTTTATGGGAAAACTGGTGAGGTTTCCAGGAAAATTCACTTTATTGCTATATTAAGGGTTTAACCCACTGAGAATGTCTTTAATGGTTTTGGAGAGAAAGATAGGCGGACCAGAAATCTGTGAAATTGTGTTCAGCCACTACACCTGGACAATGAATAACTAAAGGTGAGGAAAACACAATCTTAGATATTTCCAGAATTTGTTGGTAAAACCATGATTAAATAAGAAAAACTGCTGCCCCATACCTCATGACCTCCCATACACAGTTTCTCAGTGAGAGTAGCACATGGTGGACACTTGTCTTCACTGTGACAGGAATGACGCACTGGAATAACAAGGTCATTTATTAATAAAACAGATATTACTATAACATACCCTTAATAATTAATAAAACAGATAAAACAGATACTATAACAAACTAACTATTTTTAAAACTCAAATTGCTCAAGGTTTTAAGACTGAGTTAATCTCTTTTCAAGAACAAGTAACTGAGTCTTCTTTAATTGTATTAACCATGAAAACCCCAGGCAGGTAGATGGGCCACCAATGGACACACATGGACATAAAGCCTCTATGTTCAGACACAATGAGTCTGTATATAACAAGGCAGCAAAGCTGTCAAATGTACAGACAAAAAACAGAAAAAAAAATGCAAAAGAGGTCATTTTGTCAATTTTGATGCAACAATAAATAATGCTTATAATAGCAGTCAGTCAACACTGATTTTTCATTATGCACAACAGGGAACATGGTCAATAACAGGAGCAGATCCAGAAATATTTTTGACAGTATTCTAAAGTATCTTTATTGATCCATCTTCCATTTTGATGGTCTTCCAAAAGAAAAAAATAGATACCCATCAATATAAAAAATCTGTCTTCCAGGAGACCCAGAAGATGGTCTCAATCCACCCCTTCAATAAGATTATAGTTTCATGACCATGAGAGTTAAAATTCACATGATGAAAGTCCCAATATAAGAAAAATGATGACAGTGCATAAAATAATATTACTAGTGTTTAAAGACATGAATACCAATACAACTGCTTACGTGGAAATACAGAAATTGTGCAGAGCCTCAGGTGGATGGGAAAGTCACATCTTAAAAATGCCAGTGTTGGAGAAGAAATTAAAAAGAAAACAACAAAAATATAATCTAATGAAGCTGCTATTCAGTGCTTCCTTATTATGGACACTGTTATCTAGCAGAGAGCTTAACCTTTGGGAGTTTACAGGGAAATATCAACAAGTGTGATTTATGAAATCTCATTTAATGGCTACTTAATCAGGCAAATGAGTTTATAGCACTAAACTTAGCCTAGTGAATACCCAAGGGGAATTTACAGACTGACCACACAAATTTGTCCCATAAGACAGAGCTTAAGAAAAGCACAAAACAACTAGAGGATCAGAGAGGCGATACCGCCTCCGAATATTGTACCACCAGCTGGAGCAAGCGCATTCGTATAGACCCCCACATACACAAAATAAGGGACACAGTCACCAGTCTTGTGCTTGACAAGCTGTAAACATGCAATCAACAAGAATTTTCAATATATGCAAAAAATATATGAAACTAAAAATGGTACAATCAAATTTAAGTTCATCGTAAGGTAGGTGAAAGGTCATTTTCAAGGTCACAGTAAATTGCCAGTATATGACTTCCTATTCAAGTTCAATAGTAACTATGGACCTATCTCTGCCAGGTTTGGAGTTAAAAGAGAAAGAAATTAGCAGAGTTCAGTTCATGATAATAAGTAGATCAAAGGTCAATTTCAAGGTCACACTTAGATTGCCAGTATATGACTTCCTATTCAAGTTCAATAGTAACTATGGACCTATCTCTGCCAGTTTTAGAGATAAAAGGGAAGCAAAATTTGCAAAGTTCAGTTCATGGTGAAAAATAGGTCAAATGTCAATTTCAAGGTCACAGTAAGATTGCCAGTATATGACTTTCTATTCAAGTTCAATAGTATCTATGGACCTATCTCTGCCAGTTTTGCAGATAAAAGGGACTAAATGTTATAATTTTGGAGTTACCATAATGTGCCATAAATTTCCTACAGAAAAGATTAATTAAAATAAAGAAAACATCATTTTGGTCAAAATTCTTAAAATAGGAGGTGCTCTGAAGTTCCAGAAGTTCAAATTTGATGAAATAATGTCATTTTTGACCACAAGTTGTCTGCTTTGCCAAGCCTTATGTATTATTTTTCCGGAGTTCAAAATTTATTATCCATTACCGTACTGCACATTTTGCTTTCACCACCAATATGTATTTTTTGATACAGTGTAACTTTAGAGATAAAAGGGAAGCAAAATTTGCAAAGTTCAGTTCATAGTGAAAAGTAGGTCAAAGGTCAATTTTAAGGTCACATTTAGATTGCCAGTATATGACTTCCTATTCAAGTTCAATAGTAACTATGGACCTATCTCTCCCAGTTTTAGAGATAAAAGGGAAGCAAAATTTGTAAAGTTCAGTTCATGGTGAAAAGTAGGTCAAAGGTCAATTTTAAGGTCACATTTAGATTGCCAGTATATGACTTCCTATTCAAGTTCAATAGTAACTATGGACCTATCTCTGCCAGTTTTGGAGATAAAAGGGAAGCAAAATTTGCAAAGTTCAGTTCATGGTGAAAAGTAGGTCAAATGTCAATTTTACGGTCATTTTAAGACTGCCAGTATATGACTTCCTATTCAAGTTCAATAGAAACTATGGACCTATCTCTGCCAGTTTTGGAGATAAAAGGGAAGCAAAATATGCAAAGTTCAGTTCATGGTGAAAAATAGGTCAAAGGTCAATTTTAAGGTCACATATAGATTGCCAGTATATTACTTCCCATTCAAGTTCAATAAAAACTATGGACCTATCTCTGCCAGTTTTGGAGATATAAGGGAAGCAAAATTTGCAAAGTTCAGTTCATGGTGAAAAGTAGGTCAAAGGTCAATTTAAAGGTCACATTTAGATTGCCAGTATAAGACTTCCCATTCAAGTTCAATAGTAACTATGGACCTATCTCTGCCAGTTTTGGAGATAAAAGGGAAGCAAAATTTGCAAAGTTCAGTTCATGGTGAAAAGTAGGTCAAAGGTCAATTTCAAGGTCACATTTGGATTGCCAGTATGTTACTTCCTATTCAACTTCAATAGTAACTATGGACCTATCTCTGCCAGTTTTGGAGATATAAGGGACTAAATGTTATAATTTTGGAGTTACCATAATGTGCCATAAATTTCCTACAGAAAAGATTAATTAAAATAAAGAAAACATCATTTTGGTCAAAATTCTTAAAATAGGAGGTGCTCTGAATTTCCAGAAGTTCAAATTTGATGAAATAATGTCATTTTTGACCACAAGTTGTCTGCTTTGCCAAGCCTTATGTATTATTTTTCCAGAGTTCAAAATTTATTATCCATTACCGTACTGCACATTTTGCTTTCACCACCAATATGTACTTTTTGATACAGCGTAACTTGAAAACCGTATGGAATACAAAAAAATGGAGACCACCTCCAGTGTTGGGCTTTACATGCTCTACAAAATGCAAAAAAGAATGGGTCTCTAGCATTAACGGTTCCCGAATTAGAGACAGTTTTCAGTTTCGGTACTTTATGGCCGCTACTCCCGTGAAAATGCACCGATTGACCCCAAATTCACGGAGATGAAAGATGACCCGAAGGGTTACACTTTCCAATAATATTATTGGTTAAGTCTGTGTGGTATCTGAATAACAGGGCAAAAAAAATTTTTTTCGTAAAAAAATTCATTTTTTTGAAAATTTTGGCCCGTTTGACCTTGAAATAAAGGTCAAAGGTCAAATCCAAGGGCATATTTGAAATCTACACATATGACTTTTGGAAAGCTGTCTGTAGAAATTTTTCCCATAACTCCTTCCGTAGGGTAGATAATTAGCATTTAATTTTGCCATTTTTAGACAAGGGTGCATTGCAATGAGTGCCACACCTAGACCCCAATACCGACAAAGCCCAAATTTTACGTGGAACGAGTTGAGATTATAGGTGACCTAAATCCAAGAGATGGGTACAGGGGCCCTTACCGTCTAGGAGGAGAAGCGGTAACGGTGACTTGGCGGCGGAGCCGGCGGAGCCGCAGGAGCCGCAGGAGCCGGCGGAGCCGGCGGAACATACGGGTCGGGACTAAAACCATGGGTACCGCCAGCGCCTACGCTGGTGGTACAATAATGCACAAAAATAGGAGACTGCCAATTCTGATGCAATAGTACATTATGTTTAACTGCACAGTCAATATCAAATTTTAATTATGCAGAACAGGTAACAACGACGAAAGTAAAAGCATAAGGCTTCAGGTCCATCAAAGTTCAAATTTACAATTAGAAAGAGCCAGAATGAGAAAAATGAAAATTTCACACAAAATTGCATAAATTCAATAATAAATGATAACCCAATTGAGCTGGCTTTCTAATTTGAACTGCATGCCAATCCTAAAAATCATACTTGTAAGTTAAACATAATAATAAGTAACACAGTTTTCTTTCCATAATGTTTGCAGAAGCAGTACAAAAATATTTTTGTCAATTTTGATGTAACATTACATAATAATTTATAGAATAATGATCACCAATTTTTTATTATTGACTATGAATAGCAAGGACATGTAGAAAATTTGATTACCATTCGGCCTCATGTCCATGGGAGTTCTGAGTCCCACAATGAATATGCCAAAAAGATAATAATGAATATTTCACTAAAATGTATAAATTCCAGAAAAAGAAGCCAATTAGACTGCTTTTCCAACTTTTTTTGAAAGATTGAGTCGTAAGTAACATGATTTTCCCATAATGGTCATCATGGCAGCAACACCAAAAATTATGTTTTCTTCTATTTTGATGCAACATTACATAATGTTTAACAGCATAATGACCATCAATTTTTAATAATAAAATTAGTATCATGGATATTCAGAAAATGTGACTAGCAAAGGTCTTCAAGCCCGTGGAGGTTCTAAGTCACACCTTGAAAATGCCAATAAATGAATAATTAAATTTTCACAAAAAACTGTTTAATTGCCAGAAAAATTTACCAAACAGACTGCATTGCCTACTGAAGCTATATTTTAGTCCCATGTTTCTTTCCTGTAAGTTTGAGAACAGTGAGTGATATGATTTTCCTTAAATGATCATCATGGGAACAGTGCCCAAAATAGGGGTTTCTTCAAATTTTGATGCAATATTACATAATGTTTAACAGCATAATGACCATCAATTTTTAATAATAAAATATTAGTATCATGGATATTCAGAAAATGTGACCAGCAAAGGTCTTCAGGACCATGGAACTTCAAAGTCACATCTTCAAAATGCCAAAATGTAAACAAGACAGCACTTTTCTGAAATGGGTTTATTTCCATTTTTAACACTTTTTTAACATAAAACAAAATTAACAATTAACTGCCATTTTTATATGACCAACTAATAAAATTGATGAGATGGGGAAAATATCAATAGAACAGTGTTAAATGTCCAATTTCCTCCATCTAAGATTCTGAACATAGTGGATGATTGAATATGACAAATTGCAATGATATGTGTTTATTTCCAGTTTTGACACTTCATTACACAATACGTGATAACAAATTTACCATCATTTTTACATAATCAACTGACAATGTTGTAAAGATGCAGGAAATGTCAAACAAACACTTTTATGTATCTTATTAGTTCAATAATGAGACTATTAACATGCCTAAGAATTGAATCTGAGGAAATGTGAAAAAAAAAGCATAACTTCTAAAATAATGGACCGATTATGCTGATTTTCATACTCAACCTATGTTTTAGTAAGATTGACCACTCTTGTGAGTAAAATGACAATTTGCCTATCTGTTTTTCTTATATTGTATTATCAGTGTTGTATATATGCTAAAAAAATGAAAAAACAGCATAACTTCCATAAAAGTGGCTCTATCATGCTGTTTTTCAAACTTGACCTGCGTATTATGAATATTCATCAGTTCTGTAAGTTTCAAGCCAAAAGGTAAAATGGTATTTCACATATCGTATTATCGGTGCTGCATATATGCTGAGAAAAGTGAAATAAAGATGCAAATAAGTGAAAAATTAAATTTTCACAAAAAACTGTTAAATTGCCAGAAAATTTTACCAAACAGACTGTGTTGCCTATTGAAGCTGTATGTTAGACCCATGTTTCTTTCCTGTAAGTTTGAGAACAGTAAGTGACATGATTTCCCTTAAATGGTCATCATAGGAGCAGTGCACAAAATAGGGGTTTCTTCAAATTTTGATGCAACATTACATAATGTTTAACAGCATAATGACAATCAAATGTTATTAATAAAATATTAGTAACATAGACATTCAGAAAATGTGACAAGCAAAAGTCTTCAGTATGATGGAACTTTAAAGTCACACCTTGAAAATGCCAATATGTGAAAAATTAAATTTTCACAAAAAACTGTTTAATTGCCAAAAAAAAAAAAAAAAAAAAAAATACCAAACAGACTGCATTGCCTACTGAAGCTGTATTTTAGTCCCATGTTTCTTTCCTGTAAGTTTGAGAACAGTAAGTGACATGATTTTCCTTAAATGGTCATCATGGAAGCAGTGCCCAAAATAGGTGTTTCTTCAAATTTTGATGCAACATTACATAATGTTTAACAGCATAATGACAATCAAATGTTATTAATAAAATATTAGTAACATAGACATTCAGAAAATGTGACAAGCAAAAGTCTTCAGTATCATGGAACTTTAAAGTCACACCTTGAAAATGCCAATATGTGAAAAATTAAATTTTCACAAAAAACTGTTTAACTGCCAGAAAAAATTACCAAACAGACTGCATTGCCTACTGAAGCTGTATTTTAGTCCCATGTTTCTTTCCTGTAAGTTTGAGAACAGTAAGTGACATGATTTTCCTTAAATGGTCATCATGGGAGCAGTGCCCAAAATAGGGGTTTCTTCAAATTTTGATGCAATATTACATAATGTTTAACAGCTTAATGACCATCAATTTTTAATTATAAAATATTTGTATCACAGATATTCAGAAAATGTGACTAGCAAAGGTCTTCAGGCCCATGGAACTTCAAAGTCACACCTTGAAAATGCCAAAATGCAAACAAGACAGCACTGTTCTGAAATGGGTTTATTTCCATTTTTAACACTTTTTTAACATAAAACAAAATAAACATTTTACTGCCATTTTTATATGACCAACTAAGAAAATTGATGAGATGGGAAAAGTATCAATAGAACAGTGTTAAATGTCCAATTTCCTCCATTCTGAGATTCTGAACATAGTGGATGATTGAATCTGACAAACTGCAATGATATGAGTTTATTTCCATTTTTGACACTTTATTACACAATACATGATAACAAGTTTACCATGTTTTTTACATAATCAACTAACAATGTTGTAAAGATACAGGAAATATCAAACAAACACTTTTAGGCATCTTATTAGTTAAATAATGAGACTGTTAACATGCCTAATAATTGAATCTGAGGAAATGTGAAAAAACAGTATAACTTCTAAAATAATGGCCCGATTATGCTGATTTTTGAACTCAACCTGCGTCTTAGTAAGATTGACCACTCCTGTGAGTATAATTACAATTGGCCAATCCGTTTTTCTTATATTGTGTTATCAGTGTTGCATTTATATTGAAAATAGTGAAAAAACAGCATAAATTCCCTAAAAGTGACCCAATCATGCTGATTTTCGAACTTAACCTGCGTATTATGAATATTCATCAGTTCTGTAAGTTTCAAGTCAAAAGGTAAAATGGTTTTCCACTTATCATGTTATCGGTGCTGCATATATGCTGAAAAAAGTGAAAAAACACTAAAATTCCCTAAAAGTGACCCGATCATGCTGATTTTCGAACTTGACCTGCGTATTATGAATATTCATCAGTTCTGTAAGTTTCAAGTCAAAAGGTCAAATGGTTTTCCACTTATCGTGTTATCGGTGCTGCATATATGCTGAAAAAAGTGAAAAAACAGCATAAATTCCCTAAAAGTGACCTGATCATGCTGATTTTCGAACTTGACCTGCGTATTATGAATATTCATCAGTTCTGTAAGTTTCAAGTCAAAAGGTAAAATGGTTTTCCACTTATCGTGTTATCGGTGCTGCATATATGCTGAAAAAAGTGAAAAAACAGCATAAATTCCCTAAAAGTGACCCGATCATGCTGATTTTCGAACTTGACCTGCGTATTATGAATATTCATCAGTTCTGCAAGTTTCAAGTCAAAAGGTAAAATGGTTTTCCACTTATCGTGTTATCGGTAAAAGTGCACGGCGACGGCGACGGCGACGACAGACGCAGATGATGGCTATATGTACAGACACATCTGTGTCTGTACATAAAAATGGCATATAAATAAGAATGCCTGTGGCAAACTAAATACATGTATTTCTTTTGAGACTCATTTCAAGGTGGCACAAGTCAATGTCAGTTAAAGTTTTTGACAATTCCTCAGGAAACTAAAACTGACAGCTGATTTGAAATCAATAATTAAGTAATATAATATCAAGTTCAAATCTGATACTGAAGACAAACATTTGAAATTAGAGATCAGTCTCCTGGGTGAATTACCTTCATGTTGGCAGTCATGCTGCCTGGTACATGTCCTGCGGCACTCTGGTGGCTTGGTTCCACAGGGAATGGGAGGATACTGCACCTCAGCTCCACACTGGCACCACAACTCATCAAAACCTAGAAAACAGTGCAGCACAAGATCAGGGTTCATACAGGTCAACATCAAACTGAAGGACTTTGATGACTGTGAGACCTGAGGATGACATCATGAACAGGCAGGGGAAGTAGATTTTGCTTTACACCAATTCTTGATCTAAGACTTCTAAAAACTGATGATTTATTTGAAAAAAAATATTAATATTAATATTAATAAATATTAATATTCTTTATTAAGAATACTTATAAAATTGCAAAACCTTTCCCACTTCTTATCTTTACTATTATTACTATTTTGTAAATTGAAAAAAATCATGACAATTGAAATGATAAAACTTTGCAGAAAAAATGACAATTCTATTAAACAAAATTTACTCATTCTAAGTGTTTTGAAGAAATGTCGTACTAATTATAGAAGCATACTTACTGACATGCCAACATGGTGGACAGTTGCCACGGTGACAAGGCTCCTCACATATGTGTTGTCCACAGCTAAGTCTTTTGCCACAAAGCTGTTCACAAACATGTTCCCCTTTTATCTGAGAAATATTGATACAAAGTTGTTTTCAAGTTATATCATTAAAAATCTATACAATTGTTACAGTAAATGTTATGCTTAGCCCACCAGTGTGTATAAAAATGGCATAATCCCCAAATTGTAAGAATCATAACACTTAACATTAAAGTGTTTGGTAAACCTTTTTAATATTTAATCAAAATTGTTTAAAATGCCAATTATTAATTCTCCAAAAAAGAAGAAAAAAGAAAATGCATACTAACAATGCAGCAGATTTCATTACACTTGTGACGACCACAAGACCGTTTCTTGGTACATCTCTTCTGGCAGATCAGCGGGGTGACCTCTAAAATGTTGAATTACATCATGATAATATAGTGTACTGTCTGCCTGGCATTAAGGAGGCCTCTAAAGAATTTTTCATTTAATTCTACACCTTTTACAAGCAGTTAATACATAGTTCAGAAATTTACGCATGAAATCAATCTTTCTTGATAAGATGTGCACACATCTGCATCTTGCGCTGAAAGCCAAAGACAAACCCACTCACTGTACCTGTGAACTGGTCAACCTCACTGCACACCAACCCACTCACTGTACCTGTGAACTGGTCAGCCTCACTGCACACCAACCCACTCACTGTACCTGTGAACTGGTCAGCCTCACTGCACACCAACCCACTCACTGTACCTGTGAACTGGTCAGCCTCACTGCACACCAACCCACTCACTGTACCTGTGAACTGGTCAGCCTCACTGCACACCAACCCACTCACTGTACCTGTGAACTGGTCAGCCTCACTGCACACCAACCCACTCACTGTACCTGTGAACTGGTCAGCCTCACTGCACACCAACCCACTCACTGTACCTGTGAACTGGTCAGCCTCACTACACACCAACCCACTCACTGTACCTGTGAACTGGTCAGCCTCACTGCACACCAACCCACTCACTGTACCTGTGAACTGGTCAGCCTCACTGCACACCAACCCACTCACTGTACCTGTGAACTGGTCAGCCTCACTGCACACCAACCCACTCACTGTACCTGTGAACTGGTCAGCCTCACTGCACACCAACCCACTCACTGTACCTGTGAACTGGTCAGCCTCACTGCACGGCATCTCCTTGGTATAGGCTCCACAGCGACATGTCACCTCACTACGGCCACTGCACTGACCACAGGGGCCAGAGTGACCACAGACAAGTGGACAGGTATGAGGGTCACCTGAAATAGAGCAGGACACATGGTTAAGTGACCACAGACAAGTGGGCAGGTATAAGGCTCACCTGAAATAGAGCAGGGCCCCATTTCCAGAAGCTTTTGTTAGTTACCAATCGACTGTTAGGCTCTTGTTAGTTTTAAATGCCATTTCATGAAGGTATGGCTTATTTTCTTGTTTGTTATTGTCTCGTTGTTACCAATGAGTAGGTCAGACCACTCGCAAACCCTAGAAATTTATTGAACGGATGTGTAATTAACGAAACAGAAAGGTTGCTAAGTTACCATATCCTGACGTCTGTCTTTGCATCCAATATGGCGGATGCCTTTCTTGTCATCTGTGCCGCTAGACAACAACAGAGATCATGACATTTTCATTACAGGGAGAATTCAGCTGTTATCACCCTCTCCCAGTCCTAGCTGTTATCACCCTCCCTCCCAGTCCTAGCTGTTATCATCCCCTCCCAGTCCCAGCTGTTATCACCCTCTCCCAGTCCCATCTGTTATCACCCTCTCCCAGTCCTAGCTGTTATCACCCTCTCCCAGTCCCATCTGTTATCACCCTCTCCCAGTCCTAGCTGTTATCACCCTCTCCCAGTGTTAGTTGTTATCACCCTCTCCCAGTCCTAGCTGTTATCACCCTCTCCCAGTCCTAGCTGTTATCACCCTCTCCCAGTCCCAGCTGCCCTCACCGTCAGTCCCACAGTGCAGTGTCTTTCCACACACTCCACCACATGATGCCACAGCATCTGTGCACCTCTTCCTCTCTGTTGCCTCGTCCCTCTCTATCAGCTTAGCCAGGGGGGTCTGGCCACATGGACAGTGAGTGACTAAGTCCACAGAGAGTGGACACTGTCCGCAGGGTCCCGGGTGACAGGGCTGACCACACTGGTGACTGCCACAAGTTAGCCATCTGGAAATACACAGCATATCTTACACATACTTCACAATGGAAATCCACTCCAAACCAGGACCTGTTCTTACTCTTAGAGTGAGATGTAATAATTCTACGTACTGAAATTGTATTTAACAGAGAGGCTAAAAGTTAATCAACTGTGTCACATGACACCTTTCTTAACACAATGGCCACTAGCACAAAGAATCCAGAAGGCTATTTACCCCTGATTTCTGTCTATGAACAGTGACCTTTGAGCAAACAGTGACCAGTTCTTGGTATTTTATCTCGCACTTGTGACAATTGAATACCCATATGAATATGAGAACTACACTTATCATGGGCAAACCATGGGCTAGTGAAGACAAAGTTATAATTTTATCAATTGTTTGTTAAATGCCATCTTCTGCACAAGTTTTTAATCTTAAACTGCATCTAAAAGTGTTTGTTTGCAATTTGATGAATATTTTCCTAAATGTTACCATTAATATGTCACCTATAAGAAAATTACAATTTCTTCTTAGCCAAACAATGTTTTATCAGCAATGTAGACCACAAAGATGTTTTGTGTACAGCACCTGTTACATTGTTTGTCACAGCGGTAGTAGTTGTCAAAGGAGTCCCCAGTCCCACACAGAACGCTCCTCTTACTCTGCCCACACCAACATTCTGAAAAAAAATATGTAATTTAGTTTCAACTGATATTAAGTACTTAAAATGAATGTGGATGTTAAAAGTGACACATTCTATCTTTCCTTCTTCTGTTTTGACATCACATGAAAAAAATCAAACCTTCAGGAACTATGTTTAACTGTGCATAGAAAGCAGCCAGCAGGACTGAAACATGACCTTAAGTCACATGACTGCCTTCTAAAACCAATCAAAACTGACCTTGTTCCAGTGTGACATCACAAGGGTCACATGGTCCTGAGTGACATATCTTCTGACAGAAGTGTTTCCCACAGTTCAGAGGTTTGTCGCATGAAGAGGAACACTTGATATCTGCAGCAGCATTGCACTTGACACTGGGCCTAGGTCAGCAAAAACATCCACATGAATCAGCTGTACTTGAATTATCACAAATGGCACAGCAAAACACAATTAAACAAGAACCATGTCTACCATAGGCTAAAGTATCGAACCTAAACATGATGACAAATGTCAATAATGTAACAATGGATCATAATGTTGAAGCTATGGGCCTCATGACGTGTATCTGGAATGTGTGGCAAGGGGTTGCATGCAGCATATCCAAACTAGGTACCCTCAACTCTACATCTTTCCTCCTCTAGAAAATTTATATTTATACAGATTTATACAGATGCTTTCATCCCAAATATTTTCTTACATTAAAAGTGGATATTTTTTAATCTTTCAAGACACAGTGTTCGACATTTATATAGCAAAAAGAAAAAAATTCTTGGAAACTTCATCAATTTTCTCATAATCCCAAGGTATACCCTATCCAAAACCAATATAGTTTTATAGGGTCATTTTTTGAGTTCTACATTTTAATTTTGGAGGACTCATCCAAAACTGTCAGTATCAAACTCCAAGTTCAGCCTGCAGAGCCCAAAGATTGCATTTAATCTCTGAAGTTAGTCTTGAATGAAACACTACAGCTGAAGCATTAGGCACCAAGATGGAGACATTCAAGACATTTGGTGACCATGGATTGTTGACAAAAAATGTTTTTTTTTTTTTTTTTCGCGAACTGGCTTTGCCATTTGAAACAAATGTACAGACAAAAAACAGAAAATAAAGATGCAAAAAAGGTCATTTTGTCAATTTTGATGCAATAATAAATAATGCTTATAATAGCACTGTCAGTCAACACTGAATTTTAATCTTGCACAACGGGTAACATGGTCAATAACAGGAGCAGACCCAGAGATATTTTCTGACAGTATTACAAAGTATCTATGTTGATCCATCCTCCATTTTGATGGTCTTCCAACAGAAAAAAATAGATACCAGTCAATATTAACTTAATAACCTGACTGTCTTCCGGAAGACCCAGAAGATGGTCTCAATCCACCCCTTCAATAAGATTACAGTTTCAGGACCATGAGAGTTCAAATTCACATTATGAAAGTCTCAATATTTGAAAAATGATGACAGTGCATAAAATAATATTACATAATGTTTAAAGACATAAAAAACAATACAACTGCTTATGTAGAAATACAGAAAATGTGCAGAGCCCCAGGCAGATGAGAGTTAAAAGTCACAAATGCAAGTGTTTGAGAAAAAATTATAAAGGAAAACAACAAAACTAGAAAAGCACTTTGAGAGTGCAGACCTCTGCCAAGGCAGCAATTGTTGATTATTATTGATATTTGATTGTTTATTGATCCAGACCACCACCAAAAATTAATCATTGTCCTCTTTGGCCCACTTCCGACAGTTCCTGAAAATTTCTGCAAAATTGGTCCATAACTTTTTGTGTTATGTGGATGACAGACAAACAGGGGTGAAAATATAACCCCCTTGGCAGAGCTTGAGGTAAATATAATTCCAATGAAGATGCTATTCAAACTTTTAATCTTCCAGTTTGATATATATATATATATATGCATACATACATATATATATCAGGGCTAGACACTAAACTTCGACCTTCGGACAGGTGCTCATAAATTTGACCTGTCCGATTTTCAATCCAACCTGTCCACAAAACCAATAATTTTTTCCTATTCATACCTTTAAACTTTGTCAATTAATATGTGAAGTCATACATTTAAATTAATGTATATATTACCCAAACATTCAATCATATGAGCCCCGAAAATGCACCTTAAAGTGAATTTATGTTCAGATAAAAAGTTGTTTTTTCATACTTGTGAACTCCTGAAGATTTAATCTTGCATTTAAGTCTGATATTTAACATCAGGGCTTCTCCTAGGATTTGGGGTACAGGGTCTACTAATTGTAAGTCTGCAATTTGATAACAGATTCACATGAAGTTTAACCAAAGCTAAAAAAAGAAAAAGAAAAAAAAAACCTGAGCTGGAAGTGGGGAGGGGGTACTGTTAAATTAATTTTATTAAAATATTCAAAATTTATAATATTTGAATAAAGTTCAATTTCAATGAAAATCAAAGAATATTCATTTTATAATACTTTACTTATATTTATGTTAACAATTTAACTTCTTAAGGGGTTATCACATGTTTGGTTTTTTAAAAATATATGAATTAAATAAAATCAGTATAAAAAAGTTCCCCTTCTTTTTATTTAAATTCTCATATCTGTTATTACTAATTTCTTCCTTACATCAATATCACACTGGTATATGAGAGCAATGTTAATTTATCATATTCCAGCACTAAATTTTAAACTGAAAATAACAGAGGTGATGCTAGAGTCATTAAAGAAAACATCATACAAAATTTCAGGTTATATTTTGGCAAATAAACAACATTTCAACAAGATCTTCAGTCCCAAAGATTTCACTTTCTATAGTGAGTAGATAGCATACGTGTTTGATTGACAGGCAGTATGTTGCCTTGACAACGAACTAGATATAGCCAGTTCATCCAGTCCAATCTGGCTCCAGCACAGTACTTGTGTAGTTTCTGTTTTAGGAAGTGTCTTTATTACTAGAGCACGTAGATTTTTAACTAAATAAATGTTAAGTAGTGAACCTGATATGTGAATAAATTTTGTCTGATGAAGTTCTGGAAGGTGTTCATTTTTATAATTTGGCGGTAAGTTTGCTCAGACTTCGTTTTGCGACTGCATGTGTTTTGTGCCAAAAGTAGGTCACTCTTTTCAATGTCGTCTAGGAAGAGGCAAAAAGACGTTAGTATGCAACAAAAAATGATTTTTTAAAGATTTTTGCTCCAAATTTCTCATAAAACATGACCTGTCCGTCGGACAGCCAACCCTGCAACTTCACCTGTCCGAACTGAATTTTTACCTGTCCCGGACAGGCGGACAGGCGCTAATGTCGAGCCCTGTATATATATATATATATATATATATATATATATATATATATATATAACTTATTTGCAATATTAAACAAAATTTACCTGCATAATTATCACTGCTTCCTTATTATTAATCTAGCAGAGAGCTTTACCTTTGGGAGTTTACAGGGAAATATCAACAAGTGTGCTTTACGTAATCTCATTTAATGGCCTATTAAAGCAAATGACTTTATAACTCTGAAATTAATCTAGTGATACCCAAGGGTAATTTACAGACTGACCCACTCAAAGGTCTTCAGGCCCATAAGTCACACCTTAAGAAAAGCACAAAACCATAATGCCCAAAATAGGAGACTACCAATCCTGATGCAATAATACATTATGTTTAACTGCACAGTCAACATCAACTTATGCACAACAGGTAACACAGACGAAAGTAAAAGCATAAGGCTCCAGGCCCACCAGAGTTCAAGTTTATACTTAAAAAGTGCCAGAATGAGAAAAATGAAAATTTCACAAAAAATGCATAAATACAATAAACATGATAATCCAATAGAGCTGGTTTTCTCATGAGCTGAAGGCCAATCCTAAAAATCGTACTTGTAAGTTTAAAATTATAATAAGTAGCACAGTTTTCTTTTCATAATGTTTGCAGTAGCAGTGCAAAAAGATTGTTGTCAATTTTGATGTAACATTACATAATAAATTAGAGAATAATTATCACCAATTTTTGTTTATTGACTATAAATAGGATGGACATGTAGAAAATATGATTACCATTTGGCTTCATGTCCATGGGAGCTCCGAGTCCCACAATGAATATGCCAAAAAGATAATGAATATTACACTAAAATGTATAACTTCCAGAAAAAGAAGCCAATTAGACTGCTTTTCTAACTCAGGCTGCATTTTAGTCCTGTGTTTCTTTTTTGAAAGTTTGACAGTCATAAGTAACACAGTTTTCCCATAATGGTCATCAAGGCAGCAGCACCAAAAATTGTGTTTTCTTCTATTTTGATGCAACATTACATAATGCTTAACAGCATACTGACCATTGATTTTTAATAATAAAATATAAGTGTCATGGATTTTCACAAAATGTGACTAGCATGGGTCTTCAAGCCCGTGGAGGTTCTAAGTCACACCTTGGAAATGCCAATATGTGAAAAATTAAATTTTCACAAAAAACTGTTTAATTGCCAGAAAAATTTACCAAACAGACTGCATTGCCTACTGAAACTGTATTTTAGTCCCATGTTTCTTTCCTGTAAGTTTGAGAACAGTAAGTGACATGATTTTCCTTAAATGGTCATCATGGGAGCACTGCCCAAAATAGGGGTTTCTTCAAATTTTGATGCAATATTACATAATGTTTTACAGCATAATGACCATCAATTTTTAATTATAAAATATTAGTATCATGGTTATTCAGAAAATGTAACTAGCAAAAGTCTTCAGGCCCATGGAACTTCAAAGTCACATATTGAAAATGCCAAAATGTAAACAAGACAGCACTGTTCTGAAATGGGTTTATTTCCATTTTTAACACTTTTTTAACAGAAAACAAAATAAACAGTTTACTGCCATTTTTATATGACCAATGAAGAAAATTGATGAGATGGGAAAAGTATCAATAGAACAGTGTTAAATGTCCAACTTCCTCCATTCTGAGATTCTGAACATAGTGGATGAATGCATCTGACAAACTGCAATGATATGAGTTTATTTCCATTTTTGACACTTTATTACACAATACATGATAACAAGTTTACCATCATTTTTACAAAATCAACTAACAATGTTGTAAAGATGCAGGAAATGTCAAACAAACACTTTTACGTATCTTATTAGTTCAATAATGAGACTGTTAACATGCCTAAGAATTGAATGTGAGGAAATGTGAAAAAACAGCATAACTTCTAAAATAATGGACTGATTATGCTGATTTTCAAACTCAACCTGCGTTTTAGTAAGATTGGCCCCTCCTGTGAGTATAATGACAATTGGCCAATCTGTTTTTCTTATATTGTGTTATAAGTGTTGCATATATACTGAAAAAAGTGAAAAAACAGCATAAATTCCCTATAAGTGACCCAATCGTGCTGATTTTCGAACTTGACCTGCGTATTATGAATATTTATCAGTTCTGTAAGTTTCAAGCCAAAAGGTAAAATGGTTTTCCACTTATCGTGTTATCGGTGCTGCATATATGCTGAAAAAATAGAAAAAATTCACTAAAAATGACCCAATCACGCTGATTTTCGAACTTGACCTGCGTATTAAGTATATTCATCAGTTCTGTAAGTTTCAAGCCAAAAAGTAAAATGGTTTTCCACTTATCGTGTTATCGGTGCTGCATATATGCTGAAAAAAGTGAAAAAACAGCATAACTTCCCTAAAAATGGCCCGATCATGCTGATTTTTGAACTTTACCTGCATATTATGAATATTTATCAGTTCTGTAGGTTTAAAGCTACAAGGCAGCAATTGTTGATTATTATTATTGTCCTCTTCGGCCCACTTCTGACAGTTCCTGAAAATTTCAGCAAAATCGGTACATAACTTTTTGAGTTATGTTGATGACAGACAAACAGGGGTGAAAATATAACCTCCTTGGCAGAGGTAAATATAATTCCAAAGAAGCTGCTATTCAAACTTTTAATCTTTGAGTTTGATATATATATATATATATATATATATATATATATATATATATATATATATATATATATATATATATATATATATATATATACAATCATAAGTAACACGGTTTTCCCATAATGGTCATCATGGCAGCAGCACCAAAAATTGTGTTTTCTTCTATTTTGATGCAACATTACATAATGCTTAACAGCAAAATGACCATCAATTTTTTTATAATAAAATATACATGTCATGGATTTTCAGAAAATGTGACTAGTATGGGTCCTCAAGCCTGTGGAGGTTCTAAGTTGCACCTTGAAATTGCCAATAAGTGAAAAATTAAATTTTCACAAAAAACTGCCAGAGAAATTTACCAAACAGACTGCATTGCCTACTGAGGCTGTATGTTAGACCCATGTTTCTTTCTTGTAAGTTTGAGAACAGCAAGTTACATGTTTTCCCTTAAATGGTCATCATAGGAGCAGTGCCCTAAATAGGGGTTTCTTCAAATTTTGATGCAACGTTACATAATGTTTAACAGCATAATAACCATCAAATGTTATTAATAAAATATTAGTAACATGGACATTCAGAAAACATGACAAGCAAAGGTCTTCAGGCCCATGGAACTTCAAAGTCACATCTTGAAAATGCCAAAATGTAAACAAGACAGCACTGTCCTGAAATGGGTTTATTTCCATTTTTAACACTTTTTTAACATAAAACAAAATAAACATTTTACTGCCATTTTTATATGACCAACTAAGAAAATTGATGAGATGGGAAAAGTATCAATAGAACAGTGTTAAATGTCCAATTTCCTCCATTCTGAGATTCTGAACATAGTGGATGATTGAATCTGACAAACTGCAATGATATGAGTTTATTTCCATTTTGACACTTTATTACACAATACATGATAAAAAGTTTACCATGTTTTTTTACATAATCAACTAACAATGTTGTAAAGATGCAGGAAATATCAAACAAACACTTTTACGCATCTAATTAGTTCAATAATGAGACTGTTAACATGCCTAATAATTGAATCTGAGGAAATGTGAAAAAACAGTATAACTTCTAAAATAATGGGACTGATTATGCTGATTTTCGAACTCAACCTGCGTTTTAGTAAGATTGACCACTCCTGTGAATATAATGCCAATTGGCCAATCCGTTTTTCTTATATTGTGTTATCAGTGTTGCATTTATATTGAAAAGTGAAAAAACAGCATTAATTCCCTAAAAATGGCCCAATCATGCTGATTTTCGAACTTGACCTGCGTATTAAGAATTTTCATCAGTTCTGTAAGTTTCAAGCCAAAAGGTAAAATGGTTTTCCACTTACTGTGTTATCGGTGCTGCATATATGCTGAAAAAGTGAAAAAACAGCATAAATTCCCTAAAAATGGCCCAATCATGCCGATTTTCGAACTTGACCTGCATATTATGAATATTCATCAGTTCTGTAAGTTTCAAGTCAAAAGGTACAATGGTTTTCCACTTATCGTGTTATCGGTGCTGCATATATGTTGAAAAAAGTGAAAAAACAGCATAAATTCCCTAAGAGTGACCCGATCATGCTTATTTTCGAACTTGACCTGCATATTCTGAATATTCATCAGTTCTGCAAGTTTCAAATCAAAAGGCAAAATGGTTTTCCACTTATCGTGTTATCGGTAAAAGTGCACGGCGACGGCGACGACGGCGACGACAGACGCAGATGATGGCTATATGTACAGACACATCTGTGTCTGTACATAAAAAAAAGCGTCCATAACAGGCCTGGTTACCACGAAGGAAATAAAAGACAAGTGCTGTAAACACTGACCTGGTCTTCCCACAGTGACACGGCCTGCTGACCACTGTCTGACAGGGAGGACATGGACCTGGGTGGCATAAGCTGAAATATCAAAGAAAACCAACACTGTGCAGAAAATAATTATGGCCTTGATCATTTTTGATGCAATGTTACATAACGTTTAACATCATCGCCACCAATTATTTAATTATGTACTAGAAATAACATGAACATTCAGAAAACATAACTAGCATAGGGTTTTTGTCACTTTGGGATTTCAAAATCACACACTGAAGATGCCAATATGAGAAATATAAAAATTTCACAAAAAATAATATTTCATATTTGAAAATGCCACCTTGAGAAAATGGAAAATTTCACAAAATAATGCATTTCTTCTAGAAAAATTATCTAATGAAGCTGATACTTGAACCAGTGCCATAAATCACCCCAGTAAGTTTAATACATCATAGTTTTTTCATAAGTGACTTTCATAGCGAAAAAAAGCATGGCAAAGACAACACAGACAACAAATGGCTGTACAGCAGGTGATGGCTTTTTACGATGTTTATGTAAAAATTCCAGGAAATCACCCAGTTATGTGGACAGCAGCAGTGAAGCAAAGATGGAGGCAAAAATTCTTTAAATTTGTACATACGAAATTGGTAGATGATCAAAAG
Organism: Lingula anatina; assembly: GCF_051362555.1. Classification (NCBI taxonomy): domain Eukaryota; kingdom Metazoa; phylum Brachiopoda; class Lingulata; order Lingulida; family Lingulidae; genus Lingula; species Lingula anatina. The sequence continues at coordinate 20,868,840 of NC_141771.1, read as the reverse complement.
TACTGTTTAAGTAGTTGCCAACATGCCAACACACTAGTATTTGTCTTTCATAATGATTTTCATCTTAAATTTCGTTTTGATTTGGTCATATCCAGTTTCAATATAAATTTGAAGCAGACCTATGATAAAGTTTGCATTTCAATGTCTTTCTCATGGTACAATTGAAATCAGGAATTGTGACTCGGACCAAGATCCTCTGAAGTCAGATGAATTAGAGCCTGTTTTAATTTAACATATGTCATCAAGCACATTAACAAACTCAGCACAGCAGGTAATGACAATGTACCCAGACACTAAGTGTCTGTCCATTAAACATATACTTGTATTAAAGTAATGGAAAGTTAGTCTTACATATTACATGGGTGTGTGCAGGCACTTCCTCTCTTCTTGCCACACACCTCTCCACAGCTATGCGGAGTGTCGTAGCCAGTCCAGTCCGGGTCACGCACACGCCCACAAAAACAACGGTACTGGTTGGGGAGCTTGAAAGTCACGTTTTGACATGCTGGGCAACGCCAGCCAGTCTCATCCACTGGAAAAGTTTTCATGAACAAAAATATATCTTCCCTTCATGAGACTTCTGCTCACAGTTCCTTGGTGGACTGTAGTCTCTAACACAATCAAAGAATGACTCTTGCATTTGCATCAGCTGTTTTTAAAATACAAATCCTGTATTGCAATAACAAGTATCATTTTTTTAAGTAGCAACTTTCAGCTAAATTATAAATTAGGATAAGTGACTCAAGTTATTTCTAGAAACTACAATCCTCACATCATATTCACTCTTGACACAGCTGTTTCTGCTCTGCCATACCACTCACCCTCTCCTTCCAAATGAACAGTCCTGGCCCATTTCTTGATACAGTACAGATGGAAAATATGGAAACAACTGCTGCAGCTCCAGACCGCAGCCTCACACCTTATAGCACTGCAGCAAACCATGCATTCATAACTCTCATTTCTCAGCTCCTCAATTAGGACACCTAAAAATCAAAGGTTTCAATCAAAGATCTTTGTTGTTTCATACTCAAATTAACTGCATCAAGGCAGGTGTAGAATGACATATTAACTCGAACCAATTTTGTATCAAAGGAGGTCAATTTAGCAAGAAATGATTAAATACTTTTCATCATGATAAATTTCTCTAGATATTATAGATATTATCCGTTTTTTTTTTTTTTTTTTTTTTTTTTTTTTTTTACCAAACTGCCTACAAGCTAATGTGAAACAAATGCTGTAGGAGTAACAATTATATAACTGTTACTTATACGAGCAATGTTCCTAATAAACTGATCTTTTTTAATAGCTAACAGCTAAAGGGGAATGTCAAATGTTTTAATCAATCTTTATGAATTCAGATTTAAGTTTATTTTGTTTACCTCTTTGATTTTCATCATTTACTGGTTTTCCCTTCAAACCAGTCTTGGTGGATTTATTGCCTTTCTTTCGTGGTCCATTGTTTTCTTCTTGGTTTTTGTTACTTTTTGCTTTCAATCCCATTTGCTTCCCCTGTGTATCACTTAAATTAATATCATTTTGCAGAGACTGATCTGACTTTCGTAATCCACCTTTATCTGTGGATGTTTCTCTACTACTTTCTTCATATACATCACCAACTTGAGGGTCATCTGAACGAACTGCCCTATCTTTTCTTTGTTCCTTGTCAAAATTGTGTCCCCTGACTGCTGCACTGTCACTATAGCCCTTGTATCTATTTCTGCCACCCCTTGCTTTTGATGACTTAGGCCGTGCACCTCCACTCACATTCTGTTCACTTCTCCGGGTTTCGTCATATCTTCCCTGGAAGCCCTGCTCCAACCTTGACCCAGCTGCACTCCCCCCTCGTCCTTTGCCTCTCTTTCCTCTTCCTCTATAGCCAGCCTGACGACTGACATCCCTCTGATCAAACTGGTTGGTGTTATTTATCTGTGCTTCATCTGACAAGTCTATTTGCCTATTTTGGCTTTGACCTCCATATGACCTCTGACCTTGTCCTCTAAATATTGCCCCACCTTGACCCCTGAACCTTGGCTGACTGCCGATCAGCTGACTATGGTGACTGTGATAGTGTGACTCAGCCTGCATTGGTGGGAAGTACTGCCAGTGGGGCACACTTAATACAACTGGTGATCCAGGAAATGCTGAAAGATAACACAACATTTGACTTCTACCCTGTACATGAACTTGATTCCTATTGAAGTTACAGAACAGAAATATATATCAATTTTGAAGTTTTCTACGATATGTGAAACATGAAAAGACTCTAGCATCAGTACTAGCCTACTAGGGTATCTATATCAAATAATAAAAAAACCAAGAGCTGCTTTAAACTTACTTTTATCATCAACGAGAAACTGCAAAATCTAAAGTTTAAAATAAAAACCTAAATGGAAATATTACTCTTTGTTGAGTTTGTATTACATTTAACACAGAATGTGTCTATAAAATTGGAGTTTATGTAACAGTATAAGTGTAAGTTTTAATAATTAAAATACTTAATAACAGAAATAAGTTTATGTTTATATTGTAAGGTAAGTTAGGTAGAACTGGTCTGATGGCTTTTTCTAATTTTATTTGAAATTTTATTGTGCATGGTCAAAGTTTTTTTTTTCGGTAACTTATGTTATACAAGTGAACAATGAACAATGTTATACATGTAGCTTTTAGTTTTCTACAGCCTAAATAAGGTGAATTAATTAAATTCATTAAAATTTTTTAACAACTGCAATTAGGTTTTACTATTTTTCATTATGGTGGAGTGGTGTGGCATTCTATAGTCTTCTTTTCTGATGATTCTGGTTCAGTAATCATAACCAGTCAAGGTGAGAAAGGTGTTCTTTTATTAATAAGGTGCACAAAGTGGGTCCTCTGACACCATTTGTGCAGTGACTCGTAAACCTCCCTTACTTCTCTGATGTGATTGTTGAAAATCTTGTGGCCAGCCTGGTTCCATAGGACAAACTTCTATCTTTTATCTCTCTTTCTCCCTCTTATTTGAACTTGTGACTGGTACTGGTAAATACCGTAAATACCTCTATGATCTGTGAAGACGGAAGAGGGTAAAGGTCAAGTAAATATAACGTTAACAGTTGACTTCAAAATTGTATATGCGCATCGCATTTCAACTGATCTAATAAATATTTTCAAAAGAACATTAAACTTTGACATTCTTGCAAGCATTAAAAATTACTAAGTTAATTTTCTAGCTTTTGATGCTTAAAACAATACGTTGACGGCAAACTGTTGACGTTTCACTTACTTTCCGCGTGTTATACAATCTGTTTTGAATTCTTGTAAAACTGATTAAACTCGCAGGTATGCTGAGTCTTATAAGAACAGAACTGTTGCCACAAAAATGAACACCGTATCCGGTTGTGCAATCACGATTTCACGAGGCCAAGTGGGATTTCATGCAGCTCACCGGATGTCTGTACGCCACGAAAGTGTCCTGTCTTGATAGTGAAAGCGAGGTTTGGATTCCCCATCCAGGAATACAAAACAGAAAGAAAGGTATTTATGCGTTCCACCCCCAACCAGTTTAGATCTAAGTCTCCTGCTCTTAATTAAAAAAGTTACGTGGTAACTTTGTTTAGTACCTTTGCTATTCGAATAAATTATTTTGGCAATTGTTCGTGCAAGCAGACATATCACAGTGTATGTACAGTATGCTGTCTATTTATTACAGTGTACTCAGTATGTACAGTATGCTGTCTATTTATAACTTTAAAAATTTTATTGACCAAATGAAAATGCATATGATATCCGATTTGACTTATCATATATATGTGCGTGACAAAGACTGCATTATAAATGTGACGGTAAACAATGCTAATTATTGTAGGGGAAATAAAAAACATACTGTAAAATGTCTCATTTTACAGTCCTCATTTGATGACAATTGGAACACAAAGACTACCTATAAATGACATTGGAACTGTGATGGCCTAATATGAAGGTAACTCTTATATATGAAAATGACTAGTGTTAAAGGGAGACCTACCCTTTTCTGTTTCTCATTTTATTACAGTTCCTTTTTATCAAAGGACTATTGTAAGATTATTTTAATTATAAAGACTAAAATTGGGAGAGAAAAGAATTGAAGTTCTTAAAAATTTTAACTGAAAAAAAAAATGTTCAGCCAGTATGAAATTCAATAGGCCAAAATCACAGCTGCTATCAGCTCCTAAACACAATTTGTGATTACACTGACTTAATTGTGTACAATTTATATGGGTTTGATAAAACATCATCTCTTAGATAGGAAAAATCCTTTTGATTTGGAACTTAAGTGAATATGAGTATGAAAAAGCTTAATTTATCTTTTCAGATATTATGGCACAAGATAAATTTATTTTGTTTTCTATGGTACTAGTTATTTACAGATAAGTAGCTACTAGCACCATGGCAGAAGAAGGAGTAACTGTAACAGTCAGGCTGATCAGATCATTTCCACATCGCAACATCAAACATATCGTGTTCAAGAATGTGTCAGTGTCACAGACAGCAGCTGACTTCATGACAGTTGTCAACAAAGGTAAAGGAGAATATATTGCAATTAATATGAAGTCTGGGGTAGCGCTAACACTCGCCAGTTTAGCCAAATGCTAAAACTGACTTAAATTGGCTAAAGAAAAAGGGCCTGATTTGACTTGTTTTAGTCAAATTATAACCATTTTGATTACAAATTGACAAAAAAGTGGTGATTTGGCTAAGCCAAAAAAATTGCTAGCACTACCCCAGGAAGTGTATTTTTTCCTAATGGTGCCTACATGTATTATAGATAATTGTTATCTTAAAAGTAATAACATGCTCAAGGTAAGGATGGTAATGAATCACTGCCACTATGAACTTAAATGTGAAATCTGTCATTGATCAAAAAATGCATTTGGATACAAGGCTTTTATGAATGAATCAGGTAAAGCTGACACATGGATATTAATTGAAGCTACGGTACAATCAAAGTAATTAAATTTATTTCTATGGAGCATTTTTCCTGTGATTTTTTCCCAGTGCCTTTCAAGGTTCTTCTTACAGGAGGCATTTGATAGCAGTCTTGCTCTGGGGAAGTGATCTCCTGCTTCAGTGAAATTGTCCTTACTTTCAGATATTGCAACATGCTCTGAACTGCCACCACCCTTTAAGAAGTATCAGTATGGTAAGTGAAATCAGGATACAGATCTGAGTGAATGGAAAACTGAAGTTGATATTAAGAGAAAAGCATTAAAGTCTGAGTGCATATATCCAATGGAGGCACTCCTCAGTAAACTTGACAGCTGAGTTGCCCATCCTTAGAGTACCATCTACATGTAACTGCAAAAGAAAGCATATTATATTATTAAAGAAACCTACCTGTAACTGACAATTACAGTAACTGTTATGAATTGTACTTTTTCAGATACAATGAAAATTTTGCACAAGGCACATGGCTTTAAGGTTGGTCACAGACAGGAAAGCAAAACCTTGTGTTTTTTGTGATCAAAGTTTCACCAAACATTTTACATACTATATTTGTGGAAATATTTTAAAAGATCCATTATAATTTAAAAGAAGAAATAAATTTGAAATTTAAGTAGACCAGAAAGAAATAAAAAAGGATGCCTTGATGAAAAAATAAAGATATAAAAGTCAGTTTTATAGATAAAATTGGTCCACAGGTTCAATGATCTAAAAATCCACTGGTGCCAAGGTTCATTGGTTCGAAAATTATTTTTGATGAGTCACACTCATTTGACAATATAGCAGGCAGAATTCAGCAGTTTTTTCTCCCTGATAGTGTTATCCATTGACCTTAACTTTAAAACAAAACAATCCAAAAACTTTCAGAAGGAAAAAAATCTGGCTTAATGAAACTTCAGACCTTGGAAAATCAAGATGCAACCTTCATTCAACTTCTTAATGTTTTCAGACCAATGACCCAGTGATAAATACAGATCATGAGGAGAACATTCTAGACCCAGGGAGGACACTCTCAGAGCAAGGTGTAGGTAGGTAGGCCAGACCATGTGTAGATGTAACAATGATCCAGTGATAAGTAAAGATCAGGAGAACATTCTAGACCCAGGGAGGACCCAGGTGTAGGTACATGTACAGCAGGCAGACCTGACCACATGTTGTTGAACAGGGTTAAAATGTTTTATACAAAGAATAACATTGTTGAAGCATGACAGCTGTGTACATTGGCATTTTAATGGTATTTCAGGCTGCTCAGTCACTTCTGATCAATGACTAAAATTGTGACATTTGTAAGAAAGTCCACAGCAAAAATCACAATATGGTATTTAAGCATTGCACTGGGAGTTAGCCATGTGTTTAGACATCCACCCAAACTTACCAGTACATGCAGCCTAATTATTCTGTGAATTAATATGGCATGCACTTGACAATGGATTCTTGCCCCCATGCACCATCTCTGCAGGCTGGGGCAGAGCAATATTATAAACCTTGGCATGCTTTAAAGTGGGTTGTGCCATATATATATATATATATATATATATATATATATATATATATATATATATATATATATATATATATATATATATATATATATATATATATATATGATCTGCAGACTATTTAGTCTCAACTGGCCTATAGATCATCTGGTTCTGAACAGACCTTTAAATAAGGCATATAATGGATGTATACAGAACCTTTACCCTGGGAAGTATCACTTGTATTTTTGGGGAAAAAGTTCATTAAATAGTTTGCTTCACAGAAACCATATGCATGTTTGATTCAGATAACAGTGAACTTATTTTTTCCATTTCAGCAAATGAGACAGAGATATCCTATTTTAAGAGAGAGGACTATGAACACTACAAAGCTAATCCAGTGACTCAGTGGTTATGAGACCTCACTAGAAACAGTACCACTGTCATCAAGATGAACAGCAGTCAAGTCTTTCACAGTAAATGTAGTTTGCTGATAGGACTGTGATCAGGCCTACCCAACTACCAGACTCGGCACCTAAGGATCCTGAATTAACCGGTATATCGGACCACGCTACCCATTTTCAAGGTGTGTGTCAGATCGCATTTCGGAGTATCATACCCCAGAACAAATTTTGTTGCACGACTGCGGGCTCATCCACGCTCGGCTGAACAACCTTAAACTGTACTCTTACTTTAGAGTACTCTATTTTATTGTCTCTATGGGGATATATGGGGACTTTACGACATTCGGTTTGAATGTTTAACCACTTTTGATAGGGCTTTTTTGCATTGTATTAGATTAATGTGGCAGTCTAAGGTTCATCTAGGTGGCTTTCAAAATTTTGCACCCGATTTTAAAATCATATAGCGATTTTACGACAATCGTTTACTATCCAATCAAGGTGACAGCCGAGCATGCCAGGGCTCATCCTGTCGGTGTTCTGGCTAATACTCCGAAATGCGATCTGACACACACCTTGAAAATGTGGTCCGATATACCGGTTAATTCAGGATCCTTAGGTGCCGAGTCTGGTAGTTGGGTAGGCCTGGTGATGAGCATCTGACCTTTATGTAGCAAAAGGTTTTCACTTTATCACTATATCCTATAGAAAACTGCTAGAAGATCTAGATAAGTTCTAGCTGTAATTACCATTTTGGAAATATTAACCCCATAGCGCCGGGAACCGCACATATGCGGTTCATTTTGAAAAGTCCTCAGTGCCGGGAACCGCAAATACATGGTTGCTGTGTTTGCTGCGTACTGTCCCCTGTCGTTTGTAACATTTCATGCTTCTGTCACAAGACTAACTCAATGTTAGTTTTTTGTTTGCTTCGGCTTTTTAAAGACATGTGGCAAGAATTGAATAATGAAAAAGCAATTTATTTCAACCATTGGCGAGGTGCTAAGAAGTCAAAATGGCGGCGAGAAGTCAGCAGAATTTATGGGGTGAGAAATGTTCTAGATTTTTTTAGAAAATTCAGACACCGGGAAAGAGTCCTTGATAGATTTTGATACTCCGATAACAGCAAAGATGATGTATATCTGGCTAGTATGAGTTGTCGAAGAGCAGATTCGGACGTGGGGCTTGATTTATGAAAAACTCTGATGATATTAACAGCAGTTACCAAGCAGACGACAAAAGTGATTGGAATGGGGATATTGCTGATAAAATGACTTTAACCATTTCTGTGGCAAATCGGGCCAAAATTTTGCCTTGTGTGCTGCATCAACATGTCTTTTCCTGCTTGTGCATAAATACAAATGTCATGTGTTACGTTGTACTGCATCAACATGTTTTTTCCTGCTTATGTATAAGTACAAATGACATATGTTTACTTGTGTGCTGCATCAACATATGTCTTTTCCTGCTTGTGTATAAATACAGATGTAATATGTTTACTATTGCGCTGTATCAACATGTCTTTTCCTGCTTGTGTATTAGTACAAATGCCACGTTTACTTGTATATTTATGATGCAATTTTTGTTCACGAATGTGTAATATTTTCTCATGACAATGTTTGTATTCTTGTATATGATTTGAGTGCAAAACAAAATTTTATGAGAATCCCGGTTTAGTTGGTAAATAAAAAACTATGAAAAACTATTGAAAAAGGCACTTGATTTACAATCTATTTGTAATTATAAAAGTAAATAGGTGGAAGTCTTTTAGTCAGCTAGCCTGCCTGTATATTGTGCAACTCTCTGACATGATGCAGGTTTTTAGGTACAGCATGCATCCCAGGAAATTTATTATATCTCAAAAACTAAATAAGATAACTTTCTGAAATTTTCTGACATTGTTTAAAATATAATTCGGATGTTTATGAGAAAGTTTCAACAAATTATTTGGTAAAGTGAAAAAGAATGTGCATGCTGAAATTAAAATTTTGTTTTTTACTTCTCTTCGATGAAATCAAGTCTCATATTTAAACTCCTGCTATTTCTACCTATGTAACCAAATGTGAATAAAACTAATGTGACTTTAAAGCTTACATTCTTGGCTTTCTCAAAATGTACAGTTCTTAGGTGTTTTCTAGACAAATGAATACATTATCATTGATTAAATGAGGTGGCCTGTAAAATTGAGTGCATCCGGGTAGAGGGCTCAAGACCAAGAGCACTTCCTAGGTCGGATGCTGTCAGGCTCTTTGGGGTTAATTCGGAATCAGTTTCTCATTTTTTGCTTCATTTTTAAAATGGAGAAGGAAACTTGTGAAATATTAAAACTTAAAAACAGATAATTTTATAACAATTTTTATCAATGTAATTTTGTCAACATTTTAAAGAGCTCTGTCAGGGATCACACTGAGCCCAGGGATGAGCTCTGTCAGGGATCACACTGAGCCCAGGGATGAGCTCTGTCAGGGATCACACTGAGCCCAGGGATGAGCTCTGTCAGGGATCACACATCCCAGGGATAAGCTCTGTCAAAAACTACACTGAGCCCAGGGATGTGAAGTTACCAATATCCCGTAAGACATAAGACGGAAGCATTTGTCACACAGTTTATTTCAGAGAATATATACATTTGTACACATCTATCACAAACCAAACCCACATTAGCAACTGACATCTATTAGGGAATGTTTGACACAAGAGAATGGAGATCTCATTCCTGATGGGAATCTTCCTCTCACTTCGTATAGAATATAATATAATATGTACACATGATGTCCTGTTAAAAGCTGCTGATATCATTATTTTAAGTCAAGTTGATGCAGTGAGACATGGACTTAGATGAATATTGGAAGAGAAATGACATTTGAAAATATAAATGACACCTGCATTTTGAATAAGACCAAACCTTACAGCTTTGTTTATTCCATACATATCACTGATGCTGGCAGATATATATATACACAAGTTCTTCATTTATGTTGTCATTGTGTTTGGTTTACTGTATTTGTAAAGAGTTCTTTCAAAGAGTCTGTACAGAGAAGTCCCACTCTAACAGCTCTGGCCAAACATTTTTTCTTCAAATCGAGTGATATGCTGAAAGGAAAGGAAACCCATTAGAATTATAGATGCAAAGTATAAGTGCAGTAAGTGTAGGTAGATAGACAGGTCCATAAGCTCATTCCATGATACAACAAATCTGTAACCTAGCTTGAAAAGCAAGCCAAGGTCACCAATTCCAATTCAAATATCTGATTCCATTTCCATTGTTGGGAATTGATGGCCTGCCTTCTCCTAAAATGTCAACTGGTACAAAGTGAAACTATCGCACAAGCTATGAGAATTTAAAAAAAACAAACTATAATTATCCTGTCTTTATTTTACACTCAAGTCTCATAAAGTTCTATATATATGGATCATTTAAATGTCATTCATAAAACTTGCCTATGAAGCAATTAGAGCTATATGGCATTTAACAGCAATAGCATTACATGGATAAAAATAAAAATATTACTATGAAAAAATTTAAGCAATTAAGCTGATAAATATGCTGTGAACCTTGTGAATGTTGTAAAACGATTATATATCTTATAGAAAATTGATTTTAAAAATAAGTTACAATGTCTAATTTTTCTAGTTCTGGTATCTCTTACATTATATCATCAATTTTATATTATTTTAATTGTGATTGAAAAAACCTACCGTATGGTCGGGTAAAATGGGGCCCAGGCACTCCAGTAGCAAGGGTTCCCTGTCCAAACAAGACACAAAATCTTCCAGAGACACTTTGCTGTCATGGTCCATATCCTGCACGGTGGAATTACAGATAATTAAGATAAAAATATACATTAGTATAAAAGTGCAAAAAGATATTTACCAATTAAAATCAATATAGAAAGAAAGAAAGGAAAGTAAGGAAAATATTTATGCGAATCAAAGCATGCAAATTACGAATTTCTTTAATAGTGCTGTGGTGCAATGTTTAATGAAATGTTGTTCTGATTAAATTAAGGCATAAACCATTGCACAGTGCTTTGAAGCAGGCATATCAGTATACATACCAGCTTTTTCAGCACAATTTCCACCAATTCCTTGATCCCCTCATCTGGGTCCTCCTCTCCACTACTCTATGTCAGGGAAGAGAGAGAAGAATTTAGCACTTTAAATGTGAATGTGGTGTGGCTGTAGTAGACCCAGGACATACATGTTATTATTATTATTATTATTATTATTATTATTTAGTTTAAGCAGTTAGTGAAGTATTAGTATTATTATTACAGTGCCATTACTAATCTTAAAACTTTCAGTTAACTTAGTTATTTCTTGTTAAATATTTTAAAATTAAAATAAATCTACTGGTTTCTGAAAAATTCAAATAATAATCATTTTTATCAAGTCAAAAACAACATATTTACTTTTATTAAAATGTATAAGACTCTGAGCATAGTGTAGTGTATTCAGATGAGGTGTCTGAGTTACCTTGAGTAAGGTGGTGTAGTGTAGTCAAGATGATGTGAGTTACCTTGAGTAAGGTGGTGTAGTGTAGTCAAGATGATGTGAGTTACCTTGACTAAGTACGAGGCGCTGAGCTTTACGAGAAATAAAGCAGATAATTGGTGCCAGTTGCTTTATCTGAGCACGATTCATTAACCCTGGTAATGACTAATTAAACTGAATGGTTGTCACTTTGTTGCAATGCGGCATGCGAAATGAGTCCGGTAACTTGCGGTCACACCTATTGCATCACTTATCTGTGCCATTCAGCAGGTAACATAACGCAGAAGTAACATTGGAAAACAACGTCTCTCTGTCTCAATTGCAATTCTAAAGCAAAATCTCTTTAAAGTTGACATTAAAGATGAGCCGGAGAGGCTCGAGAAGCCATCAGCTAGTTCTGAATTTTTTCAGAATTTGGCAACCAGAATACCAAACAAAACGCAAGCAAGTACCAAATGGGCCGTATCATGTTTAGTGAAAGACAGATGTAAAGTCCCTCACCATGAAACATCCCCACTGGCCCCTCCCTTCTTTAAAAGGTGGGCCGCTCGAAGCTGTGTATCATCCTAATGAAGAAAGTTGCGCGACCATGGAAGAAAAGACCCAATCCTTCCCTGGAACTTAGATTCCTTCAGAAATTGTTAAAGTTGTATTGGTTAAAAATTCAAAGAAAATCACTCTAGAGGTGTAGGAAATGTAAACTTCACATATTAAAGCTAACTTATATGTTGCAGTAACCTCTGTTAATTGTTATATGTGCAACTACAAAATAAAACTTGAAATGTTCATTCTCTGCAAGAATTTGCAGAGTAATGCTTTATTTGCCCAAATCTGTTTAGGAATGCAGCATATGGTTGTGCGAGTAGGCTGCCGCGTTATATGGCTTGTGTGCCCGTAACATGCATGGTTAAAATGGAAGAGGCCGCTGAACGGCAGCCATTAATAGGCCGGTCTAACACGCAAATTCGACGTTTTTGATGTGAAAATCATTTTCTGAGACGAGGTAGGTGTTATAAAGGGGTAAATGTAAGCATCATATGTCATCCGGTTGCTTCGTTTAGGCCATTGAGATGTTCAATTTGCAGTTATTAGTGTAAAAGTGTGGCCAGAAAAGGAAAAATTATATGTATTCCCAGGTCAACGAATGCGTGTGGTGCGCAAAAGGCATGTTTACACGATGTGCACTCGGCACGAATAACCTTTAGTGCCTAACTTAAGATGAAAAGGCTGCAAAGCTCAGGCGGTAAAGTGGTCACTCTGTATTGTAAGTGGGAGGGCCCGGGTTCGAGCCCTGGTGTGGCGTGTGACTTTTTTTTTTGCTTTATTTTGTTTCTATTTTTTTTTTTTGCATATTTAAGCATATGTTAACATTGTTTTATTTATTTATATGAAAAGATAGTTACATTATTATCAGATATCTACTGAAATAGACTAAAAAATATGACAATCATTTATGCAATTACAATGCAGTGTAAAACAAAGTTAGATTTAGATAGAATAAATATGCTGCCAGTACAACTTGCATTTTCTTGTTTAATTTGTAATAAAATCTAAATATTACTATATTCAAAAATGAATAAAAATTAAAAGTAAATTGAAATTTTCAGAAATTTACAACATTTGCAGAGTTTTGAGTAAGGTGGCGTAGTTTAGTTACCTTGAGTAAGGTGGCGTAGTGTGGTTACCTTGAGTAAGGTGGCGTAGTGTGGTTACCTTGAGTAAGGTGGCGTAGTGTGGTTACCTTGAGTAAGGTGGCGTAGTGTGGTTACCTTGAGTAAGGTGGCGTAGTGTGGTTACCTTGAGTAAGGTGGCGTAGTGTGGTTACCTTGAGTAAGGTGGCGTAGTGTGGTTACCTTGAGTAAGGTGATGTAGTGTGGTTACCTTGAGTAAGGTGATGTAGTGTGGTTACCTTGAGTAAGGTGATGTAGTGTGGTTACCTTGAGTAAGGTGGCGTAGTGTGGTTACCTTGAGTAAGGTGATGTAGTGTGGTTACCTTGAGTAAGGTGGCGTAGTGTGGTTACCTTGAGTAAGGTGATGTAGTGTGGTTACCTTGAGTAAGGTGGCGTAGTGTGGTTACCTTGAGTAAGGTGATGTAGTGTGGTTACCTTGAGTAAGGTGATGTAGTGTAGTTACCTTGAGTAAGGTGATGTAGTGTGGTTACCTTGAGTAAGGTGGTGTAGTGTGGTTACCTTGAGTAAGGTGATGTAGTGTGGTTACCTTGAGTAAGGTGGTGTAGTGTGGTTACCTTGAGTAAGGTGATGTAGTGTAGTTACCTTGAGTAAGGTGGCGTAGTGTGGTTACCTTGAGTAAGGTGGCGTAGTGTAGTTACCTTGAGTAAGGTGATGTAGTGTAGTTACCTTGAGTAAGGTGGTGTAGTGTGGTTACCTTGAGTAAGGTGGCGTAGTGTGGTTACCTTGAGTAAGGTGGCGTAGTGTGGTTACCTTGAGTAAGGTGATGTAGTGTAGTTACCTTGAGTAAGGTGGCGTAGTGTGGTTACCTTGAGTAAGGTGGCGTAGTGTGGTTACCTTGAGTAAGGTGGTGTAGTGTGGTTACCTTGAGTAAGGTGATGTAGTGTGGTTACCTTGAGTAAGGTGATGTAGTGTAGTTACCTTGAGTAAGGTGGTGTAGTGTAGTTACCTTGAGTAAGGTGATGTAGTGTAGTTACCTTGAGTAAGGTGGGTTTCAGCAGCTGGAACATCTCCTCTCTGGATATAATCCCATCACCATTCAAGTCATAGACTTTAAAACAATCTAGAAGTATATGAAAAATAAAAGATATTCACTTGAAAATTTGAAATTTAATGACATTTGACTGATGACAGTTTTGTTACTGATGTATGTAAATTAGTAGAAAGACACATGTTTGCTAGCCTCCCGTCTGCATGAACCTTGCCCTATACTTACAGCTTTTCTTCTGTTCCATTGAGGCCCGCGTCAGTATGTGCATACCATTCACAAACTCTTCCATGTTCAGGAAACTGTCGTTATCTTTATCAAAAGTACGAAACACTGGAAAAAAGTCAATATGTAATTAATGCTATGTTAGGCAACATACAGCTCAGTTTGAAAAAATTCAAGATCTACGTACTCTATGAATTTACATTTATTAGTTAATTAGTTACATTTTAAAGTTATCTTAGATGAGCATATAATGCTTTTAGTGATTTGCCATCTCTATATGTACACTAATCATGTTCATAAACTAACAAACATGTTCAAAAAAATGTTTGCTGTTGAATAGAGTTATGAATATAGTTATGAATGAGAAAACTGGACTGTAAAATAATACACCAAGAACTAATGAAATTCACTGGCTAATGACTCATTTGAAAACAAAATGCAATGCCTAAAAATGTAATTCTAGTAGGTGTATATTACCAGTGTGATTAGCAAGGCATCTTTAGGAAGCAGACTTTGCATTTGCCTCACAGATTTAATCGCCTAGACATCATGGAATATATTTTTTTTCATTGAAAATTACAAACAAAAGTCTGAATAAATAATGGTATTGTTGATAAGAGAAACAACATACTGTAGCAGGCTCCAGCAAGGGGTATGAGTACCTTCTATGGAGCCCAGTGGTGACTTGGACCATAAAAGTATAAGTACATGAGTATATGGTGGTTAAAAGAAAAAGAGCTTGAAGTATGGTGCAGTTTGGTTTGCCCTTCCATTTACCAGCCAATGCACAAAGTGCCTACTGGCAGACAGAACTGGGAGAATGCTGAAAGTAATGTGTCATCTACAGCTGGACAAGTAGCTTGTCATAAACTGTAATAATACCACCTGTTGGTAACCATTACTGCACAAACAAACTTACCTCTATCCATAAGCAAATCATCTCTCAATCCAAAATGATTTGATATAATTTCCCTGAAGACAGCTCTGTCCATTTTGTACTTATTTTTCTCATGAAAATAGCTCTTGAGAAGGACTTCAACTTCATACTTATTGTCTGAAATAAAATTGTAACAATCATGTATACTTCTAAGTTGTTCTGATCATGTTTCATAATTCTATCCTAAACTAAATAAGTAAAATTCAGAGTAGTATAATCTATTCCTGAATCCCAGTTCCAGAGTTATTTTGCAGTTTCAGTTTAATTACATCATCATTAATGACTTCTCTATTTCAATTGATCACACTCAGCTCTACGGATAACACTACCATTTACCTTACTTCACTATCGACTAACTAGGGTGCTGACACTGCACACTCAGTGTGACTTGTCATACTACTAATACTACTAGTGATAATCCTGGTGAACTGTTAATAATACTGTTTTTTTAAGTCAATTGCAGTATTTGAGTATGCCAGTGCCAATTTTCCATGCCCAGGCTACAGACACTTAAACTAAAATAAATGTTTAATCAATCCAGTGTAGTGCTTACATGCCGTTGAATGGGATAACCTCTCAGAAAGCGCTTGGATCTCCTTCTTTGTCATCGTTACCTTGCTCATTTTTCTTTTTGATTTAGACAGATTTACTTAAGAAATATTTAATTCAACAGAGTCCACACAGACAGGAAGCGAAGTGACTGTTGTCATGTAAACTACGCATGCGTACTTTAATGAACTTAGACCGCAGACGAAACCTGGAAAAAATCTTGTAAACTTAAATCATTTTCAGTTTATTTAAAAATAACAACTTATTAAATTTCAAGGTATTATAGTAAAATAAAAACTTGATTCTGCAAATGAATATTTTATCGAATCAAAATTACGCTTTCTCTTTTACTTCCGTAGACCATGTGAAACAATCATGGCCGACGTCGATAGTCTGCACGCGACGGATTCCGATTTAGATCAAGATACTAGCGCTGTAGATGCAGATGGAGAAGACGATGACGTCTCAGAAGAAGGGTAAACCGTGTTTTCATAGTATGATCTTTTCTTATTGGGTATACTCTATTCCTATCATTCATGATTTTCCCCCAAATGCACCTATTTTTCCAAAATAAGATTACTGGGTGTTCCATTGAAACGATGAAGGACAAGGGTGAGGAAGCGTTACTTGTTAAGAACTTTTTTAATCCATGAAAATAACACTCCCCGCAAAACATCTTGATTAATTGGTTTTCGAAATTCGTAGAGTGAAAGCAGAAGTAATCGTTAAAGGTCTAGCAATCATGTAGACTGTAATGTTGATTGGTCAATGTATTAAATAAAATCGCATTATACATACATAAATTCCATAAACCATCTTTTACAGACATCATCTGGAGGGACACAGGAAAAAAAGTAAGCAGAAAATGAAGAGAAGACCAGCAAGGCAAACAGACCCTTCCAGCGGAGACTCAGACAGTCAAATAATAGACCCACCACATAACCAGAAAAAAGTAAATATGTTGTAAAGAGCTTTTTTTATCATGGATAACTTAAGGGTAAACACTGGTATTTTTAATTTTAGATAAATAGCACTTAATCTGTTCACTGGAGCAGTCTGCCTCATTAACCACTGCCAAGGCCAGTAAACATTGGACCGTGCCAGTGTTTTTCTGAAAGATAGTTACTGGCCCAGTAGGGCCATTAGATTTTTTCAGCTATAACTTGTACTCCATTTCATTTTCTAAATGTTCAGGCTAAATGTTGAATCCTTTTTTTTTTCACATACCTGTTGGGAGTCCCATATTTTTGTTCTTATTTGCAATAGGAAGCCCGTTCAATTTCATGGTGTTAATTGACGTAAAATTTGTTGTTTTAAAAAAATTTGACTTGGGCCAGTGAATTTTGGTTCAGACCAGTAGATTCTCAAATCTCTGTTCTATGAGTTCTTTAAACTTTTCTTGGCAATCTCACTTTGCAGATAGTTATATAACTTTGCACTTATGGCTGAGAACTTGACAGTGCAAACATTTACTGCCATCAAATTAAGTCTAACTTGTTGCTCATTTTTGTTTCCATTTCACTTGTAGGTGAATCCACATAAGCAGTCAGGAGATGCCTACCCAGCTGAGGATCATATGCATGATATCCGTGAGGGGAGTTCTCGTGATGACACATCGTCAGCAGGGGGAAGTACACCTGCCAGCAATGCTCCTGCTTCATCAAGTGCCTCTAAGTCACAGGAGGCAGTGAAGGTGAGAATATGACTGAGAAAGGTTTTATTTATCCACATGTAGTGATCATGCTTTTTGCTATTTGCAAGATCTATAGATTTGATGATTACATAGAATTATTCTTTACTGAGGGACTTAATAACATCAGTCAAACACAACATTTCTATCCAACACCTATGAACCTTTGTCACGTGAATGGTGATTTAGATCAAGAGTTATAATATGTTATTTAATCTTTGTCAATGCTGGGATTATCTTTCAAGTTTTGAATGATTTACCATTACATTCATTTAAATTCCAGAGTCCACCTCTTCCTGTTGATAAGCTCCAAGAGATCCAGCGTGCCATGCAACTGCTGGGAGTCCCCCAAGGGGCGCCCAAGAACTGGGAAGAGGCGTCAAGAAAATCCTACCAATTCTGGGACACACAACCAGTGCCTAAATTAGGTTTCTATAATTTTAATGGACCCACTTGGTTATATTCAATTCAATTTATTTCTGTACTGGTACATAGATTGTCATGACCTTGTACAATATGATATACAAATGACAATACAATACAGTTAGTGCATTACCATCTTTATATAATGAGCATAAGTACTAGTAAAATTACTCATAAAATATTCTATCTAAGCAATGAGATAAACCTTGGTGTGATTATAAATTTACCATAAACATACTATAAACATGTTACACAAAAAGAATATGTTTTTAAAAAACTTAAAACCACCGTTACATAGCTGTTTACATGGCTGTTCAAAGCCAGTTTGATGACATTGATAATTACGATTAATGACAATTACATAAGACAGATAAGTAAATAAGTTACACAGATATAAATATTGTGCCATGTTCAGTCCCACTGCCGAGTCACTTCTCACAACAGTGGGACCATACACTGACATTTTAAGGGGTATGCTAAGAGTTACCAAGCAGAGCAACCACTTCACTTCTTTTCTTGAATGATTTGATTATAAAGTTGGAGAGGGACACTAAAGTATCTTTGTTGGCACTGTTAAATACAGGGCATAATTGACTGTCTGGTGACCTTGAATCAGCTTTTAGGAATGAGGTTTTACTGAAAAAGGTGACTCGGTCTGTTTTGTACATTGGGCATTGGAATATAAAATGGTATTCATCCTCAATTACCCCTTGTGTGCACAGGTGACAGATTCTGTTGCACCTTTCAGTTTTTGGCCTGGTGTGCCGCCCAGTTTCGATGTGGAGTTTATGGTCACTAAGACGTAGTTTAGCAAGGGTTGACAAGGTGTCGTAATTTGTTATTTTATCAACATAAGTTGCCCTTTCACACTTTTGGTTAAGTATACGAAAGAGAGAGAATTTACTGTTGGCTTGAAGTTTGCTATTGCATATTTGGGTAAAGTGGTCAGTTTGTCTTTGTTTGAAAATTGTGGTGAAGTTTTTTGGAGGTGACTGGCTAAGCCACACATCACCAAGGCCAAATGTGAAAAGGATCTTTCGGATACCCTCAGACCATGACATACAAGCTGGTCTGAGTGTGTGGACTGCGGGTTGGACATAGGGTGTCAGCAACTTGTAACTATTTATCTCTTGTATGTACGCTTGTTTCATTAGTGTAGCATCAGACATTTGAATAATTTTACACCATAGTTTGACAGATGCAAACTGTATTTTGGTATAGAAGGGAAGGCGGCCAAGTTCAGTGTATACAACATAGTTTGATACGTTTTGATGGAGGCCAAGGATTTGTTTGCAAAAATTTAAGTGCAACTTTTCTGTAGGGCAGTTATCCGTTGACACCGAGTAGCCCCATATCTCTGAGCAGTATGTAAGGATTGGGGAAATGAGGGTATCAAATAATTTCTCTTTTAAGGATGTGTTAACATTACTCTGAAGTGGAAGAGACTTGGACAGACTGAAGAATGCCTTATGTTATGTTATAGTTATCAGCTAATTTAACATCTCTTTAAATGGGATAAAATGCACGGCTTTGTTCTAATTCATAGATAGATAAATAGATAACTTATTCCAACATGAGCACAGAGTACAAAGGAATTTTACAATTCCAGAATACACCAAATACAACCTAGCAAAAACAAATTTATAGTTAACTCATGTTGTTCAAGACAAGATGGCCACTGTTTGAAGACATCTTTTCATAAACCTGGTGCATTCTACCCCAATCCTTGTATAATCCTGTGTGCACATCTTTTTTATTTCCACGTTTTTCGAATTTAAATCTTTGTTGTGAGGTGTGATTTTTTACCTCATGCAGTTTTGCTGGGTTAGGTACCACTGCTGTGGGGGTTTCTACAGTGGTTGATGACACAATCTTTTAAATCATCACTACATCCTATTTTTTCTAGTAATTTTTTAACTTCACAGTAAGTGGTACAAGAGAAATAGTTAACATTTGCCTGCCTGCAACACTCATCTTCACTCTGCTGCTATCTTGTCATACATCTGAGCTCCAGTTTTAATAGATGGTTGAATGTGATGTGAAATTTTAAAGAAACTATAAAATGTGGCATTCATGTAAATTTTTTTCAATCGAAGTGGTTGTGCAAAAGCTTAAAGTTAGATTGATTTTTAAAAACTTTGATGTGAGTTATAATCTATCTATGTTTATTTATATTGAGTGTTCATTTGATGTTATCTTCATTATTTTTAGGTGACAAAGTGACAGAGAATAGAGCAATAGAAGAGGATCGTCCTGTGGAAGAAATTCGACAGGAATGTTACTCTCTACCAGCTGGTTTTACCTGGGATACCTTAGACATTACTAGTCCTTTAATTGTAAGTTTATTTACTAGCCAGTTTTTCCAGTTTTATATTAGACATTACTAGTCCTTCAATTGTAAGTTTATTTACTAGCCAGTTTTTCCAGTTTTATATTAGACATTACTAGTCCTTTAATTGTAAGTTTATTTACTAGCCAGTTTTTCCAGTTTTATATTAGACATTACTAGTCCTTTAATTGTTTTTTCTACCAGTTAGTTTTACCTGGGATACATTAGACATTGCTAGTCCTTTAATTGTAAGTTTATTTACTAGCCAGTTTTTCCAGTTTTATATAAGACATTACTAGTCCTTTAATTGTTTTTTCTACCAGTCAGTTTTACCTGGGATACATTAGACATTGCAAGTCCTTTTCAAGTGTTAATTACAAGCTAGTTTTTCCTGGGATACATTAGACATTGCTAGTCCTTTAATTGTAAGTTTATTTACTAGCCAGTTTTTCCAGTTTTATATTAGACATTACTAGTCCTTTAATTGTAAGTTTATTTACTAGCCAGTTTTTCCAGTTTTATATTAGACATTACTAGTCCTTTAATTGTAAGTTTATTTACTAGCCAGTTTTTCCAGTTTTATATTAGACATTACTAGTCCTTTAATTGTTTTTTCTACCAGTTAGTTTTACCTGGGATACATTACACATTGCTAGTCCTTTAATTGTAAGTTTATTTACTAGCCAGTTTTTCCAGTTTTATATTAGACATTACAAGTACTTTAATTGTTTTTTCTACCAGTCAGTTTTACCTGGGATACATTAGACATTGCTAGTCCTTTTCAAGTGTTAATTACAAGGTAGTTTTACCTGGGATACATTAGACATTGCTAGTCCTTTAATTGTAAGATTATTTACTAGCCAGTTTTTCCAGTTTTATATTAGACATTACTAGTCCTTTAATTGTAAGTTTATTTACTCGCCAGTTTTTCCAGTTTTATATTAGACATTACTAGTCCTTTAATTATTTTTTCTACCAGTTAGTTTTACCTGGGATACATTAGACATTGCTAGTCCTTTTCAAGTGTTAATTACAAGCTAGTTTTACCTGGGATACA
This sequence comes from Lingula anatina, assembly GCF_051362555.1. Lineage (NCBI taxonomy): Eukaryota > Metazoa > Brachiopoda > Lingulata > Lingulida > Lingulidae > Lingula > Lingula anatina. The sequence goes on along the minus strand of NC_141771.1, from coordinate 20,847,625 downwards.
TTAGACATTGCTAGTCCTTTAATTGTAAGTTTATTTACTTACCAGTTTTTCCAGTTTTATATTAGACATTACTGGTCCTTTAATTGTTTTTTCTACCAGTTAGTTTTACCTGGGATACATTAGACATTGCTAGTCCTTTTCAAGTGTTAATTACAAGCTAGTTTTACCTGGGATACATTAGACATTGCTAGTCCTTTTCAAGTGTTAATTGTACCACCAGCGTAGGCGCTGGCGTAGGCGCTGGCGGTACTCATGGTTTTAGTCCCGACCCGTATGTTCCGCCGGCTCCGCCGGCTCCTGCGGCTCCTGCGGCTCCGCCGCCAAGTCACCGTTACCGCTTCTCCTCCTAGACGGTAAGGGCCTCCATACCCATCTCTTGGATTTAGGTCACCTATAATCTCAACTCGTTCCACGTATAATTTGGGCTTTGTCGGTATTGGGGTCTAGGTGTGGCACTCATTGCAATGCACCCTTGTCCAAAAATGGCAAAATTAAATGCTAATTATCTCCCCTACGGAAGGAATTATGGGAAAAATTTCTACAGACAGCTTTCCAAAAGTCATATGTGTAGATTTCAAATATGCCCTTGGATTTGACCTTTGACCTTTATTTCAAGGTCAAACGGGCCAAAATTTTCAAAAAAACAAAATTTTTGCCGAAAAAAATTTTTTTGCGCTCTTATTCAGACACCACACAGACTTAACTAATAATATTAATGGAAAGTGTTACCCTTTGGGTCATCTTTCATCTCCGTGAATTTGGGGTCAATCGGTGCATTTTCACGGGAGTAGCGGCCATAAGATATCAAAACTGAAAATTGTCTCTAATTCGGGAACCGTTAATGCTAGACACCCATTCTTTTTTGCATTTTGTAGAGCATGTAAAGCCCAACACTGGGGGTGGTCTCCGTTTTTTTGTATTCCATACGGTTTTCGAGTTACGCTTTATCAAAAAGTCATATACTGGTGGTGAAAGCAAAATGTGCGGGCTTGGCAAAGCAGACAACTTGTGGTCAAAAATGACATTATTTCATCAAATTTGAACATCTGGAACTTCAAAGCACCTCCCATTTCAAGAATTTTGACCAAAATGACCTTTTCTTTATCTTAATTAATTTTTTTCTGTAGGAAATTTATGGCACACTATGGTAACTCCAAAATTATACCATTTAGTCCCTTATATCTCCAAAACTGGCAGAGATAGGTCCATAGTTACTATTGAAGTTGAAAAGGAAGTCATATACTGGCAATCTAAATGTGACTTTAAAATTGACCTTTGACCTACTTTTCACCATGAACTGAACTTTGTAAATTTTGCGTCCCTTTTATCTCCAAAACTGGCAGAGATAGGTCCATAGTTACTATTGAACTTGAATAGGAAGTCATATACTGGCAATCTGAATGTGACCTTAAAATTGACCTTTGACCTACTTTTCACCATGAACTGAACTTTGCAAATTTTGTTTCCCTTTTATCTCCAAAACTGGCAGAGATAGGTCCATAGCTACTATTGAACTTGAATAGGAAGTCATATACTGGCAATCTACATGTGACCTTAAAATTGACCTTTGACCTACTTTTCACCATGAACTGAACTTAGTAAATTTTGCGTCCCTTTTATCTCCAAAACTGGCAGAGATAGGTCCATAGTTACTATTGAAGTTGAATGAGAAGTCATATACTGGCAATCTAAATGTGACCTTGAAATTGACCTTTGACCTACTTTTCACCATGAACTAACCTTTGCAAATTTTGTTTCCCTTTTATCTCCAAAACTGGCAGAGATAGGTCCATAGTTACTATTGAACGTTGATAGGAAGTCATACACTGGCAATCTAAATGTGACATTGAAATTGACCTTTGACCTACTTTTCACCATGAACTAACCTTTGCAAATTTTGCTGCCCTTTATCTCCAAAACTGGCAGAGATAGGTCCATAGTTACTATTGAACTTGAATAGAAAGTCATATACTGGCAATCCAAATGTGACCTTGAAATTGACCTTTGACTTACTTTTCACCATGAACTGAACTTTGCAAATTTTGCTGCCCTTTTATCTCCAAATCTGGCAGAGATAGGTCCATAGTCACTATTGAACGTTGATAGGAAGTCATACACTGGCAATCTAAATGTGACATTGAAATTGACCTTTGACCTACTTTTCACCATGAACTGATCTTTGCAAATTTTGCTTCCCTTTTATCTCCAAAACTGGCAGAGATAGGTCCATAGTTACTATTGAACTTTAATAGGAAGTCATATACTGGCAATCTTAACGTGACCTTGAAATTGTCCTTTGACCTACTTTTCACCATGAACTGAACTTTGCAAATTTTGCTTCCCTTTTATCTCCCAAACTGGCAGAGATAGGTCCAAAGTTACTATTGAAGTTGAATAGGAAGTCATATACTAGCAATCTAAATGTGACCTTAGAATTGACCTTTGACCTACTTTTCACCATGAACTGAACTCTGCTAATTTCTTTCTCTTTTAACTCCTAACCTGGCAGAGATAGGTCCATTGTTACTATTGAACTTGAATAGGAAGTCATATACTGGCAATCTTACTGTGAAATTGACCTTTGACCTACCTTTTGATGAACTTAACTTTGATTGTACCATTTTAAGTTATATATATATTTTTTTTGCATATTTTGAAAATTCTTGTTGATTGCATTTTTACAGCTTGTCAAGCAAAAGACTGGTGGCTGTGTCCCTTATTTTGTGTATGTGGGGGTCTATACAAATGCGCTTGCTCCAGCTGGTGGTACAATATTGGGAGGCGGTATCGCCTCTCTGATCCTCTAGTTACAAGCTAGTTTTACCTGGGATACATTAGACATTGCTAGTCCTTTTCAAGTGTTAATTACAAGCTAGTTTTACCTGGGATACATTAGACATTGCTAGTCCTTTTCAAGTGTTAATTACAAGCTAGCACAGTAGTCATACATCATCATTGGGTGTCATCCACTCTGGGAAGGTTGACTGTCATGGATTGCCACACCTCGCAATCGTATGCCATTGGTATACACTTTCTCTATATTTTTGATTGGTCCATTCTTTCCCTGGTTTTCCATTTAATTATCCTTCTAATAACAACCGCTGCAAATTATTTTTTCTTATGATATGACCAAAATAAGTTAATTTTCTTTTCTTGATGGTGTTCAATAATGACCTTTTTATTTATTTAAGTTTTGTACTTCCTCATTACTATTGTGTTCTGTCTATGATATTTTTAACATCCTTTTATATTTCCACATTTCAAACATTTTTATTTTTTTCTTTGTTTTTTTAGTTGGTGGCCAAGTCTCTAAGCTTTATAATAGTGTTCACCAGATGTAACATTAATGATATACAGCCTAAGGGTGCATTCCCATAGATTTTAGATAGATCTATCCCCCTGGGGAGTCTCACTAGATTACTGTCAGATAATCGTCTTAAATGTCCGCCACGCCTACTAAGAGCTGTAAGGGGGTAATTAACTTTTGTGCCCACTTGGCTATTTAGCTATTTAGCGTGAACCCCCAGGGAGTTAGGTTGATCTATTCGGATCGATCTAATCTCTGGGAATAGGGTCTAAGACTGATGCTAATGTTTTTAACAATATACATTACTAGGCCTTTATTTGTAAGTTTATCTAATAATTAAAACTTGCTGTTTTAGCTGATGCATTAATTAAAACTGTGTGTGATAACATAGAAAACCTTCAGTTTTGGATGGCTCTCACTCTTAAACTCAATTTTTTTTTTTCAGTTGAAAGAACTGTACACTCTGCTCAATGAAAACTATGTTGAAGATGATGACAACATGTTTAGATTTGACTACTCACCTGAATTTCTACAATGGTGAGTTTGTTGTTTGTTTGTTTTTCTTCATAATAAAAAAAATATTGTCTGGACTTTCCTGTATTATAGCTCAGGGAGTGATTCCTCCATCATCTAGTGAAAGCCAGACCCCCAATATTGATTGATTGATTATAGCATGTTGATTTTCAATCAGGATGGCTACAAATAACATTGTAACTTGTCAGTACTGTACTATAAGTTGTATTTTGGTTAGCACATTATTTATAATGGTCACCAGGATGTGCACATGTAATGTTGGCATTATGGCTATGCCACAGTTAATTCATGCTTATTGATCACAATTGTGTCTGTAGTGATAAATGATGCCCTATGTTAACATTCAGGGCACTGCAGCCTCCTGGCTGGCTGAAGGAATGGCACTGCGGTGTGAGGGTTATCAAGAGTAAAAAGTTAGTTGGCTTCATAAGTGCTGTCCCTGCTGAGATCAAGATCTATGGAGTGTAAGAGTCTCTCTCTCTCTCTCTCTCTCTCTCTCTCTCTCTCTCTCAATCACACATGCATGCACTATTGGTAAATCATACTGATTTAAAATACATTTAGTGTATTTTTATGTACAGACACAGTAGTGTCTGCACATATAGCCTGCACCTTCATATAGCCTGCACCTTCACCTATATCTGTGGCTGTCGTTGCACTTATCATGTTATGTCAAAAATGCAAATAAACTCATATCACTGCAGTTTGTCAGATTCAATCCTTCGCTTTCTTTTGAATATCAGATTGGATCAAATCGGACATCTAAAATAGTTCTATAGATATTTTTCCCATCTCAACATTTTTTTTAGTTGATTATATAAAGATTGTAGTAAATTGGTCAGTTTGTATTATGTATTGTATTATGTAAAAAGTGTTGAAAATGGAAATGAACTCATTTCAGTACAATTATCTCTTGTTTACATCTTGGCATTTTCAAGGTGTGACTTTGAGTTCCCATGGGCCTGAAGACCTTTGCTTATCACATTTTCTAAATATCCATGTTACCTACAGTACATTATTAAAGATTGGTGGTGATTAGGCTGTTAAGCATGAAATATTGCATCAAAATTAAACAAAACCCTAAATTAGGCACTGCCTCCATAGTGACTATTAAAGAAAGACCATGTAACTTACTATTCTCAAATTTACAGAAAAGAAATATAGGACTTAAATATACCCTCAGCTGGAAAACCAGTCAGATTGATTTTTCTGGAAGTTGTACAGTTTTTCTGTAAAATTTAAATTTTTCACATATTTTCAGGGTGTGACTTGCCTCCATACGCTTGAAGACCTTTGCTAGATACATTTTCTGAATATCCACGATACTTATATTTAATTATTAAAATTGATGGTCATTATGCTGTAAAACGTTATGTAATATTGTTCAGAATTGAAGAAAACCCTATTTTGGGCACTGCTGCCGTAATTACCATTTGAGGAAAACCATGTTACTGATGATTCTCAAACTTACTGAAAAGATTCATAGGACTGAAATGCAGCCTGAGTTGGAAAAGCAGTCTGATTGCATTCTCTTCTGGAAGCAATGCAGTTCTTTGTGAAATTTTCATTGTTCACATATTGGCATATACATTGTGGGACTTGAAACTCCCATGGACTTGAAGCCAAATGCTAATCAAATTTTCTAAATGTCCGTGCTATTTATAATAGTAGATAATTAAAAATGGTGGTAATTATGGTGTTAAACATTATGTAATATTGCATCAAAATTGACAAAAAACAAACTACGGTACTTTGTGCACTGCCAATACAAACATTATTTTGTATTTTACAAGACAGTTTCTTAGGATTGCCAAATTTCAAATTGGAAAACCAGTTTGATTGAATTAGCACTTTTCCTTGAATTTATGCAATCTCAAATCGTGAACTTGAACTCTCATGGGCCTGAAGCCTTATGCTAGTTACACATTTTACTTACACCTGTATTACCTGCTGTTCATAATTAAAATTGGATGTTTACTTTGCTGTTAAGCAAAATGTATTATTGCATCAGAATTGACAGTAGCTTTTTTGCATAGTTATTTTCTGCTTTTTGGCTGTGCATTTTACAGCTTTGCTGCCTTGTTACAAATGTTTCTCCATGATGCATCAAAACCTAAGACTTTATATTACAGGGGGCAGTAGCATTTGTTTGGGGTTTTTCTTAGTTTCTGGTCTGGATCCTAACAACATATAAATTAAATGTCTTTGTGTGTTTATGGGGGTAATCTTACCTCCTCTAGCACCTCTCTTCCTAAGGCTTTTAGTCTTTTCTATTGGTTTGTATGTAATATGTCTCTAAAAGCATAATTTTATCAACTTGAAACAGTAACATATGTAGAAATCATTTTACTTTTTTACATTAGTGACAGGAAGATGGTGGAAATCAACTTCCTCTGCGTACACAAGAAGCTGCGCTCTAAACGTGTGGCCCCTGTTCTTATACGTGAGATCACGCGGCGTGTGCACATGCAGGGCCTGTTTCAGGCTGTTTACACAGCGGGAGTGGTGCTACCCAAACCAGTGGGGACCTGCAGGTAACATCACACACAGCTCCATGGAGCTAGGGACAGGGTGGGAAACTACATGTTCATCTGAGAAAGAAATGTTCATTAGCTTGGTAGTTGAATCATAAGTACTAATTATTTGGCACAAGCTGGAATATTTTCTCACAGTTTATGGTTAATTGGAGACCTTCAGATTGATGTGAGTAGATGTTGTTCCTCACTGCTTGCTAGGTGGTGTAGCATATAAACCTATGTGTCTATATAGTCATGTTAATCTGTGGTTCTTTTGTGTTTTTGATTCTTGGAATAATGATTACTGAGGCTCACTGCAATTTAGCCATGCACATCACCCACAGTTCAGGTATACTGCTTAAGCCTTACTTAGACTAAATTAATGTTAACTACTGCAAGCCATGATGCCAATATTGACTGGTGTGCCATGTGATATAACAAACTATTTTCCCATCAGGAATGTTTGTTTCACAGACTTTTTACCCAGAGCCATTAGGGTAAAGGCAGTAGATCCAGGAATCATACATGCTGAGTTTAGATTAGTATATCTCTTGACAAAAATAGTCAACATTTGTCTTATAACATTTTCCTCAACATTTAAAGCATCTCAGGCCCATAGCTGGGGGGTTCTGGGGGTTCAAAAGAACAGCCCTTTTTGTCCAAAAAAGGTCCATTCTGGGTAAAATTTGATCTAAGTACACAAAGGTTCCATTGTAAAAGGGCCACTTTTTCAAGGACCACTGAAATTGCTGGCTACAGGCATGCACTTGATGATCTCATTTCATTTCACTATGATTATAGTTCAATACAAACAAAGCATGTCTTACAAGCTGAATAAATTCTGCTATGTATCAGATCAAACAGTCATATAGAACCTTCTCACATATAATATTGTCCACATTCCAGATATTGGCACAGGTCTTTGAACCCAAGGAAGCTGATAGAAGTGAAATTCTCCCATCTCAGTAGAAATATGACCATGCAGAGGACTCTCAAACTTTATAAATTACCTGATGTAAGTGTTGTGCACTGAATGCTGTATGTTTCCAGGCTCCCAGGGAAGTAAATACCACTTTTGTGTGAATGAGTCACATCATAGGATTTCTCCTCTCTATTTTTTCCTTTATTAAGTTTTTCCTGTTTTCATATGACTTTTAAAAAAACAATTGTTATCTAAACTCTCTTGAACTGAATAAGTAAGAACAGAAGTGGCAGCAAGTTCTATTTCGTGTTCTGATTCTACCGACACAAAGCCACTGGTGTGACACAGATGTGAATACGTGGCAACAAGACCACTAAAATAGATATGATACTACCAACACACGGCCACTGGCATGACACAGATGTGAATATGTGGCAACAGGACCACTAAAATAGATATGATACTACCAACACACGGCCACTGGCATGACACAGATGTGAATATGTGGCAACAGGACCACTAAAATAGATATGATAACAGTCTTATAGGACACTCTTTGAATTTGTAAACTTTTAAGATGCATTTAAAGTTGTGACATGTCAAATAATTTCCACTTAACCAGACAAATACCACCATATAACATAGATATACCAAAGGTTGTCGTTTCATATTTCCCAGAAAATTATATTTGAATAGGTATTTTGTTCTTTCTTTACGTGCTGTATATACAACCTTTGGTTGTTTTTTCATCTCTCATTTGAATAATTATGCTGTTGTGCGTGCAACAGTAATGTGTCATACATAACTATGTTATTTGACAGACTTAATCTTACTGGAGGGAAGGATACATTGATCAAATTTACATTTAGAAGTTTGGTTTTTTTTTATGACCAGTGATTAATTTGGTTTATTCGTTGACATTTAGATTTTATTTAAGCTGTATTAGAAATTTAGAAGTAGTGATTAATATGCGTTAAAGGTAATCTATGCTCGCTTCATATGTAAGTTTAAGTTGACTTATAGTGGTCACATTTAATATGGTCTGGACGTTGATCATGATCCTTTGTGGTAACTTTATAGAAATCAACAATTTATAGAATATAAATCTGATTGAGAAATTAATGAAACAATGTGATCTTGATTTAGAATATCCCTCTGTATTTCAGTCTCCAAAAACCAAGGGTTTCAGGCCATTCACACCAGCAGACGTGGGAGATGCCTTCAAGCTGATGGTCAGAGTGAGTTAACTGTTTAGTGTTATGTCATAGTGTTAGGTTTTACAGCTCTGGGATTGTGACAGTGTTCAGTATGGTTGTAAGTGATGTGAGACTTGGTTGTCATCATGGACCCTAGGCACAGGTTATGTTTTGATGTGACAGCACTGATTTTTAAAGATGTGACTGCACCAATTATCAAAGCTGTGACTTTACTGATTGTAAAGGATGTGACATCCCAGAACATTGTTATACTTTCTTGTTAGCATTTTAGGAATGACAGTTATTTATCTTGATGAGAATGAAAAGAAAAAGATCTACTGTATCATTTATAGGGAAGTATTATTGCTGTCTGCTGTATTTTGAAGTGCCAAGATTGCAGTTTCTTTCTTAATTCCATTTCCAGTATTTAACCAGGTTTGACCTTGCCCCTGTGTTCTCAGAGGAAGAATTTCGCCACTGGTTCATTCCGCGGACAAATATCATTGACAGTTATGTTGTGGAGGTAAGGGCCCCCTGATTCCTATCAGGCCACACTGAGAGGTGAGAAGACACAACTCAGAAGTTGACATGAACCAACCAGGAACTTGGATCACCTAGCTAACAACCCAGATAACTCTCATAGGTCTTCTGATTGAGGATCAACATGTTTATATCACAGAGGCCATCTTAGATAAAATTGATTATTAAATAGATACATGTTATTAAAACAAGTTGCATAATAGAAAAATATTTTAATATTAAAAGTATTGAACTGTTGGAGTGAACATCCAACTTTGTATTTGCACATTGGGAACAGGTTGGCAATAAACTGATCTTCTGTGTCAGTCAAGAGTTAGTTTTGCCCTGTAAAATTTTTGTCAGCTTTAAAAAACTTCTTTTGTCTAGCTATTCATTGGACTTTATCTGATTTTCCAGAATAATGGTGTAATCACAGACTTTGTGAGTTTTTACACTCTGCCCTCCACAGTGATGCACCACTCCTCTCATAAGTTCCTGAAAGCAGCGTACTCTTTCTACAACGTCAGCACTAAGACCCCGTGGGTGGACCTCATGCAGGACGCACTCATTGTGGCCAAAAATGTGAGTGTGCTACATCTGACATATGTTGACCTGCTCAGATACCATTTCAGATGTTTGTAGTCTTATTGTACCATGATAGAGCTGTGGTCAGTTGAGAAGACAGTCCCAGTGTGAAGGGTGGTAAGCAGTACTACAGCAGTTACACTGGCTTTATATGGCACTATAATTAGACTGAGGAACTCCAGTGTGTCCTGCAGTGATGAAGAGTACATTCAGAACAAGTTGATCCGTGGACTAACAGGTCTGCAGATCAGATATGGCTGACCCAGATCAGTGGTAGCCACTTATAATCCCTTGATGGTCTCCCCCGACTCCATACATGCTGTCCCTGCAGGGGTGTAGCAATTTAACCTCGGAGCCAAGATTTTATCCATTTAATGGTACATGTGGAGGCCGTGAGACCATCAAGGGATTAAGCACCTTCCTTTGATGTGGAGTTGGCCATATTTAGTCCGCGGATCATCTGTTCTAAATGTGCTCTAAGGTCCATTTGACCAAATGAAAATCATATTTTGTAAAATACTTGTCTTTTGGAGAATTGTCTAATGGGATTTGACAGGTTGTACACCAGGCTGTAAGTATGTGCTCTATTTCATATGGGATTTGACAGGTTGTACACCAGGCTGTAAGTATGTGCTCTATTTCATATGGGATTTGACAGGTTGTACACCAGGCTGTAAGTATGTGCTCTATTTCATATGGGATTTGACAGGTTGTACACCAGGCTGTAAGTATGTGCTCTATTTCATATGGGATTTGACAGGTTGTACACCATGGCATAAGCATTTGTTCTATTTCAGATGGGATTTGACGTGTTCAATGCCTTGGATTTGATGGAGAACAAAGAATTCCTGGAAAAGCTCAAGTTTGGCATTGGAGATGGCAATCTACAATATTATCTGTATAACTGGATGTGCCCTTCAATGAACTCTGAACAGGTGACTAGAACAACAATAAATATGCAGACTAAATAGTTGATAAGAAAACACTAGGGTCAGGATTGTTCGTTGAAGTTTGACTGTTTTGTTGGTTGCATCACTTCAGGGTAGATAATATAATCTCAGGTTTCTGATGTGGTAAAGCCACAGATTATGGGGGATGGGGCAACACTTAATATTGGAACCCACTTGCACAAATCATTGGAAATTCTCATATTTGTTCAGGCAGAAGAAGCTAAAATGGTTTTCAGAAAAAGGTAAATCCCTTCTTTGGCATTATTTCAGGTTGGTTTAGTTCTGCAGTGAGGGATGTCCCCCAGAGATACTGTGTTATCTGTCAGAGAGAGAAGAGACAGTGGTCTGCAGGCATAGCACTGCCCATGGTGAACAACCTCCTCTACAACCTGAGTGTGGGGGAAGGATAATAACTACACTAACTTATTCATCTGAAACTGATATTTTGGTTATTTTAAACAATCATGAAATATGAAGACTTTTAAAGTATGTGTTGCATGCTGAGGATTGGAGCAGGGACAGTGACTTGGTTGACTTTGCCTTGAAGGTTGAATATTTCATTGATAATGTATTTGACACTGTGGAAGGTGAGAGCCTGAGACGAGTTGCTATGCAACAGCAAGTTTAACTGAAACACCATATCCTCTTGATGTGCAAAGAATAGCATCGAGCTTGGCAGACCTGAAGACTAGGAGAAAGCATGTGCTCTCAGTCTAAAAGGATTATATTATTTTCCATTCATGATGATGTAACCATGTGAATATTAGCTGACTGTTGTTTATATTGGTGTTTTTGTAAGAAAATTAGCATATATTCAGTGGTAGATGTTTTACCTTTTTCATTTGCTGTGTTACACTCTAAATATTTTGACCCTGTTCATACATAAGCAGTTAGAAAAAGATGGATATGCCAAAGCAGATAAATATAAACTAATATAAATCTGTCTGTTGGATCTTGTCATTTTTTTACTCATAAATGTTCATGCAGGTTCAGTAATTGCTTAGAATATGGCAACTTTCAATCAGTGGCATTGTATCCTGAAAATAATAAAACAAACACTTGACACTTAATGGTAGTTTATCAACAACAAAGTTGAGAATGCATTAAACATGAACAGTTAGTCTTTGTTTAGAAGGTACTGGTGTTGGTTAATAGTGCAAATAGGCCTTGCAGGAATCGTAAGCACAGCAGCCTAAACTGATTTGTCTTCATTTGTCAGCTTTATAGGACTAAGACAGACAGACTAACAGACTACAAGCTAGATAAATATCTCACGCTGTCAAACTGAATGTAATATTGGGCATGCAACTATGATTATAATTTTTATGGTTTCTTGTAGTCCCCTTCTCAACCAGATTACAAAGATTAGACTTCAGGATGTTTTTAATTTTCCTTTTTTTTTTTTTACCATACTTAAGGACGCAAATACAAATACTAGCCAAGATCATGAACTGACAATTTCTTTGCAGGGTTTAAAGATGGAAGGTCCTCTCAGTTTTGTCTTACTCATCCCACTTCAGATATAAAGATTTTGTTTGTTAATAAATGGTCAGAGATTTGTTACAAAATAGAATTTTACATTAAAAAAAAAGATTATAGAGAATAAAAATGAAATTTTCTACCATGGAGATTTAGTATTTTTAAAATGTCATTAACATTTGTATCTAATGTTGGACAATGTGTAATATGTCTAACAGCAACTGAACAAACTGGAAGAGATCAACTGAAAGTGGGAATAATCTCAGGGGAATTTGGTAACATCTGGATGAGGTTAACTGAAATAACCTGTGAGAATTTTCACACATCATGACCACACTAAATGCAGAAGACCTGCACAATGTTTGATATTGCAGGTTCTCTGGACTGGCAAGGTTTTTGTGAAAATACATTAAAATTATTCACAATGTAAAAGAATTACGGACAAAATTCTTATTTTGGACCAGCACATAATTGCCAGAACCTGTAGATTTCTTGCAGCGTGGGTCCTACAGACCTAGAGTACCTACAAACTTTTCCCCATGTCTGTTGAATTTGGTAATATCCTAAACTAACTGGAGGTCAGGTCAACTACATACAACAACAGCACTCTCCTTACAATTATACATTTTATTCATGGGTGCTGTATCTTTACAATTAGCATCATATAAACAACAGTTGTTTAGCTCACAAGTCCTTCCCTTGGATTGACAAAATTGCTACGATTTCACCCAAAAAACACAGTATTAAGTCTTACAAAATTACATAAATATTTTCCTCCTTGTATGCCCCTTGTTGACAGTATTACAAAACCTGCTGCTATCCTATCCAAAGTCCCGTCTAGTTGTACAGCATTAATGTATGCATGAACAGCCCTCCTCTATATGTCCAACTAGACCCACATTGCCCTCTGCACAGACGTGAACACAGTGGAGGTTTTTACAATGAATCCTGAAGAAGTAAAACGGACTGTACAAGTCTGCTTGTAAATTGGAAATCTTCACAGACGTTCTTTACTATTCTGTTGCTGTTGTACAACTTAGGCATCTCATTTTCAGTCTCTTCTTTACTTCCAGAGTTTCTTAATGGACATATTCTTTTCAGAATCTTTCTGCATGACCTGGAAGAGATAAAATTACACATCTGATATCAGACAGCAAAGAACCTTTCTATGCTACAAAGGGAAAGAAAATGAATGCACAAAACATTCTAAAAACAAACTTTTTATAAAAAAAAACAGGGACTAACTTTGAATGTAAAAATGGATTCATTAACCAAATATGGGAAAATTGTTGTGTACTCCATGAAAATTCATTTTTTTGGCCAAAACGAAGAGTTATTATCCCTTTAATCATTTAATGTTTAAAATAATATGTGGAATAACAACAGCACAAATAAACCATCTCTGAACTGCTCACCTTGGCTACAGCCAACTCAAAGTCTTCCTGTGTCACATGGACTCTCCTCTCTCTGAGAGCATACATGCCTGCCTCTGTACACACCCCTTTCACCTCCGCCCCTGAGGCACCAGGCATCATCTCCGCTATCTTACGAAGGTTGATGCCTCGGGTCAGGTTCATCTTGCGGGAATGGATCTTTAGAATGTCGCAGCGTGCCTGTAATTGGTTGATATTAAAATGTTGTTGTTAACACTCTTGAAAATTGTCTTAAATATAAACAACAATGTGTTGGTATTTGAGTGGAACATAAAAACCCACTTGATACATTTTAAGTGTCTAAGATTATACACATTTATGTCCTTTTTCCCATGAGCACCATACTTCTATTGTTCATCCACTCAGCTATGCAATGACTATAGCTAAACAGATTTGTTATCCCCTTTTTTGGTTACAATAATAAGAATACAGCATTAAATGCCATCTTCCAGCGAAATCTTTCAGAGTTGCTCCTGGGCTCTAGACCTCTCCCCTACCTCTTCATTTGGAGCTGGAAATTCAATCTTCCTGTCTATCCTCCCTGGTCGTAACAAGGCAGAATCTAGGATGTCAATTCTGTTTGTAGCCATAATCACCTGAAAGATCACCATGAAAGCACATGACAACTTTCACAACTAGAGGATCAGAGAGGCGATACCGCCTCCGGATATTGTACCACCAGCTGGAGTAAGCGCATTCGTATGGACCCCCCCACCCCTCCAAAAAGGGACACCATCACCAGTCTTGTGCTTGACAAGCTCTATAAGATGCAATCAATAAGAGTTCTCAAAATATGCAAAAAAATATAACTAAAAATGGTATAATCAAGCAGATTTTCGAATTGACTTGCATTTTCCTACCCTTGATCACTCCTGTATTCTCTAGACAAAAGGCCTATTGGTTTTCCTTGAAAAGTGTTGTCAATGGTGCATATATGCTGACAAAAGAGAAAACCTAGGGGAAACAAGGGGCACATCTCTGCTGGTTTTAAAGATATGAGAGGCAAGAAAATATGCAAAGCTCAGTTCATGGTGAAAAAGTAGGTCAAAGGTCAATTTCAATATCATAGTATATGAGTTTCTATTCAAGTTCAATAGCAACCATGGGTATTTCTTTGCCAATTTTGCAGATTTAAAGGCCTGAAAACATGCAAAAAGCAGTTCATCATAAAAAGTAGGTCAAAGGTCAATTTCAAGGTCACAGATTGCTAGCGTATTACTTCCTATTCAAGTTCAATAGTAACTATGGACCTATTTCTGTCAGTTTTGGAGATAAAGGAGAAAGAAAATTTGCAAAGTTCAGTTCATAGTAAAAAGATGGTCAAAGGTCAATTTTAAGGTCACAGTAAATTACCAGTATATGACTTACTACTTAAGTTCAATAGTAACTATGGACCTATATCTGCCAGTTTTGATGATAAAACGGAAAGAAAATTTGCAAAGTTCAATTCATGATGAAAAGTAGGTCAAAGGTCAATTTCAAGGTCACACTTAGATTGCCAGTATATGACTTCCTATTCAAGTTCAATAGTAACTATGGACCTATCTCTGCCAGTTTTGGAGATAAAAGGGAATGAAAATTTGCAAAGTTCAGTTCATGGTGAAAAGTAGGTCAAAGGTCAATTTAAAGGTCACAGTAAATTGCCTCTAATGACTTTCTATTCAAATTCAATAGTAACTATGGGCGTATCTTTGCCAGTTTTGGAGATAAAAGGGAACAAAAATTTGCAAAGTTCAGTTCATGGTAAAAAGTAGGTCAAATGTCAAATTTAAGGTCACAGTAAATTGCCAGTATATGACTTCCTATTCAAGTTCAATAGTAACTATGAACCTATCTCTGCCAGTTTTGGAGATAAAAGGGAACGAAAATTTGCAAAGTTCCATTCATGATGAAAAGTAGGTAAAAGGTCAATTTTATGGTCACTGTTAAATTGCCAGTATGTTACATCCTATTCAACTTTAATAGTAACTATTGACCTATCTCTGCCAGTTTTGGAGATATAATGTTACAATTCTGAGTTACAATAATGTGCCACCTCAATGTAATTTTTAATACAGCATAACACGAAAACCGTATGAAATACAAATAAACGGAGACCATATGCAATGTTGGGCTTTACATGCTCTACAAAATGCAAAAAAGAACGGGTCGCTAGCATTAACGGTTCCCGAATTAGAGACAGTTTTCAGTTACGGTATCTTATGGCCGCTTCTCCCGTGAAAATGCACCGATTGACCCCAAATTCACGGAGATGAAAGAAGACCCAAAGGGTAACACTTTCCATTAATATTATTGGTTAAGTCTGTGTAGTGTCTGAATAACAGCGCAAATAATATTTTTTTTGTAAAAAATTTCATTTTTTTGAAAATTTTGGCCCGTTTGACCTTGATATAAAGGTCAAAGGTCAAATCCAAGGGCATATTTGAAATCTACACATATGACTTTTGAAAAGCCATCTGTAGAAATTTTCCCCATAATTCCTTCCGTAGGGTAGATAATTGGCATTGAATTTTCAAAAATTTTAACAAGGGTGCATTTCAACGAGCGTCATGCCCAGGTTAATGCACCGACTGAGACAAAAAAACCTGGGGGTTCAAGTTGAGGTTATATGTGACCTAAATCCAAGAGATGGGGACAGCGGTCCTTGCGGTCTAGGAGGAGAAGCGGTAACGGTGACTTGTATCCGGCGCCAGTACGCGGAGCTGGCGGAGCCAACGGAGCCGGCGGAGCCGGACGAGACGGGTCGGGACTAAAACCATGAGTACCGCCAGCGTACACGCTGGTGGTACTAATAAACATCTTGCCACATCTAGAAAAAACAAATATGTTCCACCATAAAAAAATCAAGGACGCCAAGATCCATATAATAAAATGGAATTCTTTACTAAGAGTCAGACTAAATACATTAGTCAAACAGGACGTTTCTGTCCACCACCTATGGACTTTGCTCCAGCTTGACCAACCCATCATGCTGGACTGATGGTATGTAGTCTCTAAGTAACAAATAATTCTATTTAATCACCCTATCTAGAGACCACAAAAAAATTCTTTCAAAGAATATCTATATGCTCTGCTAAGTCATTCACATTGTCCAACCAAACACACACAAGGTGATAAAACTGCATTAAAACAATCATTGCTCTACTGCATGTTAAAGGGATAATAACTCTTCGTTTCGGCCAAAAAATGAATTTTCCTGGAGTAAACAACAATTTTCCCATACTTACCAATGGTTAATAAACCCATTTTTACATTCAAAGTTAGTCCCTGGTTTTTTTCTAAAAAGTTTGGTTTTTTGTTAAAATCTCTTAAGAGATTTTAACAGAGTATAGCCATCAATGGAGGTCACGTGGTTTAAAGACAAGCTCAAATATCAGAATTTATAGTTATAACTGCCGTTTTTATGGTAAAACAGAATATATTCTATTTCTATGAGTTATTCACAATGTTTTTATTGTGAAATATAGATCTCATACGAAGAGTTATTATCCCTTTAACCTTTAAGACTTCAGTCATAGGTTTCTATATTCCAGTTCTTGGTGTCTTTTCATTCTATCTTACCTTGATGTTTTGCTTTGGTTCAAAACCATCCAGCTGATTTAGCAGCTCCAACATGGTTCTCTGGACCTCACTGTCCCCTCCTGACCCGCCCTCAAGACGCGTGGAACCAATGGAATCCACCTCATCCATGAAGATGATAGATGGAGCATGCTCTCTGAAATAAACAGTTGCAAGGCTTCTTGATTATCATTGTGTTCAGTTATCATGCATAGCAAGGACACATGCCTTCTAGTATTACTAAACACCTAGAACTGATCCTAGAATGATCCTAGAACTGATCCTAGAATGCTAACTTGGCTGTAATTTTAACACTTTCCTACAACATCCAACTAAATTTAAAAACAAACATACAAATGAAGAATATGAATATCTCTCATTAAATCACCTTGCCATGACAAACAGTTCTCGCACCATCCTGGCCCCTTCACCAATAAACTTCTGGACCAGCTCAGACCCTGACACGCGGATGAAGGTACAGTCTGTGTGGTGAGCTACGGCACGTGCTAGTAATGTCTTCCCAGTGCCAGGAGGACCATACAGCAACACACCCTGAAATTGACCAAATCACTGTTGAACTTGCTGCAACATATACATCAGTGCCAGTGTTTTGTTACCAAATTTGCAAATTATGGTATATTCTGATTAGTATCTTCATGTGTCGTAATTTGTCCAAAAGGAAATATGACTTATATTTCCAGGATTTGCATGTATTTCTACATGTCTTAAAGCGCAAAAACTCCTATTACAGATCCGGAGTTTTCATGCAACCATAAGTAACATGTACAACAATCACCTTTGGTTGAGCTATTCCTAATGCATCAAACAGTTCAGGATGTTTGACTGGCAGCTCTATTACTTCCTTGATCTCCTTTATTTGTTTATCCAGACCTCCTACCATCTCGTAAGTGGAGTCTGGGACTTTTTCCACCATCATAAGGCTCACTAATGGATCTACCTGGAAACACAAAGTAAAGTGAAATTAACCCTGTGATGAAAGTGATCTTCCCATTCTGTCTTGCTCTTGGTCAAGCCAATGCTGATTGCTTATAATTATGAGGAAATCCACAGAAGCATTTCTGGAAAAATTCTGCTCAATATTTTCAAGTCATCCAAAATAACACTGAAGTTGCATCATTGCTGGTGTCTGATATGTAATGTTTCCTTATCTCTGATTAGTAAAAAGAAGGCAATTACATCATTGATTAATGTTACGTGTCGCAATGATGTCATATTATATTATTATATTCGCTGATTTAAGATCAGAATCTGTGCTGTTTATTATAGTTCCAAAATAGCTTTCATTTGTACACAAGAAGCTTTGAAGATTTGTCATAAATCACTGTGTAGATTTTGTATATAAGAAATATATTAGTTAGATTTAAATGCATATATAAAGATCTACTGTGTCTGGTACAATGTCAGTTTTTCAGCTTGCTGCCTTCTTTGGGGACTCAAAATGTGAAATATGGTTTCTGTTTTTTTTTTTTTTTTTTGAAGCTGATAGCTCTACTTTTTATGAGTAAATCTTCCATATTTCACATTTATACCAGTCTACTATACACAAAAGACTTACTTTATTTGGCAGTATTTTGTGCAGTGTGTAGCTGTCATTCCTTAGGGCCACTCTGAGATTAGGTGTGACATCATTGATGTCTATGTTCTTGTCCAAGTCAACCACAAACTTGCCTTCTGGATGGACCTGAGGAAGGAAGATACAATCAAATCATTCTCATCTTATTTATCAACAAAACTGCCTTTTGGATCTGAAGAAGATCTGGCTCTGAAGAATGTAATGAGAACTGTTCTCAAAATATGAAAAAGTAATATAAACTGAGTTATTAAATTGGACTGAATTGCAATCCTTATTTGTTTAAAAGAATATTCTTAACAAGGCAGCAAAGCTGTCAAATGTACAGACAAAATAACAGAAAAAAGGATGCGAAAGAGGTCATTTTGCCAATTTTGATGCAATAATAAACAAGCCCATGGAACTTCAAAGTCACACCTTGAAAATGCCAATATGTGAAAACGTTTAACTGGCAGTAAGAATTACCAAACAAACTGCATTTAACAATTTCTAACATAAAACAAAATTAACAGTTTACTACCATTTTTATATGATCAACTAAGAAAATTGATGAGATGGGAAAAATATTAATAGAGCAGTGTTAAATGTCCAATTTCTTCCATTCTGAGATTCTGAACATAGTGAATGATTGAATCTGACAAACTGCAATGATATGAGTTTATTTCCATTTTTGACACTTTATTACACAATACACGATAACAAGTTTACCATCATTTTACATAATCAAGTAATGATGTTGTAAAGATGCAGGAAATGCCAAACAAACACTTTTACGTATCTTATTAATTAAAAATTGAAACTGTTAACATGCATAAGAATTTAATCTGAGGAAATGTGAAAAAACGGCATTTCTTTAAAATAATGGCCCGATTATGCTGATTTTTGAACTCAACCTGCGTTTTAGCAGGAATGACCACTCCTGTGAGTTTCATGACAACAGGCCTATCGGTTTTCCTTGAAATGTGTTTACAGTGTTGCATTTATGCTGAAAAGTGAAAAAACAGCATATCTTCAACAATAATGGCCCGATCATGCTGATTTTCGAACTTGACCTGCGTTTTATGAATATTCATCAGCTCTGTAAATATAAAGCCAAAAAGTAAAACTGCCTTCCACTTATCGTGTTTACAAGGAAAGTGCACGGCGCCGGCGCCGGCGACGACAGACGCAGGTGATGGCAATATGTACAGACACATCTGTGTCTGTACATAAAAATGCATAGGAAGCCAGTTGTCAAATCGCTGCAACTAAACCTCATCAAATGCCACCATATTGCTTTCAATACTAAGTACTAAACTAAGTATTAACATGAACATCAGACCAAAACAACAATATGAAAATGGCACTTACTTTTACTAGAACTTTCTTTTTGTCCATTGCCTTGACTACCTCTCCAACATATGAGCCTTGTTCCTGGAGAAGCTGAAGTTCTTCACGTAACATTCGCACTGAAAGCAAATTGGATTTCCTTTCTCACAAAGAATACAAACTTAATTATCAATTTAAGCACAATAATCAGACTGCCATGATAGATTTCCAGAAAACAGTTGATTCAAAACTAAATTTTAAAAAATGATACTACCTGAAATTGAAACACACCTTTTGCATTGAGTTCATTTCTTTGTGCTTCTAATCTTCTTAAATTCTGTGTTTTTTCTGTAACAGTTTGCTGAAATTAGAGTAATAAAAAACCATTAGAGTACCTTGCCATTGCAAAACTATTATAGGTACCCTGCTTGAAGTAATAACAGGCATGTATTTGTGGTTCAAGGTCTTCAATTAAAACCCTTTCAGCAAATTAAATCCATGTTAAGCTTATCAAATATTTAAATATTCTGAACAAAAGAGTCAGAAAACTTATCATGTCCATCTTCAGAATTGTAAATGACCTAATATGCATACATTGTTTAAACAACCTAAAAAAAAAATTGTCACAAATGCAAATTCATCTTTTTTAGAAAAATAAATCATTGTTTTTATAACAATTTGTCTAAATGCCACAAATTACACCACTGTTATTTTTTAAACCTTTTTTTTTACAAACAAATTAAGAGACCTCTTCAGCAACCATGATAAACATAAAGTTAATTTTCAGAAAAAATAAAACAAACAGCTTTAAAATATAAATACCTGTAATTCTTCAATTTTCCCAACATAATACTGTTTGATCCCTTCATGGCTAACATTGTTTAGACCATCCACTTCCATTTTCTGAAGAAAAAAAATCAGACAAATTAAAGCTTTCCTCCATGCATCCTAACATCCAAGACATTGATCATGAGTTTCATATCCTCACGTTTTCAACATTTAGGTGTTCACTTTGCCTACTAGCACAAATTTTCCAGCATTAGCACTTCTGTATACAGTCTGACAAAAATTGCTATGCTAACACATGAAAGATATGGGTGCCAAAAATTATAGAATGACTACCAGTTTATGCATGCATTCCATTGTGGTGCAGGAACTCTTAAATCTTTATTTTCACTCTCATCTACTTAACCCAACACTCCGTTGAAGCCAACCAGTTTTTCCATCAACAGAGTAGTGAGTAACATTATCCCTTCATAATAGACAACAAATTGATTCCTTGCAGGGATTACACAGTAAGCTTTCAAGAGGGTCAGCCATATTTGATCTGCGCATCTGATCGTATGCGGATCAACTATGGTTGCGAGTACGGCCTAGGATTTATCTGCTAGCCACACAAATTCTAATGCTAAATAGTCGTCTGCATGTAACTCAGACAGAAACAATAACATTTAAGCCCAGGAAGAATTATTGTGAACAGTATTCTATATCATATATGGGTTAGGTGATTTCAGAGGGATAGGGGAGTGTTATACAATGTGCCATAACAGTATCAGCAATTTTGCATCATGTGTGGATGGCTCTTTTGAACAACAGTTGGAACAAATCAAGTTCTTGAATCTTTAATATTCTTGGCAGCACAAGCCATTGTATTTTGAATACTGAGATAATATATTGCTTTGCTGGTTGAATGATTCTTTTTCATTCAGTATCTGTGATTCCTAATCGCGTCAGTGACAGAATGCTGGTAACTTTATGGTCCGATAATAAAATCTGCCTGGTGGTATTTACTCAGAGACTTAAACTTGCAGTGAAGTCATATGTAGCATATAGTCCTAAAAGCTCTCACGGCTCTGCGGAAATAATTACATGGCAAACTGTGACTAATAACAAAAACGGTTACATTAACTGGAAAGTGAGAAGAAAAGAAGCGGTCCGAAAAGAAGATGACTTAGCTCAATAAGCCGGCAGATAGTAAGGGGCCGTTTCTTAAAACCAACAGGTTTTTGGCTGACAGTAGAACTTAATTGTAAATAAATTCCCAAATGAAGTAAAATATTTTCTTCATATATTATATCATTCACGAAATCTATCTAAAATTAAGCAAAAATTTGCACGACTGGAACATTACCTGCTGCGCCATCTTGGATTATTGGATGTTTCACGAGAAAAAATGAGATTAGGTGCATGACGGGAATTTTTCAAGATGGAAGGCTAGATCTCGCATCAAAATTCATCAAGTGAACCCGGGTGTTTATTTCAGATCATTCCTTCGATCAGC
Source organism: Lingula anatina (assembly GCF_051362555.1). Classification (NCBI taxonomy): domain Eukaryota; kingdom Metazoa; phylum Brachiopoda; class Lingulata; order Lingulida; family Lingulidae; genus Lingula; species Lingula anatina. Next base: position 20,825,446 of record NC_141771.1, on the reverse strand, counting down.
ACCATGGTGGTAAGGAAGGCTCTGCATTGTTTGAAGGCCATGATGCCTATCACAGGAGGTTTGTGTTTGGGCATATTTTTCAGTCTTTTATTTGCCCCAGCTTTTGACGAAAGCTGCGATCTGCATGGGGGTCAGATGGAAAAATTCCCACATTCTGCTAAATCGGATCATCTTGGTCCTGGCAGATCGTTAAATGAAAAACTTAATTTCGATTACAGCAATTCAGATGACTTTGAACCAAAATTAAGACCTCACGAGGAACACGCTGTTGCTGCAAATGGACCAAGAAGATTAATTCGACCAAGATATGCCAGCACCGAACTTGGCATCAGAGAGAAACTATTTGTTGGAGTTATCACCACAAAAGACAGCATCAACTCTCTTGGTGTAGCGGTAAACAAAACACTTGCACATTACGTGCCAAAACTTGTATTCTTTATGGATAGAAGAGGACCTAAAATACCAACTGGAATGGCCATCGTCAGTTTCCCAGACGGACGCACAAAGCTGAAACCTTTTCACATGTTGAAATATGTCTATGATCATTATGGGAACAATTTTGATTACTACATGTTTATACCTGACAAGACATATGTCCGCGGTGAGAAGGTGTTGAGTTTTGTCAGTGATATCAGTATGAGTCTCCATGTCCACCTTGGTCAGCCTATAGGTCAGCTTGACCCACAGCATGTGTTCTGTAGCCTGGCTGCCGGAGTGGTAATCTCACAGGTGTGTGGCTAGTTTAAGCTACAGGAGAAATAAGTTGATTTGTAGTTTAACTTTTTTAATTATTTACTGAGGGCTAGGAAATAGATTATAACCACTGTACATGATTCTAATTTTGATTTATTACAGAAGAGAAAAAAATGATTTTGGAATTTTTTTTTTTTTTTGCAATTCTACTCGTAGCCTCTTGCACAGATATCTCTTACCAGTTGAATAAAATGAAAAGGGGAAATGAAGTTGAAATATCCACAGCACTGTAGTGCCTTAACATTTAATGTCTTGGGCGGAACCCTTGATAGGTATCAGCTTTTTATAAGAGAGTACTTAGCATGTGAAGTCAATATTTGTTCTTAAAGAGGTCTCCAGGACTGGCAACAATATAAATGTATCATGTCATTGTTCTCAGTATTGTAAAGTACACAGTTAAAGGCTGAGTGCTCTGCTTGTATTGAAAACTGTTTCAGTCATCTAGGAGAAAGACAAGTTGATAGCACTTTAAAGATATTTGGTACAGGTAGAGATGCCTCAGTCAATCAGCTGTGCTGATTCCATAACACCTGGCTCTTTATAGGGGCTGGTACAAACTTAGTGTCTTAACTCACTGATGTTTATAGGGGTGGGTACAAGCAAATTGCCAAATTGAAAAAAAGACTCATTTTACATTAAAATATTGGTGTTGGAAGCAGCCTAAAATTATGTGTGTAGACTTAAGGAATGAGAAGTGACATGTTTATTTCCCTGTGTTTCAGTCGGTGCTGAGCAGTGTGGTCGACAACCTGGAGTGGTGTGCACAGAATGCGCTGGCCTCTGAACACGCAGACAACCTGGGCAGGTGTATCATCCACTCCACTGACCAGAAGTGTACAGCACAGATACTGGTAAGTCCACTCCACAATTACTACTAGTGTATGGTTATAGAAATGAATTGCTTGTACTCAATGGGCAGTGTTCTTACACAGGGTAAAAGGGAAAAAGGACATTTTATGGCAGTTGCAAAAAAGAAATCCAGAAATTCTGCAGAATGATTTTCTGAAATTGTAAATAACCTGTTTGCAGTTGAGCAGCAATGAATTCATTCAGGGGTGTGAATTACCAATGTCACTCCCAGTAGAAGGTCATTGTATCACTTACTGACAAGAATGTGCTTGAACATATCTGCCCTGTTATAAAGTCACTTAGTTATATCTTGAACAATCTGTTATATTTCCAGGGTAAAGAATATAGATATGTGGCTAATAAAGATTTGGATTTTGACAAAGAAATAGATGACCTGAGAAAAACGGACTCATTTAACAAAGCTCTTACTGTAAGCACAGTGCAGGATGATATCACCATGTACAAACTACACAGGTACTGATTTACATCAGTTTAAGACTTGTTATGGTTAATATTTTTAAGCAGTATTTGTTGTACACAGAAGTGTGCAGATACTTCATCGTGTTCTTAGAATGCTTTCTATACATAATGGACATTGAGTGGATGTCACACTGGTCCAGTAAGTTAGTAAATACTTCTATAAATTTAGCAGACAAAACAACCAGCTTAAAAGCCAGTAAATGATTTTATCTAAAGCCATGGTGGTATAAGATTATTTACATGTATTGTGAATCATTGTGTCTCAGGTATTTCTGCCAGTTGGAGTATAATGAGACAAAGCAGCAGATAGATGCTCTACAGAAATCCATCATTAATATAAGTCGGTTGACCCCCGACCCTAATGAGCATGCTGGCTGGCCTGTAGGTAAGCTTATTGGTTACAATCATTTTTTATGATTTTATTTATTTTCAATATTTGGTAAGTTATTTATTTCAAATTCTATTTTTTTGGCCTTTGGAGATTAATAAATCTGTAGGTTAAGCTTTTTGTGATCCAAAGACAAATTCCATAAAATCACAATACATGTTAATGCAAACTACAGTGATATGACAAAAATTTCATTTAGTATTTGATTCCCTGCAATGTTCTCACACGTGAATCAATCAGTTTAGTCCAGTCTAACACACACTCTCAGTGTCTGGTCACATGGAACACATTCTGCTGATTTTCAGGTGTTCAGCAGCCATTTCGTCCCAAGAACAGATATGATGTGCTGCGCTGGGATTACTTCACTGAGAAACACATCTATTTGAAGGGGGATTTCAGCACTGTGGAAGAACTGAAAGGTAACATAAGGGCTCATATTATATTTGTCTAATGTATGTGAAATTTCTACACTAAATGTATGGACCTAAATCAGAAATCCAAACTCTGCCTAACTACAGGGTGATAAAAAGGGGAGTAATATAAGAAACAAAGGGGTACTAAACTTATAAACTTAATTTAATTTGACCTTTTCATCCTTTCCAGGAATTGATAAGCAAGATGTTGCCGACATTCTGAAGACAGCAATGACAAAACTGAACCAGAAACACAACAACAGGTTCACCTACCACAGGCTGGTCAATGGGTACCGCAGGTTCGACCCTTCCAGAGGCATGGAGTACACACTTGACCTGGAATTAAAGGATACATCATCACCAGAAAACAACGATAAAATTTACCAGCGTAGGGTCCATCTTGTTCGTCCTCTCAGCTTGCTTGAAATCATTCCTATGCCATATGTAACCGAGAATTCTAAAGTCAATCTCATTTTACCTATAATGGCCAGTGACCGCGATGGGGTGGTCAGTTTTTTAGATTCCTATGCTCACACGTGCCTGGATGCTGGCGACAACACAGATCTCCTGATTGTGTTCATCTACGACCCAGCAGAGGCTGGAGATGACAGCTTTAGTGTGCTGAAATCTATGATCACATACTATGAAAACAAGTATCAGAATGGAGCCAAGATAACCTCTTTAAGTCTACGGACCAGCAGCCCCACACAGCTGACCATCATAGAGGCTATATCAAGAAAGTTTAAGCCAGACTCTATACTGTTGATGTGTACTGTAGGAATGGAACTGTCCATAGACTTTCTGAATCGAGTCAGGATGAACACCATAGCTAACTGGCAGGTGTTCTTTCCTGTGGGGTTTTATCAATATAAACCTAACCTAATCTATGAGGAGAAGCCTTTCCCAACTGTGATTGACATTAACAGAAATTTTGGTCATTTTGATGTCCATTCATTTGACCATGCCAGCTTTTACAACTCAGATTTTATCCGTTGTTCTTCTAATAAGACGAGTAAGGAACTGGCCAGGATGGACTTGTTTGAGCTCTTTGTGCAGGAGAAAAAATTGCACATATTCCGTGCTGTGGAACCTGCCCTGAAGCACCGCTATCGTCAGCGTATCTGCAACCCAGTCCTTGCCCAGGAACAGTACCAGCGCTGCCTGCGCAGCCGTGCCGAGGGACTGGCCAGCAGCTCACAACTGGCCATGTTGATATTTGAACACCAGAAGAAAGTGGATAAATCCCACCTGCAGGTGATCCAGAGGCAGAGGGACCCCATTGTCAACCACATGAAGCCAGACATGTTGAAAAGATAAACAACACACAGGCATAAACTGTCCATGGGGACTTGAAGAGCCTCAAAATGGATCAATGATCGGTCAATGTTTTTGCATATGTATTTGGTTAAAGATGTATTCCATGATGAAGGGCATGGGTGTATGTTTTAAATTGTCATTATCATCATTATTCATATTATGAAGGTATCGGGTGCATGTGCATGGGAGGGTTTGTCATAATCAAAATTTTCTAGTCAAATGCCTGGAATCGCAACTTCAAAGAGTTACGTATATTTTTATGTGTAAGTTCTACATTACTGCATGGCTATTCATATATTGCAGAGATGTATACTGACAGTCAGTGAAAACGCATCAGAAAACTTTCTTGTACTTTCTTGTATCGAGAATTGATTCCAACCATATAAACGAGTACAAATGCACTTGTTTGGTCATAAGAGAGTGGGCTGACCACTAGGATGTTTAAAATTTCCGTTTCTTTGGATTTTGTGATCAGCTGTTACAAAAATGTGATTTTCCTGTCTTGTGATTGGTGTGAATTAGTCAGGTTCAAACTATAGTGATTAATTAAGCCTGTTAAAGGTATTCACCAAATTCAGTATGACAGTGACACATGACAAAAAAGTTCTGTGATGCCACGTCTGACACTGGAAGAGCGACTGCGGGCCCTGGGGATGCTGGAGGCTGGGCGGAACCAAAGAGATTTGATCACGTGACCTTGCATTTTAATGATCTTTTCTGACCTTTATTTCACCTTGTGTGACTGAATAATGGGTCATATTTCACATGAAAACTGTCATTTTCTTAATGTGCCAAAGGAACTTAAAATATTAATGATAAATAAATTATGCGTTTTCATTGACTGTCAGTATACTTATAGAGTCACAATATAAAGGTGCCAAAAGATATTGTAGATGGAGAAGAGAATAGTTGATAACTTATAGTTGTGTATGAGTGTGGAAAAGAAAAGAGCCCTGTGCAATATTAGGGCATTTATTTATATATTTTCAATTTCAATTCAAGTTTTTTATTTTTTTATTTTTTTTTTTAGTGTGTTAACCAGAAGTTAATGTTCATTTAGATATGAAAGATAAAATAATTTTATGAAGTATCTAGCTTATCTTCCACTGGTCAGCATTTTGTTCAGTGCCAGTTCAGTATGCAACAATTTATTTGTGGTGCTACTATATTTGTAATAAGGTACCGAGACCACAGTGTCTGCACATCCTGGTGTCACTAGTGGCTGACAGCATGGCCAGACAGGGAACTTGGTCTTTTTCTTTTTACTGCAATAAGTGGGCAGCAGTGTTGCCATTTTGATGCAAACTCTGGTAAATAATTGTTCTGGAACTCTGGGCAAGTTTGAAACTTAACATTATCCAATTTGTCCTTAGATCCACCCCCCCTCCCAAATTAATAAATAAAAAACTTTTGGCTCTCTCATCAACTTGGTAACCCCGTTAAAGCTAAAACTGTTTCATTTACTTGTATTTTGTTCTTTTCTTTTTTTAATATACACTGTGCAAAAAATATAAACACCCCATGCAATGCTTTAAAATTTTTACCAGCATTATGGGTTATATATACATATTGTTAAATTTAACAACCATACCAAGTGCTGCAGATTACTGTCAGAAGCCCACTACATGTTACATAAATTATTCATAGGGGGGGAGGGGGGTTATAGCTTTGCTCAGTGTAAGTATTGGTCTTGTTTTTATTATTTTGGTGTAATGATTATTTAGAATTTTTTTAAAGAAACTGCATTTGTCTGTACACTTATTAGCCTTAGTTTGCTTGTATCGACTTTGAAGGGGTATTACATTTTTCTATTTACTTTTTAGTTTTCAATAAATTTGTGACAGTGCAATCCAAAATGTGTATTTCTATTTTTCAAATTGATCTTTTGAAGTCTAGCCAGTTAAAATAGGGGGAAGTTTATTGTGGAATTTTTTGGTATATTTTTCTGCAATTGATGAAGGATGTATTAAGATATTACAGGACAATTCATTTGCTTTTGTTAAGCTCTTTATTTTTGATGCAGTCCATAGTCTTTCATCACATTTTAATGCTAGAAAACCATTGACAACGTTTTTTGATAAACACATTACTATTATTACAAAATAGCAATATAATGAAAATATCTTTTTTGTTAGCCAATAGAATGCTAATGAGTTGTGAGGATCAATCAACAATTAGTCCTCAGTTGGCAAAATGTGCTATATAAGTAAGGCTGGAGTTGACCATGGAGAGTCAGAATTGAGTTTTTATACTTGCCAAATATTACAATTTTTTTGAATGGGTACAGGTACTTAAATTACTGGAATTGTTTATATTTCATTGTGAATAAACTTGGTATCTCAATAAATCAAGAACTTTTCTTAGTCCAATGCTATTCAATCCAATATCATAATTCACCCACAAAATGGATGGTATAAGTACAGTAAAAATGCACATGCACAAACCAACAAAAAAATCACCCGAAATCGGGGGGGAATTCATGAACATTAAAATCTCTGAATAAAGTACACTAATATACCAGTCTGTGTTATTGCTGCATGTTTGAAAATCATAAAAGTTTTTCCAGCCTGGTGTGCAGCAGGTAAAATTATGCCTAAGACAACTTTCTAAATGTGTAACACACACACACATATATACATGCAAAATATATAATGTAGTCTTCTTCATATTGACAGTGCTCAACTCATGAGGAACTAAATACTAAGGTGTTAAAACTGACTGACTTCCTACTTGATTTTATTCTATCCTGCAGTCGTTTCATCTACTTCATATGCATATGATTATATACAACCTGATTCTCACTGCAATGACACTAAAATTACAGTTAAAAAGTAAATACTGAAGCTATCACAGATCACTTTTGGAATGTTTGTTTTGTTTTCCCCTCCTCTCGTCTTCACTATAAGTTTATAACTGATCTACATCAAGCAGAGAAGGAATCAATGTCTTGGACCCTGTTTCTGAAAAACTAAAACTTTCAAAATGTTCCAAAAAAGTTTGAAAATAGTGTTTAAAATGAATGAAGAAAATGAGGTAGATGAATTTGGCATGAAGGGAAGTATTTTGTACTAAAAGTTTACCCTTATGCTTTTAGGATTGAACAATTTCTGATCTGTGTACCTATAAGAAACCAGGTTCATTGTGACATACAGATGGAAAGAGTAGACTAGAGGCCATACCTAGAGTAGACTAGAGGCCATACCTAGAGTAGACTAGAGGCCATACCTAGAGTAGACTAGAGGCCATACCTGGAGTAGACTAGAGGCCATACCTAGAGTAGACTAGAGGCCATACCTAGAGTAGACTAGAGGCCATACCTCAAGTTTGGCTACTAGCTGGCACCACACTAGTGCTTTCCTTGAGAAAAGTTATAATATATGAAGGTGATATGTGGCAATATACATGGTGCTCCCTGTGATATGGTATGTGACAGAGGGCCATTGGCAAGATCTACAACTGGTATCTCAAAAGGTATGTTATTACTACTTCCTGGTTGCTCCCAATTTAATCAACCAACAACAAAATAGAAGAACCACCAAAACTACTACACCATAGATGATAAGTGTGGCAACAAATGCATACATATATAATGTGGGGTTGCAGTAGTCTGGATTCTGCTCCATTCCTGGTGGGATCTTGGTGGGTTTTTTTGCAGTAGTAGTAGTAATGGTAGTAGTGGACACATTCAGCAGTGCACTGGTGTTGACAGCTGCAGCCATATTTGTAGGTTTTGGAATATACATCTCTGCAGATCTGGTGTAGTAGAAGGGGAAAATGAAGACACTTCCTGTAATGAAAGAAAATTTCTTCTATAAGATTTAGTGTGGATGTGTGTGAGAGTGAGTTTTAGAGTTTCATAACTGAAATGTGGATGTGTGTGAGAGTGAGTTTTAGAGTGAGTAATAAAATACCTTGTAGTGTTAAACTAACCACCAAGTTTCTGCCCCTGTAAAGCAGTTTTTTTAGCTGTGACAGTATTTTGTTTTAAACAGTGCCTCAGTTGTGACAGCATGTCAGTGAAAACAGTGTGGTAGTTGTGACAGCATGTCAGTGAAAACAGTGTGGTTGTTGTGACAGCATGTCTGTGAAAACAGTGTGGTAGATATGACAGCAAGTCAGTGAAAACAGTGTGGTTGTTGTGACAGCATGTCTGTGAAAAGTGTGGAAGTTGTGACAGGAAGCTGGTGAAAACAGTGTGGAAGTTGTGACAGCATGTCTGTGAAAACAGTGTGGTAGTTATGACAGCATGTCTGTGAAAACAGTGTGAGAGTTATGACAGCATGTCAGTGAAAACAGTGTGGTAGTTATGACAGCATGTCAGTGAAAACAGTGTGGTAGTTATGACAGCATGTCTGTGAAAACAATGTGGTAGTTATGACAGCATGTCAGTGAAAACAGTGTGGTAGTTATGACAGCATGTCTGTGAAAACAATGTGGTAGTTATGACAGCATGTCTGTGAAAACAGTGTGGTAGTTATGACAGCATGTCTGTGAAAACAGTGTGGTAGTTATGACAGCATGTCTGTGAAAACAGTGTGGTAGTTATGACAGCATGTCAGTGAAAACAATGTGGTAGTTATGACAGCATGTCAGTGAAAACAGTGTGGTAGTTGTGACAGCATGTCAGTGAAAACAGTGTGGTAGATATGACAGCAAGTCAGTGAAAACAGTGTGGAAGTTGTGACAGCATGTCTGTGAAAACAGTGTGGAAGTTGTGACAGCATGTCAGTGAAAACAGTGTGGTAGTTGTGACAGCATGTCAGTGAAAACAGTGTGGAAGTTGTGACAGCATGTCTGTGAAAACAGTGTGGTAGTTGTGACAGCATGTCAGTGAAAACAGTGTGGAAGTTGTGACAGCATGTCTGTGAAAACAGTGTGGAAGTTGTGACAGTAAGCTGGTGAAAACAGTGTGGAAGTTGTGACAGTAAGCTGGTGAAAACAGTGTGGAAGTTGTGACAGTAAGCTGGTGAAAACAGTGTGGTAGTTGTGACAGTAAGCTGGTGAAAACAGTGTGGAAGTTGTGACAGTAAGCTGGTGAAAACAGTGTGGAAGTTGTGACAGTAAGCTGGTGAAAACAGTGTGGTAGTTGTGACAGTAAGCTGGTGAAAACAGTGTGGAAGTTGTGACAGTAAGCTGGTGAAAACAGTGTGGAAGTTGTGACAGTAAGCTGGTGAAAACAGTGTGGAAGTTGTGACAGTAAGCTGGTGAAAACAGTGTGGAAGTTGTGACAGTAAGCTGGTGAAAACAGTGTGGAAGTTGTGACAGTAAGCTGGTGAAAACAGTGTGGTAGTTGTGACAGTAAGCTGGTGAAAACAGTGTGGAAGTTGTGACAGTAAGCTGGTGAAAACAGTGTGGAAGTTGTGACAGTAAGCTGGTGAAAACAGTGTGGAAGTTGTGACAGTAAGCTGGTGAAAACAGTGTGGTAGTTGTGACAGTAAGCTGGTGAAAACAGTGTGGAAGTTGTGACAGTAAGCTGGTGAAAACAGTGTGGAAGTTGTGACAGTAAGCTGGTGAAAACAGTGTGGAAGTTGTGACAGTAAGCTGGTGAAAACAGTGTGGAAGTTGTGACAGTAAGCTGGTGAAAACAGTGTGGAAGTTGTGACAGTAAGCTGGTGAAAACAGTGTGGAAGTTGTGACAGCATGTCAGTGAAAACAGTGTGGTAGTTGTGACAGCATGTCAGTGAAAACAGTGTGGAAGTTGTGACAGCATGTCTGTGAAAACAGTGTGGAAGTTGTGACAGTAAGCTGGTGAAAACAGTGTGGTAGTTGTGACAGTAAGCTGGTGAAAACAGTGTGGTAGTTGTGACAGTAAGCTGGTGAAAACAGTGTGGAAGTTGTGACAGTAAGCTGGTGAAAACAGTGTGGAAGTTGTGACAGTAAGCTGGTGAAAACAGTGTGGAAGTTGTGACAGTAAGCTGGTGAAAACAGTGTGGTAGTTGTGACAGCAAGTCAGTGAAAACAGTGTGGTAGTCGTGACAATAAGTTGGTAAAGACAGTGGGGAAGTTGTGACAGCAAGTCAGTGAAAACAGTGTGGAAGTTGTGACAGCATGTCTATGAAAACTGTGGAAGTTGTGACAGTAAGTTGGTAAAGACAGTGTCAGGAAAGGCAGCCCTCTATTTACCTGCTATTAACCACCCAACTAAAAATAAATAGAACAAAGCCATCCAACATTGTTCCTTCTTCTTCTCTTCTTCACTTTTTGCTGGTACATTTCCATTTATTCTTCCCATCAACTGTATAACAGCTAAGAAGGTCCTGATCAGTCCAAATACGCCCCAGACCAACAGGTACACATAGATCATGGAGGAGATGGGGCAGTGCTCCTCACTGCTATAAACACCTCCTAAAATTGGTAAACCTTTATTTTAAAGTACCACCTTAATATAATATAATATAATATAATATAATATAATATAATATAATATAATATAATATAATATAATATAATATAATTATCTTGTACAGGAAACCTCGGTGGCAGATTTTCCTCATTCCATTTCCCACGAGTGTGCTCTGCCACCTTCCTATAACAATCATTAATGTTAATGGTGCTGACATCACAACAAGCAATGTGTTCTATCACCTACCTATAACAATCATTAATATTAATGGTGCTGACATCACAACAAGCAATGTGTTCTATCACCTACCTATAACAATCATTGATATTGGTGGTGCTGACATCACAACAAGCAGCACAGGAAAGCCATCTGAAAGAAGTTGTCACAATTTATATATAAATCACAATTTTCACATTGTTTGCAAAAATAAACCTTGACTCTTACAAAATGTTTTGTCAAAAAAAATTTAACAAGGCATCAATGCTTTCAAAAGTACAGACAACCAGAAAGAAAAAATAATCCAATCAAGCTAGTCTGCCAATTTGAGCTGTATGGCAATCATTCTTGTAAGTTACAAAATAACAAGAAACACTGTTTTCTTTTAAGAGCATTTGTACTGGCAGTACACAAATACTTTTTTATCAATTTTGATGCAATGTTACATAATACTTTACAGCTGATAATTGCCATCAATTATCAATTATGCACTACAGATACATAGATATTAAGAAAATGTGACCAGCAAAAGTCTTCAGACCCACGGAAATTCAAAGACACATCTTAAAAATGCCAATATGAACACAAGTGCTGAAATCTGTTATTTTAATTTTCAACACTTTTAACATAATACACAATAACCTATTTACTTTCATTTTTAAATGATCAATTTATAAAAACAAAAACAAAAGGTAAAACATTTTTCATTTTACTTGTACAATGGTGCATAAAAAATGCTGAAAAAAAGCAAAAACAGCAGAAGTTTTAGAACAAAGGTCAGGCTGATTGTCAAACTTGATTTATATTTCATCAATGTTCAGCAGCTCTGTAAAATTGAAGACAAAAGGTAAAATGGCTTTCTTGTTATTATATAACACTGAAAGTGCACGGCGACAGACACAAGTGATGGCTATATGTACATACACATCTGTGTCTGTACATAAACAAGGCAGCAAAGCTGTCAAATGTACAGACAGAAAACAGAAAAAAAAAGATGCAAAATAGGTCCTTTTGTCAATTTGATGCAATAATAAATGCTTATAATAGCACAGTCAGTCAACACTGATTTTTAATCATGCACAACAGGTAACATGGTGCAAATCCAGAGATATTTTCTGACAGTATTCCAAAGTATCTTTGTTGATCCATCCTCCATTTTGATGGTCTTCCAACAGAAACCCGTTAATATAAACTTTAAAATCTGACTGTCTTCCAGGAGACCCAGAAGATGGTCTCAATCCAACCTTTCAATAAGATTACAGTTTCAGGACCACGAGAGTTAAAATTCACATGATGAAAGTCCCAATATATGAAAAATGATGACAGTGCATAAAATAATATTACAGCTTGTTTAAAGACATAAATACCAATACAACTGCTTATGTGGAAATACTGAAAATGTGCAGAGCCTCAGGTGGATGGGAGTTAAAAATCACATCTTAAAAATGCCAGTGTTGGAGAAAAAATGAAAAAGAAAACAACAAAAATATAATTCCAATAAAGCTGCTATTCACTGCTTCCTTATTATGGACACTATGTTATCTAGCAGAGAGCTTAACCTTTGGGAGTTTACAGGGAAATATCAACAAGTGTGCTTTATGAAATTTCATTTAATGGCCGCTTAATTAGGCAAATGAGTTTATAGCACTGAAATTAGCCTAGTGAATACCCAAGGGGAATTTACAGACTGACCACACAAATTTGTCTATCAAAGGTCTTCAGGTCCATAAGTCACACCTTAAGAAAAGCAGAAAACAATAATACACAAAATAAAACAGGAGACTGCCATTTCTGATGCAATAATACATTATGTTTAACTGCACAGTCAACATCAAATTTTAATTATGCACAACAGGTAACACTGATGAAAGTAAAAGCATAAGGCTTCAGACCCATCAGATTTCAAGTTTACAATTAAAGTGCCAGAATGAGAAAAATGAAAATTTCACAAAAAATTCATAAATTTAATAATTAGCACTGGCTTTTGTTTGTAGCTTGAAAAGTACGTAGCACTGACTATTGCTTTTAACTTGAAATGTCTTTCAAAAGGCAGACATTCAATTCAAAAGGCAGACATACTAGTATACATTACAGTATATTACAGTACTGATCATATCACTAAACAAAACATTTAAATACATGTAAATTAAATACTTCTAATTTTTTGAGTTCTCTGTAGTTAATCAGATCATAACTATTTAGTTATATGTTAAAAGGGAGAATCATCCAGTTATTAAAATTTTCAAACAAAATATGTGAAAAATTTAATTTTCACAAAAACCTGTATAACTTCCAGAAGATTAAACCAATTGATTTATTTACCAAATGAAGATGGATTTTAGTCCTATGTTTCTTTTCTATTAGTTTGAGAACAGTAAGTAAAATGATTTTCCTTTAATGTTTACTATATGGCGACAGTGCTCAAAATAGGGGTTCCTTCCATTTTGATGCAAAATTACAATCATTAACAGCAAAATCAACAAAAATCTTAAACTATGAACTGCAGGTTACAAGGATATTTAGAAAATAGGACTAGTAAATGTCTTCAGGACTATAAAGGTTCAAAGTCACACCATGAAAACACCAAAATGTTAACAAAGGTACCCGTACTGAAATGAGTTTATTTTCATTTACAACACATTTTTGCATAAAACAAAATGATCAATTTACAGTCATTTTTATATGATCCACAAACAAAATTGTTGAGATAAGAAAAATATCAATAGGTAAAAAGGTAAATAGGTGAAAAAACAGCATAACTTTCATTGAAAAAAATGAAAAAACAGCATAAATTCCCTAAAAGTGACCCGATCATGCTGATTTTCGAACTTGACCTGCGTATTATGAATATTCATCAGTTCTGCAAGTTTCAAGCCAAAAGGTAAAATGGTTTTCTACTTATCGTGTTATCAGTGTTGTATAAATGCTAAAAACAGTGAAAAAACAGCATAAATTCTCTTAAAGTGACCCGATCATGCTGATTTTCGAACTTAAGCTGCATATTATGAATATTCATCAGTTCTGTAAGTATCAAGCCAAAAGGTAAAATGGTTTTCCACTTATCGTGTTATCGGTGCTGCATATATGCTGAAAAAAATGAAAAAACAGCATAAATTCCCTAAAAGTGACCCGATCATGCTGATTTTCGAACTTGACCTGCGTATTATGAATATTCATCAGTTCTGTAAGTTTCAAGCCAAAAGGTAAAATGGTTCTCCACTTATCGTGTTATTGGTGCTGCATATATGCTGAAAAAAGTGAAAAAAACAGTATAAATTCCCTAAAAATGACCCAATCATGCTGATTTTCGAACTTGACCTGCGTATTATGAATATTAATCAGTTTTGTAAGTTTCAAACCAAAGGAAAAAACAGTTTTCCACTTATCGTGTTATCGGTGCTGCATATATGCTGAAACAAGGCAGCAAAGCTGTCAAATGTACAGACAAAAAACAGAAAATAAAGATGCAAAAAAGGTCATTTTGTCAATTTTGATGCAATAATAAATAATGCTTATAATAGCACTGTCAGTCAACACTGAATTTTAATCTTGCACAACAGGTAACATGGTCAATAACAGGGGCGGACCCAGAGATATTTTCTGACAGTATTACGAATCTATGTTGATCCATCTTCCATTTTGATGGTCTTCCAACAGAAAAAAATAGATACCAGTCAATATAAACTTAATAACCTGACTGTCTTCCGGAAGACCCAGAAGATGGTCTCAATCCACCCCTTCAATAAGATTACAGTTTCAGGACCATGAGAGTTCAAATTCACATTATGAAAGTCTCAATATTTGAAAAATGATGAAAGTGCATAAAATAATATTACATAATGTTTAAAGACATAAAAAACAATACAACTGCTTATGTAGAAATACAGAAAATGTGCAGAGCCCCAGGCAGATGAGAGCCTGCCTGGGGCTAAAAGTCACAAATGCAAGTGATTGAGAAAAAATTATAAAGGAAAACAACAAAACTAGAAAAGCACTTTGAGAGTGCAGACCTCTGCCAAGGCAGCAATTGTTGATTATTATTGATAATTGATTGATTATTGATCCGGACCACCACCAAAAATTAATCATTGTCCTCTTTGGCCCACTTCCGACAGTTCCTGAAAATTTCTGCAAAATCAGTCCATAACTTTTTGTGTTATGTGGATGACAGACAAACAGGGGTGAAAATATAACCTCCTTGGCAGAGCTTGAGGTAAATATAATTCCAATGAAGCTGCTATTCAAACTTTTAATCTTCCAGTTTGATATATATACATATATATATATATATATAAAAAACTTATTTGCAATATTAAACAAAATTTACCTGCATAATTATCACTGCTTCCTTATTATTAATCTAGCAGAGAGCTTTACCTTTGGGAGTTTACAGGGAAATATCAACAAGTGTGCTTTACGTAATCTCATTTAATGGCCTATTAAAGCAAATGACTTTATAACTCTGAAATTAATCTAGTGATACCCAAGGGTAATTTACAGATTGACCCACTCAAAGGTCTTCAGGCCCATAAGTCACACCTTAAGAAAAGCACAAAACCATAATGCCCAAAATAGGAGACTACCAATCCTGATGCAATAATACATTATGTCAACATCAACTTATGCACAACAGGTAACACAGACGAAAGTAAAAGCATAAGGCTTCAGGCCCATCAGAGTTCAAGTTTATACTTAGAAAGTGCCAGAATGAGAAAAATGAAAATTTCACAAAAAATGCATAAATACAATAAACATGATAATCCAATAGAGCTGGTTTTCTCATGAGCTGAAGGCCAATCCTAAAAATCGTACTTGTAAGTTTAAAATTATAATAAGTAGCACAGTTTTCTTTTCATAATGTTTGCAGTAGCAGTGCAAAAAGATTGTCAATTTTGATGTAACATTACATAATAAATTAGAGAATAATTATCATCAATTTTTGTTTATTGACTATAAATAGGATGGACATGTAGAAAATATGATTACCATTTGGCTTCATGTCCATGGGAGCTCCGAGTCCCACAATGAATATGCCAAAAAAGATAATGAATATAACACTAAAATGTATAGCTTCCAGAAAAAGAAGCCAATTAGACTGCTTTTCTAACTCAGGCTGCATTTTAGTCCTGTGTTTCTTTTTTGAAAGTTTGACAGTTATAAGTAACACGGTTTTTCCATAATGGTCATCAAGGCAGCAGCACCAAAAATTGTTTTCTTCTATTTTGATGCAACATTACATAATGCTTAACAGCATAATGACCATCGATTTTTAATAATAAAATATAAGTGTCATGGATTTTCACAAAATGTGACTAGCACGGGTCTTCAAGCCCGTGGAGGTTCTAAGTCACACCTTGGAAATGCCAATATGTGAAAAATTAAATTTTCACAAAAAACTGTTTAATTGCCAGAAAAATTTACCAAACAGACTGCATTGCCTACTGAAGCTGTATATTTTAGACCCACGTTTCTTTCCTGTAAGTTTGAGAACAGTAATTGACATGATTTTTGTTAAATGGTCATCATGGGAGCAGTGCCCAAAATAGGGGTTTCTTCAAATTTTGATGCAACATTACATAATGTTTAACAGCATAATGACCATCAATTTTTAATTATAAAATATTAGTATCATGGATATTCAGGAAATGTGACAAGCAAAGGTCTTCAGGATCATGGAACTTCAAAGTCACACCTTGAAAATGCCAATAAGTGAAAAATTAAATTTTCACAAAAAACTGTTTAATTGCCAGAAAAATTTACCAAACAGACTGCATTGCCTACTGGAGCTGTATTTTAGTCCCATGTTTCTTTCCTGTAAGTTTGAGAACAGTAAGTGACATGATTTTCCTTAAATGGTCATCATGGGAGCAGTGCCCAAAATAGGGGTTTCTTAAAATTTTCATGCAATATTACATAATGTTTTACTGCATAATGACCATCAATTTTTAATTATAAAATATTAGTATCATGGTTATTCAGAAAATGTGACTAGCAAAAGCCTTCAGGCCCATGGAACTTCAAAGTCACATATTGAAAATGCCAAAATGTAAACAATACAGCACTGTTCTGAAATGGGTTTATTTCCATTTTTAACACTTTTTAAACATAAAACAACATAAACAGTTTACTGCCATTTTTATATGACCAATGAAGAAAATTGATGAGATGGGAAAAGTATCAATAGAACAGTTTTAAATGTCCAACTTCCTCCATTCTGAGATTCTGAACATAGTGGATGAATACATCTGACAAACTGCAATGATATGAGTTTATTTCCATTTTTGACACTTTATTACACAATACATGATAACAAGTTTACCATCATGTTTACCAACTAACAATGTTGTAAAGATGCAGGAAATACCAAACAAACACATTTACGTATCTTATTAGTTCAATAATGAGACTGTTAACATGCCTAAGAATTGAATGTGAGGAAATGTGAAAAAACAGCATTACCTTTTAAAATAATGGACTGATTACGCTGATTTTCAAACTCAACCTGCGTTTTAGTAAGATTGGCCCCTCCTGTGAGTATAATGACAATTGGCCAATCTGTTTTTCTTATATTGTGTTATCAGTGTTGCATATATACTGAAAAAAGTGAAAAAAAAACAGCATAAATTCCCTATAAGTGACCCGATCGTGCTGATTTTCGAACTTGACCTGCGTATTATGAATATTTATCAGTTCTGTAAGTTTCAAGCCAAAGGGTAAAACAGCTCTTCATTTATTGTGTTATCAGTGTTGCAAAAATGCTGAAAAAAAGTGAAAAAATAGCCTAAATTCACTAAAAATGACCCAATCATGCTGATTTTCGAACTTGACCTGCGTATTATGAATATTCATCAGTTCTGTAGGTTTCAAGCCAAAAGGTCAAATGGTTTTCCATTTATGGTGTTATCCGTGCTGCATATATGCTGAAAAAAGAGAAAAAATAGCCTAAATTCACTAAAAATGACCCAATCACGCTGATTTTCGAACTTGACCTGCGTATTATGTATATTCATCAGTTCTGTAAGTTTCAAGCCAAAAGGTAAAATGGTTTTCCACTTATTGTGTTATCGGTGCTGCATATATGCTGAAAAAAGTGAAAAAACAGCATAAATTCCCTATAAGTGACCCGATCATGCTGATTTTCGAACTCGACCTGCGTATAATGAATATTCATCAGTTCTGTAAGTTTCAAGCCAAAAGGTACAATGGTTTTCCACTTATCGTGTTATCGGTGCTGCATATATGTTGAAAAAAGTGAAAAAACAGCATAAATTCCCTAAGAGTGACCCGATCATGCTGATTTTCGAACTTGACCTGCGTATTATGAATATTCATCAGTTCTGCAAGTTTCAAATCAAAAGGCAAAATGGTTTTCCACTTATCGTGTTATCGGTAAAAGTGCACGGCGACGGCCACGGCGACGGCGACGGCGACAGCGACGACGGCGACGACGGCGACGACAGACGCAGATGATGGCTATATGTACAGACACATCTGTGTCTGTACATAAAAAGTGAAATAATTATAAAATATTTGTATCACAGATATTCAGAAAATGTGACTAGCAAAGGTCTTCAGGCCCATGGAACTTCAAAGTCACGCCTTGATAATGCCAAAATGTAAACAAGACAGCACTGTTCTGAAATGGGTTTATTTCCATTTTTAACACTTTTTTAACATAAAACAAAACAAACATTTTACTGCCATTTTTATATGTCCAACTAAGAAAATTGATGAGATGGGAAAAGTATCAATAGAACAGTGTTAAATGTCCAATTTCCTCCATTCTGAGATTCTGAACATCGTGGATGATTGAATCTGACAAACTGCAATGATATGAGTTTATTTCCATTTTTGACACTTTATTACACAATACATGATAACAAGTTTACCATGTTTTTGACATAATCAACGAACAATGTTGTAAAGATGCAGGAAATATCAAACAAACACTTTTAGGCATCTTATTAGTTAAATAATGAGACTGTTAACATGCCTAATAATTGAATCTGAGGAAATGTGAAACAAGACAGCACTATTCTGAAATGGGTTTATTTCCATTTTTAACACTTTTTTAACATAAAACAAAATTAACAGTTTACTGCCATTTTTGTATGATCAACTAAGAAAATTGATGAGATGTGAAAAATATCAATAGAACAGTGTCAAATGTCCAATTTCCTCCATTCTGAGTTTCTGAACATAGTGAATGATTGAATCTTACAAACTGCAATGATATGAGTTTATTTCCATTTTTGACACCTTATAACACAATACACAATTACAAGTTTACCATCATTTTTACGTAATCAACTAACAATGTTGTAAAGATGCAGGAAATATCAAACAAACACTTTTACATATCTTATTAATTGAATAATGAGACTGTTAACATGCCTAAGAATTGAATCTGAGGAAATGTGAAACAAGACAGCACTATTCTGAAATGGGTTTATTTCCATTTTTAACACTTTTTTAACATAAAACAAAATTAACAGTTTACTGCCATTTTTGTATGATCAACTAAGAAAATTGATGAGATGTGAAAAATATCAATAGAACAGTGTCAAATGTCCAATTTCCTCCATTCTGAGTTTCTGAACATAGTGAATGATTGAATCTTACAAACTGCAATGATATGAGTTTATTTCCATTTTTGACACCGTATTACACAATACACGATTACAAGTTTACCATCATTTTTACATAATCAACTAACAATGTTGTAAAGATGCAGGAAATGTCAAACAAACACTTTTACATATCTTATTAATTGAATAATGAGACTGTTAACATGCCTAAGAATTGAATCTGAGGAAATGTGAAAAAACAGCATAACTTATAAAATGATGGTCCGATTATGCTGATTTTCGAACTTGACCTGCGTTTTAGTAAGATTGATTACTCCTGTGAGTTTCATTACAACAGGCCTATGGGTTTTCCTTGAAATGTGTTAACAGTGTTGCATATATGCTGAAAAGTGAAAAAACAGCATAACTACTAAAATAGTGGCCCGATCATGCCGATTTTCGAACTTGATCTGCTTTTTAGTAAGATTGATTACTCCTGTGAGTTTCATGACAACAGGCCTATCAGTTTTCCTTGAAATGTGTTAACAGTGTTGCATATATGCTGAAAAGTGAAAAAACAACATAAATTCTACAATAATGGCCCGATCATGCTGATTTTCGAACTTGACCTGTGTTTTATGAATATTCATCAGCTCTGTAAATATAAAGCCAAAAAGTAAAACTGTCTTCCACTTATGGTGTTAACGCTGAAAGTGCACGGCGACGGCGACGGCGACATGATCGGCGACGGCGACGGCGACGACAGACGCAGGTGATGGCAATATGTACAGACACATCTGTGTCTGTACATAAAAAAGAATTTTTAAAAACTTTCATATTTATATCATTATAAGTTGTATACAACATCATGACAAGGCAGCAAAGCTGTCAAATGTACAGACAAAAAAACAGAAAAAAAAAGATGCAAAATAGGTCATTTTGTCAATTTTGATGCAATAATAAATGCTTATAATAGCACAGTCAGTCAACTCTGATTTTTAATCATGCACAACAGGTAACATGGTCAATAACAGGAGCAGATCCAGAGATATTTTCTGACAGTATTCCAAAGTATCTTTGTTGATCCATCCTCCATTTTGATGGTCTTCCAACAGAAACCCGTTAATATAAACTTTAAAATCTGACTGTCTTCCAGGAGACCCAGAAGATGGTCTCAATCCACCCCTTCAATAAGATTACAGTTTCAGGACCATGAGAGTTAAAATTCACACAATGAAAGTCCCAATATATGGAAAATGATGACAGTGCATAAAATATTATTACAGCGTGTTTAAAGACATAAATACCAATACAACTGCCTATGTGGAAATACTGAAAATGTGCAGAACCTCAGGTGAATGGGAGTTAAAAATCACATCTTAACAAGGCAGCAAAGCTGTCAAATGTACAGACAAAAAACAGGAAATAACTAAAAATAGGCTACTGTCAATTCTGATGCAAAAGCACATTATGTTAAACTGCAAATTCAACATCAAATTTTAATTATGCTCAACAGGTAATACCAATGTAAGTAAAATGTGTAACAAGTTCACACTTTGAAAATGTATATCTTCCAGAAAAAGAAGCCAATAGACTGCTTTTCCAACTCAGGCTGCATTTTAGTCCTGTATTTCTTTTTTCCCATAATGGTCCTCATGGCAGCAGTGCCCAAAATATGTTTTTTTCAAATTTTGATGCAATATTACATAATGTTTAACAGCATAATGACCATCAATTTTAATAATAAAATATTAGTATTATGGATATTCAGAAAATGTGACTAGCAAAGGTCTTCAGGCCCATGGCA
Organism: Lingula anatina; assembly: GCF_051362555.1. Classification (NCBI taxonomy): domain Eukaryota; kingdom Metazoa; phylum Brachiopoda; class Lingulata; order Lingulida; family Lingulidae; genus Lingula; species Lingula anatina. The sequence goes on along the minus strand of NC_141771.1, from coordinate 20,804,313 downwards.
CTTCAAAGTCACAACTTGAAAATGCCAAAATGTAACAAGACAGCACCGTTCTGAAATGTTTTTTTTTTTTCATTTTTAACAATTTTTAACATAACACAAAATTAACAGTTTACTGCCGTTTTTATATGATCAACTAAAAAAAAAAATGATGAGATGGGAAAAATATCAATAGAGCAGTGTTAAATGTCCAATTTCTTCCATTCTGAGATTCTGAACATAGTGAATGATAGAATCTGACAAACTGCAATGATATGAGTTTATTTCCATTTTTGAAACTTTATTACACAATACACGATAACAAGTATACCATCATTTTTACATAATCAACTAATAATGTTGTAAAGATGCAGGAAATGCCTAACAAACACTTTAACATAACTTATTTATTAAATAATGAAACTGTTAACATGCCTAAGAATTGAATCTGAGGAAATGTGAAAAAACGGCATTTCTTTAAAATAATGGCCTGATTATGCTGTTTTTTTTTTAACTCAACCTGCGTTTTAGCAGGAATGACCACTCCTGTGAGTTTAATGACAATTGGCCTATCTGTTTTTCTTATATTGTGTTATCAATGTTGCATATATGCTGAAAAGTGAAAAAAAGGCATAACTACTAAAATAGTGGCCCGATCATGCCGATTTTCAAACTTGAACTGCGTTATAGTAAGATTGATTACTACTGTGAGTTTCATGACAACAGGCCTATCAGTTTTCCTTGAAATGTGTTAACAGTGTTGCATATATGCTGAAAAGTGAAAAAACAGCATAACTTCTAGAAAAATGGCCCGATCATGCTGATTTTCGAACTTGACCTGCGTTTTATGAATATTCATCAGCTCTGTAAATATATAGCCAAAAAGTAAAACTGCCTTCCACTTATCGTGTTTACAATGAAAGTGCACGGCACCGGCGACAGGGACAGTGACGGCGACGACAGACGCAGGTGATGGCAATATGTACAGACACATCTGTACATATTTACTGTATTGTTTGAGAACAGTAAGTGACATGGTTTTTTATCTTAAATGGTCATTATGGGAGCAGTGCCCAAAATAGGTTTTTTTCAAATTTTGATGCAATATTACATAATGTTCAACAGTATAATGACCATCAATTTTTAATAATAAAATATTAGTATCATGGATATTCAGAAAATGTGACTAGCAAAGGTCTTCAGGCCCATGGAACTTCAAAGTCACAACTTGAAAATGCCAAAATGTAAACAAGACAGCACTGTCCTGAAATGTTATTTTTTCACCATTTTAACAATTTTTTAAACATAATATTGCCAGGTTACTGCCATTTTTATACAATCAACTAAGAAAATTGATGACATGGGAAAAATATCAATACAACAGTGTTAAATGTCCAATTTCCTCCATTCTGACATTCTGAACATGGTGAATGATTGAATCTGACAAACTGCAATGATACGAGTTTATTTCCATTTTTGAAACTTTATTACACAATACACGATAACAAGCTTACCATCATTTTTACATAATCAACTAATAATGTTGAAAAGATGCAGGAAATGTCAACCAAACACTTTTACATGTCTTATTAGTTAAATAATGAGACTGTTAACATGCCTAAGAATTGAATCTGAGGAAATGTGAAACAAGAAGGCACTGTTCTGACATGGGTTTATTTCCATTTTTAACACTTTTTTTAACATGAAACACAATAAGCAGTTTACTGCAATTTTTATATGATCATCTAAGAAAATTGATGAGATTGGAAAAATTTCAATAGAATAGTGTTAAATGTTCAATTTCCTTCATTCTGAGATTCTGAACATAGTGAATGATTGAATCTGACAAACTGCAATGATATGGGTTTATTTCCATTTTTGACACTTTATTACACAATACATGATAACAAGTTTACCCTAATTTTTACATAATCAACTAACAATGTTGTAAAGACGCAGGGAATGTCAAACAAACACTTTTACGTATCTTATTTCTTAAATAATAAGGCTATTAACATGCCTAAGAATTAAATCTGAGGAAATGTGAAAAAACAGCATAACTACTAAAATAATGGCCCGATTATGCTGATTTTCGAACTTGACCGACATTTTTGTAAGATTGATTACTCCTGTTAGTTTCATGACAACAGGCCTAACGGTTTTCCTTAAAATGTGTTAACAGTGTTGCATATATGCTGAAAAGTGAAAAAACAGCATAACTTCTACCATAATGGCCCGATCATGCTGATTTTCGAACTTGACCTGCATTTTATGAATATTCATCAGCTCTGTAAATATAAAACCAAAAAGTAAAACTGCCGTCCACTTGTTGTGTTAACAAGGAAAGTGCACGGCGCCGGCATCGGCATCGGCATCGGCGACGACAGACGCAGGTGATGGCAATATGAACAGACACATCTGTGTCTGTACATAAAAATTAAATTTTCACAAAAAACTGATTAACTGCCAAAAAAATTTACCAAATAGTCTGCATTGCCCACTGAAGCTTTATTTAAGTCCCATGTTTCTTCCTGTAAGTTTGAGAACAGTAAGTGACATGGTTTTCCTTAAATGGTCATCATGGGAGCAGTGTCCAAAATAGGGGTGTCTTCAAATTTTGATGCACTATTACATAATGTTTAACAGGATAATTACCATCAATTTTTAATAATAAAATATTAGTATAATGGATATTCAGAAAATGTTCCTAGCAAAGGTCTTCAGGCCAAAGGAACTTCAAAGTCACACCTTGAAAATGCCAAAATGTAGACAAGACAGCACTGTCTTGAAATGTTTTTTTTTTCCATTTTTAACAATTTTTTAACATATAACAAAATTAACAATTTACTGCCATTTATATATGATCAACTAAGAAAATTGATGAGATGGGAAAAATATCAATAGAACAGTGTTTAATGTCCAATTTCCTCCATTCTGAGTTTCTGAACATAGTGAATGAATGAATCTGACAAACTGCAATGATATGAGTTTATTTCCATTTTTGAAACTCTATTATACAATACATGATAACAAGTTTACCATCATTTTTACATAATCAACTAACAATGTTGTAAAGATGCAGGAAATGTCAAACAAACACTTTTACGAATCTTATTAGTTAAATAATGAGACTGTTAACATGCCTAAGAATTGAATCTGAGGAAATGTTTAAAAACAGCATAACTTATAAAATAATGGCCCGATTATGCTGATTTTCGAACTTGACCTGCATTTTAGTAAGATTAATTACTCCTGTGAGTTTCATGACAACAGGTCTATCGGTTTTCCTTGAAATGTGTTAACAGTGTTGCACATATGCTGAAAAGTGAAAAAAACAGCATAACTACTAAAATAATGGCCCGATCATGCCGATTTTCGAACTTGATCTGCGTTTTAGTAAGATTAATTACTCCTGTGAGTTTCATGACAACAGGCCTATCGGTTTTCCTTGAAATGTGTTAACAGTGTTGCATATATGCTAAAAAGTGAAAACACAGCATAAATACTACAATAATTGCCCAAACATGCTGATTTTCGAACTTGACCTGCGTTTTATGAATATTCATCAGCTCTGTAAATATAAAGCCAAAAAGTAAAACTGTCTTCCACTTATCGTGTTAACGATGAAAGTGCACGGCGACGGCGACGGCGACGGCGACATCGACGGCGACAGGGACGGCGACGACAGACGCAGGTGATGGCAATATGTACAGACACATCTGTGTCTGTACATAAAAATGCCAGTGTTGGAGAAAAAATTGAAAAGAAAACAACAAAAATATAATTCCAATGAAGCTGCTATTCACTGCTTCCTTATTATGGACACTATGTTATCTAGCAGAGAGCTTAACCTTTGGGAGTTTACAGGGAAATATCAACAAGTGTGCTTTATGAAATTTCATTTAATGGCCCCTTAATTAGGCAAATGAGTTTATAGCACTGAAATTAGCCCAATGAATACCCAAGGGGAATTTACAGACTGACCACACAAATTTGTCTATCAAAGGTCTTCAGGCCCATAAGTCACACCTTAAGAAAAGCAGAAAACAATAATGCACAAAATAAAACAGGAGACTGCCAATTCTGATGCAATAATACATTATGTTTAACTGCACAGTCAACATCAAATTTTAATTATGCACAACAGGTAACAACAGATGAAAGTAAAAGCATAGGGCTCCAGGCCCATCAGAGTTCAAGTTTACAATTAGAAAGTGCCAGAATGAGAAAAATGAAAATTTCACAAAAAATTCATAAATTTAATAAAAATGATAATCCAATAGAGCTGGTTCTCTAATATGAGCTGTATGTCAATCCTAAGAATCATTCTTGTAAGAATAGTTAAAAAATAGAAAGTAACACTTTACTTTACATAATATTAATGGTGGCAGAGCAGAAAGTAGGTTTTTTGTCAATTTTGATGCAACATTACATAATGATTAACTAATTAAATACCACCAATTTTAAAATATCTACTATTAAAAACTATGACATTAAGAAAATTTGATTACCACTGGGCTTCATGCCCAAGGGAGCTCTAAGTCCCACATTGAAAATTGCAACATGTGAAAGATAAAAATTTTCACAAAAAAACCTGTATTACTTCCAAACAATTAACTAATGAGACAATTTTCAACTGAAGCTGTATTTCAGTCCTATGGTTCTTTCCTGTAAGTGTGAGAAGAGCAAGTGACATGGTTTTCCTTTCGCCGCCACTACGGAGGCAGGGCCCAGAATAGGGTTTTGTTCAATTTTGATGCAATATTACACAATGCTTAACAGCATAACAACCATAAATTTTTTAATAATAAAATAAAATAAAAGTATCATGGATATTCAGAAAATGTGACTAGCCCATAGAGTTCAGAGTCATACTTTGAAAATCCCAAAATGTAAACAAGAGAAAACTGTATTGAAAGAGTTTATTTCCAATTTCAACACCTTTTTTTTACATAAAGCAAAATAATCAATTAACTGTCATTTTTATATGATCAATTAAAAAATATGTTGTCAAAGCAAAAATATCAATAGAACAATTATAAATGTCCAACATGCTCCATTCTGAGATTCTGAACATAGTGAATGGTTGAATCTGACAAACTGTGAAGATACGTTTTTTTCCATTTTTGACACTTATTACACAATACACAATATCAGGTTTACCATAATTTTTATATAATCAACTAACAATGTTGTTAAGATGCAGAAAATGTCAAAAGAACAACTTAACATATCTAATTAGTTCAAAAATGAGACCGTTAACATGCCTGAGAATTAAATTTGAGGAAAAAAACACTTATATACAAATAAAGGCATAACTTCACCAAACCTTTACTGATCAAGCTTATTCTCAAAACTTAATCTGTATTTCAGTAACACTGATCACTACTGTGATATTCAAGACAATTGGCCAATCAATTTTCCTTAAAAAGTGTTATAGGTGTTGCATATATGCTGAAAAAAGTGAAAAAATAGCAAAACTTTTATAAAAATGCCCTGATCATGCCAATTTCTGAACTTGACTTGCGTATTATAGATATTCATCAGTTCTGTAAGTTTCAAGCCAAAAAGTAAAGCGGTTTTTCACTTATTGTGCTATCAGGGTTGCATATATGCTGAAAAAAGTGAAAAAACAGCTGACTTCCATGAAAATGTTCCTATCATGCTGATTTTCGAACCTGACCTGCATATTATGAATATTTATCAGTTCTGTAAGTTTCAAGCCAAAAGGTAAAACGGTTTTTCAAATATTGTGTTATCGGTGTTGCATAAATGCTGAAAAAAGTGAAAAAACTGCATAACTTCAATATAAATGGCCTGATTATGCTGATTTTCGAATTTGACCTGCGTATTAAGAATATTTATCAGTTCTGTAAGTTTCAAGCCAACAGGGTAAACAGTTTTTTCAAATATTGTGTTATCGGTGTTGCATAAATGTTGAAAAAAGTGAAAAAACTGCATTACTTCCATATTAATGGCCAGATCATGCTGATTTTCGAACTTGACCTGCGTATTATGAATATTCATCAGTTCTGTAAGTTTCAAACCAAAAGGTAAAACAGTTTTCCACTTATCGTGTTATCGGTGCTACATAAATGCTGGAAAAAGTGAAAAAACAGCATAACTTCCCCAAAAATGGCCCGATCATGCTGATTTTCGAACTTGACCTGCATATTATGAATATTCATCAGTTCTGTAAATTTCAAGCCAAAAGAAACAAGGCAGCAAAGCTGTCAAATGTACAGACAAAAAACAGGAAATAACTATGCACAAAATAGGCTACTGTCAATTCTGATGCAAAAGCACATTATGTTAAACTGCAAATTCAACATCAAATTTTAATTATCCTCAACAGGTAATACCAATGTAATTAAAATATGTGACAAGTTTACACTTTGAAAATGTATAACTTCCAGAAAAAGAAGTCACTTAGACTGCTTTTCCAACTCAGACTGCATTTTAGTCCTGTATTTCTTTTTTGAAAGTTCGGCAATCATAATGGTCATCATGGCAGCAGCACCCAAAATTGTGTTTTCTTCTATTCTGATGCAATATTACATAATGGTTAACAGCATAATGACCGTCAATTTTTAATAATAAAATATACGTATCATGGATTTTCAGAAAATGTGACTAGCATGGGTCTTCAAGCCCGTGGAACTTCAAAGTCACACCTTGAAAATGCCAATATGTGAAAAATTAAATTTTCACAAAATAACTGTTTAACTGGCAGTAAGAATTACCAAACAGACTGTATTTCCTACTGAAGCTGTATTTTAGTCCCATGTTTCTTTCCTGTAAGTTTGAGAACAGTAAATGACATGGTTTTTCTTAAATGGTCATCATGGGAGCAGTGCCCAAAATAGTTTTTTTTTTTTTCAAATTTTGATGCAATATTACATAATGTTTAACAGCATAATGACCATCAACTTTAATAATAAAATATTAGTATTATGGATATTCAGAAAATGTGACTAGCAAAGGTCTTCAGGCTCATGGAACTTCAGTCACAACTTGAAAATGCCAAAATGTAAACGAGACAGCACTGATCTGAAATGTTTTTTTTCCATTTTTAACAATTTTTAACATAAAACAAAATTAACAGTTTTCTGCCGTTTTTATATTATCAACTAAGAAAATTGATGAGATGGGAAAAATATCAACAGAGCAGTGTTAAATGTCCAATCTCTTCCATTCTGAGATTCTGAACATAGTGAATGATTGAATCTGACAAACTGCAATGATATTTCCATTTTTGAAACTTTATTACACAATACACGATAACAAGTTTACCATCATTTTTACATAATCAACTAATAATGTTGTAAAATTGCAGGAAATGCCAAACAAACACTTTTACGTATCTTATTAGTTCAATAATGAAACTGTTTACATGCCTAAGAATTAAATCTGAGAAAATGTGAAAAAAACTGCATTTCTTTAAAATAATGGCCCGATTATGCTGATTTTTGAACTCAACCTGTGTTTTAGCAGAAATGACCACTCCTGTGAGTTTAATGACAATTGGCCTATCTGTTTTTCTTATATTGTGTTTACAGTGTTGCATATATGCTGAAAAGTGAAAAAACAAAAAGCATAACTACTAAAATAGTGGTCCGATCATGCCGGTTTTCGAACTTGACCTGCGTTATAGTAAGATTGATTACTCCTGTGAGTTTCATGACAAAAAGGTTATCGGTTTTTCTTGAAATGTGTTTACAGTGTTGCATATATGCTGAAAAGTGAAAAAACAGCATAACTTCTACATTAATTGCCCGATCATGCTGATTTTCGAACTTGACCTGCATTTTATGAATATTCATCAGCTCTGTAAATATACAGCCAAAAAGTAAAACTGCCTTCCACTTATCATGTTTACAATGAAAGTGCATGGCACCAGCGACAGCGACAGTGACGGCAACGACGGCGACGACAGACGCAGGTGATGGCAATATGTACAGACACATCTGTACATATTAACTGTACTGTTTGAGAACAGTAAGTGACATGGTTTTTCTTAAATGGTCATCATGGGAGCAGTGCCCAAAATAGGTTTTTTTCAAATTTTGATGCAATATTACATAATGTTTAACAGCATAATAATCATCAATTTTTAATAATAAAATATTAGTATCATGGACAAATAGTAAACGTGACTAACAAAGGTTTTTAGGCCGATGGAACTTCAAAGTCACGCCTTAAAAATGCCAAAATGTAAACAAGACTGCACTGTTCTGAAATGGGTTTATTTCCATTTTTAACACTTTTTTAACATAAAACAAAATTAATAGGTTACTGCCATTTTTAAAAGATCAACTAAGAAAATTGATGAGATGGGAAAAATATCAATAGAACAGTGTTAAATGTCCAATTTCTTCCATTCTGAGATTCTGAACATAGTGAATGATTGAATCTGACAAACTGCAATGATATGAGTTTATTTCCATTTTTGACACTTTATTACACAATACACGATAAGTTTACCATCATTTTTACATAATCAACTAACAATGTTGTAAAGATTCAGGAAATGTCAAACAAACACTTTTACGTATCTTATTACTTAAATAATAAGGCTATTAACATGCCTAAGAATTAAATCTGAGGAAATCTGAGGAAATGTGAAAAAACAGCATAACTTCTAAAATAATGCCCCGATTATGCTGATTTTCGAACTCAACCTGCATTTTAGTAAGACTGACCGTTCCTGTGAGTTTAATGACAATTGGGCTTTCTGTTTTTCTTATATTGTGTTTACAGTGTTGCATATATGCTGAACAATGAAAAAACCGCATAACTACTAAAATAGTGGCCAGATCATGCTGATTTTCGAACTTGATCTGCGTTTTAGTAAGATTGATTACTCCTGTGAGTTTCATGACAACAGGCCTAATGGTTTTCCTTAAAATGTGTTTACAAGGTTGCATATATGCTGAAAAGTGAAAAAACAGCATAACTTCTACAATAATGGCCCGATCATGCTGATTTTCGAACTTGACCTGCGTTTTATGAATATTCATCAGCTCTGTAAATATAAAGCCAAAAAGTAAAACTGCCTTCCACTTATCATGTTTACAAGGAAAGTGCACGGCGACGGCATCGGCATCGGCATCGGCATCGCCATCGGCAACGGCATCGGCGACGACAGACGCAGGTGATGGCAATATGTACAGACACATCTGTGTCTGTACATAAAAATGGTTTTCCACTTATCGTGTTATCGGTAAAAGTGCACGGCGAGGACGACGGCGACGACAGACGCAGGTGATGGCTATATGTACAGACACATCTGTGTCTGTACATAAAAAATGAATTGTTTCTGTTTTATGATTTCAGTTTTATGATTGGTTGTCCTAGAACTGTTTTTGCACATGCTCAAATTATTCACCATGTAAGAACCCTTAAGTACTGCTTCTGCTACAACTGCTACTGCTACTTCAACTGCTAGTGCCTCTACAACTGTCACTGCTGCTACTACTATTACTACTACTACTACTACAACAGACATAGAGAACCAGTGTGGTCATTTCACCCCAAACTTACACTTCTGAAGAAAGATCATAACAACTCTCTTGTAAAAGTCCAGGCAGCTGGTAGATTCCCACTGTGCAATTTTTATTTTACCACATAAAGAATCCGAGTCTGGTGGGCGTGGTGGGCGCTCTCGGGTTGCTGCAGGGGGTGTTCTGGCAGCAGGTGTCCTGGCACTGGGTGTGCTAGTAGCAGGTGTGCTAGTAGCAGGAGCTGGAGCTGGGGGAACTGAAATCCAGACAGGGCAGTATGACCAACACTGAAAACTTGACTCCCTCTGACATGAAGAATTTGTAAACAGCATGTAAGGAACCACAGAATAGAAAAAAGTGTAATTAGTACTTTTAAAACTTTCATACATGATGTTGTATTAACTCAATCAGAGGAAGCCATTGTTTGATAAAATTCAGACATGGGAAGCCAAGTTGTACAAGTTGTTCAGATAATGCTTCACACCTTGCAGTTCAAATTTTAATGTCCTTTGTTCCGAAGCCAGTAATCTGTTAGAACTAGATTACAGGGTGTTATTAGGAGTGCCCACCTGGAAGAAGGTGGCCTTGTGTATGAAGTAACCAATCAGTTTTTAAGTTATGTGATGGACAGTTTAACTGATTAAGGCCGGTGATAGTAAAAGGACCAAAGTCATAGAAACAAAGCCCTGGGCTTATAAGTTTTTATAAAAAATTAAAACAAACTTCCCAAAAGGCCAATTAAAGACGGGGATTAAGTACAGTGTCCAACGGATGACGCTCTGGCGCCAATTTGAGGGGAAAATGCCGTTTTCGGTATTGGGAATTTCTCTATAACCAAGACAGCTATTCAAGTGATTCAAAAGGCCTCATAAAGCTGGGTGAAAGCACTACAGCAGGGTACCAGGGAATTGTCTTAAACTATTTACTTTTGATTTTATCATCTTTTACGTTAAATTACCCCATATTTCAATGGCTTATTCACTTCAAAAGGCGATATCTTTCAAACAAACAATTTTCTCTTAAACCCCTGATATCATGCTGTAGTCCACATTCCTAACAACAATAGGTGCAACTTTTGTAACGATCGGTTGCTCAGATAGTGAGATATACTTGGCAGCGATTCACTTATCTCGTCAATATAGAAAGCTGTTAAAACAGCCAAAAACCTTCACAGGTTGGTTAACAGGGCTTATTAGTCAAATGCTTAGCTGGCAAATTTACCTGTTATCGGTTATACGATCAGCTGGAACCATTGCTTATTATCATCTAAAAATATTTTGTTTGGGTGCTTTGAAGGGGCAGAAAATCGTGCTTTTGTTACATTTTCCGACCACTCGTTAGGCATGTAAGCGTGCCGCCATTTTGATTGACAGCTCTGGAGAGGGCCCTAGCCTTGTGATGCCCAGTAGGGTGTCAAGGATATGTAGAAGGAAGCGCTAACAAAGGCGATTACGTTTAACTGCAATTAAGAGGTGTGAAGTTGCATTTGAACGTTTCAATGGCTCTTCCTCGGCAATCAAGTAATTTTACCTGAGAGATTCCTTCTTTGTTATCGGCAAAGTGATCAGATAAAACTGTGTCGAGAGCAAGTGTCCGTCACTTGTGTTGATACGAGTTTTTTGACGGGTAACGCTGCAGGATTATTTTGCACGGCACTTGGTAGTCGTCAGATCAACGGAAAAATCCAGTGATTACTTCAGAGCGGTCTCGCTCAAAATGCCAGCTAAGATAAAGGGGAGACGCTCAGCTGCACAAGATTCAGCGGTAAAAGTGGCTGAGAGAAGGCTTTTGAATAAATATTTTATTTTTACACACATGACACTTAGACCATATTTGCTTTTTACCTGCTAGCCTTGACTATTCTCGGGGACTTTTTGTGATTTTCATTTTTGGACACTTGAACTCTTTCTTCCCGCTTGATCAGTGATTTTGAAATTGTTTTTCTCCAAATAACGCAAAATGCAAAGCCGCTAACATGCATTTTTATTTTTATTGTTTTAATCATGCTGTCAACCTTTGCTTGCATTTCTCTTGTTTGGCCATTCAAATCACAATTTTTCGCGTGTCTCTCAAGCTCCATGATATCATATCTTGGAGAATAAAATTTTATTTTGTCAACATTAGATTTACCTTTTGCAAACGGCGACCAACAATCATTTCCGGTTTCGTAACGTGTCGCAGATACGCTCGACGATATATATCGCAAAAATTAAAGGCTAGGCTTAAAGTATCCTTTTTTAGCTTTTTTTTATTTATGTTTTTATCGATTTTTCTTTCATTTGTCAATTAATTTAGACGTTTCGATTAACTCTTTCACCCATTTATTAGGTATACAGAAATCAGTCATCTGACTGAACAAATTGGGCCGGTTTTCCCCAACCGCCACGCATAGGCCTTACTCTCAAAATTTTCCTTCTTTCCTCTGGAAAGGGACTTTTAACACGAACTTTTCTCTTCCCCATAGTGTACTAGCTAGACTTCTTCGCTGCTAAGCTGATGTAAGACTTATGACCTATTACCGCACACGTAATCGGCTTATAACTCATTAACTGTGCTCCGACCCCCTCATGGCAATGGCCCTTAGTAACAGAGGCGTGGCTTAGTTGTCAGCCTGACTGGGGCGCGTGCCGGTTGAAAAACTCATCAAAAGACGCATTTTGCGATGCAAATTCATAAAAATTATTACATCCAACGTTAGATACTTTTTTGATTAATATAAACACACAAAAAACTCAAAAACACGATTTTAAGCGTATTTAACCCTATCACCGGCCTTAAGTTTTGTATAAAAATCTGTAAACTTAAATCTAGAGGGAAAGCTAGAGAGAGGAGGAGAGAGGTCATACTTGCATCATGTAACTTTTAGTGTAGCAAAATATATTCTGTTGAAGTTACAACATGGAGTCGTTTCATTCCTTTCTGTGTGCAGAATTTAAGACAAGGAACCTGGGAATCTCCGTAGCAATATTACAGATAGCGTTATCCAAAAATGTGAGCCCATTGTGCCCCAAACCCTTGGGTTATCTTATATAAAGGGTCACTTTATGTAATGTGGGGCCCCGGGGTGGTCTTAAGGGGGTTCCTCACAAGCACTGAGATTTGGCATTTTTTTTACAAAGAATACAGTAATGACTAGATGTTCTCAATTATGCAAATTCTACATTTTTTCTAGATATTGCATTTTTTAAAGTAATAACTTCTTAAATTAAAATATTCCTATAGAGCAGTAGAAACAAAAGCAGCCTACCCTATTGTTCTATTAGACACAATAAAAGCACCAAAATGATACACAGAGTATAATTTAAATGGTTCCAAAATTAGGAAACTAAAAGATTGCTAATTTTCCACATTCAAAAGATCAAGTCATAACCCCAAATCATAACCTTGTTTTGTAATATAATTATTATCATACTAATAATCATGATCATCATCATTAATTTAGTATCTAAAGATATATTATAATAATACAATTAACTGCAAGTAATTAACATTCACTATTATATGTTGAAAAAACAAAATGTTGAAAACAGAAACATGAGCTAATTCAAAAGCTGAGATCATAATAAGTGAATTAAGGTAAGTGGAAAAAAAAATTATTTGGGAAAATGCTGTAAGCTTGTTTCCATTACCTGGTGCTGGCTGTGAAGGGGCAGGAGGATTGTACACTGCTGGGGTTGCACACACCACCACATCAGTATAGGCTGGAGGAGGTGTATCCTGGAACACAGGGGATCAAGAGAACTTTGAAGACATTTATTACTATGATAACACCATTGCCACACCTAGAGGGGCTTGGACTGTTAGTACTTATCACAGAGGTGCTCATCCAGTAACATTCTGTTAAAAAAAACTATATCTAATTAACAGATAAAATTATATTACTTTTTTTCTAATTCATACTGGACTCAAAAGGTTAGATAACAGTGAACTGAGAAAGTCCACCCTATCAGATTACAGCATGTGTTTGTTGTTACTCACTTTTCTGCTTTCCATATTCTCAAATGCCTGCAAATAGAGAAGTTTATGTAACATGAAAACATGTCAACACAATTACTTTTGATATGATGCTTTCTTTATCCACAACAAACATGTTGCAAAACATTGCTTTACATAGGAGTTTTCACACAAACAAATTTTATTTTCTGCCATTTTGCTCAATAAAACTTAACATATTTTTCAGTATTAAAACCATAAAATTTAAGTATTAATAACATAAGTATTAATACCATAAAACCATATTAAATACTCAGTCAGCCAAAAAACTACAAAATTGTGCCTTATTCAAATTTCTGGAAGTAAATTTAAGCTATTTTTCATTCTCTCTACTCCACTGAAGTCTGCCAAATGGAGTAGTTATGTATGAGGCATTACTGTTGCATGGGAAATAGCATAACTATTCAAATGAGAGTTGGCGAACAACAACTGAATGTTATGCATAGCACAGAAAGAAAGCAGAAAATATCTGTTATGAGACAGCTTTCATTCTAGTAGGACAGTGTAAGACAAACTCCTCACTGCAGTCTAACTTACCTCATTGACATGTCCCTGGGTCGGGTCATACTCCTAGAAAAATATACAATCAATGGCAACAAATCACACCTATATTATTATTATTATTATTATTATTATTATTATTATTATTATTATTATTAATGGCAAGTTTACAGCTGCTAACATGAGATCATATCAGAAACTCTCTGCTGAAGACATCTTTCATACTTCTACACTTTTTTCCTCAGTTAATTTTTGGTCTTTAATGCTACACGTACAGGGAAAGGCCTTATCAATATATATTATATGGTAATCTAATTAAATTTAATCACTGTACTGTTTAAAGATACATTAATCCATTTGCCAAATAAGCTAAGTCCTACAGAATGTCCTCAAACTTGTACATGTACAGTCTTCAATTTTCCGTGTTTTTTTTTTTCTTAAAACTGTGTATGTGATGACTTAAGAAGAAGTAGAGCACCAGAGGTGTTACTTAATACCAAACAGACACAGAATTGCACAGTGACTGAATGACTTGAGAAACAAACAGAATAAAGTCGACAAAAATATCTTAAATGTGGACCCGATCTAGCATGTCTTTGATGTGCACGCTCCTATAATGTGGAAGCATGTATGCTCCCCTGGTGGCAGAGCGAAGAACAAAAAACAATATTTAACATGTTCGCCAATAATGGGATCGTTATATAACAGATAAAGGTTATAGTTATAGCAATAACATTCGTACAATTACAGACCTATTTTGAAAACCACGAGGGCTCAAAATCTGCTGGCTACTTTCAACTATTTGTGCTTGTGGTGGCTCGTCATCAATGCTTGTGGACACAACCACATTCTTTCTGTTATCGTTTAGTAGGCTTACATATTAGTGTGCTACAGACTTGAAATTTAATATGGGATATTTCAGTTTTGAAGGTTTGCCTAGGTAAAAATGCATTTTTTCCCCAAAAACTCTGATCTCATACAAGATATGTGAATGGAGAAGTGTGTAGGTGTGTCGCTACCAATTAACTGACTACCATGTCTGTTGCGCTGCTGTATTATGTAATATGCAAGTGACTTAATTGGGTAGTGTTCTTTTGGGCTGGTCAAAGCTTGGCTTTGGCAAAGCATAGTTCTGTCAAAAAGGTATCCACATGTCGGCAACTACTGCATCAAAGAATTTGAAATTTTGCAAGCAAGCATTGGTTTTGCAGTGCGTTAAATGATCTAAGCAGTGTTTTTTAAAAATTGTAAATCTGTGGCAGAATGGTGTGAAAAAAGACATTGCCAGACAGATTATTGCGCCAAATGGAACAGTCTGCACAGTTTTATAGAGTAATGCCCATATTGATGTACCTACACAGAGGCCACACTCAATGTATCGAAATCTCACCACCAGGGTACAGGACCCACTGTATTTCTGGATATGGAGCTGCAACTAAACAAAAACCATCCAGTCCGTTCAGAAGGAGGGGTAAATTGCCACCAAAACGTATATTTCAATTTTTGCCCTTAGCGAACACCAAAATGGTTTTAGCAGGTTAGAATACCAGATGAACTCCAAGGAACCCATTGTAAACAGCAAAACATCGTTGTTTTTTTCTGTAATTGGGGACCACGATCATTTCTGGGTAGAACACTGAAACCGTGTTGCTTTTTTTATTGAGGTCAGATTTCACCTGTACCACTCAACTAGTCAAAACAGAATTTACAGATATCCAGAAGAGACCTACGATGAAGCATGTTCCGGGTCTAAAGTGACTAGGGTCATTGACAGCACCAGTATTTGGAGTGGATACCACAGTGGTGCCAAAACACCAATGGTAGTCATCGACAAAAACCTGAACCAGAACAAATACAGTAAAGGAATAATCTGGGAACCACTTGACTATCGTTTGATAGGGGGCACCTTAGGAACAATTCTAGGTTTCATGGTGAGATTGGCTATTCACACAAAGCACTTTTAATAGCAGATAACTTACAGAAGCAAGGGAATAAGCAGCTAAGGTCATCAAAATTGCCACATTTGAACCACATAGACAATATGTGTGTAGGCCATTACTTGCCGAATCAACAACCTACATGTCCTACAACAAAACTGGACCAAATTGGACAAGTTTTGACCGATGCCTAGGATGTTATTCAAGATTGAACTCTAAAAACCCATCTCAAGAAATGCCTTTCTGCTTGAGAGTACTGGTAGCAGCCATAAGAGGTCAAGCTTAACAGCGATCATTGCTGTGACTAGACATTGACATGAGGGTCCTATGTGGAGCGTGTATATAACTCTTTTACAGACAATAATTTGGAAAATATTGAGATCCAAAATATCTCTTTGAATGGTTGTTGTATAGCATAGAATAGGCAACGTATTTTTGTTTGCTTCATGGCTAATTCAATTTATGACCTGATGTTGCAATGACATCAAAGAGATAATTAAATGATATTAAAACACGATTTTAATCCTTATTTTCATTTTTCAGGCAGCAAAAAAGGAAAAAATTGATGGAAAATAATTTGGAAAAAATACCCCATATCTTATGCCGAATATATATATATATATATATATATATATATATATATATATATATATATATATATATATATATATATTAACTGGTTTCCCAATCATTTCTTTGCTTAATTGTGGAGGTTCGTGGTCTTTTGTGGTCGTTATAATTAGTCAGACCCCGCGCTCTACTACAGACTCCGATCGGCAAAGAATTTCTGAAACATTATTTTGAGTTAAATACAATGCATTATAAGTTAAAATATATATTAAAAACTGGGGTGCAAAACCCAGAAAAGGAGTTTTTTTGCTGTTTAAAATTATATTAAGGCGCATGCCATTTTGTTTCTCGGTGACATTTCCGGAGCACCTGTTAAATATTTGACAGTTGACTTACCACGGAAGGTAGGACACTCATCGCTCAAATTTACTGCCAGGTAAAGGTTTGAACAAATAGAAGAAACTGAAAGCGTAGATCTATGTTCAGCAGAATATGTAAAAACTTTTCCTAAAATGTCCCGTGCGACATTACGCAACTTCCTCCATCTTGTTTGTTGATTCGTTTCCAAGAATTTTTACCGCAAGAGGGCAGATGGGATTCAAGATAAGACACTTACTGATTGGCTTTCGGCACCAGGATATCTTCATCGACATCATTACTTAAGGTGTACGTAAGGTTTTATGAGAAGCTGTGGATGGCAAAATAAACATTTTGGGGAGTTTCATATCTATGGAGTGTATATTTAATTTTTCAACAAATAAGTAAAGCGATAACAATTTTAGCCGTGACACGTAGGCCCTATATAGCCTACATGTCGTACATGTACATGTATGTATCGTTGGTCAAAAAGGTTGTCCCACCTCCAGTATCATGTGTTCTTTTATTTATAAATGATCACATCACAGGTAGAAATTGTTATAAATAGTGATTTTCAATTCCAGATACCATAACTAACGTAATTAGTAGTACAAAAAAATACAAACTAGCGGTGAAGATATCTATATTTAATACAATTTATTCACATTTATTACATACACACCCTCAAATCCGATGTTCCACTATGATTTTCACAGAGGTAAAGAAATGTCCATTATACTGAAAAGACACCACCAAACAGGGGCAGATCCCTCCTCTAAATCCGCAACTGACCAAATGTCACCAAATTTGGTGGGGGCGTCTCGACAGTCCGAAGGTTAATTGGTCCGAAGGTTCATTGGTCCGAAAAGTGGTTTCATCGATTTTTTAATCAAGGGTTCATTGGTCCGAAGGTTCTATAGTGAACATTCGGACCAATGAACCTTCGGACTATTGAACCTTCGGACTATAAATTTACACACATTTAGCATAAAGGTGTGCTCGTTAAACTGGGGCGGAATATTAGAAGGGGGAGGGGTCCGGAACGACAGGCCTCGGATGCGAAGCTGACCATCGTCCCATTGGTGTGGGGTTTGGGGCCTGCTTAACGGCCCAGACAAAAAAATGGTGTTTTGGAGAGCAACCATGGTACAATTATTCAATATAATATTCTAATTACTTCTGACGAAAAAAGGAAATTAAAAACACAATAACTGATTTACAACTGTGTACGTTGTATGTCCTCAGCGGTTTTAGGGTATCAGTACCTATATATAAGATCAGGTATTAAGCTTACAATAAGGCAGCAAAGCTGTCAAATGTACAGACAAAAAGCAGAAAATAAAAATGCACAAAAAAGGGATACTGTCAATTCTGATGCAATAATGTATTACTCTTAGCTGCATAGCAAACAACGAATTTTTAATTCTGTGCAGCAGTTAATTAGAATGAAAGTAAAATGTGTAACAAGCATTAGACTGAGTTCCCATACCTTGATCAATCTAACACGATCAATCCACCTCCAAGGGTTTTTTTTACTTAATTGCTTTCAGCTTAAGTGGCTTAGGATTCTGGCACGCCAGCTTCAGAAGGCGTGACAGACATCTAAGCCACTTATGTTGATTGCAATTTAAGCAGAATCTCCTTGCAGATAGATCAATCCACAGTTAGCGCGATAGGGTCTGGAAATGGTCCCTAAGGCTTCAGGCTGATAAGAGTTCAAGTTCATACATTGAAAATGCCAGAATGAGAAAAAGTAAAAAGTTCACAAAAAAAAAAAAAAAAAAAAAAAAAAAAAAAAAAAAAAAAAACTGCATAAATTCAATAAAAAATCATAATTCAACAGGGTTGTTTTTCTAATTTGAGCTGTATGTCAATCCTAAGAATCATTCTTGTAAGTTTAAAAAATACAGAAAATGTTACAGAGAAACAGTACAGAGCTCCTGATGGATGGGAGTGAAGTCACATCTTGAAAATGCCAGTTTGAAAAATTAAAAATTAAAGGAAAAATTACAAAAATATTCCAATAAAGTTACCATTCGATCTAGCTGTGTTATCATAATATGAATAATCCCACTTGAGTTTGAAGATAATTAAACCTCAACATGTGCGTTTTATGCAATCTCATTTAAAGGCCACTTCAGACTTAATTAGACAAGTGACTTAATAGCTCTGAACTTGGCTTATGATTACCCAAGGGACCAGCTATCTTACCCATATACCACAAACTGCTAGAATGAAAAAAATGTAACTTTGACAAAAATTTAAGAAAAAATCAGAAAATAATGCACAAAAAAGGATACTGTCAATGCTGATGCAATAATACATTATGCTTAACTGCGAAGTCAACATCAGATTTCATATATTGCACAACAGGTAGTACCAGTAAAAGTGAACTGTTACAAGCATAAGGATTCAGGCCCATGAGAGTTCAAGCCCACACTTTGAAAATGCCAGAATGCCATTAGAGATAACTGTACTCAAAAGAATTTCCATTTTCAACACCTTTTTTACATAAAACAAAATAATCAATTTACTGTCATTTTTATATGATCAACTGAGAAAAGTTGTCAAAGGAAAAATATTGATAAAACAATTTTAAACGTCCAACTTCCTCCATTCTGAACCTAGCGAATGATTGAATCTGACGAAATGCAAAGACACAAGCTCATTTCCATTTTTGACACTTTATTACGCAATACAAAATAACAAGTTTACCATCATTTTTATAAAATCAACTAACAATATTGTTAAGAAGTAGTAAATGTCAAAACAACACTTTTACAGATCTAATTAGTTCTATTTTGAGACTGTAAACATGTCTAAGAATTAAATCTAAAAAAAAAAACACTTATTTACAAAAAAGTATATCTTTATCAAAACTTAACTGATCAAGCTTATTTTCAAACTTGATCTGTATATTAGTCAGACTGATCACTCCTGTGAGTTGCAATATGGTTTTATAGACCTTTTGGTTTTTCTTGAAATATGTTATCAGTGTTGCATTTATGCTTTTATCAAGAGATAACTCTACTGAAAAGAGTTTATTGCCATTTTCAACATCTTTTTTACATAAAACAAAATAATCATTTTACTGTCATTTTTATATGATCAACTCAGAACAGTGTTGTCAAAGGAAAAATATCAATAGAACAATTTTAAATCTCCAACTTGCTCCATTCTGAGATTCTGAACTTAGTGAATGATTGATGATTTTCAAACTCGATCTGTATTTTAGTAAGATTGATCAGTTCTGTAAGTTTCAATCCAAAAGGAAAAACGGTTTTCCACTTATCGTGTTATTGGTGTTGCATATATGCTGAAAAAAAGTGAAAAAAAAAAAAACAGCGTATCTTAGAAAAAAATTGGCCCGATCATGCTGATTTTCGACCTTGACCTGCATATTATGAATATTCATCAGTTCTAAAAGTTTTAAGCCAAAATGTGAAGCGGTTTTCCACTTACCGTGTTATTGGTATTGCATATATACTGAAAAAAGTGAAAAACAGCATAACTTAGATAAAAAATGGCCCGATTATGCTGATTTTCGACCTTGACCTGCATATTATGAATATTCATCAGTTCTGTAAGTTTCAAGCCAAAAGGTAAAACGGTTTTCCACTTATCATGTTACCGGTGTTGCATATATGCTGAAAAAAGTGCAAAAACAGCATTTTACACAAGTAACCTTTCACTCTGTCTAATTCCCATATATTTTAGATCGATCTATCCCCGTGGGGAGTCTCACTAGATTACTGTCAGATAATCCGGCTTAAATGTCCGTCCTGCCTACTACAAGCTGTAAGGGGGTAATTAACTTTTGTGCCCGCTCGGCTGACAGCTATTTAGTGTGAACCCCCAGGGAGTTAGGTCGATCTGCAGGGTCTACTGATCTTTGAGGGATTATTTAGTTCCCTCAGGCCGTCCTGGCGCCCTTACCCTTTCCAGGCAAGCCCGACAAGGTTTTGCCGGTTTAGTCGCCGATGGCTCGACCATGAACAGGTAGTACCGTTTGTATGGTTAACGGTAGCAGATAACTGACCTGATTGTGCGTAATCAAAACATAGAAAACGCACAAAAACGTTTTAAAAAGGCCCTCTTCGCTGGTCTCTCTCCAAGGTTCGAAGCCCCTTCCCAGGATCGTAGTGTCGAAGCCCCATCTAAGGTCGAAGTGTCGAAGTCCCTTTCAAGGTCGAAGTGTCGAAGGTGTGTTCCCATGGACACAGTGTCGAAACCTCTTCTAAGATCGTAGTGTCGAAGATCTGCACACTGAAAGAGGCTTCATCACCCAAAGCCTGTGAATACCATTATATTATGAAGCTCAATTATTTTAAAAAGCTGAGGCCACTTTATGTGCTAACAAACCTGACTGGCGGGCTGTGAAATATCAACTTTTCACATAAGAAAATGTAAACGCTATCCGAATCATCCAAATTAATTTCGCTAATTTAAAACGGATGTACGATATGCAATGTCTTGAATTCTGATACAGATAGTAACTCAAAAGTAATATATTCTGTAACGGATCTATATTGTACACAGTTGCGTAATATACATAGGTGAAAGTCTTGTAAGATATTGTAATATTTATGTGTTGAGTTTAGTACTTCTACATACAGATTTTCAAATGCAATTAAAATATTTTCAAATCCCGCAACTTTCGCAAATTGACCGTCACCATTTTGAAGGCTTAGATAACAACCTGTAAAGGACTAGTGTTATATTACTGATAATATACCAAACACACACGTACATGTAAGAACCGTGCAGCCATGCGCGCAGTCATAGTAAATATGCACTCCTTTAACAAGCAATTTATTAATAGTTGTCTTACTAAAATGACATCAAAAATGAACACATCGGTCTTCACTACTGCTGCCCCCAGTGTCACTTTATTTGCACGTCACAGTCGTCTTACATTGAAACCATTAGTAAGGCAAAGGTGCATTGGAAACTTCTACGTTGGAATCCTATCTCTGCCTTTTACACGTAGGTTGATCTCTTGACTTGGAATGAGTATTTTTGCTGATGGCACCATTTCATACGTTATATTCAAACCATATCTCGAGGTCAAATGTCTTTAAAATATGTGCGAGTAAAAAAAAACGCAATTAACAGGGTATTCCCATCTGTCTCTCAGCTAATATGTTGAAAAATTAATGGAAGAGCGTGTATCTTTGTAGGTAATTTATTCGTCTGCCCGGCAGCTCCGGTTTATAAATGAAGTGATTATTTCCATTTTTATTAATGTCTTTGCTTTACTCGTACTTTACTCTTATTGAACTTTAAATCTTTCTCGTCCTCGTTTTTGGCTAATCTATCTGCCACTGTGAAAAATATTTTAAATGAACAATCTTTGTTCATAAGAAAAACGTGCCACAGACTGCTGTCTCGTTTATGACGCTGTCTCAACCATGATTGTGACGGCCTCCACAAAAATCATCCAAATTGTGTTAGTGAAGACAACTTGAGACGGGGCTGGGGGAGTAAAGTTGTTCTTCCAGCAATGATCCATGGATAGTGTTGGAAAGCTATTTTAGTTTAAGAGTTAATGTCGTGAATCTAACATATACTACACGGTATATGAAAAGAAAATGTGATGAAAACAGCCCTCGACAAAATAACCAGTGTTATGAAGAGAGTGTACGGTGTGTGAGTGTGTGAATGTGTGTGTGTGTGTGTGGGGGGGGGGTTCAAATATGATGATAAAGGTCTGAGGGTGAGTTTTTGGTGTGGTTGAGTGTGTGTACTGATACCCTGCAACACTGACAGGGTAAAAGCCTTTATATACGATAAATGGTTCTCGATCATCTCCTTCAAGGCTTGTCGCGCGTACTGGTGATTACAATTCAAACTATGCAAATAACCCCAAATAATGCCACAACTGCTTAATTCTCCACCTTCATAGAAAATTTGCATGACTATCCTTGTCACAGTAACGAGAAAATCCTCCAACAAGCCGTGCTTATTGCCGTACAAACTGTCTATCTTAGGGCAGGACGCGTTCATTGCCATGCTTCTTCCACGAGGATAGTGACCACCTTTCGAGCTCTTTCCCTCCCGTCATAGCGTCCTGAGTCAATGTCACTTGGACTTCGTCCTCTCTGAACAACAAACAATATTCCAGTAAGTACCTGTAAGAGGATCAAAGACGCCTGGTTGTGTCAGAAATTCTGTGGCAAAGACAACGTCCCTGTAAGAGCCACACGCACAGTCGCTATTCAAAAATATGTCCCTATACCAACTTTATCCGCCCTTTCTCTTTTTGCCCTAAAAAGTTAGTTCACAACAAACGAAGACAGGCTACCATGCACTTCATCACTTCTGCTTTATTCATATTTAAAACTAAACCCATTGAGTAGAATGCACTGTAATTTTCAAGGTAATCTCGCTAAAATCTCATATGAGAAAGAATCAATATCATTTTATTATTATAATTACTGTTGTAAAGCAAATGACATACACTTTCGTCAATTACAAAACAATGTAAACTGAATGAAATGTGTAGGAAGTTATTGAGTACAAGTAAATTTCTTTGAGTGTCAGTAAGTGTAGATATTGTTCTAGAAGTAAAAAAGTATGGAACGTTTCATAGTTGGATCTGATTGGTTAATTTTTCTATCAATTTGCGCGTGTTACACACGTGTAGAACTCATGCATTCTTGAATTGGACAGGATCCAAGATGAGTAATTCGGAAAATATTTTAAATATTTTAAATCATAAACAAGTCTCATTTAAATTACTAAATTAGGAAATATTGAATAGAGTTTTGTAACATGAGAATGGGAAATTTGAGAATGGAAAATAGTGTATAAAAACTTGTACATTCTGTGAAAAAGAGAGTCGGTGAATAAACGTTCGAAAGCTCCAAACAGCTGTCGTTATTCCTCACTATAACATTACGTATTTTCCCTGTTATTTATTTACTTTATCTTATTATAAATATACGTATTTACCTGTATTTTTTATGTATAGACATACGCCAGTAGTATTACAAGTAGCATAGATAGCCAACGATGTTAACACGTAACATCAAATCCCGAGTAAATCATTATTAATGTAAAGAGCGGGGAACAATGTCACGAAGGGGGAATACTCAGGGAGAAGTCATACATATAAAGTCTCTGAAATATTATGCGTCTGGAAAGTATTTGAAGTCATACATTTTATATAACAGCTTGTCGAAAAAAGATTGATATGGATCGGTCGAATTCAAAAATTGATTTCTTATGTTAAAGATTTCTACAGACTTGACATTTAATATGGAATATTTTCTCCAAATCATAATTCATCAGTTTTGTTCCTATTTTGCTGACTGTTAAATGAAAAATAAAACCGTGTTATAAAAACTTTTGATAATCTGTTCGATGTCACTGTGAAATCAGTTTAATTGAATTCGCCAGTGAAGCAAACAAAAATACATTGCCTATTTTAAGTCATACGACAACCATTGAAAGCGATATTTTGGATCTCCATATTTTCCAAATTATCGTCTTTAAAAGAGTTACACGCCCCACAAAGGCACCTCGTGTCAGTGTCTTGTCACAGCAATGGTTGCTGTTACGCCGGACCTCATCTTGCTGCTACCAGAGCTTTCAAGCGGCAAGACATTCCTTAGGATAGGTTTTTAGAGTTTAATCTGGAATAAAATTCCAGGCAACGGTTAAAACATGTCCAATTTGGTCCAGTTTTGTTGGAGGACATGCAGGCCGTTGATTCGGCGAGTAATGACCTACCCACATATTGTCTATGTGGTTCAAATATGGCTATTCTGATGACCAAGGTAGCTGCTCATTCCCTTGGTTCTGTAAGTTATCTGCTATTAAAAGTGCTCTGTGTGAACTGGCAAACTCATGGTGCAACCTAAAATTGTTCCTAAGGTGCCCCCTATCAAATGATGGTCAAGTGGTTCCCAGAGTATTCCTTTATTTGATCTGGTTCAGGTTTTCATCGATGACTTCCATTAGTGTTTTGGCACAATAGTGACGCTGTCAATGATCCTAGTCACTTAAGAAGTGGCACACGCCTTGTCGTAGGCCTCTTCAGGATGTTTGTAAACTCTGTTTTGACCAGTTTAGAGGTACGGGTGAAATCTGACCTGAAAGCCACGCTGTTTCAGTGTTCTACCCCAAAACGGTCATGGTCCCCAATTAATTAGAGAAACAGACTGCGCTGTTTTGTTGTTTACAGTGGCTTCCTCAGATGTCGCCAGATATCCTAACCTGCTGAAACCAGTTTGGTGTTCGCTAAAGCCTTGAAAAACGCGTTTTGGTGACAATTTGCCCCTCATTTAAAACGGACTGGGTGGTTTTGGTTTAACTGCAGCAGCACATCCTGCAGGACAGTGAGTCCTGTACCCTGGTGGTAAGATGTCGATACATTGGGCCTGGTCTCTGTGTAGGTACATCAGTCTGGGCATTACTCTATAAAACTGTGTAGACCATTCCGTTTGGCACATTAATCTGTCTGGCAATGTCTGTCATTTTCGTGCCGTTCTGGCACAGCTTTACAATTTTATAAAACACTGCTTAACTCATTTTTAAAAGCACTGCAAAACCGACCGCTTGCATGCAAAAATTCAAATTCTTCAAAACAGTAGTTGCCGACATATGAATACTTTTTTGACAGAACCATGCTTCATCAAAGCCAAGCTTTGACCAGCCCAAAGGAGCACTAGCCAATTAAATCACTGCATATTACACAATGCAGCAGTGCATCAGACTTGGTAGTCAGTTAATTGGTAGCAACACACCTGACTTCATACTTCTCCAGTCAGATATCTTATGTGAGATCTGAACTTTGAAAAAAGAATGCACTTTACCTAGGTATACCTTTAAAACTGGAATATTCCATATTAAATGTCAAGTCTGTATATAAATACATGTGTGTTTAGTAAACAGAAAAGAATAACAGAATATCTGCAATTAATTTCACTATAGATGTTGATTTGGATTATACTTTTATCTTTTTTTTAATTGATTAATTTTATTCTATAATGTATCTACTGTATGTGAAGCGATGAGGCGTACCCTTGCGTATATGTTATACATGTCTGCCCACAGACTTTATATTAGTGCGCGCACAGAGATTTTCGACCAAAGATACATAACATTTTAACAAAACTTTACAACTGAAGCCGAGGTCATATTCTCCATGCGATGTGTGTGCGCCACGAAATGGTCAAAACACGGAAATAAGAATCTAGTGGGCCATATGCAACGTCGGCGCCAAGCTAGAACACGTTCGCCGCTCTCTGCCAGTTTTATGTCCTTTTCCTTAAAATGTTTGCGGATGCAAACAAACACAGGCGAGTTCTTGCTTATTGTGTTGCAATAAATGAAGAGCAAAATAAAGGACTGAAAATATTTCTCTGAGATATATGTAGAGATGTATATTTGTATAGAAAAATTAAATTTCACTCGGATACTGATGTTCTTAGAGAAATGACGTAATGAGTAAAAGAAAGTGTTATGACGGACTCAAGAAAACGGTAACTGTACCTGGGTCGCGGACTGCTCGGTGCTTCGCCCGAGACTGGAGGTTGGGTCCGCTGAAATTGTGTTACAACATGCACACGCACACACACACGCACACACGCACTGAAGGCTACTTTTGTTCTATTGACAACCAGATGGAAAAGAGAGAATCTTTGTGTGCAGTTCATTCGTCTGACCTTAACCTCCACCTTAGAAATGAAGTAATTGTTTCGATTTTTATTCATATGTCACCCAAATTTACTCTTATTGGCCTTGAACTCTGTTCCACCCCCTTCTCTTATTTATTTATTTATTTATTTATTTATTGCTTATCTTTCTGCCACTTGAAAAACTTGCAAGTAAACAATCTCTATTCATAGGGGAAATGTACCGCAGGCTGTTTCGTTTGATTTTGATGCTGTCTCAACCATGATTGTGATGGACTCCACAGAGATCACACAATTGTGTTAGTGAAGGCTTAACGCGAGACAGGACGGGAGGGGGGGGGGGGGATATTCTTAAGTAATGAAGTAATTATTCATAGGTACTGTCGGAAAACTATTTTGGTTAAAGAGTAAATTTCGTGAAACTAACATATACTGTACGGTAGATTAAAAGGCAATGTGATGAAACCAACCTCCGACAAAATAACCAGTGTTATGAGGGAAGTGTGCGGTGTGGGTTGTGTGTTTGTGTTTGTGTGTGTGGGGGGGGGGGGTAAAAAGTGATGAAAGATAAGAAATTTGTGGAAGTTGAGTTTCGGATGTGCTTGAGTGTGTGTACTGATACTCTTCAACATCGATGAAGCGTACCCTCGCGTATATTATACAGGAACGCCAACAGACTTCACAACTGAAGCCGAGGTCATATTTTCCATGCAATGTGTGTACATGCAAAATGTGTCCTTGGTCAAAATACGGAAATAAGAATCTAGTGGGCCATATGCAAAGTTGGCGCCATGCTAGAACACGTTCGCCGCTCTCTGCCAGTTTTATGTCCTTTTCCTTAAAATGCTTGCGGCTGCAAACAAACACAGGCGAGTTCTTGCTTATTGTGTTGCAATAAATGAAGAGTAAAATAAAGGACTGGAAATATTTCTCTGAGATATATGTAGAGATGTATGAGATATCTGTATAGAAAAATTAAATTTCACTCGGATACTGATGTTCTTAGAGAAATGACGTAATGAGTAAAAGAAAGTGTTATGACGGACTCAAGAAAACGGTAACTGTACCTGGGTCGCGGACTGCTCGGTGCTTCGCCCGAGACTGGAGGTTGGGGTGGGTGGGAGTTTACCACTCCGCTAAAATTGTGTTACAACATGCACACGCACACACACACGCACACACGCACTGAAGGCTACTTTTGTTCCACTGACAACCAGATGGAAAAGAGAGAATCTTTGTGTGCAGTTCATTCGTCTGACCATAACCTCCAGCTTAGAAATGAAGTAATTGTTTCGATTTTTATTCATATGTCGCCCAAATCTACTCTTATTGGCCTTGTACTCTGTTCCACCCCCTTCTCTTATTTATTTATTTATTTATTTATTTATTTATTTATTCTTATTTATTGCTTATCTTTCTGCCACTGTGAAAAACTTTCAAGTAAACAATCTCTATTCATAAGAGAAATGTACCGCAGGCTGTTATGTTTTGATTTTGATGCTGTCTCAACCATGATTGTGATGGACTCCACAGAGATCACACAATTGTGTTAGTGAAGGCTTAACGCGAGACAGGACGGGAGGGGGGGGGATATTCTTAAGTAATGAAGTAGTTATTCATAGGTACTGTACTATTTTGGTTAAAGAGTAAATTTCGTGAAACTAACATATACTGTACGGTAGATTAAAAGGCAATGTGATGAAACCAACCTCCGACAAAATAACCAGTGTTATGAGGGAAGTGTGCGGTGTGGGTTGTGTTTGGGTGTGCGTGTGTGTGTGTGTGGGGGGGGGGGGGTAAAAATGATGACAGATAAAGGTCAGCAGTGGTGATGTTATTTAATTTCATTAATTTTGGTGAATTACGTAATATGTGCTGACTTTATTGAGCAGTTCTGTATCGGTTGGTCTCCTCATTACTATGAAATAGTGGTTCTGAGAAAAAGGTTTCGATAACGATGGAAGGTAACCTTTGAGGAAGCTGACAATGCAGCAACGTCAACATTTGTTAAGCCTCTCTTCTGGTCCTCAAATCAAGTTCGGTCCCTTGGTTCAAAACTGTTTACCAGAGGCTCTGTTCTGGTCCTACACCTGTAAATGTCCATCATGACGTGTTCAAACGTGTTCCCCAAACGTGTCCTTGGCTGACTCTCTTTTGGGCCCCAAACTTTTTCTGCGGTATAGTCTTCATTTGGATATATGCATATATGCATATATGGTCACCCTGCTTCCTACATGTCTTTACAACAATTCAGTATCATTATACTGAATTCTGTTACTGTTCTATTACTGATGTTGTATTCAACCATCTAATCAAATTTGATATTTGAAGAAAAATTTATTGCAGGATTTTACAATATCAATAAGATTACAAGATTACACTTTCAGGACCATAAGAGTTGAAATTCACATGATGAAAGTCCCAATATTTGAAAAATGATGACAGTGCATAAAATAATATTACATAATATTTAAAGACATAAAAACCAATACAACTGCTTATGTGGAAATACAGAAAATGTTCAGAGCCTCAGGCGGATGGGAGTTAAAAGTCACAAACGCCAGTGTTTGAGAAAAAATTAAAAAGGAAAACATAACAAAACTAGAAAAGCACTCTGAGAGCGCAGACCTCTGCCAAGGCAGCGTTTTTTGATAATTATTGATTATTGATAGCTTATTGATCCGAACCACCACCAAAAACTAATCATCGTCCTCCTTGACCCACTTCTGACAGTTCCTGAAAATTTCATCAAAATCGGTCCATAACTTTTTGAGTTATATTGATGACGGACAAACAGGGGTGAAAACATAACCTCCTTGGCAGAGGTAAATATAATTCCAATGAAGTTGGTATTCAAACTTTTAATCTTTGAGTTTGATATATATATATTAAAAACTTATTTGCAATATAAAACAAAATTTACCTGCATAATTATCACTGCTTCTTTATTATTAATCTAGCAGAGAGCTTAACCTTTGGGAGTTTACAGGGAAATATCAACAAGTGTGCTTTATGTAATCTCATTTAATGGCCTATTAATTAGGCAAATGACTTTATAACTTTATAACTTAGCCTAGTGATACCCAAGGGAAATTTACAGACTGACTTTCTCAAAGGTCTTCAGGCCCATAAGTCACACCTTAAGAAAAGCACAGAACAATAATGCACAAAATAGGAGACTATTAATTCTAATACAATAATACATTATGTTTAACTGCACAGTCAACATCAAATTTTAATTATGCATAACAGGTAACACCGACGAAAGTAAAAGCATAAGGCTTCAGGCCCATGAGAGTTCAAGATTATACTTAGAAAGCGCCAGAATGAGAGAAATGAAAATTTCACAAAAAATGCATAAATTTAATAAAAATGATAATCTAATAAAGCTGGTTTTCTAATATGAGCTGTATGTCAATCCTAAGAATCATTCTTGTAAGACTAGTTGAAAAAATAGAAAGTAACAGTTTTCTTTCAATAACGTTAATGGTGGCAGTGCACAAAGTAGGTTTTTTGTCAATTTTGATGCAACATTACATAATGATTAACTGTATAAATACCACCAATTTTAAAATATCTACTATTAAAAACTATGACATTAAGAAAATTTGATTACCGCTGGGCTTCATGCCCAAGGGAGCTCTAAGTCCCACATTGAAAATTCCAGTATGTGAAAGATATAAATTTTCACAAAAAAACTCTATAACTTCCAGAAAATTAACTAATGAGACAGATTTTCCAACTGAAGCTGTATTTCAGTCCTATGTTTCTTTCCTTTAAATGTAAAAAGAGCAAGTGACATGGTTTTCCTTTCACAGTCACTACGGAGGCAGTGCCCAAAATAGGGTTTTGTTCAATTTTGATGCAATATTACACAATGCTTAACAGCATAATAACCATCAGTTTTTTAATGATAAAATAAAACTATCATGGATATTCACAAAGTGCGTCTAGCCCATAGAGTTCAGACACACTTTGAAAATCCCAAAATCTAAACAAGAGAAACTGTATTGAAAAGAGTTTATTTCCATTTTCAATACCTTTTTTTACATAAAAAAATAATCGATTTACTGTCATTTTTATATGATCAATTAAAATATGTTGTCAAAGGAAAAATATCAATAAAACAAATTTAAATGTCCAACTTGCTCCATTCTGAGATTCTTAACTTAGTGAATGATTGAATCTGACGAACTGCAATGATACGAGTTCCTTTCCATTTTTGATACTTTATTACACAATGCACAATAAAAGGTGTACTGTCATTTTTATAAAATCAACTAACAATATTTTTAAGAAGCAGAAAATGTCAAAACAACACTTTTACATATCTAATTTGTTCCATAATGAGGCAGTTAACATGCCTAAGAATTAAATCTGAAGAAAATCCACTTATATACAAAAAGGCTAATAACTTCATCAAAACTTAACTGATCAAGCTTATTTTCAAACTTGATCTGTATATTAGTCAGACTGATCACTCCTGTAAGTTTCAAGACAAAAGGCTGATTGGTTTTCCTTAAAATGCGTTATCAGTGTTGCATATATGCTGAATAATGGAAAAAACAGCATAACTTTAAATTTGTAAAAATAGTCCAACCAAGCCAATTTTTTAACTTGACCTGCGTATTATGAATATTCATCAGTTCTGTAAGTTTCAAGCCAAAAGGTAAAATGGTTATCCACTTATTGTGTTATCGGTGCTGCATATATGCTGAAAAAAGTGAAAAAACAGCATAAATTCCCTTAAATATGACCCAATCATGCTGATTTTTGAACTTGACCTGCGTATTATGAATATTCATCAGTTCTGTAAGTCTCAAGCCAAAAGGTAAAATGGTTTTCCACTTATCGTGTTATCGGTGCTGCATATAAGTTGGTCTGTAATGAAAAGTAGCTTCTTCAAACAATATATTTGATTGAATTACATTGAAAAGATGGGCAAATCCCATGACTTAAAATAGTTAAACGTTAATAATTTTGACATATCTTGTCCAATATTTCTGAAATTTGAACAAATGTTGCTTAACAACAATAACAAGGCAGCAAAGCTGTCAAATGTACAGACAAAAACAGATAATAAAAATGCAGAAAATGGTTCATTTTGTCAGTTTTGATGCAATAATAAATAATGCCTATAATGGCACTGTCAATCAACACTGAATTTTAATCATGCACAACAGGTGACATCGTCAATAACAGAAGCGGATCCAGAGATATTTTCTGACTGTATTCCATATTATCTTTGTTGATCCATCCTACATTTTTGATGGTCTTCCAACAGAAAAAACAGATACCCATCAATGTTAACTTTAAAATCTGACTGTCATCTGAAAGACTCAGAAGAAAGTATCAATCCGCCCCTGCAATAAGATTACAGTTTCAGGACCATGAGAGTTCAAATTAACATGAAAATCCCAATATTTGAAAAATGATGACAGTGCATAAAATAATATTACATAATGTTTAAAGACATAAAAACTAATGCAATTGCTTATGTGGAAAGAGCTTCAGGTGGATGGGAGCTGAAAATGCCAGTGTTTGAAAAAAAAATTAAAAAGAAAACACAAATATATATATATATATATATATATATATATATATATATATATATATATATATATATATATATATATATATATCCCAATGAAGCTGCTATTCAAACTTTTAATCTTGCTGTAATAACATGATATGAATAACCCCAATGTGTTTGAGGATAATAAGGCACTGTTATTCATCTATTTTTTTCTTTTGTACACTTATTTGCAATATTAAACAACATTTACCTGCATAATTATCACAGATTCCTAATTATGTGACACAGTTAAGAGAGCTTAACCTATGGGACTTTACTGGGAAATCTCAACGTGTGTTTTATGCAATCTTATTTAATGGGCACTTGGAAATTAATTAGGCAAGTGATTTTATAGCTCTACATTTAGCCTGTGACTACCCCAAGGGACAATTAAGACCATAAACAGTAGCCCCATATAGCACTCTATAGAGCTGCATTGCTTCCAAAACAGAAAACAATCACACTATTTTCCAACACAAACTGCACTTCAGTCTTATGAAACTTCTCAGTAAGTTTGAGTATCGTAAGTAACATGGCTTTTCCTTAATGGTCATTCCGGCAGCGATTTAAAAAAATAAGGTTTTCTTCAACTTTTATGCAATATAACATAATGACCATCAATTTTTATTAATAAAATAAAAGTATCATGGATATTCAGAAAATGTGACATGGAAAGGTCTTCAAGGCCATGGAAGTTCAGAGTCACACCTTCAAAATGCCAAAATGTAAACAAGAGATAACTGTACTAAAATGAATTTCTTTCCACTTTCAACACTTTTTTTCATGTAACAAAATAACCAATTTACTGCCATCTTTAAATGAACAACTAAGAAAATTGCTGACATAGGAAAAATACCAATAGAACAATTTTAAATGTCCAGTTTGCTCCATTCTGAGATTCTGAACATAGTGAATGATTGAATCTGACAAACTGTAAAGATATGAGTTTATTATTATTTCTATTTTTTGACACTTTATTACACAATACACAAAAACAGGTTTACCATCTTTTTTATATATTCAACTAACAACATTGTTAAGATGCAGAAAATGTCAAAAGAACACCTTTACATATTTAATTAGTTCACAGATGAGATTGTTAACATGCCTAAGAATTAAATCTGAGGAAAAAAACACTTATATACAAAAAAGGCATAACTTCACCAAAACTGAACCGATCGAGCTTATTTTCAAACTTCATCTGCATTTCATTTAGACTGATCACCCCTGTAAATTTCAAGACAATTGGCCAATTGATTTTCCTTGAAATGTGTTATCTGTATTGCATATATGCTGAAAAAATGAAAAAAGAGCATAACTTTCATAAAAATGGCCCGATCACGCTGACTTTCGAACTTGACCTGCGTATTATGAATATTTATCAGTTCTGTAAGTTTCAAGCCAAAAAGTAAAATGGTTTTCCACTTATCATGTTATCGGTGCTGCATATATGCTGAAAAAAGTGAAAAAACAGCATAACTTCCCTAAATATGGCCCGATCATGCTGATTTTCGAACTTGACATACGTATGATGAATATTCATCAGTTCTCTAAGTTTCAAGCCAAAAAGTAAAATGGTTTTCCACTTATCATGTTATCGGTGCTGCATATATGCTGAAAAAAGTGAAAAAACAGCATAACTTCCCTAAATATGGCCCGATCATGCTGATTTTCGAACTTGACCTGCGTAATATAATTATTCATCAGTTCTGTAAGTTTCAAGCCAAAAAGTAAAATGGTTTTCCACTTATCGTGTTATCGGTGCTGCATATATGCTGAAAACAGTGAAAAAACAGCATAACTTCCCTAAAAATGACCCGATCATGCTGATTTTCGAACTTGACCTGCGCATTATGAATATTTATCAATTCTGTAATTTTCAAACCAAAAGAAAAAACGGCTTTCCACTTATCGTGCTATCGGTAAAAGTGCACGGCGACGAAGACGGCGACGACAGACGCAGGTGATGGCTATATGTACAGACACATCTGTGTCTGTACATAAAAACAGTTTTCCACTTATCGTGTTATCGGTAAAAGTGCACGGCGACGGCGACGACGGCGATGGCGACGACAGACGCAGATGATGGCTATATGTACAGACACATCTGTGTCTGTACATAAAAATCTGTGATAAGCTCATCAGTTGACTGTGTCCAATGAAAAGTATCTTCAAATGACAATATATTTGGTTAAACTGAAAATAACATTGAAAAAATAGGCAAATCCCACGACTTAAAATAGTTAAACATTAATAATTTTGTCAAATCTTGTCCAATATTTCTGAAATTTGTACAAATGATGCTTAACAACAATAAAAATCTGTGATAAGCTGATCAGTTGTCTTTTTTTTCAATGTCCTAAATCTTACCATATTTCATGTATTGTACACAGGATAAGACATACTACTGCTCTTGGTGCTGTCTTTCATTGCCTGCTTTTTCATGGTAAGGGTACTCTGGAAAAAGAACAATATAACTGAAAGAACTGAAAATTACATTGAAAAGCCTGGCAAATTCAATGACTTAAAATACTTAAACATTAATAATTTTGTCAAATCTAATCAAATAATTCTGAAAATTGTACAAATTTAGCTTTACAACTTTAATAATCTGTGATAAGCTGATCAGTTGACTGTGTCTAATGAAAAATATCTTCTTTGGACAATATATTTGGTTAAACTGAAAATTGCATTGATAAGACGGGCAAATCCCATGATCTATTTTAGATTAATAACTAGATCATATACGGCAGCGGGACGGAAGTGAGTAATCCAACATGGCGGCCCCCAGCGCCGCCGCAATTGGCAATCCTTGGCTCATTCCGCAAGCTCCATACTAACCATACTTATTGTCGAGTGCGGAGACATCTGAGTAGTTCTGAGTGGCGCCACCGAGACATTTATAGGATGTAGTTTTACAGCAAAATATCTAGGAAAATATACATGTATGCTATATCCCTAGGGATTCTTTATTGATACACCTTCACAAATAAGGTACATTCAAAGACAGTACATCTAACTATAGCAGAGTACAAACAAGTAAATGTACATGATTTTGATGCGATATAGATGAATACGTGTTTAAAAATGGGCCGAAGTACAATCATAGAGATAAAACAGACAACTCCAGCTACAGATATTACGTAAATTTGCAGGATGTGGAAACGCATTTAGACCCAATTAGATAAATGTATAATAATACTAATAAATGAGTTTTTAAAGCGATATAAATAAAATGTGTAATGATAATCTACAGGCGATGAATTTAAATACAAACACTGAAAAGAGGACAATGTATTAAGAGAAGGTTTGTTCCCTTTGTTGGAAGCATCTATTTACAAAACGCATAACCATTCTAAGAATATTTAAGTCTTGAGCACCCATAAGAAAATTATACAGTTCATTAAAGCTACCTAGGGGTAGGAACTGCCCTCTGAAGGGATCACGTATTGAATCATATGCTTTGCACTCTAGCAGGAGGTGGAACTCATCTACTTTATTCAAATTGCAAAGTTTACAAAATCCTAGGTATAATACAATTAAAAAATAAAAAGATAAATTAAAAAGTAAATAAAAATTATATGCTATAATCCTAGTTATTATACGATTAAAAAAAAACAATTAAACTGTGTTTTGATTGGCACTACAACATTCGACTATCAGCCCTATAGCATCTCGTCACTAGGGACCGCCATGTTGGATTACTCACTTCCGTCCCGCTGCCGTATATGATCTAGTGCTGACTGCTAAAATAGTTAAACTTTAATAATTTTGTCAAATCTTGTCCAATATTTCTGAAATTTGTACAAATGATGCTTAACAACAATGAAAATCTGTGATAAGCTGATCAGTTGTCTGTGTCTTTTTTGTGTCAAGATTATTGGAAATTGATAATCAGAAGAATGAAAATTAACCAAAACAAATGTTTCAATATATATTCCAATGCCCAATGTACAAAGCAGACTGAGTCACCTTTTTTAGTAAAACCTCAATCCTAAAAGCTGATACAAGGTCACCAGACAGTCAATTATGGCATGAATTTAACAGTGCCAACAAAGATACTTTAGTATCCCTCTCCAACTTTATAATAAAATCATTCAAGAAAAGAAATGAAGTGGTTGCTCTGCTTGGTAACTCTTAGCATATCTCTTAAAATGTCAGTGTATGGTACCACTGTTGTGAGAAGCGACTCGGCAGTGGGACTGAACATGGCACATTATTTATATCTGTGAAACTTATTTACTTATCTATGTCTTATGTAATTGTCATTAATTGTAATTATCTGTCATCAAACTGGCTTTTAACAGCCATGTAAACAGCTATGTAACTGTAGTTCTCCCTCCCTTTAAGTTTGAACATATCCTTTTATGTAGCATATGCTTGTATCCATATCTTTATAGTATTTTTATGGTAAATTTATAATCACACCAAGGTTTATCTTAGATTATCTTAGATTATCTTAGAATATTTTATGAATAAATTTACTAGTACATATGTTCATTATACAAAGATTATTTTTTCATTCACAAATGGCTAGGCTACATATTTACTAATTAGACAAATGGTAATGCACCAATTGTATTGTGTCATCATTAATATATCATATATCATCTATCATATAATATATCATATCATGTACAAGGTCATGACAATCTATGTACCAGTACAGAAATAAATTGAATTGAAAAAATATTGCTATGTATTATTTATTCGCAAAGAAAACAACAAATGTGATGATTTTAGGTTGCTTGTTTAGGAGGTTGCAAATTACCTTCACTGTATAACTATCAGCTGGAACAATATATACCCATACAAGACTTCTCCTTACTATCAATGCCAGATGCAGATTACTCCTTACAGTGGGTTCTGGAATGGGTTGGTGTTAGCACAATATTTGACTCTGTCCTAAATCTTGCCACATATTTTTAATTGCACACGTGGATAAGACAGTTATTCTCTTGGTGCTGTTTTTCATTGCCTGCTTGTTCATGGTAAGGGTACTCTGGAAAGAGAACAATATAACTGAAAAAATGAAAATTACATTGAAAAGACTGGCAAATTTAGTGACTTAAAATACTTAAACATTAAAAATTTTGTCAGATCTAATCAAATAATTCTGAAAGTTGTACAAATTAAAGCTTTACAACTTTAATAATCTGTGATAAGGTGATCAGTTTGTAAAGTATGTGCCTCTTTGACCTAAAACATTATGCAACATTTTCGGCCACCCAAAAAGCCACACTAGTATTTCATTCAAGTGTGCGTTTACCCAAATCATTAAGTAAAACCATTTCCTTTTTGGTAGAAATTAAAATTTCAATTATTTTCATTTATTCAGCCCCTTTTGACAAGTACGTGCTTTAGGCACCAATTAGAAAGTCATTTAGCTGATAAATGAACTTTGACCACTAATCAACCATGACCTTGATGAGAGGACGGCACAGAAATACACCTTTGAGATGACCTAACCCGGTCTAGCTTCCCCACCCAGTGTCCGGGGTTTGGACGTGCCCGACCTGGGGTTCTGAATTAGGGCATTTATTATGTTAATAGCTTTTGGGTGACAGTGCTCAGAGTAAAATACTTTTGAATTACTCACAGATTAGTATATAGGGCTGGGGTTTTCCCCCGGTGAATAGAATAACTTATGCAGAGAGCCATACTGGACAGTGAAGTACAGTGCAGAATATTGTAGTGTTTAATATAGAAGAACCACAGTTAGCTTAGAAGGGCAGATGTAGAAGAAATAAAACTCTTTCGTTTAACCCCAAAGTGAACGTCTTGGGTTTTTGTACGAAGACCGCGCCAACTCAACACCGTGCGGCCGAACCGGGCAATCTTGAGTTACGATTGCGCATTGTAAAGGGGGTGGAAACTTTACAAGTGGCGAGCTTGCCAGGACTTCACTTTGGGGAAAAAACAGACAAAGTGAGAAACTAAGCAGTAGGCAAAATGAGTCAAGAGCAATTTCAAGTTCTTATTGAAAACCTCAGGGGCCTCGGGGAACAACAGCAAGTCGAGAGTGGATGACAGGCACGCAGATGGGCAGAAGAGGTTGAAAGAACTGCCCTGAAAGATTTAGCAGACCTGTGTTCCATCTGCGATGGATCAGTTCCCTCCGAGACCAGAGATTGGCTCGACCAAATGGAGCGGGCCATTACTAGAGGTAGGGACACGATCCTTAATTGTCCCACGCGACTGGCGTTAAAGACCACAAGAGGTGCCCTGGCAGCAGAAATTGATTACTGCCTACAACAGCAGAATGATTATTATGGTACTCCTTGGGATATCTTGAGGAACCATATATATGTAGGTCATTCCTCTCACCCGATGAGGCGGCATGTTTAAGAGCAAAAATAGAACAAATGAAGCAATCAGCATATGAGAACTGTGCCGCTTATAACCGCAAATTCAGAGACCTAGCAAGAAAAGCATACCTTCCCCCTCGCTCTGTGGATGCAGAGAGACAGCTCGTAATTTGTTATGCTAGAGGACTGACCCCGGCAGATCTAAGAAAAAAAACTGATCAAAAACGCCTGGCCCAGAACCTTGGATGAGGCCCTCGCCTACACTGATAATGCTGAGGTAGGTGCCCAACTGTACAAAACGGTAATGGGCATGGAAACAAGATATGAAGAGCCGATGGAAGTCGCAACGCAAGGGATGCTCGAGAAAGTAGAACAGCAATTAAAAAGAATGGCTACGAGAATAGCAAAATTAGAATGTGGCCTGGCCCCGAATCAGCCAGCCAGGTTCCGACAGAACAAACAAACACCCGCAAGAACACAGAGAAATGGAACAGTGAAGTGGACCGACGACGGCAAACCTGTGTGCTTTCACTGTGGAAAGATTGGCCACCTTCACCGTGAGTGTTACCAAGTGAAGGCCCAGGAAAAACAGCAGAATAATTTGAAAAAAAGCTAGCAAGTGCAAGAGGTGGACCTGACCCTCGTGTGGCCATTAACATTACTATATCAGGAATTAAATGTCACGCACTAATTGATACGGGGGCCAGTACTAGCCTCTTGCACAGAAAACTATTTAACACTTTATGCAGAACTATGAATAGACCTAGATTAATCAAGCCTTTAAGTGTCACATATGGAGTGACAGGACACCCAGTACCGGTGAGAGGGAAAACAGAGAACAAGATAGACCATGCTACAGTAGTAGACGTTTTAGTAGCTGACCAAGTGGACTATGACATGATAATTGGGAATGTCACGCTACTAAGAAATAATGGAGTCATTAATTATCAGCGAGGAACCCTGTTATGGTGTGGAAAGAGATGGCCTTTGACCTTTTACAAAGGTAAGAAGCAAACTAACTCTGTATCTGCTGTAGCGTGCAAGGCCCCCTTGACTGGTGTGGACTGCGTTGATAAAGTGCTGAGAAAATATGATGAGGTGTTCAGCATAGAGGGAGAGCCACAAGGAAAATTAACATTACAACCAATGAAAATAGACACAGGAGATGCAAAACCCATGAGACAACGACCCTATCGAGTACCTTTAGCTAAGCGGAAAATCGTCGAAGCAGAAATAGAAGAAATGCTAAGGCTAGGGATAATAAGGCCCAGTTGTTCTCCTTGGAGCTCACCTGTAACTTTAGTTCCTAAACGCGATGGAACTACACGATTTTGTGTGGACTATAGAAAATTGAACAAAGTGGTGACTAAAGATCCCTACCCAATACCATTAATTCAGGACATCCTGGACCTGATAAGTGGGTCAACACACTTAAGCACGATTGATTTACGTGCCGGATACTGGCAGTGCCCCATAGCAGAAGAAGACATTCCTAAGACTGCTTTTGTATGCCATTAAGGATTATATGAGTTTACTCGGGTTCCTTTTGGTCTTACATCATCTCCCGGATATTTCCAACGCACGATGGACTATGTTCTACATGACCTAATTGGACTGGTGTACTTGGATGACATAACCCAGACAGCCTCAGTAATCTGGCCCATATCTGGCCCATATCTGGCCCAGATCTGGCAACGTCTGGCAATATCTGGGCCAGATTTTGCCAGACACTTGCCAGATCTGGGCCAAGTCTGGCAAAGTCTGGCATTTATGCCACATTTTGCCAGACACTTGCCAGATCTGGGCCAAGTCTGGCAAAGTCTGGCATTTATGCCACATTTTGCCAGATGCTGCCCAGACTTGGGCCAGATATGGTACTTTCATTTTCATTTTTTTTTTCTATTTATTTATTTTTTATGGACTATAGTGAGCTGAATGCAGTGAACTGACGTCATTTGATAAATTTTGATTTAATTTATCTCTCTCTCTTTTCTTCAAAGTCCCCTCATAAGTGTGCTATTTGTTTAATTTGACTTGACATTTGAATGAATTCACTGTTCTAAAACTTTTTTGAACTACTCGTTCCGCTGTTTTAAGATTCCGCTTTTTATGATAAGCCGGTCAAGGACCCGGATGTAGCGTTTCTTCTAAAGAGTTATGGATATGAAAAAAGCACAAGCTTATCAAACTGATACAATTCGTTAAGTGATTTGATTCGTGATGCGATTTATTTCGAAGGCATCAACACTGGCGATGAGGATTAACACTAGTGCAAAACTGTGAGACAACTTTCTTTGAGAAAATGGAGGAAAAATGTGAAAATACGAAATTCGAACCGTACAGAAGTCCGGAGACATTAGGGTCACGCTCGACGTGATGGCTAGACAGTTTTAAACTCTTCGCTGACGGAGAAGGATTGATCGTTTCAGAACCAACGGACGGCATGAATAATGAACAAAGCTAGAAAATTAAAAATACATGACAGAGGAGACGCGCGCTTATGTTGTATTCAGCAGGGACAGGTGTACAAGATATTTTCAGGACTCTCCCAAACACAGGTTAGAAACATGAATATACATAAGACAGTTAACGCTTTAAATGAAATTGGAACACCAGAAACTGTGAGTATGATGAAACCGAAGTCATTTGACAAACCAAGCCAGTCTTAACATTACGAGTTTAGACATGAAAAACGAAGTAGAAACTCCCCGACTGAGAAAACATGGAACGTTGGATCACTTTGCAAAAGTCTGCAAAACTGAAACTATTATTCATGTAAATGACAGCTTTGAACATGATAATCCAGGAGTGCATATACATTTGGTGTGGGAACCAATGCAATATACACAGAAGACATGGAGGAAATAGAGGAGGTGTTAATCTCAGTGTATTACCAGATTCAGGTGCATCATGTAATATCATTGATGAAAATACATGGAGAATTCTGAAATCCAAGAAAAATAAATGTGGCTCTTGTGGAGGACCAGAAAACAAACAGTATTATTCATACACGTCTGAGAAACCTTTAAAAGTGAAGGGAACATTTGAATGTGACGTAAAGGCAAGCAAAGGAAGAGACCAGTAGTAGTGAAAGGACATGGGATTTGATATGAGTTGATTAGTTTTGAGAATTTTCAGTGTGGTTTAAGGAATAAAAGTTGGAGTTCATATGCTATTCTGCAAATGTTTGAAAAGACATTTTAAAGACTGAACTGTCAATTAACATGTTTTTAAAGGACCGTTTCTCTCCAAGAAAGGAAGGGATGTTGTGTTTTGACTTGACATTTGAATGAACTGTTGTTAACTTGGTAGAGTTACTTGTTCCATTGTTGATTCCTTTAATAATTATAAGCTTGTCAAGGAAAAAATATTTCCCCCTCAAACTCCTCCCCCCCCCCCATGTATATGCATAATTAATTACAATTTTTGTAATTTGTGTTAATTCAGATTCGATGAGCAGCTTTGTGTTGAAAAAAAAATTGCTGTTATAACTGTTTTCTTTACATGTATGTAAGTGACATTTCCTCCTGTTAAGTGTCTGTATATTTGCCTTTTTGCAGTGTAGTTTTTTTTTTTTTTTTTCAAACATACATTGTTTTGTACAAAAAGACAAGGAGTGGCCCTTAATTTGTTACATGTTAGTTGCCAGCAAGGTTATATAATGTGTAATAATTTTGTTTAGGGTTTTAGCACAGAATAAATACTTGAATTTTGAATCTTGTATGTCTTTTTTTTATAGTAATCTTAATTGAATAATTAAAAATAATTTTAAAAAAGAAAAAAAAAACAATCTGGGCCATATGTGGTCCATGTCCGGCCCTAATCTGGCCCACATCTGGCCCACTTCTGGTCCACAGCCGGCATGCCATACCTTTGCCAGATATTGCCAGATCTGGGCCGACATCTGGCCACATGAGCAAATGTGGACTGGGCCAGATGTGGCAATGTCTGGGCCAGATCTGGCCCAAACATTGCCACATCTGGCCCAGATCTGGCAAGCCATACGTGGGCCATACGTTTTGCCAGACGTTGCCAGATCTGGGCCAGATGTGGGCCAGATTACTGAGGCTGTCTGGGAATTGTCTTTTCCAACGGTCAAGAACGATTGAAGAAAGCAGGCCTGAGAATGAAACCTTCAAAATGCGAATTCATGAAGACTGAAGTGAAGCTACTGGGATATGTCGTATCCGAGAACGGAGTGCGTAGTGACCCAGAAAAATTGGAAGCCATAAACAAGTTACCACCCCCACGCACAGTCAAAGATGTGCGGTCATTCAT
Organism: Lingula anatina; assembly: GCF_051362555.1. NCBI lineage: Eukaryota > Metazoa > Brachiopoda > Lingulata > Lingulida > Lingulidae > Lingula > Lingula anatina. Next base: position 20,761,674 of record NC_141771.1, on the reverse strand, counting down.
CGGTATATGCAATTATTATGCCAGAACCATACCCGACTTTGCCAAGGTTGCCGAACCCCTGTATCGACTAATGAAAAAGAGGCAAACATTTCACTGGGGAGAAGAACAACAAACGAGTTTCAAAAGACTAAAAGAACTGTTATGCTCCAATCATGTCATGGCCTACCCCCGACTGAATGAGCCATATAAGTTGTATGTGGATGCATCAGACTACGCGATAGGAGGAGTTCTTGTCCAAAATGACGAAAGTGGTGTGGAGAGAGTCGTCCAGTACTATCGCATAGCCTGTCAGGACTGCAACTAAGATGGCCGATCATTGAGAAGGAAGCGTATGCCATGGTGTACAGCATCTCAAAGCTACGTGCATATCTATATGGTTGCCCGCTGACCGTTTACACAGACCATAAACCACTGAAATCTTTATTCACCAAAGAAATGAGGAACACCAAAGTACAAAGGTGGGCTATTCTCATGGAAGAATTCGGTGCAAAGATCGAATACATTAAAGGAAAAAAGAATATCAGGGCAGACGTGATGAGCAGATTACCCAATCCACCTTCAGAAACAATAGCCACTTTCGACACCTCCCATTGGATTGACCCAGAATGCATCCCCGATGAATATGCCTTGAGACGTGTACCACTGGAAGCAGACGACATTGATCCAAAAGAACTTTTGATACAACAAGAAGACGAATTCAGAGAGGAGTTTAAGTTAGCTCTAAATGAGGATTCGGAATATGAAGTGCTGAGCGGCCACCTATATTCCATTAAGAGACCAACTAGCACCAGCGCCATCTACCCACGGATATTGTTACCATCGCCATACCGTGAAAACGTGATTAAACGTTGTCACGAAGAGGTGGGACACTGTGCCAGTGGTAAAACTCTTGACAGAGTACGGCAGAGTTACGTATGGCCCGGAATGCGTGCCGACATCCAAGATCAGTTAGATCGATGTGCAACATGCAAAGTGCATATTCCCCGACAACAAGGTGCGGAGTATGGAGAAATGCCTATGCCAGCAGCCATCAATCAGATAATTGGGATGGACCTAATTGGCCCATTTGTAGAATCATCAAAAGGAAATAGGTACTGTCTCAATCTGATTGATCACCTCTCAGGATGGGTAGAGAGTTACCCAATTCCCAACAAGACCTCCGAAGCAGTGGAGTCAGCGCTCACCAAAGATTTCTTCCCACAATTCAGATTTCCGGAAGTAATTATTACCGATCGAGGAAAGGAATTTTGCTCTAAAGCTTTTGAACATTTCCTGTCAAAGGTAGGTGTGGAACATAGACGAACGACCAGCTACTCGCCGGAAGCCAATGGTAAAACTGTACGAGTAAACCGTACCATCAAAGAAATCCTGACGCGATTGCTCAACAATGAACCACACAGGTGGGAAGAGAAGATGGGCAGCACATTAAAGGCCTACTGCAACTCTGTGAGTACCGTGACCGGCTATACTCCATATTTTCTGATGTATGGACGCCGTGCCAGATTACCACTCACCAAGTTGCTAATGCCTTCACCAGCAACACACCCGCTGAATGGTCGACTACAAGATATGACTGAAGCCCTACAGACAGCTAAAATCAACCTAGAAAACTCCCGGAAGTACAACCGTGCACGACTGAATGCCCGAGCGAATGCGGAGCAACTTCAGATCGGCGACACGGTAATATTAAAAGCACAAGAGCGCCTGACCTTCACCAGCAGTTGGGATCCACAATATGAGGTAATCAATAGGCAAGGCAAGGTCTATACCATTCGTCATCAGCAGACTGGGAAAGTTTTGACAGTAAACAGAAATAAATTGTGTTTAGTAGACCCCAACATATCTTGGGATGACGTAAAACACAGACCCAGAAGACCACCACCGGCACGCCCTCCACTGATTCCATTTGTCATCCAGGATCAAAGAGAGCCACAAGAAGATCAAAAGGAAAGGCAACTACTTAACACCATACCTGAGCCAAGTAGCGGCACTCCTGCCGCAGGCACAGAGGGAGACACATCTGAACTAGAGTGGGATCACTCTGCCGAAGTCGAACCCAGACAAGAGTATCGTCAGCCGACACATCAGTACAACACCTGGTACAGAAAAAGGGCGAGAGAATGGACGGAGAAAAGAGATATCCCGTTGGGTCCCAAATTCCCCCACCTCAAAGATATCAAGCAAAAACATCGTTGGAGAACATCAGAGATGGAAGGACGAGGGGACAACAAAAGAAGACACATAGACGAGGCTATGGACTTACCCTCGCTCTATTACTCCTTATTGTAGGATGGGCTAAAGCAAATGACATAAGCCCACTAAGAGACGGACTGCTAATCACTGGGAGAGAACCAATGAGGATCCAAACCATTGAATGGACCCTCTTGGTAGTGATAGACCGACCCACATTCAAACTGCCAATAGAAGACACCCTGAAGAACATGCAAACTAAAATAGGTACGACCTATCAAGATGGTTGGATTGAACCTCAAGACCTGTCGCAGCTGGTTCTCCGATTGCAGAAAGCTCGGAGAGCGTTACTGAAAATGACTACCATTGTGAATTACCACCTAAATTTGCCAGAGATTGAGAATCCAATCGCCGTTCGAAATGGCCAGCGAACCAAGCGAGGACTTTTTTAATTTTGGCGCAGATCTGGGAAAATCCATTTTCGGCCTAGCTAGAGACGAGGATGTTGAAGAATTGAAGAACATTGTTTTAAGTACACGAAGAAATAACCAGGTACTCGTACATCGAATTAACAAGCTCATCTCAGTACTAAATCACACTGTGGACACCATTAACATCGGACGAAGACGTCTCAATGACATCTCCAACTATCTGAATATGGTCGTCACCAACCGCTTTAGAGACTTAAACCGATTTGCTAATGTCACCAGGGTTGGTTTGAATAAGATGTGGGCTACCTACCAGCTAGATCGAGCGGTCTACTCTTTCGAACAGCTTGTAAGGGACTACAGACTACTTTTTGAAAAGTTCAATCGTCAAAAGGCTAGTCTGGAGTTGGGACGCCTGACAGAAGAACTCCTGCCACCGTCTCAACTGTTAGAAACACTTGCACTGGCAGCGGACAATGCAACAGATGTGTTGATAGACCCGCTACAGTGGTATTATGAACACATTACGGTCTCCCCGGTGTGGGGAGGGAGCACCTTAATCTACAAGGTCAAACTACTGTTGATCAGCCAGGAGGAAGCGACCAGATACGATATCCGGTCCTTCAAGCAGCCATACAACAACACAGGGTTCGCTAGCCGAGTTGTACATGGTGAAGCCACTATCGGTATAGTAGAGTGAACCGGAAATGTGTTTTACCCGTCTGGCTGCATTGGCTGGAAACCTTTGGTGTGTAGGACCGGCGCCGTCTACATCCGAGGTTCAGAATTATGCTCCAGAGCCATCATCTCGCACAACCATGCGCAGTGGAGTGCATGTAAGGTGGAGCTGACCTCTGGCAGTGGCATTTCCACTGCCACAGAAATAGTCTTGGGCGAATACGTATTGGTAACCTGGGGAGAAGAGGTGACGAAGCGATGCCACCGTTCACGACCGGTCTCATACCCGCTCAAGGCAGGAACCTATCTTGTGACGCTCCTGGCTAAATGTACGATAACAGGAAGTAACTTTACCCTTCCTGGTATAACAGAGAAAGCAGGTCGAGTCTCACTCAGATCTCAACTGGTAAACGACATTCCATCCCTCAATGTGCACGAATTGATACCATCAGGAATCATCGCAAAAAGATTGAGAAATCCAAATTTTCAAAATCTTGAACCAGTTGCGCACCTTCACCTAGCGCCACTGATTGAGCAGGAACCGGACTTTTGGTCTGCACCGACCAGCGGAATGTCTGTTACGTACGTTGCGGGGATTGTCATAGCATGCATGATAATTCTAATTGTTCTTTGTATCTGTTTGCGTCGTCACCGCAAACGACTTTGTTTTTGTGCCCACCGATACAACCGACCAGAACCACCAGAACCAGTGCAACTGAGAATGCTGGCGGAAACTGTACATCAATATGAAGAACCCATGGACATTGACCAACCGACACCTGGAACATCACGTGGAACGAGGCGATCAACAGAGTGTCCTAATACCCTGGAGATTCCACCACCGCCAGAGTGTCTAGACGGAGAGGATGGAGCACAACCCCAATCCCCGAATGGGTATCTCACTATGAGGAAAACGGAAGAACAACCGTATTCCAACGCAAGGAACAATACGACAGTTCTCTATACTGTCCCACCGGCCAAACGGTCGCGGTATTATGTCTAGAAAACATGGACACGAAACGATGCATGAATATGGAAGGAACTATACATGGAAACAGAACTATGAATATACATGAATATGGAATGTTAGAATTCCATAACAATTAGGAGCATAGACTTGTGTAACTGTAATGAACATTGAATGAATAACTAAAGAATTATTAGTATTAAGTAACCTTAGAAACATATATTCATTTTGGTAGAAATAATTGGAAGACAAGATGGAACTTGTCTTTTGGGGAATGAAGGTGTAAAGTATGTGCCTCTTTGACCTAAAACATTATGCAACATTTTCGGCCACCCAAAAAGCCACACTAGTATTTCATTCAAGTGTGCGTTTACCCAAATCATTAAGTAAAACCTTTTCCTTTTTGGTAGAAATTAAAATTTCAATTATTTTCATTTATTCAGCCCCTTTTGACAAGTACGTGCTTTAGGCACCAATTAGAAAATCATTTGGCTGATAAATGAACTTTGACCACTAATCAACCATGACCTTGATGAGAGAACGGCACAGAAATACACCTTTGAGATGACCTAACCCGGTCTTCCCCACCCAGTGTCCGGGGTTTGGACGTGCCCGACCTGGGGTTCTGAATTAGGGCTTTTATTATGTTAATAGCTTTTGGGTGACAGTGCTCAGAGTAAAATACTTTTGAATTACTCACAGATTAGTATATAGGGCTGGGGTTTTCCCCTGGTGAATAGAATAACTTATGCAGAGAGCCATACTGGACAGTGAAGTACAGTGCAGAATATTGTAGTGTTTAATATAGAAGAACCACAGTTAGCTTAGAAGGGCAGATGTAGAAGAAATAAAACTCTTTCGTTTAACCCCAAAGTGAACGTCTTGGGTTTTTGTACGAAGACTGCGCCAACTCAACACTGTGCGGCCCAATCTTGCGTTACAATTACGCATTGTAAAGGGGGTGGAAACTTTACAAGTTGACTGTGTCTAATGAAAAATCTTCTTTGGACAATATATTTGGTTAAACTGAAAATAACATTGAAAAAATTGGCAAATCCCAAGGTTTAATGAAAAGCATCTTCTACAGACAATATATTTGAGAAAACATAAAATGACACTGAAAACACTGGTAAATACCATAGCTTAAAAATGTTAAATGTTTATAATTTTGTCAAATCTTGTCCAATATTTCTTAAATTTGTACAGATGATACTTAACAACAATAAAAATCTGTGATAAGCAGATTAGTTGTCTGGGTCTAATGAAAAGTATCTTCTGCAGACAATGTATTTGAGAAAACATAAAATGACACTGAAAACACTGGTAAATCTCTCTCTCAAGTGCCTTGTCCCATTAGGACGTTGGCGATCATGGACTTCCACCTCTTCCTGTCCTTTGCGGTCTTCAACAGGTCTAGCTCCGCTATTCCTGTCCATCTACTTATGCTTGCTGTGTATGTTAATCTTTGCCTGCCCCTGCTTCGCTTTCCATTGATCTTGCCTGTCACACTAAGATGTTCCAGCTCTTCCTTCCGCATTACCTGTATGCTTTTTAGAAGGAAACGCTTTGTTCCTACTCTCTCCAACACTTCCTGATTTGTCATTCTCACTGTCCAAGATATTCTCATCATTTTCCTGAGAAACCACAACTCTGCCGCTTCTATTCGTTGTTCTATACCTTGGGATGTAGTCCAGCATTCGCTTCCATAAGTGAGAATGGAAAACACATAACAACTCAACATTCTAATCTTTGTCGTCATAGAAATTTTGTTGTTCTTCATTATGCTACCCAGTTTGCCTATCAATGCCAGATGCAGATTACTCCTTACAGTGGGTTTCTGGAATGGGTTGCTGTTAGCACAATATTTGTAGGGGAGAAAAGCTGTTTGGAGAGATTTTTTTCTGAAACATAAACAAGGTGGCGGCCTACACTTCTTATTGCTATTCAGCTACCGAAAATGCACCTAAGATTTATCCTATCCCATTCCCACTAATGATTAAACAATTACAACTGTATAAAGACCCAACTTTCCTCATCTAATACTACAAGTATAAGCATTTGTACTGAGTGGGAAATATTTTTCGTTCAATTTTTATTCTGCACACACCACCTCGTGAGATAGTCGTGGAACTAGATACTTACAAAGTGAGACCTTACATCATAGATGTTGCAATCTATCTTAATATTACGCAAAGTAATGAATCTAAACTCTCTTACCTGTTTTCTAGGACCTTATTCAACATCATATTCCACGCCCCCTCCCCCCCAAAAAAGGGACACCACCACCAGTCTTATGCTTGACAAGCTTAATAAAATGCAATCAACAAGAGTCCTCAAAATATGCAAAAAAAAAAACATACTAAAAATGGTTTTCAACTTGCAGATCTTCAAATTGACCTGTATTTTCCTAACATTGATCACTCCTGTGATTTTCTAGAAAATGGGTGTATTGGTTTTCCTTAAGAAAACCTAGGGGCAAAACTTCATATCTTTGCTAGTTTTGAAGATATGAGGGGCAAGAAAATTTGCAAAGTTCAGTTCAGGGTGAAAAAGAAGGTCAAAGGTCAATTTCAGTTTAGGACTTCCTATTCAAGTTCAATAGTAACTATTGACATTTTTTTGCCATTTTTGGAGATATAAAGGCCCGAAAACATCATAAAATGTAGGTCAAATGTCAATTTCAAGTCACAGTTAGATTGCTAGTATATGGCTTAATTCCTATTCAAGTTCAGCAGTAACTTTGGGCGTATCTCTGCCAGTTTTCAAGATATAAGGGATACAAACTTTGCAAAGTTCAGTTCGTGGTGAAAATTAGGTCAAAGGTCAATTTCACGGTCACAGTTACATTACCAGTATATGACTTCCTATTTAAGTTCAATAGTAACAAGGGCATATGTCTGCTAATTTTAGAGTATTTCACATTTTATTTTCACCAAGAGATGGGTACCCAGGTCCTTGCAGTCTAGGAGGAGAAGTGGTAACGGTGACTTGTATCCCACGACACCCTGCAGAGCCTTAATTACGAGACGGGTCGGGACTAAAACCATGAGTAATGCCAGCGTACATGCTGGTGGTACTAATAATTTCATTGTTAGTAACACAGTTTTCTTTACATAACGTTTATGATGGAAGTGTACAAAGTAGTTTTTTTGTCAATTTTGATGCAATATTACAAACTGATTAAAAGTGAAATTACCACCAACTTAAATATCTAATATAAATAACATGGATGTGTAGAAAATTTGATTACCATTCAGCTTCATGCCCATGGAGTTCCAAGTCTGACAGTGAAAATGCCAATAAATTTCACAAAAACAACAACTTCAGAAAATGAAGCCAATTAACACTGCTTTTCCAACTCACACTGCATTATAGTCCTAATTACCGTAAAAACACTTATTGTGTCTGTATATAAAAATCAAGATATATTACCAGTATAGCTTCCCAGTCACAAGAACTTTACTGTAAGGTGCTGCCCCCAAGCAGATGAAAAAAGCACTAAAATGCAGCAGAGGGGAGGGTATGCAAAACTTACTGCAGGCAGTAAAATATCACCTTGAAATGGAAAATAACACACCAAACTAAAAGAAAATTAACAAATTAATTCCTAAAACTCATTAAAAAAATTCAAACAATCCAAAATAGAGGAAAAACCTCAATTTTATCTTATATGTAAATCTTCTTGCCTCAAAATTATCAAATTAGGCTGACCAAAAAGTGATGTATAACCTCCATGTCTCTCTTACACACACACACACACACACACACCAACTCATCATAGAGATTATATGAAGACAATGTAGCATGACATGATGTATAAATTCCATCTTTCTCTTGCACACACGCAAACACATACACTACAGACACATACACCAAGTCATCTTTGATATTAAATGAAGACACAGAAGCATGACACAATGTTATAGTTATAAATAGATTTCTCCCCCAGTCACATAGGCCTGCATGTTATGTGGAGCTTTAGATTAATTGTAATGTTATGACAATACTTGATGAGCTGAACACTTGTTTCTTTTATATTTCTTCTGTTTTTGACTTTAAATTAATACAACTTTTAATATCAGCATGATTTCATTCCTGTATTTGGTTTACTTTTTTTTAAATATCAATTTTGAAGTTTTGAAGCTTTTAACACTTAACTCTCTAAGGCAAGAAAGATCCACTCATTCGAAAAAAAGACCCCCCCCCCCCCCCCTTTTGAAATTGCTGGCTATATACGGGCCTGCCGTGAGATGTGTCCAGATCACTGGGGTCGCTACTATGCTACAGCAACCCCTAACTCCAGCAATGGTGATAAAGCAGACCTTGAAGGCATGTGTGGTAGAAATGCAAAAGGACACTGAGCCAACACCTGTGAAATACCACATTTTAGATGGTGATTCACATGCACTAAAGGACTTAATTCCAACCTACCTCACAGGCATCAACAAGTAACAGCCCTCCATTGTTACTGAAATTTAAAGACACCCATCACCTCAGTCTTGGACAGAATTCATGTGCACCGGCCAAAGTATCTTGGAGCTCTGGGATGTTTTCTAGACAACTGAAAATGGACAATTAAAAACTGATTAACAGATTCAGTGATGATGTTAAGCAGCAGTGTGCTACGACATTTTCACTGTAATATCAGCAGGCCCGTAGCCAGGGGGGTTTGGGGGGTTCGAAAGAAAGAACCACCCTTTTTGCTGGGAAAAGGTCCACCCTGGGCAAAATTTGATCTATATGTACTTGATGATTTTATGGTAAAAGGTCCACTTTTTCAGAAAATGAACGCCCCCCTCCCCCCTCCTCTGAAATTGCTGGCTACGGGCCTGATCAGATGTGAACATGATGGTTAAAAAAACTGACCTATACCACTGATGCCATGATAGAATGTTACAATGTGAACCATAACTTGTACAAAAGAGGCAATTAAGTCATTCACCCAGCAGGCATAGTCACGTTGGATCAACGTTGAAAACAGATTGATACGTTGAATTGCCGTTGATCTACCTAAATTCAACTTAAAATCAACGTTGATCCAGCCACGTCAAAACACCGTCATAATGTGATGTTGACTCAACATTGTATTTTGGTCATTGACACAACCTTGCAGACATGGATTGTAATTTAAAATATTAATTATTGAAAACATGATACTTTGTTTATCAATACTGTAAATAACTTTATCAAAATAATTTTTAAAAAAGTGTTTTAAAGTAAAAGTGACAGTTGTTTTGTGTCTTTAGTGAACCAGTGAATTTTCTTAACTTGTTATTCAGAAATACATTCCAATAAACTGAATTCCTTGCAAGGTCAGCTAACACTAGGATGAATAAGATGCTGTAAATATGATGGAGTGAAGTTAATTATGTTGACAGTTCTCGGTACCCTGTTATAGATAGACAGGTTGAGGTAACTGTGACTCTGTTATATATATATATATATATCTAAACCTTGGAAATTTTAACTTAAAGGCCATACATATATACCCTACATATATTTAGCCATCAAACATGTCCTACTGCTAAACACATCCAAGCTAAAAGGGTGTACCATGCTTAGGTACAAAACCTGCTTAGGAGCTAAATGCGTTGAAAAAATCAGACAAAGCAGGCACTTGGATGTTTTTACAGTGTACGTTATAATTGTGTACCTGTGTTTTGTACCAAAAATAAAAACTTTTCAGGTCATTTTAATGTCTTTTTATGCAAGAATGTTGTCTAACAACTGGGGTTGATACAATGTTGTTATCTGACGTTGAGCCAACTTTCAAATCCAATATTTATCCAACATATTATCAACATTATGGTTCAATGTTGTTTCAACGTTAAAACAACATAATTTGCCCACTGGGTCACATGCCAGGGTACAAAAAGGTACCACTGAAACAAGCCCATGCTACCAGAGGGCTACAGGCTACATATGACTGATAAGGATAAAAACAAATTAAGACAAGCTATTGGCTACAAAATAGACAGAAATGCAGTACATACTCTCTCAGCAATTTAATAGTAACAGCCAGAAGCAGAAGCAGTAAACCACTGACACTAATACATCAACAAAGCCAAAATGTGTCGCAACGTCAAGGAATTTCAGTGGCAGAGTAGACACACAGTACAGCTTCTGGATCATACTGGGGCCATCCTTGCTCAAAATTCCTCTGTTCGTTGCTAGCTGAAAAGTGAACATGAACAAGTCAAAAGGAGAAAAGACTAAAAAACAAGTCAAATACATGCAAAACAAGAACTGTTCTAAGAAAATAGAAAACGTAGGACTCAAGGCCAGAAAAAGTTATCAGTACAGAAAAGGCATGCCACAGAAAGCTATTAGATACCATCCAGATCACAGTAATAATGAACAATTTGAATTTGATACATACCCTGTTATCTGTTATTTATTCATTAAATTGTTTTTTATGGATTGGGGGTGAAAGGTAGGGTTGATTTTAAAGTAACACTTAAAAGATGGGGCTAATGTTCAGGGTCACACTTAAAAAAGTGGGGTTAATTTTACGTTAAGGGTAAGGGTAAGACTTGGGGCTAGACTTAGGATAAGACTTAGGGCTAGGGTAATGATTAGGGTTAGCCTTAAGGACCATTCCCACAGATATTTAGTATAAACAGTATACCTTACCAGTATAGCCTCCCAGTCACAATAACTTCACTGTAAGTAACACAGTTTTGTTTTCATAACATTTGTGGTCGCAGTGCACAAAGTAGTTTTTTGTCAATTTTGATGCAATATTACAAACTGATTAAAAGTGAAATTACCACCAACTTAAATATCTAATATAAATAACATGGATGTGTAGAAAATTTGATTACCATTCAGCTTCATGCCCATGGAGTTCCAAGTCTGACAGTGAAAATGCCAATAAATTTCACAAAAACAACAACTTCAGAAAATGAAGCCAATTAACACTGCTTTTCCAACTCACACTGCATTTTAGTCCTAATTACCGTAAAAACACTTATTGTGTCTGTATATAAAAATCAAGATATATTACCAGTTTAGCCTCCCAGTCACAAGAACTTTACTGTAAGGTGCTGCCCCCAAGCAGATGAAAAAAAGCACTAAAATGCAGCAGAGGGGAGGATATGCAAAACTTACTGCAGGCAGTAAAATATCACCTTGAAATGGAAAATAACACACCAAACTAAAAGAAAATTAACAAATTAATTCCTAAAACTCATTAAAAAAATTCAAACAATCCAAAATAGAGGAAAAACCTCAATTTTATCTTATATGTAAATCTTCTTGCCTCAAAATTATCAAATTAGGCTGACCAAAAAGTGATGTATAACCTCCATGTCTCTCTTACACACACACACACCTGCAGATTCCTTACACACCAACTCATCATAGAAATTTTATGAAGACAATGTAGCATGACCCGATGTATAAATTCCATCCCTCTACTGTACAGTCTACTTCTACTGTACATTATTTAATCATTCCAAAAACTATCATAGAATTCACTGGCCAGGATTCATACAGGTACAGACACATAAGAGCAATTGGCGTCCAGTGACTTTTCAGGCACTAGTTCAAGTAGTTTTCAAGGATTTTTTTTTAACTAATGAGGGCAAGTTATACACTAACACAATTGTACATACCAAAGGAAAAAAGACTCACTTCATTTAAACTTTGTATTTTTTGAAAATTGACGATGAAAAGTACTAAAGATGCTTTAAAAGGTATTATCTCCATCTGTGAATTATTACCTCCGCCAAGGAGGTTCTGTTTTTGGTTCCGTTAGTTTGTCTGTCTGTCTGTCTGTTAGCAACATTACAGAAAAACTTATGGACCGATTTTGATGAAATTTTATAAAACTGTCAGAAGTGGGCCAAGGAACAGATGATAAGTTATTGGTGGTGATCTGGATCATTAATCAATCAATAATCAAAAATCAAAATGGCATTGGGTGGAGACTTTGCTGCCGTGGCGGAGGTCTGCACTGTCAGAGTGCTTTTCTAGTTGTCTATGCATTCATGTCAAAAACTACAAAGTTTGAATTAATATTTTGACAAGGACCAAAACGGTTAAATGCAAACCTTTTTCAAGTTGAATAGCAATTTCAAGTACTTTTCAAAACCTCAAACAGAATTTAAAGTGCTGGGCTAAAGTTGAACACTTTCCAAGGCTCTATGGATCCTGGTGCATTAGTAAATTATAGGAAAATACAAAATTAAAATATTTACCTGTCATTCTTTGCTAGTGGTTACAAAATGTTGAATTTGACCAAAAATTTCAAACTTTCTCTGGGAAGCTATAATTTTGTGATGTGATAGCTACACCATCACAGTTTATCATTTCATCAAAAGGGAAACAGCAGATGCCCTTGTCAAGGCACACAGGAGAGTTGAACAGCTATACCCACCAAATCCATGATGTGTTACACTGGGAGATATATTTGGCACAAACTAATGAAAGCCGAATGGAATGTTTTCAGTTTTAGTTTAAATCATAAGGGGGTGTTGTCTCAATGCTTTAAAACTGGTTTTGAAGAATTCAATCCACATTTCATAATTAATCAAAATGGTGAATATGTGGGTTATGGTAACATTATTGACACATGAACAAAAATTTTATATAATCATGTAAATGATAATAATATTTTAGCTATAATCCACACACACTTCAATCATGAAGGGAACATCACTCTCACATGCTTTTAAATTGGAATTGACAAACAGAGGATAAATGCGCATATTTTGTTTACTGTAACTCTCCCAGCAGACAAATGACATTGATTCACCGTTGAATCAATGTTAATTTTGGTGGATCAACGTTGAATCAACGTAGAATCAATGTCATTTGCCTGCTGGGTCTGTTACATGGGACACACAATGAACAAAGTTGATCTAAAGAATGTTCCAGATTGTAGTTTTTTTTTTCAGAATTATTATCATTTTTTATTATTTTAACACAATAAAGTTCAGTTAAATACAAAATTTAACAAAATGAAGTTCAATGTAACACAAAGTTCAGTATTATAAAATTCTTTCTGACATCTGTGGACCACACGGTGATATCTGCTCTGTGCTCACCAAGGCATCCACTCTTGGGATTCTGAAAAAAAAAAAACATACAAAGAATCTGTTTACTCTGATAACGAACTATGGGTAACCTAAGATTACAAATAGTTTATTGCTTATTCAAACAAAGTACAGTGCATTATGAGTGGCAAACAGGCATTTCTGGGACACCTATTTCATCACCCATTTTCGGTGCTTCATTGTGTCTCTGTATAATGTAAGTGTTGCGATTAATCCATTATTGCTGTTTTTACAGACGGTTAAGTTTTAAACGTACTGAATACAGTGTAGCAGCTTAATTTAAGACAAAACTAAAAAAAGTCATTCAATTTCGATGATTGAGTTTTCCAGAACAAGAGAACATGAATACGGTGTCACCACATTACCATGTGACACAGACGAAAAACAGAAGTTCAGAAGAAGTCACCTCACTAATCGAATGGTAAGAATCAATCGGTACACATATAGACCTATGTTGAAACTATATATTGAGGAAAAATGAAATGAAATTCAGTATTTCTCACCATCATACAAAGAAGATCCCTATAAATGGTCCCGTAGCGGATAAATTGAGGGAATTACACGTGTGCCCCTGCATCCGATCTTGAGATCGTAGCTGCGTTACAAGTTATTCGAATGGGACACGTGCCACTTTGAACTGACTTTTCAGTGTGCAAAAGAAGCCATTTGTGTGTGAGACATCATCAATTAGTGGGTATGGAAGCAGATCGCTATTGATGTATTATTTTCACGCTGCATTTTAAAGTAGTCTGATAAAAATCAATCTCTGAAGTTTCAGCGTAACTAAGGTTACATGGGACACGGTGAAGAAAATTCAACCTTGTTGAGCAAGAAATGTGAAATTCTTAAGAAAACTGATATTAGCTGCATGGACTTCGAATTCGTGACAAAAACTAACCGACAGACTACTTTGGATGCACTGAAGAGTTTTAATATGGAAAGATAGGATTAGATGAAGTTTTCATTGGGCTGGGACACATTAGCTACGGTAATTTTGTGACTTCAAATAAATTTTTATTTAAATAACCATGTGCACATTCTGTTTATCATATCTTCTTGCAGTAGGTGTATTTCCTGCTTCAATTATTCATTCAAAACCTAAACAAACTGTTCATAAAAAGAGGTAGGGTCAGAATTCCACGCCATTTTGACCGTATTTTCGCTATATTTTTTCTTTTTCTCTTTTTTTGCTTTAATAACAGCATCCTCCTTGCTCATGCATCTTCTCTGATTTGTTATTGAGACATACACAACAATGTCATGAGAATTTCATTAGCTATCTAAATTTAAATTACATTCTTGTTATGCTGCACCCCCCCCCCCCCCAGTGTACCACTAGCAAAGAATGACAGTTACATGCTCACTTCTTATTCTGTCTCTTTAACTTTGCATTTTTCTTTCTAATTTTACAAAAAAAAGTCTTCTTTTTCAATCCAGAAATCAATGTTTTCAGATTACTTGCCTCTTCCTTAGAACATTCCTGACCTAGCTTCTGGCTTAGATTTTTGAAACAGCTTAATGGTTATGTACTGCCCTTATGTACTGCCCATTTAAACTGTGCTATGTATAGTTATTTGACCTGACTGAGCAAGCTGTAGGCAAACTGTTTATATCAAACTGACAGTTAAGATAAACAAGTCAATAGCTTGAAATGAATTTGGTATATTGAAGTTAATTTTAATCACAAGTCCGACTTAAAATTGATGCTAACTATGAGGTTTAAAATTTATATATTATGCAATTGTATATTATAATAAGACTTCAATCATTTGTCTGATTTCAATAATAACAATAGCAATAATAATAAATATAATATTTTCACAGCATTATTAAAAAATATAAATCTGTTCACTCAGTTAATTTTTATAGGTTATGGTAATGTGCCCCGAATTTCGAACGGTTCTTAAATTTTGAACGATCTTAAAATCAGCCGTCTGGAGTTTTTTCTGGGCCATGAATTTCGGCCAGTAAGCAATTTTGTGCGATCTTGATTTTTATGAATTTCGTACACCTTAAAATCAGCCATTGGGCTATTTTTTAGCGCTCATAAAGATCTAACGGTCGGCAATGTTGCCCTAGCATACCTTTACCTGAGTACTACATGTGCAGCCCAAGGTGCAAGATAACGATCAGTACAGTTAGTTTAGGATGCTAAACAACAACGTCATCACCATTCATTCAGATAACAGGAGAATCTATTAAAGGTACATACAAAGTCAATTTTTTTGTCATAAAAACCAACCAAATGCCAGCATATAGTTTCAAGTAGTATAACTAAGAGAATTACCAAAAGGCATTGTTTAATTTTACCCGAAAGTGATGTTTGAACAGATTTTTCTGCTAGCATTCTATGCTGTATGTCAATGGGGCAGAAAAGTAGGTCACAAAAGTAGTTGACAACCAAAAATTTTAAGAAAGGAGCACTCTAAAGCTCTTTTATGGCTGATCGGGTGATTTATTCAGTTTATCCCTTGGCATGTCGAATTTATTAGAGTCGTATAAGAAACTAGAAGAAGTGGTTTACATGTGTTTCTGGGAATCCACGCTCCACCGATGCTCTGTTCGTATGTACATTTAAGAGTTGGGCTGTTGTTTCTTTACAGCAGTACTCAGTGTGAGATAGCAATCGGTATTTTTGCTGAGGCACACAATAGCACTGTTAACAGTAGAGACTTCAGTAACAGAACAAAAGAAGCAATATTAAGCGCTGCAATAAAGATTACCATTATTGCTTTCTTGTCTCGCTCAGATCCTTAACGATCTCCTGCTGACGATCTTCTGCTAATGAAGTCCCTTGAAATGTACAAATGAAATGAAAAATATTTTTAAAAATTATAAATTTCAATGTGGAGGGAGGGTTAAAAACAAGCGAGAACGAACTCCGGCTGAAGATCTTCCCCAAACGAAAGCCACTGAACGAATATGAGCTTTCTCGTTTCGCTCGACTGACGATACGAAAATTGCAAAGTCTCTTTAACAAATATGAAAATTGCCTCCTCATCTCTCTCGGATTGCGAACGATCTCTCGCTGAAAATTTGAAAATTGGCTTTTTGTCAAGTAGCTTTGTCAGTTGCCATGCGTATGAAGGTCCGGAAGGTGTCCCCTTTCACAAATTGGCGGTTAGTTTGCTTAGAGTGTTTTGTACCGCATGAAGGTCACTCTTGTCACTGCTGCATATGGCGTGGAATGTGTATCTTAAAGTTAATAGAAAAATTTTATGATGTTTTGTAAGCTTTAGGGAGTAGTTTTGTCGTGACTGAATATCAGCGTACACTACAAAGTAGTACCATTCATCTGTGACGCATCATAAAAGCTGGGTACATCAAATTACTTACAATTAATGTCCTCGGCTGTCCCGACAAGCCATCATTTTTCAAAAAAAGTCGTAAGCCGTCTAGCCACCTTTGAAAATATAGGCCGTCCGGTGATGTCAGTGGCTTTCCAAATGATGGCTGAATGGTTTGCTGGGAAAAGCCTTGCTCATAACACTATATTTATTTAACTAGGGGCTTACTGACACAAACTTTGGACACTTATAAAGATTGTGCCTGCTTGTAGCGAGCTACATTCTGAATAACGGTGCGGTACTGCTGTTTGATATGGTTTGTTGTACTTATCCTGAGTTCTCAAAAAATAATTTGAAAAACAGAAAGCTCGGATTGTTGTACTTTTATGACGCCTTCTTGTTATCCACTTCATGATATCCACTTCATGGTCGACTTCTCTAGGTTGAACTTAAATAAGACATCAACCAGCTTACATGCGGGTGCATGGCTCCCAAAATCAACCAATTATATTAAAGGATAAAGTACTAATACATCTTAGTTTAATTGTTTGTACATTTTGTAAAAATTGCCCATGTCACCTCGTTAGTTTGGAGGGTTAAGCTGGATCAAGTCTGTGTCAAAATTCTTTGAAGCTTTGCAGGAAAAATCAATCTTCATTTGTTTCTCTGGCTCCTTGTTTAGTCCGATGATCAGATTTATCTAGTGCCCCCAGGTTTGCTGGGGCAGCTCTTTGAAAATAACGCACAGGTAGATTTTTACCAGCGAGAGTGCGTTCGATACACTCAAGACAGAGACTACCTGTGAGCTGAAGGGCACTTTACCATCTAATTAAGAGATAAAGGAAGTTCGATCTAGATGGACGATTAAGATCGGACTTCTGATGGTAACTAGCATTGTTTACCTCAATTTTGTGAAAGCAAACGAGAAGGGGTGTCAGAACAATTGTGCATATATAAATTATACAGAGGATTTGTAAATTCAGGTGACGTTAACTTACAATCGATTGGGATTTTCGATAATATTCCTTGAAAAATACAATAAATTTATAGAGAATAATATTGTACGCACAGTGTATCCGAGCATGTGCCTAGTTACGCCCCTGTGACGCAAACCATTTCCCGCTGACTATATGAAAATTGCCTTCTAGCATCTAGGCTTGCTCGGATTGCTGACGATCTCTTGCTGACAAATACAGTAACGAAGTCCCTTGAACTAGTGTGGAAATTGCCTTATCATCATGCTCAGATCGCTCACGATCTCCCATTGACAATCCTCCAGTCCCCTGAACGAATATGAAAATGGCCTTTCTGTCTCGCTTAATTGCTAAGGTTTAGTCTAGATTACCTATCACTCGCGTGTTTGTTTGAAGATGGTTTAAATGACAAAATGTACACTCTTTTTAGATGTGTACATTGGCGCAACTATCTGCCATGAAATCAGTTGCGTTGTCGAAAATCTGCTGGTCAAGATTGGGTTGCCTGGGTGAAAAAAAGTGGACATTGAACTCTGCACCCCTTTGCAGTCTGCCTGCACAAGGAGACTGCACACTGGAGCCCCAGACTGCAAAAGACCAGTCTCCCTGGCAGTCTCTCTGTCAGCCTGGGCTCCGTGGGCAGCCGGGGCTCCCATTCTGGCTGGGATAGCAGCAGTGCATGGTCACAATGCGACTGAAGAGAATCACCTGTGTAGGAATACGGTTGTTGCACTGACCTTTGATGATGCTGTGAGGTTGTAGAACAAGTTGGTGAACAGATAAATTCAACTGTCCTCAGTGTGATGATAATCCAGGAAACACACCTTTATTTCTACTGAAAAAATAATAAATCATAAATAAGAAATATATATGTAGACATATAAAGTAGTTACAACACAGACGTAACACGGTGATCAAAATACACATACAGCGACAACAAAGACATAGCCAGTGATCAGAATACATACAGACAAATTCAATGTCACAACAGACAATGATAATTTGTCAGGTACAACATATATTGTTAATGGTCACTGTAATAGCATAAAACTTCTTTATTCACTTTGACTTATTGCTACAAGTGTTGTTGCTACAAGTGTCATTGCTGAAAATAAACAATAAAACTTAAGTGAAACAGTAACTACCGTATAGCCAATAAAAAACAAGACTACTGGTACGCGTTTAATCGATAACTGATTTAATACTCGTCAGATTACCATCCGCCCCCTTCCTTATGAATAGGTATTACTTTATTAATACAATGCAACCGACGTGTAGCCGCATGTTAGAAGACAATGTGTGTTACGCACAGCAGTAGGAGGCCGCTAGCCCTTCCCAGCAAGGAGTCAACTAAGCCGCAAGTTAGAAGACAATGCGTGATTACTAACAGCAGTAGGAGGCCGCTACCGCTCCCCAGCAAGGAGTCAACACAGCAGTGCGTAACCCGGGCTTAATTAGGGGTTATTAGTTGTCCACTTATGATCGGTATTGTTCGTCTTGATTGCAGCACACTTCCTACTCACTATTGGTTCGCCCGCCTCTTCTTTAAATGCTCTCTCAAACCATTCCTCAGTCAGCCGAGAATGGAAACACGTTTATCTGCCTATAAACTTCGTCGTTGATGTATTATTTGGCATCATTCTACAGTGGGTCATAAGGCTCTATCTATGATTTTTTTCGTCTGGCATTTTACCAGATTAAGCTGACGCTTGAAAACTGAATTTAATGAATAATTTTCTCACGTGCACGTATCCAGCTAATTTTACGACAATAACTTCCAGGGCACCTCCGCCATTTGCAATTGTAGACGAACCACGTGTTTCCAAGTTCCAGGGGCGGATTTAGGGCGTCTTCTGGGTCTTCCGGAAGACGGTCAGAATTTAAACCTTACATTGACAGGTATCTAATTATTTCTGTCGGAAGACGGTCAAAAAATGGAGGATGGATCAACAAAGATAATTTGGAAGACTGTCAGGAAATAACTCTGGGTCCGCCCCTGGCCAACTGATAGGTCAATACAACTATGCCAGACCCATTGCACGATAAAAAACAGTTTATATTTAATGAATTAAAAAAAAAAAACATTTGAGGATCGCGATTTTCTATTGATAAACTATCGATGGTATCCCTGTATTAAATCATCCACTGCTACCCCCTCTATTGTAGTGTAGCATGACTCGTATCACAAGATGGTCTTAGAAATGAAGTAATTAAGACAGGCCTACACTCTGATAGTTTTAAGTCTATTATTAACCCTAATGTCGTTTCTTGTCATTCTTTCTAGAACTCCCTGAGCCATCGCAAAGTTATTTGCCAGGACATTAAAAGGCTACTTCTTAACGGATTTTTATTTTATTTTCACTGAGTCCAAAAATGTTCGAGGACGTCTCTGTCGTTATCGCCGTTTCTCGGACGTCATTTAAACGGCGTTGAACGGCAGTCCCAGACAAAGGATCGGCAGTTTCTAAATAAAAGAACTTGTAAATGCTGCATCTAGCCAGTTATTGTTCCTAAGTAAAGAGAGGCGATAATGATCTGTTCTTTCTTCTAGCTTAGTTTGTCGACTAAAATGAACAATTTTAGGCCTACAATGCAACCACCAATTATTACGACCATTAGGGGCCTAATGAGGTTCTGTTCTTTGCCACACTCCCTTTCTTCATGATCGCCAAACCTGTGGGGTGCTGTGTTTTAAATATATAAAAGGGGTCTCGCGAGGTAAAGCTATAATAATG
Organism: Lingula anatina; assembly: GCF_051362555.1. Lineage (NCBI taxonomy): Eukaryota > Metazoa > Brachiopoda > Lingulata > Lingulida > Lingulidae > Lingula > Lingula anatina. Next base: position 20,741,356 of record NC_141771.1, on the reverse strand, counting down.
AACTAAAATCCTATGAATAGGCCTATCTAATAAACCATGAAGCACGTAGCCTAGGCCTCTTCTTTGACCGACATCAAATTTTTACATTCTTTGTTATAATAAGAGGGCGAACGTAGTCTAATTTGTCTTTTCGTGGTGATTTTGCTCGAAATAGCGGAGTCAAGTAAATCGGTGATTTACCGTTGGTAAGAGTAGCAATCATCGCTCCTGCGTCCTCACAGATTACTTTCTAATCCCCCGTAATTAACGCAGTCAGGAATAAGCGCTGAAATAGGGGATTTTGTATCAGGGAAAAAATTAGTATTTATCTTTTGTTATCACGTATCTGTATTATGTAATCCTGTAACTCATTTTCCCAAGGCAACCACCAATTATGACGACCATTAATGAAGTTCTCTGCTACACTCTCTCCTCATGATCACTTGCTCGATCGTGAAACCCTGGAGGTGTTGGGTATATATTTGGGGTAGTTTACTATAGCATGCTACACTCTCCTCATGATCACTTGTTCGATCGTGAAATCTGGAGTGAAACCCTTGGTTTGTCTAACAATGGTTTAAATAAATAAAAAGGGTGTTACGGAGGTGAAGTTGCTTAAGTCATAAGAATAATGAACGAAAAAAATACGATGAACATTTAATACACCACGAGGCACGTATGTTTTGACCGCCATCGCCTTTTTTACATAAGATGTTTCATCAAGAGGGCAGATGTAGTCCAATATGTCTTTTGTTGGTTATTCTGCTTCAGGTGGCTGAGTTTAGTTGATCGATGATGTACTGTTGGTAAGAGTAGCTATCATCACATCCGCGTCCTAACGGATTACTTTCCAACCCCCCATAATTAACGCAGCCAGGAATAGGCGCTGAAATAGGGGGTATTATATCTGAAATTAATTTTTGTAATTATCTATCCGTAAAATAAGAATCGTTACATTATCACGTATTTTTCCAGATTGAAAATATATTATAATATGCACACTGATCAAATTATAAAGAAAATCTCCAGATGTAAACAAAGGACAGTCAAGTATCACTCATCCCAGGCTGCAGGGCAGAAAAAGAGAATTGAATGGAGCGCGAGTGATCTGGCAACCCTACAATTTCGTCATAATGATTCATGGGCAAACAATAGAAGCATGAAATTAACACCTTTTACAGTGTCAAGGACGACACCTAATGAGGCTTTTGTTTTCCCCCCTGGATGGTTACTACAAAGTAAGAATGTTGACGTAAGTGTTATCTGCTTCCTGGTGAAGACTTTTGCGTGTTCAAAGGAACAATGGAAATGTCATTTCAAAACAAAGAGCCACATTTCCCTACTTAGGTGGCCAAAATATTGTCAATGAAACGCAAAAAAAAAAAAAAAAAAAAAAAAAGAGACAAAATCACCAGCTGTTACTGACTGAGTCTAACTCAAATGCAAAAAGGTACGCACAGCGACAAAGCGCTATTGTAAACAATGACCCGACGATGAGATCAATAGATGTATAAATGACTTATTGTACTGTAAAATTGTACCCCTGCCCCTACTTGTATATTATTACACACATAAGGCCATCCTATACCAGAGTTGCAGATTGATTTTTCATTATGCAGTCTCTTGCACTGAAGAAAAATACTCATATATAATTTGCGGTCCTAGTAGAGGGTCGGTCGTCACTCAAATCAAAATAAACTAGCAAACATGAAAATTGACAAGCTGTATTAGGATGTAAAGTGTTGAGAACCCTTTAAACACGGTGTATGGTAATATGCACGTTTAGACAAATTTTAATTTTAATTTCAATTTAATTTTATTTATTTTTAATTAAAATTAATATTACCGAAATGAGTAAATGTCGTTTGCGTCATGTATCAATATTTGTGCGCATAATAGTACCTACGTTATAAACATTCAGCAAAGATCTTTGGAAGGCCGCTATTTCGTCGTTTATATCAAATGAAAACTATCTGATACCCATCTTATCAATCATTATACCATGATAAGCGATTAGCGTACTAATTTATGTCCCCAGTCATAATAACTTTAACAATTACAACAATCCTCCCTACTCTGCTTTTCGTTGCAAAAACAATTAGCCACAACTGTTTTAATATTAAAAGATATCAATAATAATGATAATTCCAAAATTTCAAAAGTACCTTTGGGGTACGAACTCCCGTCGGGTAGGTTACAACGTTTGCAACGACGTTAACCGTTATTCCACCAGTGCTATTACACTTTCACACCGATATCGACAGATCTGTATTGCCGCGCATGCCGAAGCTTTGCGGAAATTGCCGAAGGCTAGGAAAATTCTTCAAAATATATAATTTTATTACTTTTAATCAACTCTCTCACTGCCCTGAGGTATAATGGCTAAAACTTTTCAGTTGTCACCAGACTTTGTAATTTGGGAGAAAAAAGTGAAACAGGAACTTCTGGTGATGAATAATAGATTATAGTGCTGCAAGGTCTTGTTTTCTATCCCTGATGTACGAGTAGCTTTTTTACAGTTTCTATAATTCTCTTAACGTATGAAAATATGCAGGTTTTCTGATACAATAAGACTTTGATAAAATCAAAACCAATTTTACTTTTCAAGTCTGGAGTCGGGATAAATATCGGCAAGGTGGAGATATTTCTCGCCGGCGCTTCCGCAACAGCAAGACTGAAGGACGCAAGTTACAAAGCGAAACATGTTTAGTCAAGTTAAAGACTTAATTACCGGCCTAACAGCGGCGATAGTGACTCCCGCTGTGAACGACTTGCGCTGTCTATCGTAATCCCCCTATCATTAACACTGTCGGGGGCACACGCACGTTCGCCGTGCGTGTGCTATTAAAGTGACCGGGGACTAAATAGCTACACGGTACTTAATTACATACACTTATTTCTGTACACTTCTTACTAAATGCAAAACAGAACTTATAAACTTATCATAACTGTAAAGTAACATTATACATTAGTAATAACATAGTTTTTACTGATTACCAGTAATCTTACATGAATGTTTGTCCTCTTAAACCCCTTAAACTTGACGTTGGACTACAACCAAAGTTCCTTGCCTGTAATAAAACAGAACCTTAATAAAACATTGTACATACTTTACACTACTTGACAAGTGAAAACTAATGCTATGGAGGCGATTGTGCTTGTTGCGCCCCACCAATACATTCAAGTTTCAGAACACATGTTTCAAAGCTCACCTTAAGTGCCTCTTTAAGTTTCTTTAAATGTAAATACTGAACTATGTCGACAGACATGACTGGGTGACACTAATGAATACAGAATATCTTACACTGTCCAATCAATGTGAGTGGTTTTACTTTACATGTACAAGGAATGTGGTATTTGCTAGAACTAGTTTTTTTTTTTTTTTTTTACACGATGCTTTTATCGGGCCTTAACTCCAAACACACATTCTAAACTACTCTGAGCTATAAGCGGACTTTGGTTCTGTCATCTCCTTAAAGTTTATACATGAACATTAAAAACGTACCTTGACATTTGACAGGTTTCCACTTTATTTTAGCAGCAAGTGAAGCTTGACTGCTGATGCCCATTGCAACATACATATAGTTCCTGGAAGCTTTACATATTAATGCATTCATCTAAAATGATCCAAACTAAAGTGCACTTACCTATGTAATAGAAGAAAAAACGTTTACCACTCGAATCAATAACATAAGAAAATGTCTAAGAAAAACACACAGAAAACTATTTTAATGCGAACTATTTATGTTGCGTACTAAACCTAAGGTTGAGCAATGTCTGCAGGCAAAAAGAACATCATTTCTCAACTAATGCAATCTAATTCGATTAAAGAGAATCACCTGTATGGTAATATCATTGTTGCACTGACCTGTGGTAATAAGGTTGCAAGGAAGAGATCAGTTCAGCTGTCCTCAGTGTGATGATAATCCAGGAACACACCTTCATCTACACTGAAAACAGATAATACATCCTCAATAAAAATATATATTTATAGACACATAAAGTAGTTACAACACAAAAAAAACACAGTGACCAAAATACATTATTATATTATAATAAAAACATACAACGACAATAAAGAAATAGACTGGGTTCCCACAGATTTAGATCGATCCATCTGGATCGACCTAACTATTAAATTCATGCTAAATTGCTGTCAGCCAAGCGTGCACAAAATTTAATTACCCCCTTACAGCTTTTAGTAGGTGTGACAGACATTTAAGCTGGCTAAGCTGCCTGCAATCTAGTGAGACTCCCCATGGGGATAGATCAATCTAAAATCTGTGGGAATGCAGTCTTAGACAGTTATCAGAATACATACAGACACATTGAATGTCACAAGAGACAATGCAAAGGAATCACAATGTATACAAGAAATTTTGTCTATATAAATTTCCAACTCCCACCAACTCCAAACAGTTCACATTAACCCCTGTCACCTTGAACATATCTTAAACTGATTTGGATCTCAATGACCGATTTACAAATAATAATTTCTCAGTTACAACATATAGCGGCAGTGCATGTTCACAATGGGATTGAAAAGAATCACCAGTGTAGCAATATCCCAGCAGGCATAGTCGCGTTGGATCAATGCTGAAAACAGGTTGATACGTTGAATTGCCGTTGATCTACCTAAATTCAACGTAAAATTAACGTTGATCTAGCCACGTCAAAACACCGTCATAATGTGACGTTGACTCAACGTTGTATTTTGGTCATTGACACAACCTTGCAGACATGGATTGTAATTTAAAATATTAATTATTGAAAACGTGATACTTTGTTTATCAATACTGTAACTAACTTTAAATATCAAAATAATAAAAAAGTGTTTTAAAGTAAAAGTGTGTCTTTAGTGAACTAGTGAATTTTCTTAACTTGTTATTCAGAAATACATTCCAATAAACTGAATTCCTTGCAAGGTCAGCTAACACTAGGATGAATAAGTTGCTGTAAATATGATGGAGTGAAGTTAATAAAGTTGACAGTTCTCGGTACCCTGTTATAGATAGACAGGTTGAGGTAACTGTGAATTTATTATATATATAAGAAAATAACTATATATATTAATCTAAACCTTGGAAATTTTAACTTAAAGGCCATACATATATACCATACATATATTTAGCCATCAAACATGTCCTACTGCTAAACACATCCAGGCTAAAAGGGTGTACCATGCTTAGGTACAAAACCTGCTTAGGAGCTAAATGCGTTGAAAAATGAATGTTGTCTAACAACTGGGATTGATACATTGTTGTTATCTGACATTGAGTCAACTTTCAAATCCAATGTTTATCCAACATATTATCAACGTTATTGTTCAACATTGTTTCAACGATAAAACAACATAATTTGCCTGCTGGGATGGTTGTTGCACTGACCTTTAATGATGCTGTGAGGTTGTAGAATGAGATGATGAACAGATGAATTCAACTGTCCTCAGTGTGATGATAATCCAGGATACACGCCTTTCTTTCTACTCATAAATCATCAATAAGAAATATATATAGACATATATACAGTATATACATGTATGTAGTTACAACACAGACATAACACAGTGATCAAAATATATTATTATATTATAATAAACATATGCAGCGACAATAAAGACACAGACAATGATCAGATTACATAGAGACACACATTAAATATCACAACAGACAATGCACAGGTATCGGAATGTACACCATAAAGTGTCGATGGTCACAATTCGATTAAAGAGAATCATCAGTATGGCAATATCATATTGTTGCACTGACCTGTGCTGAGGTTGCGAGGTTGAAATCAGCTCAGCTGTCCTCAGTGTGATGATAATCCAGGAAATACTTTCATCTCTACTGAAAACAGATAATACATCATCAGAATACATACAGACACATTCAATGTCATCACAGACAACATACAGGCATCACAATGTATACAAGAAATTTTGTCTATATCGAGATTTTTGCTAAGCGAATCCTCGACCCCCCTCCCCCCCAAATTCCAAACAGTTAACATTAAGCCTTGTCACCTTGAAAATATATAAAACAGTGGAACCTACGTAACAATTTTACAAAATTATAATTTCTCAGGTACCACATATAGTGTCGATGGTCACAATTCGATTAAAGAGACCTAGCGGGCAAATCATGTTGTTTCAACACTGAAACAATGTTGAACTATAACGTTGACAAGACGTTGGATAAACATTGGATTTGAAAGTTGGATCACCGTCAAATAACAACGTTGTATCAATGTCAGATAACAACATTGTATCAACCCCAGTTGTTAGACAACATTCTTGCATAAAAAGACATTAAAATGACCTGAAATATTTTTATTTTTGGTACAAAACACAGGTACGCAATTATAGCATACACTGTAAAAACATGTAAGGGCCTGCTTTGTCTCATTTTTTTCAACACATTTAGCTCCTAAGCATGTTTTGCACCTAAGCATGTTATACCCTTTTAGCCTGGATGTGTTTAGTAGTAGGACATGTTTGATGGCTAAATATATGTAGGGTGTAAATGTATGGCCTTTAAGTTAAGATTTCCAAGGTTACGTCATTTATATATATTTATAATGTCACAGAAGCATTGGACTTCACGTCAAAGTTAGTAAGTATCTCTGAGGAAGAAAAACAAATAGTGACACAAGCCAAATGCTCCTTAATTTTCCACAAAAAATGTGCATGGGTCAAAAAGGCCGGATGATTCGGCTTTGTTCGACATCACAATGGGATTGTATGATGGCGCTGAGCCATGTGAGCTCGTTAGTGTATTTTTACTTGATAAAATCAAGGGATTATTCCACGATGAAGTAGGGCTCTTTAGAGACGACGGTCTTGCTATCCTTAGAAATAACACAATGTCATACGCCAACAAGATAGTCAAGGTTTTAACTTCAACCATGAAATAGTTCGGATTAAAAATCACAACCACCATCTCGCGTAACTCCGTCAATTTCCTAGACGTAAACTTCAACCTGAAAGACGGATCCTTCGGACCTAGATGTAACCTTCAACCTGAAAGATCCCAGCAGGCAAATTATGTTGTTTTAACGTTGAAACAATGTTGAACCATAACGTTGAGAAGACATTGAATAAATGTTGGATTTGAAAGTTGTGTCAACCTCAGATAACAACGTTGTATCAACGTCAGAAAACAATGTTACATCAACCCCATCCAGCAGGAAATTAGCCTGGATGTGTTTAGCTGTAGGACATGTTTGATGGCTAAATATATGTAGGGTATAAATTTATGGCCTTTAAGTTAAAATTTCCAAAGTTTAGATTAATTTGTATAGTTCTTTTCTTATATATATATAACAAAGTCACAGTCACCTCAACCTGTCTATCTATAACAGGTTACCATTAACTGTTAACTCCATTATATTTACAGCAACTTATTCATCCTAGTGTTAGCTGACCTTGCAAGGAATTCAGTTTATTGGAATGTATTTCTGAATAACAAGTTAAGAAAATTCACTAGTTAACTAAAGACACAAAACAACTGTCACTTTTACTTTAAAACACTTATGTTATTTTTTTGATAAATTTAGTTACAGTATTGATTAACAAAGTATCACGTTTTCAATAATTAATACTTTAAATTACAATCCATAACTGCAAGGTTGTGTCATTGACCAAAATACAACGTTGAGTCAATGTCACATTATGACGGTGTTTCGATGTGGCTGGATCAACGTTGATTTTACGTTGAATTTAGGTAGATAAACGGCAATTCAACGTATCAACCTGTTTTCAACGTCGATCCAACGCAACTATGCCTGCTGGGATGGATCTTTCGGACCTTACAAAAAACGCAACGCAGCACTACGCTATGTACACTGCAAATCTAATAACCCGGAATGCGTCATAAATGCCATATTTAACTCAGTAAACACAAGACTATCTACAATTTCTAGTGATGAAAGCATGTTTGCGTCATCAAAGAGGGAGTAAAAGGCAAAAGGAATATCTTATGGTTCAACCCACCTTTTAGTAGAAATGTACAGACTAATGTCGGTAAAGTATTTCAAAGACTTATTAACTCCCATTTCCCACCAGGTTCTTTATTACTGTAAGATTTTTAATAAAAACAACATTAAAGTTAGCTACAGCTGCATGGACAATATTGCCCAAATCATTAAAACTAAGAGCAACAGTTAGATGAATAATTCTAGGGTTGTCATAAATGTATCAGATGTAAAAACTTGTAACTGTAGGATGAAAAGTGAATGCCCAATGAATGGCAAATGTCTAGAAAAAAATGTAATTTATAAGGCAACCGTGATAACCAAAAACGAAACAAAAGAATACATGGTATATCTGAATGTGAATTTAAATATAGATACTAGTACAATAACCACAAGACCTCTTTCAACTGCTCATCCAAACGATACCATACCTCATTGAGCATACAGACACATTCAATGTCACAACAGACAATGCTCAGGCATCGGAATGTATACATGAAATTTTGTCTATAACAAGATTTTTGCTAAGCGAATCCTTGACCCCCCCCCTCCCCAACTCCAAACAGTTCACATAAACCCTTGTCACCTTGAAAATATATACACTGATGCTCATAAGTTAAGCAACACTTTCTAATTTCTCAAATTTCTCAGCAACCAAGCTTTTTATTAAGGCAAAAGGCAGGGTAGAATATGCAATAGGGGTGCCACTTGCGAAAAACACAGTTTGGGCATGCCATACGGAGCTTCCAATTTGGCTGGTTTCATGGGCACAATTTGTTATCATCATGTATTGGACAAGCCTCTTTCTGGTAGAACAAGATTAACCGACGCAAGTGTTAGAAGATGTTAGGTTCGACTACGCCACCAGAACCGGTCTAAACAGCTGAGAAACATCTGGCCTGGATTAGGAAGAGCTCGAATCAGTAGGCAGACAGTCAACAGGCATAATTTAGAAGCTGGACTTTCATTTAAAAAGCCTCCTAAAAAGCCACCGTCGACCAAAAGACACAAGCAGATAAGTTTGGCATAAGCCAGATGCCGAGAAAGATAGAATCTAAGGACTGGGTGAAGGGTCCTGTGGACTGACGAGAGCAGATTCACTTTGATGTATGCAGATGGTTGGCTGGGAGTCTGGAGAGGTCCAAACCAAGCGTTTCAGGATGATTGTGATCACCCACGTATTCAGGATGGCGGAGTACCCGTCATAGTATGGTGCGCTTTCTCATATGATGAAAAATTGCCACTGTACGTTATGCAAGGGAGATACACTGGTCAACGATACAGAAAAGAAATACCATTGGGGAGCTTGCAATCACACATTCAAGCAAATCCAGGAAGAAATATCATTTTGGTGCAGGACAATTTGCCCATTCATAAAGCACGGTCCGTGCAAATCGTGCTGCAACAGCATGGTATTCCAAATTTGGATGGCCCTGCAATATTCGCCAATTCTCAGTGTAATTGAACATGCTAAAGATATGATTGACAGAGCAGTTAATGAGAGACAACCTCCAGTCGGAAACATAAGAAAGCTCCAGCAGGCAGTAATTTAGGAATGGAACAGGCTCACAATGCAAGATTGACAGAATTTGGTGGCAAATTGCAGGAGACATTGTGAAGCTGTTGTTCAAAAATAGGGAAGGCACACCCAATATTTATTGGATAATAGACGATTAATCATTTATTATCTACAGTCTTCTTTTATTAAAACTAATTCTTAGATGATTGAACTTTATTTTTTCATGATAAGCTGTTTTAATCAGCACGTACTTGATGCTGTGTGAGCATACTTTTTAGACACATGGTTTGGCCTATTTTGGTACTGTTTGATTAATAAAGTTATTTTGATTATTACAATAAGCTATGTGGTGTATTTCATTAACAGAAATATTCAATTTGAATAGGTTATTTATAAAATATGAAAGAAATATACATAATTCCACTAACAAATGAAATAATGATCATGATAGAAGAAACTTTTGAAAAAATCTGGGTGTTGCTTAACTTATGAGCATTAGTGTAAAACAGAATGGGACCTAAGTGAACCTTCTCCAAAATAATAATTTGTCAGGTACCACATACATATATTGTGTCGATGGTCACAATTCGATTAAAGAGAATCATCAGTATGGCAATATCATTGTTGCACTGACCTGTGCTGAGGCTGCGAGGTTGAGATCAGCTCAGCTGTCCTCAGTGTAATTATAATCCAGGAAACACACCTTCGTCTCTACTGAAAACAGATAATACATCATCAATAAAATATATACTTATATACACAGAGAAGGTGACATTATGCATATGGATAATCCACCCTAATCTTACGTACCGCACATTAAACATAGTAAGTACAGGGTAAACAGAATAGGCCACAATGCTTAGAGTAAGTCAGCTGGGTTAAAGGAAGTAAGTTGAGTTTGTCTCGTTTGAGGTGATGAGTGACAGCCTTAATTGCCACCTCTTCCTCTACTGATGCTGCTGAGCGACAGCGTTTATTTTCATCTCCCAAGTCCCATCTCCCAATGATTATCTGCCCGACTGCACACAATCATTGTTCATCTATACACACACTGGACAATAGAAGTGTCACCCCTACTGAACCAATACTATGGGGGAGATAAATGACTGTGGAATGATATGCTCCTGGTATCATTTGATTAACATCAAATTTCACAAAAAATCACAAAATGAGAACAAAATATACATTCTACCAAAATATGCAGTTTCAAGTCCAAAATTAGTACTTAGTGGCATAGCCACGTGACCTAATAACAGGTGCCTGTCTACGAGGCAAGGATTCATATAATTGTCTGATGCGTTCAGGGCTTATGCTGGCCCAAGCATGAAACACTGAATATAAAAGAGTAGAACAGTTTCATTAGCTATGTTATTGTAATAGACTTGTGAAGATTCTTTTGTCTATAGCTATTTATATTAGTTTGATCTTACCATCCAATTTTCATCTGCTTGCAGTCAGATTTCATCAGGGAATGAGGTTGTGACAGGTATGATAACCTGTCACCCCCTCTGGTGTGCTATTTGGTCAGGCAACGAAGTGACAAGTATGGCAGTAGAAAGGGCCAAGAAGGATAAAACCTGGGAAAACAGAACACTGCTTCCTCCAGAGGATTTTGGGGACTTACTAAAGCTAACAATTGAGACAACCTACTTCTGGTACCAAGGACGTATTTACGAACAGGTATATGGAATATGGCAATGGGCTCTCCACTCTCTCCTGTCCTGGCCAACCTATTCATGGAAGAGTTTGAAGAGCAGGCAATAAGAACAGCCACCCACCCACCAAAATTTTGGGCCAGATACGTCGATGATACAGGGGTTATAATACAGAAACAACACGAGGAGGAGCTTTTCCGACATATCAATGCACAACATGACAGCATTAAGTTTACAATAGAAAGGGAAGATGACAACCAGACATTACCCATGCTGGACTTACAACTTACTAGGAAGAATGGTAAAGTCACAACAGACATTTATAGAAAACCTACGCATACAGACCACTACCTTCAGTGGACATCCCACCACCCTGTCCAACAGAAGATAGGAATCATTAAGACGCTGATGCATAGGGCAGACACACTGATAAAAGAGAAACCCAAGGTAGAGATAGAGAAGGATAAAATCAGAGTGGCTTTTAGAAACTGTGGTTACCCGGAATGGGCTATAAAAGAAGGGGAAAAGAAAGGAAGAGAAAAACAACAAAGGCTAGTGAACAGGACCGAAAAAGAAAAACCCAAAGGATATGCGGTACTACCTTACATGAAAGGGGTTAGTGAAAAACTAAAAAGAGCATTCAGAAAAAGGAATGTAGTATTACACCATAAGGCAGGACAGACATTAAGAGGCATCCTAGTATCCCCAAAGGACAAATTAGACCCAGGAGAACAGTGTGGAGTTGTATACCAGTGTGAGTGTCAGGTGTGTGGAGAGATATACATCGGAGAGACAGGACGTTCCTTAACAGAAAGAATCGCTGAACATCAAAAATCGATCAAAAAACATGATAAAAAATCTGCCCTCAGCCAACACCAGGAACAGACAGGGCATTGTATAACATCAACAACCATAGAAGACATAAAAATCTTGGAAAGAGAGCCACGAGATCCACACCGGAAAGTTCTTGAAGCAATTAACATCCGCTTACATGGGGCCAAGTTGAATCGGAATGATGGGACTGAGCTACCCAACCTCTACCTACCACTCCTAAGGGAGGGGCAGAAAAGGGGGGGGATCTGACCAAATAGCACACCAGAGGGGGTGACAGGTTGTCATACCTGTCACAACCTCATTCCCTGATGAAATCTGACTGCAAGCAGATGAAATATTGGATGGTAAGATCAAACTAATATAAATAGCTATAGACAAAAGAATCTTCACAAGTCTGAATATAAAAGAGTTTCTCTGCTGGTTAGACGGGCATTTATCAAAAGTTTTGGCATATCATTCCACACATTTTCTATTATGTTTGCATCCGGACTCTGGGCAGGCCACATCACCCTGCGAATGTCCTGTTGGTCAAACCAATCATCAACTGCTCTGGGCCTGTGCAGGAGCATTGTCATCCTGGTGAACAAATGGATAATTCCAGTCACCAAACATGTTAGTAATAGATGGTAGCAAGCCTGACTCCAAAACATCGATATATTTCTAGTGATTCCTGTTTCCATCAACCACTATCAATTCGCCCAAGCCATGGATGCTGATGCAGCCCTACACCATGATGAATATGCTGCTCCGGGTTCGAAAATTCAGTGCATGTAATTCAAATGCTTTACCAACAGTTCGCCAGCATCGTACCCGTCTGTTATCAGAGGTCAGACCAAAGCGACACTCATCAGAAAAAAATATATAGGACCAATTGTCATAGACTGTCCAGTTCCAGATCCTGTTGACCCTAGTTCACTCTACGTTGCCTGTTTTGTAATGATATAAGAGGTTTCAGTCTTGCTACCCTGCTGTACACTCTATGAGCATGTAACCGACGCCTACCAATTTTCACAGACACATTCTTATGTGTGAAATTTGTTCCATGGTGTTGTCAACTGACAAGCAGTGTCGAACTTTGACAACCTGGATATCAAAATCAGTCGTCTGTCTTCACGGCCAGTAGTTTTTCTTGGACGATCCATCAGAGGCAATTTGTCTCTTGATCCAGTGTTTCTATACTGAGACCAGACCCTCTGCACGGTTCCGACTGAACAATTGTTTCGATATTCTGACTTTGCTTATATTCCGCCTCTTCCGTTAGATAATTGCCTGTATCTTGCCATATTGGAGGAAGACAGGAATAACATTTGCTGTACATGTACAAGACCAACAATACAATTCCATGGTATAGCGGTTTTATACTCATTAGTCACATTATAAGTAGACCAGGCATTATAACTACCCAAGATTTATTTATTACTCTGAGTTAGGGGGTGACACTTCTATTGTCCAGTGTGTGTATGTGGCATGCTTTCATTGTATTCATCCTTTAGACAGTATTTTCTTTCTTAACGATGTCTTGGTTCTCAAGGCTCGGTTACAATATTAAATGTCACTCCTAAAATTGTTTCAATAGACGTTTTTGCTGCGTATATAGCACATAGTTACAGATTTTTTGCTGTAAATTGTATTGTAAATTTTAAAATTCCCGTGTGTTGTTGATTCTAAATATTGAAAATAAGGATCCATAACCCAAATAAGACGGCGTATTTTACGTTTTTCCTTGAGGCATCAATTTCAGCTCAAATTATTAGACTGAAATGCTCACATTATTATAAATTTTGAACATATAATTGATTGCAGTTTAACCTGGCTTTGCCTTAACCTTTTAACATCATTTTTGATCGTGAAGAACAACAGGGACTGGGTAATCTATCATGTTTTTCTTTTTTTTTTTTTACTTTTAATTATGGAGCGGCACGGAGTATTCAAAATGGAGGTTAAGACGACGATGATAATATCAATTGACTTGTACGTCAAATTACGGAATGATAGGAGAGATTCTCTTGCGCAAATAACTTCGTCATAACTGCAGGTGGAACAATAATAGGTTTGGAACGCAGATCAGAAGGAACCCTCAGGTTGCAGAACCTTTGCAGAGCCTGATTGATAACACAAACGGCTATATGCTTACAGTCACTAATAAAAAATACAGATTAAGAATTTAATGTTATAAACAGTACATCGAAATAGATAGCCGTTCACCTTACAGTTGTATTACATGCCTTCTGACACACTGCAGAGGGTGATTAAGTGTTAATGGGTCATGGTAATTTCACAATACCCCGAATGCACCGGTGGTGTGGAATTTTATGAGATTACCCATATCTGCATAGTTAAAATAAAAACAACACTCACGTTCCTTTAGTCAGGCCAAGCCAGAGACATGTCAGTCTAATAGCCAAGGCACTGCAATAAAAAAGAAGTGGAATTAAGCACTGCTCTATAAATTAAAATTCTGAATTAAAAAATTATATACATATGATAAATATATACAGTATCTATACATGTCCTACCAGTAAGAAAGAGTTTGAACAGATCTGCACTTATGACGTCCCAATACTAGATGCTGTTATGAAATTGACAATGAAGCTGCGAAAAATGTAGCAGCATTTTCCATTACAGAATCTGATGATGGCGCGGCAGGAGTGTAGATCTATTCATTCGTCCCCCTTATTGTAAAGCAGTAAACTACACTAAATATATACAGTATGTTGTAAAATAAAATACTGATTTGAAACATATTTACATGTAAATTAAACATAATATAATACATATATACAATGTTGGTGTATAAAAATAAATACAAAGTAAAGTATATACAAAGTAAATAAATATAAAATTAATCTATATAAAAATTACAGCTATTTACTCTGAAGTGCCAAATAAACGTGCCTACCAGAATAACAGTGCCCCCTGGAAAACTTTCCAAAATTATTTACATGCCTAGCGGAATAACTGTGCCCCCTGGAAAAATTTCCAATATTTAATAACAGTGCCTAGCAGAATAACTGTGCCCCCTGGAAAAATTCCCGATATTTAATAATAGTGCCCCCGAAAAATTTTATCAAATTTAATAATTTCTGGAAATTTTTTTCAAACGAGGTGCAATTTGGTACATTTTAAGGTATTTAGAACTGATTTTTTTACATTTTATGTGGCAATGACTTCTCTTGTTTTAGATGTTTTGAGGAATAAATTCAGTAATGACATCAAGGAAGGTTTAGACAAAATTTATTTTCCAGTCTGTGCATCCACTCAGTTTAGTCCTTTACAGTTTACAGATCTCACAGTCATCTTAGGCATACTTGTCTGTTCTTTTGGGATGCCTCAAATAAAAGGAGCACACCAACTGTCCAAAATCTGTTTCTTTAGGGTTTGTGCCAAAACCTGAAATTTTTATACAGGCAGAGAGGTGATCCTTCTCCAGCCTGTTTCTCAGAGTGGTCCTCCCCTGATAAACCAAAACACATATGAGAGTAAAGCAAGAAGCATTAGAAATAGCATCCTGTGTCAATCTTGAAGTTTAAGGTTCAGCAGCAGCAGTTCCTATAATGCTAATTAAAACTTTCAAAAATTATAGAACATACTCTTTCAAAAAAAAAAAAAAAAAAAAAAAAAAAAAAAAAAAAAAAAAAGTTAACTACTTTAATATACTTACAAGAAACAATAAAAAGGGCTTTACTACATTAAATTATTTTGGGATTAACCAAAAAGATGATAACACAGCACAAAAAGTCAATTTTCAGCTCTTTTACTCTTCAGGAAATGGGTCTGAATATTCTCTTTACAAGCCTTTTCAACGGTGTAAAGCTCTACCGGAAAGGTCAGGGTCTACGGGTTTACTACCCTTTTATGCCTAAGCTTAAAATTGTAGTTGCACTATTACTACGTCTTTCCGATCAAGTATAGGCGTCTCAAAACAACCTCTTTACAACTCCTTTCCGATCAAATATAGGCGATTTTTGACACGTCTCTATAACCCTTTTCCGATGAAGTAAATGCGATATGAGGTACGTCATTATAACCCTTTTCCGATCAAATAAAGGCGATTTTAGGTAAGTCTTTACTACCCTTTTCTAATCAAATAAGAACGATTATAGTTATTTCAATTACTTATAGCACTGATAATGTTTCAAATTCAAATAGCATTCCATTATTGAGCATTAATGAGAGGAAGGCTTGTGAATTTTCAATTATAGTAATTTATTGCAAAAAAACAACAATAACCATTACAATGCAGTGGGAATTATGCTTATAAAGCACAATACAGCTACTATATTTCACAAGTGGAAAGTAATCTTACACTAATTAATGTATTATTTTGTATACTCATTATACGCACACCCTAAACAATAGCGAATACCATTAAAAGATTTACCTAGTAAAATAATTGCGCAAATAAATACGAACCACATTTAAATACGACTTTCCAGAACAAAATCTAAGCAAAAGTACAATTATAGGAATGTCACAGTTTCATAAGTAGTCGGGCTTTTCCATTATTTATCCGACATCTGGTAAACATATGATGAAAATGAAAACGACTACTACTTATCCATTGACTTAATGTATTTGCAGAGAGTGGCCACTCGTTAAATAACATGCCAATTATGTGTGCCCTAATTGCCCGACCCCGTTTTAAAAATTACACTCAGTAGGTATTTCTGTTCACATTGAGTAAGGCGATGAAGCCTAGCTTCCAAGGAAAGATGAAATATTGTCACCAAAACCCCTACAAAATGCGTAGGCTAAAGAAATAAAATAACATTAAAATATGGGAAAATTAAAAACAAGAAAAACGCAACACAACATGTACCTGAAATATCCGACTAACTTAAAGTATTTAATCAAAATCAAATAAATGCTTCTCAAATTCTAAGAGAAAAATGTACTTTCAGAATAAATCTGTAGAAAATACAGCTACTTATTTCTTGAGGTGTGTGAAACGTTCATCTTATTTAGTTTGATTCGTGAAGCACCCCATTCACACGACTTATGAATGCAATTGTTTATTCTCCGCCCTTCGTTAAACGAAGACATTATACCCGGTGATACGTGATTTTCAGGATATTGTTAAAATGCCTACTATCAGTGAGATAATAATACACTGTGATTTGTGTATTGATGATTTAGCTTCCCGCGTACTGTGGTCATTCCCCTCCCCAATTGGACTTTCAAGACTGGGCCTGAATTAAAACATATCAGTTTGCAGATCACAGCAAAATAATATACAAATATATGTTCAAATATAAGAAGTACTGATCTCATTGTAATAACAATATATATAAAAAACAGTAAGTAAAAATCAATCACCGTAAAGGAGATATATTAACATTTTTCATGTAGAATACCGTGATATTATCTAATCTACAACTGTGGACTCAAATTGTCCTTGCGTGTAAATTATTTTCCTCACATCAAATCGCCCTTGCGTGTAAATTATTTTCCACACATCAATTTGAGCACTTCTTTAGCCTGGCAGACCCTCGCGTTAGATATTTCTGCTGTTGCCCTTTCAACACCTTCCCCTTGTTCGGTGCTGCTATCGCCCTTTCCTTTTTTCCAGTGCGGTGTCCTTCTTAACGGTTTCTGTTAAGATATAATGAAATGATATCAAAATATAATGTGTAATAACGTATTAAACATAACTGGGTAAAGGGAACAGCATGTCTGACTAAAAAAAAAAATTCAGAGAAAGTATCAGGATTGAGAATTACAAGAATGCATGTACCACCACAACAGACATGGAGAATGTAATAAATCAAAGACTTGGTAATTTATCAACACACATTGAGAATCAATTATCAAAAATGAAAATAAGTTAATATTATGAAAATAACAAAAGGAATAAAACCACTGTCTTCATACTCTCGTTTTTCCTGTACATTTACTTTGTACTATGTCTCTGTGGCTATCTTCACACCACACCACATCCTCCCCTTTGTAGTTGCGATTTAATATTCGTTGTTTGGGGGTGGTCGGCTCATGTCTTAGTTAAACTAACTCTTATCAAAATAACACGATGCAGGACTGGGCCCCTGGGGACGTGTTTTTTGACAGCGCCGCTGATTAAAAGCTTTGAGATTGCTTTTGGGACGTTAGAGTTTAGATTGAAGTATAAAAGTCCCTTAGATGTGTTATCATGTGTTTGTGAAGAGATGACAACGGTGATAGAACGTGTCCATCTTATAATTCTGATTCGAATTATGTTAGATAACTATTTATTGCCGTATTCAATATTATCGGCTGTTGTTTCACTTCGGTATGATGTGACAGAGGTGTCTCGCCTCTGTATGCGTTTGACCTGAAGGGACAACTGTGCGAGATACGCACAGTGCGGCGGGGGAAACGAAAAAAGGCGGGGAGTTGGACTGGTTGCAGAAAGCACTTTTCGGTCAACAAGTGACCTTCATCAGCTGCAGAGTCCCGGAATAAAGGGGGGGACTGTGCTTAAACAAAGAAGTAAGAAACCAAAACACTTGGTTTAAGCCTTCATCACCGCGGTTGGAAAGAGGTTACATAAAAGGTTAAATAGCTTATTGGCCATCATGCTGCTTGTTATACTGACCTCAGCTCATGAGTCATCTCTCGACCATCGTGTTTCAATGGTACTGCATGTGAAAACTATGTTAATTACTGGTAGCAATCCCCATACAAATACAACCGAATCTGGCTGTCATCTAAAGCAGGCCTGCCCTTCTCTGTCAAAGCCCAGAACTTATAAACAAAATAGCCGTTTTTGACTTGTGAAAAATGAACTTCTATGAAGAAATCAGTATATTGCGATATGATACATTTTCATTAGTAGAAACTGTGTAAAAGTGGCACACTATGCACGTTTAATGTGCAGTGATTCTTCACTTACGTGGTTTAACCACCCCCTTCTCTTCGTCACCCACTGTGAGCAAGATATCATCATCAATAGAAAAGTACTCCTGTTTTATACGTAATACGGCACATCATACTGATAATGTTTGCTATATATCAACATATTTATCGCTGCTTAACCTTGCAAAATAACAATGGTCTTATAGTTATTCAGTTTTTCAAGCAAGGTTTTTATGACAGCTACATGTAGTTTAGAACAAATGGTTTACTAATGGTTCTAGACATGGTCTATCGAGCGAAATTTTATCGGGGGATGTACTACGATCAGTTGTGGGGCAATACTTATTCATCAAATAAAAAATGTTTTAATTCATCTCCAGTCAACATTGGTATTAAAATATTTTTGTTTTCGTCTTTTAGCTGGATGAAATATTGAAGCTGACCGTGACAAACATTGTTGTTAGTCGAGCTTTGTTAAAACTTCCTCGGCCACCAGCGTATAGAGTGACAAATCTTTATCCTTTTTTGTTTGTTCTCCGCTCAGTGTTGATTAAATATTAGAACGTTTAACGGTCACCCGCTGGTTCTTCCAACTCCCCTATTAATTAAAGATTGGTTGTACCACTGCACACGCTGATTCAATGCATAAGCACTACATCTTGTCCATCAGTCTAATAAACTTAAGATCTATTTAAACTGCCACAGTCTAAATCGCGATCGTCAAAGGAATCTTTATTAATACACCTTATTAACTGAAAAGATAAAAATTAAAAATACACTGACTGTGTATCATGATTTCAGTGAAATGATTTTTACTCCGGAGACACCTTAAAACGTATCCTATAAAATCCAGATTGTAAGCGCAAGTGTGATTAACAATTACAAGTACAAGCGACAAGTTAAATGCTAGTCAGTTTTGTGTCCGCTAATTGACTTGCATTGCTGCAACCTACCCTCTACCAGGGCGAGTGATAGATTTTTTAACAGATATTCACGGATATGTCTCTAGCTAGATAGATGGTCATTTTCAGCTAAACTGATAGATGAGTTTAGCTGAAAATGACCATCTATCTAGCTAGAGACATATCTGTGAATATCTGTTAAAAAATCTATCACTCACCCTGCTAGAGGGTAGCTGCAACCAGAGTTGCATTATTCAAGGCCGCGGCCAAACTTTTAATAATCAAACAGCATGGCCTTTGACCAAGTCTTATTCATTATAATTCATTGCAATTTTATGGAAATAATGATCATGCTTTAAATATAGACTTTGATATCGCTTCCAAGCAATCTGTATTAATTTAAAATGGTTTTTGAGACGAATTGGACTGGATTTGATAGATCAAATACAACTTTTAGAGATAAATCAGCAAAGAGAAATGATGAATAACAAAATATGATAAGCCCTCGGGGGAAGCTTCCTCAGGAGAGATGTTCTTATGATCGGGATGATCACGCCTTTCGACAGTATATACATGTAGCGCACCTAAGATAATAAAATGAAATTTTCAATGGAATTAACAATATAAATCTTTCAGTTCCATTGAAATCTCATGTTCTTAAATGTCAGTCACAATCCAATAACAACCATCCCATAATACCAAGGCAGGACCCCTGCGGAAAAACGTTGTTCAGTCGCGAGAAAGATGAACAAGATTACGCCTGTTGAAAGGCTGTGTAAAAGAGAAAGGGGTACTCCTGCGCGGAAAAACGTCATTCAGTCGCGCATTGTAAAGGCCAGCTTGCACTGTTCCGACGTCATTCCGCGGAGGCTGAAAATTTGGAAAGATTTGTTTTTGTGCTGTGTAAAATATGTTGTTCTTACCATTTTTCACCTTCCTGAAAGTAACTGGTCAATTGACTTTGCGTGTTGGAGGGCTTCATCCTTAAATAAAACTGCCGCAAAAAAAGTTCTCTCTCCCCTAGTTCAGCGCAAAGCGACTCCCACTACCAGTTATACGTAGTTTGAGATGTAATTTATAATCAACAACTTCAAACACCGTGAAATGAATTCTTCAGAATTAAAGTGATAAAAATCACATTTATCATCAATTTGAGTTCTTCGTTTGTTCATTTATATGGTTATATTCAGTCATGGAAATTCATATGCAATGCATGGCTTTCCACGGGAAATACTGACGTGACCCAGTTTTACAACTCTACTGCTTTCACAAAACTAACCTGAAATCAATAGAAAATCTTCTCCAAGTTTATAAAATCAACAAAGTGCACTTTATTTGCTCCATTTTTATCAGTGAATATACGTAAACTATAAAAACACACAATAGGCGGTCTAATTTTCAGAACCTGAAGTGACAGAGAAAGTGTATTTGTGACAAGTGACTAAATGTTGTCAAGAACAGTTGTCTCGTTTTGCTCTGTCTCGTATACTTCAAATAAGGCAGAGAACTGCGAAAACAAGGCACTCACAGGGAGGTAGTAACTGCTGGTTATTTTTAGGCATACGCGCATGCATATTTCCGCTACTACTAAATTAAGTGCTCAGAAGCATGGGATTACGTACAGTATGTAAAGAGAATGCCATATATGCTCAGAAATAAATATAATTTTTAGTTAGCATGAGTAAAAATATACTTTGTTGTTCCATTCAACCCAGCGAGGCGGTGCTTTTGACAAATTCGAGCAAGGAGCTTGCAAATTAAAATGCAGGGGAAACACTGGTCTTTTATTTACGCTAAAAACAAGTTCGAGTGTAGTGCTTGCGACATGTCATTTATAAAAATTACAGTGTAACTTGTCCAATGAAACGATCATCAACATTTCAGAATCGATTAACAATATTTCTAGCCGGCACAGTGACTGCCAAATAACCGTGCCGTGTGGAAAATTTGGGGAAAATTATTAATCCTGCTGGGAAAATAAGATCGTGCCGGGTGGAAAATTTCCAGGAAAAAAATAAACGTGCCGGCACATTTATTTGGCACTTCAGAGTACATAAAAATAACACATTTACAATACTGTACATATTTACAAAGTCAAAGCCTAAAAATACTTGGACAGACAGGGCAGTAACTTAATAACCTGTGGCTCTGCCTTCAACACGAATTACTTCGGGCATTACCTTCTGAATGTGGTTAATATACTTAACACACTTAGCCTGATCCACGGTGGTCCAGAATTCTTCAACCACCAGTTGATCTTTCGTTCTTGGTTCCGCCCAGTTCCTGATTAAGTACTTCAGTTCAGCCCACAGCATCTCGATGGGGTTCAAATCAGGGCTCTCGGGGGGCGTCTTGAACCAGTTGATGTTGTGCTGTTCAAAGAACGTGGCTGTCGACCTGCTGGTATGCATGGGCGCATTGTCTTGCTGGAACCTGTGCCCCAAAGGAAGTATTAAACATTTCACTGTAGAGTCTCACCTGCCCGTACATGGACCTTGTACAGCCAGTTGATCTTTCGCTCATTTATATGTATCCACACAATGATCAAAGACTACAAAATCAGTCATCCTACTATCTAAGTTAATTAACAAAACGCCTTCTCGGATGTTCTCTCACTAAATTATCACAGACATTCAAACATTGGCCAATTAATATTATTTTGGTTTGGGAAATTTTGGAATGCATAACGATCAGAAAATGCACAGGCATTTTTATTTTATAACTGCTTGTAGAAAAGGTTTTTAAAAGGATTTTCTAAGAACTTGGAGTTGATGAAAAGCATTTAAGGAAGATAATCAACGCAGAAATTACAGCGACCAAAATATATTATTATATTAAAATAAAAACATACATAAAGACATAGGTTTTAGATCGATCTATCCCCGTGGGGAGTCTCACTAGATTACTGTCAGATAATCCAGCTTAAATGTCCGTCCTGCCTACTACAAGCTGTAAGGGGGGTAATTAACTTTTGTGCCCGCTCGGCTGAGAGCTATTTAGCATGAACCCCCAGAGAGGTTGATCTAGTTGGGTCGATCTAATCTCTGGGAATGGGGTCATAGACAATGATCAATATACATACAGACTAATTCAATGTCACAACAGACAATGCATGGTCACAATATGATTAAAAAGAATCATCAGTATGACAATATCATTGTTGCACTGACCTGTGCTGAAGCTGTGAGATTGAGATCAGTTCAGCTGTCCTCAGTGTGATGATAATCCAGGAAACACACCTTCATCTCTACTGAAAACAGATAATACATCATCAATAAAAATATATATGTAGACACATACAGTAGTTACAACACAGTTATAACACAGTGATCAAAATATATTATTATATTATAATTAACACATACAGCAACAATAAAGATATACACAGTGATCAGAATATATACAGACACATTCAATGTCTCAAGCGACAATGCACAAGCATCAAGATATATACATGAAATTTTGTCTATATCAAAATTTTTGCTGAGCAAAGCCCCCCCCCCTCCCCCAACTCCTGACAGTTCACACTAACCCGTCACCTCGAACATATTTAAAACTGGTTTGAATTTAAGTGACCCTTTTACAAATGTTAATTTCTCAGTTACAACATATAGTGATGGTCAAAATGGGATTGAAAAGAATCACCAGTGTAGCAATATCATTACTGCACTGACCTTTTTTCACTGATGATGTAAGGTTGCAGAACTAGATTTGATTACAGCTTTAATAAAGACATAGACAGTGACCAGAATATATACAGACACATTCAATGTCATCCCAGACAATGCACAGGCATCAGAATGTATACATAAAATTTTGGCTATATCAAGATTTTTGCTAAGCGAAACCCCCCCCCCCCAACTCCTGACAGCTCACATTAACCCTTGTTACCTTGAACATATATAAAACTGAGTGGGATATCTAAGTGATCCTTTTCCAAAATAATAATTTCTTAGGTACAACATATAGTGGCAATGGTCACATTGTGATTGAACAGAATCATCGGTATGGCAATATCATAGTTGCACTGACCTGTGCTGAGGCTGCTAGGTTGAGATCAGTTCAGTTGTCCTCAGTGTGATGATAATCCAGGAAACACACCTTCATCTCTACTGAAAACAGATAATACATCATCAATAAAAATATATATGTAGACACATACAGTAGTTACAACACAGACATAACACAGTGATCAAAATATAATGAACACATACAGCAACAATAAAGACATAGACAGTGACCAGAATATATACAGACACATTCAATGTCATCACAGACAATGCACAGGCAACAGAATGTATGCATAAAATTTTGGCTATATCAAGATTTTTGCGAAGCGAACAATCCCCCCAACTCGTGACATTTCATATTAACCCTTGTTACCTTGAACATATATAAAACTGAGTGGGATCTAAGTGTTCCTTTTCCAAAATCATAATTTCTTAGGTACAGCATATAGTGGCAATGGTCACATTGCGATTGAACAGAATAATCGGTATGGCAATATCATAGTTGCACTGACCTGTGCTGAGGCTGCTAGGTTGAGATCAGTTCAGTTGTCCTCAGTGTGATGATAATCTAGGAAACACACCATCATCTCTACTGAAAACAGATAATACATCATCAATAAAAATATATATGTAGACACATACAGTATTTACAACACAAACATAACACAGTGATCAAAATATATTTTTATATTATAATTAACACATACAGCAACAATAAAGATATACACAGTGATCAGAATATATACAGACACATTCAATGTCTCAAGCGACAATGCACAAGCATCAAGATATATACATGAAATTTTGTCTATATCAAAATTTTTGCTGAGCGAAGCCCCCCCCCCTCCCCCAACTCCTGACAGTTCACACTAACCCGTCACCTCGAACATATTTAAAACTGGTTTGGATTTAAGTGACCCTTTTACAAAAGTTAATTTCTCAGTTACAACATATAGTGATGGTCAAACTGGGATTGAAGAGAATCACCAGTGTAGCAATATCATTACTGCACTGACCTTTTTTCACTGATGATGTAAGGTTGCAGAACTAGATTTGATTACAGCTTTAATAAAGACATAGACAGTGACCAGAATATATACAGACACATTCAATGTCATCCCAGACAATGCACAGGCATCAGAATGTATACATAAAATTTTGGCTATATCAAGATTTTTGCTAAGCGAAACCCCCCCCCCCCCCAACTCCTGACAGCTCACATTAACCCTTGTTACCTTGAACATATATAAAACTGAGTGGGATCTAAGTGATCCTTTTCCAAAATAATAATTTCTTAGGTACAACATATAGTGGCAATGGTCACATTGTGATTGAACAGAATCATCGGTATGGCAATATCATAGTTGCACTGACCTGTGCTGAGGCTGCTAGGTTGAGATCAGTTCAGTTGTCCTCAGTGTGATGATAATCCAGGAAACACACCTTCATCTCTACTGAAAACAGATAATACATCATCAATAAAAATATATATGTAGACACATACAGTAGTTACAACACAGACATCCCAGATAGCAAGCATACGTTGGGCCAACGTTGGCCCAACGTTGCCTTGGTTGACCGTGCAACGTTGGCCCAACGTTGGGTTTCCATCTAAGTGCTCACTTTGGCCAACGGTTGGCTGAAAGTCTTTTGAATGCCAACGCATTGCCAACGTATTCCCAACCAAACTGCGTTGGCCCTACATTGGGCCAACTAATAACCAACATTGGGCCAACAATTTCCCAACCTGTAACCAACATCAGTCCAACAATTACCCAACCAAACTGCATTGGCCCTACATTGGGCCAACTAATAACCAACATTAGTCCAACAATTCCCCAACCTGTAACCAACAGTGCATTTACGTTGGTTCTACTAATAACCAACATCAGTCCAACAATTACCCAACCTCAAACCAACAATGCATCCGCGTTGGCCCAACGGTAGGCCAACTGGTCACCAAGTCATCTGCAATTTGCACAACAAATTATGACCCAACCTAAAACCAGGGGCACGGTGATTTACAGTGACCCAACATTGAGCTGAAGGCAAAATAACTTTTTTGGAATCACATAGGTAGTAGGGCACTGTAATTACACGTCTGATGCATAGGCAGATCAATGTCCTGATGAAATATCTTGAGCATCTGAAATCTGCAAACTGCAAGATATGACTGAAAAATTAGAAAGCTTTCTAAGGGATGAATCCTTCAGAGGACTTGATCTGCCTGTGATCATTTACACTACACCTGGAAAATTGTCAATTAATAATTGTGGTTGAAACAAAAAGATTAGTGATATGTTTTGAACTGTTTAATTAATTCATAACATTACATAAAACAAATACCTTATACCAACTAAATAATGATATGTGAATTGAAATATAATACAAAAAGACAACAAAGAAAAATTTTATAAGATACTATAATATTAAATTTAAACATTAATAAGTGTGTCTTATATCAATTGTTACATGATTCACATCAAGAAAAAATATTACAGTCCTATGACTTATCACCTTATTTGTGGAGTCAAGGCATTTTTCTACTAGTAGTCTTTTTTGCCTCATTTCAATTTTTAAAAATATTTTCATTAAATCAAAATTTAAACCAGAAACCCTTGTCAATGTCAGGTAAGATGCTTTTCATAAGTTATATGTCAAGTCTATAAAATCACAGTCTCTTCCTTCAGGCAAAATCTCAGACATTGTCTCTTTAAAAATCAAGTCAGTGGTCATATGAGTTCAATCTTTGTGTTTTTTCTCTCTTTCCTGCCCTGCAGGCACCTGTGTGATCTTTGGCAAAGCACAATTAGTTGGATGTATCCTCAATATATTTGTCTAACCAGTCACAGAAGAGTGTGCTGCACCTACAAATTTAAATATTAAAAACACTTGAAATATAATGCTAGAATTGGTATGGTGCATAACATGACTGTACCTCTTCCCCCATCACTGTTTTCATATACAAACTAGTACTAGTAGGTGTGTATTATATGATAATCTCCCCACCTTTTCTACATGTAAGTTAGGCAACAGCCAAAATCTTAACTATAAAAGTGTGTCTTGTGTGCAGTAATTTATAGTGATTTATTTAAATTACTTCTTACGTGTACACTTGACCATGCATGAATTCAATTTTTAGACAACTGTAATGTACCACTAAATTCCACATCATTTAATCATTCCAACAACTCTATCACAGAATTTACTGGCCAGGATTCATACAGACCCATAAGAACAATTGGTTTCCAAGGACTTTTAAGGCTCTAATTCAAATCATTTTCAATGATTTTTAACTAATGAGGGCAAGTTATACATTAATACAGTTATTTTAAAGTGTACATACCAAAGGAAAAAGGACTCATTTCATTTTAACTTTGTCTTTGTAACACATTGATGATGAAAAGTTGAAAATAAAAGTACAAGTTATGATGTATTAAAACTTAAGGTATACCCCCATCTGTGAATTATTGTCTGTATTCATGTCAATAAACTACAAAGTTTTAAATAATATTTTTACAAAGACAAAATGCTGAAGTGCAAACCTTTTTCAAGCCTAATAGCATTTTCAAGTACTTTTCAAAGTTACATTTAAACTAGTTACATTAAAACTAGTCCAAAGTGCTGGACTAAATTTGAACACTTTTCAAGGCTGTATGGATCCTGGTGCATCAGTAAATAATGGGAAAATACACAATTAAAAAGTCACTTACCATTTCATGCTCACTTCTTATCCTGTCTCTTTATCTCTTCCTTTTCTAATTTCCAAAAAGATATCTTCTTTTTATATCCAGAAATCAATGCTTTCAGTCTTAATTCTTGCCTCTTCCTTAGAGCATTTCTGACCTTCTGGCTTAAATTTTTGAATTGGCTCAACGGCTGCGCGCTTAAGACGTACTGTGCTATGCATAGTTATTTGACCTGTTTGAGCAGGCAGTAGGCAAACTGTTTATATCAAACTGACAGTTAAGATAAACACCTGGCTTGTAATGAATCTGGTCCAGTGAAAGTTACTGGTTTACTTTAATCAAAAGTCAATTGATGCTAACTATAAAGTTTAAAATTTATATATTGTGCAATTGTACATTATAATAAGATTTCAATCATTTTTCTGATTTCAATAACAATAATAATAATAGCAATAATAATACATATGTTTCACAGCATTATTTAAAAATATAAATCTGTTCACTCAGTTATTTTTTTATAGGTGAAGTCTATGTACTATATATGAGAGTATATAGCTTGGAAGACAAATAAAAGCAGAAAACTGTTTTTAAACCCAAGGAATTTGACAAACTCTTCATTAAAAAAAATTATTTTTTTTAATCCTAAAAACTGTATGTTACTGATCAATAGATATTTATAAGCACATGTGATTCTCAGTTGTGAACAGAAACATTTTTATTATAACAGAAACATTATTCATTTCTATTGAGTTGTTATTTGGATACGTTGGCCCAACGTTAGGCCAACGTATGCAATAAATATGCATACGTTGGCCCAACGTTGGGCCAACGTGAGCATATTGCAGTTATGTTGTGCATATTATGATGTGGTTGGGCCAACGTTGGGCCAACGTATTACTACCAACGCCAACTATGTGCCAACAAACCAACGATTCCCCTACGTTGGCCCAACGTATGCTTGCTATCTGGGATAACACAGTGATCAAAATATAATGAACACATACAGCAACAATAAAGACATAGACAGTGACCAGAATATATACAGACACATTCAATGTCATCACAGACAATGCACAGGCAACAGAATGTATGCATAAAATTTTGGCTATATCAAGATTTTTGTGAAGCGAACAATCCCCCCAACTCGTGACATTTCATATTAACCCTTGTTACCTTGAACATATATAAAACTGAGTGGGATCTAAGTGTTCCTTTTCCAAAATCATAATTTCTTAGGTACAGCATATAGTGGCAATGGTCACATTGCGATTGAACAGAATAATCGGTATGGCAATATCATAGTTGCACTGACCTGTGCTGAGGCTGCTAGGTTGAGATCAGTTCAGTTGTCCTCAGTGTGATGATAATCTAGGAAACACACCTTCATCTCTACTGAAAACAGATAATACATCATCAATAAAAATATATATGTAAACACATACAGTATTTACAACACAAACATAACAAAGTGATCAAAATATATTTTTATATTATAATTAACACATACAGCAACAATAAAGATATACACAGTGATCAGAATATATACAGACACATTCAATGTCTCAAGCAACAATGCACAAGCATCAAGATATATACATGAAATTTTGTCTATATCAAAATTTTTGCTGAGCGAACCCCCCCCCCCCTCCCCCAACTTCTGACAGTTCACACTAACCCATCACCTCGAACATATTTAAAACTGGTTTGGATTTAAGTGACCCATTTACAAATGTTAATTTCTCAGTTACAACATATAGTGAGGGTCAAAATGGGATTGAAGACATAGACAGTGACCACAATATATACAGACACATTCAATGTCATCACAGACAATGCAAAGGCATCAGAATGTATACATAAAATTTTGGCTATATCAATATCTTTGATAAGCGAACCCCCCCACCCCCCCTCGCCAACTAATGACAGTTCACATTAACCCTTGTTACCTTGAACATATATAAAACTGAGTGGGATCTAAGTGATCCTTTTCCAAAATGATAATTTCTTAGGTACAACATATAGTGGCAATGGTCACTTTGCGATTGAACAGAATCATCGGTATGGAAATATCATAGTTGCACTGACCTGTGCTGAGGCTGCTAGGTTGAGATCAGTTCAGTTGTCCTCAGTGTGATGATAATCTAGGAAACACACCTTCATCTCTACTGAAAACAGATAATACATCATCAATAAAAATATATATGTAGACACATACAGTAGTTACAACACAGACATAACACAGTGATCAAAATATATATTATTATATTATAATAAACACATACAGCAACAATAAAGACATAGACAGTGACCAGAATATATACAGACACATTCAATGTCATCACAGACAATGCACAGGCAACAGAATGTATGCATAAAATTTTGGCTATATCAAGATTTTTGCGAAGCGAACAATCCCCCCAACTCGTGACATTTCACATTAACCCTTGTCACCTTGAACATATATAAAACTGAGTGGGATCTAAGTGATCCTTTTCTAAAATGATAATTTCTTAGGTACAACATATAGTGGCAATGGTCACTTTGCGATTGAACAGAATCATCGCTATGGCAATATCATAGTTGCACTGACCTGTGCTGAGGCTGCTAGGTTGAGATCAGTTCAGTTGTCCTCAGTGTGATGATAATCCAAGAAACACACCTTCATCTCTACTGAAAACAGATAATACATCATCAATAAAAATATATATGTAGACACATACAGTAGTTACAACACAGACATAACACAGTGATCAAAATATATATTATTATATTATAATTAACACATACAGCAACAATAAAGATATACACAGTGATCAGAATATATACAGACACATTCAATGTCTCAAGCGACAATGCACAAGCATCAAGATATATACATAAAATTTTGTCTATATCAAAATTTTTGCTGAGCGAACCCCCCCTCCCCCAACTCCTGACAGTTCACACTAACCCGTCACCTCGAACATATTTAAAACTGGTTTGGATTTAAGTGACACATTTACAAATGTTAATTTCTCAGTTACAACATATAGTGATGGTCAAAATGGGATTGAAGAGAATCATCAGTGTAGCAATATCATTACTGCACCGACCTTTTTTGGCTGATGATGTAAGGTTGCAGAACTAGATTTGATTACAGCTTTAATAAAGACATAGACAGTGACCAGAATATACACAGACACATTCAATGTCATCACAGACAATGCACAGGCATCAGAATGTATACATAAAACTTTGGCTATATCAAGATTTTTGCTAAGCGAACCCCACCCCCTCCCCAACTCCTGACAGCTCACATTAACCCTTGTCACCTTGAACATATATAAAACTGAGAGGGATCTAAGTGATCCTTTTCCAAAATGATAATTTCTTAGGTACAACATATAGTGGCAATGGTCACAATGCGATTGAACAGAATCATCAGTATGGCAATATCATAGTTGCACTGACCTGTGCTGAGGCTGCTAGGTTGAGATCAGTTCAGTTGTCCTCAGTGTGATGATAATCCAAGAAACACACCTTCATCTCTACTGAAAACAGATAATACATCATCAATAAAAATATATATGTAGACACATACAGTAGTTACAACACAGACATAACACAGTGATCAAAATACGTATATATTATTATATTATAATTAACACATACAGCAACAATAAAGATAAAGACAGTGACCAGAATATATACAATAACATTCAATGTCATCACAGACAATGCACAGGCAACAGAATGTATGCATAAAATTTTGGCTATATCAAGATTTTTGCTAAGCGAACCCCCCCCCCCCCCAACTCGTGACATTTCATATTAACCCTTGTCACCTTGAACATACATATATAAAACTGAGTGGGATCTAAGTGATCCTTTTCCAAAATCATAATTTCTTAGGTACAGCATATAGTGGCAATGGTCACATTGTGATTGAACAGAATCATTGGTATGGCAATATCAAAGTTGCACTGACCTGTGCTGAGGCTGCTAGGTTGAGATCAGTTCAGTTGTCCTCAGTGTGATGATAATCCAGGAAACACACCTTCATCTCTACTGAAAACAGATAATACATCATCAATAAAAATATATATGTAGACACATACAGTAGTTACAACACAGACATAACACAGTGATCAAAATACGTATATATTATTATATTATAATTAACACATACAGCAACAATAAAGATAAAGACAGTGACCAGAATATATACAATAACATTCAATGTCATCACAGACAATGCACAGGCAACAGAATGTATGCATAAAATTTTGGCTATATCAAGATTTTTGCTAAGCGAACCCCCCCCCCCCCCCCCCAACTCGTGACATTTCATATTAACCCTTGTCACCTTGAACATACATATATAAAACTGAGTGGGATCTAAGTGATCCTTTTCCAAAATCATAATTTCTTAGGTACAGCATATAGTGGCAATGGTCACATTGTGATTGAACAGAATCATTGGTATGGCAATATCAAAGTTGCACTGACCTGTGCTGAGGCTGCTAGGTTGAGATCAGTTCAGTTGTCCTCAGTGTGATGATAATCCAGGAAACACACCTTCATCTCTACAGAAAACAGATAATACATCATCAATAAAAATATATATGTAGACACATACAGTAGTTACAACACAGACATAACACAGTGATCAAAATATATATTATTATATTATAATAAACACATACAGCAACAATAAAGACATAGACAGTGACCAGAATATATACAGACACATTCAATGTCATCACAGACAATGCACAGGCAACAGAATGTATGCATAAAATTTTGGCTATATCAAGCTTTTTGCGAAGCGAACCCTCCACCCAACTCGTGACATTTCACTTTAACCCTTGTCACCTTGAACATATATAAAACTGAGTGGGATCTAGTTCACACTAACCCGTCACCTCGAACATATTTAAAACTGGTTTGGATCTAAGTGACCCATTTACAAATGTTAATTTCTTAGTTACAACATATAGTGATGGTCAAAATGGGATTGAAGAGAATCACCAGTGTAGCAATATCATTACTGCACTGACCTTTTTTTGCTGATGATGTAAGGTTGTAGAACTAGATTTGATTACAGCGACAATAAAGACATAGACAGTGACCAGAATATATACAGACACATTAAATGTCATCACAGACAATGCACAGGCATCAGAATGTATACATAAAATTTTGGCTATATCAAGATTTTTGATAAGAGAACCCCCCACCCCCCCTCTCCCCAACTCCTGACAGCTCACATTAACCCTTGTCACCTTGAACATATATAAAACTGAGTGGGATCTTAGTGATCCTTTTCCAAAATCATAATTTCT
This sequence comes from Lingula anatina, assembly GCF_051362555.1. Classification (NCBI taxonomy): domain Eukaryota; kingdom Metazoa; phylum Brachiopoda; class Lingulata; order Lingulida; family Lingulidae; genus Lingula; species Lingula anatina. The sequence continues at coordinate 20,708,642 of NC_141771.1, read as the reverse complement.
CAGGTACAGCATATAGTGGCAATGGTCACATTGCGATTGAACAGAATCATCGGTATGGCAATATCATCGTTGCACTGACCTGTGCTGAGGCTGCTAGGTTGAGATCAGTTCAGTTGTCCTCAGTGTGATGATAATCCAGGAAACACACCTTCATCTCTACTGAAAACAGATAATACATCATCAATAAAAATATATATGTAGACACATACAGTAGTTACAACACAGACATAACACAGTGATCAAAATATAATGAACACATACAGCAACAATAAAGACATAGACAGTGACCAGAATATATACAGACACATTCAATGTCATCACAGACAATGCACAGGCAACAGAATGTATGCATAAAATTTTGGCTATATCAAGATTTTTGCGAAGCGAACAATCCCCCCAACTCGTGACATTTCATATTAACCCTTGTTACCTTGAACATATATAAAACTGAGTGGGATCTAAGTGTTCCTTTTCCAAAATCATAATTTCTTAGGTACAGCATATAGTGGCAATGGTCACATTGCGATTGAACAGAATAATCGGTATGGCAATATCATAGTTGCACTGACCTGTGCTGAGGCTGCTAGGTTGAGATCAGTTCAGTTGTCCTCAGTGTGATGATAATCTAGGAAACACACCATCATCTCTACTGAAAACAGATAATACATCATCAATAAAAATATATATGTAGACACATACAGTATTTACAACACAAACATAACACAGTGATCAAAATATATTTTTATATTATAATTAACACATACAGCAACAATAAAGATATACACAGTGATCAGAATATATACAGACACATTCAATGTCTCAAGCGACAATGCACAAGCATCAAGATATATACATGAAATTTTGTCTATATCAAAATTTTTGCTGAGCGAAGCCCCCCCCCCCTCCCCCAACTCCTGACAGTTCACACTAACCCGTCACCTCGAACATATTTAAAACTGGTTTGGATTTAAGTGACCCTTTTACAAAAGTTAATTTCTCAGTTACAACATATAGTGATGGTCAAACTGGGATTGAAGAGAATCACCAGTGTAGCAATATCATTACTGCACTGACCTTTTTTCACTGATGATGTAAGGTTGCAGAACTAGATTTGATTACAGCTTTAATAAAGACATAGACAGTGACCAGAATATATACAGACACATTCAATGTCATCCCAGACAATGCACAGGCATCAGAATGTATACATAAAATTTTGGCTATATCAAGATTTTTGCTAAGCGAAACCCCCCCCCCCCCAACTCCTGACAGCTCACATTAACCCTTGTTACCTTGAACATATATAAAACTGAGTGGGATCTAAGTGATCCTTTTCCAAAATAATAATTTCTTAGGTACAACATATAGTGGCAATGGTCACATTGTGATTGAACAGAATCATCGGTATGGCAATATCATAGTTGCACTGACCTGTGCTGAGGCTGCTAGGTTGAGATCAGTTCAGTTGTCCTCAGTGTGATGATAATCCAGGAAACACACCTTCATCTCTACTGAAAACAGATAATACATCATCAATAAAAATATATATGTAGACACATACAGTAGTTACAACACAGACATAACACAGTGATCAAAATATAATGAACACATACAGCAACAATAAAGACATAGACAGTGACCAGAATATATACAGACACATTCAATGTCATCACAGACAATGCAAAGGCATCAGAATGTATACATAAAATTTTGGCTATATCAATATCTTTGATAAGCGAACCCCCCCACCCCCCCTCGCCAACTAATGACAGTTCACATTAACCCTTGTTACCTTGAACATATATAAAACTGAGTGGGATCTAAGTGATCCTTTTCCAAAATGATAATTTCTTAGGTACAACATATAGTGGCAATGGTCACTTTGCGATTGAACAGAATCATCAGTATGGAAATATCATAGTTGCACTGACCTGTGCTGAGGCTGCTAGGTTGAGATTAGTTCAGTTGTCCTCAGTGTGATGCTAATCCAGGAAACACACCTTCATCTCTACTGAAAACAGATAATACATCATCAATAAAAATATATATGTAGACACATACAGTAGTTACAACACAGACATAACACAGTGATCATAATATATTATTATATTATAATTAACACATACAACAACAATAAAGACATACACAGTGACCAGAATATATACAGACACATTCAATGTCTCAAGCGACAATGCACAAGCATCAAGATATATACATGAAATTTTGTCTATATCAAAATTTTTGCTGAGCGACCCCCCCCCCTCCCCCAACTCCTGATAGTTCACATTAACCCTTGTTACCTTAAACATATATATAACTGAGAGGGATCTAAGTGATCCTTTTCCAAAATGATAATTTCTTAGATACAGCATATAGTGGCAAAGGTCACATGCATTGCGATTGAACAGAATCATCGGTATGGCAATATCATAGTTGCACTGACCTGTGCTGAGGCTGCTAGGTTGAGATCAGTTCAGTTGTCCTCAGTGTGATGATAATCTAGGAAACACACCTTCATCTCTACTGAAAACAGATAATACATCATCAATAAAAATATATATGTAGACACATACAGTAGTTACAACACAGACATAACACAGTGATCAAAATATATATTATTATATTATAATAAACACATACAGCAACAATAAAGACATAGACAGTGACCAGAATATATACAGACACATTCAATGTCATCACAGACAATGCACAGGCAACAGAATGTATGCATAAAATTTTGGCTATATCAAGATTTTTGCGAAGCGAACAATCCCCCCAACTCGTGACATTTCACATTAACCCTTGTCACCTTGAACATATATAAAACTGAGTGGGATCTAAGTGATCCTTTTCTAAAATGATAATTTCTTAGGTACAACATATAGTGGCAATGGTCACTTTGCGATTGAACAGAATCATCGCTATGGCAATATCATAGTTGCACTGACCTGTGCTGAGGCTGCTAGGTTGAGATCAGTTCAGTTGTCCTCAGTGTGATGATAATCCAAGAAACACACCTTCATCTCTACTGAAAACAGATAATACATCATCAATAAAAATATATATGTAGACACATACAGTAGTTACAACACAGACATAACACAGTGATCAAAATATATATTATTATATTATAATTAACACATACAGCAACAATAAAGATATACACAGTGATCAGAATATATACAGACACATTCAATGTCTCAAGCGACAATGCACAAGCATCAAGATATATACATAAAATTTTGTCTATATCAAAATTTTTGCTGAGCGAACCCCCCCCTCCCCCAACTCCTGACAGTTCACACTAACCCGTCACCTCGAACATATTTAAAACTGGTTTGGATTTAAGTGACACATTTACAAATGTTAATTTCTCAGTTACAACATATAGTGATGGTCAAAATGGGATTGAAGAGAATCATCAGTGTAGCAATATCATTACTGCACCGACCTTTTTTGGCTGATGATGTAAGGTTGCAGAACTAGATTTGATTACAGCTTTAATAAAGACATAGACAGTGACCAGAATATACACAGACACATTCAATGTCATCACAGACAATGCACAGGCATCAGAATGTATACATAAAACTTTGGCTATATCAAGATTTTTGCTAAGCGAACCCCACCCCCTCCCCAACTCCTGACAGCTCACATTAACCCTTGTCACCTTGAACATATATAAAACTGAGAGGGATCTAAGTGATCCTTTTCCAAAATGATAATTTCTTAGGTACAACATATAGTGGCAATGGTCACAATGCGATTGAACAGAATCATCAGTATGGCAATATCATAGTTGCACTGACCTGTGCTGAGGCTGCTAGGTTGAGATCAGTTCAGTTGTCCTCAGTGTGATGATAATCCAAGAAACACACCTTCATCTCTACTGAAAACAGATAATACATCATCAATAAAAATATATATGTAGACACATACAGTAGTTACAACACAGACATAACACAGTGATCAAAATACGTATATATTATTATATTATAATTAACACATACAGCAACAATAAAGATAAAGACAGTGACCAGAATATATACAATAACATTCAATGTCATCACAGACAATGCACAGGCAACAGAATGTATGCATAAAATTTTGGCTATATCAAGATTTTTGCTAAGCGAACCCCCCCCCCCCCCCCCCAACTCGTGACATTTCATATTAACCCTTGTCACCTTGAACATACATATATAAAACTGAGTGGGATCTAAGTGATCCTTTTCCAAAATCATAATTTCTTAGGTACAGCATATAGTGGCAATGGTCACATTGTGATTGAACAGAATCATTGGTATGGCAATATCAAAGTTGCACTGACCTGTGCTGAGGCTGCTAGGTTGAGATCAGTTCAGTTGTCCTCAGTGTGATGATAATCCAGGAAACACACCTTCATCTCTACAGAAAACAGATAATACATCATCAATAAAAATATATATGTAGACACATACAGTAGTTACAACACAGACATAACACAGTGATCAAAATATATATTATTATATTATAATAAACACATACAGCAACAATAAAGACATAGACAGTGACCAGAATATATACAGACACATTCAATGTCATCACAGACAATGCACAGGCAACAGAATGTATGCATAAAATTTTGGCTATATCAAGCTTTTTGCGAAGCGAACCCTCCACCCAACTCGTGACATTTCACTTTAACCCTTGTCACCTTGAACATATATAAAACTGAGTGGGATCTAGTTCACACTAACCCGTCACCTCGAACATATTTAAAACTGGTTTGGATCTAAGTGACCCATTTACAAATGTTAATTTCTTAGTTACAACATATAGTGATGGTCAAAATGGGATTGAAGAGAATCACCAGTGTAGCAATATCATTACTGCACTGACCTTTTTTTGCTGATGATGTAAGGTTGTAGAACTAGATTTGATTACAGCGACAATAAAGACATAGACAGTGACCAGAATATATACAGACACATTAAATGTCATCACAGACAATGCACAGGCATCAGAATGTATACATAAAATTTTGGCTATATCAAGATTTTTGATAAGAGAACCCCCCACCCCCCCTCTCCCCAACTCCTGACAGCTCACATTAACCCTTGTCACCTTGAACATATATAAAACTGAGTGGGATCTTAGTGATCCTTTTCCAAAATCATAATTTCTCAGGTACAGCATATAGTGGCAATGGTCACATTGCGATTGAACAGAATCATCGGTATGGCAATATCATCGTTGCACTGACCTGTGCTGAGGCTGCTAGGTTGAGATCAGTTCAGTTGTCCTCAGTGTGATGATAATCCAGGAAACACACCTTCATCTCTACTGAAAACAGATAATACATCATCAATAAAAATATATATGTAGACACATACAGTAGTTACAACACAGACATAACACAGTGATCAAAATTTATATTATTATATTATAATTAACACATACAGCAACAACAAAGATATACACAGTGATCAGAATATATACAGACACATTTAATGTCTCAAGCGACAATGCACAAAACATCAAGATATATACATGAAATTTTGTCTATATCAAAATTTTTGCTGAGCGAACCCCCCCCCCCCTCCCCCAACTCCTGACAGTTCACACTAACCCGTCACCTTGAACATATTTAAAACTGGTTTGGATTGAAGTGACACATTTACAAATGCTAATTTCTCAGTTAAAACATATAGTGATGGTCAAAATGGGATTGAAGAGAATCACCAGTGTAGCAATATCATTACTGCACTGACCTTTTTTTGCTGATGATGTAAGGTTGCAGAACTAGATTTGATTACAGCTTTAATAAAGACATAGACAGTGACCAGAATATACACAGAAACATTCAATGTCATCACAGACAATGCACAGGCATCAGAATGTATACATAAAATTTTGGCTATATCAAGATTTTTGCTAAGCGAACACCACCCCCTCCCCAACTCCTGACAGCTCACATTAACCCTTGTCACCTTGAACATATATAAAACTGAGTGGGATCTAAGTGATCCTTTTCCAAAATGATAATTTCTTAGGTACAACATATAGTGGCAATGGTCACTTTGCGATTGAACAGAATCATCGGTATGGAAATATCATAGTTGCACTGACCTGTGCTGAGGCTGCTAGGTTGAGATCAGTTCAGTTGTCCTCAGTGTGATGATAATCCAGGAAACACACCTTCATCTCTACTGAAAACAGATAATACATCATCAATAAAAATATATATGTAGACACATACAGTAGTTACAACACAGACATAACACAGTGATCAAAATATATATTATTATATTATAATTAACACATACAGCAACAATAAAGACAAAGACAGTGACCAGAATATATACAGAAACATTCAATGTCATCACAGACAATGCACAGGCAACAGAATGTATGCATAAAATTTTGGCTATATCAAGATTTTTGCGACTCGAACCTTCCCCCCAACTCCTGACATTTCATATTAACCCTTGTCACCTTGAACATATATAAAACTGAGTGGGATCTAAGTGATCCTTTTCCAAAATGATAATTTCTTAGGTACAGCATATAGTGGCAATCATCAATAAAAATATATATGTAGACACATACAGTAGTTACAACACAGACATAACACAGTGATCAAAATATATATTTATTAATTATAAGAAACACATACAACAACAATAAAGACTTAGACAGTGACCAAAATATATACAGACACATTTAATGTCATCACAGACAATGCACAAAACATCAAGATATATACATGAAATTTTGTCTATATCAAAATTTTTTCTGAGAGAAGCCCCCCCCCCCCTCCCCCAACTCCTAACAGTTCACATTAACCCTTGTTACCTTGAACATATATAAAACTGAGTGGGATCTAAGTGATCCTTTTCCAAAATGATAATTTCTTAGGTACAGCATATAGTGGCAATGGTCACATTGCGATTGAACAGAATCATCAGTATGGCAATATCATAGTTGCACTGACCTGTGCTGAGGCTGCTAGGTTGAGATCAGTTCAGTTGTCCTCAGTGTGATGATAATCCAGGAAACACACCTTCATCTCTACTGAAAACAGATAATACATTATCAATAAAAATATATATGTATAGACACATACAGTAGTTACAATACAGACATAACACAGTGATCAAAATATATTATTATATTATAATTAACACATACAACAACAATAAAGACATACACATTGACCAGAATATATACAGACACATTCAATGTCATCAGAGACAATGCACAGGCATCAGAATGTATACATAAAATTTTGGCTATATCAAGATTTTTGATAAGAGAACCCCCCACCCCCCTCTCCCCAACTCCTGACAGCCCACATTAACCATTGTTACCTTGAACATATATAAAACTGAGTGGGATCTAAGTGATCCTTTTCCAAAATCATAATTTCTTAGGTACAGCATATAGTGGCAATGGTCACATTGCGATTGAACAGAATCATCGGTATGGCAATATCATAGTTGCACTGACCTGTGCTGAGGCTGCTAGGTTGAGATCAGTTCAGTTGTCCTCAGTGTGATGATAATCCAGGAAACACACCTTCATCTCTACTGAAAACAGATAATACATCATCAATAAAAATATATATGTAGACACATACAGTAGTTACAACACAGACATAACACAGTGATCAAAATTTATATTATTATATTATAATTAACACATACAGCAACAACAAAGATATACACAGTGATCAGAATATATACAGACACATTTAATGTCTCAAGCGACAATGCACAAAACATCAAGATATATACATGAAATTTTGTCTATATCAAAATTTTTGCTGAGCGAACCCCCCCCCCCCCTCCCCCAACTCCTGACAGTTCACACTAACCCGTCACCTTGAACATATTTAAAACTGGTTTGGATTTAAGTGACACATTTACAAATGTTAATTTCTCAGTTACAACATATAGTGATGGTCAAAATGGGATTGAAGAATATCACCAGTGTAGCAATATCATTACTGCACTGACCTTTTTTTGCTGATGATGTAAGGTTGCAGAACTAGATTTGATTACAGCTTTAATAAAGACATAGACAGTGACCTGAATATATACAGAAACATTCAATGTCATCACAGACAATGCACAGGCATCAGAATGTATACATAAAATTTTGGCTATATCAAGATTTTTGCTAAGCGAACCCCACCCCCTCCCCAACTCCTGACAGCTCACATTAACCCTGGTCACCTTGAACATATATAAAACTGAGTGGGATCTAAGTGATCCTTTTCCAAAATCATAATTTCTTAGGTACAATATATAGTGGCAATGGTCACTTTGCGATTGAACAGAATCATCGGTATGGCAATATCATAGTTGCACTGACCTGTGCTGAGGCTGCTAGGTTGAGATCAGTTCAGTTGTCCTCAGTGTGATGATAATCCAGGAAACACACCTTCATCTCTACTGAAAACAGATAATACATCATCAATAAAAATATATATGTAGATACATACAGTAGTTACAACACAGACATAACACAGTGATCAAAATATTTATTATTATATTATAATAAACACATACAGCAACAATAAAGACATAGACAGTGACCAGAATATATACAGACACATTCAATGTCATCACAGACAATGCACAGGCAACAGAATGTATGCATTAAATTTTGGCTATATCAAGATTTTTGCGAAGCGAACCCTCCCCCCAACTCGTGACATTTCATATTAACCCTTGTCACCTTGAACATATATAAAACTGAGTGGGATCTAAGTGATCCTTTTCCAAAATCATAATTTCTTAGGTACAGCATATAGTGGCAATGGTCACATTGCGATTGAACAGAATCATCGCTATGGCAATATCATAGTTGCACTGACCTGTGCTGAGGCTGCTAGGTTGAGATCAGTTCAGTTGTCCTCAGTGTGATGATAATCCAGGAAACACACCTTCATCTCTACTGAAAACAGATAATACATCATCAATAAAAATATATATGTAGACACATACAGTAGTTACAACACAGACATAACACAGTGATCAAAATATATATTATTATATTATAATTAACACATACAGCAACAACAAAGATATACACAGTGATCAGAATATATACAGACACATTTAATGTCTCAAGCGATAATGCACAAATCATCAAGAAATATACATGAAATTTTGTCTATATCAAAATTTTTGCTGAGCTAACCCCCCCCTCCCTCCCCTAACTCCTGACAGTTCACACTAACCCGTCACCTCGAACATATTTAAAACTGGTTTGGATTTAAGTGACACATTTACAAATGTTAATTTCTCAGTTACAACATATAGTGATGGTCAAAATGGGATTGAAGAGAATCACCAGTGTAGCAATATCATTACTGCACTGACCTTTTTTTGCTGATGATGTAAGGTTGTAGAACTAGATTTGATTACAGCGACAATAAAGACATAGACAGTGACCAGAATATATACAGACAAATTCAATGTCATCACAGACAATGCACAGGCATCAGAATGTATACATAAAATTTTGGCTATATCAAGATTTTTGCTAAGCGAACCCCACCCCCTCCCCAACTCCTGACAGCTCACATTAACCCTTGTCACCTTGAACATATATAAAACTGAGTGGGATCTAAGTGATCCTTTTCCAAAATGATAATTTCTTAGGTACAACATATAGTGGCAATGGTCACTTTGCGATTGAACAGAATCATCGGTATGGCAATATCATAGTTGCACTGACCTGTGCTGAGGCTGCTAGGTTGAGATCAGTTCAGTTGTCCTCAGTGTGATGATAATCCAGGAAACACACCTTCATCTCTACTGAAAACAGATAATACATCATCAATAAAAATATATATGTAGATACATACAGTAGTTACAACACAGACATAACACAGTGATCAAAATATTTATTATTATATTATAATAAACACATACAGCAACAATAAAGACATAGACAGTGACCAGAATATATACAGACACATTCAATGTCATCACAGACAATGCACAGGCAACAGAATGTATGCATTAAATTTTGGCTATATCAAGATTTTTGCGAAGCGAACCCTCCCCCCAACTCGTGACATTTCATATTAACCCTTGTCACCTTGAACATATATAAAACTGAGTGGGATCTAAGTGATCCTTTTCCAAAATCATAATTTCTTAGGTACAGCATATAGTGGCAATGGTCACATTGCGATTGAACAGAATCATCGCTATGGCAATATCATAGTTGCACTGACCTGTGCTGAGGCTGCTAGGTTGAGATCAGTTCAGTTGTCCTCAGTGTGATGATAATCCAGGAAACACACCTTCATCTCTACTGAAAACAGATAATACATCATCAATAAAAATATATATGTAGACACATACAGTAGTTACAACACAGACATAACACAGTGATCAAAATATTTATTATTATATTATAATAAACACATACAGCAACAATAAAGACATAGACAGTGACCAGAATATATACAGACACATTCAATGTCATCACAGACAATGCACAGGCAACAGAATGTATGCATAAAATTTTGGCTATATCAAGATTTTTGCGAAGCGAACCCCCCCCCCCCCCCCCCCAACTCGTGACATTTTATATTAACCCTTGTCACCTTGAACATGCATATATAAAACTGAGTGGGATCTAAGTGATCCTTTTCCAAAATGATAATTTCTTAGGTACAGCATACATCTTAGGACATTTCATATTAAGAGCGCGTCCATGAGAAAGCCAGACAGATCGGTCAGAAGGCGGCAAGGTGGGGGTCAGCAGATTTTAATAATTTTTGGTGTGGTAAACCATCAACATAAAAGGTATTGTGAGCCACTGGCTTTCCTATTTTGGATCATTAGTTTTAGAGATATGGGGGCAGATCTTTTTATGGGCAATTTTGCCAAAATATAGCATTTTGTAGCTCTTGAAAAGTTATAATTTTTAAATATTCTTTTAAAAAATCATGTACATCATAAGGAATTATTTAGGTAAGCCACATAATAGGTTAAGGAAAGACCTTTAATATCCAGTACAGATTTTTTGAAAAGGCACTGTCATGACCACACAAGGTTGATTCTAATGAGGCATGTTTTCCGTATGCTTGACCCCATCCCCTTCTTTAAATGCACACAACTTCTTTTTTGCAGGTTGTATCCATATAATTTTGGTATGTGCTGATAGAAAAGGGTTGGAAAATAAATTTTGTAAAATAAAATCTGTGTTAAACCTTGTAAAATAAGAACTATAACAATTTTAAAAAGGGCCTAAAAACGAATATTTTTATACTACTTAAATGCTAAACTGTTTCTTCAACTAAATTAATAAGTCAAAACTATGTATAGGTTTGTGAAAAGCCCTTACAATAATTATGTTTGCCTTGCAGACGAACTTATGAAGCTTAAATACATTTTCTAAATTTGTTTATGCTGTAGAAACTTAATGTAAAATAACGATGCTAACTCTGTGACCTATTTTCAACATGGCGGGTACTAGGATTATCACCGGAGCAACTGTGGAGCAAAGCACATCGTCTTCACAGTGTTAAAACATAATATTTTCTTAAATTTATGAAGAACACGCACTAGAGATGCTTGGGTACATCTCAGAAGGATTGGTGTGCACCAGAATATAACAAGAAATGACCATAGCAGCTGGTCGTCCTTAGAATTTGCATTTTTGGTTGAACCTCTTTAGACTGTTGTTGTCAGGCTTGGGTTCCTCAATATATCCATCTCATCGATTTAGCTCTGGATGTTTGTTGTAAGGTAAGTGATCAGTGGTGGCAAACATATACTAGAATCAGATACACTAAAAACTCAAACCAGTTTAAATAATAAGTTTGAATATTATTCAGTAATTTAAAGAATATTAAGCAAATTTAAAAGACGTACTGGTATATTTCAATTCACAGAGTTTAACTTGATTTCTGTTTCATGGTAAACATGTATGCTGAAAAGAATTAACTGTATATCTAACTTATAAAGTATATTTTTGCATTAAATTCTAGGGTTTTGTTACATGTGTTATCATAACACAAACGGTGAAGGACTATACTGAGCTTGAAGACGGCTTCATTAGAAATTTCTTACCCAGAATCAAAGGTATGTAACACAAATTCAGTTTCAAGTTTTGGCATTTTAGGGGTTGTTACTTGTGCTAGTTTTTTTATATTTTAGTTTTATATTCACTATGCAGATTTATGTGTGTTTACAATGAAGTTGAAGTTAACCGCCTAGCTTTATATGACTTTGTAACACGGTGTGCTTCAATTTCAAGACTTACATATTACATAGGACACTTGTAACTAAAGGTACTTTAGTAAAATCAGGAAAACTTTGCGGTCCATTATGTTGTTCATGTTGCTTTGCTGAGATAGATTAATTCCTGCTACAATAGTTTCTATTCTGAACACAGTAAGCCTCTGTTGTTGTAAAGCATTTATTGATGTAATGTTTATTTTTCAGATTTTACATTCTAGGCCTGTATGTGAACCTTGACCTGGACAATCTTACAGACAATAATAGAAAAGTCACCTGAAATTGCACAGGCAAATTCATCAGATTCAGATGTGAGCACCAACTTTGTAATGCCTGGAACACTTCCACGGAGAAGAAAAAAGGTTTACATTTTTTTCATTTGTTTCTTTTTCTATCATTAAATTCTGGTAGCTACAATCATGCATATTCGATTTCCTTTTTTATACTTATGCAATTTGTTTGATCAGAATATTATTTAGTAATTGTTCTTACACAGCAATTAACATGAGTTTAAAATATGTTTAATACATTTGACAGCCTGTCCTGCCATCTTCAGGTAGACGCAGTATATATCCTGGCAAACCTCTATTGGACTTAGAGCCACCTTGGGTCAACCCCCCATAACAAATGTGCATCTTAGGCTTGGAAATCTCAATCAGTTTTGTAGGAAAGGAGGATTGGCGCCATTGAATTGACAAATATTGACAATTGACAGTTCAGTCACACTAAACTATAGTGGCATGTTGCTTCAAGTTACCACACTTATTCTAAGATTGCTGAATTATTATTACTGTAGGAGACCCTGGATCTCTCAACCAGAAGAAGAAACTTGGGGATCAATCAGTTATAAGATTAAAATCTGTGGAACACTACCCATCACTGTTGTGTTCAGTATATGGAAAAGATGACCATGATATTGGAACCTTGGAGATTCATAACTTGATTTCACTCTTGTAAAAAGTAACTGCTTTGTTCTTTTACTGTCCAATTGATAATATGAAAATAAAGTACTCCTCCAGTCATTGTATGTTTTTGACTCTGTTTTAATTTTCTTTATAGAAAAAGAATATAGATATCAAGATATCACATGTATTTACAAAGCCTATGAATCATTTGAAAGGAAAAAGAATGGTTGAAAAATACAATATAAATCATTTCTAGTGGATTAATCAGTGTTGCACTTGAGAAAACTGATAAAATGAGACAGTCATTCCCTTTTACCTTTAGAAAAATCATTTGTAATTTTTTTCTCTATAACTCCCTGAAAATAAGGTATATACACAATGCTGATGACACTGGATATGCACAGTAATAACTTATTAAATGCTAAAATTGCTAAAGTTTGAGGCACTTTTTCAATATCTTCTGTTGTGTTTAACACACTTTTTGAAATTTGTATGATGAGACCAATATATGCTTAGGATCCCTATAAAATTTTATGGCTGTCAAGCCTGCAAAAAGAGAGATATGAATGCTTGAACATTGCTTGGTAGAAAAGTGAGTTTGGGGGGTGGGGTCATAAAAATGGGCATGGCTCGTTAGTTTGTGGGTTAAACTGAAATTTAGTAACATATTCTCAATGACAAATGGCTGGTTTAAATAGGTAAATTTTCAATTAATTTTAAAAAGTCATCAGTTTTGACATATTCGCTTATGAAGTGGCTTTATTGACCGAAGCTGAAAATCAAGCCAAAAATGGCCAAAACATATAATATCATATTATAATTATATCCAATGATTTCTTTTGGGATTGTTGCCTTCAATCTTAATATCTCCTATATATGCAACAATATTATGAATTTGGTTGAAATCTGTTGACCCCCACCTTGCCACCTTCTGACTGGTCTTATCATGGACACACACTTAACCCTTGTCACCTTGAATATATATAAAACTGAGTGGGATCTAAGTGATCCTTTTCCAAAATCATAATTTAATTCTTAGGTACAGCATATAGTGGCAATGGTCACATTGCGATTTAACAGAATCATCATTATGGCAATATCATAGTTGCACTGACCTGTGCTGAGGCTGCTAGGCTGAGATTAGTTCAGTTGTCCGCAGTGTGATGATAATCCAGGAAACACACCTTTATCTCTACTGAAAACAGATAATACATCATCAATAAAAATATATATGTAGACACATACAGTAGTTACAACACAGACATAACACAGTGATCAAAATATATATTATTATATTATAATTAACACATACAGCAACAATAAAGATATACACAGTGATCAGAATATATATAGACACATTCAATGTCTCAAGCGACAATGCACAAGCATCAAGATATATACATGACATTTTGTCTATATTAAAATTTTTGCTGAGCAAACCCCCCCCTCCCCCTCAACTCCTGACAGCTCACATTAACCCTTGTTACCTTGAACATATTTAAAACTGAGTGGGATCTAAGTGATCCTTTTCCAAAATGATAATTTCTTAGGTACAGCATATAGTGGCAATGGTCACATTGCGATTGAACAGAATCATCAGTATGGCAATATCATAGTTGTACTGACCTGTGCTGAGGCTGCTAGGTAAAGATCAGTTCAGTTGTCCTCAGTGTGATGATAATCCAGGAAACACACCTTCATTTCTACTGAAAACAGATAATACATCATCAATAAAAATATATATGTAGACACATACAGTAGTTACAACACAGACATAACACAGTGATCAAAATTTATTTTATTATATTATAATTAACACATACAGCAACAACAAAGATATACACAGTGATCAGAATATATACAGACACATTCAATGTCTCAAGCGACAATGCAGAAAACATCAAGATATATACATGAAATTTTGTCTATATCAAAATTTTTGCTGAGCGAACCCCCCCCCTCCCCCAACTCCTGATAGTTCACATTAACCCTTGTTACCTTAAACATATATATAACTGAGAGGAATCTAAGTGATCCTTTTCCAAAATGATAATTTCTTAGATACAGCATATAGTGGCAAAGGTCACATTGCGATTGAACAGAATCATCGGTATGGCAATATCATAGTTGCACTGACCTGTGCTGAGGCTGCTAGGTTGAGATCAGTTCAGTTGTCTTTAGTGTGATGATAATCCAGGAAACACACCTTCATCTCTACTGAAAACAGATAATACATCATCAATAAAAATATATATGTAGACACATACAGTAGTTACAACACAGACATAACACAGTGATCAAAATATATATTTATTAATTATAAGAAACACATACAACAACAATAAAGACATAGACAGTGACCAGAATATATACAGACACATTCAATGTCATCACAGACAATGCACAGGCAACAGAATGTATGCATAAAATTTTGGCTATATCAAGATTTTTGCGAAGCGAACCCTCCACCCAACTCATGACATTTCACTTTAACCCTTGTCACCTTGAACATATATAAAACTGAGTGGGATCTAGTTCACACTAACCCATCACCTCGAACATATTTAAAACTGGTTTGGATCTAAGTGACACATTAACAAATATTAATTTCTTAGTTACAACATATAGTGATGGTCAAAATGGGATTGAAGAGAATCACCAGTGTAGCAATATCATTACTGCACTGACCTTTTTTTGCTGATGATGTAAGGTTGTAGAACTAGATTTGATTACAGCGACAATAAAGACATAGACAGTGACCAGAATATATACAGACACATTCAATGTCATCACAGACAATGCACAGGCAACAGAATGTATACATAAAATTTTGGCTATATCAAGATTTTTGCTAAGCGAACACCCGCCCCCCCCCCCCCCCCCTCTCCCCAACTCCTGACAGCTCACATTAACCCTTGTCACCTTGAACATATATAAAACTGAGTGGGATCTAAGTGATCTTTTTCCAAAATGATAATTTCTTAGGTACAACATATAGTGGCAATGGTCACATTGCGATTGAACAGAATCATCGGTATGGCAATATCATAGTTGCACTGACCTGTGCTGAGGCTGCTAAGTTGAGATCAGTTCAGTTGTCCTCAGTGTGATGATAATCCAGGAAACACACCTTCATCTCTACTGAAAACAGATAATACATCATCAATAAAAATATATATGTAGACACATACAGTAGTTACAACACAGACATAACACAGTGATCAAAATATATATTATTATATTATAATTAACACATACAGCAACAATAAAGATATACACAGTGATCAGAATATATACAGACACATTCAATGTCTCAAGAGACAATGCACAAGCATCAAGATATATACATGAAATTTTGTCTATATCAAAATTTTTGCTGAGCGAACCCCCCCCCTCCCCCAACTCCTGACAGTTCACACTAACCCGTCACCTCGAACATATTTAAAACTGGTGTGGATTGAAGTGACACATTTACAAATGTTAATTTCTCAGTTACAACATATAGTGATGGTCAAAATGGGATTGAAGAGAATCATCAGTGTAGCAATATCATTACTGCACTGACCTTTTTTGGCTGATGATGTAAGGTTGCAGAACTAGATTTGATTACAGCTTTAATAAAGACATAGACAGTGACCAGAATATACACAGACACATTTAATGTCATCACAGACAATGCACAGGCATCAGAATGTATACATAAAATTTTGGCTATATCAAGATTTTTGCTAAGCGAACCCCACCCCCTCCCCAACTCCTGACAGCTCACATTAACCCTGGTCACCTTGAACATATATAAAACTGAGTGGGATCTAAGTGATCCTTTTCCAAAATGATAATTTCTTAGGTACAACATATAGTGGCAATGGTCACATTGCGATTGAACAGAATCATCGGTATGGCAATATCATAGTTGCACTGACCTGTGCTGAGGCTGCTAGGTTGAGATCAGTTCAGTTGTCCTCAGTGTGATGATAATCCAGGAAACACACCTTCATCTCTACTGAAAACAGATAATACATCATCAATAAAAATATATATGTAGACACATACAGTAGTTACAACACAGACATAACACAGTGATCAAAATATATATTTATTAATTATAAGAAACACATACAACAACATTAAAGATATAGACAGTGACCAGAATATATACTGACACATTTAATGTCTCCCCCAACTCCTGACAGTTCACATTAACCCTTGTTACCTTGAACATATATAAAACTGAGTGGGATCTAAGTGATCCTTTTCCAAAATAATAATTTCTTAGGTACAGCATATAGTGGCAATGGTCACATTGCGATTGAACAAAATCATCAGTATGGCAATATCATAGTTGCACTGACCTGTGCTGAGGCTGCTAGGTTGAGATCAGTTCAGTTGTCCTCAGTGTGATGATAATCTAGGAAACACACCTTCATCTCTACTGAAAACAGATAATACATCATCAATAAAAATATACATGTAGACACATACAGTAGTTACAACACAGACATAACACAGTGATCAAAATATATATTATTATATTATGATAAACACATACAGCAACAATAAAGACAAAGACAGTGACCAGAATATATACAGACACATTCAATGTCATCACAGACAATGCACAGGCAACAGAATGTATGCATAAAATTTTGGCTATATCAAGATTTTTGCGAATCGAACCTTCCCCCCAACTCCTGACATTTCATATTAACCCTTGTCACTTTGAACATATATAAAACTGAGTGGGATCTAAGTGATCCTTTTCCGAAATGATAATTTCTGAGGTACAGCATATAGTGGAAATGGCAATATCATAGTTGCACTGACCTGTGCTGAGGCTGCTAGGTTGAGATCAGTTCAGTTGTCTTTAGTGTGATGATAATCCAGGAAACACACCTTCATCTCTACTGAAAACAGATAATACATCATCAATAAAAATATATATGTAGACACATACAGTAGTTACAACACAGACATAACACAGTGATCAAAATATATATTATTATATTATAATTAACACATACAGCAACAATAAAGATATACACAGTGATCAGAATATATACAGACACATTCAATGTCTCAAGCAACAATGCACAAGCATCAAGATATATAAATGAAATTTTGTCTATATCAAAATTTTTGCTGAGCGAACCCCCCCCCCTCCCCCAACTCCTGACAGTTCACACTAACCCGTCACCTTGAACATATTTAAAACTGGTTTGGATTTAAGTGACACATTTACAAATGTTAATTTCTCAGTTACAACATATAGTGATGGTCAAAATGGGATTGAAGAGAATCACCAGTGTAGCAATATCATTACTGCACTGACCTTTTTTTGCTGATGATGTAAGGTTGCAGAACTAGATTTGATTACAGCTTTAATAAAGACATAGACAGTGACCAGAATATACACAGAAACATTCAATGTCATCACAGACAATGCACAGGCATCAGAATGTATACATAAAATTTTGGCTATATCAAGATTTTTGCTAAGCGAACCCCACCCCCTCCCCAACTCCTGACAGCTCACATTAACCCTTGTCACCTTGAACATATGTAAAACTGAGTGGGATCTAAGTGATCCTTTTCCAAAATGATAATTTCTTAGGTACAACATATAGTGGCAATGGTCACTTTGCGATTGAACAGAATCATCGGTATGGCAATATCATAGTTGCACTGACCTGTGCTGAGGCTGCTAGGTTGAGATCAGTTCAGTTGTCCTCAGTGTGATGATAATCCAAGAAACACACCTTCATCTCTACTGAAAACAGATAATACATCATCAATAAAAATATATATGTAGACACATACAGTAGTTACAACACAGACATAACACAGTGATCAAAATACGTATATATTATTATATTATAATTAACACATACAGCAACAATAAAGATAAAGACAGTGACCAGAATATATACAGACACATTCAATGTCATCACAGACAATGCACAGGCAACAGAATGTATGCATAAAATTTTGGCTATATCAAGATTTTTTGCGTATCGAACCTTCCCCCCAACTCCTGACATTTCATATTAACCCTTGTCACCTTGAACATATATAAAACTGAGTGGGATCTAAGTGATCCTTTTCCAAAATGATAATTTCTTAGGTACAGCATATAGTGGCAATGGCAATATCATAGTTGCACTGACCTGTGCTGAGGCTGCTAGGTTGAGATCAGTTCAGTTGTCCTCAGTGTGATGATAATCCAGGAAACACACCTTCATCTCTACTGAAAACAGATATTACATCATCAATAAAAATATATATGTAGATACATACAGTAGTTACAACACAGACATAACACAGTGATCAAAATATTTATTATTATATTATAATAAACACATACAGCAACAATAAAGACATAGACAGTGACCAGAATATATACAGACACATTCAATGTCATCACAGACAATGCACAGGCAACAGAATGTATGCATTAAATTTTGGCTATATCAAGATTTTTGCGAAGCGAACCCTCCCCCCAACTCCTGACATTTCATATTAACCCTGGTCACCTTGAACATATATAAAACTGAGTGGGATCTAAGTGATCCTTTTCCAAAATCATAATTTCTTAGGTACAGCATATAGTGGCAATGGTCACATTGCGATTGAACAGAATCATCGCTATGGCAATATCATAGTTGCACTGACCTGTGCTGAGGCTGCTAGGTTGAGATCAGTTCAGTTGTCCTCAGTGTGATGATAATCCAGGAAATACACCTTCATCTCTACTGAAAACAGATAATACATCATCAATAAAAATATATATGTAGACACATACAGTAGTTACAACACAGACATAACACAGTGATCAAAATATTTATTATTATATTATAATAAACACATACAGCAACAATAAAGACATAGACAGTGACCAGAATATATACAGACACATTCAATGTCATCACAGACAATGCACAGGCAACAGAATGTATGCATAAAATTTTGGCTATATCAAGATTTTTGCGAAGCGAACCCCCCCCCCCAACTCGTGACATTTCATATTAACCCTTGTCACCTTGAACATGCATATATAAAACTGAGTGGGATCTAAGTGATCCTTTTCCAAAATGATAATTTCTTAGGTACAGCATACATCTTAGGACATTTCATATTAACCCTTGTCACCTTGAATATATATAATACTGAGTGGGATCTAAGTGATCCTTTTCCAAAATCATAATTTAATTCTTAGGTACGGCATATAGTGGCAATGGTCACATTGCGATTTAACAGAATCATCATTATGGCAATATCATAGTTGCACTGACCTGTGCTGAGGCTGCTAGGCTGAGATTAGTTCAGTTGTCCTCAGTGTGATGATAATCCAGGAAACACACCTTTATCTCTACTGAAAACAGATAATACATCATCAATAAAAATATATATGTAGATACATACAGTAGTTACAACACAGACATAACACAGTGATCAAAATATATATTATTATATTATAATTAACACATACAGCAACAATAAAGATATACACAGTGATCAGAATATATATAGACACATTCAATGTCTCAAGCGACAATGCACAAGCATCAAGATATATACATGACATTTTGTCTTTATTAAAATTTTTGCTGAGCAAACCCCCCCTCCCCCTCAACTCCTGACAGCTCACATTAACCCTTGTTACCTTGAACATATATAAAACTGAGTGGGATCTAAGTGATCCTTTTCCAAAATGATAATTTCTTAGGTACAGCATATAGTGGCAATGGTCACATTGCGATTGAACAGAATCATCGGTATGGCAATATCATAGTTGCACTGACCTGTGCTGAGGCTGCTAGGTTGAGATCAGTTCAGTTGTCCTCAGTGTGATGATAATCTAGGAAACACACCTTCATCTCTACTGAAAACAGATAATACATCATCAATAAAAATATATATGTAGACACATACAGTAGTTACAACACAGACATAACACAGTGATCAAAATATAATAAACACATACAGCAACAATAAAGACATAGACAGTGACCAGAATATATACAGACACATTCAATGTCATCACAGACAATGCACAGGCAACAGAATGTATGCATAAAATTTTGGCTATATCAAGATTTTTGCGAAGCGAACCCCCCCCCCCCCCCAACTCGTGACATTTCATATTAACCCTTGTCACCTTGAACATGCATATATAAAACTGAGTGGGATCTAAGTGATCCTTTTCCAAAATGATAATTTCTTAGGTACAGCATACATCTTAGGACATTTCATATTAACCCTTGTCACCTTGAATATATATAAAACTGAGTGGGATCTAAGTGATCCTTTTCCAAAATCATAATTTAATTCTTAGGTACAGCATATAGTGGCAATTGTCACATTGCGATTTAACAGAATCATCAGTATGGCAATATCATAGTTGCACTGACCTGTGCTGAGGCTGCTAGGCTGAGATTAGTTCAGTTGTCCTCAATGTGATGATAATCCAGGAAACACACCTTTATCTCTACTGAAAACAGATAATACATCATCAATAAAAATATATATGTAGATACATACAGAAGTTACAACACAGACATAACACAGTGATCAAAATATATATTATTATATTATAATTAACACATACAGCAACAATAAAGATATACACAGTGAACAGAATATATACAGACACATTGAATGCCTCAAGCGACAATGCACAAGCATCAAGATATATACATGACATTTTGTCTATATTAAAATTTTTGCTGAGCAAACCCCCCCCTCCCCCTCAACTCCTGACAGCTCACATTAACCCTTGTCACCTTGAACATATTTAACTCATTGTCCCCTGCAGTGACTGCTGCATGATCCCCTACAGCCATTAACACCAAATCTGGCCACCACCATGTGGTGGCGCCACTGTCAGCACTCTCCTATATCCCTGAGGAAATTCAATATGGCCTTTTTCTAGGTCTGTTGTTTTGTTTGTTTCAAATTTTCAGGGTTCTTAAGGCATGAAATTGGTATATTATGAAATTATTTATAAGTGGACATATTCAAAATATTGCTATTTATTGAATGGGGAAGAAGTCGGAATAATTTGGTCTATAAAAATTGAACAATGAATATAAGTTCAACAACTGTCTATAAATAAATAAAATATACATCATAATACTTATTTAGATTATATTAACAGGTACAAAAAAAGAAAATTCTACAAAATATAATTAAAAGATGAGCATCAGATTACAAAAAAATATATTTATTATCTATATTATGCAGTTGTGATAAGATAAACATCAACTTAAAAATACCGCATGAATCCTGACACCGAGACATGCTTTTAGTTGTTCTTTCCATTTAGAGTCATTGTATGTTGCATATGCATTTATATTTTCCAACAATTTGTTCAGTATTTCATCAGATAAGAACAGTTTTTAAAGTCTAGTTCGTCTTAGTCACCCGTCAGTTCATGTGTGAATCCAGGCAGTTCACCACAGAAATGCTCCTTGTCCACCTCCCACAGATTGTTTTTCCACTGACTTCTTCTAAAATCTTCACTAATGCTGCCTAATTCACTTTCAGACTATGTCTGTAAAGTGTTATTCAAAAGAAATATAGCTCAAATTATGGCTGTCAGACTCACTGTCACTAACAAATCCCGAAAATTCAGACCCAGAGCTCTCATCAAAAATACTCTGTATTTCCTCCATGTGTAGATTTCCCGCAACCCTCAAAATGTTTACATTTTGTTCTATAGTACTCTCCTTTTTATTGGCCAAAAGAAAAGCAACAACCAATCAGAAAATGAGCTATTTAAAACTTACCAATCGAAGTTTCTTTCTCATGCCGTCATATGAAGTCGCTAGGCAAGGGCCCCGCCATATTGGATGCCGTCATGTGACGACAGTCGGGAATGGGTACTATTAATATTACGACGTCAAATGACGACGCTAGGGATAAAAATAAGAAAACATTGTCGGCAAATGACGGCGGTAGGGGACAATGAGTTAATAAAACTGAGTGGGATCTAAGTGATCCTTTTCCAAAATAATAATTTCTTAGGTACAGCATATAGTGGCAATGGTCACATTGCGATTGAACAGAATCATTAATATGTCAATATCATAGTTGCACTGACCTGTGCTGAGGCTGCTAGGTTGAGATCAGTTCAGTTGTCCTCAGTGTGATGATAATCCAGGAAACACACCTTCATCTCTACTGAAAACAGATAATACATCATCAATAAAAATATATATGTAGATACATACAGAAGTTACAACACAGACATAACACAGTGATCAAAATATATATTATTATATTATAATAAACACATACAGCAACAATAAAGACATAGACAGTGACCAGAATATATACAGACACATTCAATGTCATCACAGACAATGCACAGGCAACAGAATGTATGCATAAAATTTTGGCTATATCAAGATTTTTGCGAAGCGAACCCTCCCCCCAACTCGTGACATTTCATATTAACCCTTGTCACCTTGAACATATATAAAACTGAGTGGGATCTAAGTGATCCTTTTCCAAAATGATAATTTCTTAGGTACAGCATATAGTGGCAATGGTCACAATGCGATTGAACAGAATCATCAGTATGGCAATATCATAGTTGCACTGACCTGTGCTGAGGCTGCTAGGTTGAGATCAGTTCAGTTGTCCTCAGTGTGATGATAATCCAGGAAACACACCTTCATCTCTACTGAAAACAGATAATACATCATCAATAAAAATATATATGTAGACACATACAGTAGTTACAACACAGACATAACACAGTGATCAAAATATATATTATTATATTATAATAAACACATGCAGCAACAATAAAGACATAGACAGTGACCAGAATATATACAGACACATTCAATGTCATCACAGACAATGCACAGGCAACAGAATGTATGCATAAAATTTTGGCTATATCAAGATTTTTGCGAAGCGAACCCTCCATCCAACTCATGACATTTCACTTTAACCCTTGTCACCTTGAACATATATAAAACTGAGTGGGATCTAGTTCACACTAACCCGTCACCTTGAACATATTTAAAACTGGTTTGGATCTAAGTGACCCATTTACAAATGTTAATTTCTTAGTTACAACATATAGTGATGGTCAAAATGGGATTGAAGAGAATCACCAGTGTAGCAATATCATTACTGCACTGACCTTTTTTTGCTGATGATGTAAGGTTGTAGAACTAGATTTGATTACAGCGACAATAAAGACATAGACAGTGACCAGAATATATACAGACACATTAAATGTCATCACAGACAATGCACAGGCATCAGAATGTATACATAAAATTTTGGCTATATCAAGATTTTTGCTAAGCGAACACCCGCCCCCCCCCCCTCTCCCCAACTCCTGACAGCTCACATTAACCCTTGTCACCTTGAACATATATAAAACTGAGTGGGATCTAAGTGATCCTTTTCCAAAATCATAATTTCTTAGGTAGAACATATAGTGGCAATGGTCACATTGCGATTGAACAGAATCATCGGTATGGCAATATCATAGTTGCACTGACCTGTGCTGAGGCTGCTAGGTTGAGATCAGTTCAGTTGTCCTCAGTGTGATGATAATCCAGGAAACACAGCTTCATCTCTACTGAAAAAAGATAATACATCATCAATAAATATATATATGTAGACACATACAGTAGTTACAACACAGACATAACACAGTGATCAAAATATATTATTATATTATAATTAACACATACAACAACAATAAAGACATACACAGTGACCAGAATATATACAGACACATTCAATGTCATCACAGACAATGCACAGGCATCAGAATGTATACATAAAATTTTGGCTATATCAAGATTTTTGATAAGGGAAACCCCCCCCCCCCCACCCCCCTCTCCCCAACTCCTGACAGCTCACATTAACCATTGTTACCTTGAACATATATAAAACTGAGTGGGATCTAAGTGATCCTTTTCCAAAATCATAATTTCTTAGGTACAGCATATAGTGGCAATGGTCACATTGCGATTGAACAGAATCATCGGTATGGCAATATCATAGTTGCACTGACCTGTGCTGAGGCTGCTAGGTTGAGATCAGTTCAGTTGTCCTCAGTGTGATGATAATCTAGGAAACACACCTTCATCTCTACTGAAAACAGATAATACATCATCAATAAAAATATATATGTAGACACATACAGTAGTTACAACACAGACATAACACAGTGATCAAAATATATATTATTATATTATAATTAACACATACAGCAACAACAAAGATATACACAGTGATCAGAATATATACAGACACATTTAATGTCTCAAGCGACAATGCACAAAACATCAAGATATATACATGAAATTTTGTCTATATCAAAATTTTTGCTGAGTGAACCGCCCCCCCCCCCCCTCCCCCAACTCCTGACAGTTCACACTAACCCGTCACCTTGAACATATTTAAAACTGGTTTGGATTTAAGTGACACATTTACAAATGTTAATTTCTCAGTTACAACATATAGTGATGGTCAAAATGGGATTGAAGAGAATCACCAGTGTAGCAATATCATTACTGCACTGACCTTTTTTTGCTGATGATGTAAGGTTGCAGAACTAGATTTGATTACAGCTTTAATAAAGACATAGACAGTGACCAGAATATACACAGAAACATTCAATGTCATCAAAGACAATGCACAGGCATCAGAATGTATACATAAAATTTTGGCTATATCAAGATTTTTGCTAAGCGAACCCCACCCCCTCCCCAACTCCTGACAGCTCACATTAACCCTTGTAACCTTGAACATATATAAAACTGAGTGGGATCTAAGTGATCCTTTTCCAAAATGATAATTTCTTAGGTACAACGTATAGTGGCAATGGTCACTTTGCGATTGAACAGAATCATCGGTATGGCAATATCATAGTTGCACTGACCTGTGCTGAGGCTGCTAGGTTGAGATCAGTTCAGTTGTCCTCAGTGTGATGATAATCCAAGAAACACACCTTCATCTCTACTGAAAACAGATAATACATCATCAATAAAAATATATATATATGTAGACACATACAGTAGTTACAACACAGACATAACACAGTGATCAAAATACGTATATATTATTATATTATAATTAACACATACAGCAACAATAAAGACAAAGACAGTGACCAGAATATATACAGAAACATTCAATGTCATCACAGACAAAGCACAGGCAACAGAATGTATGCATAAAATTTTGGCTATATCAAGATTTTTGCGAATCGAACCTTCCCCCCAACTCCTGACATTTCATATTAACCCTTGTCACCTTGAACATATATAAAACTGAGTGGGATCTAACACCCCATTCTCATAGATTAGATCGACCTACATTGGATCGACCTAACTCCCTGGGTGTTCACGCTAAATAGCTGTCAGCCGGGTGGACACGAAAGTTAATTACCCCTTAAAGCTTGTAGTAGGCGGGGACGGACACTTAAGGGGGATTATCTGACAGTAATCTAGTGAGACTCCCCGCGGTGATAGATCGATCTAAAAGTTGTGAGAACAGAGCCTAAGTGATCCTTTTCCAAAATGATAATTTCTTAGGTACAGCATATAGTGGCAATGGCAATATCATAGTTGCACTGACCTGTGCTGAGGCTGCTAGGTTGAGATCAGTTCAGTTGTCCTCAGTGTGATGATAATCTAGGAAACACACCTTCATCTCTACTGAAAACAGATAATACATCATCAATAAAAATATATATGTAGACACATACAGTAGTTACAACACAGACATAACACAGTGATCAAAATATATATTTATTAATTATAAGAAACACATACAACAACAATAAAGACATAGACAGTGACCAGAATATATACAGACACATTTAATGTCATCACAGACAATGCACAAAACATCAAGATATATACATGAAATTTTGTCTATATCAAAATTTTTTCTGAGAGAAGCCCCCCCCTCCCCCAACTCCTAACAGTTCACATTAACCCTTGTTACCTTGAACATATATAAAACTGAGTGGGATCTAAGTGATCCTTTTCCAAAATGATAATTTCTTAGGTACAGCATATAGTGGCAATGGTCACATTGCGATTGAACAGAATCATCAGTATGGCAATATCATAGTTGCACTGACCTGTGCTGAGGCTGCTAGGTAAAGATCAGTTCAGTTGTCCTCAGTGTGATGATAATCCAGGAAACACACCTTCATCTCTACTGAAAACAGATAATACATTATCAATAAAAATATATATGTAGACACATACAGTAGTTACAACACAGACATAACACAGTGATCAAAATATATTATTATATTATAATTAACACATACAACAACAATAAAGACATACACAGTGACCAGAATATATACAGACACATTCAATGTCATCACAGACAATGCACAGGCATCAGAATGTATACATAAAATTTTGGCTATATCAAGATTTTTGATAAGAGAACCACCCACCCCCCTCTCCCCAACTCCTGACAGCTCACATTAACCATTGTTACCTTGAACATATATAAAACTGAGTGGGATCTAAGTGATCCTTTTCGAAAATCATAATTTCTTAGGTACAGCTTATAGTGGCAATGGTCACATTGCGATTGAACAGAATCATCGGTATGGCAATATCATAGTTGCACTGACCTGTGCTGAGGCTGCTAGGTTGAGATCAGTTCAGTTGTCCTCAGTGTGATGATAATCTAGGAAACACACCTTCATCTCTACTGAAAACAGATAATACATCATCAATAAAAATATATATGTAGACACATACAGTAGTTACAACACAGACATAACACAGTGATCAAAATATAATAAACACATACAGCAACAATAAAGACATAGACAGTGACCAGAATATATACAGACACATTCAATGTCATCACAGACAATGCACAGGCAACAGAATGTATGCATAAAATTTTGGCTATATCAAGATTTTTGTGAAGCGAACCCCCCCCCCCCCCCCCCCAACTCGTGACATTTCATATTAACCCTTGTCACCTTGAACATGCATATATAAAACTGAGTGGGATCTAAGTGATCCTTTTCCAAAATGGTAATTTCTTAGGTACAGCATACATCTTAGGACATTTCATATTAACCCTTGTCACCTTGAATATATATAAAACTGAGTGGGATCTAAGTGATCCTTTTCCAAAATCATAATTTAATTCTTAGGTACAGCATATAGTGGCAATGGTCACATTGCGATTTAACAGAATCATCAGTATGGCAATATCATAGTTGCACTGACCTGTGCTGAGGCTGCTAGGCTGAGATTAGTTCAGTTGTCCTCAATGTGATGATAATCCAGGAAACACACCTTCATCTCTACTGAAAACAGATAATACATCATCAATAAAAATATATATGTAGACACATACAGTAGTTACAACACAGACATAACACAGTGATCAAAATATATATTATTATATTATAATTAACACATACAGCAACAATAAAGATATACACAGTGATCAGAATATATACAGACACATTGAATGTCTCAAGCGACAATGCACAAGCATCAAGATATATACATGACATTTTGTCTATATTAAAATTTTTGCTGAGCAAACCCCCCCCTCCCCCTCAACTCCTGACAGCTCACATTAACCCTTGTTACCTTGAACATATTTAAAACTGAGTGGGATCTAAGTGATCCTTTTCAAAAATAATAATTTCTTAGGTACAGCATATAGTGGCAATGGTCACATTGCGATTGAACAGAATCATTAATATGTCAATATCATAGTTGCACTGACCTGTGCTGAGGCTGCTAGGTTGAGATCAGTTCAGTTGTCCTCAGTGTGATGATAATCCAGGAAACACAGCTTCATCTCTACTGAAAAAAGATAATACATCATCAATAAATATATATATGTAGACACATACAGTAGTTACAACACAGACATAACACAGTGATCAAAATATATTATTATATTATAATTAACACATACAACAACAATAAAGACATACACAGTGACCAGAATATATACAGACACATTCAATGTCATCACAGACAATGCACAGGCATCAGAATGTATACATAAAATTTTGGCTATATCAAGATTTTTGATAAGAGAACCCCCCCCCCCCCTCTCCCCAACTCCTGACAGCTCACATTAACCATTGTTACCTTGAACATATATAAAACTGAGTGGGATCTAAGTGATCCTTTTCCAAAATCATAATTTCTTAGGTACAGCATATAGTGGCAATGGTCACATTGCGATTGAACAGAATCATCGGTATGGCAATATCATAGTTGCACTGACCTGTGCTGAGGCTGCTAGGTTGAGATCAGTTCAGTTGTCCTCAGTGTGATGATAATCTAGGAAACACACCTTCATCTCTACTGAAAACAGATAATACATCATCAATAAAAATATATATGTAGACACATACAGTAGTTACAACACAGACATAACACAGTGATCAAAATATATATTATTATATTATAATTAACACATACAGCAACAACAAAGATATACACAGTGATCAGAATATATACAGACACATTTAATGTCTCAAGCGACAATGCACAAAACATCAAGATATATACATGAAATTTTGTCTATATCAAAATTTTTGCTGAGTGAACCGACCCCCCCCCCCCCTCCCCCAACTCCTGACAGTTCACACTAACCCGTCACCTTGAACATATTTAAAACTGGTTTGGATTTAAGTGACACATTTACAAATGTTAATTTCTCAGTTACAACATATAGTGATGGTCAAAATGGGATTGATGAGAATCACCAGTGTAGCAATATCATTACTGCACTGACCTTTTTTTGCTGATGATGTAAGGTTGCAGAACTAGATTTGATTACAGCGACAATAAAGACATAGACAGTGACCAGAATATATACAGAAACATTCAATGTCATCACAGACAATGCACAGGCATCAGAATGTATACATAAAATTTTGGCTATATCAAGATTTTTGCTAAGCGAACCCCACCCCCTCCCCAACTCCTGACAGCTCACATTAACCCTTGTCACCTTGAACATATATAAAACTGAGTGGGATCTAAGTGATCCTTTTCCAAAATGATAATTTCTTAGGTACAACATATAGTGGCAATGGTCACTTTGCGATTGAACAGAATCATCGGTATGGCAATATCATAGTTGCACTGACCTGTGCTGAGGCTGCTAGGTTGAGATCAGTTCAGTTGTCCTCAGTGTGATGATAATCCAAGAAACACACCTTCATCTCTACTGAAAACAGATAATACATCATCAATAAAAATATATATATATGTAGACACATACAGTAGTTACAACACAGACATAACACAGTGATCAAAATACGTATATATTATTATATTATAATTAACACATACAGCAACAATAAAGACAAAGACAGTGACCAGAATATATACAGAAACATTCAATGTCATCACAGACAAAGCACAGGCAACAGAATGTATGCATAAAATTTTGGCTATATCAAGATTTTTGCGAATCGAACCTTCCCCCCAACTCCTGACATTTCATATTAACCCTTGTCACCTTGAACATATATAAAACTGAGTGGGATCTAACACCCCATTCTCATAGATTAGATCGACCTACATTGGATCGACCTAACTCCCTGGGGGTTTACGCTAAATAGCTGTCAGCCGGGCGGACACGAAAGTTAATTACCCCTTAAAGCTTGTAGTAGGCGGGGACGGACACTTAAGGGGGATTATCTGACAGTAATCTAGTGAGACTCCCCGCGGTGATAGATCGATCTAAAAGTTGTGAGAACAGAGCCTAAGTGATCCTTTTCCAAAATGATAATTTCTTAGGTACAGCATATAGTGGCAATGGCAATATCATAGTTGCACTGACCTGTGCTGAGGCTGCTAGGTTGAGATCAGTTCAGTTGTCCTCAGTGTGATGATAATCTAGGAAACACACCTTCATCTCTACTGAAAACAGATAATACATCATCAATAAAAATATATATGTAGACACATACAGTAGTTACAACACAGACATAACACAGTGATCAAAATATATATTTATTAATTATAAGAAACACATACAACAACAATAAAGACATAGACAGTGACCAGAATATATACAGACACATTTAATGTCATCACAGACAATGCACAAAACATCAAGATATATACATGAAATTTTGTCTATATCAAAATTTTTTCTGAGAGAAGCCCCCCAACTCCCCCAACTCCTAACAGTTCACATTAACCCTTGTTACCTTGAACATATATAAAACTGAGTGGGATCTAAGTGATCCTTTTCCAAAATGATAATTTCTTAGGTACAGCATATAGTGGCAATGGTCACTTTGCGATTGAACAGAATCATCGGTATGGCAATATCATAGTTGCACTGACCTGTGCTGAGGCTGCTAGGTTGAGATCAGTTCAGTTGTCCTCAGTGTGATGATAATCCAAGAAACACACCTTCATCTCTACTGAAAACAGATAATACATCATCAATAAAAATATATATATATGTAGACACATACAGTAGTTACAACACAGACATAACACAGTGATCAAAATACGTATATATTATTATATTATAATTAACACATACAGCAACAATAAAGACAAAGACAGTGACCAGAATATATACAGAAACATTCAATGTCATCACAGACAAAGCACAGGCAACAGAATGTATGCATAAAATTTTGGCTATATCAAGATTTTTGCGAATCGAACCTTCCCCCCAACTCCTGACATTTCATATTAACCCTTGTCACCTTGAACATATATAAAACTGAGTGGGATCTAACACCCCATTCTCATAGATTAGATCGACCTACATTGGATCGACCTAACTCCCTGGGGGTTTACGCTAAATAGCTGTCAGCCGGGCGGACACGAAAGTTAATTACCCCTTAAAGCTTGTAGTAGGCGGGGACGGACACTTAAGGGGGATTATCTGACAGTAATCTAGTGAGACTCCCCGCGGTGATAGATCGATCTAAAAGTTGTGAGAACAGAGCCTAAGTGATCCTTTTCCAAAATGATAATTTCTTAGGTACAGCATATAGTGGCAATGGCAATATCATAGTTGCACTGACCTGTGCTGAGGCTGCTAGGTTGAGATCAGTTCAGTTGTCCTCAGTGTGATGATAATCTAGGAAACACACCTTCATCTCTACTGAAAACAGATAATACATCATCAATAAAAATATATATGTAGACACATACAGTAGTTACAACACAGACATAACACAGTGATCAAAATATATATTTATTAATTATAAGAAACACATACAACAACAATAAAGACATAGACAGTGACCAGAATATATACAGACACATTTAATGTCATCACAGACAATGCACAAAACATCAAGATATATACATGAAATTTTGTCTATATCAAAATTTTTTCTGAGAGAAGCCCCCCAACTCCCCCAACTCCTAACAGTTCACATTAACCCTTGTTACCTTGAACATATATAAAACTGAGTGGGATCTAAGTGATCCTTTTCCAAAATGATAATTTCTTAGGTACAGCATATAGTGGCAATGGTCACATTGCGATTGAACAGAATCATCAGTATGGCAATATCATAGTTGCACTGACCTGTGCTGAGGCTGCTAGGCTGAGATTAGTTCAGTTGTCCTCAATGTGATGATAATCCAGGAAACACACCTTCATCTCTACTGAAAACAGATAATACATCATCAATAAAAATATATATGTAGACACATACAGTAGTTACAACACAGACATAACACAGTGATCAAAATATATATTATTATATTATAATAAACACATACAGCAACAATAAAGACATAGACAGTGACCAGAATATATACAGACACATTCAATGTCATCACAGACAATGCACAGGCAACAGAATGTATGCATTAAATTTTGGCTATATCAAGATTTTTGCGAAGCGAACCCTCCCCCCAACTCGTGACATTTCATATTAACCCTTGTCACCTTGAACATATATAAAACTGAGTGGGATCTAAGTGATCCTTTTCCAAAATGATAATTTCTTAGGTACAGCATATAGTGGCAATGGTCACATTGCGATTGAACAGAATCATCAGTATGGCAATATCATAGTTGCACTGACCTGTGCTGAGGCTGCTAGGTTGAGATCAGTTCAGTTGTCCTCAGTGTGATGATAATCCAGGAAACACACCTTCATCTCTACTGAAAACAGATAATACATCATCAATAAAAATATATATGTAGACACATACAGTAGTTACAACACAGACATAACACAGTGATCAAAATATATTATTATATTATAAAGACATTTTGCTGAGCAAACCCCCCCCTCCCCCTCAACTCAACAAGATTTTTGCGAAGCGAACCCTCCACCCAACTCATGACATTTCACTTAAACCCTTGTCACCTTGAACATATATAAAACTGAGTGGGATCTAGTTCACACTAACCCGTCACCTCGAACATATTTAAAACTGGTTTGGATCTAAGTGACCCATTTACAAATGTTAATTTCTTAGTTACAACATATAGTGATGGTCAAAATGGGATTGAAGAGAATCACCAGTGTAGCAATATCATTACTGCACTGACCTTTTTTTGCTGATGATGTAAGGCTGTAGAACTAGATTTGATTACAGCGACAATAAAGACATAGACAGTGACCAGAATATATACAGACACATTCAATGTCATCACAGACAATGCACAGGCATCAGAATGTATACATAAAATTTTGGCTATATCAAGATTTTTGCTAAGCGAACACCCCCCCCCCCCCCCCTCTCCCCAACTCCTGACAGCTCACATTAACCCTTGTCACCTTGAACATATATAAAACTGAGTGGGATCTAAGTGATCCTTTTCCAAAATCATAATTTCTTAGGTACAACATATAGTGGCAATGGTCACATTGCGATTGAACAGAATCATCGGTTTGGCAATATCATAGTTGCACTGACCTGTGCTGAGGCTGCTAGGTTGAGATCAGTTCAGTTGTCCTCAATGTGATGATAATCCAGGAAACACACCTTCATCTCTACTGAAAACAGATAATACATCATCAATAAAAATATATATGTAGACACATACAGTAGTTACAACACAGACATAACACAGTGATCAAAATATATATTATTATATTATAATTAACACATACAGCAACAATAAAGATATACACAGTGATCAGAATATATACAGACACATTGAATGTCTCAAGCGACAATGCACAAGCATCAAGATATATACATGACATTTTGTCTATATTAAAATTTTTGCTGAGCAAACCCCCCCCTCCCCCTCAACTCCTGACAGCTCACATTAACCCTTGTTACCTTGAACATATTTAAAACTGAGTGGGATCTAAGTGATCCTTTTCAAAAATAATAATTTCTTAGGTACAGCATATAGTGGCAATGGTCACATTGCGATTTAACAGAATCATTAATATGTCAATATCATAGTTGCACTGACCTGTGCTGAGGCTGCTAGGTTGAGATCAGTTCAGTTGTCCTCAGTGTGATGATAATCCAGGAAACACACCTTCATCTCTACTGAAAACAGATAATACATCATCAAGAAAAATATATATGTAGATACATACAGTAGTTACAACACAGACATAACACAGTGATCAAAATATATATTATTATATTATAATAAACACATACAGCAACAATAAAGACATAGACAGTGACCAGAATATATACAGACACATTCAATGTCATCACAGACAATGCACAGGCAACAGAATGTATGCATTAAATTTTGGCTATATCAAGATTTTTGCGAAGCGAACCCTCCCCCCAACTCGTGACATTTCATATTAACCCTTGTCACCTTGAACATATATAAAACTGAGTGGGATCTAAGTGATCCTTTTCCAAAATGATAATTTCTTAGGTACAGCATATAGTGGCAATGGTCACATTGCGATTGAACAGAATCATCAGTATGGCAATATCATAGTTGCACTGACCTGTGCTGAGGCTGCTAGGTTGAGATCAGTTCAGTTGTCCTCAGTGTGATGATAATCCAGGAAACACACCTTCATCTCTACTGAAAACAGATAATACATCATCAATAAAAATATATATGTAGACACATACAGTAGTTACAACACAGACATAACACAGTGATCAAAATATATTATTATATTATAAAGACATTTTGCTGAGCAAACCCCCCCCTCCCCCTCAACTCAACAAGATTTTTGCGAAGCGAACCCTCCACCCAACTCATGACATTTCACTTAAACCCTTGTCACCTTGAACATATATAAAACTGAGTGGGATCTAGTTCACACTAACCCGTCACCTCGAACATATTTAAAACTGGTTTGGATCTAAGTGACCCATTTACAAATGTTAATTTCTTAGTTACAACATATAGTGATGGTCAAAATGGGATTGAAGAGAATCACCAGTGTAGCAATATCATTACTGCACTGACCTTTTTTTGCTGATGATGTAAGGTTGTAGAACTAGATTTGATTACAGCGACAATAAAGACATAGACAGTGACCAGAATATATACAGACACATTCAATGTCATCACAGACAATGCACAGGCATCAGAATGTATACATAAAATTTTGGCTATATCAAGATTTTTGCTAAGCGAACACCCCCCCCCCCCCCTCCCCAACTCCTGACAGCTCACATTAACCCTTGTCACCTTGAACATATATAAAACTGAGTGGGATCTAAGTGATCCTTTTCCAAAATCATAATTTCTTAGGTACAACATATAGTGGCAATGGTCACATTGCGATTGAACAGAATCATCGGTATGGCAATATCATAGTTGCACTGACCTGTGCTGAGGCTGCTAGGTTGAGATCAGTTCAGTTGTCCTCAATGTGATGATAATCCAGGAAACACACCTTCATCTCTACTGAAAACAGATAATACATCATCAATAAAAATATATATGTAGACACATACAGTAGTTACAACACAGACATAACACAGTGATCAAAATACGTATATATTATTATATTATAATTAACACATACAGCAACAATAAAGACAAAGACAGTGACCAGAATATATACAGAAACATTCAATGTCATCACAGACAAAGCACAGGCAACAGAATGTATGCATAAAATTTTGGCTATATCAAGATTTTTGCGAATCGAACCTTCCCCCCAACTCCTGACATTTCATATTAACCCTTGTCACCTTGAACATATATAAAACTGAGTGGGATCTAACACCCCATTCTCATAGATTAGATCGACCTACATTGGATCGACCTAACTCCCTGGGGGTTTACGCTAAATAGCTGTCAGCCGGGCGGACACGAAAGTTAATTACCCCTTAAAGCTTGTAGTAGGCGGGGACGGACACTTAAGGGGGATTATCTGACAGTAATCTAGTGAGACTCCCCGCGGTGATAGATCGATCTAAAAGTTGTAAGAACAGAGCCTAAGTGATCCTTTTCCAAAATGATAATTTCTTAGGTACAGCATATAGTGGCAATGGCAATATCATAGTTGCACTGACCTGTGCTGAGGCTGCTAGGTTGAGATCAGTTCAGTTGTCCTCAGTGTGATGATAATCTAGGAAACACACCTTCATCTCTACTGAAAACAGATAATACATCATCAATAAAAATATATATGTAGACACATACAGTAGTTACAACACAGACATAACACAGTGATCAAAATATATATTTATTAATTATAAGAAACACATACAACAACAATAAAGACATAGACAGTGACCAGAATATATACAGACACATTTAATGTCATCACAGACAATGCACAAAACATCAAGATATATACATGAAATTTTGTCTATATCAAAATTTTTTCTGAGAGAAGCCCCCCAACTCCCCCAACTCCTAACAGTTCACATTAACCCTTGTTACCTTGAACATATATAAAACTGAGTGGGATCTAAGTGATCCTTTTCCAAAATGATAATTTCTTAGGTACAGCATATAGTGGCAATGGTCACTTTGCGATTGAACAGAATCATCGGTATGGCAATATCATAGTTGCACTGACCTGTGCTGAGGCTGCTAGGTTGAGATCAGTTCAGTTGTCCTCAGTGTGATGATAATCCAAGAAACACACCTTCATCTCTACTGAAAACAGATAATACATCATCAATAAAAATATATATATATGTAGACACATACAGTAGTTACAACACAGACATAACACAGTGATCAAAATACGTATATATTATTATATTATAATTAACACATACAGCAACAATAAAGACAAAGACAGTGACCAGAATATATACAGAAACATTCAATGTCATCACAGACAAAGCACAGGCAACAGAATGTATGCATAAAATTTTGGCTATATCAAGATTTTTGCGAATCGAACCTTCCCCCCAACTCCTGACATTTCATATTAACCCTTGTCACCTTGAACATATATAAAACTGAGTGGGATCTAACACCCCATTCTCATAGATTAGATCGACCTACATTGGATCGACCTAACTCCCTGGGGGTTTACGCTAAATAGCTGTCAGCCGGGCGGACACGAAAGTTAATTACCCCTTAAAGCTTGTAGTAGGCGGGGACGGACACTTAAGGGGGATTATCTGACAGTAATCTAGTGAGACTCCCCGCGGTGATAGATCGATCTAAAAGTTGTGAGAACAGAGCCTAAGTGATCCTTTTCCAAAATGATAATTTCTTAGGTACAGCATATAGTGGCAATGGCAATATCATAGTTGCACTGACCTGTGCTGAGGCTGCTAGGTTGAGATCAGTTCAGTTGTCCTCAGTGTGATGATAATCTAGGAAACACACCTTCATCTCTACTGAAAACAGATAATACATCATCAATAAAAATATATATGTAGACACATACAGTAGTTACAACACAGACATAACACAGTGATCAAAATATATATTTATTAATTATAAGAAACACATACAACAACAATAAAGACATAGACAGTGACCAGAATATATACAGACACATTTAATGTCATCACAGACAATGCACAAAACATCAAGATATATACATGAAATTTTGTCTATATCAAAATTTTTTCTGAGAGAAGCCCCCCAACTCCCCCAACTCCTAACAGTTCACATTAACCCTTGTTACCTTGAACATATATAAAACTGAGTGGGATCTAAGTGATCCTTTTCCAAAATGATAATTTCTTAGGTACAGCATATAGTGGCAATGGTCACATTGCGATTGAACAGAATCATCGGTATGGCAATATCATAGTTGCACTGACCTGTGCTGAGGCTGCTAGGTTGAGATCAGTTCAGTTGTCTTTAGTGTGATGATAATCCAGGAAACACACCTTCATCTCTACTGAAAACAGATAATACATCATCAATAAAAATATATATGTAGACACATACAGTAGTTACAACACAGACATAACACAGTGATCAAAATATATATTATTATATTATAATAAACACATACAGCAACAATAAAGACATAGACAGTGACCAGAATATATACAGACACATTCAATGTCATCACAGACAATGCACAGGCAACAGAATGTATGCATTAAATTTTGGCTATATCAAGATTTTTGCGAAGCGAACCCTCCCCCCAACTCGTGACATTTCATATTAACCCTTGTCACCTTGAACATATATAAAACTGAGTGGGATCTAAGTGATCCTTTTCCAAAATGATAATTTCTTAGGTACAGCATATAGTGGCAATGGTCACATTGCGATTGAACAGAATCATCAGTATGGCAATATCATAGTTGCACTGACCTGTGCTGAGGCTGCTAGGTTGAGATCAGTTCAGTTGTCCTCAGTGTGATGATAATCCAGGAAACACACCTTCATCTCTACTGAAAACAGATAATACATCATCAATAAAAATATATATGTAGACACATACAGTAGTTACAACACAGACATAACACAGTGATCAAAATATATTATTATATTATAAAGACATTTTGCTGAGCAAACCCCCCCCTCCCCCTCAACTCAACAAGATTTTTGCGAAGCGAACCCTCCACCCAACTCATGACATTTCACTTAAACCCTTGTCACCTTGAACATATATAAAACTGAGTGGGATCTAGTTCACACTAACCCGTCACCTCGAACATATTTAAAACTGGTTTGGATCTAAGTGACCCATTTACAAATGTTAATTTCTTAGTTACAACATATAGTGATGGTCAAAATGGGATTGAAGAGAATCACCAGTGTAGCAATATCATTACTGCACTGACCTTTTTTTGCTGATGATGTAAGGCTGTAGAACTAGATTTGATTACAGCGACAATAAAGACATAGACAGTGACCAGAATATATACAGACACATTCAATGTCATCACAGACAATGCACAGGCATCAGAATGTATACATAAAATTTTGGCTATATCAAGATTTTTGCTAAGCGAACACCCCCCCCCCCCCTCTCCCCAACTCCTGACAGCTCACATTAACCCTTGTCACCTTGAACATATATAAAACTGAGTGGGATCTAAGTGATCCTTTTCCAAAATCATAATTTCTTAGGTACAACATATAGTGGCAATGGTCACATTGCGATTGAACAGAATCATCGGTTTGGCAATATCATAGTTGCACTGACCTGTGCTGAGGCTGCTAGGTTGAGATCAGTTCAGTTGTCCTCAATGTGATGATAATCCAGGAAACACACCTTCATCTCTACTGAAAACAGATAATACATCATCAATAAAAATATATATGTAGACACATACAGTAGTTACAACACAGACATAACACAGTGATCAAAATATATATTATTATATTATAATTAACACATACAGCAACAATAAAGATATACACAGTGATCAGAATATATACAGACACATTGAATGTCTCAAGCGACAATGCACAAGCATCAAGATATATACATGACATTTTGTCTATATTAAAATTTTTGCTGAGCAAACCCCCCCCTCCCCCTCAACTCCTGACAGCTCACATTAACCCTTGTTACCTTGAACATATTTAAAACTGAGTGGGATCTAAGTGATCCTTTTCAAAAATAATAATTTCTTAGGTACAGCATATAGTGGCAATGGTCACATTGCGATTTAACAGAATCATTAATATGTCAATATCATAGTTGCACTGACCTGTGCTGAGGCTGCTAGGTTGAGATCAGTTCAGTTGTCCTCAGTGTGATGATAATCCAGGAAACACACCTTCATCTCTACTGAAAACAGATAATACATCATCAAGAAAAATATATATGTAGATACATACAGTAGTTACAACACAGACATAACACAGTGATCAAAATATATATTATTATATTATAATAAACACATACAGCAACAATAAAGACATAGACAGTGACCAGAATATATACAGACATATTCAATGT
Organism: Lingula anatina; assembly: GCF_051362555.1. Classification (NCBI taxonomy): domain Eukaryota; kingdom Metazoa; phylum Brachiopoda; class Lingulata; order Lingulida; family Lingulidae; genus Lingula; species Lingula anatina. Next base: position 20,668,206 of record NC_141771.1, on the reverse strand, counting down.
CATCACAGACAATGCACAGGCAACAGAATGTATGCATTAAATTTTGGCTATATCAAGATTTTTGCGAAGCGAACCCTCCCCCCAACTCGTGACATTTCATATTAACCCTTGTCACCTTGAACATATATAAAACTGAGTGGGATCTAAGTGATCCTTTTCCAAAATGATAATTTCTTAGGTACAGCATATAGTGGCAATGGTCACATTGCGATTGAACAGAATCATCAGTATGGCAATATCATAGTTGCACTGACCTGTGCTGAGGCTGCTAGGTTGAGATCAGTTCAGTTGTCCTCAGTGTGATGATAATCCAGGAAACACACCTTCATCTCTACTGAAAACAGATAATACATCATCAATAAAAATATATATGTAGACACATACAGTAGTTACAACACAGACATAACACAGTGATCAAAATATATTATTATATTATAAAGACATTTTGCTGAGCAAACCCCCCCCTCCCCCTCAACTCAACAAGATTTTTGCGAAGCGAACCCTCCACCCAACTCATGACATTTCACTTAAACCCTTGTCACCTTGAACATATATAAAACTGAGTGGGATCTAGTTCACACTAACCCGTCACCTCGAACATATTTAAAACTGGTTTGGATCTAAGTGACCCATTTACAAATGTTAATTTCTTAGTTACAACATATAGTGATGGTCAAAATGGGATTGAAGAGAATCACCAGTGTAGCAATATCATTACTGCACTGACCTTTTTTTGCTGATGATGTAAGGTTGTAGAACTAGATTTGATTACAGCGACAATAAAGACATAGACAGTGACCAGAATATATACAGACACATTCAATGTCATCACAGACAATGCACAGGCATCAGAATGTATACATAAAATTTTGGCTATATCAAGATTTTTGCTAAGCGAACACCCCCCCCCCCCTCCCCAACTCCTGACAGCTCACATTAACCCTTGTCACCTTGAACATATATAAAACTGAGTGGGATCTAAGTGATCCTTTTCCAAAATCATAATTTCTTAGGTACAACATATAGTGGCAATGGTCACATTGCGATTGAACAGAATCATCGGTATGGCAATATCATAGTTGCACTGACCTGTGCTGAGGCTGCTAGGTTGAGATCAGTTCAGTTGTCCTCAATGTGATGATAATCCAGGAAACACACCTTCATCTCTACTGAAAACAGATAATACATCATCAATAAAAATATATATGTAGACACATACAGTAGTTACAACACAGACATAACACAGTGATCAAAATATATTATTATATTATAATTAACACATACAACAACAATAAAGACATACACAGTGACCAGAATATATACAGACACATTGAATGTCTCAAGCGACAATGCACAAGCATCAAGATATATACATGACATTTTGTCTATATTAAAATTTTTGCTGAGCAAACCCCCCCCTCCCCCTCAACTCCTGACAGCTCACATTAACCCTTGTTACCTTGAACATATTTAAAACTGAGTGGGATCTAAGTGATCCTTTTCCAAAATCATAATTTAATTCTTAGGTACAGCATATAGTGGCAATGGTCACATTGCGATTTAACAGAATCATTAATATGTCAATATCATAGTTGCACTGACCTGTGCTGAGGCTGCTAGGTTGAGATCAGTTCAGTTGTCCTCAGTGTGATGATAATCCAGGAAACACACCTTCATCTCTACTGAAAACAGATAATACATCATCAAGAAAAATATATATGTAGATACATACAGTAGTTACAACACAGACATAACACAGTGATCAAAATATATTATTATATTATAAAGACATTTTGCTGAGCAAACCCCCCCCTCCCCCTCAACTCAACAAGATTTTTGCGAAGCGAACCCTCCACCCAACTCATGACATTTCACTTAAACCCTTGTCACCTTGAACATATATAAAACTGAGTGGGATCTAGTTCACACTAACCCGTCACCTCGAACATATTTAAAACTGGTTTGGATCTAAGTGACCCATTTACAAATGTTAATTTCTTAGTTACAACATATAGTGATGGTCAAAATGGGATTGAAGAGAATCACCAGTGTAGCAATATCATTACTGCACTGACCTTTTTTTGCTGATGATGTAAGGTTGTAGAACTAGATTTGATTACAGCGACAATAAAGACATAGACAGTGACCAGAATATATACAGACACATTCAATGTCATCACAGACAATGCACAGGCATCAGAATGTATACATAAAATTTTGGCTATATCAAGATTTTTGCTAAGCGAACACCCCCCCCCCCCTCCCCAACTCCTGACAGCTCACATTAACCCTTGTCACCTTGAACATATATAAAACTGAGTGGGATCTAAGTGATCCTTTTCCAAAATCATAATTTCTTAGGTACAACATATAGTGGCAATGGTCACATTGCGATTGAACAGAATCATCGGTATGGCAATATCATAGTTGCACTGACCTGTGCTGAGGCTGCTAGGTTGAGATCAGTTCAGTTGTCCTCAATGTGATGATAATCCAGGAAACACACCTTCATCTCTACTGAAAACAGATAATACATCATCAATAAAAATATATATGTAGACACATACAGTAGTTACAACACAGACATAACACAGTGATCAAAATATATTATTATATTATAATTAACACATACAACAACAATAAAGACATACACAGTGACCAGAATATATACAGACACATTGAATGTCTCAAGCGACAATGCACAAGCATCAAGATATATACATGACATTTTGTCTATATTAAAATTTTTGCTGAGCAAACCCCCCCCTCCCCCTCAACTCCTGACAGCTCACATTAACCCTTGTTACCTTGAACATATTTAAAACTGAGTGGGATCTAAGTGATCCTTTTCCAAAATCATAATTTAATTCTTAGGTACAGCATATAGTGGCAATGGTCACATTGCGATTTAACAGAATCATTAATATGTCAATATCATAGTTGCACTGACCTGTGCTGAGGCTGCTAGGTTGAGATCAGTTCAGTTGTCCTCAGTGTGATGATAATCCAGGAAACACACCTTCATCTCTACTGAAAACAGATAATACATCATCAAGAAAAATATATATGTAGATACATACAGTAGTTACAACACAGACATAACACAGTGATCAAAATATATATTATTATATTATAATAAACACATACAGCAACAATAAAGACATAGACAGTGACCAGAATATATACAGACACATTCAATGTCATCACAGACAATGCACAGGCAACAGAATGTATGCATTAAATTTTGGCTATATCAAGATTTTTGCGAAGCGAACCCTCCCCCCAACTCGTGACATTTCATATTAACCCTTGTCACCTTGAACATATATAAAACTGAGTGGGATCTAAGTGATCCTTTTCCAAAATGATAATTTCTTAGGTACAGCATATAGTGGCAATGGTCACATTGCGATTGAACAGAATCATCAGTATGGCAATATCATAGTTGCACTGACCTGTGCTGAGGCTGCTAGGTTGAGATCAGTTCAGTTGTCCTCAGTGTGATGATAATCCAGGAAACACACCTTCATCTCTACTGAAAACAGATAATACATCATCAATAAAAATATATATGTAGACACATACAGTAGTTACAACACAGACATAACACAGTGATCAAAATATATTATTATATTATAAAGACATTTTGCTGAGCAAACCCCCCCCTCCCCCTCAACTCAACAAGATTTTTGCGAAGCGAACCCTCCACCCAACTCATGACATTTCACTTAAACCCTTGTCACCTTGAACATATATAAAACTGAGTGGGATCTAGTTCACACTAACCCGTCACCTCGAACATATTTAAAACTGGTTTGGATCTAAGTGACCCATTTACAAATGTTAATTTCTTAGTTACAACATATAGTGATGGTCAAAATGGGATTGAAGAGAATCACCAGTGTAGCAATATCATTACTGCACTGACCTTTTTTTGCTGATGATGTAAGGTTGTAGAACTAGATTTGATTACAGCGACAATAAAGACATAGACAGTGACCAGAATATATACAGACACATTCAATGTCATCACAGACAATGCACAGGCATCAGAATGTATACATAAAATTTTGGCTATATCAAGATTTTTGCTAAGCGAACACCCCCCCCCCCCCCTCTCCCCAACTCCTGACAGCTCACATTAACCCTTGTCACCTTGAACATATATAAAACTGAGTGGGATCTAAGTGATCCTTTTCCAAAATCATAATTTCTTAGGTACAACATATAGTGGCAATGGTCACATTGCGATTGAACAGAATCATCGGTATGGCAATATCATAGTTGCACTGACCTGTGCTGAGGCTGCTAGGTTGAGATCAGTTCAGTTGTCCTCAGTGTGATGATAATCCAGGAAACACAGCTTCATCTCTACTGAAAAAAGATAATACATCATCAATAAATATATATATGTAGACACATACAGTAGTTACAACACAGACATAACACAGTGATCAAAATATATTATTATATTATAATTAACACATACAACAACAATAAAGACATACACAGTGACCAGAATATATACAGACACATTCAATGTCATCACAGACAATGCACAGGCATCAGAATGTATACATAAAATTTTGGCTATATCAAGATTTTTGATAAGAGAACCCCCCCCCCCTCTCCCCAACTCCTGACAGCTCACATTAACCATTGTTACCTTGAACATATATAAAACTGAGTGGGATCTAAGTGATCCTTTTCCAAAATCATAATTTCTTAGGTACAGCATATAGTGGCAATGGTCACATTGCGATTGAACAGAATCATCGGTATGGCAATATCATAGTTGCACTGACCTGTGCTGAGGCTGCTAGGTTGAGATCAGTTCAGTTGTCCTCAGTGTGATGATAATCTAGGAAACACACCTTCATCTCTACTGAAAACAGATAATACATCATCAATAAAAATATATATGTAGACACATACAGTAGTTACAACACAGACATAACACAGTGATCAAAATATATATTATTATATTATAATTAACACATACAGCAACAACAAAGATATACACAGTGATCAGAATATATACAGACACATTTAATGTCTCAAGCGACAATGCACAAAACATCAAGATATATACATGAAATTTTGTCTATATCAAAATTTTTGCTGAGTGAACCGCCCCCCCCCCCTCCCCCAACTCCTGACAGTTCACACTAACCCGTCACCTTGAACATATTTAAAACTGGTTTGGATTTAAGTGACACATTTACAAATGTTAATTTCTCAGTTACAACATATAGTGATGGTCAAAATGGGATTGATGAGAATCACCAGTGTAGCAATATCATTACTGCACTGACCTTTTTTTGCTGATGATGTAAGGTTGCAGAACTAGATTTGATTACAGCGACAATAAAGACATAGACAGTGACCAGAATATATACAGAAACATTCAATGTCATCACAGACAATGCACAGGCATCAGAATGTATACATAAAATTTTGGCTATATCAAGATTTTTGCTAAGCGAACCCCACCCCCTCCCCAACTCCTGACAGCTCACATTAACCCTTGTCACCTTGAACATATATAAAACTGAGTGGGATCTAAGTGATCCTTTTCCAAAATGATAATTTCTTAGGTACAACATATAGTGGCAATGGTCACTTTGCGATTGAACAGAATCATCAGTATGGCAATATCATAGTTGCACTGACCTGTGCTGAGGCTGCTAGGTTGAGATCAGTTCAGTTGTCCTCAGTGTGATGATAATCCAAGAAACACACCTTCATCTCTACTGAAAACAGATAATACATCATCAATAAAAATATATATATATGTAGACACATACAGTAGTTACAACACAGACATAACACAGTGATCAAAATACGTATATATTATTATATTATAATTAACACATACAGCAACAATAAAGACAAAGACAGTGACCAGAATATATACAGAAACATTCAATGTCATCACAGACAAAGCACAGGCAACAGAATGTATGCATAAAATTTTGGCTATATCAAGATTTTTGCGAATCGAACCTTCCCCCCAACTCCTGACATTTCATATTAACCCTTGTCACCTTGAACATATATAAAACTGAGTGGGATCTAACACCCCATTCTCATAGATTAGATCGACCTACATTGGATCGACCTAACTCCCTGGGGGTTTACGCTAAATAGCTGTCAGCCGGGCGGACACGAAAGTTAATTACCCCTTAAAGCTTATAGTAGGCGGGGACGGACACTTAAGGGGGATTATCTGACAGTAATCTAGTGAGACTCCCCGCGGTGATAGATCGATCTAAAAGTTGTGAGAACAGAGCCTAAGTGATCCTTTTCCAAAATGATAATTTCTTAGGTACAGCATATAGTGGCAATGGCAATATCATAGTTGCACTGACCTGTGCTGAGGCTGCTAGGTTGAGATCAGTTCAGTTGTCCTCAGTGTGATGATAATCTAGGAAACACACCTTCATCTCTACTGAAAACAGATAATACATCATCAATAAAAATATATATGTAGACACATACAGTAGTTACAACACAGACATAACACAGTGATCAAAATATATATTTATTAATTATAAGAAACACATACAACAACAATAAAGACATAGACAGTGACCAGAATATATACAGACACATTTAATGTCATCACAGACAATGCACAAAACATCAAGATATATACATGAAATTTTGTCTATATCAAAATTTTTTCTGAGAGAAGCCCCCCCCTCCCCCAACTCCTAACAGTTCACATTAACCCTTGTTACCTTGAACATATATAAAACTGAGTGGGATCTAAGTGATCCTTTTCCAAAATGATAATTTCTTAGGTACAGCATATAGTGGCAATGGTCACATTGCGATTGAACAGAATCATCAGTATGGCAATATCATAGTTGCACTGACCTGTGCTGAGGCTGCTAGGTAAAGATCAGTTCAGTTGTCCTCAGTGTGATGATAATCCAGGAAACACACCTTCATCTCTACTGAAAACAGATAATACATTATCAATAAAAATATATATGTAGACACATACAGTAGTTACAACACAGACATAACACAGTGATCAAAATATATTATTATATTATAATTAACACATACAACAACAATAAAGACATACACAGTGACCAGAATATATACAGACACATTCAATGTCATCACAGACAATGCACAGGCATCAGAATGTATACATAAAATTTTGGCTATATCAAGATTTTTGATAAGAGAACCCAACACCCCCCTCTCCCCAACTCCTGACAGCTCACATTAACCATTGTTACCTTGAACATATATAAATCTGAGTGGGATCTAAGTGATCCTTTTCCAAAATCATAATTTCTTAGGTACAGCATATAGTGGCAATGGTCACATTGCGATTGAACAGAATCATCGGTATGGCAATATCATAGTTGCACTGACCTGTGCTGAGGCTGCTAGGTTGAGATCAGTTCAGTTGTCCTCAGTGTGATGATAATCCAGGAAACACACCTTCATCTCTACTGAAAACAGATAATACATCATCAATAAAAATATATATGTAGACACATACAGTAGTTACAACACAGACATAACACAGTGATCAAAATATATATTATTATATTATAATTAACACATACAGCAACAACAAAGATATACACAGTGATCAGAATATATACAGACACATTTAATGTCTCAAGCGACAATGCACAAAACATCAAGATATATACATGAAATTTTGTCTATATCAAAATTTTTGCTGAGCAAACCCCCCCCCCCCCCCCCCTCCCCTAACTCCTGACAGTTCACACTAACCCGTCACCTCGAACATATTTAAAACTGGTTTGGATTTAAGTGACACATTTACAAATGTTAATTTCTCAGTTACAACATATAGTGATGGTCAAAATGGGATTGAAGAGAATCACCAGTGTAGCAATATCATTACTGCACTGACCTTTTTTTGCTGATGATGTAAGGTTGTAGAACTAGATTTGATTACAGCGACAATAAAGACATAGACAGTGACCAGAATATATACAGACACATTCAATGTCATCACAGACAATGCACAGGCATCAGAATGTATACATAAAATTTTGGCTATATCAAGATTTTTGCTAAGCGAACACCCACCCCCTCCCCAACTCCTGACAGCTCACATTAACCCTTGTCACCTTGAACATATATAAAACTGAGTGGGATCTAAGTGATCCTTTTCCAAAATGATAATTTCTTAGGTACAACATATAGTGGCAATGGTCACTTTGCGATTGAACAGAATCATCGGTATGGCAATATCATAGTTGCACTGACCTGTGCTGAGGCTGCTAGGTTGAGATCAGTTCAGTTGTCCTCAGTGTGATGATAATCCAAGAAACACACCTTCATCTCTACTGAAAACAGATAATACATCATTAATAAAAATATATATGTAGACACATACAGTAGTTACAACACAGACATAACACAGTGATCAAAATATAATAAACACATACAGCAACAATAAAGACATAGACAGTGAACAGAATATATACAGACACATACAATGTCATCACAGACAATGCACAGGCAACAGAATGTATGCATAAAATTTTGGCTATATCAAGATTTTTGCGAAGCGAACCCCCCCCCCCCCCCCCCCCCCAACTCGTGACATTTCATATTAACCCTTGTCACCTTGAACATGCATATATAAAACTGAGTGGGATCTAAGTGATCCTTTTCCAAAATGGTAATTTCTTAGGTACAGCATACATCTTAGGACATTTCATATTAACCCTTGTCACCTTGAATATATATAAAACTGAGTGGGATCTAAGTGATCCTTTTCCAAAATCATAATTTAATTCTTAGGTACAGCATATAGTGGCAATGGTCACATTGCGATTTAACAGAATCATCAGTATGGCAATATCATAGTTGCACTGACCTGTGCTGAGGCTGCTAGGCTGAGATTAGTTCAGTTGTCCTCAATGTGATGATAATCCAGGAAACACACCTTCATCTCTACTGAAAACAGATAATACATCATCAATAAAAATATATATGTAGACACATACAGTAGTTACAACACAGACATAACACAGTGATCAAAATATATATTATTATATTATAATTAACACATACAGCAACAATAAAGATATACACAGTGATCAGAATATATACAGACACATTGAATGTCTCAAGCGACAATGCACAAGCATCAAGATATATACATGACATTTTGTCTATATTAAAATTTTTGCTGAGCAAACCCCCCCCCCCCTCCCCCTCAACTCCTGACAGCTCACATTAACCCTTGTTACCTTGAACATATTTAAAACTGAGTGGGATCTAAGTGATCCTTTTCAAAAATAATAATTTCTTAGGTACAGCATATAGTGGCAATGGTCACATTGCGATTTAACAGAATCATTAATATGTCAATATCATAGTTGCACTGACCTGTGCTGAGGCTGCTAGGTTGAGATCAGTTCAGTTGTCCTCAGTGTGATGATAATCCAGGAAACACACCTTCATCTCTACTGAAAACAGATAATACATCATCAAGAAAAATATATATGTAGATACATACAGTAGTTACAACACAGACACAACACAGTGATCAAAATATATATTATTATATTATAATAAACACATACAGCAACAATAAAGACATAGACAGTGACCAGAATATATACAGACACATTCAATGTCATCACAGACAATGCACAGGCAACAGAATGTATGCATTAAATTTTGGCTATATCAAGATTTTTGCGAAGCGAACCCTCCCCCCAACTCGTGACATTTCATATTAACCCTTGTCACCTTGAACATATATAAAACTGAGTGGGATCTAAGTGATCCTTTTCCAAAATGATAATTTCTTAGGTACAACATATAGTGGCAATGGTCACATTGCGATTGAACAGAATCATCAGTATGGCAATATCATAGTTGCACTGACCTGTGCTGAGGCTGCTAGGTTGAGATCAGTTCAGTTGTCCTCAGTGTGATGATAATCCAGGAAACACACCTTCATCTCTACTGAAAACAGATAATACATCATCAATAAAAATATATATGTAGACACATACAGTAGTTACAACACAGACATAACACAGTGATCAAAATATATTATTATATTATAATAAACACATGCAGCAACAATAAAGACATAGACATGTAGTGACCAGAATATATACAGACACATTCAATGTCATCACAGACAATGCACAGGCAACAGAATGTATGCATAAAATTTTGGCTATATCAAGATTTTTGCGAAGCGAACCCTCCACCCAACTCATGACATTTCACTTAAACCCTTGTCACCTTGAACATATATAAAACTGAGTGGGATCTAGTTCACACTAACCCGTCACCTCGAACATATTTAAAATTGGTTTGGATCTAAGTGACCCATTTACAAATGTTAATTTCTTAGTTACAACATATAGTGATGGTCAAAATGGGATTGAAGAGAATCACCAGTGTAGCAATATCATTACTGCACTGACCTTTTTTTGCTGATGATGTAAGGTTGTAGAACTAGATTTGATTACAGCGACAATAAAGACATAGACAGTGACCAGAATATATACAGACACATTCAATGTCATCACAGACAATGCACAGGCATCAGAATGTATACATAAAATTTTGGCTATATCAAGATTTTTGCTAAGCGAACACCCCCCCCCCCCCCTCTCCCCAACTCCTGACAGCTCACATTAACCCTTGTCACCTTGAACATATATAAAACTGAGTGGGATCTAAGTGATCCTTTTCCAAAATCATAATTTCTTAGGTACAACATATAGTGGCAATGGTCACATTGCGATTGAACAGAATCATCGGTATGGCAATATCATAGTTGCACTGACCTGTGCTGAGGCTGCTAGGTTGAGATCAGTTCAGTTGTCCTCAGTGTGATGATAATCCAGGAAACACAGCTTCATCTCTACTGAAAAAAGATAATACATCATCAATAAATATATATATGTAGACACATACAGTAGTTACAACACAGACATAACACAGTGATCAAAATATATTATTATATTATAATTAACACATACAACAACAATAAAGACATACACAGTGACCAGAATATATACAGACACATTCAATGTCATCACAGACAATGCACAGGCATCAGAATGTATACATAAAATTTTGGCTATATCAAGATTTTTGATAAAAGAACCCCCCCCCCCCTCTCCCCAACTCCTGACAGCTCACATTAACCATTGTTACCTTGAACATATCAATATACATCATCAATAAAAACTGAGTGGGATCTAAGTGATCCTTTTCCAAAATCATAATTTCTTAGGTACAGCATATAGTGGCAATGGTCACATTGCGATTGAACAGAATCATCGGTATGGCAATATCATAGTTGCACTGACCTGTGCTGAGGCTGCTAGGTTGAGATCAGTTCAGTTGTCCTCAGTGTGATGATAATCTAGGAAACACACCTTCATCTCTACTGAAAACAGATAATACATCATCAATAAAAATATATGTAGACACATACAGTAGTTACAACACAGACATAACACAGTGATCAAAATATATATTATTATATTATAATTAACACATACAGCAACAACAAAGATATACACAGTGATCAGAATATATACAGACACATTTAATGTCTCAAGCGACAATGCACAAAACATCAAGATATATACATGAAATTTTGTCTATATCAAAATTTTTGCTGAGTGAACCCCCCCCCCCCCCCCCTCCCCCAACTCCTGACAGTTCACACTAACCCGTCACCTTGAACATATTTAAAACTGGTTTGGATTTAAGTGACACATTTACAAATGTTAATTTCTCAGTTACAACATATAGTGATGGTCAAAATGGGATTGATGAGAATCACCAGTGTAGCAATATCATTACTGCACTGACCTTTTTTTGCTGATGATGTAAGGTTGCAGAACTAGATTTGATTACAGCGACAATAAAGACATAGACAGTGACCAGAATATATACAGAAACATTCAATGTCATCACAGACAATGCACAGGCATCAGAATGTATACATAAAATTTTGGCTATATCAAGATTTTTGCTAAGCGAACTATGGGCGGCGGTTTATACAAAAATGCAAAACACGATTAGTCGTCATCGTTATCAGATCAGTCGAAATGAAAACACGATTAGTCGTCGTCGTTATCAGATCAGAAGGCAAAATACGACTAGTAGTCGTCAAAACGCAACTAGTCATCAAAACGCAACTAGTCATCAAAACTAGTCATCAAAACGCAACTAGTCATCAAAACGCAACTAGTCATCATCAAAACGCAACTTGTCATCATCAAAACGCAACTAGTCATCATCAAAACGCAACTTGTCATCAAAACGCGATTTGACGCCAGATGGCGCCCATTGTACGAAAATCTAGGCCAAGTCACATGATCCACAGTGATCAAAATGGCGGACGTTATTGAAGCAGCATTATCATATTCCTCGCTCGAACTCGAGAATTATCTCGAGTTCGAGATATTATTATATATATAATATCATTATTAAATTGTACGCGTAGAGATAATTCTCGAAATAATAAATAATTAAATAATTTATTAAATGATTTGGACATGTTATAAATTAAAAAAAAAACAAAAACACACACTTGTGAAGCACTGCTTTATTGTTGTACTCATTTCACAAGTTCCAGATATTATTATATATATAATATCATTATTAGATTGTACGCGTAGAGATAATTCTCGAGTTCGAGCGAGGAATATGATAATGCTGCTTCAATAACGTCCGCCATTTTGATCACTGTGGATCATGTGACTTGGCCTAGATTTTCGTACAATGGGCGCCATCTGGCGTCAAATCGCGTTTTGATGACAAGTTGCGTTTTGATGATGACTAGTTGCGTTTTGATGATGACTAGTTGCGTTTTGATGACTAGTTGCGTTTTGATGACTAGTTGCGTTTTGACGACTACTAGTCGTATTTTGCCTTCTGATCTGATAACGACGACGACTAATCGTGTTTTCATTTCGACTGATCTGATAACGATGACGACTAATCGTGTTTTGCATTTTTGTATAAACCGCCGCCCATAGCGAACCCCACCCCCTCCCCAACTCCTGACAGCTCACATTAACCCTTGTCACCTTGAACATATATAAAACTGAGTGGGATCTAAGTGATCCTTTTCCAAAATGATAATTTCTTAGGTACAACATATAGTGGCAATGGTCACTTTGCGATTGAACAGAATCATCGGTATGGCAATATCATAGTTGCACTGACCTGTGCTGAGGCTGCTAGGTTGAGATCAGTTCAGTTGTCCTCAGTGTGATGATAATCCAAGAAACACACCTTCATCTCTACTGAAAACAGATAATACATCATCAATAAAAATATATATGTAGACACATACAGTAGTTACAACACAGACATAACACAGTGATCAAAATACATATATATTATTATATTACAAGGCAGCAAAGCTGTCAAATGTACAGACAAAAAACAGAAAAAAAAGATGCAAAATAGGTCATTTTGTCAATTTTGATGCAATAATGAATGCTTATTATAGCACAGTCAGTCAACACTGATTTTTAATCATGCACAACAGGTAACATGTTCAATAACAGGAGCAGATCCAGAGATATTTTCTGCCAGTATTCCAAAGTATCTTTGTTGATCCATCCTCCATTTTGATGGTCTTCCAACAGAAACCCGTTAATATAAACTTTAAAATCTGACTGCCTTCCAGGAGACCCAGAAGATGGTCTCAATCCACCCTTTCAATAAGATTACAGTGTCAGGACCATGAGAGTTAAAATTCACATGATGAAAGTCCCAATATATGAAAAATGATGACAGTGCATAAAATAATATTACAGCGTGTTTAAAGACATAAATACCAATACAGCTGCTTATGTGGAAATACTGAAAATTTGCAGAGCCTCAGGTGGATGGGAGTTAAAAATCACATATTAAAAATGCCAGTGTTGGAGAAAAAATTAAAAAGAAAACAACAAAAATATAATTCCAATGAAGCTGCTATTCACTGCTTTCTTATTATGGACACTATGTTATCTAGCAGAGAGCTTAACCTTTGGGAGTTAACAGGGAAATATCAACAAGTGTGCTTAATGAAATTTCATTTTATGGCCACTTAATTAGGCAAATGAGTTTATATCACTGAAATTAGCCTAGTGAATACCCAAGGGGAATTTACAGACCGACCACACAAATTTGTCTATCAAAGGTCTTCAGGCCCATAAGTCACACCTTAAGAAAAGCAGAAAACAATAATGCACAAAAACAGGAGACTGCCAATTCTGATGCAATAATACATTATGTTTAACTGCACAGTCAACATCAAATTTTAATTATGCACAACCAGTAATACTGATGAAAGTAAAAGCATAAGGCTCCAGGCCCATCAGAGTTCAAGTTTTCAATTAGAAAGTGCCAGAATGAGAAAAATGAAAATTTCACAAAAAAATGCATAAATTTAATAAAAATGATAATCCAATAGAGCTGGTTTTCTAATATGAGCTGTATGTCAATCCTAAGAATCATTCTTGTAAGAATAGTTAAAAAAATAGAAAGTAAAACTTTACTCTTTCAGAGTCAGAGTCATACTTTGAAAATGGTGGCAGAGCACAAAGTAGGTTTTTTGTCAATTTTGATGCAACATTACATAATTATTAACTAATTAAATACCACCAATTTTAAAATATCTACTATTAAAAACATGGACATTAAGAAAAAAATTTGATTACCACTAGGCTTCATGCCCAAGGGAGCTCTAAGTCCCACATTGAAAATTGCAACTAGGAAAGATAAAAATTTTCACAAAAAAACTGTATTACTTCCAAACAATTTTATATAATCAACTAACAATATTGTTAAGAAGCAGAAAATGTCAAAACAACACTTTTTCATATCTAATTAGTTCCATAATGAGACTGTCAACATGCCTAAGAATTAAATCTGAAGAAAAACCACTTATATACAAAAGGGCTAATAACTTCATCAAAACTTAACTGATCAAGCTTATTTTCAAACTTGATCTGTATACTAGTCAGACTGATCACTCCTGTGAGTTTCAAGACAAAAGGCTGATTGGTTTTCCTTAAAATGTGTTATCAGTGTTGCATATATGCTGAATAATGGGAAAGAACAGCATAACTTTAAATTTGTAAAAATAGTCCAATCAAGCCAATTTTCGAACTTGACCTGCGTATTATTAATATTCATCAGTTCTGTAAGTTTCAAGCCAAAAGGTAAAATGGTTTTCCACTTATCATGTTATCGTTGCTGCATAAATGCTGAAAAAAGTGAAAAAAACAGCATAACTTCCCTAAAAATGGCCCGATCATGCTGATTTTCGAACTTGACCTGCGTATTATGAATATTCATCAGTTTCATAAGTTTCAAGCCAAAAAGTAATATGGTTTTCCATCTATCGTGTTATCGGTGCTGCATATATGCTGAAAAAAGTGAAAAAACAGCATAAATTCCCTAAAAATGGCCTGATCATGCTGATTTTCGAACTTGACCTGCGTATTATGAATATTTATCAGTTTTGTAAGTTTCAAGCCAAAAGGTAAAATGGTTTTCCACTAATCATGTTATCGGTGCTGCATATATGCTGAAAAAAGTGAAAAAACAGCATAACTTCCCTAAAAATGGCCCGATCATGCTGATTTTCGAACTTGACCTGCGTATTATGAATATTCATCAGTTCTGTAAGTTTCAAGCCAAAAGGTAAAATTGTTTTCCACTTATCGTGTTATCGGTACTGCATATATGCTGAAAAAAGTGAAAAAACAGCATAATTACCCTAAAAATGGCCCGATCATGCTGATTTTCGAACTTGACCTGCGTATCATGAATATTCATAAATTCTGTAAGTTTCAAACCAAAAGAAAAAACGGTTTTCCACTTATCGTGTTATCGGTAAAAGTGCACGGCGACGGCGACGACGGACGCAGGTGATGGCTATATGTACAGACACATCTGTGTCTGTACATAATAATTAACACATACAGCAACAATAAAGACAAAGACAGTGACCAGAATATATACAGAAACATTCAATGTCATCACAGACAATGCACAGGCAACAGAATGTATGCATAAAATTTTGGCTATATCAAGATTTTTGCGAATCGAACCTTCCCCCCAACTCCTGACATTTCATATTAACCCTTGTCACCTTGAACATATATAAAACTGAGTGGGATCTAAGTGATCCTTTTCCAAAATGATAATTTCTTAGGTACAGCATATAGTGGCAATGGCAATATCATAGTTGCACTGACCTGTGCTGAGGCTGCTAGGTTGAGATCAGTTCAGTTGTCTTTAGTGTGATGATAATCCAGGAAACACACCTTCATCTCTACTGAAAACAGATAATACATCATCAATAAAAATATATATGTAGACTAAAGACAAATACGTATATATTATTATATTATAATTAACACATACAGCAACAATAAAGACAAAGACAGTGACCAGAATATATACAGAAACATTCAATGTCATCACAGACAATGCACAGGCAACAGAATGTATGCATAAAATTTTGGCTATATCAAGATTTTTGCGAATCGAACCTTCCCCCCAACTCCTGACATTTCATATTAACCCTTGTCACCTTGAACATATATAAAACTGAGTGGGATCTAAGTGATCCTTTTCCAAAATGATAATTTCTTAGGTACAGCATATAGTGGCAATGGCAATATCATAGTTGCACTGACCTGTGCTGAGGCTGCTAGGTTGAGATCAGTTCAGTTGTCCTCAGTGTGATGATAATCCAGGAAACACACCTTCATCTCTACTGAAAACAGATAATACATCATCAATAAAAATATATATGTAGACACATACAGTAGTTACAACACAGACATAACACAGTGATCAAAATATATATTTATTAATTATAAGAAACACATACAACAACAATAAAGACATAGACAGTGACCAGAATATATACAGACACATTTAATGTCATCACAGACAATGCACAAAACATCAAGATATATACATGAAATTTTGTCTATATCAAAATTTTTTCTGAGAGAAGCCCCCCCCCTCCCCCAACTCCTAACAGTTCACATTAACCCTTGTTACCTTGAACATATATAAAACTGAGTGGGATCTAAGTGATCCTTTTCCAAAATGATAATTTCTTAGGTACAGCATATAGTGGCAATGGTCACATTGCGATTGAACAGAATCATCAGTATGGCAATATCATAGTTGCACTGACCTGTGCTGAGGCTGCTAGGTTGAGATCAGTTCAGTTGTCCTCAGTGTGATGATAATCCAGGAAACACACCTTCATCTCTACTGAAAACAGATAATACATCATCAATAAAAATATATATGTAGACTAAAGACAAATACGTATATATTATTATATTATAATAAACACATACAGCAACAATAAAGACAAAGACAGTGACCAGAATATATACAGAAACATTCAATGTCATCACAGACAATGCACAGGCAACAGAATGTATGCATAAAATTTTGGCTATATCAAGATTTTTGCGAATCGAACCTTCCCCCCAACTCCTGACATTTCATATTAACCCTTGTCACCTTGAACATATATAAAACTGAGTGGGATCTAAGTGATCCTTTTCCAAAATGATAATTTCTTAGGTACAGCATATAGTGGCAATGGCAATATCATAGTTGCACTGACCTGTGCTGAGGCTGCTAGGTTGAGATCAGTTCAGTTGTCCTCAGTGTGATGATAATCCAGGAAACACACCTTCATCTCTACTGAAAACAGATAATACATCATCAATAAAAATATATATGTAGACACATACAGTAGTTACAACACAGACATAACACAGTGATCAAAATATATATTTATTAATTATAAGAAACACATACAACAACAATAAAGACATAGACAGTGACCAGAATATATACAGACACATTTAATGTCATCACAGACAATGCACAAAACATCAAGATATATACATGAAATTTTGTCTATATCAAAATTTTTTCTGAGAGAAGCCCCCCCCTCCCCCAACTCCTAACAGTTCACATTAACCCTTGTTACCTTGAACATATATAAAACTGAGTGGGATCTAAGTGATCCTTTTCCAAAATGATAATTTCTTAGGTACAGCATATAGTGGCAATGGTCACATTGCGATTGAACAGAATCATCAGTATGGCAATATCATAGTTGCACTGACCTGTGCTGAGGCTGCTAGGTTGAGATCAGTTCAGTTGTCCTCAGTGTGATGATAATCTAGGAAACACACCTTCATCTCTACTGAAAACAGATAATACATCATCAATAAAAATATATATGTAGACACATACAGTAGTTACAACACAGACATAACACAGTGATCAAAATATATATTATTATATTATAATTAACACATACAGCAACAACAAAGATATACACAGTGATCAGAATATATACAGACACATTTAATGTCTCAAGCGACAATGCACAAAACATCAAGATATATACATGAAATTTTGTCTATATCAAAATTTTTGCTGAGCGAACCCCCCCCCCCCCCCTCCCCTAACTCCTGACAGTTCACACTAACCCGTCACCTCGATCATATTTAAAACTGGTTTGGATTTAAGTGACACATTTACAAATGTTAATTTCTCAGTTACAACATATAGTGATGGTCAAAATGGGATTGAAGAGAATCACCAGTGTAGCAATATCATTACTGCACTGACCTTTTTTTGCTGATGATGTAAGGTTGTAGAACTAGATTTGATTACAGCGACAATAAAGACATAGACAGTGACCAGAATATATACAGACACATTCAATGTCATCACAGACAATGCACAGGCATCAGAATGTATACATAAAATTTTGGCTATATCAAGATTTTTGCTAAGCGAAACCCACCCCCTCCCCAACTCCTGACAGCTCACATTAACCCTTGTCACCTTGAACATATATAAAACTGAGTGGGATCTAAGTGATCCTTTTCCAAAATGATAATTTCTTAGGTACAACATATAGTGGCAATGGTCACTTTGCGATTGAACAGAATCATCGGTATGGCAATATCATAGTTGCACTGACCTGTGCTGAGGCTGCTAGGTTGAGATCAGTTCAGTTGTCCTCAGTGTGATGATAATCCAGGAAACACACTTTCATCTCTACTGAAAACAGATAATACATCATTAATAAAAATATATATGTAGACACATACAGTAGTTACAACACAGACATAACACAGTGATCAAAATATAATAAACACATACAGCAACAATAAAGACATAGACAGTGAACAGAATATATACAGACACATTCAATGTCATCACAGACAATGCACAGGCAACAGAATGTATGCATAAAATTTTGGCTATATCAAGATTTTTGCGAAGCGAACCCCCCCCCCCCCCCCAACTCGTGACATTTCATATTAACCCTTGTCACCTTGAACATGCATATATAAAACTGAGTGGGATCTAAGTGATCCTTTTCCAAAATGGTAATTTCTTAGGTACAGCATACATCTTAGGACATTTCATATTAACCCTTGTCACCTTGAATATATATAAAACTGAGTGGGATCTAAGTGATCCTTTTCCAAAATCATAATTTAATTCTTAGGTACAGCATATAGTGGCAATGGTCACATTGCGATTTAACAGAATCATCAGTATGGCAATATCATAGTTGCACTGACCTGTGCTGAGGCTGCTAGGCTGAGATTAGTTCAGTTGTCCTCAATGTGATGATAATCCAGGAAACACACCTTCATCTCTACTGAAATCAGATAATACATCATCAATAAAAATATATAAGTAGACACATACAGTAGTTACAACACAGACATAACACAGTGATCAAAATATATATTATTATATTATAATTAACACATACAGCAACAATAAAGATATACACAGTGATCAGAATATATACAGACACATTGAATGTCTCAAGCGACAATGCACAAGCATCAAGATATATACATGACATTTTGTCTATATTAAAATTTTTGCTGAGCAAACCCCCCCTCCCCCTCAACTCCTGACAGCTCACATTAACCCTTGTTACCTTGAACATATTTAAAACTGAGTGGGATCTAAGTGATCCTTTTCAAAAATAATAATTTCTTAGGTACAGCATATAGTGGCAATGGTCACATTGCGATTTAACAGAATCATCAGTATGGCAATATCATTGTTGCACTGACCTGTGCTGAGGCTGCTAGGTTGAGATCAGTTCAGTTGTCCTCAGCGTGATGATAATCCAGGAAACACACCTTCATCTCTACTGAAAACAGATAATACAAAATATATATTATTATATTATAATAAACACATACAGCAACAATAAAGACATAGACAGTGACCAGAATATATACAGACACATTCAATGTCATCACAGACAATGCACAGGCAACAGAATGTATGCATAAAATTTTGGCTATATCAAGATTTTTGCGAAGCGAACCCTCCCCCCAACTCATGACATTTCACATTAACCCTTGTTACCTTGAACATATTTAAAACTGAGTGGGATCTAAGTGATCCTTTTCAAAAATGATAATTTCTTAGGTACAACATATAGTGGCAATGGTCACATTGCGATTTAACAGAATCATTGGTATGGCAATATCATTGTTGCACTGACCTGTGCTGAGGCTGCATACAGCAACAATAAAGACATAGACAGTGACCAGAATATATACAGACACATTCAGTGTCTCAAGCGACAATTCACAAGCATCAAGATGTATACATGAAATTTTGTCTTTATCAAGATTTTTGCTAAGTGAACCCTCGCTCCCCCAAATTGGAACAGTTCACACTAACCCGTCACCTCGAACATATTTAAAACTGGTTTGGATCTAAGTGTCCCATTTACAAATGTTAATTTCTCAGTTACAACATACAGTGATGGTCAAAATGGGATTGAAGAGAATCACCAGTGTAGCAATATCATTACTGCACTGACCTTTTTTTGCTGATGATGTAACCAGTGATCAAAATATATTATTATATTATAATTATATATTATTATATATTATATTATAATTAACACATATAAAATATATTATTATATTATAATTAACACATACAGCAACAATAAAGACATAGACTGTGACCAGAATATATTATTATATTCAATGTCATCACAGACAATGCACAGGCAACAGAATGTATACATAAAATTTTGGCTATATCAAGATTTTTGCGAAGCGAACCCTCCCCCAACTAGTGACATTTCACATTAACCCTTGTCACCTTGAACATATATAAAACTGAGTGGGATCTAAGTGATCCTTTTCCAAAATGATAATTTCTTAGGTACAACATATAGTGGCAATGGTCACATTGCGATTTAACAGAATCATCAGTATGGCAATATCATAGTTGCACTGACCTGTGCTGAGGCTGCTAGGTTGAGATCAGTTCAGTTGTCCTCAGTGTGATGATAATCCAGGAAACACACCTTCATCTCTACTGAAAACAGATAATACATCATCAATAAAATTATATATGTAGACACATACAGTAGTTATAACACAGACATAACACAGTGATCAAAATATATATTATTATATTATAATTAACACATACAGCAACAATAAAGATATACACAGTGGCGACAATGCACAAGCATCAAGATATATACATGAAATTTTGTCTATATCAAGATTTTTGCTAAGCGAACCCCCCCCCCCCTCCCCAACTCCTGACAGCTCAACCCTTGTCACCTTGAACATATATAAAACTGAGTGGGATCTTAGTGATCCTTTTCCAAAAAGAGTGGAAATGTGAGACAAGAAGCAGGTTGAAAAGGGTTAATGTCTTTACCAATGCCACATAAATTTCAATAATAAACCACCAAAAAATGAGTACGAAATTTTAAATCCGAAGGTAGGCTGTGTTAGAGGATAATTCCCTATTCTTGTAAAGCACACTGTTCAACAGTGCATGATTAGAAGAAATGAGCAGGTATTACCAGCCAAGACTGTTGAGCAACACCATGCAATCTAACTTGTACATTTTCGGACATCAATATATCATCAACAAAATAAAAGCTAGGCCACCAGGATCTCCTTTGTATTTTACCTCCCTAATGTACAATGTTTAATAGCCATTAAATACCTCTTCTGGTGGGTATATGGCTCTTTGAAAAATCCATGCTCAAACTCTTTTTTTTTTTTTTTTTTTGGGGGGGGGGTTACAGGTATATTTTTTGTTTGAATGTCTTGAGGAGTCAGTCAATATTGACCAACAAAACAAATCACATACATGTAGTTATATTGTACCTATATATAACTACAGTCTGTGCCAAAAACTTTTTAGACCACTAGCCCTTCGGGCTAGCAGACTCTCAAACTTTACTAGCCCGAACCAAAAAACACTAGCCCAATTTAAATAATTCATTTAAAAAGTTTAAGCAGATGTTGTAAAGAGTTGTGGTACCATACTGTACTTTCTTGTAAACCTTATTATAGAAGTAGAGCAAGTGAATAACAAAGTCAATCAGGTTAATTTTCAGTTGATGGGGTGGTAAAGTCGATTGAAAATATATTTAATTATTTAATTTTGAAAAAATTCCCTTTTTTAATATGTAATACTGAATACAGTTACCCTTACTTTTCATATTTTTATAATACCTTTCTTTCCATTTTTATATACAATCAAAATCTTTTTTTTTTAATTCCTTTTCTTTTTATTGACAATTTATTTCTAATTACATAGGTATATAATGCCACTTCTAATTTAAAATACATAGGTGCTGTAAGGGCAATTAAACAAACGTCTTGCAATTTTTTTGGTTACAATTCTTTTGGTTATATGTTTGTAAAAACAACTTTTCCAGGACTTTACCAGGACAAAGTGTGGAGGGGTAGCCATGGCATAAACCCAACTATCCCACATTGTCAAGAATAGTTCATAGGGTATTTATGTCAGATGTAACTGCCAGGGTCTTATTGTTTTTAAAAGGAAATAAGCAAAGGAAAATGTATTGACTCGTGGATATTAAAATTATAAATAAAAAATAAAAACAAAAAAGGAAATAGAATACTACACCCCTCAGTCTGCTAAGTGGTCCTAACCCAAATGTTCTATGAGATAATGCATACATTACACTTGCTTCCGAGACAGTGTTGTTTTGACAAAACCTGTTGCTAGTACCAAGGAATTCCGGTCTGATCCAGTAACTTGATTGACAGCAATTTGTAGTCATGACAACAAACTGGTCAAATAAAAATGAAAACGCGGCAAGTTCTTGACTGCGGGTACATTGTAAATTTTCACATTGTATTTCAATGGGGTGGATTAAACGTGATTAAAACTAATAAAAAGACCACAGGTAATTACAAAAACTTTTTTTCAACAGTTTTGACATAGATGAAAAAGACAATGTAAAAAAATGTTTGAAAAATGAAAGTTTCAGGAAGTTTCAGGGTGGGGGGGTATACTACAAAAGTACCGAAATCGGTACAGGGAAAGGGGGCGTCTCGATAGTCCGAAGGTTCATTGGTCCGAAGGTTCATTGGTCCGAAAAGTGGTAACATTTTCATCGATTTTTTAATCAAGGGTTCATTGGTCCGAAGGTTTTATAGTGAACATTCGGACCAATGAAGCTTCGGACTATTGAACCTTCGGACTATCGCTACGGCCCCCAGGGAAATACCAGTATTAAGGGATGTAGCCTCTACAGTTATGAGATTTTGCCATTCAGTACAATCCGACCAGCACTCCCACCTCTTTAAAATTTATCACCAGATTTACACGATTTGAGAAAACTCTCAAAAAAATAATTAATAAATAAATAAATAAGAATAACGAAAATCAAAAACTCTGGAACACTTTCGTGCATTCACCATATATAAAATTAAATATTCCAAAAACTGAAAAATGACGTAATTTTGCTATCCCTGTGGCTTAACGAAACTTACCCTTTTATCGTTGTTGGCATGATCCCTCTGTACACTTTCACACTTGCTGTACATCAGCTACTCTGGAATGTGGAAAATGAGTAGACTGGACACCGCCTGCAACTCTTTGCTGTTCCAACATCGATGTACGCCCATTTTACATAAAAATTCCTCAAACTCAAGTAGTTCACTTAAAATTTTACCAGGCTGAAACTAATATAGTGCTTTTCAAACAAATCTACATTTAAACATTAAAATTACAAGCTGTTGACAGCAGAAAGCAGACGACCTCGAGTGGCATCTAAGCAAGACAAGCCCAACACGCTTTCTCAAAACACAGCGGTGAATGTCAGTTTGCTTTTAACTTTAATAAATACTAAGTACTTTAATACATCTGTGTATAAAGATAGGCCATCAAAAAGCACAGTAAAACAATCGACTTTTTTTTAGAGCTTTGCACTCTTGAAAAGTGATCTGGGACACGAGCGACACACTAGCGGGAACACGAGCGGGAACACGCTCGGCTGTCACCTTGATTGGATAGTAAATGATTGTCGTAAAATCGCTAAATTATTTTAAAACCGGGTGCATAAACTTGAAATCCACCTAGAACAACCTTAGACTACCACATTAATTGAAAACAATACAAAAAATCCCTATCAAAAGTGGTTAAAGCCTTCAAACCGAATGTCGTAAAGTCCCCATATACTCCCATAGACATTAGTATGGAGCTTGCGGAGTCGGCCGAGGATTGCCGATTGCCGAGCGTGAGCGGGAAATATGAAACAAAGAGAGGCTGTATGAAACAAAGAGAGACAGTAGTGAGTCGCAGGAGAAAGACAGAAATCCGGCGATACTAGTACTGTAGTCTTACACCATAGTGGCATTTCTACGACATCAGAGGTAAAAGATATTATGTTTATTTAGCTAGATTACAGAGTTCATTCGTTCTGTAATTCAACTTTCAGACATTTATAAGACGAATCTGGCGGATAATAACCTCTCTCTTTTATTGAATAAACCATGAAAGATTTTATTTTGATACTCCATATATTTTCAAATAATAATGCCACCTTTCACCTTTTAATTGTTTCATTACAGAAAAGCACCTTAATATATGGTGGCAGCATATTTATAATATTACCAGTATATGGTTTATGTATTTATTTGGTTATTTATTAATTTTATGATATTTGTTTTTTTTTTTTATACTTGAAGTCGCAATTAAGTAGTTAAAATTATTAGAATCATTTAATTATATGGTAAGTCGGTAAGCAAAGATAAGGTTTATAAATAACAGTGGCTTTACTGTATTAATTTTTTTATGTATGTCATTGTCAAATTATCAAGTTTTACTGTTGTAATTTTTTACTGACACAATACATCACAAACACCGGATAACACACACACAAAAATTATATTCTTTACTGACAAGAAACAGTTTACAAAGAATTAATTTATGTAACTTATCTAAAAGATAAGGCAAATGATCTTGTGATAAATTTAATGAGTTTATTACCTATAGTTGCCAATAGAGTGCACTTCCCACTGCATATTTTTTATCTACTTATCAGAATCATGTCACTGTGAGCACTCCTGGTACTGAACTGCCAATATTTACCAAAGCAATGGTAGCACACGTAAACCACTGCATTAAAAATGTTCCCAAATATGAGTTTGTAGCATCATAGGATAAATTTCTCAAACTGATAACTGCTGAGTAAAATAAAGCATTGCCAAGAATTATTTTCAAAAGAGGCACCAAAACAATCATTTCAAGTTGAAAACACAACTTTGAAAGATGTTATTATGACAAAAGGATAATGTTGAGGATTTATGATTTATTTATTTATTTTTTTTTTTTTTGTGCTACTGGTTATTTGCATGACATGAGGTGTACTTATTTTGAAAGACATTTTATTTTGGTGTGAAACATTGTCTAGAAGAAAGAGAAATCCTAAATTACACATACTAATGAAAATTCACCATTTTACAATTTCTGCATTATTAGGCTTCTTAAGGATTTGTGGATGATGAACAACAATCTCACCACAGGCATATCAACACTTCTAAAATTCTGCACTGACCATACTGGTACAAGTAAAGGCACAGACAGAAAGTAAGTACTATACAGCATTATAAATATTAGCAAGAAAATTTATACTTTGGCACTCCCATATAAAAGTTATATTAATATTTTTATATGTACTATCACATGAACAATCTAGGTGTAGTTAACTATTAGTTCATTCAGCAAATCGAGCCCAATCATGGAATGCAAGAGCGCTTGAATGTTTTTCTTTGCAATTCAGTACCAGTACATATTTTAATATGGATTTTTAAGGAGTGCCAATGCATACATTTTTGTGCCAATATATATATTGGTTAATTGTTGATCAGCTTTAGGTTCTTTGTGTAACACAACTTGGCCAGATCTTTGTAAACTAAGCTTTTAGACAAAACTGACTTAATTTTTTTTTATTACAGAATTGTGCCACAGTTTCACATAAAATATAATATTGATTTATCTTAACTGTAAGTCACTCAAAATTTACTGGCTTACTAAGTGTTTTGCAAAGAAACTAACATATTGGTTTTGAATGCTATTGATTGCAATGTACACTCACATGTTTGAAGAACTCTAAAATAACACGTGGAAAATTTTGCCGGATATGATGGCCCATCATTATATTTATTGTATTGAATTGTATTGTATTGTATTGTATTGTATTGTATTGTATTGTATATTGGCATCTTTCAAAAGTAAATGGTTGTTTATTGACAATGAAGTGAATTAAAAAAAGGTTTTTAACCATACGGTAATAGATTCATATGATTTGTATTGTAATGGATCAAATCAAAGCATGATCAGATTTTGGCTAGTTGAATTGAACAGGAATTTAGTATTCCTGGGGGTGGGGCTGCTCCTAGGGATGGTTGATTTTAAGTTTTTTTGCATTGTAATATACTACCTTTTCTTAGACTATTAAAATTACAGAATTGGAATTTTGGAAATTGATCAACCTTTTATCAGAATAAGGCATAAGCCTTTTGGAATTTTAGTATATCTAGGGTTGAGGTTGCCCCTGGGGGTGGATGATTAAATTTCCACATGACTTGGCTCTCCTTGTACATTCCAACTTCTGACACTCAGTCTCTCTGAAACAAATTGATTTTCTCCCATTAGTTTGGTCTTTTGTAAGGCAAAATTATGTTCTGAACATACCTTTGTTTTGCCTCATCCATTGTCAGTAAGCTGTCATTTACAACTGAAAGAAAATGTGAGCTGTCATATCTTGCAAAATGTTTCACCTTTTTTTTGAAGTGATGGGTTTAGATTGCAACTGACGACATATGATTAACAAATTGACAATAATGTCATCACTCAATATAGTTGGGCTGTCCCTAGGGGTGGTTGTTTCTGAATTCTTTTCTCATTGTAACTTCCTCTATCTCCTCCTAGATCATTAGACATAGGAAGTTGAAACTTTGGTGATTGGAAGACATTTCAGGAGTGTGTGGGGCTATTTCTGAGTTTTAGTGCAACAGGGGGTTGGACTGCACCTGGGGGTGGTTGATTAATTCTGAGTTCTTATCACATTATGATTTGTCCTATCTCCCCCTAGACCTAGACCTAGAGTTAGGAAGTTGAAAGTTTGGTGATGGGTAAAGCTGTTGTAAGGGATGTACATAGGCATTGCAGAAATTAAGTGCAACAGCTCCCTGGGGGGAGGGAGGGTGCTAGATCCTGAATATTTTTCATATTGTACTTTCCGCTGTAGACCATTAGACATAGGAGGTTGAAACTTTGGTGATTGGTTGAACTGTCTCCAGGGATGTGCATGGGCATTTTGGAATTTTAGTACAACAAACAGGGGGTTGGGCTGCCCCTGGGGGGGGGGGGTGTTTGAATCTAAATTTGTTTTACTTTCTATTTTCTGTCAACTCCTTATATCAATTGAGTTGAATAGTTGAATTTTTGATGATTGGTTGAACTATTTGCAGGGATGGGCATTGGCGCTTCAGAATTTAATCATGCCTGGGGGTTGGACTGTCTTGGGGGGGTGGGGGTTGATTCTAAATTTTAATGACTGTTATTTTTGCTATCTACTAAAACATTAGACTTTGGAGGTTGAAATGTTGGTGAAGGTAAATCTGTCAAGGATATGTATGGGCATTTCAGAATAGGGTCGGACTGCCCCTGGGGGGTGGTTGATTATAAATTCTACTCACATGGAACTTCCACTATCTCCTCCCAGACCATAAGAGTTAAGTAGTTAAAACTTTAGTGATTCATAGATCTGTCTACTGGGATGGGTACAGTCATTTTGGAATTTTAGTGCATTAGGGGTTTGGGCTGTCCCCGGGGGGTTTCTGAATCTGAATTATTTTTACTCTGCATTTTCTGTGAACTCTTCCTAGATCAATTGAGTTGGGAAGTTGAATTTTTGGTAATTGGTTGAAAAATCTTCAGGGATGTGCATATTGGTGGTCCAGAATATTATCATGCCTGGGTGCTGGAGTGCCCCTGGGGGGTTGGTTTATTTTAAATTATTTTCATAGTGTAATTTCTGCAATCTCCCAGACCGTTGGACTTATGGGAAGTTTAAACATTGGTGATGGTAAAGCTGTTGTCAGGGATGTGTATGGGCATTTAGGAATTTTAGTACAAAGGGGGTGGACTGTCCCAGGGGGTGTGACTGATTTTAAATACTTCTCATAGTGTAATATCTGCTATCTCCTCCTAGATTATTAGACATAGGAAGTTGAAACTTTGGTAATTAGTAAAGCTGTTGTCAGGGATGTGCATGGGCGTTTCGAAATTTTAGTACAACAAACAGGGGGTTGGGTTGCCCCTGGGGGGGTGTTTGAATCTAAATTTGCTTTACTTTTTATTTTCTGTCAACTCCCTTATATCAATTGAGTTGAATAGTTGAAGTTTTGATGATTGGTTGAACTTTTTGCAGGGATGGGCATTGGCACTTCAGAATTTAATCATGCCTGGGGGTTGGACTGCCTTGGGGGTGGGGGGTTGGGGAGAGGGTTTGTTAATTCTAAATTTTAATGACTGTTATTTTTGCTATCTACTTAAACATTAGACTTTGGAGGTTGAAATGTTGGTGAAGGTAAATCTGTCAAGGATATGTATGGGCATTTCAGAATAGGGTCGGACTGCCCCTGGGGGGTGGTTGATTATAAATTCTACTCACATGGAACTTCCACTATCTCCTCCCAGACCATAAGAGTTAAGTAGTTAAAACTTTAGTGATTCATAGATCTGTCTACTGGGATGGGTACAGTCATTTTGGAATTTTAGTGCATTAGGGGTTTGGGCTGTCCCTGGGGGGTTTCTGAATCTGAATTATTTTTACTCTGTATTTTCTGTGAACTCTTCCTAGATCAATTGAGTTGGGAAGTTGAATTTTTGGTAATTGGTTGAAAAATCTTCAGGGATGTGCATATTGGTGGTCCAGAATATTATCATGCCTGGGGGCTGGAGTGCCCCTGGGGGGTTGGTTTATTTTAAATTATTTTCATAGTGTAATTTCTGCAATCTCCCAGACCGTTGGACTTATGGGAAGTTTAAACATTGGTGATGGTAAAGCTGTTGTCAGGGATGTGTATGGGCATTTAGGAATTTTAGTACAAAGGGGGTGGACTGTCCCAGGGGGTGTGACTGATTTTAAATACTTCTCATAGTGTAATATCTGCTATCTCCTCCTAGATTATTAGACATAGGAAGTTAATTGAAACTTTGGTAATTAGTAAAGCTGTTGTCAGGGATGTGCATGGGCATTTCGAAATTTTAGTACAACAAACAGGGGGTTGGGCTGCCCCTGGGGGGGGGGTGTTTGAATCTAAATTTGCTTTACTTTTTATTTTCTGTCAACTCCCTTATATCAATTGAGTTGAATAGTTGAATTTTTGATGATTGGTTGAACTTTTTGCAGGGATGGGCATTGGCACTTCAGAATTTAATCATGCCTGGGGGTTGGACTGCCTTGGGGGTGGGGGGTTGGGGAGAGGGTTTGTTAATTCTAAATTTTAATGACTGTTATTTTTGCTATCTACTAAAACATTAGACTTTGGAGGTTGAAATGTTGGTGAAGGTAAATCTGTCAAGGATATGTATGGGCATTTCAGAATAGGGTCGGTCTGCCCCTGGGGGGTGGTTGATTATAAATTCTTCTCACATTGGAACTTCCACTATCTCCTCCCAGACCATAAGAGTTAAGTAGTTGAAACTTTAGTGATTCATAGATCTGTCTACTGGGATGGGTACAGGCATTTTGGAATTTTAGTGCATTAGGGGTTTGGGATGTCCCTGGGGGGTTTCTGAATCTGAATTATTTTTACTCTGTATTTTCTGTGAACTCTTCCTAGATCAATTGAGTTGGGAAGTTGAATTTTTGGTAATTGGTTGAAAAATCTTCAGGGATGTGCATATTGGTGGTCCAGAATATTATCATGCCTGGGGGCTGGAGTGTCCCTGGGGGATTGGTTTATTTTAAATTATTTTCATAGTGTAATTTCTGCAATCTCCCAGACCGTTGGACTTATGGGAAGTTTAAACATTGGTGATGGTAAAGCTGTTGTCAGGGATGTGTATGGGCATTTAGGAATTTTAGTACAAAGGGGGTGGACTGTCCCAGGGGGTGTGACTGATTTTAAATACTTCTCATAGTGTAATATCTGCTATCTCCTCCTAGATTATTAGACATAGGAAGTTGAAACTTTGGTAATTAGTAAAGCTGTTGTCAGGGATGTGCATGGGCATTTAGAAATTTTAGTACAACAAACAGGGGGTTGGGCTGCCCCTGGGGGGGGTGTTTGAATCTAAATTTGCTTTACTTTTTATTTTCTGTCAACTCCCTTATATCAATTGAGTTGAATAGTTGAATTTTTGATGATTGGTTGAACTTTTTGCAGGGATGGGCATTGGCACTTCAGAATTTAATCATGCCTGGGGGTTGGACTGCCTTGGGGGTGGGGGGTTGGGGAGAGGGTTTGTTAATTCTAAATTTTAATGACTGTTATTTTTGCTATCTACTAAAACACTAGACTTTGGAGGTTGAAATGTTGGTGAAGGTAAATCTGTCAAGGATATGTATGGGCATTTCAGAATAGGGTCGGACTGCCCCTGGGGGGTGGTTGATTATAAATTCTTCTCACATTGGAACTTCCACTCTCTCCTCCCAGACCATAAGAGTTAAGTAGTTGAAACTTTAGTGATTCATAGATCTGTCTACTGGGATGGGTACAGTCATTTTGGAATTTTAGTGCATTAGGGGTTTGGGCTGTCCCTGGGGGGTTTCTGAATCTGAATTATTTTTACTCTGTATTTTCTGTGAACTCTTCCTAGATCAATTGAGTTGGGAAGTTGAATTTTTGGTAATTGGTTGAAAAATCTTCAGGGATGTGCATATTGGTGGTCCAGAATATTATCATGCCTGGGGGCTGGAGTGTCCCTGGGGGATTGGTTTATTTTAAATTATTTTCATAGTGTAATTTCTGCAATCTCCCAGACCGTTGGACTTATGGGAAGTTTAAACATTGGTGATGGTAAAGCTGTTGTCAGGGATGTGTATGGGCATTTAGGAATTTTAGTACAAAGGGGGTGGACTGTCCCAGGGGGTGTGACTGATTTTAAATACTTCTAATAGTGTAATATCTGCTATCTCCTCCTAGGTTATTAGACATAGGAAGTTGAAACTTTGGTAATTAGTAAAGCTGTTGTCAGGGATGTGCATGGGCATTTCGAAATTTTTGTACAACAAACAGGGGGTTGGGCTGCCCCTGGGGGGGGTGTTTGAATCTAAATTTGCTTTACTTTTTATCTTCTGTCAACTCCCTTATATCAATTGAGTTGAATAGTTGAATTTTTGATGATTGGTTGAACTTTTTGCAGGGATGGGCATTGGCACTTCAGAATTTAATCATGCCTGGGGGTTGGACTGCCTTGGGGGTGGGGGGTTGGGGAGAGGGTTTGTTAATTCTAAATTTTAATGACTGTTATTTTTGCTATCTACTAAAACATTAGACTTTGGAGGTTGAAATGTTGGTGAAGGTAAATCTGTCAAGGATATGTATGGGCATTTCAGAATAGGGTCGGACTGCCCCTGGGGGGTGGTTGATTATAAATTCTTCTCACATTGGAACTTCCACTCTCTCCTCCCAGACCATAAGAGTTAAGTAGTTGAAACTTTAGTGATTCATAGATCTGTCTACTGGGATGGGTAAAGGCATTTTGGAATTTTAGTGCATAAGGGGTTTGGGATGTCCCTGGGGGGTTTCTGAATCTGAATTATTTTTACTTTGTATTTTCTGTGAACTCTTCCTAGATCAATTGAGTTGGAAAGTTGAATTTTTGGTGATTGGTTGAAAAATCTTCAGGGATGTGCATATTTGTGGTCCAGAATTCTATCATACCTGGGGGCTGGAGTGTCCCTGGGGGGGGGGGGTTGGTTTATTTAAAATTATTTTTACAGTGTAATTTCTGCTATCTCCTAGATCGTTGGACTTATGGGAAGTTTAAACATTGGTGATGGTAAAGCTGTTGTCAGGGATGTGTAGGGGCATTTTGGAATTTTAGTACAAAGGGGTTGGACTGTCCCTGGGGGTGTGGTTGATTCTAAATACTTTTCATAGTGTAATATCTGCTATCTCCTCCTAGGTTATTAGACACAGGAAGTTGAAACTTTGGTAATTGGTAAAGCTGTTGTCAGGGATGTGCATGGGTGTTTTGGAAATTTAGTACAACAAACAGGGGGTTGGGCTGCCCCGGGGGGGGGGGGGGTGTTTGAATCTAAATTTGTTTTACTTTCTATTTTCTGTTAACTCCTTATATCAATTGAATTGAATCTTTTCATCTTTGATAAGTGGGGAAGTTGGGGGATATGTGATGGCTACCCATCAACACCATCATGTTTATTTATTTATTTAAAACAAGTATAAAACAATTTTTTTTACCCAATATTAACGGATTGACTTTGTCATTCATTTTTTCCATATAAGTTTTGCTACTTTATATTTGATCTACATGTGAGTGTCCATGATGGGTGCTGCACTAGTGGCAATAATTAAAGGGATAATAACTGTTTTGGCCAAAAAATTAATTTTCCTGGAGTAAACAACAATTTTCCTATACTAACCAAAGGTTAACGAATCCAGAGGGGGTGACAGGTTGTCATACCTGTCACAACCTCATTCCCTGATGAAATCTGACTGCAAGCAGATGAAATATTGGATGGTAAGATCAAACTAATATAAATAGCTATAGACAAAAGAATCTTCACAAGTCTATTACGATAACATAGCTAATGAAACTGTTCTACACAGAATATATTATATTTCTAAGAGTTGTTTACCATGTTTTTATTGTGAAATATAGATCTCATATGAAGAGTTATTATCCCTTTAAGTGCCTTAAAGTTTTGAGAAGACATTGCGAAGACTTGTTTAGTTAACAACTACCTGCCTCTTTTACGTTGTATTCTTTAGATGTGTGACAATTTTAAATTGACTCAAGAATCCTCTGCTGAACAAGACCAGAAAAAAGACTATTTTATCAAAAATAGGGGCTATGCTTCGGAAAATGTCTTCTTATTTATTATAATCACATTAATTCAAAATATATTGAATTCATCACTACCTGTGATCATTTTTGATAATGATTTTTGTATTTTATATTGAATTGATATTTTATTGTACCACCAGTATGAGTACTGGGGGTACCACAGTGTTGTCTTTAAACTGCCATGATTATGTTGACATTACAGAAAGACAGATTGTATTACTTGTGGACAGATTAGGTGAGACGGACCTTAAGGGACCCTTTAGACCCACCAATTGCGATAGGTGCGACGTCATCCATGATTTTTAAAGTACTTTTCAAGGGACTAGAACCAATTTTGGGGGGTCAATTTTCCGATCGCGTTAGTTGAGACGGAACATAAGGGACCCTTAAGACCCACCGATTGCGATAGTTGTGACGGAGTCCATGATTTTTAAAGTACTTTTAAAGGGACTAGAGCCAATTTGGAGGGGGTCGACTTTACGATTGCGTTAGTTGAGACGGACCTTAAGGGACCCTTAAGACCCACCGATTGCGATAGTTGCGACGGAGTCCATGATTTTTAAAGTACTTTTAAAGGGACTAGAGCCAATTGGGAGGGGGTCGACTTTCCGATTGTGTTAGTTGAGGCGGACCTTAAGGGACCCTTAAGACGCACCGATTGCGATAGTTGCGACGGAGTCCATGATTTTTAAAGTACTTTTAAAGGCACAAGAGACAATTTTGAGTGGGTCGACTTTCCTATTGCGATATTTGAGACAGACACCCACCGATTGTGATAGTTGCGAAGGAGTCCATGATTTTTAAAGTACTTTTAAAGGCACAAGAGACAATTTTGAGTGGGTCGACTTTCCTATTGCGATATTTGAGACAGACACCCACCGATTGTGATAGTTGCGAAGGAGTCCATGATTTTTAAAGTACTTTTAAATGGACTAAAGGCAATTTGGAGGGGGTTGACTTTCCGATGGCGTTAGTTGAGACGGTCACCCACCGATTGCGATAGTTGCGAGGGAGTCCATGATTTTTGAAGTACTTTTAAAGGGACTGGAGCCATTTTGGAGGGAGTCGACTTTCCGATTGCGTTTGTTGAGACGGACCTTAACGGACCCTTAAGACCCACCGATTGCGATAGTTGCGACGGAGTCCATGATTTTTAAAGTACTTTTAAAGGGACTGGAGCCAATTTGGAGGGGGTCGACTTTCCGATTGCGTTAGTTGAGACGGACCTTAACGGACCCTTAAGACCCACCGATTGCGATAGTTGCGACGGAGTCCATGATTTTTAAAGTACTTTTAAAGGGACTAGAGCCAATTTGGAGGGGGTCAACTTTCCGATTGCGTTAGTTGAGACGGACCTTAACAGACCCTTAAGACTCACCGATTGCAATAATTGCGACAGAGTCCATGATTTTTAAAGTACTTTTAAAGGGACTAGAGCCAATTTTGAGGGGGTCGACCTTCCGATTGCGTTAGTTGAGACGGACCTTAACGGACCCTTAAGACCCACCAATTGCGATAGTTGCGACGGAGTCCATGATTTTTAAAGTTCTTTTAAAGGGAATAGAGCCAATTTGGAGGGGGTCGACTTTCCGATTGCGTTAGTTGAGACGGACCTTAAGGGACACTTAAGGATTTCGATAGTTGTGACGGATTCCATGATTTTAAAAGTACTTTTAAAGGGACTAGAGCCAATTTTGAGGGGTCGACTTTCCGATTGCGTTAGTTGAGACGGACCTTTACGAACCCTTAAGACCCACCGATTGCGATAGTTGCGACGGAGTCCATGATTTTTAAAGTACTTTTAAAGGGACTAGAGCCAATTTTGAGGGGGTCGACTTTCCGATTGCGTTAGTTGATATGGACCTTAACGGACCCTTAAGACCCACCGATTGCGATAGTTGCGACGGAGTCCATGATTTTTAAAGTACTTTTAAAGGGACTAGAGCCAATTTGGAGGGGGTCAACTTTCCGAATGCGTTAGTTGAGACGGACCTTAACAGACCCTTAAGACTCACCGATTGCGATACTTGCGACGGAGTCCATGATTTTTAAAGTTCTTTTAAAGGGAATAGAGCCAATTTTGAGGGGGTCGACTTTCCAATTGCGTTAGTTGAGACGGACCTTAACGGACCCTTAAGACTCACCGATTGCGATAGTTGCGACGGAGTCCATGATTTTTAAAGTACTTTTAAAGGGACTAGAGCCAATTTTGAGGGGGTCGACTTTCCGATTGCGTTAGTTGAGACGGACCTTAACGGACCCTTAAGACCCACCGATTGCGATGGTTGCGACGGAGTCCATGATTTTTAAAGTACTTGTAAAGGGACTAGAGCCAATTTTGAGGGGGTCGACTTTCCGATTGCGTTAGTTGAGACAGACCTTAACGGACCCTTAAGACCCACCGATTGCGATGGTTGCGACGGAGTCCATGATTTTTTAAAGTACTTTTAAAGGGACTAGAGTCAATTTTGAGGGGGTCGACTTTCCGATTGCATTAGTTGAGACGGACCTTAACGGACCCTTAAGACTCACCGATTGCGATAGTTGCGACGGAGTCCATGATTTTTAAAGTACTTTTAAAGGGACTAGAGCCAATTTTGAGGGGGTCGACTTTCCGATTGCGTTAGTTGAGACGGACTTTAACGGACCCTTAAGACCCACCGATTGCGATGGTTGCGACGGAGTCCATGATTTTTAAAGTACTTTTAAAGGGACTAGAGCCAATTTTGAGGGGGTCGACTTTCCGATTGCGTTAGTTGAGACGGACCTTAACGGACCCTTAAGACCCACCGATTGCGATAGTTGCGACGGAGTCCATGATTTTTAAAGTACTTTTAAAGGGACTAGAGCCAATTTGGAGGGGGTCGACTTTCCGATTGCATTAGTTGAGACGGACCTTAACGGACCCTTAAGACTCACCGATTGCGATAGTTGCGACGGAGTTCATGATTTTAAAAGTACTTTTAAAGGGACTAGAGCCAATTTTGAGGGGGTCGACTTTCCGATTGCGTTAGTTGAGACGGACCTTAACAGACCCTTAAGACTCACCGATTGCGATAGTTGCGACGGAGTCCATGATTTTTAAAGTACTTTTAAAGGGACTAGAGCCAATTTTGAGGGGGTCGACTTTCCGATTACATTAGTTGAGACGGACCTTAACGGACCCTTAAGACTCACCGATTGCGATAGTTGCGACGGAGTCCATGATTTTTAAAGTACTTTTAAAGGGACTAGAGCCAATTTTGAGGGGGTCGACTTTCCGATTGCGTTAGTTGAGACGGACCTTAACGGACCCTTAAGACCCACTGATTGCGATAGTTGCGACGGAGTCCATGATTTTTAAAGTACTTTTAAAGGGACTAGAGCCAATTTTGAGGGGGTCGACTTTCCGATTGCATTAGTTGAGACGGACCTTAACGGACCCTTAAGACTCACTGATTGCGATGGTTGCGACGGAGTCCATGATTTTTAAAGTACTTTTAAAGGGACTAGAGACAATTTTGAGGGGGTCGACTTTCCGATTGCATTAGTTGAGACGGACCTTAACGGACCCTTAAGACTCACCGATTGCGATAGTTGCGACGGAGTCCATGATTTTTAAAGTACTTTTAAAGGGACTAGAGCCAATTTTGAGGGGGTCGACTTTCCGATTGCGTTAGTTGAGACGGACCTTAACGGACCCTTAAGACCCACCGATTGCGATGGTTGCGACGGAGTCCATGATTTTAAAAGTACTTTTAAAGGGACTAGAGCCAATTTTGAGGGGGTCGACTTTCCGATTGCGTTAGTTGAGACGGACCTTAACGGACCCTTTAGACCCACCGATTGCGATGGTTGCGACGGAGTCCATGATTTTTAAAGTACTTTTAAAGGGACTAGAGCCAATTTGGAGGGGGTCAACTTTCCGATTGTGTTAGTTGATATGGACCTTAACGGACCCTTAAGACTCACCGATTGCGATACTTGCGACGGAGTCCATGATTTTTAAAGTACTTTTAAAGGGACTAGAGCCAATTTGGAGGGGGTCGACTTTCCAATTGCGTTAGTTGAGACGGACTTTAAAGGACCCTTAAGACTGACCGATTGCGATAGTTGCGACGGAGTTCATGATTTTTAAAGTACTTTTAAAGGGACTAGAGCCAATTTTGAGGGGGTCGACTTTCCGATTGCGTTAGTTGAGACGGACCTTAACGGACCCTTAACACTCACCGATTGCGATAGTTGCGACGGAGTCCACTTGTTAAAGAGAGCAAAATAGAGCTGTAGAGAAGTGTTAAAGAGTGGAAAAGAAACCGTAGAGATGTGTTAGAGAATGGAAAAGAGAGCCGTAGAGACGAGTTAAAGAGAGCAAAAGAGAGCCGTAGAGACGTGTTAAAGAGAGCAAAAGAGAGCCGTAGAGACGTGTTAAAGAGTGGAAAAGAGAGCCGTAGAGACGTGTTAAAGAGTGGAAAAGAGAGCCGTAGAGACGTGTTAAAGAGAGCAAAAGAGAGCCGTAGAGACGTGTTAAAGAGTGGAAAAGAGAGCCGTAGAGACGTGTTAAAGAGAGCAAAAGAGAGCCGTAGAGAGGTGTTAAAAAGAGCAAAAGAGAGCCGTAGAGACGTGTTAAAGAGTGGAAAAGAGAGCCGTAGGGAGGTGTTAAAGAGAGCATAAGAGAGCAAAATAGAGCTGTAAAGAAGTGTTAAAGAGTGGAAAAGAGAGCCGTAGAGACGTGTTAGAGAGTGGAAAAGAGAGCCGTGGAGACGTGTTAGAGAGTGGAAAAGAGAGCTGTAGAGACGTGTTAGAGAGAGGAAAAAAGAGCCGTGGAGACGTGTTAGAGAGAGCAAAAGAGAGCCATAGAGACGTGTTAAAGAGTGGAAAAGAGAGCCGTAGAGACGTGTTAAAGAGTGGAAAAGAGAGCCGTAGAGACGTGTTAAAAAGAGCAAAAGAGAGCAAAATAGAGCTGTAAAGAAGTGTTAAAGAGTGGAAAAGAGAGCAGTAGAGACGTGTTAGAGAGAGGAAAAGAGAGCCGTGGAGACGTGTTACAGTGAGCAAAAGAGAGCAAAAGAGAGCCATAGAGACGTGTTAAAGAGTGGAAAAGAGAGCCATAGAGACGTGTTAAAGAGAGCAGAAGAGAGCCGTAGAGAGGTGTTAAAAAGAGCAAAAGAGAGCAAAATAGAGCTGTAAAGAAGTGTTAAAGAGTGGAAAAGAGAGCAGTAGAGACGTGTTAGAGAGAGGAAAAGAGAGCCGTGGAGACGTGTTAAAAAGAGCAAAAGAGAGCAAAATAGAGCTGTAAAGAAGTGTTAAAGAGTGGAAAAGACAGCCGTAGAGACGTGTTAAAGAGAGCAAAAGAGAGCAAAATAGAACTGTAGAGACGTGTTAGAGAGTGGAAAAGAGAGCCGTAGAGACGTGTTAAAGAGAGCAAAAGAGAGCCGTAGAGACGTGTTAAAGAGAGCAAAAGAGAGCAAAAGAGAGCCATAGAGACGTGTTAAAGAGTGGAAAAGAGAGCCGTAGAGACGTGTTAAAGAGTGGAAAAGAGAGCAAAAGAGAGCCATAGAGACGTGTTAAAGAGTGGAAAAGAGAGCCGTAGAGACGTGTTAAAGACAGCAAAAGAGAGCAAAAGAGAGCCATAGAGACGTGTTAAAGAGTGGAAAAGGGCGGTAGAGACGTGTTAAAGAGTGGAAAAGAGAGCCGTAGAGACGTGTTAAAAAGAGCAAAAGAGAGCAAAATAGAGCTGTAAAGAAGTGTTAAAGAGTGGAAAAGAGAGCAGTAGAGACGTGTTAGAGAGAGGAAAAGAGAGCCGTGGAGACGTGTTACAGAGAGCAAAAGAGAGCAAAAGAGAGCCGTAGAGACGTGTTAAAGAGTGGAAAAAAGAGCCGTAGAGACGTGTTAAAGAGTGAAAAAGAGAGCCGTAGAGAGGTGTTTAAAAGAGCAAAAGAGAGCAAAATAGAGCTGTAAAGAAGTGCTAAAGAGTGGAAATGAGAGCAGTAGAGACGTGTTAGAGAGAGGAAAAGAGAGCCGTGGAGACGTGTTACAGAGAGCAAAAGAGAGCAAAAGAGAGCCATAGAGACGTGTTAAAGAGTGGAAAAGAGAGCCGTAGAGACGTGTTAAAGAGTGGAAAAGAGAGCCGTAGAGACGTGTTAAAGAGAGCAGAAGAGAGCCGTAGAGAGGTGTTTAAAAGAGCAAAAGAGAGCAAAATAGAGCTGTAAAGAAGTGCTAAAGAGTGGAAATGAGAGCAGTAGAGACGTGTTAGAGAGAGGAAAAGAGAGCCGTGGAGACGTGTTAGAGAGAGCAAAAGAGAGCAAAAGAGAGCCGTAGAGAGGTGTTAAAAAGAGCAAAAGAGAGCAAAATAGAGCTGTAGAGAAGTGTTAAAGAGTGGAAAAGAGAGCCATGGAGACGTGTTAGAGAGAGCAAAAGAGAGCCGTAGAGAGGTGTTAAAAAGAGCAAAAGAGAGCCGTAGAGACGAGTTAAAGAGAGCAGAAGAGAGCCGTAGAGAGGTGTTAAAAAGAGCAAAAGAGAGCAAAATAGAGCTGTAAAGAAGTGCGAAAGAGTGGAAAAGAGAGCAGTAGAGACGTGTTAGAGAGTGGAAAAGATAGCCGTAGAGACGTGTTAAAGAGAGCAAAAGAGAGCCATTAAGACGTGTTAAAGAGTGGAAAAGAGAGCCGTAGAGACCTGTTAAAGCGTGGAAAAGAGAGCCGTAGAGACGTGTTAAAGGGAGCAGAAGAGAGCAAAATAGAGCTGTAGAGAAGTGTTAAAGAGTAGAAAAGAGAGCCGTAGAGACGTGTTAAAGAGAGCAAAAGATAGCCGTAGAGACGTGTTAAAGAGAGCAAAAGAGAGCAAAAGAAAGCCATTAAGACGTGTTAAAGAGTGGAAAAGAGAGCCGTAGAGACGTGTTAAAGGGAGCAGAAGAGAGCAAAATAGAGCTGTAGAGAAGTGTTAAAGAGTGGAAAAGAGAGCCGTAGAGATGTGTTAAAGAGAGCAAAAGAGAGCCGTAGAGACGTGTTAAAGACAGCAAAAGAGAGCCGTAGAGACGTGTTAGAGAGAGCAAAAGAGAGCCGTAGAGACGTGTTAAAGAGAGCAAAAGAGAGCAAAAGAGAGCCGTAGAGACGTGTTTAAGAGAGCAGAAGACAGCCGTAGAGAGGTGTTAAAAAGAGCAAAAGAGAGCCGTAGAGACGTGTTAAAGAGAGCAAAAGAGAGCCGTAGAGACGTGTTTAAGAGAGCAGAAGACAGCCGTAGAGAGGTGTTAAAAAGAGCAAAAGAGAGCCGTAGAGACGTGTTAAAGAGAGCAAAAGAGAGCAAAATAGAGCTGTAGAGAAGTGTTAAAGAGTGGAAAAGAGAGCCATAGAGACGTGTTAAAGAGAGCAAAAGAGAGCAAAAGAGAGCCATAGAGACGTGTTAAAGAGAGCAGAAGAGAGCCGTAGAGAGGTGTTAAAGAGAGGAAAAGAGAGCCATAGAGACGTGTTATAGAGAGGAAAAGAGAGCCGTAGAGACGTGTTAGAGAGAGGAAAAGAGAGCAAAAGAGAGCCGTGGAGACGTGTTAGAGAGTGGAAAAGAGAGCCGTAGGGAGGTGTTAGAGAGTGGAAAAGAGAGCCGTAGAGACGTGTTAGAGAGAGGAAAAGAGAGCCGTAGAGACGTGTTAGAGAGAGGAAAAGAGAGCCGTAGAGACGTGTTAAAAAGAGCAAAAGAGAGCCGTAGAGACGTGTTAAAGAGAGCAAGAGACGAGAGACGAGACGTCATCTTTTATTTTTAGCTCTATTTAGGTTTAATTTGTTAAGGTTGTTTTCTTTTCATGTTTCTTCGGCTTTTATTTTCGATTTTTTGTTTTATTGTTTTTCTTGCTTTTTTTGCTCTCTTTAACACGTCTCTACGGCTCTCTTTAAACATCTCTTTGACTGTCCTTTTCTCTCTTTATCAATGTTGCTTTGCCTATCTTCGGCTGTCTTTGACTCTCTTTAGCTCTCTTTTAACACGTCTCTTTGGCTCTCTTTGGCTGTCTTTTTCTCTCTTCATCACGT
The DNA here is from genome assembly GCF_051362555.1 of Lingula anatina. Taxonomy (NCBI): domain Eukaryota; kingdom Metazoa; phylum Brachiopoda; class Lingulata; order Lingulida; family Lingulidae; genus Lingula; species Lingula anatina. The sequence continues at coordinate 20,626,777 of NC_141771.1, read as the reverse complement.
CTCTTTGGCTGTCTTTTTCTCTCTTAACAAATCTCTTCGGCTTTCCTTTCCACTCTTTAACGCGTCTCTACGGCTCTCTTTTGCTCTCTTTAACACGTCTCTACGGCTCTCTTTAACACGTCTCTTCGGCTTTCTTTTCCACTCTTTAACACGTCTGTACGGCTCTCTTTTGCTCTCTTCGGCTCTCTTTAATACCTCTCTACAGGTATCTTTTCCACTCTTTAACAACGTCTCTACGGCTCTCTTTTGCTCTCTTTAGCACGTCTCTTCCGCTCTCTTTTGCTCTCTTTAACACTTCTCTACGGCTCTCTTTTCCACTCTTTAACACGTCTCTACGGCTCTCTTCGGCTCTCTTTAAACTCGTCTCTTTGGCTGTCTTTTTCTCTCTTCATCACGTCTCTTTGGCTGTTTTTTCCACTCTTTAACACGTCTGTACGGCTCTCTTTTGCTCTCTTCGGCTCTCTTTAATACCTCTCTACAGGTATCTTTTCCACTCTTTAACAACGTCTCTACGGCTCTCTTTTGCTCTCTTTAGCACGTCTCTTCCGCTCTCTTTTGCTCTCTTTAAACTCGTCTCTTTGGCTGTCTTTTTCTCTCTTCATCACGTCTCTTTGGCTGTTTTTTTCCACTCTTTAACACGTCTGTACGGCTCTCTTTTGCTCTCTTCGGCTCTCTTTAATACCTCTCTACAGGTATCTTTTCCACTCTTTAACAACGTCTCTACGGCTCTCTTTTGCTCTCTTTAGCACGTCTCTTCCGCTCTCTTTTGCTCTCTTTAACACTTCTCTACGGCTCTCTTTTCCACTCTTTAACACGTCTCTACGGCTCTCTTCGGCTCTCTTTAAACTCGTCTCTTTGGCTGTCTTTTTCTCTCTTCATCACGTCTCTTTGGCTGTTTCTTTCTCTCTTAACAAGTCTCTTCGGCTCTCTTTAACACGTCTCTTCGGCTTTCTTTTCCACTCTTTAACACGTCTGTACGGCTCTCTTTTGCTCTCTTCGGCTCTCTTTAACACGTCTCTTCGGCTTTCTTTTCCACTCTTTAACACGTCTGTACGGCTCTCTTTTGCTCTCTTCGGCTCTCTTTAATACCTCTCTACAGGTATCTTTTCCACTCTTTAACAACGTCTCTACGGCTCTCTTCAGCTCTCTTTAGCACGTCTCTACGGCTCTCTTCAGCTCTCTTTAACACGTCTCTACGGCTCTCTTTTGCTCTCTTCGGCTCTCTTTAACACGCCTCTAAGGCTCTCTTTTGCCTTCTTTAACATGTGTCTCTACGGCTCTTTTTTCCACTCTTTAACACGTCTGTACGGCTCTCTTCGGCTCTTTTTAACACGTCTCTACGGCTCACTGTTCCACTCTTTACCACGGCTCTACGGCTCTCTTTCCCCTCTTTAACACGTCTATACAGCTCTATTCTCCACTCTTTAACACGGCTCTACGGCTCTATTTTGCTCTCTTTAACACGTCCCGACGTCTCTATTTTCCTCCTTTTAACACATCTCTACGGCTCTCTATTCACTCTTTAACACGTCATGGACTCTTTCGCAATCGGTGGGTTTAAAGGGTCCCGTAAGGTCCGTCTCAACTAACGCAATCGGAAAGTTGACCCCCTCAAAATTGTCTCTTGTGCCTTTAAAAGTACTTTAAAAATCATGGACTCTGTCGCAACTAACGCAATCGGTGAGTCTTAAGGGTCTCTTAAGGTCCGTCTCAACTAACGCAATCGGAAAATCGACCCCTTCCAAATTGGCTCTAGTCCCTTTAAAAGTACTTTTAAAATCATGGACTCTGTCGCAACTAACGCAATCGGTGAGTCTTAAGGGTCTCTTAAGGTCCGTCTCAACTAACGCAATCGGAAAATCGACCCCTTCCAAATTGGCTCTAGTCCCTTTAAAAGTACTTTTAAAATCATGGAATCCGTCACAACTATCGCAATCGGTGGGTCTTAAGTGTCCCTTTAGGTCCGTCTCAACTAACGCAATCGGAAAGTCGACCCCCTCCAAATTGGCTCTAGTCCCTTTAAAAGTACTTTAAAAATCATGGACTCCGTCGCAACTATCGCAATCGGTGGGTCTTAACGGTCTCTTAAGGTCCGTCTCAACTAACGCAATCGGAAAGTCGCTTCTTCCAAATTGGCTCTAGTCCCTTTAAAAGTACTTTTAAAATCATGGCCTCCGTCGCAACTATCGCAATCGGTGGGTCTTAAGGGTCTCTTAAGGTCCGTCTCAACTAACGCAATCGGAAAGTCGCTTCTTCCAAATTGGCTCTAGTCCCTTTAAAAGTACTTTAAAAATCATGGCCTCCGTCGCAACTATCGCAATCGGTGGGTCTTAAGGGTCTCTTAAGGTCTGTCTCAACTAACGCAATCGGAAAGTCAACCCCCTCCAAATTGGCTCTAGTCCCCTTAAAAGTACTTTAAAAATCATGGACTCCGTCACAACTATCGCAATCGGTGGGTCTTAAGGGTCTCTTAAGGTCTGTCTCAACTAACGCAATCGGAAAGTCAACCCCCTCCAAATTGGCTCTAGTCCCCTTAAAAGTACTTTAAAAATCATGGACTCCGTCACAACTATCGCAATCGGTGGGTCTTATGGGTCTCTTAAGGTCCGTCTCAACTAACGCAATCGGAAAGTCGACCCCCTCCAAATTGGCTCTAGTCCCTTTAAAAGTACTTTAAAAATCATGAACTCCGTCGCAACTATCGCAATCGGTGGGTCTTAACGGTCTCTTAAGGTCCGTCTCAACTAACGCAATCGGAAAGTCGCTTCTTCCAAATTGGCTCTAGTCCCTTTAAAAGTACTTTAAAAATCATGGCCTCCGTCGCAACTATCGCAATCGGTGGGTCTTAAGGGTCTCTTAAGGTCTGTCTCAACTAACGCAATCGGAAAGTCAACCCCCTCCAAATTGGCTCTAGTCCCTTTAAAAGTACTTTAAAAATCATGGACTCCGTCGCAACTAACGCAATCGGTGAGTCTTAAGGGTCTCTTAAGGTCCGTCTCAACTAACGCAATCGGAAAATCGACCCCTTCCAAATTGGCTCTAGTCCCTTTAAAAGTACTTTTAAAATCATGGAATCCGTCACAACTATCGCAATCGGTGGGTCTTAAGTGTCCCTTTAGGTCCGTCTCAACTAACGCAATCGGAAAGTCGACCCCCTCCAAATTGGCTCTAGTCCCTTTAAAAGTACTTTAAAAATCATGGACTCCGTCGCAACTATCGCAATCGGTGGGTCTTAACGGTCTCTTAAGGTCCGTCTCAACTAACGCAATCGGAAAGTCGCTTCTTCCAAATTGGCTCTAGTCCCTTTAAAAGTACTTTTAAAATCATGGCCTCCGTCGCAACTATCGCAATCGGTGGGTCTTAAGGGTCTCTTAAGGTCCGTCTCAACTAACGCAATCGGAAAGTCGCTTCTTCCAAATTGGCTCTAGTCCCTTTAAAAGTACTTTAAAAATCATGGCCTCCGTCGCAACTATCGCAATCGGTGGGTCTTAAGGGTCTCTTAAGGTCTGTCTCAACTAACGCAATCGGAAAGTCAACCCCCTCCAAATTGGCTCTAGTCCCCTTAAAAGTACTTTAAAAATCATGGACTCCGTCACAACTATCGCAATCGGTGGGTCTTAAGGGTCTCTTAAGGTCTGTCTCAACTAACGCAATCGGAAAGTCAACCCCCTCCAAATTGGCTCTAGTCCCCTTAAAAGTACTTTAAAAATCATGGACTCCGTCACAACTATCGCAATCGGTGGGTCTTATGGGTCTCTTAAGGTCCGTCTCAACTAACGCAATCGGAAAGTCGACCCCCTCCAAATTGGCTCTAGTCCCTTTAAAAGTACTTTAAAAATCATGAACTCCGTCGCAACTATCGCAATCGGTGGGTCTTAACGGTCTCTTAAGGTCCGTCTCAACTAACGCAATCGGAAAGTCGCTTCTTCCAAATTGGCTCTAGTCCCTTTAAAAGTACTTTAAAAATCATGGCCTCCGTCGCAACTATCGCAATCGGTGGGTCTTAAGGGTCTCTTAAGGTCTGTCTCAACTAACGCAATCGGAAAGTCAACCCCCTCCAAATTGGCTCTAGTCCCTTTAAAAGTACTTTAAAAATCATGGACTCCGTCGCAACTAACGCAATCGGTGAGTCTTAAGGGTCTCTTAAGGTCCGTCTCAACTAACGCAATCGGAAAATCGACCCCTTCCAAATTGGCTCTAGTCCCTTTAAAAGTACTTTTAAAATCATGGAATCCGTCACAACTATCGCAATCGGTGGGTCTTAAGTGTCCCTTTAGGTCCGTCTCAACTAACGCAATCGGAAAGTCGACCCCCTCCAAATTGGCTCTAGTCCCTTTAAAAGTACTTTAAAAATCATGGACTCCGTCGCAACTATCGCAATCGGTGGGTCTTAACGGTCTCTTAAGGTCCGTCTCAACTAACGCAATCGGAAAGTCGCTTCTTCCAAATTGGCTCTAGTCCCTTTAAAAGTACTTTTAAAATCATGGACTCCGTCGCAACTATCGCAATCGGTGGGTCTTAAGGGTCTCTTAAGGTCCGTCTCAACTAACGCAATCGGAAAGTCGCTTCTTCCAAATTGGCTCTAGTCCCTTTAAAAGTACTTTAAAAATCATGGCCTCCGTCGCAACTATCGCAATCGGTGGGTCTTAAGGGTCTCTTAAGGTCTGTCTCAACTAACGCAATCGGAAAGTCAACCCCCTCCAAATTGGCTCTAGTCCCCTTAAAAGTACTTTAAAAATCATGGACTCCGTCACAACTATCGCAATCGGTGGGTCTTAAGGGTCTCTTAAGGTCTGTCTCAACTAACGCAATCGGAAAGTCAACCCCCTCCAAATTGGCTCTAGTCCCCTTAAAAGTACTTTAAAAATCATGGACTCCGTCACAACTATCGCAATCGGTGGGTCTTATGGGTCTCTTAAGGTCCGTCTCAACTAACGCAATCGGAAAGTCGACCCCCTCCAAATTGGCTCTAGTCCCTTTAAAAGTACTTTAAAAATCATGAACTCCGTCGCAACTATCGCAATCGGTGGGTCTTAACGGTCTCTTAAGGTCCGTCTCAACTAACGCAATCGGAAAGTCGCTTCTTCCAAATTGGCTCTAGTCCCTTTAAAAGTACTTTAAAAATCATGGCCTCCGTCGCAACTATCGCAATCGGTGGGTCTTAAGGGTCTCTTAAGGTCTGTCTCAACTAACGCAATCGGAAAGTCAACCCCCTCCAAATTGGCTCTAGTCCCTTTAAAAGTACTTTAAAAATCATGGACTCCGTCGCAACTAACGCAATCGGTGAGTCTTAAGGGTCTCTTAAGGTCCGTCTCAACTAACGCAATCGGAAAATCGACCCCTTCCAAATTGGCTCTAGTCCCTTTAAAAGTACTTTTAAAATCATGGAATCCGTCACAACTATCGCAATCGGTGGGTCTTAAGTGTCCCTTTAGGTCCGTCTCAACTAACGCAATCGGAAAGTCGACCCCCTCCAAATTGGCTCTAGTCCCTTTAAAAGTACTTTAAAAATCATGGACTCCGTCGCAACTATCGCAATCGGTGGGTCTTAACGGTCTCTTAAGGTCCGTCTCAACTAACGCAATCGGAAAGTCGCTTCTTCCAAATTGGCTCTAGTCCCTTTAAAAGTACTTTTAAAATCATGGCCTCCGTCGCAACTATCGCAATCGGTGGGTCTTAAGGGTCTCTTAAGGTCCGTCTCAACTAACGCAATCGGAAAGTCGCTTCTTCCAAATTGGCTCTAGTCCCTTTAAAAGTACTTTAAAAATCATGGCCTCCGTCGCAACTATCGCAATCGGTGGGTCTTAAGGGTCTCTTAAGGTCTGTCTCAACTAACGCAATCGGAAAGTCAACCCCCTCCAAATTGGCTCTAGTCCCCTTAAAAGTACTTTAAAAATCATGGACTCCGTCACAACTATCGCAATCGGTGGGTCTTAAGGGTCTCTTAAGGTCTGTCTCAACTAACGCAATCGGAAAGTCAACCCCCTCCAAATTGGCTCTAGTCCCCTTAAAAGTACTTTAAAAATCATGGACTCCGTCACAACTATCGCAATCGGTGGGTCTTATGGGTCTCTTAAGGTCCGTCTCAACTAACGCAATCGGAAAGTCGACCCCCTCCAAATTGGCTCTAGTCCCTTTAAAAGTACTTTAAAAATCATGAACTCCGTCGCAACTATCGCAATCGGTGGGTCTTAACGGTCTCTTAAGGTCCGTCTCAACTAACGCAATCGGAAAGTCGCTTCTTCCAAATTGGCTCTAGTCCCTTTAAAAGTACTTTAAAAATCATGGCCTCCGTCGCAACTATCGCAATCGGTGGGTCTTAAGGGTCTCTTAAGGTCTGTCTCAACTAACGCAATCGGAAAGTCAACCCCCTCCAAATTGGCTCTAGTCCCTTTAAAAGTACTTTAAAAATCATGGACTCCGTCGCAACTAACGCAATCGGTGAGTCTTAAGGGTCTCTTAAGGTCCGTCTCAACTAACGCAATCGGAAAATCGACCCCTTCCAAATTGGCTCTAGTCCCTTTAAAAGTACTTTTAAAATCATGGAATCCGTCACAACTATCGCAATCGGTGGGTCTTAAGTGTCCCTTTAGGTCCGTCTCAACTAACGCAATCGGAAAGTCGACCCCCTCCAAATTGGCTCTAGTCCCTTTAAAAGTACTTTAAAAATCATGGACTCCGTCGCAACTATCGCAATCGGTGGGTCTTAACGGTCTCTTAAGGTCCGTCTCAACTAACGCAATCGGAAAGTCGCTTCTTCCAAATTGGCTCTAGTCCCTTTAAAAGTACTTTTAAAATCATGGACTCCGTCGCAACTATCGCAATCGGTGGGTCTTAAGGGTCTCTTAAGGTCCGTCTCAACTAACGCAATCGGAAAGTCGCTTCTTCCAAATTGGCTCTAGTCCCTTTAAAAGTACTTTAAAAATCATGGCCTCCGTCGCAACTATCGCAATCGGTGGGTCTTAAGGGTCTCTTAAGGTCTGTCTCAACTAACGCAATCGGAAAGTCAACCCCCTCCAAATTGGCTCTAGTCCCCTTAAAAGTACTTTAAAAATCATGGACTCCGTCACAACTATCGCAATCGGTGGGTCTTAAGGGTCTCTTAAGGTCTGTCTCAACTAACGCAATCGGAAAGTCAACCCCCTCCAAATTGGCTCTAGTCCCCTTAAAAGTACTTTAAAAATCATGGACTCCGTCACAACTATCGCAATCGGTGGGTCTTATGGGTCTCTTAAGGTCCGTCTCAACTAACGCAATCGGAAAGTCGACCCCCTCCAAATTGGCTCTAGTCCCTTTAAAAGTACTTTAAAAATCATGAACTCCGTCGCAACTATCGCAATCGGTGGGTCTTAACGGTCTCTTAAGGTCCGTCTCAACTAACGCAATCGGAAAGTCGCTTCTTCCAAATTGGCTCTAGTCCCTTTAAAAGTACTTTAAAAATCATGGCCTCCGTCGCAACTATCGCAATCGGTGGGTCTTAAGGGTCTCTTAAGGTCTGTCTCAACTAACGCAATCGGAAAGTCAACCCCCTCCAAATTGGCTCTAGTCCCTTTAAAAGTACTTTAAAAATCATGGACTCCGTCGCAACTAACGCAATCGGTGAGTCTTAAGGGTCTCTTAAGGTCCGTCTCAACTAACGCAATCGGAAAATCGACCCCTTCCAAATTGGCTCTAGTCCCTTTAAAAGTACTTTTAAAATCATGGAATCCGTCACAACTATCGCAATCGGTGGGTCTTAAGTGTCCCTTTAGGTCCGTCTCAACTAACGCAATCGGAAAGTCGACCCCCTCCAAATTGGCTCTAGTCCCTTTAAAAGTACTTTAAAAATCATGGACTCCGTCGCAACTATCGCAATCGGTGGGTCTTAACGGTCTCTTAAGGTCCGTCTCAACTAACGCAATCGGAAAGTCGCTTCTTCCAAATTGGCTCTAGTCCCTTTAAAAGTACTTTTAAAATCATGGCCTCCGTCGCAACTATCGCAATCGGTGGGTCTTAAGGGTCTCTTAAGGTCCGTCTCAACTAACGCAATCGGAAAGTCGCTTCTTCCAAATTGGCTCTAGTCCCTTTAAAAGTACTTTAAAAATCATGGCCTCCGTCGCAACTATCGCAATCGGTGGGTCTTAAGGGTCTCTTAAGGTCTGTCTCAACTAACGCAATCGGAAAGTCAACCCCCTCCAAATTGGCTCTAGTCCCCTTAAAAGTACTTTAAAAATCATGGACTCCGTCACAACTATCGCAATCGGTGGGTCTTAAGGGTCTCTTAAGGTCTGTCTCAACTAACGCAATCGGAAAGTCAACCCCCTCCAAATTGGCTCTAGTCCCCTTAAAAGTACTTTAAAAATCATGGACTCCGTCACAACTATCGCAATCGGTGGGTCTTATGGGTCTCTTAAGGTCCGTCTCAACTAACGCAATCGGAAAGTCGACCCCCTCCAAATTGGCTCTAGTCCCTTTAAAAGTACTTTAAAAATCATGAACTCCGTCGCAACTATCGCAATCGGTGGGTCTTAACGGTCTCTTAAGGTCCGTCTCAACTAACGCAATCGGAAAGTCGCTTCTTCCAAATTGGCTCTAGTCCCTTTAAAAGTACTTTAAAAATCATGGCCTCCGTCGCAACTATCGCAATCGGTGGGTCTTAAGGGTCTCTTAAGGTCTGTCTCAACTAACGCAATCGGAAAGTCAACCCCCTCCAAATTGGCTCTAGTCCCTTTAAAAGTACTTTAAAAATCATGGACTCCGTCGCAACTAACGCAATCGGTGAGTCTTAAGGGTCTCTTAAGGTCCGTCTCAACTAACGCAATCGGAAAATCGACCCCTTCCAAATTGGCTCTAGTCCCTTTAAAAGTACTTTTAAAATCATGGAATCCGTCACAACTATCGCAATCGGTGGGTCTTAAGTGTCCCTTTAGGTCCGTCTCAACTAACGCAATCGGAAAGTCGACCCCCTCCAAATTGGCTCTAGTCCCTTTAAAAGTACTTTAAAAATCATGGACTCCGTCGCAACTATCGCAATCGGTGGGTCTTAACGGTCTCTTAAGGTCCGTCTCAACTAACGCAATCGGAAAGTCGCTTCTTCCAAATTGGCTCTAGTCCCTTTAAAAGTACTTTAAAAATCATGGCCTCCGTCGCAACTATCGCAATCGGTGGGTCTTAACGGTCTCTTAAGGTCCGTCTCAACTAACGCAATCGGAAAGTCGCTTCTTCCAAATTGGCTCTAGTCCCTTTAAAAGTACTTTAAAAATCATGGCCTCCGTCGCAACTATCGCAATCGGTGGGTCTTAAGGGTCTCTTAAGGTCTGTCTCAACTAACGCAATTGGAAAGTCAACCCCCTCCAAATTGGCTCTAGTCCCCTTAAAAGTACTTTAAAAATCATGGACTCCGTCACAACTATCGCAATCGGTGGGTCTTAAGGGTCTCTTAAGGTCTGTCTCAACTAACGCAATCGGAAAGTCAACCCCCTCCAAATTGGCTCTAGTCCCCTTAAAAGTACTTTAAAAATCATGGACTCCGTCACAACTATCGCAATCGGTGGGTCTTATGGGTCTCTTAAGGTCCGTCTCAACTAACGCAATCGGAAAGTCGACCCCCTCCAAATTGGCTCTAGTCCCTTTAAAAGTACTTTAAAAATCATGAACTCCGTCGCAACTATCGCAATCGGTGGGTCTTAACGGTCTCTTAAGGTCCGTCTCAACTAACGCAATCGGAAAGTCGCTTCTTCCAAATTGGCTCTAGTCCCTTTAAAAGTACTTTAAAAATCATGGCCTCCGTCGCAACTATCGCAATCGGTGGGTCTTAAGGGTCTCTTAAGGTCTGTCTCAACTAACGCAATCGGAAAGTCAACCCCCTCCAAATTGGCTCTAGTCCCTTTAAAAGTACTTTAAAAATCATGGACTCCGTCGCAACTAACGCAATCGGTGAGTCTTAAGGGTCTCTTAAGGTCCGTCTCAACTAACGCAATCGGAAAATCGACCCCTTCCAAATTGGCTCTAGTCCCTTTAAAAGTACTTTTAAAATCATGGAATCCGTCACAACTATCGCAATCGGTGGGTCTTAAGGGTCCCTTTAGGTCCGTCTCAACTAACGCAATCGGAAAGTCGACCCCCTCCAAATTGGCTCTAGTCCCTTTAAAAGTACTTTAAAAATCATGGACTCCGTCGCAACTATCGCAATCGGTGGGTCTTAACGGTCTCTTAAGGTCCGTCTCAACTAACGCAATCGGAAAGTCGCTTCTTCCAAATTGGCTCTAGTCCCTTTAAAAGTACTTTAAAAATCATGGCCTCCGTCGCAACTATCGCAATCGGTGGGTCTTAAGGGTCTCTTAAGGTCCGTCTCAACTAACGCAATCGGAAAGTCGCTTCTTCCAAATTGGCTCTAGTCCCTTTAAAAGTACTTTAAAAATCATGGCCTCCGTCACAACTATCGCAATCGGTGGGTCTTAAGGGTCTCTTAAGGTCTGTCTCAACTAACGCAATCGGAAAGTCAACCCCCTCCAAATTGGCTCTAGTCCCCTTAAAAGTACTTTAAAAATCATGGACTCCGTCACAACTATCGCAATCGGTGGGTCTTAAGGGTCTCTTAAGGTCTGTCTCAACTAACGCAATCGGAAAGTCAACCCCCTCCAAATTGGCTCTAGTCCCCTTAAAAGTACTTTAAAAATCATGGACTCCGTCACAACTATCGCAATCGGTGGGTCTTATGGGTCTCTTAAGGTCCGTCTCAACTAACGCAATCGGAAAGTCGACCCCCTCCAAATTGGCTCTAGTCCCTTTAAAAGTACTTTAAAAATCATGAACTCCGTCGCAACTATCGCAATCGGTGGGTCTTAACGGTCTCTTAAGGTCCGTCTCAACTAACGCAATCGGAAAGTCGCTTCTTCCAAATTGGCTCTAGTCCCTTTAAAAGTACTTTAAAAATCATGGCCTCCGTCGCAACTATCGCAATCGGTGGGTCTTAAGGGTCTCTTAAGGTCTGTCTCAACTAACGCAATCGGAAAGTCAACCCCCTCCAAATTGGCTCTAGTCCCTTTAAAAGTACTTTAAAAATCATGGACTCCGTCGCAACTAACGCAATCGGTGAGTCTTAAGGGTCTCTTAAGGTCCGTCTCAACTAACGCAATCGGAAAATCGACCCCTTCCAAATTGGCTCTAGTCCCTTTAAAAGTACTTTTAAAATCATGGAATCCGTCACAACTATCGCAATCGGTGGGTCTTAAGTGTCCCTTTAGGTCCGTCTCAACTAACGCAATCGGAAAGTCGACCCCCTCCAAATTCGCTCTAGTCCCCTTTAAAAGTACTTTAAAAATCATGGACTCCGTCGCAACTATCGCAATCGGTGGGTCTTAACGGTCTCTTAAGGTCCGTCTCAACTAACGCAATCGGAAAGTCGCTTCTTCCAAATTGGCTCTAGTCCCTTTAAAAGTACTTTTAAAATCATGGCCTCCGTCGCAACTATCGCAATCGGTGGGTCTTAAGGGTCTCTTAAGGTCCGTCTCAACTAACGCAATCGGAAAGTCGCTTCTTCCAAATTGGCTCTAGTCCCTTTAAAAGTACTTTAAAAATCATGGCCTCCGTCGCAACTATCGCAATCGGTGGGTCTTAAGGGTCTCTTAAGGTCTGTCTCAACTAACGCAATCGGAAAGTCAACCCCCTCCAAATTGGCTCTAGTCCCCTTAAAAGTACTTTAAAAATCATGGACTCCGTCACAACTATCGCAATCGGTGGGTCTTAAGGGTCTCTTAAGGTCTGTCTCAACTAACGCAATCGGAAAGTCAACCCCCTCCAAATTGGCTCTAGTCCCCTTAAAAGTACTTTAAAAATCATGGACTCCGTCACAACTATCGCAATCGGTGGGTCTTATGGGTCTCTTAAGGTCCGTCTCAACTAACGCAATCGGAAAGTCGACCCCCTCCAAATTGGCTCTAGTCCCTTTAAAAGTACTTTAAAAATCATGAACTCCGTCGCAACTATCGCAATCGGTGGGTCTTAACGGTCTCTTAAGGTCCGTCTCAACTAACGCAATCGGAAAGTCGCTTCTTCCAAATTGGCTCTAGTCCCTTTAAAAGTACTTTAAAAATCATGGCCTCCGTCGCAACTATCGCAATCGGTGGGTCTTAAGGGTCTCTTAAGGTCTGTCTCAACTAACGCAATCGGAAAGTCAACCCCCTCCAAATTGGCTCTAGTCCCTTTAAAAGTACTTTAAAAATCATGGACTCCGTCGCAACTAACGCAATCGGTGAGTCTTAAGGGTCTCTTAAGGTCCGTCTCAACTAACGCAATCGGAAAATCGACCCCTTCCAAATTGGCTCTAGTCCCTTTAAAAGTACTTTTAAAATCATGGAATCCGTCACAACTATCGCAATCGGTGGGTCTTAAGTGTCCCTTTAGGTCCGTCTCAACTAACGCAATCGGAAAGTCGACCCCCTCCAAATTGGCTCTAGTCCCTTTAAAAGTACTTTAAAAATCATGGACTCCGTCGCAACTATCGCAATCGGTGGGTCTTAACGGTCTCTTAAGGTCCGTCTCAACTAACGCAATCGGAAAGTCGCTTCTTCCAAATTGGCTCTAGTCCCTTTAAAAGTACTTTAAAAATCATGGCCTCCGTCGCAACTATCGCAATCGGTGGGTCTTAACGGTCTCTTAAGGTCCGTCTCAACTAACGCAATCGGAAAGTCGCTTCTTCCAAATTGGCTCTAGTCCCTTTAAAAGTACTTTAAAAATCATGGCCTCCGTCGCAACTATCGCAATCGGTGGGTCTTAAGGGTCTCTTAAGGTCTGTCTCAACTAACGCAATCGGAAAGTCAACCCCCTCCAAATTGGCTCTAGTCCCCTTAAAAGTACTTTAAAAATCATGGACTCCGTCACAACTATCGCAATCGGTGGGTCTTAAGGGTCTCTTAAGGTCTGTCTCAACTAACGCAATCGGAAAGTCAACCCCCTCCAAATTGGCTCTAGTCCCCTTAAAAGTACTTTAAAAATCATGGACTCCGTCACAACTATCGCAATCGGTGGGTCTTAAGGGTCTCTTAAGGTCCGTCTCAACTAACGCAATCGGAAAGTCGACCCCCTCCAAATTGGCTCTAGTCCCTTTAAAAGTACTTTAAAAATCATGGCCTCCGTCGCAACTATCGCAATCGGTGGGTCTTAACGGTCTCTTAAGGTCCGTCTCAACTAACGCAATCGGAAAGTCGCTTCTTCCAAATTGGCTCTAGTCCCTTTAAAAGTACTTTAAAAATCATGGCCTCCGTCGCAACTATCGCAATCGGTGGGTCTTAAGGGTCTCTTAAGGTCTGTCTCAACTAACGCAATCGGAAAGTCAACCCCCTCCAAATTGGCTCTAGTCCCTTTAAAAGTACTTTAAAAATCATGGACTCCGTCGCAACTAACGCAATCGGTGAGTCTTAAGGGTCTCTTAAGGTCCGTCTCAACTAACGCAATCGGAAAATCGACCCCTTCCAAATTGGCTCTAGTCCCTTTAAAAGTACTTTTAAAATCATGGAATCCGTCACAACTATCGCAATCGGTGGGTCTTAAGGGTCCCTTTAGGTCCGTCTCAACTAACGCAATCGGAAAGTCGACCCCCTCCAAATTGGCTCTAGTCCCTTTAAAAGTACTTTAAAAATCATGGACTCCGTCGCAACTATCGCAATCGGTGGGTCTTAACGGTCTCTTAAGGTCCGTCTCAACTAACGCAATCGGAAAGTCGCTTCTTCCAAATTGGCTCTAGTCCCTTTAAAAGTACTTTAAAAATCATGGCCTCCGTCGCAACTATCGCAATCGGTGGGTCTTAAGGGTCTCTTAAGGTCTGTCTCAACTAACGCAATTGGAAAGTCAACCCCCTCCAAATTGGCTCTAGTCCCCTTAAAAGTACTTTAAAAATCATGGACTCCGTCACAACTATCGCAATCGGTGGGTCTTAAGGGTCTCTTAAGGTCCGTCTCAACTAACGCAATCGGAAAGTCGACCCCCTCCAAATTGGCTCTAGTCCCTTTAAAATTACTTTAAAAATCATGGACTCCGTCGCAACTATCGCAATCGGTGGGTCTTAAGGGTCTCTTAAGGTCCGTCTCAACTAACGCAATCGGAAAGTCGACCCCCTCCAAATTGGCTCTAGTCCCTTTAAAATTACTTTAAAAATCATGGACTCCGTCGCAACTATCGCAATCGGTGGTTCTTAAGGGTCCCTTAAAGTCTGTCTCAACTAACGCAATCGGAAAATCGACCCCTTCCAAATTGGCTCTAGGCCCTTTAAAAGTACTTTTAAAATCATGGAATCCGTCACAACTATCGCAATCGGTGGGTCTTAAGGGTCTCTTAAGGTCCGTCTCAACTAACGCAATCGGAAAGTCGACCCCCTCCAAATTGGCTCTAGTCCCTTTAAAATTACTTTAAAAATCATGGACTCCGTCGCAACTATCGCATTCGGTGGGTCTTAACGGTCTCTTAAGGTCCGTCTCAACTAACGCAATCGGAAAGTCGCTTCTTCCAAATTGGCTCTAGTCCCTTTAAAAGTACTTTAAAAATCATGGCCTCCGTCGCAACTATCGCAATCGGTGGGTCTTAAGGGTCTCTTAAGGTCTGTCTCAACTAACGCAATCGGAAAGTCAACCCCCTCCAAATTGGCTCTAGTCCCTTTAAAAGTACTTTAAAAATCATGGACTCCGTCACAACTATCGCAATCGGTGGGTCTTAAGGGTCTCTTAAGGTCCGTCTCAACTAACGCAATCGGAAAGTCGACCCCCTCCAAATTGGCTCTAGTCCCTTTAAAATTACTTTAAAAATCATGGACTCCGTCACAACTATCGCAATCGGTGGGTCTTAAGAGTCTCTTAAGGTCCGTCTCAACTAACGCAATCGGAAAGTCGACCCCCTCAAAATTGTCTCTATAGTCCCTTTAAAAGTACTTTAAAAATCATGGACTCCGTCGCAACTATCGCAATCGGTGGTTCTTAAGGGTCCCTTAAGGTCCGTCTCAACTAACGCAATCGGAAAGTCGACCCCCTCCAAATTCGCTCTAGTCCCCTTTAAAAGTACTTAAAAAATCATGGACTCTGTCGCAACTATCGCAATCGGTGGGTCTTAAGGGTCTCTTAAGGTCCGTCTCAACTAACACAATCGGAAAGTCGACCCCCTCAAAATTGTCTCTATAGTCCCTTTAAAAGTACTTTTAAAATCATGGACTCCGTCGCAACTATCGCAATCGGTGGTTCTTAAGGGTCCTTTAAGGTCCGTCTCAACTAACGCAATCGGAAAGTCGACCCCCTCCAAATTCGCTCTAGTCCCCTTTAAAAGTACTTAAAAAATCATGGACTCCGTCGCAACTATCGCAATCGGTGGGTCTTAAGGGTCTCTTAAGGTCCGTCTCAACTAACGCAATCGGAAAGTCGACCCCCTCAAAATGGCCTCTATAGTCCATTTAAAAGTACTTTAAAAATCATGGACTCCGTCGCAACTATCGCAATCGGTGGTTCTTAAGGGTCCTTTAAGGTCCGTCTCAACTAACGCAATCGGAAAGTCGACCCCCTCCAAATTCGCTCTAGTCCCCTTTAAAAGTACTTCAAAAATCATGGACTCTGTCGCAACTATCGCAATCGGTGGGTGTCCGTCTAAACTAACGCAATCGGAAAGTCGACCCCCTCCAAATTGGCTCTAGTCCCTTTAAAAGTACTTTAAAAATCATGGACTCCGTCGCTACTATCGCAATCAGTGGGTCTTAAGGGTCTCTTAAGGTCCGTCTCAACTAACGCAATCGGAAAATCGACCCCCTCCAAATTGGCTCTAGTCCCTTTAAAAGTACTTTAAAAATCATGGACTCCGTCGCAACTATCGCAATCGGTGGGTCTTAAGGGTCTCTTAAGGTCCGTCTCAACTAACGCAATCGGAAAATCGACCCCTTCTAAATTGGCTCTAGTCCCTTTAAAAGTACTTTAAAAATCATGGACTCCGTCGCTACTATCGCAATTAGTGGGTCTTAAGGGTCTCTTAAGGTCCGTCTCAACTAACGCAATCGGAAAATCGACCCCCTCCAAATTGGCTCTAGTCCCTTTAAAAGTACTTTTAAAATCATGGACTCTGTCGCAACTATCGCAATCGGTGGGTCTTAAGGGTCTCTTAAGGTCCGTCTCAACTAACGCAATCGGAAAGTCAACCCCCTCCAAATTCGCTCTAGTCCCCTTTAAAAGTACTTCAAAAATCATGGACTCTGTCGCAACTATCGCAATCGGTGGGTGTCCGTCTAAACTAACGCAATCGGAAAGTCGACCCCCCCCCAAATTGGCTCTAGTCCCTTTAAAAGTACTTTAAAAATCATGGACTCCGTCGCAACTATCGCAATTGGTGGGTCTTAAGGGTCTCTTAAGGTCCGTCTCAACTAACGCAATCGGAAAATCGACCCCTTCTAAATTGGCTCTAGTCCCTTTAAAAGTACTTTAAAAATCATGGACTCCGTCGCTACTATCGCAATCAGTGGGTCTTAAGGGTCCCTTAAGGTCCGTCTCAACTAACGCAATCGGAAAATCGACCCCCTCCAAATTGGCTCTAGTCCCTTTAAAAGTACTTTAAAAATCATGGACTCCGTCGCAACTATCGCAATCGGTGGGTCTTAAGGGTCTCTTAAGGTCCGTCTCAACTAACGCAATCGGAAAATCGACCCCTTCTAAATTGGCTCTAGTCCCTTTAAAAGTACTTTAAAAATCATGGACTCCGTCGCTACTATCGCAATCAGTGGGTCTTAAGGGTCTCTTAAGGTCCGTCTCAACTAACGCAATCGGAAAATCGACCCCCTCCAAATTGGCTCTAGTCCCTTTAAAAGTACTTTAAAAATCATGGACTCCGTCGCAACTATCGCAATCGGTGGGTCTTAAGGGTCTCTTAAGGTCCGTCTCAACTAACGCAATCGGAAAATCGACCCCTTCTAAATTGGCTCTAGTCCCTTTAAAAGTACTTTAAAAATCATGGACTCCGTCGCAACTATTGCAATCGGTGGGTCTTAAGGGTCCCTTAAGGTCCGTCTCAACTAACGCAATCGGAAAGTCGACCCCCTCAAAATTGTCTCTATAGTCCCTTTAAAAGTACTTTAAAAATCATGGACTCCGTCGCAACTATCGCAATCGGTGGTTTTTAAGGGTCCCTTAAGATTCGTCTCAACTAACGCAATCGGAAAGTCGACCCCCTCCAAATTGGCTCTATTCCCTTTAAAAGAACTTTAAAAATCATGGACTCCGTCGCAACTATCGCAATCGGTGGGTGTCCGTCTCAACTATCGCAATCGGAAAGTCGACCCCCTCAAAATTGTCTCTATAGTCCCTTTAAAAGTACTTTTAAAATCATGGACTCCGTCGCAACTATCGCATTCGGTGGTTCTTAAGGGTCCCTTAAGGTCCGTCTCAACTAACGCAATCGGAAAGTCGACCCCCTCCAAATTGGCTCTAGTCCCCTTTAAAAGTACTTAAAAAATCATGGACTCCGTCGCAACTATCGCAATCGGTGGGTCTTAAGGGTCTCTTAAGGTCCGTCTCAACTAACGCAATCGGAAAATCGACCCCTTCTAAATTGGCTTTAGTCCCTTTAAAAGTACTTTAAATATCATGGACTTGGTCGCTACTATCGCAATCAGTGGGTCTTAAGGGTCTCTTAAGGTCCGTCTCAACTAACGCAATCGAAAAATCGACCCCTTCCAAATTGGCTCTAGTCCCTTTAAAAGTACTTTTAAAATCATGGAATCCGTCACAACTATCGCAATCGGTGGGTCTTAAGGGTCCATTAAGGTCCGTCTCAACTAACGCAATCGGAAAGTCGACCCCCTCCAAATTGGCTCTAGTCCCTTTAAAAGTACTTTAAAAATCATGGACTCCGTCGCAACTATTGCAATCGGTGGGTCTTAAGGGTCCCTTAAGGTCCGTCTCAACTAACGCAATCGGAAAGTCGACCCCCTCAAAATTGTCTCTTGTGCCTTTAAAAGTACTTTAAAAATCATGGACTCTGTCGCAACTATCGCAATCGGTCGGTCTTAAGGGTCCCTCTCAACTAACACAATTGGAAAGTCGACCCCTCCAAATTGGCTCTAGTCCCTTTAAAAGTACTTCAAAAATCATGGACTCCGTCGCAACTATCGCAATCGGTGGGTGTTCGTCTCAACTAACGAAATCGGAAAGTCAACCCCCTCCAAATTGGCTCTAGTCCCTTGAAAAGTACTTTGAAAATCATTGACGACGTTGTATCTATCGCAATTGGTGGGTCTAAAGGGTCCCTTAGGGTCTGTCTCAACTAACGCAATTGGAAAGTCGACCCCCTCCAAACTGGCTCTAGTCCCTTTAAAAGTACTTTACACATCATGGACGATGTCGCATCTATTGCAATTGGTGGGTCTAAAGGGTTCCTTAAGGTCCGTCTCACCTAATCTGTCCACAAGTAATACAATCTGTCTTTCTGTAATGTCAACATGATCATGGCAGTTTAAAGACAACACTTTGGTACCCCCAGTACTCATACTGGTGGTACAATAAAATATCAATTCAATATAAAATACAAAAATCATTATCAAAAATGATCACAGGTAGTGATGAATTCAATATATTTTGAATTAATGTGATTATTATAAATAAGAAGACATTTTCCGAAGCATAGCCCCTATTTTTGATAAAATAGTCTTTTTTCTTGTCTTGTTCAGCAGAGGATTCTTGAGTCAATTTAAAATTGTCACACATCTAAAGAATACAATGTTAAAGAGGCAGGTAGTTGTTAACTAAACAAGTCTTCGCAATGTCTTCTCAAAACTTTAAGGCACTTAAAGGGATAATAACTCTTCATATGAGATCTATATTTCACAATAAAAACATGGTAAACAACTCTTAGAAATATAATATATTCTGTTTTACCACAAAAAAAAAAGGCAGTTATAGCTATTATTCTGATATCTGAGCTTTTCATCAGACCACATGACCTCCGTAGATGATATATAATCTGTTATAATCTCTTAAGAGATTACAAAAAACCAAACTTTTTAGAAAAAAAAACAGGGACCAACTTTGATTCTAGAAATGGATTCGTTAACCATTGGTTAGTATAGGAAAATTGTTGTTTACTCCAGGAAAATTAATTTTTTGGCCAAAACAGTTATTATCCCTTTAATTATTGCCACTAGTGCAGCACCCATCATGGACACTCACATGTAGATCAAATATAAAGTAGCAAAACTTATATGGAAAAAATGAATGGCAAAGTCACTCAGTTAATATTGGGTAAAAAAAATTGTTTTATACTTGTTTTAAATAAATAAATAAACAAGATGGTGTTGATGGGTAGCCATCACATATAGCCCAACTTCCCCACTTATCAAAGATGAAAAGATTCAATTCAATTGATATAAGGAGGAGTTGACAGAAAATAGAAAGTAAAACAAATTTAGATTCCAACACCCCCCCAGGGGAAGCCCAACCCCCTGTTTGTTGTACTAAATTTCCGAAACACCCATGCACATCCCTGACAACAGCTTTACCAATTACCAAAGTTTCAACTTCCTATGTCTAATAATCTAGGAGGAGATAGCAGATATTACACTATGAAAAGATATTACACCTAAAATTCAACTTCCCAACTCAATTGATCTAGGAAGAGTTCACAGAAAATACAAAGTAAAAATAATTCAGATTCAGAAACCCCCCAGGGACAGCCCAAACCCGTAATGCACTAAAATTCCAAAATGCCTGTACCCATCCCAGTAGACAGATCTATGAATCACTAAAGTTTCAACTACTTAACTCTTATAGTCTGGGAGGAGATAGTGGAAGTTCCAATGTGAGAAGAATTTATAATCAACCGCCCCCCCAGGGGCAGTCCAACCCTATTCTGAAATGCCCATACACATCCTTGACGACAGATTTACCAACACCAACATTTCAACTTCCAAAGTCTTATGTTGTAGTAGATATAAAGAATAACAGTCATTAAAATTTAGAATTAACAAACCCTCTCCCCCCCCACCCCCGAGACAGTACAACCCCCAGGCATGATTAAATTCTGAAGCGCCAATGTCCATCCCTGCAAAAATTTCAACCAATCATCAAAAATTCAACTATTCAACTCAATTGATATAAGGGAGTTGACAGAAAATAAAAGGTAAAACAAATTTAGATTCAAACACCCCCCCCCTCCAAGGGCAGCCCAACCCCCTATTTGTTGTACTAAAATTCCGAAATGCCCATGCACATCCCTGACAACAGCTTTACTAATTACCAAAGTTTCAACTTCCTATGTCTAATAATCTAGGAGGAGATAGCAGATATTACACTATGAAAAGTATTTAGAATCAACCACACCCCCAGGGACAGTCCAACCCCTTTGTGCTAAAATTCCAAAAATGCCCCTACACATCCCTGACGACATCTTTACCATCACCAATGTTTAAACTTCCCATAAGTCCAACGATCTAGGAGATAGCTGAAATTACACTATAAAAATAATTTAAAATAAACCAAACCCCCCCCCCCAGGGGCACTCCAGCCCCCAGGTATGATAAAATTCTAGACCACAAATATGCACATCCCTGAAGATTTTTCAACCAATCACCTAAAATTCAACTTCCCAACTCAATTGATCTAGGAAGAGTTCACAGAAAATACAAAGTAAAAATAATTCAGATTCAGAAACCCCCCAGGGACAGCCCAAACCCCTAATGCACTAAAATTCCAAAATGACTATACCCATCCCAGTAGACAGATCTATGAATCACATAAGTTTCAACTACTTCACTCTTATAGTCTGGGAGGAGATAGTGGAAGTTCCAATGTGAGAAGAATTTATAATCAACCGCCCCCCCAGGGGCAGTCCAACCCTATTCTGAAATGCCCATACACATCCTTGACGACAGATTTACCAACACCAACATTTCAACTTCCAAAGTCTTATGTTGTAGTAGATATAAAGAATAACAGTCATTAAAATTTAGAATTAACAAACCCTCTCCCCCCCACCCCCAAGACAGTACAACCCCCAGGCATGATTAAATTCTGAAGCGCCAATGTCCATCCCTGCAAAAATTTCAACCAATCATCAAAAATTCAACTATTCAACTCAATTGATATAAGGGAGTTGACAGAAAATAAAAGGTAAAACAAATTTAGATTCAAACAACCCCCCTCCAAGGGCAGCCCAACCCCCTATTTGTTGTACTAAAATTCCGAAATGCCCATGCACATCCCTGACAACAGCTTTACTAATTACCAAAGTTTCAACTTCCTATGTCTAATAATCTAGGAGGAGATAGCAGATATTACACTATGAAAAGTATTTAGAATCAGTCACACCCCCTGGGACAGTCCAACCCCTTTGTACTAAAATTCCTAAATGCCCATACACATCCCTGACAACAGCTTTACCATCACCAATGTTTAAACTTCCCATAAGTCCAACGGTCTGGGAGATTGCAGAAATTACACTATGAAAATAATTTAAAATAAACCAACCCCCCAGGGGCACTCCAGCCCCCAGGCATGATAATATTCTGGACCACCAATATGCACATCCCTGAAGATTTTTCAACCAATTACCAAAAATTCAACTTCCCAACTCAATTGATCTAGGAAGAGTTCACAGAAAATACAAAGTAAAAATAATTCAGATTCAGAAACCCCCCAGGGACAGCCCAAACCCCTAATGCACTAAAATTCCAAAATGCCTGTACTTATCAAGGAGACAGCGGAAAGTACAATGTGAAAAATATTCAGGATCTAGCGCCCTCTCTCCCCCCAGAGACAGCCCAGCCCCTGTTGCACTAAAGGATGAGTGCTGATAACCATTGGCAAAGTGCCCTGCTTCAAAATTTTTTAATGATTTGCTATTATAAAGTTTATGCATATATTTGTTGCATGGAAAAATATTATTTGGTTTGAGGCATCGTAACTTAGTATTTTTAATGAGTTATATGTGTGTGTGTGTGTGTGGGGGGGGGGGGGGGGGTAGCCAGATTTACCTGTTGTATGCAGTCTAATGAATCAGAACAACTTGTTTCAGCATTTATGTTACATAAACGATTTTTTCTAATGAAACTTGTCTTGTGATGTAAAAAAAGAGTTATATGTTAAATAATTGTGGTGTGGCACAAGTAAATGGGAAAGTAATTATTGTTTTTTTAATCCTAGAGAAGAGAGGGAGGGGTGGCATATTACGGTATTTTCTCACAGAAGCCATCACTGATTTCACTTAACTGTATAAAAGTCTTGCTACTAGAAAAACTTCAGGGTATTTATTAATTTTATATAACTTTTCTTACAGACCAGCATTTGTTGGTCTAAATAATTGTATTTTTAACCAATACACATTTCTAAGGAATAGTAAAAAATGCTAAAAGCAAAAGGCTGTTACAGTAACAAGAAAAAAATCATGTGTAAAAGCACTCTAAACAGCTTTTTGGAATGTTTCCATAAACCATAAAATAAACAAGGTATAAACTGTACCAAAATAATGATAAGGTATAACTAAAAAGTAAATGAAAATATAGTACGCATAATAACAGTTATGGCCAATAATCTGTCTGACAATGAAATAAAATCACCTAAAAAGTACTTCATATATGATTATGTAATGATAAAGACCTTGTATAGAATGCAATGCAAGAGTTATTTTTACAAAATGAGTATAAAAATGTATAATGAAACAATAGATAATTAATCAGATGTGCTGTCCGAAACACTTTTTGTCTCGCTAATACTGTCACCACTTGATATTGGTAAATGTGAGGCATCCAAACAGCCTTCTCCACAACATAATTTTCAATTGTATCCCTGCCTCATGTCAAACCCCATATACCACAGGACTGAAGTGATATGTGCACAACTTCCAACTGTCTTGGAACCAGCTTTACACTGTCAGTACCCGCCACTGATGGGTCTAGTTTTGTTATGGGAGGTCTGAATCCATAATGTGTACCGGTGGCTAGATGTGTGTCTTAATTAACTATTTTGGCTCTGATTAAATCAGGTGCATCCTTGCATACACTGATTTCAAACTGGCCATCTATCAGATGCTCATCAGTATATTGGCTAGCATGCTTTATCTGGTAAACTTCTGGTAATTATTATAGGCTGGTGGTCTCTTGTATGTACTGATTTCCTTGACAAATAAAGCCATTCATAGCATTTTGGTGAAAAAAAAAAAGAAGAAAAAAAAAAAAACTCTGCAAAGCTATTATCAATAGTGCTGGTGTGGAAGATTAGGTCATAAGTAACAAAACTAGGGTGTGTGTGATGGAGCCTTTTATTTTACTTTTTATGCAAAATAGACATGAAAGGGGACATTTACACAACGATTTTGGTTGTACAAAATGTACTTTCATGCCTATTAGAGGGGGTTGGGTCAAGCCACCCTTATGTGTAGTGGTCTATTACAGCATGGGTCTCTATATAAAGTAGGAGCCACCACAATGTACCACAATGTACATCTGCTATTATGATAATTAATATAACTTTGAATATCTGATGCACATTTTACATTTAATCTTTCTTAATCATAAGAAATAAGAATGAAAGTAAGATATACTTACTGTATTTGGACTCTATTTCCTATCCATATTTCCTTTTTTTTTTTTTTTTTTTTTTTGATGATAGCATGCATTACATGAAAATGACTTTTCTTATTTTTTTGGTTGTAATTGAAAATATTTTACTGACTCTAACCCCTATTTTCCTTTCAAAGACCTACATTTTATTTTGGGTTGTTTTTTTGAACAAAAGTTTCACTGTATCTTCCTAACCATCCTATGTTAGCATGTAGCAGCTACCTCATAGCAGGAATAAAAATGGCCGCCTGCTAGCATATGGACCGAAGATGTCCCTATCTATAGTTTGAGTACATACCGAGCCCAACCCTCAGACAAGCTGATTTTCACATATATCTCACCTTATATTCATGTCTTTTCAACCGTGAATAATAAGCTTGTCTGAGGCAGGGGCTTATATAAAAAATGAACATCTTTTATCCTCAAGTCACTGTAAGATTCTTCTTTCTTAATTAGCACTACATGTACAAATAAAGCAATCAAAATATTGATCACAAACAATGATTGGCCACATATTGCCTTACTTTTTTACATGGGCACCTTCTGTACCCAATTACAAAATTTCACAGTTGTCATCTTACTGTAAATAAAGATATGTAGCATTGCAATTCAGACCCCCCCCCCCCTAAAACACACATTTTCATGAATATTTGACAAGGTCATTTTGACATGAATTTTTTATTATTCAAATTCAATAAAAAAAAATTTTTTTAAGTGGATCATAAAAGTGTAAGACCCAAACTTTAATTTGGCATCAGTTTTTTTCCATTCATTCACAATTTATTTTTCATGTACAAAGGTGGGCACTTTTACCCCCTTATTCGCACTCATCCTTTCTGCAATGCCTATGTACATCCCTTACAACAGCTTTACCCATCACCAAACTTTCAACTTCCTAACTCTTAAGGTCTAGGGGGAGATAGGACAAATCATGTGATAAGAATTCAGAATCAACCACCCCCAGGTGCAGTCCAACCCCCTGTTGCACTAAAACTCAGAAATAGCCCCACACACTCCTGAAATGTCTTCCAATCACCAAAGTTTCAACTTCCTATGTCTAATGATCTAGGAGGAGATAGAGGAAGTTACAATGAGAAAAGAATTCAGAAACAACCACCCCTAGGGACAGCCCAACTATATTGAGTGATGACATTGTCAATTTGTTAATCATATGTTGTCAGTTGCAATCTAAACCCATCACTTCAAGAAAAAAGGTGAAACATTTTGCAAGATATGACAGCTCACATTTTCTTTCAGTTGTAAATGACAGCTTATTGACAATGGATGGGGCAAAACAAAGGTATGTTCAGAACATAATTTTGCCTTACAAAAGACCAAACTAATGGGAAAAAATCAATTTGTTTCAGAGAGACTGAGTGTCAGAAGTTGGAATGTACAAGGAGAGCCGAGTCATGTGGAAATTTAATCATCCACCCCCAGGGGCAACCTCAACCCTAGATATACTAAAATTCCAAAAGGCTTATTTCTTATTCTGATAAAAGGTTGATCAATTTCCAAAATTCCAATTCTGTAATTTTAATAGTCTAAGAAAAGGTAGTATATTACAATGCAAAAAAACTTAAAATCAACCATCCCTAGGAGCAGCCCCACCCCCAGGAATACTAAATTCCTGTTCAATTCAACTAGCCAAAATCTGATCATGCTTTGATTTGATCCATTACAATACAAATCATATGAATCCATTACCGTATGGTTAAAAACCTTTTTTTAATTCACTTCATTGTCAATAAACAACCATTTACTTTTGAAAGATGCCAATATACAATACAATACAATACAATACAATAAATATAATGATGGGCCATCATATCCCGCAAAATTTTCCACGTGTTATTTTAGAGAGTTCTTCAAACATGTGAGTGTACATTGCAATCAATAGCATTCAAAACCAATATATTAGTTTCTTTGCAAAACACCTAGTTAGCCAGTAAATTTTGAGTGACTTACAGTTAAGATAAATCAATATTATATTTTATGTGAAACTGTGGCACAATTCTGTAATAAAAAAAAATTAAGTCAGTTTTGTCTCAAAGCTTAGTTTACAAAGATCTGGCCAAGTTGTGTTACACAAAGAATCTAAAGCTGATCAACAATTAACTAATATATATATTGGCACAAAAATGTATGCATTGGCACTCCTTAAAAATCCATATTAAAATATGTACTGGTGCAAAGAAAAACATTCAAGCGTTCTTGCATTCCATGATTGGGCTCGATTTGCTGAATGAACTAATAGTTAACTACACCTAGATTGTTCATGTGATAGTACATATAAAAATATTAATATAACTTTTATATGGGAGTGCCAAAGTATAAATTTTCTTGCTAATATTTATAATGCTGTATAGTACTTACTTTCTGTGTCTGTGCCTTTACTTGTACCAGTATGGTCAGTACAGAATTTTAGAAGTGTTGATATGCCTATGGTGAGATTGTTGTTCATCATCCACAAATCCTTAGGAAGCCTAATAATGCAGAAATTGTAAAATGGTGAATTTTCATTAGTATGTGTAATTTAGGATTTCTCTTTCTTCAAGAAAATGTTTCACACCAAAATAAAATGTCTTTCAAAATAAGTACACCTCATGTCATGCAAATAACCAGTAGCACAACGAAAAACAAGGCAGCAAAGCTGTCAAATGTACAGACAAAAACCAGAAAATAAAAACGCAGGAAATAGGATACTGTCAATTTTGATGCACTAATGTATTATGCTTACTGTAACTGCATAGCCAACGTCAAATTCTAATTCTGCATAACAGTGGATTAGGATGAAAGTAAAATGTATAACAAGCATTAGACTGAGTTCCCATACCTAGATCAATCTAACAGGATCAAATCCAACTCCAAGGGGTTTCTCACTAAATTGCTTTCAGCTTAAGCGGCTTAGGATTCTGGCATGCCAGTTTCAGTAGGCGTGACAAACAGCTAAGCCACTTACATTGATTGCAATTTAGCGAGAATTCCCTTGGAGATAGATCGATCCACAGTTAGTGTGATAGGGTCTGGAAATAGTTCCTAAGGCTTCAGGCTGATAAGAGTTAAACTTTGGAAATGCCAGAACGAGATAAAGTGAAAATTTCACCAAAAAAAAAAAAAAGGTTAAACTCAATAATATATATATATATATTAATAGAGCTGTTTTTCTTATTTGGGCTGTATGTCAATCCTAAGAATCATTCTTGTAAATTAAAAAAATACAGAAAATGTTACAAAGTAACAGTACAGGGCTCCTGGTGGATGGGAGTGATAAGTCACATCTTGAAAATGCCAGTTTGAAAAATTAAAAATTAAAGAAAAAATTACAAAAATATTCCACTAAAGCTGCCATTCAGTCTAGCTGAATAACCATGATATGTATCATCCAACTTAAGTTTAACAGTGTAAACAACTCACAGAAATATAATATATTTTGTTTTACTACAAAAAGGGCAGTCATAGCTATTATTCTGATATCTGAACTTGTCATCATACCATGTGACCTCCATAGATGGCTATACTTTGTAATAATTTCTTAAGAGATTTATAATTTTTTAAAGAAATTTTCCTAGTTGATCATTTATAAATGATCAACTAGGAAAATTGTTGACATAGGAAAAATATCAATAGAACAATTTTAAATGTCCAATTTGCTCCATTCACAGATTCTGAACATAGTGAATGATTGAATCTGACAAACTGCAATGATGAGTTCCTTTCCATTTTTGATACTTTATTACACAATGCAGGATAACAGGTTTACCGTCATTTTTATATAATCAACTAACAATATTATTAAGAAGCAGAAAATGTCAAAACAACACTTTTACATATCTAATTAGTTCCATAATGAGACTGTTAACATGCCTAAGAATTAAATCTGAAGAAAAAACACTTATATACAAAAAGGCTAATAACTTCATCAAAACTTAACTGATCAAGCTTATTTTCAAACTTGATCTGTATACTAGTCAAATTAATCACTGCTGTGAGTTGATTGGTTTTCCTTAAAATGTGTTATCAGTGTTGCACATATGCTGAATAAGGGAAAAAGACAGCATAACTGTTGTAAAAATAGTCCAATCAAGCCAATTTTCGAACTTGACCTGCATATTATGAATATTCATCAGTTTCAATCCAAAAGGAAAAACATTTTTACACTTATCTTGTTATCCGTGTTATAAAAATGCTGAAAAATTTGAAAAAAAAAAAAAAACAAAAAAAAAAAATCATAACTTCCCTAAAAATGGCCGGATCATGCTGAATTTCGAATTTGACCTGCATATTATGAATATTCATCAGTTCTGTAAGTTTCAAGCCAAAAGGTAAAAGGGTTCTTCACTTATCGTGTTATCTGTATTGCATATATGTTGAAAAAAGGGAAAAAACATCATAACTTCCCTAAAAAAGACCCGATCATGCTGATTTTCGAACTTGACCTGCGTATTATGAATATTCATCAGTTTTGTAAGTTTCAAGCCAAAAAGTAAAATGGTTTTCCACTTATCGTGTTATCGGTGCTGCATTTGTGCTGAAAAAAGTAAAAAAACAGCATAACTTCCCTACAAAAGACCCAATCATGCTGATTTTCGAACCTGACCTGCGTATTATAAATATTCATCAATTCTGTAAGTTTAAAGCTGAAATGAAAAACAGTTTTCCACTTATCGTGTTATTGGTAAAAGTGCACAGCGACGACGGCAACGGCGACAACGGCGACGACAGACGCAGGTGATGGCTATATGTACAGACACATCTGTGTCTGTACATAAAAAACAGCATAACTTTTGTAAAAAAAAAAGTCCAATCAAGCCAATTTTCAAACTTGACCAGTGTATTATGAATGTTCATCAGTTCTGTAAGTTTCAAGCCAAAAGGTAAAATGGTTTTCCACTTATCATGTTATCAGTGCTGCATAAATGCTGAATAAAGTGAAAAAACAACATAACTTTTGTAAAAATAGTCCAATCAAGCCAATTTTCGAACTTGACCTGTGTATTATGAAAATTCATCAATTTTGTAAGTTTCAAGCCAATAGGTAAAACGGTTTTCCACTTATCGTGTTATCGGTGCTACATAAATGCTGAAAAAAGTGAAAAAACAGCATAACTTCCCTAAAAATGGCCTGATCATGCTGATTTTCGAACTTGACCTGCGTATTATGAATATTCATCAGTTCTGTAAGTTTCAAGCCAAAAGAAAAAACAGTTTTCCACTTATCATGTTATCAGTAAAAGTGCATGGCGACGATGACGGCGACGACAGACGCAGGTGATGGCTATATGTACAGACACATCTAAAAAAAAATTAAATCATAAATCCTCAACATTATCCTTTTGTCATAATAACATCTTTCAAAGTTGTGTTTTCAACTTGAAATGATTGTTTTGGTGCCTCTTTTGAAAATAATTCTTGGCAATGCTTTATTTTACTCAGCAGTTATCAGTTTGAGAAATTTATCCTATGATGCTACAAACTCATATTTGGGAACATTTTTAATGCAGTGGTTTACGTGTGCTACCATTGCTTTGGTAAATATTGGCAGTTCAGTACCAGGAGTGCCCACAGTGACATGATTCTGATAAGTAGATAAAAAATATGCAGTGGGAAGTGCACTCTATTGGCAACTATAGGTAATAAACTCATTAAATTTATCACAAGATCATTTGCCTTATCTTTTAGATAAGTTACATAAATTAATTCTTTGTAAACTGTTTCTTGTCAGTAAAGAATATAATTTTTGTGTGTGTGTTATCCGGTGTTTGTGATGTATTGTGTCAGTAAAAAATTACAACAGTAAAACTTGATAATTTGACAATGACATACATAAAAAAATTAATACAGTAAAGCCACTGTTATTTATAAACCTTATCTTTGCTTACCGACTTAATATATAATTAAATGATTCTAATAATTTTAACTACTTAATTGTGACTTCAAGTATTAAAAAAAAACAAATATCATAAAATTAATAAATAACCAAATAAATACATAAACCATATACTGGTAATATTAAAAATATGCTGCCACCATATATTAAGGTGCTTTTCTGTAATGAAACAATTAAAAGGTGAAAGGTGGCATTATTATTTGAAAATATATGGAGTATCAAAATAAAATCTTTTATGGTTTATTCAATAAAAGAGAGAGGTTATTATCCGCCAGATTCGTCTTATAAATGTTTGAAAGTTGAATTACAGAACGAATGAATTCTGTAATCTAGCTAAATAAACATAATATCTCTTACCTCTGATGTCGTAGAAATGCCACTATTGTGTAAGACTACAGTACTAGTATCGCCGGATTTCTGTCTTTCTCCTGCGACTCACTACTGTCTCTCTTTGTTTCATACAGCCTCTCTTTGTTTCATATTTCCCGCTCACGCTCGGCAATCGGCAATCCTCGGCCGACTCCGCAAGCTCCATACTAATGTCTATGGGAGTATATGGGGACATTACGACATTCGGTTTGAAGGCTTTAACCACTTTTGATAGTTTCTTTTGCAATTTTATTAATTAATGTGGTAGTCTAAGGTTGTTCTAGGTGGATTTCAAGTTTATGCACCCGGTTTAAAAATAATTTAGCGATTTTACGACAATCATTTACTATCCAATCAAGGTGACAGCCGAGCGTGTTCCCGCTCGTGTTCCCGCTAGTGTGTCGCTCGTGTCCCAGATCACTTTTCAAGAGTGCAAAGCTCTAAAAAAAAGTCGATTGTTTTACTGTGCTTTTTGATGGCCTATTTTTATACACAGATGTATTAAAATACTTAGTATTTATTAAAGTTAAAAGCAAACTGACATTCACCGCTGTGTTTTGAGAAAGCGTGTTTGGCTTGTCTTGCTTAGATGCCACTCGAGGTCGTCTGCTTTCTGCTGTCAAAGCAGCTTGTAATATTTTAATGCTTAAATGTAGATTTGTTTGAAACGCACTATATTAGTTTCAGCCTGGTAAAATTTTAAGTGAACTACTTGAGTTTGAGGAATTTTTATGTAAAATGGGCGTACATCGATGTTGGAACAGCAAAGAGTTGCAGGCGGTGTCCAGTCTACTCATTTTCCACATTCCAGAGTAGCTGATGTACAGCAAGTGTGAAAGTGTACAGAGGGATCATGCCAACAACGATAAAAGGGTAAGTTTCGTTAAGCCACAGGGATAGCAAAATTACGTCATTTTTCAGTTTTCGGAATATTTAATTTTATATATGATAAGTGAATGCACGAAACTGTTCCAGAGTTTTTGATTTTCGTTACTCTTTTTTATTTATTTATTTATTATTTTTTTGAGAGTTTTTTCAAATCGTCTAAATCTGGTGATAAATTTTAAAGAGGTGGGAGTGCTGGTCGGATTGTACTGAATGGCAAAATCTCATAACTGTAGAGGCTACATCCCTTAATACCAGTATTTCCCTGCACCGGTTTCAAGGGATGTATGGCTAATTTTTGGTTTTTCTAGTCTTCAAAGCAGATTTTCAGTCAGCAGACATGCAGCTCAGTATATATGCTCCACCCTGCTCTAGTTATATATGGGTACAATATACTTGTGCGATGTGTTTTGTTAGTCAATATTGACCGACTCCTCAAGACATTCAAACAACCTCCCTCCCCCCCCCCCCCCAAAAAAAAAAAGTTTGAGCATGGAGATTTCAAAGAGTTATATACCCACTAGAAGAGGTCCTTAATGGCTATTAAACATTGTACATTAGGGAGGTAATTCAAAGGAGATCCTGGTGGCTTTTTATTTTGTTCATGATAAATTGATATCTGAAAATGTATAAGTTAGATTGGTGTTGCTCTACAGTCTTGGCTGGTAATACCTGCTCATTTATTCTAATCATGCACTGTTGAACAGTGTGCTTTAGAAGAATAGGGAATTATCCTTAACACAGCCTACCTTAATTCAGATTTAAACCTTCATACTCATTTTTGGTAAAGACACTAATTCTTTTCAACCTGCTTCTTGTCTCACATTTCCACTCTTTGCTCAATTGCTTGTAATGTGATTGTACAACTGGCAGTGCTTTTCCTACAAATACTATAGCTTACAGAATTAATCTAAAATAAGATTAGTCCAGATTAATTAATTCAGAAAATAAAACAACAAAACCCCACATTTTTTATATATTTAACCATATAAAGAAAAGAATATTGCCTCTAGCATAATGACAAAAAAATAATAATAATAATAATTTAAAAAAATACTCAGTCAAGTACTAGATCTACTTCTTTAACAAGTATTATTGATAGTGATCCCAATACAAATCTTCACAAAGGAAAATAACTCAATAGGTGGAAGTCATTGTAACTAGCATTCCTATACAAGTACTCCTGTCTCCCTCAACTGAATAAGACACATGCAGTGGTTTGATTCATGAAAAATTAAATTATTTTTTAACTTTAAAAAGAATGAAACACTTGATTTTTATTTAACAAACAACTAAAACCAATGCAACTTCAAATGATCCCACTAATGGATTCCCCTTCATGAGAAAAAAGAAAATTATGTGCAAAGAACTTATCATAAACCCTGCCAGCTCCACCACCATGTCACCGTTACTGCTTCTCCTCCTAGACTACAAGGACCTGCGTACCCATCTCTTGGATTTAGGTCACGTATAATCTCAACTCTATCCATGTAAAATTTGGGCTTCTTCGGTGCTGGGGTCTAGGTGTGGCGCTCATCGCAATGCACCCTTGTCCAAAATTTGTAAAATTAAATGCAAAATATCTCCCACACTGGAGGAATTATGGGAAAAATTTCACAGACGGCTGACCGAAAGTCATATGTGAAGATTTCAAATATACCCTTGGATATGAAATGGGCCAAATATTCTAAAAAAGTTAATTTTTTACGAAAAAAAAAATATTTGTGCCAATTTTCAGAAACAACACAGATCTAACCTATGATATATTATTGGCAGGTGTTACCATTATGGTCATCTTTCATATCTGTGAGTTTGGGGTCAATCGGTGCATTTTCACGGGAGCTGTGGCCATTATATGCCAAAACCGGAAACTCTAATTCTGGAACCATGGAACCATGCTAGAGACCTCTTGTTTTTTGCATTTGATAGAGCATGTCAAGCCCAACACTGAATGTGGTCTCTGTTTTTTGTTTTCCATGCGGTTTACAAGTAATGCTGTGTCAAAAAGTACATTGTGGTGGTGAAAGTAAAATGTGCAATACAGTAATATGTATAAAATTTTGAACGTCTGGAAAAGATAACATAAGGCTTGGCGAGGCAGACAACGTCTGGTCAAAAATGACATTATTTCATGAAATTTGAACATCTGGAACTTCTGAGCACCTCCCACTTCAAGAATTTGAACCAAAATGAGCTTTTCTTTATTTTAATTAATTTCTTTTGTTGGAAATTTATGGCACATAAAGTTCTACTGTAACTCCAAAATTGTAACATTTAGTCCCTTATATCCCCAAAACTGGCAGTGCTTAGTGCTTATACTTTCAAAACTGGCAAAGATACGCCCATAGTTACTATTAAATTTGAATAGTAAGTCATATACTTTTCCATCCCTTTTATTTTTATTTCGCTTTTTTATTTTTATGGATGGCGAAAAAAAAAAAAAGTCAAAAAAAAAAAATTCTGCTTACGTAAAGGAATGCTGTCAGTACACAGCTGGAAATGCAAATTTACCACAGAAACACGTATCAAACTAACACTATATCTTTATCCATGCTCTCAAAATATTAAAGCATTGTCAATACTTCGTAGAAAGGTAAAAAAAAAAAGTCATGAATAGATATGCTGCATATTTCCAAGTCTATTTAAGGTTATTTTATGCATTTTGTTGGTATACCAATCAATAAAACAAATATTAAACAAACAGTGTGTCTTTATTTGTGCTCTCAGAATATTAAAGCATTATGAACACTTCACAGAAATGTTAAAAAGTCATGCAGTATCAATGGCATACCAATCTAAAACGACGGTGTCCGTCCTCTTAATGACTTTAATTGTCGTGTAATTTGACAGTAATCCTAGAGATGAATTTCACAGCAAATCGGCTATTGGCGATAAACAGCATGCGCAGAAAGCTCATTTTCCGGCAAAATTCAAGAAGGATGTTTGCTCTCAACCAACTCCATTGGGGGTGAGTTTTTTTTTTTCTGAGAACGGACGAAAATCGGTGCGCACGCAGGATGTCATCCATAAAAATAAAAAAGTGTGGCCTTATCTCCAAAACTGGCAGAGATACGCCCATAGTTACTATTGAACTTGAATAGGAAGTCATATACTGGCAATCAAACTGTGACCTTAAAATTGACCTTTGACCTATTTTTCACCATGAACTGAACTTTGCAACATTTAACTCCATTTTATCTTCAAAGCTGGCAGAAATGGCTCTATAGTTACTATTGAAGTTGAATAGGAAGTCATATACTGGTAATCTGTGACCTTGAAATTGACATTTGACCTAATTTTCATGATAAACTGCACTTTGCAAATTTTCTTGCCCGTCATATCTTCAAAACTAACAGATATATGCCCAGTGTTGCCCCTAAGTTTTCTCTTTTGTCAGCATATATATAACACTGACAACACATTTCAAGAAAAACCAATAGGCCTATTGTCTAGAAAATCACAGGAGTCATATATATATATTGCTTCCTTAAGTTTATCTAGTTTTCTGTATTGGATCGTTATTCCCTTGAACTTTACTGGCTTGTCTATTGTGCCTTTTGGAGAATATCTGGGGTAGCGCTATCACTCACCAATTGAGCCAAATGCTAAAACTGACTGAAATTGGCTAAACAAAATAGGGTTGATTTGACTTATTTTAGTCAAATTTAAACCATTTGGACACAAAAAAAGATGAAAAAGTAGTATTTTGGCTAAACGAAAAGAATTGCTAGCGCCACCCCAGAATATCTTTATTTTTAATTCTTAACGGGGACTGTAAACAAGGTGTGGATAGCAGTGGAGGAATCTGAAAAAAAAAAAAAAACAGGGGAGGGGAAAATTCTTCAGTGACTGGGATGAATAAATACATGATGTAATCACTTCTGGGCGGCCTTATGTAGTAATTTTTAAGCAAAAAGATTCTTATGTAAGTGAAAATTGAGAGTTTTTTTCTATTTTGGATTATTCTAAGTGAAATTTTTTCAATAAATTATAGAAAATCATTCCTTCATTTCCCTTTAGTTTGATGTGTTCTTTTCTATTTCAAGGTGACATCTTACAGCCTGAGGTCAGTTTTGCATGCCTTCCCCTCTGCTGCATTTTACAATGTAATGCTTGCTTTGTCCACTTGGCAGCAGCACATTACAGTGAAGCTGAAGTCTTCATTAAATGTCAATGATGCCCTGGTGTGGTGTGATTGTGTCTGTGTGTGTGTGTGTGTTTGTGTGTGAGAAAGAGAGAGGGAGAGCTCCAGGAACTTCAATTTGCTACAAAAAAATAAATAAATCAAAATAAATCAAATGAAGGACTATGAAAAAATTAGGTATTAAATTATGTGCCGGGTATAAAAATAACTGAAAAGCTTATTCTGTATTGATGAGAGTCCCAAGGACAAATCTCCACGGTATACTTCACCTGGGGAGAAATGTATTTATAATTGCAATATAGAATCATTTGAATAGTGTGCTTTCTGGGGGAGAAGGGATTGGTGGCTATCCAGATTGAATGTTTGTGTGTTTATGAGAGAGAAAGTGAAACAGTGTGTGTGTGTGTGTGTGTGTGTGTGAGAGAGTGAGAAGAGAGAGAGACCACACTTAATGTAAAATCTCCATATTATTCAAATTAAGTGTCTGTAGGAAAAAATTACTGGGTGTGTGTATGTGAGAGAGAGTGTGTGTATTTGTGTGTTTCTGTGAGAAGAGAGAGAGAGAATTTAGTGCTCAGAAAGCTCAATAAATCTTAAAATTGATTTTCAACAAACTAAACAAAATAAAGTTATCCAAACATGCAAATATTGAAATTTAGTCTCATAAGCCCAGTAGTCAAACCCTGCAATGTTCTTTCCTGTGAACTTTTTGTGAAAATTAAGTTGTTTATGTACAGACACATCTGCGTCTGTCGTTACAATGCACTTTCACAATAACAGGATAAGACTAAGTAGAACACATTTTTTTTTGTGCTTGAAACTTACAGATGGATATTTATAAAATGCAGGTCAAGTTCAAAATCAGTAGGATCAAGCATTTTTTTAAAAGTTATGCTGTTTTTTCACGTCTTCAGTATATATGCAACAGCCATAACACGATAAGTGGAAAACCAGGGTATGAAATTCGTATAAATTTGAAGCCGGACAGCAGGACTGGCAACTTTGAAATGTAGCCAGCCCTGGCCAAAAGTAGCCAGTCCTGAATTTTTTTGAAAATTACCTGATTAACCCAATTGCAGGCAAGAACAATATTGAAACAAGGACTCTTAATCTCAAAGTGAATTAATTCAAGTAGATTCTTCACTGTCAGCATCTGAAACATTATGCTCTGAACCCAAATCGGAAAAGTGTGATTCACTGCATGTGTCTGTCATAATCAGTCTAGTTGCATGACCTGCTTGTTACAAATGACATTTTTACTATCAGTCTCATCACAAATTAACCAAGAAAATTCAGTTTTCCATGATGGCACAACTGATCTTTTCCTATTTCAGGACTAGACACTAACTTTAATGAGCACCTGTCCTTTGACGTGTCCTATTTTGAATCCAATCTGTCCAACAAAACCAAAATTTCTTTCCATTCATACCTCTCGGTGAACTTTGTAAACATTAATATGTGTAATACATGTAATGTATTTATTACCAAGATATTCAGTCAAATGAGCCTGGAAAATGCAGTGGATTTATTTTCAGATAAAAAGTCATTTTTTCATACTTGTGAACTCCTGAATATTTAATCTTGCCTATAAGTCTGATTTAACATGACTTCAATCAGGGCTTTTCCCAGGGTTTGGGGTACAGGGTCCACTTATTGTAAATCTGAAATTTGATATCAGATTTACATGAAGTTTAACCAAGTCTTTAAAAAATACTGTGAGGTGTGGAGGGGGGGGGGCAGTGTTATATTATTTAATTAAAATATTCAAATTTTATAATATTTGAATAAATTTCATTAAAAATTGAAGAATATTCATTGTATAATAGTTTACTTATATAAATATCACTAATATTAAAGTTTTTAAATTGATATTTATATTAACAATTTGCTCTTTTTAGGGGTAACGTGTTTAATTTTTTTTAAATATATGAATTAAATGAAATCAGTCATTAAAAAAATTTCCCCTTCTTTTTATTTAAATTCTAATATTTTTATTACTAATTTTTTTCCTTACATCAGTATCACACTTGTGACAGCTTTGCTAATTTATCAAATTCCAGCACTAAATTTTGAACTGTAAATAACACAGGTGGTGCTAGAGTCATTAAATAAAACATCTTACAAAATTTCAGGTTATGCAAATATAAACATTTCAACAAGATCTTCAGTCCCAAAGTTTGACTTTCCAACTTCAAATGGTTGTGAGGAGATAGCCTACAACACATTTGATTGACAGGCAGTATGTTGCCTTGACAACAAACTAGATGCATCCAGTTCATCCAGTCCAATCTGATGTACCCAGTACTTGTGTAGTTTCTATTTTAAAAACGGTCTTTATTGCAGGTAGATTTTAAAACAAATAAATACTCAGTAGTCAGCCTGTTATGTGAATATAAATTTTGTTTTGTGAAGTTCTGGAAGGTGTTCACTTTCATAATTTGGCAGTAAGTTTGCTTAGACTTCGTTTTGGGACCACATGTTTTGTACCAATGTAGGTCACTCCTTTTAATGCCATCCAGGAAGAGACGAGAAGACGTTAGTATGCAACAAAAATTTCTTTTTCAAGATTTTTGTTCTTAAGTTCTAATAAAACATCGTGTCCGTTGGACAGCCCACCCTGCAAATTCACTTGTCCGAACTGAATTTTTACCTGTGGAGCCCTGCTTTGGTGTCATCATACACTTTATTTGACTGTCTGTAATCTTCCTGTGTTCTTTTCTTACGTGCTGGGGCATCGCATTCATTGTTAGCACCAAAATACTTACAGGGGGTAGACTGCGACAGGGGTACCGGTAATGCTGACTTCGGAATCTTGTATAATCAACGTGCGTCGTGACGTCATTCAATTTATTTATTTATTTATTTTTTATCTTTTTTTTGGGGGGGGACAGACATCGTACAATTACAATTACAGATTATAGAAGCATCAAAACTTTAACTGCGTAATTAGACGAGATTGTGTTGTTCTGAACTTGAATGACCACACATTGTGTCCCCTAAACTAGCATATAAATGCCACATTTGATACTTTGTATCAGACGTTTCATAACACGGTGAAGGGTCTTTGCGCTAGGCATGCTGGGAAAACGGTGAATAAGCATGTACTTAGGGCCTACTTTCGGATTTCGTTCATTTGTTGAGAGCAGTGTTGATTTCTAGAAGGATGAGCCTCATTGTTTTCGTTTTATTTCAACCAAATCTGC
Source organism: Lingula anatina (assembly GCF_051362555.1). Classification (NCBI taxonomy): domain Eukaryota; kingdom Metazoa; phylum Brachiopoda; class Lingulata; order Lingulida; family Lingulidae; genus Lingula; species Lingula anatina. Next base: position 20,588,738 of record NC_141771.1, on the reverse strand, counting down.
TTAATATGAACGTGCATATTGATATACAATTATTTTAGAGGCCAGAAAATTGCCAGACCGACGGACTGGCAACTTTTGGAAAGGGACCGCCCGGGTGATAATTGAGCCGTCCTGGGCTGCTAGACTGTGCTATTTCTGTTTTTTAACTATACTGTATGTGTATATAAATATATTTTTTATTGATGATGTATTATCTGTTTTCAGTAGAGAGGAAGGTGTGTTCTCTGGATGATCATCACACTGGGGACAGCTGAGCTGATCTCAACCTCGCAACCTCAGCACAGGTCAGTGCAACAATGATATTGCCATACTGATGATTCTTTTCAGAGGAATTGTGACCATCGACACTATATGTGGTACCTGAGAAATTATCATTTTGGAAAATTGTCACGTCGGTCCCACTGTATGTTTTTATTATAATATAATAATGTATTTTGGTCGCTGTAATTTCTGTGTTATTAACCACTGTATGTGTCTGTAAATATATTATTGATGTCAACAATGATGTTGCTATTCATTTTAATCGAATTGTGACCATCGGCACTATTTGTGGTACCTGAGAAATTATCATTTTGGAAAATTATCACTTAGTTCCCACTGTTTTAAATATTTTCAAGGTGACAAGGCTTAATGTTACCTGTTTGGTGTTGGGGGGGGGGGGGGGGTGTGAGGATTCACTTGGCAAGAATCTTGATATAGACAAAATTTCTTGTATACATTCCTGTGCATTGTGTGTTGTGACGTTGAATGTGTCTGTATGTATTCTGATCACTGTCTCTGTCTATTGTCGCAGTATGTTTTAATTATAATATAACAATGTATTTTGGTCTCTGTAATTTCTGTGTGGTAACTACTGTATGTTTCTATAAATATATTTTTCATTGATGATGTATTATTTGTTTTATATACAGGAAATGGACAAGGTGGGCCAGATCGCGGTCCATCTGCACCAGCCAAAAAACTCGAGGAGGCCGGGGTACAACCCCTGGCACGGACAGGGTTACATTTCCCAAGAGGGACACCCCCAGGACTGGTTCAACAAACCAGGGCCGAGTGGCGTGAGAAGGGGAAAGAAGTTCAAGAAAGAGTAGAACCTATATACTATGAAGGTGAGGACTCTAGAAACATTTAATAGTGAATTTTCACTGTTTATTATAGATGCCATTAAAAAGGCTAACAATAATATTCTTACTTTTGAAGGAGGCAGATTATGGTATTTTATAAACACATGGAAATCCATAACCTCCGACAAAGAAATATTAAGAATAATTGAAGGCATGGAAATAGATTTCCATGTAATGCCAGTGCAGGCAAGGCCAATAAGGGAGGCAAAATTCAATGCCTCTGAAACCGTAGAAATAGAAAAGGAAATACGGAGGTAATTACAAAAGAAAATTATCGTTGAATCTCCAATGGAAATTGGTAAATTAATTTCACCCATCTTTTTGAGAATGAAAAAAGAGCGGGAAATACCGACTCATTTGTAATCTAAAAGAGTTAAATGAGTGCATTGATAATCACCATTTTAAAATGGATTCATTGCAAACAGCAATAAAAATGATGACGCCTAACTGCTGGCAATCAAGTATTGATCTCTCTGATGCATATTATTGCATATTTGTCTCTGAAAAATATCAAAAATACTTAAAATTCCAATGGAAATCAAAGTTATACCAGTACAGGGCGTGTCCAATGGGCCTCAATATTAGCCCCAGGGTCTTCACCAGGTTCTTAAGCCAATTTTCTCTTGCTTAAGTAGTATATATAGATGACACATATTTACAAGGAGAGAGCATTGAAGCTTGCAACAAAAACGTCAAAGCTACGATTGAAATGCTTACTCAATGTGGCTTTGTTATAAATCCGGAAAAATCAGTGTTTCAAGCCACACAATCTATAGAATTTTTAGGATTTATTCTGAACTCTGTAGATATGACTGTGGCAATATCTGACTCCAAAAGTTGCAAGATAATTGATCTTTGTCATTCTTTCTTGAAGAAAATGTCTCCAACTATAAGAGAGTTGTGCACCATTATAGGAAATTTAGTTGCGACCTTCCCTGCTGTTCCCAATGGGAAACTTTTCTACAGCGAGTTGGAAAATGATAAAATAGCAGCTTTAAAAGATGCCAAAGGAAACTTTGATGTGAAAGTTAAGATATCAGATATGGCTATAAGTAATTTAAAGTGGTGGATAAGTTGCTTAAAAGGCTCAAAAGCACCAGTTACAGTAAAAAAACCCGATCTGACTCTTGAAACAGATTCCAGTACAATGGGTTGGGGTTGTTATTGTCGAGAATTGAACATCAAAACAGGTGGTCAGTGGAAACATTCTGAGTCTGTTCATCATGAAACTTTCTCGAGCTTCAGGCAGCTCAGTTTTCACTTTAAGCACTCTGTAACGATAAGAAGAACATTCACATCAAACTATTGATGGATAACACCACTGCCGTTGCTTATATAAGAGAGCAGGGGGGCAGTAGATCTTTGGAATGTAATGCAATAGCAAAAAATATTTGGATGTGGGCTAACGAAAGATCAATTTGGCTAAGCGCATCAAATACAGTTTTGTGCAGAGAAGATGACAATACGGATATGCTTACTTCAAAAACGATTAAGTCGTCTTACATACGCCCCTTAAGAGGACAAAAGAATGGTGTGAAAATATGTAAGCTAAGGACAATGCCGACTTACGTATATTTTACGGACATCTTACGTACATCTTACACACATGCAGCGATGAGTAAGAAGGGGTGGTCTTATGTAAATAGGGTGAGGCGGGGTGTTTCTCGCCTTGCGGCAACACAACCATGTGTGAAAAGAGGCGTGATATATGATCCCTCTTAATTGTGGGCTATTAAATCGTCCTCTGTTACGTACGCTGCGACGCGACCCAAACATGACTTTGCCCTGGTTAGAATTGGACGTTTAAGAGTAATTTACATTGATTTATTGATTTCTTGTAAAAAATCAATCCCAACAGAGACTACTAGGATGCCCAGTCAAACCAGGACATCATCTATCCCAGATAGCATTATCAGGGTATACAGATAAATCCCTGTGCATAGTGCACCATCTGCAGACGTACGTAACTGAAACAGCTCCTTTGAGAAAATCAAACGTGTTGTTTATCAGCTATCAAAAACCGCACTTGGCAGCTTCAACAGAGATCATTTCTCGCTGGATTAAACAAGTTTTAGCCGACAGTGGGATAGACACTAGTGTTTATTCAGCACATAGCACATGTGCCGGGTCGACATCAGCAGCAGCATTAATGGGATGCCCTATTGACAAAATATTAAAGCATGTTGGATGGGCCAATGCAAGTACATTTGCCACGTTCTATAATAAAACTAAACAGATTGTCAAAATGGACTCCAAAGTTTTAGAAGCAATGACAAAAGCTTGAAGCTTTATTACAGCAAACAGTGGACATTAATATTATATTACTTATGTATAAACAAAACAGACGCTAAATGGTGACTGAAAGATATTACAATATTCAGTGTTTTTAAAATGTACTATATTAGTTTCGTGTTATACACAAAATACACATATCGAATTTATGCTGCAGGTCTTGTTTTAATTTTATGTGGGGTAATCACAATGGACTCAGAGCTTTTAAAATCTCATGTGGTTCCGTAATGACTTGACGGTGATGAAGTAGAATTAAAAAATTAAACGAAACTTACCGAACTTACCAAAGTTGAAGTTTGATTGTAATTCTACTTCATCACAATTTTTTCAAGAAGTTTTCAGACAGCAGCGATCATTACAATAGGCCTTCATGTTGTACACTTTAGATTACACTTTGGATTACCTGCGTTCAAAACTGAAGTCCGATACGCCTGCGCTATCTCATGTGATTCCTACATTCCTTTCCAGCGATAAAGTAGAATTACAATCAAACTTCAACTTCGGTAAGTTTCGTTTAATTTTTTGAATTTTTATTGATGATGTATTCAGTATTCTGTTTTCAGTAGAGAAGAAGGTGTGTTTCCTGGATTATCATCACACTGAGGACAGCTGAGCTGATCTCAGCCTCGCAACCTCAGCACAGGTCAGTGCAACTATGATATTGCCATACTGATAATTCTTTTTAAATGAACTGTGACCATCGACACTATATGTGGTACCTGAGAAATTATCATTTCGGAAAATTGTCACTTAGTTTCCAGTCTGTTTGATATATTTTGAAGATGACAAGGGTTAATGTGAACTGTTTGGAGTTGGGGGTGGGGGGGGGGGGAGAGTACAAAGATTTTTTAGCAAAAGTCTTGATATAAAGAAAATTTCATGCATACATTCTGATGCCTGTGCTTTGTGTGTTGTGACGTTGAATGTGTCTGTATGTATTCTAATCACTGTCTATATATGTCTATTGTCACTGTATGCTTCTATTATAATTATATTATAATATAATAACATATTTTGGTCGATGTAACATCTGTGTTATAACCACTGTACATGTCTATAAATATATTTTTTATTGATGATGTATTATCTGTTTTCAGTAGAGACGAAGGTGTGTTTCCTGGATTATCATCACACTGAGGACAACTGAACTGATCTCAACCTAGCAGCCTCAGCACAGGTCAGTGCAACAATGATATTGCCATAGTGAAGATTCTTTTTAATCGAACTGTGACCATCGACACTATATGTGGTACCTGAGAAATTATCATTTGGGAAAATTGTCACGTAAGTCCCACTGTTTTAAATATTTTCAAGGTGACAAGGCTTAATATTATCTGTTTGGAGTTGGGGGGGGGGGGTCAAGGATTCGCTTAGCAAAAATCCTGATATAGACAAAATTTCTTGTGTATATTGATAACTGCTATTCATTTTAATCAAACTGTGACCATCGACACTATATGTGGTACCTGAGAAATTATCATTTGGGAAAATTGTCACGTAAGTTCCAGTCTGTTTTATATATTTTGAAAGTGACAAGGGTTAATATGTTACCTGTTTGGAGTTGGAGGTGCAGGAGTCAAGGATTCGCTTAGCAAAAGACTTGATACAGAGAAAATTTCATGCATACATTCCGATGCCTGTGCTTTGTGTGTTGTGAGGTTCAATGTGTCTGTATGTATTCTAATCACTGTCTATATATGTCTATTGTCGCTGTATGTTTTTATTATAATATAATAATATATTTTTGTTACTGTAATCATTTTGGAAAATTGTCACGTGGTTCCACTGTTTTAAATATTTTCAAGGTGACAAGGCTTTATATTATCTGTTTGGGTGGGGGAGGGGGGGTCAAGGATTCGCTTAGCAAAAATCCTGATGTATACAAAATTTCTTGTATATACTGTGATGCCTGTACATTGTCTGTTGTGAAATTGGATGTGTCTGTATGTATTCTGATCACTGTCTATATATGTCTATTGTCGCTGTATGTTTTTATTATAATATAATAATATATTTTGGTCACTGTAATTTCTTTGTTATAACCACTGTACGTGTCTTTAAATATATTTTTTATTGATGATGTGTTATCTGTTTTCAGTAGAGATGGAGGTGTGTTTTGTGGATGATCATCACACAGAGGACAGCTGAGCTGATCACAACCTCGCAACCTCAGCACAGGTCAGTGCAACAATGATATTGCCATACTGATGATTCTTTTAAATCGAACTGTGACCATCGACAATATATGTGGTACCTGAGAAATTATCATTTGGGAAAATTGTCACGTAAGTTCCAGTCTGTTTTATTATGTACAGACACAGATGTGTCTGTACATATAGCCATCATCTGCGTCTGTCGTCGCCGTCGCCGTTGGCGTGCACTTTAACCGTAAACACGATAAGTGAAAAGCCATTTTACCTTTTGGCTTGAAACTTACAGAACTGATGAATATTCATAATACGCCAGTCAAGTTCGAAAATCAGCATGATCGGGTCATTTTTAGGAAAGTTATGCTTTTTTTTTCACTTTTTTCAGCATATATGCAACACCGTAAACACAATAAGTGAAAAACCGTATTACATTTTGGCTTGAAACTTACAGTACTGATGAATATTCATAACATGCCGGTCAAGTTCGAAAATCAGCATGATCGGGTAATTTTTAGGGAAGTTATGCTTTTTTTCAGCATATATGCAACACCGTAAACACAATATAAGAAAAACAGATTGGCCAATTGTCATTGTACTCATAGGAGTGGTCAATCTTACTAAAATGCAGGTTGAGTTCAAAAATCAGTATAATCGGGCCATTATTTTAGGAGTTATGCTGTTTTTTCACAATTCCTCAGATTCAATTCTTAGGCATGTTAACAGTCTCATAATTGAACTAATAAGAAATGTAAAAGTGTTTGTTTGATATTTCCTGCATCTTTACAACATTTTTAGCTGATTATGTAAAAATGATGGTAAACTTGTTATCGTGTATTGTGTAATAAAGTGTCAAAAATGGAAATAAACTCATATCATTGCAGTTTGTCAGATGCATTCATCCACTATGTTCAGAATCTCAGAATGGAGGAAGTTGGACATTTAACACTGTTCTATTGATACTTTTCCCATCTCATCAATTTTCTTCATTGGTCATATAAAAATGGCAGTAAACTGTTTATTTTGTTTTATGTTAAAATAGTGTTAAAAATGGAAATAAACCCGTTTCAGAACAGTGCTGTCTTGTTTACATTTTGGCATTTTCAATATGTGACTTTAAAGTTCCATGGGCCTGAAGACTTTTGCTAGTCACATTTTCTGAATAACCATGATACTAATATTTTATAATTAAAAATTGATGGTCATTATGCTGCAAAACATTATGTAATGTTGCATCAAAATTTGAAGAAACCCCTATTTTGGGCACTGCTCCCATGATGACCATTTAAGGAAAATCATGTCAATTACTGTTCTCAAACTTACAGGAAAGAAACATGGGTCTAAAATACAGCTTCAGTAGACAATGCAGTCTGTTTGGTAAATTTTTCTGGCAATTAAACAGTTTTTTTGTGAAAATTAAATTTTTTACTTATTGGCATTTCCAAGGTGTGACTTAGAACCTCCATGGGCTTGAAGACCCATGCTAGTCACATTTTCTTAAAATCCATGACAGGTATAATTTATTATGAAAAATGGATGGTCATTATGCTGTAAAACATTATGTAATATTGCATCAAAATTTGAAGAAACCCCTATTTTGGGCACTGCTCCCATGATGACCATTTAAGGAAAGTCATGTCACTTACTGTTCTCAAACTTACAGGAAAGAAACATGGGACTAAAATACAGCTTCAGTAGGCAATGCAGTCTGTTTGGTAAATTTTTCTGGTAGTTGAGCAGTTTTTTTGTGAAAATTTAATTTTTCACATATTGGCATTTTCAATGTATGACTTTGAAGTTCCATGATCCTGAAGACCTTTGCTTGTCACATTTTCTGAATATGCGTTATACTGATATTTTATAATTAATTGATGGTCATTATGCTGTTAAACATTATGTAATGTTGCATCAAAATTTGAAGAAACCCCTGTTTTGGGCACTGCTCCCATGATGACCATTTAAGGAAAATCGTGTCAATTACTGTTCTCAAACTTACAGGAAAGAAACATGGGTCTAAAATACAGCTTCAGTAGGCAATGCAGTCTGTTTGGTAAATTTTTCTGGCAATTAAACAGTTTTTTGTGAAAATGTAATTTTTCACATATTGGCATTTCCAAGGTGTGACTTAGAACCTCCACGGGCTTGAAGACCCATGCTTGTCACATTTTCTGAAAATTCATGACACTTATATTTTATTATTAAAAATCGATGGTCATTATGCCGTTAAGCATTATGTAATGTTGCATCAAAATAGAAGAAAACACAATTTTGGGTGCTGCTGCCTTGATGACCATTATGGGAAAACTGGGTTACTTATGACTGTCAAACTTTCAAAAAAGAAACACAGGACTAAAATGCAGCCTGAGTTGGAAAAGCAGTCTAATTACGGTAATTCTCCAATCTATACGAACGATTAAAATTAATTATTTTTGGAAGATAATCATTTTGTTCGTAAGGCTTGAAATTCAGTCTGCTAAAAATTGCCACGCGTTCGTATCCATTGAAATACGAATGGAATACGGCTGTACCGGAAATTATCTCCACTTACCTACATTGCTAAGTGTAAGCATTACTTTCAGATTAAATCACTGTGATCAGCTTTTAGCACAAACAAATTATTCTTGCGATATTGCAATGAATGAAAACAAACTAAACAAAAGTCGGGAATTCAAGTTAAGAAACAATTCCTTCATACTAAAGAGGTACATTTCTCCCAAGACAAGACAACATCGTTTTTCCCTGTTATGTTTTACCAAGACAGGACAACATCGTTTTTCCCAACTTCTGTCAAAAACAGACAAGAATATTTGCGTATCCAGTTGAATATTTTATTTAATGCGTATTTACTTTTAATATGATTTCACATATAGAAAATCTGCAATATTAATAATGTCACACACCCCCCATTTGGCCTACATAAATTTCTTCCGCCAAAACAAAATACTTGAAACTCCTCACAGTAGATATCACTGACGTTAATAGAGATTATACTTGATATGAAAAATAACATCAGCTCAATTCACGTCTATTTATGTAAGTCTTTTACAGCATATTAATTTGCACGCAATCAATGTAAACTTAATTAGAAAAAATACAGAAAACTGCAGGTAAATTTGTATAAAGTCATACGGCACCTTTATTTTTCACAATCACCAATATCAGTAAGGTTTACCTAATAGTTGTTCATGAGACAAGGTCTTTAACAAGGAAAAACAAACAAACAAAAAAGCAAACAACTCAAATTAGAAAAAGAAATACAATACAAGACAGAACTCCTCTTAAAAAATTTAATTTCCTAATGACTACCAAAAACAAAGAAAAACTCGATCATTGACTATGGATTTCTCATACTCTTCTGTTCTGCGTGGGTTTCACGTTTATAGATTTTACTGGAAACCAGTTATCGGTGAAACACCGATGGTGGATGTTGATGATCAGTCGGCCGGCAGAAGTTAAGAAATGATAATAAACAGTAAGTAATTTATGTGTACTGATGCTTTCAATAATTTCTAAATAACAATAGGGTTTTAAAACTGGCCTGCAGCTGCTGGCGGGCAGGTTGAGTCCTTCTATCGTCTCATTCAAAAACAGCACAAATACATGATAACAATCTCTCCTGTCAAGTGGCATTTCCTTTGTTTGGAACGGTGGTCTGAAAACTCGCTTTGACGAATCATGGGGCGAGTTTCAATTGGGCACACTTTCTTGCGTTCGGAAAATTTAAATTGTGCCCAAGGTGAGTTTAGCGATCGTTCGTACAGAACGGAGACAAAAAATTCAGATTCAGAGAAAAAACGTTTCGTTCGTAATTATTGCGGTGTTCGTATAGATTGGAGAATTACCGTAGCTTCTTTTTCTGGAAGCTATACATTTTAGTGTAATATTCATTATCTTTTTGGCATATTCATTGTGGGACTCAGAGCTCCCATGGACATGAAGCCGAATGGTAATCATATTTTCTACATGTCCATCCTATTTATAGTCAATCAACAAAAATTGGTGATAATTATTCTCTAATTTATTATGTAATGTTACATCAAAATTGACAACAATCTTTTTGCACTGCTACTGCAAACATTATGAAAAGAAAACTGTGCTACTTATTATCATTTTTAACCTACAAGTACGATTTTTAGGATTGGCCTTCAGCTTATATAAGAAAACCAGCTCTATTGGATTATCATTTTTATTGAATTTATGCATTTTTTGTGAAATTTTCATATTTCTCATTCTGGCACTTTCTAAGTATAAACTTGAACTCCGATGGGCCTGAAGCCTTATGCTTTTAATTTCGTCTGTGTTACCTGTTGTGCATAAGTTGATGTTGACTGTGCAGTTAAACATAATGTATTATTGCATCAGGATTGGTAGTCTCCTATTTTGGGCATTATGGTTTTGTGCTTTTCTTAAAGTGTGACTTATGGGCCTAAAGACCTTTGAGTGGGTCAGTCTGTTAATTACCCTTGGGTATCACTAGATTAATTTCAGAGTTATAAAGTCATTTGCCTTAATAGGCTATTAAATGAGATTACATAAGGCACACTTGTTGATATTTCCCTGTAAACTCCCAAAGGTAAAGCTCTCTGCTAGATTAATAATAAGGAAGCAGTGATAATTAAGCAGGTAAATTTTGTTTAATATTGCAAATAAGTTTTAAATTATATATATATATATATATATATATATATATATATATATATATATATATATATATATATATATATATATATATATATATATATATATCAAACTGGAAGATTAAAAGTTTGAATAGCATCTTCATTGGAATTATATTTACCTCAAGCTCTGCCAAGGAGGTCATATTTTCACCCCCGTTTGTCTGTCATCCACATAACACAAAAAGTTATGGACTGATTTTGCAGAAATTTTCAGGAACTGTCGGAAGTGGGCCAATAATCAATCAATTATCAATAATAATCAACAATTGCTGCCTTGGCAAAGGTCTGCACTCTCAAAGTGCTTTTCTAGCTTTGTTATGTTTTCCTTTATAATTTTTTCTCAAACACTTGCATTTGTGACTTTTAACTCTCATCTGCCTGGGGCTCTGCACATTTTCTGTATTTCCACATAAGCAGTTGTATAGTTTTTTATGTCTTTAAACATTATGTAATATTATTTTATGCACTGTCATCATTTTTCAAATATTGAGAGTTTCATAATGTGAATTTGAACTCTCATGGTCCTGAAACAGTAATTTTATTGAAGGGGTGGACCATCTTCTGGGTCTTCCTGAAGACAGTCAGGTTATTAAGTTTATATTGACTGGTATCTATTTTTTTCTGTTGGAAGACCATCAAAATGGAGGATGGATCAACATAGATACTTTGTAATACTGTCAGAAAATATCTCTGGGTCCGCTCCCGTTATTGACCATGTTACCTGTTGTGCAAGATTAAAATTCAGTGTTGACTGACAGTGCTATTATAAGCATTATTTATTATTGCATCAAAATTGACAAAATGACCTTTTTTGCATCTTTATTTTCTGTTTTTTGTCTGTACATTTGACAGCTTTGCTGCCTTGTATATTTTGAAAGTGACAAGGGTTAATGTTACCTGTTTGGAGTTGGAGGTGCAGGAGTCAAGGATTCGCTTAGCAAAAGTCTTGATACAGAGAAAATTTCATGCATACATTCCGATGCCTGTGCTTTGTGTGTTGTGACGTTCAGTGTGTCTGTATGTATTCTAATCACTGTCTGTATATGTCTATTGTCGCTGTATGTTTTTATTATAATATAATAATATATTTTTGTCACTGTAATCATTTTGGAAAATTGTCTCGTGGTTCCACTGTTTTAAATATTTTCAAGGTGACAAAGCTTTATATTATCTGTTTTAGTGGGGGGGGGGGGGGGGGGGGGGTCAAGGATTCGCTTAGCAAAAATCCTGATATAGACAAAATTTCTTGTATATATTGTGATGCCCATACATTGTCTGTTGTGAAATTGGTTGTGTCTGTATGTATTCTGATCACTGTCTATATCTGTTGTCGCTGCATGTTTTTATTAATATAATATAATATAATATAATATAATATAATATAATATAATATATTTTGACCACTGTGTTATTTCTGTTTTTTAACTATACTGTATGTGTCTATAAATATATTTTTTATTGATGATGTGTTATCTGTTTTCAGTAGAGATGGAGGTGTGTTTTGTGGATGATCATCACACAGAGGACAGCTGACCTGATCACAACCTCTCAACCTCAGCACAGGTCAGTGCAACAATGATATTACCATACTGATGATTCTTTTTAATCGAACTGTGACCATCGACAATATATGTGGTACCTGAGAAATTATCATTTGGGAAAATTGTCACGTAGGTTGCACTGTTTTAAATATTTTCAAGGAGACAAGGCTTAATATTATCTGTTTGGAGTTGGGGGTCAAGGATTTGCTTAGAAAAAACTCTTGATATAAACAAAATTTCTTGTATATATTGTGATGCCTGTACATTGTCTGTTGTGAAATTGGATGGGTCTGCATGTATTCTGATCACTGTCTATGTCAGTTATCGCTGTATGTTTTTATTATAATATGAAAAAAATAATGTATTTTGGTCACTGTAATTTCTGTGTTATAACCACTGTATGTGTCTATAAATATATTTTTTATTGATGATGTATTATCTGTTTTCAGTAGAGATGAAGGTGTGTTTACTGGATTATCATAACACTGAGGACAGCTGAGCTTAATTCAACCTCGCAACCTCAGCACAGGTCAGTGCAACAATGATATTGCCATACTGATGATTCTTTTAAATTGAACTGTGACCATCGACAATATATGTGGTACCTGAGAAATTATCATTTGGGAAAATTGTCAAGTAAGTTCCAGTCTGTTTTATATATTTTGAAAGTGACAAGGGTTAATGTTACCTGTTTGGAGTTGGAGGTGCAGGAGTCAAGGATTCGCTTAGCAAAAGTCTTGATACAGAGAAAATTTCATGCATACATTCCGATGCCTGTGCTTTGTGTGTTGTGGCGTTCAATGTGTCTGTATGTATTCTAATCACTGTCTATATATGTCTATTGTCGCTGTATGTTTTTATTATAATATAATAATATATTTTTGTCACTGTAATCATTTTGGAAAATTGTCTCGTGGTTCCACTGTTTTAAATATTTTCAAGGTGACAAGGCTTAATATTATCTGTTTTAGTTGGGGGGGGGGGGGGGGTCAAGGATTCACTTAGCAAAAATCCTGATATAGACAAAATTTCTTGTATATATTGTGATGCCTGTACATTGTCTGTTGTGAAATTGGTTGTGTCTGTATTCTGATCACTGTCTATATCTGTTGTCGCTGCATGTTTTTTTTATAATATAATATAATATAATATAATATAATATAATATAATATAATATAATATATTTTGACCACTGTGTTATTTCTGTTTTTTAACTATACTGTATGTGTATATAAGTATATTTTTTATTGATGATGTATTATCTGTTTTCAGTAGAGATGAAGGTGTGTTTTCTGGATGATCATCACACAGAGGACAGCTGAGCTGATCACAACCTCGCAACCTCAGCACAGGTCAGTGCAACAATGATATTGCCATACTGATGATTGTTTTTAATCGAACTGTGATCATCGACACTATATGTACGTGGTACCTGAGAAATTATCATTTTGGAAAATTGTAACTTAGGTTCTAGTCTGTTTTATATATTTTGAAGGTGACAAGGGTTAATGTTACCTGCTTGGAGTTGGGGGTGGGAGGGGGGGGAGTCAAGGATTCGCTTAGCAAAAGTCTTGATACAGAGAAAATTTCATGCATACATTCCGATGCCTGTGCTTTGTGTGTTGTGACGTTCAATGTGTCTGTATGTATTCTAATCACTGTCTATATATGTCTATTGTCGCTGTATGTTTTTATTATAATATAATAATATATTTTTGTCACTGTAATCATTTTGGAAAATTGTCTCGTGGTTCCACTGTTTTAAATATTTTCAAGGTGACAAGGCTTTATATTATCTGTTTTAGTGGGGGGGGGGGGGGGTCAAGGATTCGCTTAGCAAAAATCCTGATATAGACAAAATTTCTTGTATATATTGTGATGCCCATACATTGTCTGTTGTGAAATTGGTTGTGTCTGTATGTATTCTGATCACTGTCTATATCTGTTGTCGCTGCATGTTTTTATTATAATATAATATAATATAATATAATATAATATAATATAATATAATATAATATAATATAATATAATATAATATAATATAATATATTTTGACCACTGTGTTATTTCTGTTTTTTAACTATACTGTATGTGTCTATAAATATATTTTTTATTGATGATGTGTTATCTGTTTTCAGTAAAGATGGAGGTGTGTTTTGTGGATGATCATCACACAGAGGACAGCTGAACTGATCACAACCTCGCAACCTCAGCACAGGTCAGTGCAACAATGATATTACCATACTGATGATTCTTTTTAATCGAACTGTGACCATCGACAATATATGTGGTACCTGAGAAATTATCATTTGGGAAAATTGTCACGTAGGTTGCACTGTTTTAAATATTTTCAAGGAGACAAGGCTTAATATTATCTGTTTGGAGTTGGGGGTGGGAGGGGGGGGGTGTTAAGGATTTGCTTAATAAAAATATTGATATAAACAAAATTTCTTGTATATATTGTGATGCCTGTACATTGTCTGTTGTGAAATTGGATGGGTCTGTATGTATTCTGATCACTGTCTATGTCAGTTATCGCTGTATGTTGGGGGTGGGAGGGGGGGAGTCAAGGATTCGCTTAGCAAAAGTCTTGATACAGAGAAAATTTCATGCATACATTCCGATGCCTGTGCTTTGTGTGTTGTGACGTTAAATGTGTCTGTATGTATTCTAATCACTGTCTATATATGTCTATTGTCGCTGTATGTTTTTATTATAATATAATAATATATTTTTGTCACTGTAATCATTTTGGAAAATTGTCTCGTGGTTCCACTGTTTTAAATATTTTCAAGGTGACAAGGCTTAATATTATCTGTTTTAGTGGGGGGGGGGGGGGGGGGTCAAGGATTCACTTAGCAAAAATCCTGATATAGACAAAATTTCTTGTATATATTGTGATGCCTGTACATTGTCTGTTGTGAAATTGGTTGTGTCTGTATTCTGATCACTGTCTATATCTGTTGTCGCTGCATGTTTTTTTTATAATATAATATAATATAATATAATATAATATAATATAATATAATATAATATAATATAATATATTTTGACCACTGTGTTATTTCTGTTTTTTAACTATACTGTATGTGTATATAAGTATATTTTTTATTGATGATGTATTATCTGTTTTCAGTAGAGATGAAGGTGTGTTTTCTGGATGATCATCACACAGAGGACAGCTGAGCTGATCACAACCTCGCAACCTCAGCACAGGTCAGTGCAACAATGATATTGCCATACTGATGATTGTTTTTAATCGAACTGTGATCATCGACACTATATGTGGTACCTGAGAAATTATCATTTTGGAAAATTGTAACTTAGGTTCTAGTCTGTTTTATATATTTTGAAGGTGACAAGGGTTAATGTTACCTGCTTGGAGTTGGGGGTGGGAGGGGGGGGAGTCAAGGATTCGCTTAGCAAAAGTCTTGATACAGAGAAAATTTCATGCATACATTCCGATGCCTGTGCTTTGTGTGTTGTGACGTTCAATGTGTCTGTATGTATTCTAATCACTGTCTATATATGTCTATTGTCGCTGTATGTTTTTATTATAATATAATAATATATTTTTGTCACTGTAATCATTTTGGAAAATTGTCTCGTGGTTCCACTGTTTTAAATATTTTCAAGGTGACAAGGCTTTATATTATCTGTTTTAGTGGGGGGGGGGGGGTCAAGGATTCGCTTAGCAAAAATCCTGATATAGACAAAATTTCTTGTATATATTGTGATGCCCATACATTGTCTGTTGTGAAATTGGTTGTGTCTGTATGTATTCTGATCACTGTCTATATCTGTTGTCGCTGCATGTTTTTATTATAATATAATATAATATAATATAATATAATATAATATAATATAATATAATATAATATAATATAATATATTTTGACCACTGTGTTATTTCTGTTTTTTAACTATACTGTATGTGTCTATAAATATATTTTTTATTGATGATGTGTTATCTGTTTTCAGTAAAGATGGAGGTGTGTTTTGTGGATGATCATCACACAGAGGACAGCTGAACTGATCACAACCTCGCAACCTCAGCACAGGTCAGTGCAACAATGATATTACCATACTGATGATTCTTTTTAATCGAACTGTGACCATCGACAATATATGTGGTACCTGAGAAATTATCATTTGGGAAAATTGTCACGTAGGTTGCACTTTTTTAAATATTTTCAAGGAGACAAGGCTTAATATTATCTGTTTGGAGTTGGGGGTGGGGGGGGGGGTGTTAAGGATTTGCTTAATAAAAATATTGATATTAACAAAATTTCTTGTATATATTGTGATGCCTGTACATTGTCTGTTGTGAAATTGGATGGGTCTGTATGTATTCTGATCACTGTCTATGTCAGTTATCGCTGTATGTTGGGGGTGGGAGGGGGGGAGTCAAGGATTCGCTTAGCAAAAGTCTTGATACAGAGAAAATTTCATGCATACATTCCGATGCCTGTGCTTTGTGTGTTGTGACGTTAAATGTGTCTGTATGTATTCTAATCACTGTCTATATATGTCTATTGTCGCTGTACGTTTTTATTATAATATAATAATATATTTTTGTCACTGTAATCATTTTGGAAAATTGTCACGTGCTTCCACTGTTTTAAATATTTTCAAGGTGACAAGGCTTTATATTGTCTTTTTGGTGTTTTTTTTTGGGGGGGGAGGGGGGGACGAGAATTCGCTGAGCAAAAATCTTGATACATAGACAAAATTTCTTGTATATATTGTAATGCCCGTACATTGTCTGTTGTGAAATTGGATGTGTCTGTATGTATTCTGATCACTGTCTATATATGTCTATTGTCGCTGTATGTTTTTATTATAATATAATAATATATTTTGGTCACTGTAATTTCTTTGTTATAACCACTGTACGTGTCTTTAAATATATTTTTTATTGATGATGTGTTATCTGTTTTCAGTAGAGATGGAGGTGTGTTTTGTGGATGATCATCACACAGAGAACAGCTGAGCTGATCGCAACCTCGCAACCTCAGCACAGGTCAGTGCAACAATGATATTGCCATACTGATGATTCTTTTAAATCGAACTGTGACCATCGACAATATATGTGGTACCTGAGAAATTATCATTTGGGAAAATTGTCAAGTAAGTTCCAGTCTGTTTTATATATTTTGAAAGTGACAAGGGTTAATGTTACCTGTTTGGAGTTGGAGGTGCAGGAGTCAAGGATTCGCTTAGCAAAAGTCTTGATACAGAGAAAATTTCATGCATACATTCCGATGCCTGTGCTTTGTGTGTTGTGACGTTCAATGTGTCTGTATGTATTCTAATCACTGTCTATATATGTCTATTGTCGCTGTATGTTTTTATTATAATATAATAATATATTTTTGTCACTGTAATCATTTTGGAAAATTGTCACATGCTTCCACTGTTTTAAATATTTTCAAGGTGACAAGGCTTAATATTATCTGTTTGGAGTTGGGGGGGGGGGGTGTCAAGGATTCGCTTAGCAAAAATCCTGATATAGACAAAATTTCTTGTATATATTGTGATGCCCATACATTGTCTGTTGTGAAATTGGTTGTGTCTGTATGTATTCTGATCACTGTCTATATCTGTTGTCGCTGCATGTTTTTATTATAATATAATATAATATAATATGATATAATATAATATAATATAATATAATATAATATAATATAATATAATATAATATAATATATTTTGACCACTGTGTTATTTTTGTTTTTTAACTATACTGTATGTGTATATAAGTATATTTTTTATTGATGATGTATTATCTGTTTTCAGTAGAGATGAAGGTGTGTTTTCTGGATCATCATCACAACGAGGACAGCTGACCTGATCACAACCTCGCAACCTCAGCACAGATAAGATTATGTTGGTATTAGATCAGGCTGGTCGAATTACATGGGCGACAAAAATTAAAGAAATACTTTTTAGATATGGTTTTGGGTTTGTATGGTACAATCAGGGTGTTGAGAATGAGATATATTTTTTAGAAATTTTTAAGACAAGAATGAAAGATTGCTACATTCAAGAATGGAACGGCCAGTTACAGAACTCGTCTAAATTAAATTTGTATTGTATATTTAAATCTGTATTTCAAAAAGAAAATTATTTATTGTTGAATCTCCCGAAAGCGCACTTAGCTGCTTTCGCCAGGCTCAGGTGTGGAAACCATAATCTTATGATTGAAAAAGGTAGACATGACAACATACCCTCGAACGAGAGGGTATGCACAATATGTAAGGACGAAATAGAAAACGAATATCACTTTTTGTTAACATGTGAGATGTACAGGGACTTAAGAACAAAATATATACCAAACAGGTACACCTGTCAACCAAATATCCAAAGGTTTAGACAGCTTATGTCTTCCAATGACAGAGATTTGATGATTAACCTGATTAATTATGTTTATTATGCCTTTAGAAAAAGAGAATCTTTTTTTGCAACGGATAGTGCACGTACATGAGCTCTCCGCATGCGCAATAGTTACGTTATATGAACCATTTACATTTGTAATCTGGGCAAATGCCTTTATACGAAAATAAATATCTTGAAAAAAAAAAAAAAAAAAAAAACCTCAGCACAGGTCAGTACAACAATGATATTGCCATACTGATGATTCTTTTTAATCGAACTGTGACCATCGACAATATATGTAGTACCTGAGAAATTATCATTTGGGAAAATTGTCACGTAGGTTTCACTGTTTTAAATATTTTCAAGGAGACAAGGCTTAATATTATCTTTTTGGAGTTGGGGGTGGGAGGGGGGGTCAAGGATTTGCTTAACAAAAATCTTGATATAAACAAAATTTCTTGTATATATATTGTGATGCCTGTACATTGTCTGTTGTGAAATTGGATGGGTCTGTATGTATTCTGATCACTGTCTATGTCAGTTATCGCTGTATGTTTTTATTATAATATAATATAATATAATATAATATTATATGATATGATATAATATAATATAATATAATATAATATAATATAATATAATATAATATATTTTGACCACTGTGTTATTTCTGTTTTTTAACTATACTGTATGTGTCTATAAATATATTTTTTATTGATGATGTGTTATCTGTTTTCAGTAGAGATGGAGTTGTGTTTTGTGGATGATCATCACACAGAGGACAGCTGAGCTGATCACAACCTCTCAACCTCAGCACAGGTCAGTGCAACAATGATATTACCATACTGATGATTCTTTTTAATCGAACTGTGACCATCGACAATATATGTGGTACCTGAGAAATTATCATTTGGGAAAATTGTCACGTAGGTTGCACTGTTTTAAATATTTTCAAGGAGACAAGGCTTAATATTATCTGTTTGGAGTTGGGGGTGGGAGGGGGGGGGTCAAGGATTCGCTTACCAAAAATCTTGATATAAACAAAATTTCTTGTATATATATTGTGATGCCTGTACATTGTCTGTTTTGAAATTGGATGGGTCTGTATGTATTCTGATCACTGTCTATATCTGTTGTCGCTGCATGTTTTTATTATAATATAATATAATATAATATAATATAATATAATATAATATAATATAATATAATATAATATATTTTGACCACTTTGTTATTTCTGTTTTTTAACTATACTGTATGTGTCTATAAATATATTTTTTATTGATGATGTGTTATCTGTTTTCAGTAGAGATGGAGGTGTGTTTTGTGGATGATCATCACACAGAGGACAGCTGAGCTGATCACAACCTCTCAACCTCAGCACAGGTCAGTGCAACAATGATATTACCATACTGATGATTCTTTTTAATCGAACTGTGACCATCGACAATATATGTGGTACCTGAGAAATTATCATTTGGGAAAATTGTCACGTAGGTTGCACTGTTTTAAATATTTTCAAGGAGACAAGGCTTAATATTATCTGTTTGGAGTTGGGGGTGGGAGGGGGGGGGTCAAGGATTCGCTTACCAAAAATCTTGATATAAACAAAATTTCTTGTATATATATTGTGATGCCTGTACATTGTCTGTTTTGAAATTGGATGGGTCTGTATGTATTCTGATCACTGTCTATATCTGTTGTCGCTGCATGTTTTTATTATAATATAATATAATATAATATAATATAATATAATATAATATAATATATTTTGACCACTTTGTTATTTCTGTTTTTTAACTATACTGTATGTGTCTATAAATATATTTTTTATTGATGATGTGTTATCTGTTTTCAGTAGAGATGGAGGTGTGTTTTGTGGATGATCATCACACAGAGGACAGCTGAGCTGATCACAACCTCTCAACCTCAGCACAGGTCAGTGCAACAATGATATTACCATACTGATGATTCTTTTTAATCGAACTGTGACCATCGACAATATATGTGGTACCTGAGAAATTATCATTTGGGAAAATTGTCACGTAGGTTGCACTGTTTTAAATATTTTCAAGGAGACAAGGCTTAATATTATCTGTTTGGAGTTGGGGGTGGGAGGGGGGGGGTCAAGGATTCGCTTAGCAAAAATCTTGATATAAACAAAATTTCTTGTATATATTGTGATGCCTGTACATTGTCTGTTGTGAAATTGGATGGGTCTGTATGTATTCTGATCACTGTCTATGTCAGTTATCGCTGTATGTTTTTATTATAATATAAAAAAAATAATGTATTTTGGTCACTGTAATTTCTGTGTTATAACCACTGTATGTGTCTATAAATATATTTTTTATTGATGATGTATTATATGTTTTCAGTAGAGATGAAGGTGTGTTTACTGGATTATCATAACACTGAGGACAGCTGAGCTTAATTCAACCTCGCAACCTCAGCACAGGTCAGTGCAACAATGATATTGCCATACTGATGATTCTTTTTTATCGAACTGTGATCATCGACACTATATGTGGTACCTGAGAAATTATCATTTGGGAAAATTGTAACTTAGGTTCTAGTCTGTTTTATATATTTTGAAGGTGACAAGGGTTAATGTTACCTGCTTGGAGTTGGGGGTGGGAGGGGGAGAGTCAAGGATTCGCTTAGCAAATGTCTTGATAAAGAGAAAATTTCATGCATACATTCCGGTGCCTGTGCTTTGTGTGTTGTGACGTTAAATGTGTCTGTATGTATTCTAATCACTGTCTATATATGTCTATTGTTGCTGTATGTTTTTATTATAATATAATAATATATTTTTGTCACTGTAATCATTTTGGAAAATTGTCACGTGCTTCCACTTTTTTAAATATTTTCAAGGTGACAAGGCTTTATATTGTCTTTTTGGAGTTTGGGGGGGGGGGGGGGACAAGAATTCGCTGAGCAAAAATCTTGATACATAGACAAAATTTCTTGTATATATTGTAATGCCCGTACATTGTCTGTTGTGAAATTGGATGTGTCTGTATGTATTCTGATCACTGTCTATATATGTCTATTGTCACTGTATGTTTTTATTATAATATAATAATATATTTTGGTCACTGTAATTTCTTTGTTATAACCACTGTACGTGTCTTTAAATGTATTTTTTATTGATGATGTGTTATCTGTTTTCAGTAGAGATGGAGGTGTGTTTTCTGGATGATTATCACACAGAGGACAGCTGAGCTGATCACAACCTTGCAACCTCAGCGCAGGTCAGTGCAACAATGATATTACCATACTGATGATTCTTTTTAATCGAACTGTGACCATCGACAATATATGTGGTACCTGAGAAATTATCATTTGGGAAAATTGTCACGTAGGTTGCACTGTTTTAAATATTTTCAAGGAGACAAGGCTTAATATTATCTGTTTGGAGTTGGGGGTGGGAGGGGGGGGGGGTGTTAAGGATTTGCTTAATAAAAATATTGATATTAACAAAATTTCTTGTATATATTGTGATGCCTGTACATTGTCTGTTGTGAAATTGGATGGGTCTGTATGTATTCTGATCACTGTCTATGTCAGTTATCGCTGTATGTTGGGGGTGGGAGGGGGGGAGTCAAGGATTCGCTTAGCAAAAGTCTTGATACAGAGAAAATTTCATGCATACATTCCGATGCCTGTGCTTTGTGTGTTGTGACGTTAAATGTGTCTGTCTGTATGTATTCTAATCACTGTCTATATATGTCTATTGTCGCTGTACGTTTTTATTATAATATAATAATATATTTTTGTCACTGTAATCATTTTGGAAAATTGTCACGTGCTTCCACTGTTTTAAATATTTTCAAGGTGACAAGGCTTTATATTGTCTTTTTGGTGTTTTTTTTTGGGGGGGGAGGGGGGGACGAGAATTCGCTGAGCAAAAATCTTGATACATAGACAAAATTTCTTGTATATATTGTAATGCCCGTACATTGTCTGTTGTGAAATTGGATGTGTCTGTATGTATTCTGATCACTGTCTATATATGTCTATTGTCGCTGTATGTTTTTATTATAATATAATAATATATTTTGGTCACTGTAATTTCTTTGTTATAACCACTGTACGTGTCTTTAAATATATTTTTTATTGATGATGTGTTATCTGTTTTCAGTAGAGATGGAGGTGTGTTTTGTGGATGATCATCACACAGAGAACAGCTGAGCTGATCGCAACCTCGCAACCTCAGCACAGGTCAGTGCAACAATGATATTGCCATACTGATGATTCTTTTAAATCGAACTGTGACCATCGACAATATATGTGGTACCTGAGAAATTATCATTTGGGAAAATTGTCAAGTAAGTTCCAGTCTGTTTTATATATTTTGAAAGTGACAAGGGTTAATGTTACCTGTTTGGAGTTGGAGGTGCAGGAGTCAAGGATTCGCTTAGCAAAAGTCTTGATACAGAGAAAATTTCATGCATACATTCCGATGCCTGTGCTTTGTGTGTTGTGACGTTCAATGTGTCTGTATGTATTCTAATCACTGTCTATATATGTCTATTGTCGCTGTATGTTTTTATTATAATATAATAATATATTTTTGTCACTGTAATCATTTTGGAAAATTGTCACATGCTTCCACTGTTTTAAATATTTTCAAGGTGACAAGGCTTAATATTATCTGTTTGGAGTTGGGGGGGGGGGGGGGTGTCAAGGATTCGCTTAGCAAAAATCCTGATATAGACAAAATTTCTTGTATATATTGTGATGCCCATACATTGTCTGTTGTGAAATTGGTTGTGTCTGTATGTATTCTGATCACTGTCTATATCTGTTGTCGCTGCATGTTTTTATTATAATATAATATAATATAATATAATATGATATAATATAATATAATATAATATAATATAATATAATATATTTTGACCACTGTGTTATTTTTGTTTTTTAACTATACTGTATGTGTATATAAGTATATTTTTTATTGATGATGTATTTTCTGTTTTCAGTAGAGATGAAGGTGTGTTTTCTGGATCATCATCACAACGAGGACAGCTGACCTGATCACAACCTCGCAACCTCAGCACAGATAAGATTATGTTGGTATTAGATCAGGCTGGTCGAATTACATGGGCGACAAAAATTAAAGAAATACTTTTTAGATATGGTTTTGGGTTTGTATGGTACAATCAGGGTGTTGAGAATGAGATATATTTTTTAGAAATTTTTAAGACAAGAATGAAAGATTGCTACATTCAAGAATGGAACGGCCAGTTACAGAACTCGTCTAAATTAAATTTGTATTGTATATTTAAATCTGTATTTCAAAAAGAAAATTATTTATTGTTGAATCTCCCGAAAGCGCACTTAGCTGCTTTCGCCAGGCTCAGGTGTGGAAACCATAATCTTATGATTGAAAAAGGTAGACATGACAACATACCCTCGAACGAGAGGGTATGCACAATATGTAAGGACGAAATAGAAAACGAATATCACTTTTTGTTAACATGTGAGATGTACAGGGACTTAAGAACAAAATATATACCAAACAGGTACACCTGTCAACCAAATATCCAAAGGTTTAGACAGCTTATGTCTTCCAATGACAGAGATTTGATGATTAACCTGATTAATTATGTTTATTATGCCTTTAGAAAAAGAGAATCTTTTTTTGCAACGGATAGTGCACGTACATGAGCTCTCCGCATGCGCAATAGTTACGTTATATGAACCATTTACATTTGTAATCTGGGCAAATGCCTTTATACGAAAATAAATATCTTGAAAAAAAAAAAAAAAAAAAAAACCTCAGCACAGGTCAGTACAACAATGATATTGCCATACTGATGATTCTTTTTAATCGAACTGTGACCATCGACAATATATGTAGTACCTGAGAAATTATCATTTGGGAAAATTGTCACGTAGGTTTCACTGTTTTAAATATTTTCAAGGAGACAAGGCTTAATATTATCTTTTTGGAGTTGGGGGTGGGAGGGGGGGTCAAGGATTTGCTTAACAAAAATCTTGATATAAACAAAATTTCTTGTATATATATTGTGATGCCTGTACATTGTCTGTTGTGAAATTGGATGGGTCTGTATGTATTCTGATCACTGTCTATGTCAGTTATCGCTGTATGTTTTTATTATAATATAATATAATATAATATAATATAATATTATATGATATGATATAATATAATATAATATAATATAATATAATATAATATAATATATTTTGACCACTGTGTTATTTCTGTTTTTTAACTATACTGTATGTGTCTATAAATATATTTTTTATTGATGATGTGTTATCTGTTTTCAGTAGAGATGGAGTTGTGTTTTGTGGATGATCATCACACAGAGGACAGCTGAGCTGATCACAACCTCTCAACCTCAGCACAGGTCAGTGCAACAATGATATTACCATACTGATGATTCTTTTTAATCGAACTGTGACCATCGACAATATATGTGGTACCTGAGAAATTATCATTTGGGAAAATTGTCACGTAGGTTGCACTGTTTTAAATATTTTCAAGGAGACAAGGCTTAATATTATCTGTTTGGAGTTGGGGGTGGGAGGGGGGGGGTCAAGGATTCGCTTACCAAAAATCTTGATATAAACAAAATTTCTTGTATATATATTGTGATGCCTGTACATTGTCTGTTTTGAAATTGGATGGGTCTGTATGTATTCTGATCACTGTCTATATCTGTTGTCGCTGCATGTTTTTATTATAATATAATATAATATAATATAATATAATATAATATAATATAATATAATATAATATAATATAATATATTTTGACCACTTTGTTATTTCTGTTTTTTAACTATACTGTATGTGTCTATAAATATATTTTTTATTGATGATGTGTTATCTGTTTTCAGTAGAGATGGAGGTGTGTTTTGTGGATGATCATCACACAGAGGACAGCTGAGCTGATCACAACCTCTCAACCTCAGCACAGGTCAGTGCAACAATGATATTACCATACTGATGATTCTTTTTAATCGAACTGTGACCATCGACAATATATGTGGTACCTGAGAAATTATCATTTGGGAAAATTGTCACGTAGGTTGCACTGTTTTAAATATTTTCAAGGAGACAAGGCTTAATATTATCTGTTTGGAGTTGGGGGTGGGAGGGGGGGGGTCAAGGATTCGCTTACCAAAAATCTTGATATAAACAAAATTTCTTGTATATATATTGTGATGCCTGTACATTGTCTGTTTTGAAATTGGATGGGTCTGTATGTATTCTGATCACTGTCTATATCTGTTATCGCTGCATGTTTTTATTATAATATAATATAATATAATATAATATAATATAATATAATATATTTTGACCACTTTGTTATTTCTGTTTTTTAACTATACTGTATGTGTCTATAAATATATTTTTTATTGATGATGTGTTATCTGTTTTCAGTAGAGATGGAGGTGTGTTTTGTGGATGATCATCACACAGATGACAGCTGAGCTGATCACAACCTCTCAACCTCAGCACAGGTCAGTGCAACAATGATATTACCATACTGATGATTCTTTTTAATCGAACTGTGACCATCGACAATATATGTGGTACCTGAGAAATTATCATTTGGGAAAATTGTCACGTAGGTTGCACTGTTTTAAATATTTTCAAGGAGACAAGGCTTAATATTATCTGTTTGGAGTTGGGGGTGGGAGGGGGGGGGTCAAGGATTCGCTTAGCAAAAATCTTGATATAAACAAAATTTCTTGTATATATTGTGATGCCTGTACATTGTCTGTTGTGAAATTGGATGGGTCTGTATGTATTCTGATCACTGTCTATGTCAGTTATCGCTGTATGTTTTTATTATAATATAAAAAAAATAATGTATTTTGGTCACTGTAATTTCTGTGTTATAACCACTGTATGTGTCTATAAATATATTTTTTATTGATGATGTATTATTTGTTTTCAGTAGAGATGAAGGTGTGTTTACTGGATTATCATAACACTGAGGACAGCTGAGCTTAATTCAACCTCGCAACCTCAGCACAGGTCAGTGCAACAATGATATTGCCATACTGATGATTCTTTTTTATCGAACTGTGATCATCGACACTATATGTGGTACCTGAGAAATTATCATTTGGGAAAATTGTAACTTAGGTTCTAGTCTGTTTTATATATTTTGAAGGTGACAAGGGTTAATGTTACCTGCTTGGAGTTGGGGGTGGGAGGGGGAGAGTCAAGGATTCGCTTAGCAAATGTCTTGATAAAGAGAAAATTTCATGCATACATTCCGGTGCCTGTGCTTTGTGTGTTGTGACGTTAAATGTGTCTGTATGTATTCTAATCACTGTCTATATATGTCTATTGTTGCTGTATGTTTTTATTATAATATAATAATATATTTTTGTCACTGTAATCATTTTGGAAAATTGTCACGTGCTTCCACTTTTTTAAATATTTTCAAGGTGACAAGGCTTTATATTGTCTTTTTGGAGTTTGGGGGGGGGGGGGGGGACAAGAATTCGCTGAGCAAAAATCTTGATACATAGACAAAATTTCTTGTATATATTGTAATGCCCGTACATTGTCTGTTGTGAAATTGGATGTGTCTGTATGTATTCTGATCACTGTCTATATATGTCTATTGTCACTGTATGTTTTTATTATAATATAATAATATATTTTGGTCACTGTAATTTCTTTGTTATAACCACTGTACGTGTCTTTAAATGTATTTTTTATTGATGATGTGTTATCTGTTTTCAGTAGAGATGGAGGTGTGTTTTCTGGATGATTATCACACAGAGGACAGCTGAGCTGATCACAACCTTGCAACCTCAGCGCAGGTCAGTGCAACAATGATATTACCATACTGATGATTCTTTTTAATCGAACTGTGACCATCGACAATATATGTGGTACCTGAGAAATTATCATTTGGGAAAATTGTCACGTAGGTTGCACTGTTTTAAATATTTTCAAGGAGACAAGGCTTAATATTATCTGTTTGGAGTTGGGGGTGGGAGGGGGGGGGTGTTAAGGATTTGCTTAATAAAAATATTGATATTAACAAAATTTCTTGTATATATTGTGATGCCTGTACATTGTCTGTTGTGAAATTGGATGTGTCTGTATGTATTCTGATCACTGTCTATGTCAGTTATCGCTGTATGTTGGGGGTGGGAGGGGGGGAGTCAAGGATTCGCTTAGCAAAAGTCTTGATACAGAGAAAATTTCATGCATACATTCCGATGCCTGTGCTTTGTGTGTTGTGACGTTAAATGTGTCTGTATGTATTCTAATCACTGTCTACATATGTCTATTGTCGCTGTACGTTTTTATTATAATATAATAATATATTTTTGTCACTGTAATCATTTTGGAAAATTGTCACGTGCTTCCACTGTTTTAAATATTTTCAAGGTGACAAGGCTTTATATTGTCTTTTTGGTGTTTTTTTTTTTGGGGGGGGGAGGGGGGGACGAGAATTCGCTGAGCAAAAATCTTGATACATAGACAAAATTTCTTGTATATATCGTAATGCCCGTACATTGTCTGTTGTGAAATTGGATGTGTCTGTATGTATTCTGATCACTGTCTATATATGTCTATTGTCGCTGTATGTTTTTATTATAATATAATAATATATTTTGGTCACTGTAATTTCTTTGTTATAACCACTGTACGTGTCTTTAAATATATTTTTTATTGATGATGTGTTATCTGTTTTCAGTAGAGATGGAGGTGTGTTTTGTGGATGATCATCACACAGAGGACAACTGAGCTGATCGCAACCTCGCAACCTCAGCACAGGTCAGTGCAACAATGATATTGCCATACTGATGATTCTTTTAAATCGAACTGTGACCATCGACAATATATGTGGTACCTGAGAAATTATCATTTGGGAAAATTGTCAAGTAAGTTCCAGTCTGTTTTATATATTTTGAAAGTGACAAGGGTTAATGTTACCTGTTTGGAGTTGGAGGTGCAGGAGTCAAGGATTCGCTTAGCAAAAGTCTTGATACAGAGAAAATTTCATGCATACATTCCGATGCCTGTGCTTTGTGTGTTGTGAGGTTCAATGTGTCTGTATGTATTCTAATCACTGTCTATATATGTCTATTGTCGCTGTATGTTTTTATTATAATATAATAATATATTTTTGTCACTGTAATCATTTTGGAAAATTGTCACGTGCTTCCACTGTTTTAAATATTTTCAAGGTGACTAGGCTTAATATTATCTGTTTGGAGTTGGGGGGGGGGGGGTGTCAAGGATTCGCTTAGCAAAAATCCTGATATAGACAAAATTTCTTGTATATATTGTGATGCCCATACATTGTCTGTTGTGAAATTGGTTGTGTCTGTATGTATTCTGATCACTGTCTATATCTGTTGTCGCTGCATGTTTTTATTATAATATAATATAATATAATATAATATAATATAATATGATATAATATAATATAATATAATATAATATAATATAATATAATATATTTTGACCACTGTGTTATTTTTGTTTTTTAACTATACTGTATGTGTATATAAGTATATTTTTTATTGATGATGTATTATCTGTTTTCAGTAGAGATGAAGGTGTGTTTTCTGGATCATCATCACAACGAGGACAGCTGACCTGATCACAACCTCGCAACCTCAGCACAGATAAGATTATGTTGGTATTAGATCAGGCTGGTCGAATTACATGGGCGACAAAAATTAAAGAAATACTTTTTAGATATGGTTTTGGGTTTGTATGGTACAATCAGGGTGTTGAGAATGAGATATATTTTTTAGAAATTTTTAAGACAAGAATGAAAGATTGCTACATTCAAGAATGGAACGGCCAGTTACAGAACTCGTCTAAATTAAATTTGTATTGTATATTTAAATCTGTATTTCAAAAAGAAAATTATTTATTGTTGAATCTCCCGGAAGCGCACTTAGCTGCTTTCGCCAGGCTCAGGTGTGGAAACCATAATCTTATGATTGAAAAAGGTAGACATGACAACATACCCTCGAACGAGAGGGTATGCACACTATGTAAGGACGAAATAGAAAACGAATATCACTTTTTGTTAACATGTGAGATGTACAGGGACTTAAGAACAAAATATATACCAAACAGGTACACCTGTCAACCAAATATCCAAAGGTTTAGACAGCTTATGTCTTCCAATGACAGAGATTTGATGATTAACCTGATTAATTATGTTTATTATGCCTTTAGAAAAAGAGAATCTTTTTTTGCAACGGATAGTGCACGTACATGAGCTCTCCGCATGCGCAATAGTTACGTTATATGAACCATTTACATTTGTAATCTGGGCAAATGCCTTTATACGAAAATAAATATCTTGAAAAAAAAAAAAAAAAAAAAAAACCTCAGCACAGGTCAGTACAACAATGATATTGCCATACTGATGATTCTTTTTAATCGAACTGTGACCATCGACAATATATGTAGTACCTGAGAAATTATCATTTGGGAAAATTGTCACGTAGGTTGCACTGTTTTAAATATTTTCAAGGAGACAAGGCTTAATATTATCTTTTTGGAGTTGGGGGTGGGAGGGGGGGTCAAGGATTTGCTTAACAAAAATCTTGATATAAACAAAATTTCTTGTATATATATTGTGATGCCTGTACATTGTCTGTTGTGAAATTGGATGGGTCTGTATGTATTCTGATCACTGTCTATGTCAGTTATCGCTGTATGTTTTTATTATAATATAATATAATATAATATAATATGATATGATATAATATAATATAATATAATATAATATAATATAATATATTTTGACCACTGTGTTATTTCTGTTTTTTAACTATACTGTATGTGTCTATAAATATATTTTTTATTGATGATGTGTTATCTGTTTTCAGTAGAGATGGAGTTGTGTTTTGTGGATGATCATCACACAGAGGACAGCTGAGCTGATCACAACCTCTCAACCTCAGTACAGGTCAGTGCAACAATGATATTACCATACTGATGATTCTTTTTAATCGAACTGTGACCATCGACAATATATGTGGTACCTGAGAAATTATCATTTGGGAAAATTGTCACGTAGGTTGCACTGTTTTAAATATTTTCAAGGAGACAAGGCTTAATATTATCTGTTTGGAGTTGGGGGTGGGAGGGGGGGGTCAAGGATTCGCTTACCAAAAATCTTGATATAAACAAAATTTCTTGTATATATATTGTGATGCCTGTACATTGTCTGTTTTGAAATTGGATGGGTCTGTATGTATTCTGATCACTGTCTATATCTGTTGTCGCTGCATGTTTTTATTATAATATAATATAATATAATATAATATAATATAATATAATATAATATAATATATTTTGACCACTGTGTTATTTCTGTTTTTTAACTATACTGTATGTGTCTATAAATATATATTTTTATTGATGATGTGTTATCTGTTTTCAGTAGAGATGGAGGTGTGTTTTGTGGATGATCATCACACAGAGGACAGCTGAGCTGATCACAACCTCTCAACCTCAGCACAGGTCAGTGCAACAATGATATTACCATACTGATGATTCTTTTTAATCGAACTGTGACCATCGACAATATATGTGGTACCTGAGAAATTATCATTTGGGAAAATTGTCACGTAGGTTGCACTGTTTTAAATATTTTCAAGGAGACAAGGCTTAATATTATCTGTTTGGAGTTGGGGGTGGGAGGGGGGGGGGTCAAGGATTCGCTTAGCAAAAATCTTGATATAAACAAAATTTCTTGTATATATTGTGATGCCTGTACATTGTCTGTTGTGAAATTGGATGGGTCTGTATGTATTCTGATCACTGTCTATGTCAGTTATCGCTGTATGTTTTTATTATAATATAAAAAAAATAATGTATTTTGGTCACTGTAATTTCTGTGTTATAACCACTGTATGTGTCTATAAATATATTTTTTATTGATGATGTATTATCTGTTTTCAGTAGAGATGAAGGTGTGTTTACTGGATTATCATAACACTGAGGACAGCTGAGCTTAATTCAACCTCGCAACCTCAGCACAGGTCAGTGCAACAATGATATTGCCATACTGATGATTCTTTTTTATCGAACTGTGATCATCGACACTATATGTGGTACCTGAGAAATTATCATTTGGGAAAATTGTAACTTAGGTTCTAGTCTGTTTTATATATTTTGAAGGTGACAAGGGTTAATGTTACCTGCTTGGAGTTGGGGGTGGGAGGGGGAGAGTCAAGGATTCGCTTAGCAAATGTCTTGATAAAGAGAAAATTTCATGCATACATTCCGATGCCTGTGCTTTGTGTGTTGTGACGTTAAATGTGTCTGTATGTATTCTAATCACTGTCTATATATGTCTATTGTTGCTGTATGTTTTTATTATAATATAATAATATATTTTTGTCACTGTAATCATTTTGGAAAATTGTCACGTGCTTCCACTGTTTTAAATATTTTCAAGGTGACAAGGCTTTATATTGTCTTTTTGGAGTTTGGGGGGGGGGGGGACAAGAATTCGCTGAGCAAAAATCTTGATACATAGACAAAATTTCTTGTATATATTGTAATGCCTGTGCATTGTCTGTTGTGAAATTGGATGTGTCTGTATGTATTCTGATCACTGTCTATATATGTCTATTGTCGCTGTATGTTTTTATTATAATATAATAATATATTTCTGTCACTGTAATTTCTTTGTTATAACCACTGTACGTGTCTTTAAATGTATTTTTTATTGATGATGTGTTATCTGTTTTTAGTAGAGATGGAGGTGTGTTTTCTGGATGATTATCACACAGAGGACAGCTGAGCTGATCACAACCTTGCAACCTCAGCGCAGGTCAGTGCAACAATGATATTGCCATACTGATGATTCTTTTAAATCGAACTGTGACCATCGACAATATATGTGGTACCTGAGAAATTATCATTTGGGAAAATTGTCACGTAAGTTCCAGTCTGTTTTATATATTTTGAAAGTGACAAGGGTTGATGTTACCTGTTTGGAGTTGGAGGTGCAGGAGTCAAGGATTCGCTTAGCAAAAGTCTTGATACAGAGAAAATTTCATGCATACATTCCGATGCCTGTGCTTTGTGTGTTGTGAGGTTCAATGTGTCTGTATGTATTCTAATCACTGTCTATATATGTATATTGTCGCTGTATGTTTTTATTATAATATAATAATATATTTTTGTCACTGTAATCATTTTGGAAAATTGTCTCATGGTTCCACTGTTTTAAATATTTTCAAGGTGACAAGGCTTTATATTATCTGTTTTAGTGGGGGGGGGGGGGGGGGGCAAGGATTCGCTTAGCGAAAATCCTGATATAGACAAAATTTCTTGTATATATTGTGATGCCCATACATTGTCTGTTGTGAAATTGGTTGTGTCTGTATGTATTCTGATCACTGTCTATATCTGTTGTCGCTGCATGTTTTTATCATAATATAATATAATATAATATAATATAATATAATATAATATAATATAATATAATATAATATATTTTGACCACTGTGTTATTTCTGTTTTTTAACTATACTGTATGTGTCTATAAATATATTTTTTATTGATGATGTGTTATCTGTTTTCAGTAGAGATGGAGGTGTGTTTTGTGGATGATCATCACACAGAGGACAGCTGAGCTGATCACAACCTCGCAACCTCAGCACAGGTCAGTGCAACAATGATATATTACCATACTGATGATTCTTTTTAATCGAACTGTGACCATCTACAATATATGTGGTACCTGAGAAATTATCATTTGGGAAAATTGTCACGTAGGTTTCACTGTTTTAAAATTTTTCAAGGAGACAAGGCTTAAAGCAATAATAACTCTTCGTTTCGGCCAAAAAATGAATTTTCCTGGAGTAAACAACAATTTTCCCATACTTACCAATGGTTAATGAATCCATTTTTACATTCAAAGTTAGTCCCTGGTTTTTTTCTAAAAAGTTTGGTTTTTTGTTAAAATCTCTTAAGAGTTATTATCCCTTTAATATTATCTGTTTGGAGTTGGGGGGGGGGGGGGGGGGGGGGTCAAGGATTTGCTTAGTAAAAATCCTGATATAGACAAAATTTCTTGTATATATTGTGATGCCCGTACATTGTCTGTTGTGAAATTGGATGAGTCTGTATGTATTCTGATCACTGTCTATATCTGTTGGCGCTGCATGTTTTTTTTTATAATATAATATAATATAATATAATATAATATAATATAATATAATATATATAATATAATATAATATAATATAATATAATATAATATAATATAACATATTTTGACCACTGTGTTATTTCTGTTTTTTAACTATACTGTATGTGTATATAAGTATATTTTTTATTGATGATGTATTATCTGTTTTCAGTAGAGATGAAGGTGTGTTTTCTGGATGATCATCACACAGAGGACAGCTGAGCTGATCACAACCTCTCAACCTCAGCACAGGTCAGTGCAACAATGATATTACCATACTGATGATTCTTTTTAATCGAACTGTGACCATCGACAATATATGTGGTACCTGAGAAATTATCATTTGGGAAAATTGTCACGTAGTTGCACTGTTTTAAAAATTTTCAAGGAGACAAGGCTTAATATTATCTGTTTGGAGTTGGGGGTGGGAGGGGGGGGGATCAAGGATTCGCTTAGCAAAAATCTTGATATAAACCGAATTTCTGGTTTATATTGTGATGCCTGTACATTGTCTGTTGTGAAATTGGATGGGTCTGTATGTATTCTAATCACTGTCTATGTCAGTTATGGCTGTATGTTTTTATTATAACATAAAAAATAATGTATTTTGGTCACTGTAATTTCTGTGTTATAACCACTGTATGTGTCTATAAATATATTTTTTATTGATGATGTATTATCTGTTTTCAGTAGAGATGAAGGTGTGTTTACTGGATTATCATAACACTGAGGACAGCTGAGCTGAATTCAACCTCGCAACCTCAGCACAGGTCAGTGCAACAATGATATTGCCATACTGATGATTCTTTTTAATTGAACAGTGACCATCGACACTATATGTGGTACCTGAGAAATTATCATTTGGGAAAATTGTCACGTAAGTTCCAGTCTGTTTTATATATTTTGAAAGTGACAAGGTTTAATGTTACCTGTTTGGAGTTGGGGGTGCAGGAGTCAAGGATTCGCTTAGCAAAAGTCTTGATACAGAGAAAATTTCATGCATACATTCCAATGCCTGTGCTTTGTGTGTTGTGACATTAAATGTGTCTGTATGTATTCTAATCACTGTCTATATATGTCTATTGCCGTTGTATGTTTTTATTATAATATAATAATATATTTTTGTCACTGTAATCATTTTGGAAAATTGTCTCGTGGTTCCACTGTTTTAAATATTTTCAAGGTGACAAGGCTTTTATTATCTCTTTGGGTGGGGGGGGGGGTCAAAGATTCGCTTAGCAAAAATTCTGATATAGACAAAATTTCTTGTATATATTGTGATGCCCGTACATTGTCTGTTGTGAAATTGGATGAGTCTGTATGTATTCTGATCACTGTCTATATCTGTTGTCGCTGCATGTTTTTATTATAATATAATATAATATAATATAATATAATATAATATAATATAATATAATATAATATAATATATTTTGACCACTGTGTTATTTCTGTTTTTTAACTATACTGTATGTGTCTATAAATATATATTTTTATTGATGATGTGTTATCTGTTTTCAGTAGACATGGAGGTGTGTTTTGTGGATGATCATCACACAGAGGACAGCTGAGCTGATCACAACCTCTCAACCTCAGCACAGGTCAGTGCAACAATGATATTACCATACTGATGATTGGTTGCTGTGCCGTTGTTCAGGTTAGCTACAGTAACAGTATTGTCCGTGTGGACTATTACATTGCGACCTGACCAGACGTTGCGCCACCTTCTAGCTGCCACAATGACGACGGCCAGCTCTTTTACGTTAATGTGATGGTGTAACATATCCAGTACGTCTGAATCCCAGTGAGTGTATGTCCAGTCTCCCAGGCAGAAAGCTCCACCTGCGCGCAAGCTAGCGTCCGTGTGAACTATAACATCACTCGAGGGGGGCCAGATTCTCTTTGTGTTTGATCCTTCTCTCAGCCAGAAGTCCCACCAACGCAGGTCCGGTTTAATTGATTGCAGACGAGTCTTGCTTTGTGGAGAGCTCAGAGAAGACAAAAGGTTGAAAATTGACCTATTGTGGGCTCTTCCCCATGGGGTTACTTGTGCGGCCCAAGATAACTTCCCAGCAAGAGACTCCAGCTGGCGTTTAGAGGCTCTAGTCTTTGTTAGGAAGGACTTAACTGCTTCCTTTAATGATGTAATCTTGTCGCTATTCAATGAAAGTCTGCCGGTATTAGTGTTAATAACAATGCCAAGAAAACATATACTTTGGGACGGGTCCGTGACCTTTTTCCAATTAATGCTAAACCCTAGCTTCCGCAGGAGCCCGATAAGGGTGTTGTATGCTCTAAGACAGTCTTGGAAAGTATGCCCGGTCACGAAAAAATCATCCAGATACGCTACAGTTCCAGACAATCCTTTTTTAATCATCATCCGCCGAACTGCCTGTGTAATTCTGTTGAAGATAAAGGGCGATTTTCTCCTCCCAAAAGGTAGATGTGTGTCGGATAGGTAAATGGGGTGCGCGTCCCCTACAAACTGCCATTTAAGTCCCGTCAGAGATCTCTGCTCTCGCTTGATGTGGACCGATCTGTAGGCACTCTTGAGGTCAACTTTTGCCATAAACGAGCCAGGCTGTATACAGGACAAAGCGTCTTGGATGGATTGGTACTTCATAGCCTCCTTTGAAGCATGAGAGTTTACTCCACTATTCTCAGGCTGACTGAGATCGTGAATTACACGAATTTCACCATCAGGCTTTGGCACGCATGTGATAGCACTAGTAATTAGGGGTTTCTCTGAGGAAGTTATGTAATGTCCTTCTTTAAGTCCGTCCAATAATTGCTTTTCTACATGGGGACAGATATCGGGCCTATTCACTCTATTGCTATTATCTACTTCTACTGGTGCAATGTCAGTAACTTTAATATCATTATCAGTTAGAGAGAATCCGTTCACTATGCCATTTAAGATGAAGTCTCTGTCTTTGTCTCCGACAAGCTCAGCGCGCCATATCTCTAAGCTGTTTAAGAGTGGGGGGAGTTGGCGTGTGGTTCCGACACTCTTGTTTAATCGTTTTTTGAATCCAGGGTAGGTTGGCCCGTTTTGTGGTTGAATTCGCCGTGGTTGCGGGCGTAGCACGTTTTGCATACGTGCGAATATTTGCAGTGACGAAGGGAACACCAGTTTTTACCGTTAAAACGATCACAGACAATGCGACCTGATGAAGGGTCAAACTTGTTATTGCGCGCTCCTCCCTCCTGTGGTCTGGACTGTGCGCTTCTGATCGACGTGCTGTTCTCTCGCAGGAACACCTGCATCATATACGGTAATGTGCCATGAATTTCGAACAGTAGAAAATAATTAAATTTGGGACAAGATCGTTCTGGCCGAAATTCATGAAATGGAGGTGCTCAGAACTTCCGAAAGTTCGAATTTCATGGAATTCTGTCAATTTTGACCGGAAGTTGTCTGTTCGTCGCTAGGCCTTCTGTTATCTTCTCCCGACATCTATTTAGAGTTACCATAATGTATGATGTGTGAGTGTCGGTAATTGCGACCAAAGATATACACGTACTTTCACCCGATCACTGTGTATGGCCCATAGATAGAGCGGTACTGTTGTCTAGGGCCGCAAAACAGCACGTCCTTGCACCATTTATAAAATAATGCGTCAGTAGTGTCGTTTTTCAAACACGATTCTGGCAGCCAGAAACAAGGTTCGTTTTTCAAAAACGATCCTGGCGCTCAGAACGGGAGTGGACGGAGGGAGAGACGGCCGACGATCAGCGTCTGTCATGGCCAGATAACCTTTACTATGGAAGCTTAGTGTTACCGTTGCTCCTTTCCGTGCACTGAAACTGAGACGACAGCCGATCAGTGTCTATGGCGCACGTGCAGGTAGCCTTCATCTGCGATAAGTGTCTTCCCCGACCAGGTTCGTTGCCTTTACCGTTAAAGTCGGGCGGAGCTTTACGCGCGAATGCGTCCTCATCTCGCCGTTCGCGGGTCGGTGTCTCCGACGCATACGTAGCCTTCCCTGCAGAAGCCGGCCTCGGCACTACGGCCTCTCCTCCGTGCAGAGAGGCCACTACGACCGCAGATCGGTATGTGCGGCGCACAGGTAGCCTTCGCCACGGCAGCCGAACTGTGTATTACGGTCTCTCTCCGTCGTGCGCTGCGACCAAGATGACCGCTGATTGTTGTCTGCGATCAAATATACTAGGTTTGGGGGGGGGGTGCAGGGCCGTTTTTTTTTTTTTTTTTTTTTTCGCTCAGGCAACCCAATCTTTACAAGCAGCAGCAACTGATTTCCTGGCGCATAGTTGCGTCAATGTACGCATTTGAAAAGCGTGTACGTTTTGTTATTGAAACCATCTTCAAACAAACGCGAGAGATAGGTAATCTAGAGTAAACCGAAAAGGCAGCTTTTATATTCGTTCAAGGGACTGGAAGATCGTCAATGGGAGATAGTGAGCGATCTGAGCGCGACACTAAGTCAATTTCCACACTAGTTCAAGGGACTTCGTTACTATATTCGTCAGCAAGAGATCGTCAGCGATCCGAGCAAGCATAGAAGCTTGGACTTTTTGTCCATGCTAGAAGGCAATTTTCATGTAGTCAGTAGGATATGGTTTGCGACAGGGGCGTAACCAGGCATACGCATGGATACACTGTGCGTATATAATTTTTTGGCCAACCATGATATTATTCTCTATAAATCTAGTGTACTTTTCAAGAAATATTATCGAAAATCCCCTTCGATTATGTGTTAAGGTCACCTGAATGTACAAATTCTCTGTATAATTTATATATGCACCATTGTTCTGACACCCTTCTCGTTTGCTTTCACAGAACTGAGGTAAACAATACTAGTTACCATCTGAAGTCCGATCTTAATCGTCCATCTAGCTGGAACTTGCTTTACCTCTTAATTAGAGGGTAAAGTGCCCTTCAGCCCACAGGTAGCTTTTGTCTTGAGTGTATCGAACGCGATATTTATCTCAGATAAAAATCTACCTGTGTGTTATTTCAAAGAGCTGCTCCAGCAGACCTGGGGGCACTAGATAAATCTGATCATCGGGCTAAACAAGGAGCCAGAGAAACAAAGGAAGATTGATTTTTCCTGCAAAGTTTCAAAGAATTTTGACACGGACTTGATCCAGCTTAACCCTCCAAACTAACGGGGTGGCATGGGCAATTTTTACAAAATTTACAAACAATTAAATTTAGATATATTACAATTTTATCCTTTAATATAATTTTGGGAGGCATGCACCCGCATGTAAGCTGGGTGATGTCAGTAAGCCCCTAGTTTAATAAATATACCCTTATGAGCAAGGCTTTTCCCAGCGAACCGTCCAGCCGTCATTTGGACGGCCGCTGACATCACCGGACGGCCTATATTTCCAAAGACGGCTAGACGGCTTGCGACTTTTTTTAATGACGTCTTGGCTTGTCGGGACAGCCGTGGACGTTGTAAGAAATTTTCTTAGAGTAATTTGACGTACCTAGCTTTTATGATGCGTCACAGATGAATGGTACTACTTTGTAGTGTACGCTGATATTCAGTCACGACGAAACTACTTCCTAAAGCTTACAAAACACAATAAAATGTTTCTATGAACTTTAAGATACACATTCCACGCCATATGCAGCAGTGCCAAGAGTGACCTTCATGCGGTACAAAACACTAAGCAAACTACAGGCCAATTTGTGAAAGGGGACACCTTCCGGACCTTCATACGCACGGCAACTGACAAAGCTGATTAACAAAAAGGAAAATTTCAAATTTTCAGCGAGAGATAGTTCGCAATCCGAGAGAGACCAGGAGGCAATTTTCATATTTGTTAAAGAGACTTCGTAAGCCAAAGGGCGAGTCGAGAACGCAATTTTCGTATCGTCAGCGTCGCAATCCGAGTGAAACGAGAAAGCTCATACTCGTTCAGTGGCTTTCGTTTGCGGCAGATCGTCAGCCGGAGATCGTTCTCGATTGTTTTTAACCCTCCATCCCTCCCCATTGGAATTTATTATTTTTAAAAATATTTTTCATTTCATTTGTACATTTCAAGGGACTTCATTAGCGGAAGATCGTCAGCGGGAGATCGTGAACGATCTGAGCGAGACAAGAAAGCAATAATGGTAATCTTTATTGCAGCTCTTAATATTGCTCTTTTGTTCTGTTACTGAAGTCTCTACGATAACAATGCTATTGTGCGCCTCAGCAAAACTACCGATCGCTATCTCACACCGAATACTGCGGTAAAGAAACAACAGCCCGACAGTACAACTCTTAATAGATTCTCCTGTTATCTGAATGAATGGATATGACGATGTTGTTTAGCGTCCTAAACTAACTGTACTGATCGTTATCCTGCACCGTGGGCTGCACACGTAGTACTCAGGTAAAGGTACGCTAGGGCAACATTGCTGACTGTTAGATCTTTATAAGCGCGAGAATAGCCCGGTGGCCGATTTTAAGGTGTACGAAATTCACGAAATGAAGATCGCGCAAAATTGCTTACTGGCCGAAATTCATGGTCCAGAAAAAACTCCAGACGGCCGATTTTAAGATCGTTCGAAATTCAAGAGCCGTTCGAAATTCATGGCACTTTACCGTAAGCATTATCAGCTCCCCATTGAAAGTCGGCCGCTGCTTTAGCTTTACAGTACTCTTGGTCGTACTTTAGGACAGATTTCCATTGAAAACGTTGGCCCATATGTGCTATCTTTATGAGGTAGCCAGTGTAGTCCATCATTTGTTGCTGCGTATATCCCTCGTCGGTCACTAGTTCTCTCATGATCTTAAGACTTGCCTCCATATACTGCAGGGGCGTTACAGCTTCTAGTTTTGGTTTGGTCTCGGGAAGGGAGAGTTCAAAGTCGCCTAATTTCACCGCTGACTTAGTTTGTTGAAACTGGGTGATATAGTCACGAATGTCTCTACACTTACTGTTGTTGCTTGCGGCTATGTCAAAAGGGTCGAAAACGTATGAAGACTTACCCTCTTGTTCTGGCTTAGGTGCATCTTTGGATAAAATGGAGAGCAGATTTGTGACATCCAGAGGTTGCTGTGAAGCTTGATGATCCTGCGTTCCTGATGCTATGGACTGGGGTTGGGTCTGTGCAGGCTCTTTGACTGGAGATGGCTCCACTGACTCTTTCAATTCATCAATGGCTCCCTGTAGTAGTAGCAGCTGCCCGAGGGAGAGGGATTTTCCAAAGAATTTGCTGGTATTAGCACTGTTGAGCATTTTAATGGCTTTCATGCTTTCGAGACCATTCTCTCGCAGGAGAGCAAGTGTCTCATCATTCAGCTCGGCCTTCTTAGCCCACTCCTCTAATTCTGTACATCTATATCCATAACTAAAAACTAGAACAAGTCAGAAGCAAAAATTAAAAAGCCATAAGCAGAAAGCGTGCGGCGCTGCACTGTTCAAGATACCGAAATTGAATCTAACGGTCTAACATGCGCGCGCAGCTGAATGCAGGGGGCGCTGCCGCAAGTGGCGCTGCCGGGTCTCACGTGACTTACTAGGCAGCTGGCATTGTGTGATGCGTTTAAATCAGATTAACAAACGTTAATCTCCACGAAAATTGTCACGTAGTTGCACTGTTTTAAATATTTTCAAGGAGACAAGGCTTAATATTATCTGTTTGGAGTTTGGGGTGGGAGGGGGGGGGGGTCAAGGATTCGCTTAGCAAAAATCTTGATATAAACAAAATTTCTTGTATATATTGTGATGCCTGTACATTGTCTGTTGTGAAATTGGATGGGTCTGTATGTATTCTGATCACTGTCTATGTCAGTTATCGCTGTATGTTTTTATTATAATATAATAATATATTTTGGTCACTGTAATTTCTTTGTTATAACCACTGTACGTGTCTTTAAATATATTTTTTATTGATGATGTGTTATCTGTTTTCAGTAGAGATGGAGGTGTGTTTTCTGGATGATCATCACACAGAGGACAGCTGAGCTGATCACAACCTCGCAACCTCAGCACAGGTCAGTGCAACAATGATATTGCCATACTGATGATTCTTTTTAATCGAACTGTGATCATCGACACTATATGTGGTACCTGAGAAATTATCATTTTGGAAAATTGTAACTTAGGTTCTAGTCTGTTTTATATATTTTGAAGGTGACAAGGGTTAATGTTACCTGCTTGGAGTTGGGGGTGGGAGGGGGGGGGAGTCAAGGATTCGCTTAGCAAAAGTCTTGATACAGAGAAAATTTCATGCATACATTCCGATGCCTGTGCTTTGTGTGTTGTGACGTTAAATGTGTCTGTATGTATTCTAATCACTGTCTATTTATGTCTTTTGTCGCTGCATGTTTTTATTATAATATAATATAATATAATATAATATAATATAATATAATATAATATAATATAATATAATATAATATATTTTGACCACTGTGTTATTTCTGTTTTTTAACTATACTGTATGTGTCTATAAATATATTTTTTATTGATGATGTGTATCTGTTTTCAGTAGAGATGGAGTTGTGTTTTGTGGATGATCATCACACAGAGGACAGCTGAGCTGATCACAACCTCTCAACCTCAGCACAGGTCAGTGCAACAATGATATTACCATACTGATGATTCTTTTTAATCGAAGTATGACCATCGACAATATATGTGGTACCTGAGAAATTATCATTTGGGAAAATTGTCACGTAGGTTGCACTGTTTTAAATATTTTCAAGGAGACAAGGCTTAATATTATCTGTTTGGAGTTGGGGGTGGGAGGGGGGGGTCAAGGATTCGCTTACCAAAAATCTTGATATAAACAAAATTTCTTGTATATATTGTGATGCCTGTACATTGTCTGTTTTGAAATTGGATGGGTCTGTATGTATTCTGATCACTGTCTATATCTGTTGTCGCTGCATGTTTTTATTATAATATAATATAATATAATATAATATAATATAATATAATATAATATAATATAATATAATATAATAATATATATTTTGACCACTGTGTTATTTCTGTTTTTTAACTATACTGTATGTGTCTATAAATATATTTTTTATTGATGATGTGTTATCTGTTTTCAGTAAAGATGGAGGTGTGTTTTGTGGATGATCATCACACAGAGGACAGCTGAGCTGATCACAACCTCTCAACCTCAGCACAGGTCAGTGCAACAATGATATTACCATACTGATGATTCTTTTTAATCGAACTGTGACCATCGACAATATATGTGGTACCTGAGAAATTATCATTTGGGAAAATTGTCACGTAGGTTGCACTGTTTTAAATATTTTCAAGGAGACAAGGCTTAATATTATCTGTTTGGAGTTGGGGGTGGGAGGGGGGGGGTCAAGGATTCGCTTAGCAAAAATCTTGATATAACAGGGCTCGACATTAGCGCCTGTCCGCCTGTCCGGGACAGGTAAAAATTAAGTTCGGACAGGTGAAGTTGTAGGGTTGGCTGTCCGACGGACAGGTCATGTTATGAGAAATTTGGATCAAAAATCTTTAAAAAAATCATTTTTTGTTGCATACTAACGTATTTTTGCCTCTTCCTAGACAACATTGAAAAGAGTGACCTACTTTTGGCACAAAACACATGCAGTCGCAAAACGAAGTCTGAGCAAACTTACCGCCAAATTATGAAGGTGAACACCCTCCAGAACTTCATCAGACAAAAT
Organism: Lingula anatina; assembly: GCF_051362555.1. Taxonomy (NCBI): domain Eukaryota; kingdom Metazoa; phylum Brachiopoda; class Lingulata; order Lingulida; family Lingulidae; genus Lingula; species Lingula anatina. The sequence continues at coordinate 20,545,752 of NC_141771.1, read as the reverse complement.
TTATTCACATATCAGGTTCACAACTGAACATTTATTTAGTTAAAATCTACGTGCTCTAGTAATAAAGACACTTCCAAAGACAGAAACTACACAAGTACTGTGCTGGAGCCAGATTGGACTGGATGAACTGGCTATATCTAGTTCGTTGTCAAGGCAACATACTGCCTGTCAATCAAACACGTGGTATGCTATCTACTCACTATAGAAAGTGAAATCTTTGGGACTGAAGATCTTGTTGAAATGTTGTTTATTTGCCAAAATATAACCTGAAATTTTGTATGATGCTTTCTTTAATGACTCTAGCATCACCTCTGTTATTTACAGTTTAAAATTTAGTGCTGGAATATGATAAATTAACATTGCTCTCATATACCAGTGTTATATTGATGTAAGGAAGAAATAAGTAATAACAAATATGAGAATTTAAATAGAAAGAAGGGGAACCTTTTTATGCTGATTTTATTTAATTCATATATTTTTAAAAAATCAAACATGTGATAACCCCTTAAGAAGTTAAATTGTTGACATAAATATAAGTAAAGTATTATAAAATGAATATTCTTTAATTTTCATTGAACTTTATTCAAATATTATAAAATTTGAATATTTTTATAAAATTATTTTAACAGTACCACCTCCCCACTTCCCGCTCAGGTTTTTTTTTTTTAGCTTTGGTTAAACTTCATGTGAATCTGTTATCAAATTGCAGACTTACAATTAGTAGACCCTGTACCCCAAATCCTAGGAGAAGCCCTGATGTTAAATATCAGACTTATATGCAAGATTAAATCTTCAGGAGTTCACAAGTATGAAAAAACAACTTTTTATCTGAACATAAATTCACTTTAAGGTGCATTTTCGGGGCTCATATGATTGAATGTTTTGGTAATATATACATTAATTTAAATGTATGACTACACGTATTAATTGACAAAGTTCAAAGGTATGAATAGAAAAAAATATTGGTTTTGTGGACAGGTTGGATTGAAAATCGGACAGGTCAAATATATGAGCACCTGTCCGAAGGACAGGTGCTCACAAAAGTTAGTGTCTAGCCCTGTATAAACAAAATTTCTTGTATATATTGTGATGCCTGTACATTGTCTGTTGTGAAATTGGATGGGTCTGTATGTATTCTGATCACTGTCTATGTCAGTTATCGCTGTATGTTTTTATTATAATATAAAAAAAATAATGTATTTTGGTCACTGTAATTTCTGTGTTATAACCACTGTATGTGTCTATAAATATATTTTTTATTGATGATGTATTATCTGTTTTCAGTAGAGATGAAGGTGTGTTTACTGGATTATCATAACACTGAGGACAGCTGAGCTGAATTCAACCTCGCAACCTCAGCACAGGTCAGTGCAACAATGATATTGCCATACTGATGATTCTTTTAAATCGAACAGTGACCATCGACACTATATGTGGTACCTGAGAAATTATCATTTGGGAAAATTGTCACGTAAGTTCCAGTCTGTTTTATATATTTTGAAAGTGACAAGGTTTAATGTTACCTGTTTGGAGTTGGGGGTGCAGGAGTCAAGGATTCGCTTAGCAAAAGTCTTGATACAGAGAAAATTTCATGCATACATTCCGATGCCTGTGCTTTGTGTGTTGTGACATTAAATGTGTCTGTATGTATTCTAATCACTGTCTATATATGTCTATTGCCGTTGTATGTTTTTATTATAATATAATAATATTTTTTTGTCACTGTAATCATTTTGGAAAATTGTCTCGTGGATCCACTGTTTTAAATATTTTCAAGGTGACAAGGCTTTTATTATCTCTTTGGGTGGGGGGGGGTCAAAGATTCGCTTAGCAAAAATTCTGATATAGACAAAATTTCTTGTATATATTGTGATGCCCGTACATTGTCTGTTGTGAAATTGGATGAGTCTGTATGTATTCTGATCACTGTCTATATCTGTTGTCGCTGCATGTTTTTATTATAATATAATATAATATAATATAATATAATATAATATAATATAATATAATATATTTTGACCACTGTGTTATTTCTGTTTTTTAACTATACTGTATGTGTCTATAAATATATATTTTTATTGATGATGTGTTATCTGTTTTCAGTAGAGATGGAGGTTTGTTTTGTGGATGATCATCACACAGAGGACAGCTGAGCTGATCACAACCTCTCAACCTCAGCACAGGTCAGTGCAACAATGATATTACCATACTGATGATTGGTTGCTGTGCCGTTGTTCAGGTTAGCTACAGTAACAGTATTGTCCGTGTGGACTATTACATTGCGACCTGACCAGACGTTGCGCCACCTTCTAGCTGCCACAATGACGACGGCCAGCTCTTTTACGTTAATGTGATGGTGTAACATATCCAGTACGTCTGAATCCCAGTGAGTGTATGTCCAGTCTCCCAGGCAGAAAGCTCCACCTGCGCGCAAGCTAGCGTCCGTGTGAACTATAACATCACTCGAGGGGGGCCAGATTCTCTCTGTGTTTGATCCTTCTCTCAGCCAGAAGTCCCACCAACACAGGTCCGGTTTAATTGATTGCAGACGAGTCTTGCTTTGTGGAGAGCTCAGAGAAGACAAAAGGTTGAAAATTGACCTATTGTGCGCTCTTCCCCATGGGGTTACTTGTGCGGCCCAAGATAACTTCCCAGCAAGAGACTCCAGCTGGCGTTTAGAGGCTCTAGTCTTTGTTAGGAAGGACTTAACTGCTTCCTTTAATGATGTAATCTTGTCGCTATTCAATGAAAGTCTGCCGGTATTAGTGTTAATAACAATGCCAAGAAAACATATACTTTGGGACGGGTCCGTGACCTTTTTCCAATTAATGCTAAACCCTAGCTTCCGCAGGAGCCCGATAAGGGTGTTGTATGCTCTAAGACAGTCTTGGAAAGTATGCCCGGTCACGAAAAAATCATCCAGATACGCTACAGTTCCAGACAATCCTTTTTTAATCATCATCCGCCGAACTGCCTGTGTAATTCTGTTGAAGATAAAGGGCGATTTTCTCCTCCCAAAAGGTAGATGTGTGTCGGATAGGTAAATGGGGTGCGCGTCCCCTACAAACTGCCATTTAAGTCCCGTCAGAGATCTCTGCTCTCGCTTGATGTGGACCGATCTGTAGGCACTCTTGAGGTCAACTTTTGCCATAAACGAGCCAAGCTGTATACAGGACAAAGCGTCTTGGATGGATTGGTACTTCATAGCCTCCTTTGAAGCATGAGAGTTTACTCCACTATTCTCAGGCTGACTGAGATCGTGAATTACACGAATTTCACCATCAGGCTTTGGCACGCATGTGATAGCACTAGTAATTAGGGGTTTCTCTGAGGAAGTTATGAAATGTCCTTCTTTAAGTCCGTCCAATAATTGCTTTTCTACATGGGGACGGATATCGGGCCTATTCACTCTATTGCTATTATCTACTTCTACTGGTGCAATGTCAGTAACTTTAATATCATTATCAGTTAGAGAGAATCCGTTCACTATGCCGTTTAAGATGAAGTCTCTGTCTTTGTCTCCGACAAGCTCAGCGCGCCATATCTCTAAGCTGTTTAAGAGTGGGGGGAGTTGGCCCGTGGTTCCGACACTCTTGTTTAATCGTTTTTTGAATCCAGGGTAGGTTGGCCCGTTTTGTGGTTGAATTCGCCGTGGTTGCGGGCGTAGCACGTTTTGCATACGTGCGAATATTTGCAGTGACGAAGGGAACACCCGTTTTTACCGTTAAAACGATCACAGACAATGCGACCTGATGAAGGGTCAAACTTGTTATTGCGCGCTCCTCCCTCCTGTGGTCTGGACTGTGTGCTTCTGATCGACGTGCTGTTCTCCCGCAGGAACACCTGCATCATATAAACATTATCAGCTCTCCATTGAAAGTCGGCCGCTGCTTTAGCTTTACGGTACTCTTGGTCGTACTTTAGGACAGATTTCCATTGAAAACGTTGGCCCATATGTGCTATCTTTATGAGGTAGCCGGTGTAGTCCATCATTTGTTGCTGCGTATATCCCTCGTCGGTCACTAGTTCTCTCATGATTTTAAGACTTGCCTCCATATACTGCAGGGGCGTTACAGCTTCTAGTTTTGGTTTGGTCTCGGGAAGGGAGAGTTCAAAGTCGCCTAATTTCACCGCTGACTTAGTTTGTTGAAACTGGGTGATATAGTCACGAATGTCTCTACACTTACTGTTGTTGCTTGCGGCTATGTAAAAAGGGTCTAAAACGTATGAAGACTTACCCTCTTGTTCTGGCTTAGGTGCATCTTTGGATAAAATGGAGAGCAGATTTGTGACATCCAGAGGTTGCTGTGAAGCTTGATGATCCTGCGTTCCTGATGCTATGGACTGGGGTTGGGTCTGTGCAGGCTCTTTGACTGGAGATGGCTCCACTGACTCTTTCAATTCATCAATGGCTCCCTGTAGTAGTAGCAGCTGCCCGAGGGAGAGGGATTTTCCAAAGAATTTGCTGGTATTAGCACTGTTGAGCATTTTAATGGCTTTCATGCTTTCGAGACCATTCTCTCGCAGGAGAGCAAGTGTCTCATCATTCAGCTCGGCCTTCTTAGCCCACTCCTCTAATTCTGTACATCTATATCCATAACTAAAAACTAGTACAAGTCAGAAGCAAAAATTAAAAAGCCATAAGCAGAAAGCGTGCGGCGCTGCACTGTTCAAGATACCGAAATTGAATCTAACGGTCTAACATGCGCGCGCATCTGAATGCAGGGGGCGCTGCCGCAAGTGGCGCTGCCGGGTCTCACGTGACATACTAGGCAGCTGGCATTGTGTGATGCGTTTAAATCAGATTAACAAACGTTAATCTCCACGAAAATTGTCACGTAGTTGCACTGTTTTAAATATTTTCAAGGAGACAAGGCTTAATATTATCTGTTTGGAGTTGGGGGTGGGAGGGGGGGGTCAAGGATTGGCTTAGCAAAAATCTTGATATAAACAAAATTTCTTGTATATATTGTGATGCCTGTACATTGTCTGTTGTGAAATTGGATGGGTCTGTATGTATTCTGATCACTGTCTATGTCAGTTATCGCTGTATGTTTTTATTATAATAATAATAATATATTTTGGTCACTGTAATTTCTTTATTATAACCACTGTACGTGTCTTTAAATATATTTTTTATTGATGATGTGTTATCTGTTTTCAGTAGAGATGGAGGTGTGTTTTCTGGATGATCATCACACAGAGGACAGCTGAGCTGATCACAACCTCACAACCTCAGCACAGGTCAGTGCAACAATAATATTGCCATACTGATGATTCTTTTTAATCGAACTGTGATCATCGACACTATATGTGGTACCTGAGAAATTATCATTTTGGAAAATTGTAACTTAGGTTCTAGTCTGTTTTATATATTTTGAAGGTGACAAGGGTTAATGTTACCTGCTTGGAGTTGGGGGTGGGAGGGGGGGGAGTCAAGGATTCGCTTAGCAAAAGTCTTGATACAGAGAAAATTTCATGCATACATTCCGATGCCTGTGCTTTGTGTGTTGTGATGTTAAATGTGTCTGTATGTATTCTAATCACTGTCTATTTATGTCTTTTGTCGCTGCATGTTTTTATTATAATATGATATAATATAATATAATATAATATAATATAATATAATATAATATAATATAATATAATATATTTTGACCACTGTGTTATTTCTGTTTTTTAACTATACTGTATGTGTCTATAAATATATTTTTTATTGATGATGTGTTATCTGTTTTCAGTAGAGATGGAGTTGTGTTTTGTGGATGATCATCACACAGAGGACAGCTGAGCTGATCACAACCTCGCAACCTCAGCACAGGTCAGTGCAACAATGATATTACCATACTGATGATTCTTTTTAATCGAACTGTGACCATCGACAATATATGTGGTACCTGAGAAATTATCATTTGGGAAAATTGTCACGTAGGTTGCACTGTTTTAAATATTTTCAAGGAGACAAGGCTTAATATTATCTGTTTGGAGTTGGGGGTGGGAGGGGGGGGTCAAGGATTCGCTTACCAAAAATCTTGATATAAACAAAATTTCTTGTATATATTGTGATGCCTGTACATTGTCTGTTTTGAAATTGGATGGGTCTGTATGTATTCTGATCACTGTCTATATCTGTTGTCGCTGCATGTTTTTGTTATAATATAATATAATATAATATAATATAATATAATATAATATAATATAATATAATATAATATAATATATTTTGACCACTGTGTTATTTCTGTTTTTTAACTATACTGTATGTGTCTATAAATATATTTTTTATTGATGATGTGTTATCTGTTTTCAGTAGAGATGGAGGTGTGTTTTGTGGATGATCATCACACAGAGGACAGCTGAGCTGATCACAACCTCGCAACCTCAGCACAGGTCAGTGCAACAATGATATTACCATTCTGATGATTCTTTTTAATCGAACTGTGACCATCGACAATATATGTGGTAACTGAGAAATTATCCTTTGGGAAAATTGTCACGTAGGTTACACTGTTTTAAATATTTTCAAGGAGACAAGGCTTAATATTATCTGTTTGGAGTTGGGGTAGGGAGGGGGGGGGGTCAAGGATTCGCTTAGCAAAAATCTTGATATAAACAAAATTTCTTGTATATATTGTGATGCCTGTACATTGTCTGTTGTGAAATTGGATGGGTCTGTATGTATTCTGATCACTGTCTATGTCAGTTATCGCTGTATGTTTTTATTATAATATAAAAAAAATAATGTATTTTGGTCACTGTAATTTCTGTGTTATAACCACTGTATGTGTCTATAAATATATTTTTTATTGATGATGTATTATCTGTTTTCAGTAGAGATGAAGGTGTGTTTACTGGATTATCATAACACTGAGGACAGCTGAGCTGATCACAACCTCTCAACCTCAGCACAGGTCAGTGCAACAATGATATTACCATACTGATGATTCTTTTTAATCGAACTGTGACCATCGACAATATATGTGGTACCTGAGAAATTATCATTTGGGAAAATTGTCACGTAGGTTGCACTGTTTTAAATATTTTCAAGGAGACAAGGCTTAATATTATCTGTTTGGAGTTGGGGTGGGAGGGGGGGGGGTCAAGGATTCGCTTAGCAAAAATCTTGATATAAACAAAATTTCTTGTATATATTGTGATGCCTGTACATTGTCTGTTGTGAAATTGGATGGGTCTGTATGTATTCTGATCACTGTCTATGTCAGTTATCGCTGTATGTTTTTATTATAATATAAAAAAAATAATGTATTTTGGTCACTGTAATTTCTGTGTTATAACCACTGTATGTGTCTATAAATATATTTTTTATTGATGATGTATTATCTGTTTTCAGTAGAGATGAAGGTGTGTTTACTGGATTATCATAACACTGAGGACAGCTGAGCTTAATTCAACCTCGCAACCTCAGCACAGGTCAGTGCAACAATGATATTGCCATACTGATGATTCTTTTTAATCGAACTGTGATCATCGACACTATATGTGGTACCTGAGAAATTATCATTTTGGAAAATTGTAACTTAGGTTCTAGTCTTTTTTATATATTTTGAAGGTGACAAGGGTTAATGTTACCTGCTTGGAGTTGGGGGTGGGAGGGGGAGAGTCAAGGATTCGCTTAGCAAATGTCTTGATAAAGAGAAAATTTCATGCATACATTCCGATGCCTGTGCTTTGTGTGTTGTGACGTTAAATGTGTCTGTATGTATTCTAATCACTGTCTATATATGTCTATTGTTGCTGTATGTTTTTATTATAATATAATAATATATTTTTGTCACTGTAATCATTTTGGAAAATTGTCACGTGTTTCCACTGTTTTAAATATTTTCAAGGTGACAAGGCTTTATATTGTCTTTTTGGAGTTTGGGGGGGGGGGGGGGGGACAAGAATTCGCTGAGCAAAAATCTTGATACATAGACAAAATTTTTTGTATATATTGTAATGCCCGTACATTGTCTGTTGTGAAATTGGATGTGTCTGTATGTATTCTGATCACTGTCTATATATGTCTATTGTCGCTGTATGTTTTTATTATAATATAATAATATATTTTGGTCACTGTAATTTCTTTGTTATAACCACTGTACGTGTCTTTAAATATATTTTTTATTGATGATGTGTTATCTGTTTTCAGTAGAGATGGAGGTGTGTTTTGTGGATGATCATCACACAGAGGACAGCTGAGCTGATCACAACCTCGCAACCTCAGCGCAGGTCAGTGCAACAATGATATTGCCATACTGATGATTCTTTTAAATCAAACTGTGACCATCGACAATATATGTGGTACCTGAGAAATTATCATTTGGGAAAATTGTCACGTAAGTTCCAGTCTGTTTTATATATTTTGAAAGTGACAAGGGTTGATGTTACCTGTTTGGAGTTGGAGGTGCAGGAGTCAAGGATTCGCTTAGCAAAAGTCTTGATACAGAGAAAATTTCATGCATACATTCCGATGCCTGTGCTTTGTGTGTTGTGAGGTTCAATGTGTCTGAATGTATTTTAATCACTGTCTATATATGTATATTGTCGCTGTATGTTTTTATTATAATATAATAATATATTTTTGTCACTGTAATCATTTTGGAAAATTGTCTCATGGTTCCACTGTTTTAAATATTTTCAAGGTGACAAGGCTTTATATTATCTGTTTTAGTGGGAGGGGGGCAAGGATTCGCTTAGCGAAAATCCTGATATAGACAAAATTTCTTGTATATATTGTGATGCCCATACATTGTCTGTTGTGAAATTGGTTGTGTCTGTATGTATTCTGATCACTGTCTATATCTGTTGTCGCTGCATGTTTTTATCATAATATAATATAATATAATATAATATAATATAATATAATATAATATAATATAATATAATATAATATAATATAATATATTTTGACCACTGTGTTATTGCTGTTTTTTAACTATACTGTATGTGTCTATAAATATATTTTTTATTGATGATGTGTTATCTGTTTTCAGTAGAGATGGAGGTGTGTTTTGTGGATGATCATCACACAGAGGACAGCTGAGCTGATCACAACCTCGCAACCTCAGTACGGGTCAGTGCAACAATGATATGTTACCATACTGATGATTTTTTTTAATCGAACTGTGACCATCGACAATATATGTGGTACCTGAGAAATTATCATTTGGGAAAATTGTCACGTAGGTTTCACTGTTTTAAAAATTTTCAAGGAGACAAGGCTTAATATTATCTGTTTGGAGTTGGGGGGGGGGGGGGGGGGGGTCAAGGATTCGCTTAGCAAATGTCTTGATAAAGAGAAAATTTCATGCATACATTCCGATGCCTGTGCTTTGTGTGTTGTGACGTTAAATGTGTCTGTATGTATTCTAATCACTGTCTATATATGTCTATTGTTGCTGTATGTTTTTATTATAATATAATAATATATTTTTGTCACTGTAATCATTTTGGAAAATTGTCACGTGTTTCCACTGTTTTAAATATTTTCAAGGTGACAAGGCTTTATATTGTCTTTTTGGAGTTTGGGGGGGGGGGGGGGGGACAAGAATTCGCTGAGCAAAAATCTTGATACATAGACAAAATTTTTTGTATATATTGTAATGCCCGTACATTGTCTGTTGTGAAATTGGATGTGTCTGTATGTATTCTGATCACTGTCTATATATGTCTATTGTCGCTGTATGTTTTTATTATAATATAATAATATATTTTGGTCACTGTAATTTCTTTGTTATAACCACTGTACGTGTCTTTAAATATATTTTTTATTGATGATGTGTTATCTGTTTTCAGTAGAGATGGAGGTGTGTTTTGTGGATGATCATCACACAGAGGACAGCTGAGCTGATCACAACCTCGCAACCTCAGCGCAGGTCAGTGCAACAATGATATTGCCATACTGATGATTCTTTTAAATCAAACTGTGACCATCGACAATATATGTGGTACCTGAGAAATTATCATTTGGGAAAATTGTCACGTAAGTTCCAGTCTGTTTTATATATTTTGAAAGTGACAAGGGTTGATGTTACCTGTTTGGAGTTGGAGGTGCAGGAGTCAAGGATTCGCTTAGCAAAAGTCTTGATACAGAGAAAATTTCATGCATACATTCCGATGCCTGTGCTTTGTGTGTTGTGAGGTTCAATGTGTCTGAATGTATTTTAATCACTGTCTATATATGTATATTGTCGCTGTATGTTTTTATTATAATATAATAATATATTTTTGTCACTGTAATCATTTTGGAAAATTGTCTCATGGTTCCACTGTTTTAAATATTTTCAAGGTGACAAGGCTTTATATTATCTGTTTTAGTGGGAGGGGGGCAAGGATTCGCTTAGCGAAAATCCTGATATAGACAAAATTTCTTGTATATATTGTGATGCCCATACATTGTCTGTTGTGAAATTGGTTGTGTCTGTATGTATTCTGATCACTGTCTATATCTGTTGTCGCTGCATGTTTTTATCATAATATAATATAATATAATATAATATAATATAATATAATATAATATAATATAATATAATATAATATATTTTGACCACTGTGTTATTGCTGTTTTTTAACTATACTGTATGTGTCTATAAATATATTTTTTATTGATGATGTGTTATCTGTTTTCAGTAGAGATGGAGGTGTGTTTTGTGGATGATCATCACACAGAGGACAGCTGAGCTGATCACAACCTCGCAACCTCAGTACGGGTCAGTGCAACAATGATATGTTACCATACTGATGATTTTTTTTAATCGAACTGTGACCATCGACAATATATGTGGTACCTGAGAAATTATCATTTGGGAAAATTGTCACGTAGGTTTCACTGTTTTAAAAATTTTCAAGGAGACAAGGCTTAATATTATCTGTTTGGAGTTGGGGGGGGGGGGGGGGGGGGGTCAAGGATTTGCTTAGTAAAAATCCTGATATAGACAAAATTTCTTGTATATATTGTGATGCCCGTACATTGTCTGTTGTGAAATTGGATGAGTCTGTATGTATTCTGATCACTGTTTATATCTGTTGGCGCTGCATGTTTTTATTATAATATAATATAATATAATATAATATAATATAATATAATATAATATAATATAATATAATATAATATAATATAATATAACATATTTTGACCACTGTGTTATTTCTGTTTTTTAACTATACTGTATGTGTATATAAGTATATTTTTTATTGATGATGTATTATCTGTTTTCAGTAGAGATGAAGGTGTGTTTTCTGGATGATCATCACACAGAGGACAGCTGAGCTGATCACAACCTCGCAACCTCAGCACAGGTCAGTGCAACAATGATATTGCCATAGTGATGATTCTTTTTAATCGAACTGTGACCATCGACAATATATGTGGTACCTGAGAAATTATCATTTGGGAAAATTGCCACGTAGTTGCACTGTTTTAAAAATTTTCAAGGAGACAAGGCTTAATATTATCTGTTTGGAGTTGGGGGTGGGAGGGGGGGGGATCAAGGATCCGCTTAGCAAAAATCTTGATATAAACCAAATTTCTTGTTTATATTGTGATGCCTGTACATTGTCTGTTGTGAAATTGGATGGGTCTGTATGTATTCTAATCACTGTCTATGTCAGTTATGGCTGTATGTTTTTATTATAACATAAAAAAATAATGTATTTTGGTCACTGTAATTTCTGTGTTATAACCACTGTATGTGTCTATAAATATATTTTTTATTGATGATGTATTATCTGTTTTCAGTAGAGATGAAGGTGTGTTTACTGGATTATCATAACACTGAGGACAGCTGAGCTGAATTCAACCTCGCAACCTCAGCACAGGTCAGTGCAACAATGATATTGCCATACTGATGATTCTTTTTAATCGAACAGTGACCATCGACACTATATGTGGTACCTGAGAAATTATCATTTGGGAAAATTGTCACGTAAGTTCCAGTCTGTTTTATATATTTTGAAAGTGACAAGGTTTAATGTTACCTGTTTGGAGTTGGGGGTGCAGGAGTCAAGGATTTGCTTAGCAAAAGTCTTGATACAGAGAAAATTTCATGCATACATTCCGATGCCTGTGCTTTGTGTGTTGTGACATTAAATGTGTCTGTATGTATTTTAATCACTGTCTATATATGTCTATTGCCGTTGTATGTTTTTATTATAATATAATAATATTTTTTTGTCACTGTAATCATTTTGGAAAATTGTCTCGTGGTTCCACTGTTTTAAATATTTTCAAGGTGACAAGGCTTTTATTATCTCTTTGGGTGGGGGGGGGGGGTCAAAGATTCGCTTAGCAAAAATTCTGATATAGACAAAATTTCTTGTATATATTGTGATGCCCGTACATTGTCTGTTGTGAAATTGGATGAGTCTGTATGTATTCTGATCACTGTCTATATCTGTTGTCGCTGCATGTTTTTATTATAATATAATATAATATAATATAATATAATATAATATAATATAATATAATATAATATAATATATTTTGACCACTGTGTTATTTCTGTTTAACTATACTGTATGTGTCTATAAATATATATTTTTATTGATGATGTGTTATCTGTTTTCAGTAGAGATGGAGGTGTGTTTTGTGGATGATCATCACACAGAGGACAGCTGAGCTGATCACAACCTCTCAACCTCAGCACAGGTCAGTGCAACAATGATATTACCATACTGATGATTGGTTGCTGTGCAGTTGTTCAGGTTAGCTACAGTAACAGTATTGTCCGTGTGGACTATTACATTGCGACCTGACCAGACGTTGCGCCACCTTCTAGCTGCCACAATGACGACGGCCAGCTCTTTTACGTTAATGTGATGGTGTAACATATCCAGTACGTCTGAATCCCAGTGAGTGTATGTCCAGTCTCCCAGGCAGAAAGCTCCACCTGCGCGCAAGCTAGCGTCCGTGTGAACTATAACATCACTCGAGGGGGGCCAGATTCTCTTTGTGTTTGATCCTTCTCTCAGCCAGAAGTCCCACCAACGCAGGTCCGGTTTAATTGATTGCAGACGAGTCTTGCTTTGTGGAGAGCTCAGAGAAGACAAAAGATTGAAAATTGACCTATTGTGCGCTCTTCCCCATGGGGTTACTTGTGCGGCCCAAGATAACTTCCCAGCAAGAGTCTCCAGCTGGCGTTTAGAGGCTCTAGTCTTTGTTAGGAAGGACTTAACTGCTTCCTTTAATGATGTAATCTTGTCACTATTCAATGAAAGTCTGTCGGTATTTGTGTTAATAACAATGCCAAGAAAACATATTCATTGGGACGGGTCCGTGACCTTTTTCCAATTAATGCTAAACCCTAGCTTCCGCAGGAGCCCGATAAGGGTGTTGTATGCTCTAAGACAGTCTTGGAAAGTATGCCCGGTCACGAAAAAATCATCCAGATACGCTACAGTTCCAGACAATCCTTTTTAATCATCATCCGCCGAACTGCCTGTGTAATTCTGTTGAAGATAAAGGGCGATTTTCTCCTCCCAAAAGGTAGATGTGTGTCGGATAGGTAAATGGGGTGCGCGTCCCCTACAAACTGCCATTTAAGTCCCGTCAGAGATCTCTGCTCTCGCTTGATGTGGACCGATCTGTAGGCACTCTTGAGGTCAACTTTTGCCATAAACGAGCCAGGCTGTATACAGGACAAAGCGTCTTGGATGGATTGGTACTTCATAGCCTCCTTTGAAGCATGAGAGTTTACTCCACTATTCTCAGGCTGACTGAGATCGTGAATTACACGAATTTCACCATCAGGCTTTGGCACGCATGTGATAGCACTAGTGATTAGGGGTTTCTCTGAGGAAGTTATGTAATGTCCTTCTTTAAGTCCGTCCAATAATTGCTTTTCTACATGGGGACGGATATCGGGCCTATTCACTCTATTGCTATTATCTACTTCTACTGGTGCAATGTCAGTAACTTTAATATCATTATCAGTTAGAGAGAATCCGTTCACTATGCCGTTTAAGATGAAGTCTCTGTCTTTGTCTCCGACAAGCTCAGCGCGCCATATCTCTAAGCTGTTTAAGAGTGGGGGGAGTTGGCCCGTGGTTCCGACACTCTTGTTTAATCGTTTTTTGAATCCAGGGTAGGTTGGCCCGTTTTGTGGTTGAATTCGCCGTGGTTGCGGGCGTAGCACGTTTTGCATATGTGCGAATATTTGCAGTGACGAAGGGAACACCCGTTTTTACCGTTAAAACGATCACAGACAATGCGACCTGATGAAGGGTCAAACTTGTTATTGCGCGCTCCTCCCTCCTGTGGTCTGGACTGTGTGCTTCTGATCGACGTGCTGTTCTCCCGCAGGAACACCTGCATCATATAAACATTATCAGCTCTCCATTGAAAGTCGGCCGCTACTTTAGCTTTACGGTACTCTTGGTCGTACTTTAGGACAGATTTCCATTGAAAACGTTGGCCCATATGTGCTATCTTTATGAGGTAGCCGGTGTAGTCCATCATTTGTTGCTGCGTATATCCCTCGTCGGTCACTAGTTCTCTCATGATCTTAAGACTTGCCTCCATATACTGCAGGGGCGTTACAGCTTCTAGTTTTGGTTTGGTCTCGGGAAGGGAGAGTTCAAAGTCGCCTAATTTCACCGCTGACTTAGTTTGTTGAAACTGGGTGATATAGTCACGAATGTCTCTACACTTACTGTTGTTGCTTGCGGCTATGTCAAAAGGGTCGAAAACGTATGAAGACTTTCCCTCTTGTTCTGGCTTAGGTGCATCTTTGGATAAAATGGAGAGCAGATTTGTGACATCCAGAGGTTGCTGTGAAGCTTGATGATCCTGCGTTCCTGATGCTATGGACTGGGGTTGGGTCTGTGCAGGCTCTTTGACTGGAGATGGCTCCACTGACTCTTTCAATTCATCAATGGCTCCCTGTAGTAGTAGCAGCTGCCCGAGGGAGAGGGATTTTCCAAAGAATTTGCTGGTATTAGCACTGTTGAGCATTTTAATGGCTTTCATGCTTTCGAGACCATTCTCTCGCAGGAGAGCAAGTGTCTCATCATTCAGCTCGGCCTTCTTAGCCCACTCTTTAATTCTGTACATCTATATCCATAACTAAAAACTAGTACAAGTCAGAAGCAAAAATTAAAAAGCCATAAGCAGAAAGCGTGCGGCGCTGCACTGTTCAAGATACCGAAATTGAATCTAACGGTCTATCATGCGCGCGCATCTTAATGCAGGGGGCGCTGCCGCAAGTGGCGCTGCCGGGTCTCACGTGACTTACTAGGCAGCTGGCATTGTGTGATGCGTTTAAATCAGATTAACAAACGTTAATCTCCACGAAAATTGTCACGTAGTTGCACTGTTTTAAATATTTTCAAGGAGACAAGGCTTAATATTATCTGTTTGGAGTTTGGGGTGGGAGGGGGGGGGGTCAAGGATTGGCTTAGCAAAAATCTTGATATAAACAAAATTTCTTGTATATATTGTGATGCCTGTACATTGTCTGTTGTGAAATTGGATGGGTCTGTATGTATTCTGATCACTGTCTATGTCAGTTATCGCTGTATGTTTTTATTATAATATAATAATATATTTTGGTCACTGTAATTTCTTTGTTATAACCACTGTACGTGTCTTTAAATATAATTTTTATTGATAATGTGTTATCTGTTTTCAGTAGAGATGGAGGTGTGTTTTCTGGATGATCATCAGACAGAGGACAGCTGAGCTGATCACAACCTCACAACCTCAGCACAGGTCAGTGCAACAATGATATTGCCATACTGATGATTCTTTTTAATCGAACTGTGACCATCAACAATATATGTGGTACCTGAGAAATTATCGTTTGGGAAAATTGGCACGTAAGTTCCAGTCTGTTTTATATATTTTGAAAGTGACAAGGGTTAATGTTACCTGTTTGGAGTTGGAGGTGCAGGAGTCAAGGATTCGCTTAGCAAAAGTCTTGATACAGAGAAAATTTCATGCATACATTCCGATGCCTGTGCTTTGTGTGTTGTGACGTTAAATGTGTCTGTATGTATTCTAATCACTGTCTATATATGTCTGTTGTCACTGTATGTTATTATTATAATATAATAATATATTTTGGTCACTGTAATCATTTTGGAAAATTGTCACGTGCTTCCACTGTTTTAAATATTTTCAAGGTGACAAGGCTTTATATTGTCTTTTTGGTGTTTGGGGGGGGGGGGGGGGGCGAGAATTCGCTGAGCAAAAATCTTGATACATAGACAAAATTTCTTGTATATATTGCAGTGTATGAAATGGCCGCCAGCCCGAGGCTGGTAACTTTCAGGCCGGGCGGGTAAGATTTGCAGATTACCCGCCCGACGGGCTGGCTGTTTTTACAGCCTATTTTCACCTTTTATTTTGTCTATGTTCACAAGCAATTTCAGCAAAATATCAAATAAACTCACTGTTTTCACCCACTTTCATAGAAGCAAAGAACTAACCATAGCTTGCAATCGAACGCTCGTATCGAAATGTAACCAACAGTCTCCCTCTCAGTGGCCTCGTTTTCGAAGTTCTGTCTGTGTGATATGAAAGTTGAAAGACAATTTGAAACGAGGCACAATGTTCTTAACCAGCTTCAGTGCACAGCAGATAACGTTACGTCATTGTTTTGTGTAGAGGAGATACCGCGAGTAGCAATTTGTAGGTTGAGAGTAATAAAAATGTGAAAGTATAAAAAGTTATGATATTGATTAAATCGACTTATAGGTACATGAAGTGCTTATAATCAACAGTAATAAAGACAATGGAGGCAAATAAAAGGAGAATTTTACAAAAAATTTGAATCCCAAAATTATGAGTGAACGTACGAGTTTACGCCGTGCGTCAGATGTAGTTCTTTTCCCACGTGCTTTCATCTTGGGCTGTCAAAAATGAAAAAATTCTATCAAGTCCGATAGAGAAGTTCACAAAAGAAAAACAATTGAGGAAAGAAATAAAACTAACAAAGATTACGACAGAACCAAATGAAACAGAACAAATTGGGACCAATGGAAAGGTGACTTCGATTTGCAATGAGTCGAGCGGCAACATTTTTTTTCGTAAAACCGTAACTCGAAAGTATCACGCATTGCTACCGAGCGCAAGCATCTCGATCCAATAACTCGTCCATACTCGCCCCATATAAAAATGATATTGTAGCCTCTATGTGATATATATAGCTATTCTCAATAAGCAATGCTTTCGAGATACGGGGCCCTGCAGGAATGTCTATGGGCCATTAGCGTGCAGGACCATTCCCGACCGCTTTTTAAAGCTTAAAAGCGATATTCAAAGGGACCCTACATGCTAATTTTTTTCTTCTTTATTATTAGCACAGAGATCGATTTATTTGACAACAATATATATATTTTTGGTCATACTTGTTGCTATACAAAAAAGCAAAAATTATGATCAAATTATATCACGAAATCGGAATAAAAGTTATGAATAAATTATTGACGAAGAAATGAGACAGCCTGCAAGGTGAACATAAACTGAATTGACTACCCCCGCCCTCCCCCGACTGCTAAAGGGTCCTGAAAATTTTTGGTATTTTAGATGGTGAATGGTGCCATTTTGTATGGTTTAGAACTATGATTCAACTAGTGAAAATCTTATTTCAAGAGGTGAGTTTTTTTTACAGAAATTAAAAGGGGGGCGTCAGGAGCCCCTTGACCCCCTCTAAATCCAACACTGACAAGGTATCATTCAGTAGAAATTCCAAACAATTTCTAAATTTCCATGCATAAGGCATGATATTGCCCTTTCATTTCCAAATTACTCTCCCAAGAATGCATTCTAGACCCCCTCAGCATACCTCTCTTAACTCTAGGGGTTATCATAAATAGGGCAGGTAACTACATGGCCGGGCTGGTAACTTTTCAGAGTTACCTGCCCGGCGGTCTGGCTAGTAATTTCCTTGAATTTCATACACTGTATATTGTAATGCCTGTACATTGTCTGTTGTGAAATTGGATGTGTCTGTATGTATTCTGATCACTGTCTATATATGTCTATTTTCGCTGTATGTTTTTATTATAATATAATAATATATTTTGGTCACTAATTTCTGTGTGGTAACTACTGTATGTTTCTATAAATATATTTTTCATTGATGATGTATTGCTTTCAGTAGAGATAACTGTTTTCAAGGTGACAAGGGTTAATGTGAACTGTTTGGAGTTGGGGGCGGGTCAAGGATTCGCTTACCAAAAATCTTCTTAAAATATAAGTGACCGACAAAGGCCGGTCACTTATATTTGAAACCGGTAGCTTTAGTGGACTTAAACCAGTTATGTGATTTACGTACGCCCTATTTGAATTTTAATATGACAACTGAAATCAATTTACCAGTCTGAGATCAGTTGTTTTCAACCCGCAAGGCTTGCTCAGCGTCGAGGCGTAGACGTACGTACTTCCGAAGAAAATTCAATCACCCGTATCAAAGAATACCAACTGGTACTCAAACGGAAATCAGTGTAACTTTAAATTACTATTAAGTATTTTATTTAAAAAGCATGTCATATAAAAAATATTGAGAAAAGGCAAAATACGGAGCGTACCTGTGCCGATAGACATACAGTATCTTGCTTGCACTCTTCCGATTTTCTTACTTATATACTCTCGCTGTGCACAAACCACGGTGCATATTGAAAACCCCACTGATACAACCCGATCGTAAAAAAAGCATTTACTTGCCATAATTTTCACAAAACAGGTGCATTTATAATTTGACGTGAGAATTGAGCACATGCAGAAATGAGGGACTGGTTTTATCTGGCCTGCTCCAGCATAGCGCGAACCACATGTTAATGAAGACGGTCCCATTTTGGGGGAGGGGGGTCACAGGAATGGAGTTCGTCGTGGATTACGCTAAATATTATCAACATTTCATGCATATGGGGAAATAGAAAGTGACTCACAGGTAACGTAAATACCCAGTGGAACTCTCTATAAAGCTCCCATGGAGTTAAGGAAGACGTCATTTTTATTGTTGACAAATCAGTTATCCATGTAGGTGAACAGCGACACGTGTTCGTCAGATTTTGACAGCGTGTGGTATTTGGCGCCAAGAAGTCTGGGCGGTCGATCCCGCTGATCTTTCGGTCGATTGTAGTAAATGTAAGATCTTGCGGTGTTGACTTCAAGAACGTTTCCCCATCTGCATATATATTTCAATCGAACTTGAAAATAAATTGCTTATTCTTCCCAAACTTTTTATTGCTAGCAAACGCGATATATGGTCTATATGAAAGTGTTTACGACGTATTCTACCCACTGTCGATAATTGGTTTCATCCAGAATAGACCTTTTTTTAACCCCCCCCCCTCCCCAGTTACGGGCGTGATGAATCAGTCAGCGAGGGCAAGTCTGCTTAATTAGCAAAATTTGTATGTCTATAAGCACTATTATTGTCATCGGGGACAAAGGAAAAGACAGGTACGTAATGCTTCCAGATTAGATCTTCAGTTAATTGTTTCTTCCTCATTGACGAGAGCTATTGAAAGGACAACAATTGACAAAGGGCCGAGGCATGCAGCATCTATTTCACTGGCTTGAAAATTTACCGAGTCTTGTCGACGATGTGGTCGAACAATCGGAACAAGAAAAAAATTCTGTCCCATGATTTTGACGTATGGACTAATTGTTTGAGCCCAGAAAAATTAATTTCATAAAATAATTTTTGTGGTCGGATTGACTGGGCCCGTCGAAATGCTTGGCACATTACCATAGGTGACAGGGGTTAATGTGAACTGTTTGGAGTTGGGAGATGGTCAAGGATGCGCTCAGAAAAAATCTTGATATATACAAAATTTCATGTATACATTGTGATGCCTGTGCATTGTCTGTTGTGACGTTGAATGTGTCTGTATGTATTCTGATCATTGTCTATGTTATTATTGTCGCTGTATGTGTTTACGAATCTGAGGCTAGAGCAAAAATGTTAACAACTTGTGAAGAATCAGACCGTCGCCATAAATAAACGTTTGACTACGCCAAACTTCCCTATTTTGGTCACTGTGTTCTTTCTGTGTTGTAACTACTGTGTGTGTTTATAAATATATTTTTCATTTATGATGTATTTTTTTTTTTTTTTCAATAGAGATGAATATTTTCAAGGTGGAAAGGCTTAATGTTATCTGTTTGGTGTTTGGGGAGGGGGGGGGGGCGAGGATTTGCTTAGGAAAAATCTTCATATAGACAAAATTTCATGCACACATTCCGATGCCTGTGCATTGTGTGTTGTGACGTTGAATCTGTCTGTATATATTCCAATCACTGTCTGTATATGTCTGTTGTCATTGTATGTTTTTATTATAATATAATAATATATTTTGGTCACCTTAATTTCTGTGTTATAACCACTGTATGTGTCTATAAATATATTTTTTGTTGATGATGTATTATCTGTTTTCAGTAGAGATTAAGGTGTTTCCTGGATAATCATCATACTGAGGACAGCTGAGCTGATCTCAACCTGGTAACCTCAGCACAGGTCAGTGCAACAATGATATTGCCATACTGAAGATTCTTTTTAATCGAATTGTGACCATCGACACTATATGTGGTACCTGAGAAATTATCATTTTGGAAAATTATCACTTAGTTCCCACTGTTTGAAATATTTTCAAGGTGACAAGGCTTAATGTTAATTGTTTGGAGTTGGGGGATGGTCAAGGATGCGCTCAGAAAAAATCTTGATATATACAAAATTTCATGTATACATTGTGATGCCTGTGCATTGTCTGTTGTGACACTGAATGTGTCTGTATGTATTCTGATCATTGTCTATGTCATTAATGTCGCTGTATGTGTTTACTACTAGTATATTATAATATATATTTTGGTGTTATTTCTGTGTTGTAACTACTGTGTGTGTTTATAAATATATTTTTCATTTATGAAGTATTATTTGTTTTCAATAGAGATGAATATTTTCAAGGTGGAAAGGCTTATTGTCGCTGTATGTGTTTACTATATTATAAAAATATATTTTGATCAGTGTGTTCTGTTTTTTAACTATAGTGTATGTGTATATAAGTATATTTTTATTGATGATGTATTATCTGTTTTCAGTAGAGATGAAGGTGTATTTTTACTGGATTATCATTACACTGAGGACTACTGAGCTGATCTCAACCTCGCAACCTTAGGACAGGTCAGTGCAACAATGATATTGCCATACTGATGATTCTCTTTAATCAAATTGTGACCATCGACACTATACAGTAGTAGTAATAATTATGTTTCTGTTGTACAACGTTTCAAAAACATTTGAAATGTTTTAATCCCTGTCCTGTGAATAGAATATGGGACGGACAAACAATGGACAGCCGTATAAATCCCTTCAAAATTGGAACGCAAAAACACAATAGTTTAGGTGTAATAACACAATACCTTAGGCGGTTTCTGTGGTCCAGCGCGAGCGACACAGTCCGCTTTAACTAGGTGTTATTAACAGCAGGATACATCAGCCAGAAGGTCTCCATTGTTTGTTGTGGCGATAGGATTACAGCTGTAAGAGGCAAGGCTTGAACCCATGCTACCGCGTGCCACTAAACCGTCTCCCGTAGCGAACTGTCCTTTTGTTCACCAGTTTGGCCCGTGCAGCTGATTATGTTTTTAGTGTTGCTAACAAACTGCTAGTTAAATTTGTTATCAGTTATTTCGTTCAATATGAATTTTTCCGTAGTCAAAGATTGAACTAAGTATTGTTTGTTTGATTAACATGCATGAGCGTCAGCATCAACCTTAAAAAAATTCTTATTGATTTATAAATGTATAATTTATTTATAAACGTACTGCAATCAAGTATTTATAACATGAATGATAATGAATGAGGAATAAGGAAAAAAACAGAATATCATTTTCAAAAAGGAACAATATATGACAAATATATATTACTTATACTATATTTATATTATAATATTATATATAATATATAATATTTAAATTAAATTAGGTACATTGCAACAGGGGGAAGTCTGACATTGTGATTACACAATACATGAGAGCACGGTCAATTAACAGTGTAAATCATCAGTTAGGCCACACTTTTTTATTTTTATGGATGACATCCTCTGGGTACCCCAAAATTGGTGCGAGAGGGCGAAAAAAAAAAAAAACAGTCCAAAAATAAAAATACTGCTTAGGTAAAGGAATGCTGTCAGTACACAGCTTGAAACACAAATTTTACCACAGAAATACGTATCAAACTAACAATATGTCTTTATGATTATCCATGCTCTCAAAATAGTAAAGCATTGTGAATACTTCGTAGAAATGTAAAAAAAAAGTCATGAATAGATATACTTCTTATTACAAAATCTATTAAGGTTATTTCATGCATTTTGTTGGTATAGCAATCAATAAAACAAATATCAAACAAACAGTGTGTCTTTATTTGTATTCTCAGAATATTAAAGCATTTTGAACACTTCACAGAAATGTTTAAAAAATGATGCAAAGATATGCTTAATACTACCAAATCTATTAAAGGTCATTTCGGACGATGCCATTTTGGCTACTTCGACTCACACGGCCAAACCGTCAGGTGGCCTGTCCGACCTTCAGCCCACCAAATAGGCCTACCTCAACGTCCTTGTCGACCCTTTTTTCGCTACAGAAAACCTGGTAGCCTATGTGCTGCTTTGTACAGAATGTCACTGAAATTTTTCGGGCGATAATCGCTGGCGGCCGCCAGCCTTTCGCACAATTGTAAAAAGGTGATATCTCCATGCCCAATATCAATGGCATACCAATCCAAAACAACGGCCCCCGTTCTCTTTATGACTTTAATTGTCGTGTAATTTGAAAGTAATCCTAGAGATGAATTTGATGGCAAAGCGGCCACATTTCCATGTGGCGATAATACGCATGCGCAGAAAGCTCATTTCCTGGCAAATTCAATAACGACGTTTGCAACAACCGACTTCGTTGGGGGCTGGGGGGGGGATTTTTTTTTTTTTCGGAGAACGGGCGAAAATCGGTGCGCGCGCAGGATGTCATCCATAAAAATAAAAAAGTGTGGCCTTAAAGAGGAGGGGGTCTTACTATAGCTTGCTATCTACTGTTAAACGCAACTGTTACTCTCTTGAACGAGCTTAAAGGTTTTCCGCCAGACAGTCAGAATGACCTGAACGGAGCATATTCTTCAGATAACATGCCCAACTAACAATATTTGTCACCAAATACACAAATTAAAAGTTCATTTTGTAAATTTTTGACTTTAAAAAACGTCCTTTTAGCTTAGCCTGCGAGTTAATGAGCTACATGGTCAAGTGGCCCGATGACGACAATCATGCCACCGGAGGATAGAGAGAGACAAGCAGCGTGTTTAGCTGTCAAACTGAGCTGCATTGTCTACCAGTAAGATGACTTTTCCGGCTCCTGATAAAAGTTCATACTCATTCAAATCTCCTACCCGAGGGGACTATATCCTTGTGAAGCTGTGTATACCCAGCTAGAAAAGCAGTCCCTTATGCAGTCTGCTTGCAGTTTCCTTTACAGTCCCCCTATGGAGCCTGCTTTACAGTCTCCCTAGCAGTCCCCGCTCCTACAGCAGTCTCCTTTGCAGGTATCCTTAAGTATGGAGGGAGTCCCCTTGGCAGTCTTAATTTGCATTTTTGGAACGTGCTGCCAGGGGGACTGCCCTGGCAGTCTGCTTGGCAGTCCCCCTGGCAGTTTTAATTTGCATTTTTGGAACGCGCTGCTAGGGGGACCCGAGGGGACTAAATTCTCGTGAAGCTATAAAGCCATTTTCCGTCTATTCAATTCTTTAACTAGCATTTAATTATGGTTATCCCAAGTTGTATAAAACACTGCATTCCAATGACTTGAGAGTACTGTTGATCATTCCATATGAGGTCCACGTTATTTGTGAAATTCATTTTATTAAACCGTTGCGCCCTATGGCTCATCAGAATGAAATGCAATAAAAATATACAGTCATGAAAACAACATCAATACAGCTGCTAGTAGTAATGATAAAAACTCATCAGGCTGACGTTAATCTTAGCTCCGATGCACATTTTAAGTACTTTCACAAGTTGTTTAATTGTGAAACATAGTTAATGGATAACAATTTAAGTAGCTTGAAACCACTGTGCTTTGTTTAATAAATTTTTGATGTATTTCTTCCCAATCGTTCTATAGAAAAAACATTTTTAGTTCTTAAAGGAATAAAATGTAATTCATCCTCAATGTCATCTAAAATACATAGTTTACAGGCTCTTAATTTTTATTTGTTTGTTTACCTTCCAGTTTCTATAGTTAGATTATGCATGGGCGTAACTACAGTAGGCATACGGACGTGTGCACTGTGCGCAGTTTTTTTTTTTTTCTTTTTTTTTTTGCCAACCATGATATTATTTTATATAGATTTAGTTTATTTTTCACGGAATATAATCGAAAATCCTCTGCGAGTTGTAGTCACCTGTATGTACAAACCTTCTGTATCAATTGTAGTCAGCCTGTAGCCTTTGTCTTGAGAGTATCGAACGCACTCTCGCTGGCGATATTTGTCTCAGGTAAAAACTCTACCTGTGCGTTATTTTCAAAGAGCAGCTCCCACAGATCTGGGGGCACTAGATAAAATCTGGACACCAGGTTTATAAAGGAGCTAGAGAAACAAAGGAAGAATTTTTCCTGCAAAGCTTCATAGAAATTTTAACACGGATTTGATCAAGCTTAGACCTCCAAACTAACAGGGCGACATGGGCAGTTTTCACAAACAAATAATAAAACTTAAGTTTATGTTTCAGTTAGCCTCCTTTTAAATAAATATACCATTCAGGGTAAATAAGAATATTGAAACTTTATTAAATCGCGAGAACATTTTTGACTTAAATGATGATTTTATTATTAATAGAAATTAAGCTACTGTATGTGGTACATTTGCTGTGATAATGCTGTTGCATTAGTCTACATTTTGCTCTTTTTTACACCCAACATTCTTTTTAAAAAATCAGTATGTGCCTTTCTTATACCCCTTACCAGGTTAAATCTCCATGCATAATTTAAAATATACTAACGTACGTATCAAAACTGCACATTTAGTGAACACATTAAAGTAATCCTTTTTTAACATGCTACTAATAGCAAACAATGCTTTTTTTACCTTGGTCTGCTACATGTTTTGGGTTTGACAAAACTTACAAATTTGCAAAAAGTTTTGCGTACAGACGCAGAACTTGCATTATAGAATGATAAATCTTTTAAATTATTTAATATTTCAGTTGAAATAACCATTAGATTACAGCAGTTCCCATTTTTTCTTTAATATTACCGCTCTTCTTCCAGTTATTCCTCAACCACGTTTTCTTCCACAGAAGTAATGCCTGGGCATACGCATGTTTCAAGATACCCTGAGAGCAATCACTTTTATTAATGTTCGCAACCGTGTTTGAACTCAATTGTTAAATATCGATATTTAACGTCATTTAAAAATACCAATAAAGTTACCCCATGAAATAAAAGAGATATATTTAAAAATGTTAAAGCCCACCAAGAATCTGACGAGATGGATACCTGTCATTACCTGGCTTGGGAAGTGCAGCGGTGCATAATTAACAGGTTTTATTGTTAACGAGCAATTGGTCAACCACAGTGCATTTAGAATGCATCAGCAATTAGTAAGCTTGTTAACTGATGACAGTTAATTTGAAAGACTATCAGCTTTCAATATGATCTAAACAACTTGAGGTGACCATGATCTGGAGCATCACATCTATTATCACCAAAGTTAGTAAATAAGTCACGGAAGACCGTCACAGACAAAGAAAGAAGATTGTCAACGAGTGCTGTAATTTTGGTGAATCCCATGGCAATACACTGAGGCATAACGAAAATTGCTCAACTCCCTTCAACACAACTTTCCTAAACTTCTCTGTCTATATGCACCATGCAGCTCAGTTGAGTCTCAAAGACCGTTATCCTCATTGTCGTCACAGTACCACGTGATCCAGATCTGTTGCTTCATTTATGCATATTGAAGTGAGGTTTACTAAAATGCTTTTTTTCTACTAATAGATTGTTTTTATACTTTTTAAATGGCGGGGATCGATTAAAACACATCTATAGTGTATAGATTGAGTGCTGAATCTTCAAAATTTGAGAAATGGATTGTTATGTGTCTAATATCCTTTAACCATGCCTATACAATTACTGTGTCTCCAGCTGCCGTGCAGAAATGTCATGTCGAACATATTTTGCTACAGTTACAAACAGGGTGCACTAGCGACTTGTTTTAGATCACTCAAGTAAGAATGCATACATGCGATACCTTGGGAAAAACAATCAAGTATGCAACTGATCTCTTAATTGTAATTGCACAGTACATGTATCTAGACCTTTGTCCTAACTCAGTAGTTAGGAATAGGATGCTTGGACAAAAAGCTTCTATTCAACTTGCTTAGACCTAGGGCGTGATGCTGCTATCATCCGAGGAAACACCTACACTGAACCTTCTACCTTAAGTCCCCTAGCTAAAACAAAAACTGCCCCTTGAACCTGTCCATTTTTTAATCGTCAAAATGATTTGTGATTTCATTGAACGTCTTTGATCGAAAGCTTTTAAGTGACAGTAACCAAACCGTGTGCTGATTATTTATTAAAGCGTAAGTTAATTCATCATGATCTATTTTGTAAACAATACTTGCCTAGATTGTGTTTGGATTGATCGTCGTCACTGTTTGGCTACTCTCCTGTAATGCATGCTGAACGACAGACAACTTTTAAATATCATCTGCGTTACTGTGTAAATGACCACATTTAGTTAAAATATAGCGATGTCGGTGATGTAATCCATCCAACATATTTATATTTGTTCTTTTAAAACCAGTGTCAGGTTAACACCAAATCAAAGCAAGCCTTGCAGACTGGTTTTGTTTAAATTGTCGAAAATTCAATAAAGCTAAATAAAGCCGATCAGTGTTCATCCCAGCAATAAAACTGCATGAAGGATAAAAAGACTCAGTAACGAATTAACTTTCACAATGCTCTGTGCTTCAGGTTTCCAATAGTCCCGTGTAATACAATAACATTGAAGAGTATAGCCTGAGAGTAATATAAATATGAGGCTGTGTATGAAAGATTTTACAAATTAAAAATTCAAGAATTTAAACATGCTAGGTTCATGCACATCACTTAAGTCATTTCACAAAAATCGCACCTAATTGTTTCGATCAACTTTTATCGATCTCAACGCCTTGTCTGATCCACCTAAAAGAAATACAGTTAGCATGAGGAAAAGTAACACGTTTACATGTAGGCAAAAGGGGTATACTTCAATATTAATTGCAAACAATATCAACAGCGATTCAAGACCGTTGCCTGTCTTTCACACGTTTACAAGAACAAACGAAGGCTTAATAAAAGGAGTCGCGTCGCGATATCATATCTCTTTCCTTCGAACAAGCAAAGGGCTGACCCAAAGTAAGCTTTCTAAACTAATTTCCTTTTGATTGTACCGTGTATATTGTAATTACTCCACTTGCTCGCCTCCATTAATTGTCTTGTAAAAGTGACAAAGAATGTGTTGTTTTCATACTCGAGTTGAAAGAACTTTACATAATGCCTTTGCCTAGTTGTATAATGTCTTTATCAAGGTTATAATCAGTGTGAAGAGGGTGTCTTGCCTCACTTAAAAAGGGAGTTGTTATTCATACTAGTTGTTGCTTAACTTATGCTAACCTACTTTGCACAAATATAGTTTCAATAAATCGCCAAAATTAATGAACATTGTGTATCAAACTTCTTGATACGATTGAAATAAATGGACAAGAAGGATTACGGTATGAGCAAGGAGTTATAACTCCTTGGTATGAGTTACTATTTACCTCTGGTGTTAACTTCGCCATGCTATATAAATGAACAAATGTTGCAGATCATAACAAAAAACTTTATTATAGTGTTTTTATGACATATGATTTCCTCGGCTTTAACTAATCACCTGACGTTAACTATGTCTCCCCCCTCCTACCCCCCCCCCCCCCCCCGAAAAAAAAAACTGCTTCTTTTAATTTGTTTTTAAGGCAAAGAAGTCCATTAACCCTTTTACAGCATGTTATTATCGATATTTAAAAAAGTTAATTATTGTTCTCCGCTTTTCAGTGTTCATACCATTATCGGGGATACCTTGGGTTGAGGAACACTTATGTCGCTAGATTAATTCCATATGTTACTGGAATATATTTATAAGTACACGTTAAACTTTGTAAAGTCCCTATCGTCACACATCATAGATACTGAATTTTGTCTTGAATGAAAAAAATACCCTCAAATAATCGTTTTGTGCTTAAACCGTTCATAACTTGGACCAAGGTTTGATATACAGTGTACTGTAGCTACTATGACATTCCTCAAGTTGGGTCTGCTGGGGGAGGGGGGCATTTAAATGATAAACGAGGAAGTCTATCTGTAAAAGCAGCGGCGGCGGTTTAAATGATCGCTATCTCGGTTCTTTTTTTCTTTGACAGCAACATAGAAAGTGGTTAGGGAGAAAGTCACACAAAGACCCGACGTTGTTTTGTCTACACATTTCCTCCTTTTTTATAGCAATAACTATCGTCAATTCTTGAAACCGAGAAAGCAATCAAGTGATGGCATATTGAATATAGTCACTAGGTGCATTTCGCTGAGTGTTTACAAGATCTAGCAACACATTTTTTCGTCAACGTTATGGCTATGAATCTGACATCTGCCCTAATTTGTCAGATAACAAAAAATGCCGAAGGTAGCGGCGACGAACAGCGGCAATGTTTTTCTGAACAACTTGCCTCTATTAATTACTTGATGTAACAAAATAAATTTATACAGGCAAAATTTCATTCAAGGAACTAGTTCCAAGAAATGAACGCGTGTAAAATATAAGTCGGTACAAATATAAGTCATGCAACAATGAGTCTGTATTTAAAGTATAATCCCTACTGTTATGGGCGATCACCTTGATGCAAAACAGTCTATCGTTTCTTCCACTGCGAGTCCCTTTAATTAATGTATTGTATTACTCATTTTACCCATTTTATTTGACACTCTCTCTGTTTCTCTCCCTTTTCCTTTCTCTTGTTAGAAGGAGGGTAAATAATTAAGCACTCAAAATCTGCATCACCAATCTTCAGAAAAGAAAGAGTGAATGAACCATTGGGCTGGTCCACAACGTCCGACATAGCAGAATGAATCAAATAGCAGCTTTCACAGATTTAATTGCAGTTAGCTGTATAGTGTCACTATATACATAATCCGCTGCACGCGTGAAGCTGTTGAACAAAAGGATAGTTCTCTACAGAAGACCTTTTGTTTACATAAGTACTCTAAGGAGGCGTGCCTACCCAGGCGAGCAGGGAATTAGGCTAGTCACTATATTCCGTCAAAATCATTTAGCGACCCTATCATTATCACACTCTCTCTGTTGTATTTTCTGTCGTTATAATTGCATCTAATCTTCATATGGTAGACGGAAAAATATACACAAACTAAATACTAGGACCTGAGAAATCATCATTTTAGATAAGGTTCACTTAGGTCCCATTCGGTTTTATATATTTTCAAGGTACGTGACAAGGGTTAATGTGAACTGTTTGGAGTTGGGGGGAGGGGGGGTCAAGGATTCGCTTAGCAAAAATTTTGTTATAGACAAATTTTCATGCATACATTCCGATGCCTGTGCATTGTGTGTTCTGACTTTGAATGTGTCTGTATGTATTCTAATCACTGTCTATATATGTCTATTGTCGCTGTATGTTTTTATATATATATTATTAATATATTTTGGTCACTGTAATTTCTGTGTTATAACCACTGTATGTGTCTATAAATATATTTTTTATTGATGATGTATTATCTGTTTTCAGTAGAAATGAAGGTGTGTTTCCTGGATTATCATCACACTGAGGACAACTGAACTGATCTCAACCTAGCAGCCTCAGCACAGGTCAGTGCAACTATGATATTGCCATAGTGATGATTCTGTTCAATTGCAATGTGACCTTTGCCACTATATGCTGTACCTAAGAAATTATGATTTTGGAAAAGGATCACTTAGATCCCACTCAGTTTTATATATGTTCAAGGTGACAAGGGTTAATGTGAAATGTCACGAGTTGGGGGGAGGGTTTGCTTCGCAAAAATCTTGATATAGCCAAAATTTTATGTATACATTCTGTTGCCTGTGCATTGTCTGTGATGACATTGAATGTGTCTGTATATATTCTGGTCACTGTCTATGTCTTTATTGTTGCTGTATGTGTTTATTATAATATAATAATATATATTTTGATCACTGTGTTATGTCTGTGTTGTAACTACTGTATGTGTCTGCATATATATTTTTATTGATGATGTATTATCTGTTTTCAGTAGAGATGAAGGTGTGTTTCCTGGATTATCATCACACTGAGGACAACTGAACTGATCTCAACCTAGCACCCTCAGCACAGGTCAGTGCAACTATGATATTGCCATACCGATGATTCTGTTCAATCGCAATGTGACCATTGCCACTATATGCTGTACCTAAGAAATTATCATTTTGGAAAAGGATCACTTAGATCCCACTCAGTTTTATATATGTTCAAGGTAACAAGGGTTAATGTGAACTGTCAGGAGTTGGGGGAGGGGGGGGTTCGCTCAGCAAAAATTTTGATATAGACAAAATTCCATGTATATATCTTGATGTTTTGTGCATTGTCTGTCGAGACATTGAATGTGTCTGTATGTATTCTCATCACTGTGTATGTCTTTATTGTTGCTGTATGTGTTAATTATAATATAATAATATATATTTTGATCACTGTGTTATGTCTGTGTTGTAACTACTGTATGTGTCTACATATATATTTTTATTGATAATGTATTATCTGTTTTCAGTAGAGATGAAGGTGTGTTTCCTGGATTATCATCACACTGAGGACAACTGAACTGATCTCCACCTAGCAGCCTCAGCACAGGTCAGTGCAACTATGATATTGCCATACTGATGATTCTGTTCAATCGCATTGTGACCATTGCCACTATATGTTGTACCTAAGAAATTATCATTTTGGAAAAGGATCACTTAGATCCCACTCAGTTTTATATATGTTCAAGGTGACAAGGGTTAATGTGAGCTGTCAGGCGTTGGGGAGAGGGGGGGTTTGCTCAGCAAAAATCTTGATATAGCCAAAATTTTATGTATACATTCTGATGCCTGTGCATTGTCTGTGATGACATTGAATGTGTCTGTATATATTCTGGTCACTGTCTTTATTAACGCTTTAATCAAATCTAGTTCTACAACCTTACATCATCAGCAAAAAAGGTCAGTGCAACAATGATATTGCTACACTGGTGATTCTCTTCAATCCCATTTTGACCATCACTATATGTTGTAACTGAGAAATTAACATTTGTAAATGGGTTACTTAGATCTAAACCAGTTTTAAATATGTTCAAGGTGACATGGGTTAATGTGAACTGTTCAGAGTTGGGGGAGCGAGGGTTCCCTTAGCAAATATCTTGATATAGACTGTTACGCACGCAGCATTGCGTAAGTTTGTATCACATGCTTTTGCTTTACTAGTTGTCCAATGATCATGTGATGGAGAGCATGGGCTCTCCATTGGCCAGTCTTTTGAGAACTATTCACTCCACTTTACTACTTATACTGTATGCAGCGTATTTCTTTGGACAGTCTATCTTAGTTGAATAAGGGCGTATCGGGCATATGTCCTTGAATTTGTGTATAGCTTGGGGATGGGTCAATATTGAGTAAGTTACATATTTTTTTCTTTATAATGTACAACTTAAGTAATGTAATTATCTATGTAATCCAGTCATTCTTTGCTAGTGGTGCACTGCAGGGGGGCCATAACAAGAATGTTATTTAAATTTAGATAGCCAACCAAATTCTCATGACATCGTTGTGTATGTTTCAATAACAAATCAAAGAAGCTGCATGAGCAAGGAGGATGCTGTTATAAAAGCAAAATAAGAGAAAAAGCAGAAAATATATCGAAATTACCCTCAAAATGGCGTCCATTTTTGTGGAATTTCGACCCTACCTCTATTTCAGAACAGTTTGTTTAGGGTTTGAATGGATTATTGAAGCAGGAAATACATCTACTGCAAGAAGATATAATAAACAGAATGTGCAAATTGTTATTTAAATAAAAATTTATTTGAAGTCACTGAAAAATGATCACAAAATTAGCGTAACTTACGATACATGCGGTGTCCCACCCCGATGAAAATTTCATCTAATCCTATCTTTCCGTATTAAAACTGTTCAATCGTCCAAAGTAGTATGTCGGTTAATTAGTTTGTGTCACGAAGTCCATGATAATATCAGTTTTCTTAAGAATTTCACATTTATTGCTCAGCAAGGTCGATTTTTCTTCACCGCGTCCCAATATAACGTTCGCAATGCTGAAACTTCAGAGATTGATTTTTATCAGACGACTTTAAAATGCCGCGTGAAAATTATACATCGATAGCGATCTTCTTCCATACTCACTAACTGATGACGTCTTACACACGAATGGCTTCTTTTGCACACTGAAAAACCAGCTCAAACTGGCGCGTGTCCCATTCTGATAACATGTCGTGCAGTGACACTGTCGAGATAGGATGCAGGGCACAGGTGTAATTCCCTCGATTTAACCGCCACAGGATTGTTTATAGGGATCTTCTTTGTATGAAGGTGAGAAAAAATGAGTTCCGTTTCATTTTTCTTCAATTGTTTCAACATATTTGAATTACTTTTTTTAGTTTTGTCTTAAATTAAGCTGCTACACTGTATTCCGTGCATTTAAAATTTAACCGTCTGTAAAAACAGCAATAATGGATTACTCGCAACACTTAATTACGTCACGCAATGAAGCACCGAAAATGGGTGAAGAAAATGTGTCTCAGTAATGCATGTTTGCCACTCATAATGCACTGTACTTTGTTTGAATAAGCAATAAACTATTTGTGATCTTAGGTTATCCATTGTTCGTTATCAGAGTTAACAGATTCTTTGTGTGATTTTTTTTTTCAGAATCCCAAGAGTGGATGCCTTAGTGAGCACAGAACAGATATCACCATTGGTCCACATATGTCAGGAAGAATGTTATAATTATGAACTTTGTGTTACACTGAACTTCATTTTGTTAAATTTTGTATTTAACTGAACTTTATTGTGTTAAAATAATAATAAAAAATAATAATTCTGATAAAAAACTACAATCTGGAACATTCTTTAGATCAACTTTGTTCAGTGTGTGTCCCATGTGACAGAGTTACAGTAAATAAAATATGTACATTATTCCTCTGTGTTTGTCAATTCCATTTTAAAAGCATGTGAAAGTGGTGTGCCCCTCATGATTGAAGTGTGTATGGATAAAAGCAAAAATATTGTTATTATTTACATGATTATAAAAAGTTTTTGTACCCGCGTCAATAATGTTACCGTGACCCACATATTCACCATTTTTATTAATTATGAAATGTGGATTAAATTCTTCAAAACCAGTCTTGAAGCATTGAGACAACACCCCCTTATGATTTAAACTAAAACTGAAAACATTCCATTAGACTTTCAATAGTTTGTGCAAAATATATTACCCAGGGCATGGACATAATAAGCAGAAGGACATGAAACGCTGAGCTAGATCAAAGGATAATCGGCTTAAAGTGAGCTCTTCGCAAAACCATGTGCATTCGGATCACGTGACCTCCCGTACAGGTAGCGAGCATATCGCAGTTGTCGATGACTTTTTGTGTCATTTGGGCAGGTAGTTCGCAATAACGTGAGTCAATCCTTCGGGTGAATGGGACAATAAACTTATAAAGATTAAGTATAAGTACAATTTGTTCTGTCATTTTGGAAACTATGTGAGAATTTGATATGTTTGTTCACGGAGGAATTCAAAATGCCCTATGTGGTAAAGGCAATCTTGTTTGTTGCTGTAAAATGAGCATTCAAAATTGTACAACTGTAGTGTAGTATGCTTGTTTTCAGCTATGATCCGATTGGAAAATATTTCTAGTGTCAAACTTTTCTCTCTATGTGAGAAATTAGCCCGAGACGCGGCAATAATGAAACCTTCAATCGTGTCTTGAATTAAAATGACGCAATTCCTCTCCGATTTATTCAACTCGCTGACATCGTTTTGGGTCTGGTATTTTTTACGTACCGTTTAGATAAAAGTGGCATTTACACTGCTGTGTACTATATGTATAGGTTTATGTTACTTGCTCATGTGAGCCCGAATTATATAATGATAATTAATATTTTTAGCTTTCAATATGGGCTTTCGTTGCAATAGGGCAACACACACGCATTCTTGACGCACAAAAACGCACCTGGGGGCCTTTTAATATTCTTTTATCAATGTTGACATTAACACTGCTCTAAAGTATATATAATTTTACACATTACCGGCTATAGTCTGCTCCAGTCTGAGAATGATAATTATTATTTTTTAACGTTCAATATGGGCTCTCATTGCAATACAGCACCACACACACATTCGTTACGCACAAAAACGCACCTGTGGGCCTTTTAATATTCTTTTATCAAAGTTGACATTAACACTGGTCTGAAGTATATATATATTTACACATTACCGGCTACGATCTGCTCCAGTCTGAGAATGATAATTATTATTTTTTTTTAACTTTCAATATGGGCTCTCATTGCAATACGGCACCACAAACACATTCGTTACGCACAAAAACGCACCTGTGGGCCTTTTAATATTCTTTTATCAAAGTTGACATTGACACTGGTCTGAAGTATATATACATTTACACATTACCGGCGATGGTCTGCTCCAGTTTGAGAATGATAATTAATGATTTTTCATTTTTAAATTGGAGTCCCTACACAACGTAGAGACGATGGACAAGCACCCTCACTGGTCTTTTAATTAAAGTATAAATGTGGACATGTACACATGCAAACTTCATGATTATATTTACTTGGGTAATGGTTGTGATTAAAGTCTTACCTCTGTAATTGGCTTGCTACATTGCATTATCTTGTTATCAGATGCATTTGGATGGCACCTACCTGGCTTTATTAGTCAACATGCTTCTAAACAAGTTATATATCAGCTCGACATATACCTATCAATACAATCTTGGGAACGATAACAAGTATAAACAAAGGCCAGAGCTCGTTTTAATGAGGTAACAACAGAAGATACTGAAAACCCGAAACAAATTTCCACGTGTTGGTGCAAGTCTGTGTGCTCACAACTGCAAGATGGCGGCAATGCTGTATCATAGCAACCACGAGGGACTGCGAGAAATTGCATTATCAATGCAGAGAAACAATAGAAATGCATTGAAGCAGAGCGCACGCTACCTTGATAATAAGCTGTTCAGACGCCCGTGGAGCTATCAAAACAGATTATGTGAGACAATAGGCGAATGTTTACCCGAACGCACATAGCTTCAAAGGAAGATGCCGCGTTTCACGTCCTTCTCTAATTAGGTCCATGCCCAGGGTAACGCATCTTGGATTTGTTGGGTATAGCTGTTCAACTCTCCTGTGTGCCCTAAAAAGGGCAGCTGCTGTTTCCCTTTTTATGAAATGATAAACTGTGATGGTGTAGCTATCACATCGCAAAATTACAGCTTCCCAGAGAAAGTTTGAAATTTTCGGTCAAATTCAACATTTTGTAACCACTAGCAAAGAATGACAGAATCATTTCTTTATAAGTGTAAATTTATTAATGTATCTTTATATTAAAGTGACTTATTTTGTTATGTTCTTTTTCTTTTTTAGGCCACCACACAAATAAATAAATAGAATAAAGCAAATGGTTATGCTTGTCTGTTTATTGTGAAATGTGCGTGTGCCACTGACCAAAAAATTTCAACCCCTACGGCTGTGCGCAACATAGACAAAATTTAATGTATACATCTTGATGCTTGTGCATTGTCACTTGAGACACTGAATGTGTCTGTATATATTCTGGTCACTGTGTATGTCTTTATTGTTGCTGTATGTGTTAATTATAATATAATAATATATATTTTGATCACTGTTATGTCTGTGTTGTAACTACTGTATGTGTCTACATATATATTTTTATTGATGATGTATTATCTGTTTTCAGTAGAGATGAAGGTGTGTTTCCTGGATTATCATCACACTGAGGACAACTGAACTGATCTCAACCTAGCAGCCTCAGCACAGGTCAGTGCAACTATGATATTGCCATACTGATGATTCTGTTTAATCGCAATGTGACCATTGCCACTATATGCTGTACCTAAGAAATAATCATTTTGGAAAAGGATCACTTAGATCGCACTCAGCTTTATATATGTTCAAAGGTGACAAGGGTTAATGTGAGCTGTCAGGAGTTGGGGAGGGGGGTATTGTTCATCAATAAAAATATATATGTAGACACATACGTAATCAAATCTAGTTCTACAACCTTACATCATCAGCAAAAAAAGGTAAGTGCAGTAATGATATTGCTACACTGGTGATTCTCTTCAATCTCATTTTGACCATCACAATATGTTGTAACTGAAAAATTAACATTTGTAAATGGGTCACTTAGATCCAAACCAGTTTTAAATATGTTCGAGGTGACTGGTTAGTGTGAACTGTTCCAATTTGGGGGAGCGATGGTTCCCTTAGCAAAAATCTTGATATAGACAAAATTTCATGTATACATCTTGACGCTTGTGTATTGTCTGTCGAGACATTGAGTGTGTCTGTATGTATTCTGATCACGATGTCTTTATTGTTGTTGTATGTGTTCAGTATAATATAATAAGATATTTTGATCTGTGTTATTTCTGTGTTGTAACTACTGTATGTGTCTCCATATATATTTTTATTGATGTATTATCTGTTTTCAGTAGAGATGAAGGTGTGTTTCCTAGATTATCATCACACTGAGGACAACTGAACTTATCTCAACCTCGCAGCCTCAGCACAGGTCAGTGCAACTATGGGTGCATTCCCAGAGATTAAGATCGATCCAGAGATTTAGATTTAGATCGACCTAACTCCCTTCACGCTAAATTGCTGTCAGCTGAGCGCACACCATAGTTAATTACCCCCTTACTGCTTTTAGTAGGCGGGACAGACACTTAAGCCGGCTAAGCTGACAGTAATCTAGTGAGACTTCCCACAGGGATAGATCAATCTTAAATTTATGGGAATGGGATCTATGATATTGCCATACTGGTGATTCTGTTCAGTCGCAATGTGACCATTGCCACTAAATGTTGTACCTGAGAAATTATCATTTTGGAAAAGGATCACTTAGATCCCACTCAGTTTTATATATGTTCAAGGTGACAAGGGTTAATGTGAACTGTTAGGAGTTGGGGGGCGAGGGTGCGCTTAGCAACAATCTTGATATAGACAAAATTTTATGTATACATTCTAATGCCTGTGCATTGTCTGTTGTGACATTGAATGTGTCTTTATGTATTCTGATCACTGTCTATGTCTTTATTTTCGCTGTATGTGTTTATTATAATATGATAATATATTTTGAACACTGTTATGTCTGTGTTGTAACTACTGTATGTGTCTACATATATTATTTTTATTGATGATGTATTATCTGTTTTCAGTAGAGATGAAGGTGTGTTTCCTAGATTATTATCACACTGAGGACAGCTGCATTTCATCTGTTCACCATCTAGTTCTACAACCTTACATCATCAGCAAAAAAAGGTCAGTGCAACAACAATATTGCTACACTGGCGATTCTCTTCAATCCCATTGTGACCATCACCACTATATGTTGTAACTGAGAAATTAACATTTGTAAATGGGTCACTAAGACCCCATTCCCAGAGATTAGATCGATCTACTTTGGATCGACCTAACTCCCTGGGGGTTCACGCTAAATAGCTGTCAGCCAAGCGGGCACGAAAGTTAATTACCCCCTTACAGCTTGTAGTAGCAGGACGGACATTTAAGCCGGATTATCTGACAGTAATTTAGTGAGACTCCCCGCCGGGATAGATCGATCTAAGAGCTCTGGGAATACGCCCTAAGATCCAAATCAGTTTTAGATATGTTCAAGGTGACAAGGGTTAATGCGAACTGTTTGGAGTTGGTGGGGCGAGGGTGCACTTAGCAACAATCTTGATATAGACAAAATTTCATGTGTACATCTTGATGCCTGTGCATTGTCTGTTGAGACATTGAATGTGTCTGTATGTATTCTGATCACTGTCTATGTCTTTATTTTTCGCTGTATGTGTTTATTATAATATGATAATATATTTTGATCACTGTGTTATGTCTTTGTTGTAACTACTGTATGTGTCTACATATATATTTTTATTGATGATGTATTATCGGTTTTCAGAAGAGATTAAAGTGTGTTTCCTGGATTATCATCACACTGAGAACAGCTGAATTCATCTTTTCACCATCTTGTTCTACAACCTTACATCATCAGCAAAAAAAGGTCAGTGCAACAATGATATTGCTACACTGGTGATTCTCTTCAATCCCATTGTGACCATCACCACTATATATATGTTGTAACTGAGAAATTAACATTTGTAAATGGGTCACTTAGATCCAAATCAGTTTTAAATATGTTCAAGGTGACATGGGTTAATGTGAAATGTTCGGAGTTGGGGGAGCGAGGGTTCGCTTAGCAAAAAACTTGATATAGACAAAGTATCATGTATACGCATCTTGATGCCTGTGCATTGTCGCTTGAGACATTGAATGTGTCTGTATATATTTTGATCACTATGTCTTTATTATTCCTATCTGTTTATTATAATAAAACAATATATTTAGATCACTTTGTTATGTCTGTGTTGTAACTACTGTATGTGTCTACATATATATTATTTATTGATGATGTAGTATCTGTTTTCAGTAGAAATGAAGGTGTGTTTCCTGGATTATCATCACACTGAGGACAACTGAACTGATCTCAACCTAGCAGCCTCAGCACAGGTCAGTGTAACTATGATATTGCCATACTGGTAATTCTCTTCAATCACAATGTGACCATTGTTGTATCTGAGAAATTATCATTTTGGAAAATGCTCACTTAGACCGCATTCACAACGATTTGAGCCAGGCTTTACAAATCCTGGGACTAAAAATGGCGGACGCACATGAAAGGAAAACCACCTAATCTTTTAATAGTCTCTCCGCCTCTCACACGCCTCCCCACACGTTGTCCCTGCGGGGCACAGTCATTAAATCTCGGCTCTTATATCATATCTTATATGTGTATTTGATTTACCCAATTAACTCCAACTTTTTTTCTTATACTTAGGCAAAGTGGAAAGGTATTATTCACTATGTAAGAAATGAGCATCTGTGACTTTTTGGAGATGGGTAAGGACCAGGGGAATGTGAGCATGGGCCTCTGGAGGAAGAGGATTGAAGAAAGAGCTAGGTGCACTGGCTGCAGCCTAGGTCTGCTATGTATCATGCCCTCAGAGCAGTGGTTTCCAACACCAGACAGCATTCCTCTTTGTGTTAATTACAGGTTTTAATCTGTACTTCCAGCAGTTGTGACCGTCACACTTACTGTCTTGTGCATTATATTAAAGTCTGTGTCTGCTCCTTTCAATCAACATCAGTACATTTGACATAGATTACCACTATATGAACCATGTATAATATTTTGAATGAGAGAGAACCATTTGTAGCATTCTGGACACCTATTTGAATGAAGTTATTGAAAGCATCAGTGCTTACACCCTGGTATACTGTCCAAAGCAGCAAACCTTCCATCCTCCAGCGTCCACAGCACCAACCTGTTGGCCATCCTGGAATACAGGCAGACAAACACCTGGCACTTCAAATAAGCAAAGATGGAGATGTGACGTGTAACTTTTTGAAACAAAATGTTTGTAATATATTTTATGTTATTTTCATTGCCATATTTCTACAGATCTTTCCCTTCACTTGTAGTATCACATTGGCTGTACTAATGACGAAAAAAAAAATTGTAAGTGCTATAGGCAGAGTACAGGTGTCAAGGAAGTGCTATGTTCTTATAAAAACGATTGAGAGTCTTATAGGATCATTAAGAGAATAAGAAGTGCATTCCATCTTCAGATAGTTATGACATGCGGAAGAGAGAAACTGTTGTATGTTAGATATTATCCAAATTAAAGCTACCTTTATGGTGTTGCGTGTAAACTAAGTGAGTTTGTGTCAAGAGGTATGTCTAAATTGATCGCATGCACTTGGTGTGAATAAGCCTTTGCCTTTTTCTCATACTGAGGTACAGATGGTATTGTGACAGAGTGGAGATTTAACTGTGATGTTGATGGACTTAAACATCTGCTCTTTCATGGGCAGAAATGATCAAACTTTCAGATACATAATTTTATGATCACAAAATTATATTTCTAAGTAGCATTTGTGTTCTTTACTACAATGGAATAGAACCATAGAGCAACATACTTTTACTTTTGTTGCTACCACTCAATAGGAATATTATCATTTTAAGAAAATATAACTTAAATAATACAATATCTATAAAATTCACAATTTTCCTCCATTGAAAAATTTGAGTTATTACCATATGTATGGTGGTATCAGTTAAGGTTGTTGGGGGTATTTAGTATTTTGCAGATGTAAATAGTCTTCCCTACATAGCCAAGTTGCTCAAGAATAGTACAGGAATTTGGGGCACTTGGGATTTTATTTATTCACAATTTATAAAGTTTAACTCCATGGTCAAATTTATATGTTTTAGTTAGGTTGTTTTGTAGGATAGTTCAGTAATGGAGTCATTTTATCTTTTATCTCTGTCATCAGCAATAAGCCTAGGCAACTTTGTATTATTATTAAGCTTACACCAGTACCCTGTGCATGTTCAATTCCCTCCATGCCAGAAAAGATGGTTTTCATTAGATGTTTAAGGGGCCATTCCCATACCCCATCAGACTAGCAGGATCGATCTATCTGCAAATCTCTAATTTGCATTTAGTTTAAGCATGCATGAAAGTTAATTACCCCCTAGCTGCTTCCGTGGGTGTGACAGACATTTAAGCCACTTAAACTGAATGCAATTTAGCCAGAATCCCCTTGGAATTGGATCTGTTTTGCTAGACAGTATGATAGGCTTATGGGAACCCAGTCTAAGAATTGTTATACTCTTTGTCTAAATGGTGAAGGTATAGATAGTCTGGATTATTTGCACATTAGAGTATATGAGATTAGCATATGAAGTAGTACTTATTATGTCCATACAACCTTTTAGAACCCATATCCTGCACTTGCCAATTGCATAATGGTAGTTGTAACATTTACTACATGTATAACAGATTATACAGTACATTGGTGAAATGGTGGACCTGTGTTAGTTTTAATACATTTTAATGAGGAACACTTGTACTATTGTTATCCAGATATACTGCTAATAATGCTATTGTAAATAAAAATATATTGCTTTCTGTAAAGTTCACGTTTGTTTGTTTGTTTGTTTGTTTGTTTGTTTGAGGATGAAATAAACCAGTGGTTGGAATTATGAGCCTGAGTTTCTGGACATCAATTCCCTGCGGGCAAATTATGTTGTTTTAAATTATGTTGAAATAACGTTGAACCATAACGTTGATAATACATTGGATAAACATTGGATTTGAAAGTTGACTCAACGTCAGATAACAACATTGTATCAACCCCAGTTGTTAGACAACATTCTTGCATGAAAAGACATTAAAATGACCTCTACCTGTCTATCTATAACAGGGTACCAAGAACTGTCAACTTTATTAACTTCACTCCATCACATTTACAGCAACTAATTCATCCTAGTATTAGCTGACCTTGCAAGGACTTCAGTTTATTGGAATGTATTTCTGAATAACAAGTTAAGAAAATTCACTAGTTCAC
This sequence comes from Lingula anatina, assembly GCF_051362555.1. Taxonomy (NCBI): domain Eukaryota; kingdom Metazoa; phylum Brachiopoda; class Lingulata; order Lingulida; family Lingulidae; genus Lingula; species Lingula anatina. Next base: position 20,503,957 of record NC_141771.1, on the reverse strand, counting down.
TAAAGACACAAAACAACTGTCACTTTTACTTTAAAACACTTTTTTTATTATTTTGATAAAGTAAGTTACAGTATTGATAAACAAAGTATCACGTTTTCAATAATTAATATTTTAAATTACAATCCATGTCTGCAAGGTTGTGTCAATGACCAAAATACAACGTTGAGTCAATGTCACATTATGACGGTGTTTTGATGTGGCTGGATCAAGGTTGATTTTACGTTGAATTTAAGTAGATCAACGGCAATTCAACGTATCAACCAGTTTTCAACATTGATCCAGCGGGACTATGCCTGCTGGGATTGGACTTGAAAATTGGATCAACGTCAAATAACAATGCTGTATCAACATCAGATAACAACATTGTATCAACCCCAGTTGTTAGACAATATCTTTGCATAAAAAGACATTAAAACGACCTGAAATGTTTTATTTTTATTCAAAAACACAGGTAAACAATTATAACGTATACTAAACAACATTTAGCTCCTAAACACATTTAGCTCCTAAGCGCCTGTTTTGTCTCATTTTTTCATTGCATTTAGCTCCTAGGCACATTTTGCTCTTAAGTATGTTACACGCTTTTGGTCTGAGTGTGTTTAACAGCATGACGTGTTTGATGGCTGAATATATGTAGGGTGTTTATGTTTGGCTTTTAGGTGAGGGTTACAACGGTTTAGCTACACACATATATAAGAAAGTCAGGGTCACCTCAGCCTGTTATGTTAATCTATCGATCCATAACAGGATACCATAAACCAACAACTTCATTAACTTTACTCACATATTTAGCTTGAATTAATTATCCTTATGTTAACTGACCTTGTGAGGAAGTTTAGTAGATTATATTTCTGAAAAACAAGTTGGGTAAAATCGCTAGTTCACTATATAGACACCAAACAACTATCATTTTTACTTTAAAGCACCATTTTTTATATTTTGATAAAGTTTGTTACAGTATTGATCCCAGCAGGCAAATTATGTTGTTTTAACGTTGAAACAACGTTGAACCATAACGTTGAGTAGACATTGAATAAACGTTGGATTTGAAAGTTGTGTCAACCTCAGATAACAACGTTGTATCAACATCAGAAAACAATGTTATATCAACCCCACCCAGCAGGAAATTAGCCTGGATGTGTTTAGCAGTAAGACACATTTGATGGCTAAATATATGTAGGGTAGAAATGTATGGCCTTTAAGTTAGAATTTCCAAGGTTTAGATTAGTATATAGAGTTATTTTCTTATATATAACAAAGTCACAGTCACCTCAACCTGTCTATCTATAACAGGTTACCAAGAACGTTTAACACCATCACATTTACAGTAACTTATTTATCCTAGTGTTAGCTGACCTTGCAAGTAATTCAGTTTATTGGAATGTATTTCTGAATAACAAGATAAGAAAATTCACTAGTTAACTAAAGACACAAAACAACTGTCACTTTTACTTTAAAACCATTTTGTTATTATTTTGATAAATTTAGTTACAGTATTGATAAACAAAGTATCACATTTTCAATAATTAATATTTTAAATTACAATCCATAACTGCAAGGTTGTGTCATTGACCAAAATACAACGTTGAGTCAACATCACATTATTACGGTGTTTCGACATGGCTGGATCAACATTGATTTGACATTGAATTTAGGTAGATCAACGGCAATTCAACGTATCAACCTGTTTTCAACGTTGATCCAACGCAACTATGCCTGCTGGGAATTATTACCCACGGCAACATATATACCATACAGCTGCCGTAAATTCTTGGCCTTTATATAAACAACATATCACCTTTTTAATAATTAATAATACTGACTCTACATGGACTCAATATAATTTAAATTATGATCCATTGTAGGGGTCCATGTTCCACCCTACCCAGGTTCTTCTAATATTTCACTTGTCACTGATTCATGGGAGAGGGAATATAACCACAAACTCACATATTCAGTTCCAAGTCTAAAGTCCCTTTATTAGGTCCAAACATTCAGCATTTATACACATTATCTACAGGGAATCTACAGTACCTGCATGCCACAGTGGCAGCAACTTATTTAAATACTAATTGCAATGCAATAGATGACTAGTGAGAGTTTCTTCTTATCAGTACTTATTAGGTATACCTATACAAAGGATGATAAATATTCATGCAAGACTGAAGCAAGTTGAATGCTAATATGCTGACTGATTATATAAACATAATATGTAAATGAGTGAGTTCATCACCTGCATTTAGTGGACTTTAACACCATGTGTAGGATCATGACGACCAAAATACAACGTTGAATCAACGTCACATTCCCTTAGCAAAATGAAAAGTGTGCAGCACATGTGCTGCAAATGTACCGCATATGTGTGGCACACTCTAGAGTGTGCAGTAGACAGCTTTGGGGAGTGTGCAGAAGTGTGCGGTAAAAAATCTTCCATAAGTACAGATAGTGTGCAGAAAGTATGCAAAAGACTTGGTATTTTAGATTAAAAACCTTATCATTTGATTATTTAATATGCACCAATACAAGATACATGTACATGCACTGCCATTGACAATTACACAAACAAAATACTTCAATACACATTTTACTTTATATCCATCAATTAGAAATAATCAATGCTTATATAAAATTTTAATTATTTTCATATATACACTGTAAGTGGCAAGTACACTATGATAAATAATACACTATTGTGAGCTATAGTGGGTATTTTTGTTGCAGGCCAGAGAGAAATCCAGACAAAATTTAAATCACCCTAGAGCAAATTGAAATCTATTCCTGTTTGGGAATATGCAGTTTTAGCTTTTCCTTTGAAAACAATTAAAATGCCAAAATTAGTCCAACAAACAAATGAATAACATTATGTAAAGCTAGTTATTAATTGTATTGTTCTAACAAAAAATGGTCTTTATTACCTCACTCAAAGTATGAGAATAGGTCAAGGGCAATATAAGTTTAACAACATCTAATAGAAAAATGCCTAATCAACCTTTTAAACTCATTCATTAAATCACAACTTTTGCAGTGCCATACCCACTATTAAAAAAATTATCAGGATGTATCAAAAACAGTCATGAAATCTAGGATTGTGGTAAATTAAACATGACTCCTACTAGTATAATCTTGACTTCGCTACATAGTTAATTTTCACAAAAAGATAAAAAACAGTATATAATGTATTTTTACCATTTTTATGATGATATTCACTTGCTTCTTATTTCTTCTATTATATTAAAAGTCAACCTTAACATTTAGTCTCTCATAAGTCCCTCATAAAGGATGGGAAGCAAGGACAAATTAATAATTTTAAAGATTTATCTTATTATAAATCATGCTCAATCACACTTAAAGCCTAAAGTTTAACAGTCAACTGATGTTAGAGAATGTCCTACGTACTCCACCAGCCATAACAACAGATTTAACTGTGAATTTCTTTTGTTAGCCTGGCACCTATTATTAGGTCACTATTCCTGTAGCTACAGTATTGTTACACCAATTACAGTAACCACCTATTTGGTGTTATCAGATATGTGGTATCCTGTCTATGGGACCATTCCCACAGATATTTTGATGGATCTATCCCCCTGGGAAGTCTCACTAAATTGCTATCAACAGAACCAGCTTAAATGTCTGTCACGCCTAGTAAAGCTGTTAGGAGGTAATTATCTTTACTCCCTAGCTGATTCGGTAAGCGTGACAGACATTTAAGCCTATTGAGCTGATAGCAATTTAACGTGAACCCCCAGGGAGTTAGGTCAAAGTATTAGATCTAAGTATGGGAACCCTGCATTGCCATAGATTTATATCAATCCATCTAGATCGACCTAACTCCCTGGGGGTTCATGCTTAATTGATGTCAGCCAAGCGCGCACGGTAGTTAATTACCCCCTTACAGCTTTTAGTAGGTGGGACAGATGCTTAAGCCGGCTAAGCTGACAGTAATCTAGTGAGATTCCCCACAGGGATAGATCGATCTAAAATCTGTGGGAATGGGGTCTAAGTCTTTGTTTATATGAGACGAGCAGCAAATGAGTGAAGGCTTAGTTTAAATTCAGGTGCATAGTGGAAGAATACAGAGTGTAGAAAAATTGGATTGAGGAAGGTATGTATTACAGTAATGCATTGGATCATTTGGGCATCTAATCAAATTGAAAATGAGAAAATTGATCTAATTTGTAGTGTACATTGTAAACATTATATCTATATTACATTTAATACGTTATAATTTATAAAGTATACTTCCCTTTTAGACAACAAAGAAACAAGGATACAGAATGCAATCACTGTTTAGTCTCTTCATTTCTTATAAAACAATGATCAATTGCTCATCAAAATGTTTCTTCAAATGCAGTTGAATCTAAAAAAAAATTACATTTCATTTAATTTTTGGTTTGTGGTTTATTAAATATTATCTATATAATTTTATCTGTCTCTTACTGTGTTACTTGAACAAATGCATATTTGTTGAAAAATTGTTTATTTCAGGTGATCCTAGAGAGTAGACAACATATGGAACCTGGCATGACAAGACTAGAAGTGACAGACTTTGCTGTGAATATCTATAGTTGGTGGCTCATTGAAACTCTCTCAAAGTGTACCAAAAAGTCAAGGACCTTTGTGATAAAGAAGTTACTACAGAGTTTTTTCAGCCCACAAGAACTGTCAGCAACAGTTTCTTTTGTGAAGGATTCTCTAGTTGAAAGAGCTGTGCAGAGTATGTTTTAAAAGAGAACAACACTAACTGCAAGTTGATTATATCATTCAACAATACTTTTTATGTACAGACACAGATGTGTCTGTACATATAGCCATCACCTGCGTCTGTCGTCGTCGCCATCATGCACTTTTACCGATAACACAATAAGTGGAAAACTGTTTTTGCTTTTGGCTCCAACTTACAGAACTGATGAATATTCATAATATGCAGGTCAAGTTCGAAAATAAGCATGTTCGGGCCATTTTCAGGGAAGTTATGCTGTTTTTTTCACTTTTTTCAGCATATATGCAGCACCGATAACACGATAGGTGGAAAAATATTTTACCTTTTGGCTTGAAACTTATAAAACTGATGAATATTTATAATATGCAGGTCAAGTTCGAAAATCAACATGATCGGGTCACTGGTAGGGAAGTTATGCTGTTTTTTCACTTTTTATGTACAGACACAGATGTGTCTGTACATATAGCCATCATCTGCGTCTGTCGTCGCCGTCGCCGTCATCGCCGTCGCCGTGCACTTTTACCGATAACACGATAAGTGGAAAACCATTTTGCCTTTTGATTTGAAACTTGCAGAACTGATGAATATTCATAATACGCAGGTCAAGTTCGAAAATCAGCATGATCGGGTCACTTTTAGGGAATTTATGCTGTTTTTATTTCAATTTTTTCAGCATATATGCAGCACCAATAACACGATAAGTGGAAAAACCATTGTACCTTTTAGCTTTAAACTGACAGAACTGATAAATATTTATAATAAGCAAGTCAAGTTTGAAAATCAGCATGATCGGGTCATTTTTATGTACAGACACAGATGTGTCTGTACATATAGCCATCATCTGTGTCTGTCGTCGTCGCCGTCGTCGCCGTCGTGCACTTTTACCGATAACACGATAAGTGGAAAACTGTTTTTTATTTCAGCTTGAAACTTACAGAATTGATGAATATTCATAATACGCAGGTCAAGTTCGAAAATCAGCATGATCGGGTGACTTGTAGGGAAGTTATGCTGTTTTTTCACTTTTTTCAGCATATATGCAGCACCAATAACACAATAAGTGGAAAACCCTTTTTACTTTTTGGCCTGAAACTTACAAAACTGATGAATATTCATAATCCGCAGGTCAAGTTCGAAAATCAGCATGATCGGGCCATTTTTAGGAGAGTTATGCTATTTTTTCACTTTTTTCAACATATATGCAGCACTGATAACACAATATAAGAAAAACAGATAGGCCAATTGTCATTATACTTACAGGAGTGGTCAATCTTACTAAAACGCAGGTTGAGTTCCAAAATCAGCATAATCGGGCCATTATTTTAGAAGTTATGCTGTTTTTTCACATTTCCTGAGATTCAATTGTTAGGCATGTTAACAGTCTCATTATTGAACTAATAAGATACGTAAAAGTGTTTGTTTGACATTTCCTGCATCTTTATGACACTGTTAGTTGATTATGTAAAAATGATGGTAAACTTGATATCGTGTATTGTGTAATTAAGTGTCAAAAATGGAAATAAACTCATATCATTGCAGTTTGTCAGATTCAATCATCTACTATCTTCAGAATCTCAGAATGGAGGAAATTGGACATTTAACACTGTTCTATTGATATTTTTCCCATCTCATCAATTTTCTTAGTTGGTCATATACAAATGGTAGTAAACTGTTTATTTTGTTTTATGTTAAAAAAGTGTTTTAAAAATGGAAGTAAACCCATTGCAGAACAGTGCTGTCATGTTTCAGCATATATGCAGCACCGATAACACGATAAGTGGAAAACCATTTTACCTTTTGCCTTGAAACTTACAGAACTGCTGAATATTCATAATACGCAGGTCAAGTTCGAAAATCAGCATGATTGGGTCATTTTTAGGGAAGTTATGCTGTTTTTCACTTTTTTCAGCATATATGCAACACTGATAACATAAGTGAACAAGGCAGCAAAGCTGTCAAATGTACAGACAAAAAACAGAAAATAAAGATGCAAAAAAGGTAATTTTCTCAATTTTGATGCAATGATAAATAATGCTTATAATAGCACTGTCAGTCACCACTGAATTTTAATCATGCACAACAGGTAACATGTCAATAACAGGAGCGAACCCAGAGATATTTTCTGACAGTATTCGAAAGTATCTTTTTTTGATCAATCCTCCATTTTGATGGTCTTCCAACAGAAAAAAATAGATACCAGTCAATATAAACTTAATAACCTGACTGTCTTCTGGAAGACCCAGAAGATGGTCTCAATCCACCCCTTCAATAAGATTACAGTTTCAGGACCATGAAAGTTCAAATTCACATGATGAAAGTCTCAATATTTGAATAAATATGTAAAAAATAGGTCATTTTGTCAATTTTGATTCAAAAATAAATAATACTGTCAATCAACACTGAATTTTAATCATGAACAACAGATAACATGGTCAAAAACAGTAGTGAACAGGAGAGATATTTTCTGACAGTATTCCAAATTATCTTTGTTGATCCACCCTCCATTTTTGATGGTATTCCAACAGAAATAATAGATACCCATCAATGTAAACATTAAAATCTGACCATCTCCCAGAAGGCCCAGAAGACAGTCTCATTCAGCCCCTGCAATAAGATTACAGTTTCAAGACCACAAGAGTTCAAATTCACATAATGGAAATCCCAATATGTGAAAAATGATAACAGTGCATAAAATAATATTACATAATGTTTAAAGACATAAAAACAAACACAACTGCTAATGTGGAAAAACAGAAAATGCACAGCACTTCTGGTGGATGGGAGTTGAAAGTGACATCTTGAAGATGCTAGTGTTTGAAAAATAATTAAAAGAAAAAATAAAACAATAAAACATAACAAAAAATTCCAATAAAGCTGCTATTCAAACTTTTAATCTAGCTGTATAATTACTAACATGATATGAATAACCCTATTGAGTTTGAGAATAGTAATGAACTGTTATTCATCTTTAGCATTAACGTAAGCGTTACACAAAATTTTTCTTTTGTAAAATTATTTTCAATATTAAATAACATTTACCTGCATAATAATCATCGATTCCTAATTATGTGACACAGTTAAGAGAGCTAAACCTATGGGACTTTACAATGAAATCTCAACGTGTGTTTTATGTAATCTCATTTAATGGCCACTTGAAAATTAATTAAGCAAATTACTTTACAACCCTGAAATAACTTGAAAATTAATTAAGCAAATTACTTTATAACCCTGAATTAACATACTGCCTGCTATCCATATACATTTATTGCACCATATAGCACTCTATAGAACTGCATTGGTTCCAAAACAGAAAACAATTACACTGGTTTTCCAACACAAGCTGCACTTCAGTCTTATGAAACTTTTCAGTAAGTTTGAGTATCATAAGTAACATGGTTTTCCCTTAATCGCTATCCTGGCAGCAGTGTCCAAAGTAGGGTTTTTCTTCAACTTTCATGCAATATAACAAAATACTTAACAGCACAATGTCCATCAATTAAAAAAAAAAAAGTATCATGGATATTCAGAAAATGTGATATGGAAAGGTCTCCAAGGCCATGGAAGTTCAGAGTCACACTTTCAAAATGCCAAAATGTAAACAAGAGATAACTGAAATGATTTTCTTTCCATTTTCAACACCTTTTTTTACATAAAACAAAATAATCAATTTACTGTCATTTTTAAATGATCAACTAGGAAAATTGCTGACAAAGGAAAAATATCAGTAGAACAATTTTAAGGCCACACTTATTTAATTTTATGGATGACATCCTGCGCGCGCACCGATTTTCGCCCGTTATCCGAAAAAAAAAAAAAAAAATCCCCCCCCCCCAGCCCCCAACGAAGTCGGTTGGCGCAAACGTCCTTAGTGAATTTGCCAGGAAATGAGCTTTCTGCGCATGCGTATTATCGCCACGTGGAAATGTGGCCGCTTTGCCGTCAAATTCATCTCTAGGATAACTTTCAAATTACACGACAATTAAAGTCATAAAGAGAACGGGTGCCGTCGTTTTGGATTGGTATGCCATTGATATTGGGCATGGAGATATCATCTTTTTACAATCGTGCGAAAGGCTGGCGGCCGCCAGCGATTATCGCCCGAAAAATTTCAGTGACATTCTGTACAAAGCAGCACAAAGGCTACCAGGTAGCGAAAAAAGGGTCGACAAGGGCGTCGAGGTATTTGGTGGGCTGAAGATCAGACAGGCCACCTGACAGTTTGGCCGTGTGAGTCGAAGTAGACAAAATGGCATCGTCCGAAATGACCTTTAATAGATTTGGTAGTATTAAGCATATCTTTGCATCATTTTTTTAAACATTTCTGTGAAGTGTTCAAAATGCTTTAATATTCTGAGAATACGAATAAAGACACACTGTTTGTTTGATATTTGTTTTATTGATTGCTATACCAACAAAATGCATGAAATAACCTTAATAGATTTTGTAATAAAAAGTATATCTATTCATGACTTTTTTTGTACATTTCTACGAAGTATTCACAATGCTTTAATATTTTGAGAGCATGGATAAAGACATATTGTTAGTTTGATACGTGTTTCTGTGGTAAAATTTGTGTTTCCAGCTGTGTACTGACAGCATTCCTTTACTTAAGCAGTATTTTTTTTTTTTTGGACCGTTTTTTTTTTTTTCGCCCTCTCGCACCGATTTTGGGGTACCCAGAGGATGTCATCCATAAAAATAAAAAAGTGTGGCCTAAATGTCACAATTTGCTCCATTTGGAGATTCTGAACATAGTGAATGATTGAATCTGACGAACTGCAATGATGAGTTCCTTTCCATTTTTGATACTTTATTACACAATGCACGATAATAGGTTTACCATCATTTTTATATAATCAACTAACAATATTGTTAAGCAGCAGAAAATGTCAAAACAACACTTTTACATATCTAATTAGTTCCATATTGAGACTGTTAACATGCCTAAGAATTAAATCTGAAGAAAACCACTTATATACACTTTATTTGCAAGATCAAATATCTTCTTTAATGAAGTATATTTCATGTTTTCTTTGCAGTTTATTGGTAAAGGACAATTGTTTATTTTTAAAGGTAAAGCTAAGACCATATCTTTTTTCAATATGGCTTCTTTATCCAAGATGGCTGCCATTATTTTAACAATTTTCGCAACTGAGGCACATGTTATATAATCAAGAATTATTTCAACCATGGTAAAATGCAATATTTCAAGAAATATAAATTCTCTTAAATATTTCCTACAATTTCATATCTGTAAAGAATATGATTAGGCCTTTTTCATTAGAGAAAAATCCAATGTGGCTGCCTTATACCCCTTACCATTACAAATCAAGGGTACCATGTGTACTTTACTGATAGTTGCAATCTCTTATTTAATGAAGTATATTTTCGGGTGGCAGTGATATAGATTTTAGAGATGACATCCAAAACTTGTCATTTCAAGATGGCATGTAATAAACTTTTTTTATATATATGGAGTGAATGTCATAAACTTTTAAAATTTAGGATGCTTAATTTAAGTGTGGGCTTGAAATAGGACATTACGATTTCGACCAACTTAGTGGATGATGCAATCTAAAGATTTCACGCTTCATGTCAGATTTACATAGGGTCGTACAAAGAAAACCCCAAGTCCACATAATGACCAGTTAAACGATTTATTCGTTGGCGTTTCTAAGTCTCCAACTCCTAACTTCTTGAAAATACATCTGCTCCATCTTTCCCAACCTCCTCTCCTTTCTATCCCAAAGGTATCAATTCTCATCGCTTATATACTAATTTCTTATTTTATGTGGATCTAAACATTAATTGCTTATAATTGTATACAGGCCCGTAGCCAGCAATTTCAGAGAGGGTGTTCGTTTTCTGAAAAAAAAATGGACCTTTTACCATAAAATCCTCAAGTACATAGGTCAAATTTTACCCAGAGTGGACCTTTTCCTAGCAAAAAGGGTGGTTCTTTCGAACCCCCCGAACTACCAGGCTACGGGCCTGGTATAGTTAAATTCTTCACATGAGCATAATACAAAGAGGCGGCCACAAAACTCAAGAGCTGTTGGACCACAAGAGGTTACATCATGTGACCTCATAAAATATCTTTTTTATCTTGATATCGGACACGACAGGCATGTATGTTACTATAATGTTGCCATGGAACATTACTTTTAACTTAACAATTAATATTAAGTTGGGCCTATTTAGATGATGTGGACCTTGAAAACTTGATTTCAGAGGTAAAACAGGATTACAAACAGATTTTTTAAATATAAAACACCTATCTAATGAAGGAATAATTGATTGAATTTTTTTCTTGTATGAATTTTTTGGCTCACAAATTAAAAAAAAATGTGGAATGTTCATCCATCATTCATGCCAAGTTCTCTCCAACTATAACATATTTCTACACCTCCGGATGCTGTCCTGACAGGTATCTTTTGGAATAAGGCTTGGAGAAGCTGATGGCCATACCAAACTAACCATGTTGTTAGCAGCTTTATAGTTCTCTTGGGGGGCATGCCTTTTTTGTCCATAAAAATGAGTTGCTATTAGATGTACAACCTGAATATGTAGGGACACTACATTGAACAATACCTTTTCCCTATATCTAGCACTGTTAAAGGGTCATAGAAAAACAACCAAGGACAATCTGTGGTCATGTGTGTCCATCTCTTAACATTATAAATCCTCCACCATCCTGCTGCCTTGTAAGGATACAATATGTTCTACAGGTTTCACCAGTTCAAATCAGCATAGTAGATACAGGGACAAGATCCACGTGTCCAAATAATACATCTCGAGAACCTTATGTTATGGTTCCTTCAGTACATTGCCCATGGGTGAAAAATCTTTTTGTGCTTGGTGATCAGATTTTCTTTTCCCAAAGGAGAGTGGAAACTAAAGGATCCGACGCGTCTCAGATTCCTCCTGAGGAAACATGGTGTTACAGTGGATTGGAGACTTGGAGCATTTAGAACTTGGGTATTTCGTTAAGCATATTGGTAAAGAGATCATGGGTATATTCCTCAGAAACTAGCCATACACATAGGTCACTGCAGGTTGCAAAAATTGGAGGGTTTCTTCCAATTTACACATTGATCTTTGTCTTACATGAAGCACTTATGGTCCACATGGATGTGGTTTGAGTACAGTTTATGAGCTTACTTGGGCGTAGTTTCATCAACTCTCCTTAGAAGCATGGGAAGTGCAAATGCTTGGCATTTTATAATATTTTCCAGCATGGAGGGGAATGTCACCACCTTACAGTTACATGGTATTGTGGAAGAGGCGCACATGATTTTTGTACAGCTATATGGATTTTTGGGTCTTTAGATATGACCAAAGGCCCTGCATATTTGCTTCTTGCAAAGCAGATCTTAGGTTTCTCCTCCCAACTGATGATGCTCTTCATTTCTATACTTTATGAGCTTTACCCTTACCAAAATATCAGGCCAGTTGCAAATTTGCTGCAATATTGCTGCAAATTGCAATTCCTTCCTTCGAATTTGCTGTAATATTAGTTCTGCAAATTAGCAGCAATAAAATTTTGCATACTAAACTTAATGATGTGGGACATAATAAACTGCTAAACAGCAAAATGCATAGTTGTTTCCACCATCTGTATTCCCAAAAATTAATTGCAACTAGAAAAGCACTCCGAGAGCGCAGACCTCCGCCAAGGCAGCAAGGTCTCCACCCAATACCGTTTCACTCCTATATTTTCATTCTATAATGATTTAGTTTTTTACTATTGATTGATTATTGATCCGGATCACCACCAAAAACTAATCATCTGTTCCTTGGCCCACTTCTGACAGCTCCTGAAAATTTCATCAAAATCAGCCCAGAACTTAATTTTTTTTTATTTTTCATTATTGATTGATTATTGATCCAGATCACCACCAAAAACTAAACACTTCTAAGTTAACCCATTTCTGACCTACCCTGAAAATTCCATCACAATTCATTCATAACTTTTTGAGTCATGTTGATGACAAACAAACAAAGAAACAAACAAAAAACAGGGGTGAAAACATAACCTCCTTGGCGGAGGTAACTAAAACACCAATTAATAAATGAAAAGTATCTATTGCATAGTTCAATAAATGTTGTTTGAAGTTTCAATAAAATATGAGTTTACCTTTGATTCCAAGAAATGAAATTTGCTTGGAATTGGAATTATTATTGTACAAAACCTTCGAGCTTCTTTTTGATAAACAAATAAATAGATAATGATGTTATTCTAGACATGTACTTTGACAACATAGTTGTTATGCTATAAAATACAATAGTCCAAGAACATACATATGAATGTGAAAAAACTTGTAAATAATTGACTGTGAATAAACATGCCATCTTAAATTTATCTGCAAAAAGTGAACAAATTCTCATATACCCATATATTGTAAAATAAAAATGAAATGTACTTCATCAAAGGAGATATTTCAACTTTTTATGAGATATACGTGACTTTGTTTCATATGAGGGTAATGATAAGGGATTTATGGTGGCCATTTTGGGTATTTCTACAAGCATAAAGCCTTCATTCTGTATATAGATAGTAAAAAATGCAGGAAGTTAGGGTAGAGCATCTATGTTTGATGAAATTTTGCTTCTAGAAGATTGAAAGAAATTCTGACGTAAAGAAAAGGGATTAAATTGCAAAATTGGTCAAATTTTGGCTGCCATCTTGGATAGAGTGGCCATATTGGATTAATAGGCAGTCTACATTTAACCTTTATAAAATTAAAACAAGTGTACTTTACCCATATGTTTTAAAATGAAAGTATACTATACTTCATTAAAAGAGATATACCAACTTTTGAAAATCAGCAAGTTGGATGATTCATATCATGGTAATGCAGCTAGACTGAATGGCAGCTTTAGTGGAATATTTTTGTAATTTTTTCTTTTTTAATTTTTCATTTTTTCAAACTGGCATTTTCAAGATATGACTCATCACTCCCATCCACCAGGAGCCCTGTACTGTTACTTTGTAACATTTTCTGTATTTTTTTAACTTACAAGAATGATTCTTAGGATTGACATACAGCCCAAATTAGAAAAACGGCTCTATTAAATTATATATATATATATATAATTTTTTTTTTTAGTTTAAGCAATTTTGTGAAATTTTCGCTTTATCTCATTCTGGCATTTCCTAAATATGAACTTTAACTCTTATCAGCCTAAAGCCTTAGGGACCATTTCCAGACCCTATCACGCTAACTGTGGATCGATCTATCTCCAAGGGAATTCTCACTAAATGCAATCAATGTAAGTGGCTTAGCTGTCTGTCATGCCTACTGAAACTGGCATGCCAGAATCCTAAGCCACTTAAGCTGAAAGCAATTTAGTGAGAAACCCCTTGGAGTTGGATTGATCCTGTCAGATTGATCTAGGTATGGGAACTCAGTCCAATGCTTGTTACACATTTTACTCTGATCCTAATCCACTGTTATGCAGAATTAGAATTTGATGTTGGCTATGTAGTTACAGTAAGGATAATACATCAGTGCATCAGAACTGACAGTGTCCTATTTTTTGCATTTTTATTTTCTGGTTTTTTGTCTGTACATTTGACAGCTTTCAAGCTATCAAACAGTAATGTGTATATTGAAATGAACGATGCTTTTTGTCCTCCACGTGGATGTTTAAGATTTGGATGTTTAGCATTGTGCACAGTGTGGTGAATTTGTAGGACTTTATGGTATACTCTTTTTTTAGATGCACGGACCAGGACAGGATGAGTAAAGAAGAGAAATATGGCTTGGATTTTGCTGATTTTGTTCGATCTTTTTAAATTGATTAATAAACCACAATATATTACTGTAATTTCTTGTTTGTTGTTGATTAACAGATTTAACAATATTTCTGTTTAATGACAGTACAGCTTCTAAAGGATAATTTTAACTTTTTTAATGTGCCTAATAAAATTTTAAGATGTTGACACGTCTTCAAATTTAACTCAAAACCTGTCTTTGTAGAATTAATATAAACTGATTGAAAAACGAGTGAGTAAAATTTAAATTGTGTTATAAAATATTTAAATTAGTGAGCAGGAAGCGTGCAAGAAGGTATGCAAAAAGTGCATAGGAGGTGTGCAAAAAGTACCCAGGAGGTGTGCAAGAAGTATGCCGGAGGTATGCAAGAAGTGTGCTGGTTGTGGTGTTGGGGGTGTGCAGGAAGTGTGCGGGAGATGTGCAAGGAGTGTGTAGGAGGTAAATATTTTACCATACATACAGTATGAGGTGTACTTCGCATATGCAGAAACAGTGTGCGGGACGCTTCAAATTTTGCTTAGGGTTATGATGGCATTTTGATGTGGCTGGATCAACATTGATTCAACATTGAATTTAATCATTGTAGATCAATGCCTCAACCTGTTTTCAACATTGATCCAATGTCACTATGCCTACTGCATGGGTTCTTATTGATATATTTCAAAGAAAAGGTGAATTTGTAACATTCATCATCATATGCATAACATATTACACTTTACACTGATCAAATAGCTATACTGGCATATTCCGTTACCCTTGTAACATATAATAAACACACTACTTAATATAATAGCCCACATTGATATAAATCTTGGTGATAATTAACATTGTACAGTTATAAAGGTATTACAGATAAACTAATTAGTAATAATTTCTTACTGAATCTGATATGGTTGAAAGTTATCCTTTTTGGCTGTGTAAGGTGAATACATACAATATTTTTCAAAGAAGAGGTGACTTGTAATACTCATATGATAAGATATTTCACTTGACCAGCCAGGCTATAAAACAGTTATGGCCCATGCTGCATAGTGCATGCTAGTGTTGTCTTCCACGCCATCTCCCAATCCATCTAGCCCCTTAAGGTCACCCCTGACCAGCTGGTTGATGGCCAAGTTGAAGGCATTCAACATGTTGAAAGTCATAACCTGCAATTTTGAGCATGTCAATATTACATTTACCTGGGTAGAAAGTGAGGAAATGCAAAGAAACTATAATCTTCACATAAAATGTAACTTGGTTTGTAAGAAAACAACCTAATTGTCATATTTATTCTTTGTGGGCCAATAAACAATGTAAATGTACAAAAAATGAAATATTTTGACGTGAATTACTATACCTCACTCAATTATTCAAAACAACTACTTTGTAAAATGTCGTTATTAACTCTACTGTAGTAAAAAGTTTTTATGTACAGACACAGATGTGTCATACCCAAACTCGAGCTCATGTCTTTGCAATTATCCCTGACTATGACGAGACCTCCTGATCACGTAAATTGAACGATGACATGTTTATCAGATTAATGGCCAATTAGGTCTTTAATCAGATACCGTGTAGGAAAGACACAGCAGAAAACTTCTAAGAGTAAAAAGCTTTGCATTTATTCATGTTGTTTAATGCAATCTGTTTGCAAAATATCCTCTTTGGGTTTGGTAGCACTGATCCTCGTTGTGTTCGTCTAAAATGGAATACAGTAAGGAATACAGCTAATATATTATTGCAAGTACTGGTACTGGATATTTTCAATTAGCGGGAAATTTTCGTCGGAAACCGCCGCACATTCTGTTTGTTAATAAATATGTGTGCCCTACACGCATATCAATGATCAATGTTTTTAAATGAAAGTTTAATTCAGTTTCAATTTTACCTTCTAAGCAAACGCTAAATGAATTTCACAGCAAGTAAATTCCCCTAAAATAAAGGGTCTTTTATTTATTTTATTCTCGTGAAGCAGGCAATAATATGTTAAATACAATCCATATATTCATATTCTTCTAAAGTATAAAAGCATTTATCAAAGAACATTCTTTTTGAAAAACGGGTTTATTTCAACCTACCTGTGAATACCAGCAAGGATATGATGATAAAAAAATAACATTGTATTTTAATATCACATTATATTATATTATAAAGTATTAATATTATTATTATTAAATTTGCAACCCGAGGGTTGGATAAATGGATTCTTTGTATCATAGTTGAAGAAGTAACTAATGAATATTAAAAGAATATATTTACATTAAAAGACTATATTAAAAGAAATACATTAAAAGAATATATTAAAAGAATATATTTGCATTAAAAGAATATATCTACATTCTTGCGTTTAAATGATATGGCCATTTGCTTTGTTATTTCGCATATTTAATCGCATATTACCTGTCCTAGAACAGTCCCATGTTGTGCCAGCAATTTTCTGCATGAATTGCTTTCATGAAATTGTCAAAGGATCTCAGAGACTGTTGTGTCATCCATATACTTATGGCACAGAGATTCACAGGAATTGCAGTGGGCCAAAATGCGTCTTTAATATACGATTTCCTTCGGGAAACCTTATCGATAATAACTTTTGTGCCACAAAGCGAAGAACTAAATATGCAAGAACAAAATGTTTAAATAGGATATTTGCTGAGCAGAATGGCTTCTTCAGTTGGAAAGGATGATTAAAAGATAATTCCTTTCCGTGACCGTGCAATTTTAACTTATTACCATTATGATGGAATTCAATTAGATATAGCTTTAACAAATTATATACTAAATTAGGCCAGTATAACCTTTTCTTTCTGTTAAGAATTCAAAGCCGTGATGGCAGTATCACTGTATTAGTAAATACTGACCCAGATCCAAACAGTTACTCCCGTCTTAACTTACTAAAACATGAAATAAGCTGAAAGTGCATAATCAAGCACATACGCGCACACACACACACATACACAACACGTATCCTTACACACAGGCATACATACACACCCACACGCACATACAACATGCATATGCACACACAACAAGCATACACACGTGTGTACACGCATAAATGTAAATGACGTTTATTGAAGATACATGAACAAATTTGCAAAGTTGTACAAAATTACAATTATCATTTCTTCTCTTTTTGCAAACCCAACGACTAAGTATGTTTTGCGACATCTGTAAATGATGGTTCATTTTATCTTTTTTGTCCGTTTTTGATGCAAGAGCATAAAGGATTTTTATGGGTTTCAGTGCGGATATTAACTGACGTGAACAGTCTTCACCACATTGATTGTACCTTTTCTTTTTTCTGTTTGTATAAAATATTTTTAAACCACGATGAACAGCTAATCGAAACTTATTTTGAAGTGCTGTATTTTATTCGAGAGCAAAATATTATCAATATTCTGTATGTTTACTTCAGAAAATGGTGCCTTGTTATTCAACCGCGATTATAATTGTTTTTCACTATTGTTTTTAAATATATTGTAAGTTGTTGTTGGTGGTGATGGTTATATTATTTAATTAATCAAGAAAAGATCAGAGTCTGGGAAGCGAATGCGTTTCTTTTATAAAATCTGCATACAGGTTTAATCGGGGTGATAGAAAGGAAAACTAAACTATGGAGTAAGCCTTATGAGATTTCTTCAATAGAAATTAAAACACGGCAGCAAATTGGTCAAATGTACAGCAAGAATCAGAAAATAATAATGCACAAAAAGTTTTTTTTTCAATTTCAATTACATAATATTTAACAGTACAACAGGTAATACGGACATTAAGAATAAGCACTTAGCCTTAGGCCCATTAAATTTTAAATTTACACACTGAAAATCTTCATATGTGAAAAATGAACATTTCACATAAAACTTCATGAAAAAGAAATTTATCAGGGTTATTTCCCCACACATCTTCATATGTGAAAAATGAACATTTCACATAAAACTTCATGAAAAAGAAATTTATCAGGGTTATTTCCCCACACAGGCTGTATTCAAAGCCTAAAAATCAATCATGTACATGCTGCTTATGGTGGTAGTGCACAAAGTAAGATTTTTGTCAAATTTGCGACTATACTTCATAATGCTCAAAAGCAAAATCAACACCTAATTTTAATCATGCTTATAAAGTAACACGGACATTAAGAAGATGTAAATGGCACAAGGCATCAGCCCCACGAGAGTTCAAATTCACACATTAACGATACCAGAATGAGAAAATTGAGAATTACAGAAAAAATTCATGATAAATAATTGAATCAACTGCGGTTTTCCAGTTTGAGCTGTATGTTAATCGTAGGAATAATTCTTACAAATTAGAAATTCATAAGAATTAACATGATTTTCCGTAGAATTTGCGGTGGAAGAAAAGAAATTTATTTATTTATTTATTTATTTATTTATTTATTATTATTATTTTTATTTATTTATTTTATTTTATTTTTTTGTCAATTTCGATGCAATGTTACAAAGTGATAAACAGCAGCATTAATAATAAGGACAGTTGGGTCGGTGCCGACCTGCCATCCCATAAGGACACTTGCAAGGGGGTAGTCGAGGAAATAGCACCTTCCTTAGGGAGGGAGATGAAAGAAACTGGGTAGGGGTCCCCTATTCCTTTCCCAGCTTGCAGACTCCAGCTGACTAGGAGAGAGAATCTTTGCTGAGTATGGAGCAGTAGGACTGCAAATTGCCAGACATACGCGCTTGCAGGAGCCCTAGACATAGTTGCACCACAAAAAGCTACCATTCTGCTGCTATTGGCTTCACCGTTATCTTGACACGGGGAGCTTCCGGGGTGCTACACATGTACATGTACAAGGATGCCCCGTGGATGCAGTTAAACGTCTTACCAAGGTTCGTGATTAACAGCATAATCACCACCAATTTTTAATTATCAACTTATCATACACTGGACATGAATACTCAGAAAATGTAACAACCATACGGCTTCATGTCCGTAAGGGTTTTAAGTCCCGTGCTGAAATGCCAATATGCATTTCGTAGAAAAAAAAGAATCCAATCAGGGTGGTTTTCCAATAAACGCTGCATTTCAGTCTAAAGAATCATTTCTGTAAGTTTGAGAAAAATAAGGTACATACTTTTCTCTAAATCGTTATTTTGACAGTAGTGCTCAAAACAGGAATTTCCACAATTCTCATGAAAAGAATAATCACCACCAATTTGAAATAATATGATATAAGCATCATGGCAATTCGAAAAATTGACTAGAAATGGAAGTTCATAGTCACACTTATAGATTAACCTTTCGTGATAAAAGATACAAATTATAGCTAGCATAGTTTGATTTTGCAGTATACCAAGTTCTAGGGAAGATCCACGTATTATTTCATTTCTAATATAATACAATGCCCATATTTGGGCTACTTTTGATAATAAGGTCTGTTTCAGTTTTCCAGGTAAGTGGATGTATATTCTTGCTTTAAACCATAGCATTTAAAGTATAAATACTACAGAATACAGAAAGGTAAATTGCATAAATAAAACCGTTCTGACAAACTGAAATATTTATAGTAGCTACTAAATTATTAGTATGTAGCTGCTGAAGCATTAATATGCATGCGCAGCAACTGAAGTATTTAAAAGTGTAAACTAATGAAATATTAGTATGAAGCTCCTGAAATATTTTGTAGCTACTGAAGTTTTATAGTACAATGTAACTACTGAAGTATAGTTCTATGTAGCCACTGAAGTATTATTTTGTACAATATAATGCAACTACTGATGTATTTATATGTATAAATATATACATATACTGAAGCAGTTAATATTGTGGACTGCAGGCTTTGTCAAGGACCTACGCTGATTGGCTGATTTCACACACAAAAAAAATCAAAATTTGGTATCTACTAAAAAGGCCGTGAATATTAGAAGCTAATAATATTGTAGAAAGTTAATATATATTCATCCTCAATTTAAGTAGACCAGTACTATATATATATATATATATATATATATATATATATATATATATATATATATATATATATATGTTTCAAGTCATAATAAACTTTTAAGCTGAAATTCTTCCGAGAAAAAGGCCCTGTTGTTTGGTTGATAATTGTTCAGTATGACGCCCAGTAGCTATCTGAATTTAAAACAGCTATTTTACTATATGTGGCTATCTACAGTCTATATATCATTGGACGTTTTAAAATTTCTCTGCAACCGCCGGAAGAAACTGTGACAGTCGTAACGAAAACGCACGTGAATAAAAGTATACAGCACTGGGTTGACGGCATTGTTAAAGTAAATGAAATGTGAACACAGTTGCTGCAGGGCCCGCATCCAGTGCCGCCCATCATGGGCAAAGTCAGGTGAAAACATTTCAGCAAACTTTATTACCCAGAAGGGAATCCAGGAAGAAATGAATACTACCATCACAATAAGGAGCATCTTGGCCCCCCTTGGTCCGATGGGTTTTGTCCTCATTTGTGGTACTGCTAACGAGTCAGAACGTATTCGTTTAAAGCACCCGGCCACATTTTTATGTTTCCGCAGTATTGAAGCATTTTTGCCATTGCTCTCATTGTTTCTGGAGCTACTTAGGCTTGTGAGGCTGGGTTCTTTTGTCATGTGCGTGGGCAGCCGCTTGATTTCCTCTAAAGGCTCAATGCAAGAAAACTGCACCATCGAATAAGTCTCGCGATTTTCAGGTTTATATTCCTTGAAAGAATCCTTGCACATTTTGTCTACAGACCACGTGCGTCTTCGCCCCCTATTAATGCACTGAAATCGCGCGCTTGCCGAAGAATTTACGAACGTCACCGATAAGCTCGAGGCGCGAACTCGCGCGTTTTTCCGCTTGGCGTCTTCACTAGACATTTTTACGTGCCCTACAGGTGTTAATGGAGTATGTGAGTCTTGTTGAAAATCAGATAGGCTTGTATTAAGACTGCCGGTCGCTCTTAAAGTTTCACTCGAATGCTCTTGGTGTTTTCTCAGAAGAAAGGGTTGGGAAAATTGCCGAGACCGAGAGCGGGGCTTGTGTTTCTTCATCGGTGATTCTTTTTCTACTACATGACATGAAAATTCGCTGCTAGGTGGGTCATAGTCAAACAGACGTATTTTACTGACAAGTTTTCTGTGTTTCATTACTGTTTTTCCAATGATGATGTATAAAACAGAACTTATTACAAAGCATGTAGTAAACATAACAAATTCAATTCCACCAAAGATGGTCATAATTAATGAACCCTGATAGACGTCACTGTAATCACACAATTCCGCGTAGTATTCCTTTGAATGCACTACCAACAAGACCGTATGGACACCGTAAAACTCGAGTAAAGGCAAGCTGAAGTTCACGCCAAAAACAACGCATGCCGTAATCATTTTACGAGTTCTCCGAAAAGCGTTGGCGAATTTTAGCGGTTTCCGCACTGCGTAGTAGCGGTCAACGCCCACAGAGAGCAACACAGTGCCTTGAACGGCCATGATGACGTGGATGAAATACTCAAAGGTCTTACAGAGCGGTACGTTGGTCTGATGATAGCCCTGGAGGTTCTTGGCTATTATGTATGGATGCAGTACAAGGCAAGCAGTCAGATCCAGTACTCCTAATGTTAACATATAAATATTTGCCGTGGTTCGGTGTTTCTTACAACAAAAAACAACAACTACCAAAAGGTTGCCGACAGTGCCCATTATCATCATTGTAACCATAAACATCACTGTCGGTACCATACAGTATTCACACTTGTACGGAGCGGTGGTTGCGTTGTCCTTTTCAGGAACGGTTAATGTCCAGTTAGCCATTGTAGTGGTTAGATTAAGAATCAGCCCATCAAGGTTTCCGTTCACGAGCACGGCACTCCCCCCAGTGTGCCACGGTGTGGAGGGACGGTCGACAGGCATGCTGTAGGCATTATCTACGCAGGTGATTTTTTCAGTCCGTTGATAACAAATTATTTTTGCTTCAATTTAAGAATGATTGTCAATGTATTGCTTTTCTGCTGCCTTCCAACACCTTTCTGTTAGAGACATAAAATTAAGCGTACCTCCTAACTTGTTCAGTTAAGCCGTATGTGCAAGTACATGAAGACATTGGCAGTCTTGCTTCTGCATAAAAAGTTTACATACAGAATAGGCAGATCATGTACAATCTTACCAAAAACTATCACCCAAACATGTCCCGCGGAGAGATGTGGAGCATGGTTTCGGTGCTGTGCTTCGTGTATATTGGTGTACTCTACTCTTAAGTCCAATGTAAGCCTCTCATTCTTCTGAAGACGCCTCGCATTTAACAAGGTGTATCAGCTGCTACATAAATGACAAAAAGAACTGTCCACATCTCAATATATATGAAATTGCAATAATGTATGGAGCCCACAGCAACTGCAACTCTTACTTTGTTTTCACTACAGAAACACCTACCATATTCTGTATATGCTCTACATCTGAGGGCAGACTAATACCCATCAATCTAAGCCTTGGGCCGTCTTTCTTCAACAAAACAATTGTAGCCATAGTAACAAGCCTCTTTGCTTATCGTTGTATGTTGTGGAGGCCACAGAAGTGAACTTCTGATTTGCGTATTGGAGGCAAATATGATTTATCATTAAGATATTTGTTCAACAGCGAGTTCAACTGCCACAGTGCACGCCACTGTGGCGTTAGTCAGCCTACGTGTTATGAACCTTTTACACATAATATTATGTGACCAATGTCTCTTCTAGAAATTTAGTAAAGTTTACTTCAAGCTTGGGCCCGGAATGGGACATTACTTTTTAACTTACTTAGCACAAAAAAAGCAATCCAAAGATCCAAAGGTTTGTGTTAGACTTCCGCTCGGTAACTCAGAAAAAATTAACATAATAACCAGTGATATGTTGACACTGGGTAATTACATCGTGATGTGAAGTCTCCAACCTCCCGGTTCAAACAACACAGAGTCCAGCCATATATTTCCGGCGGACCTGGTACGTGTATTTTAAAACTGAGGGTCTGGCGGACTCGCTGTCATGAGGGACTTCCTGGTACATGACACCGGAACTCTCGTCAGTCTTCTTGTCATAAGCAAAATAAAAAGCTTGCAGCAATATTGCTGCAAACTTTAAGTTTGCGGCAACGCGTTGACAGGAGTTTTCAAGAAAAAACTTATTGCTGCTAATTTGCAGCAATATTGCAGCAAATTTACAAGAAGGCATTGCAGTTTGCAGTAATATTGCAGCAAATTCGCTGCAAATGCAACAGGGCAGGTTTTTTACCAAGGGTGATTCCTTAAATCTTATCTCCCCTAGCTCTGTTAGGATATCTCTTTTTATAACCAACTTACTAGCCTTAAGTGACGCGGTACATGCATATCTTGAAACTATCGGTCTACATACATCGACTCAACTCATCGGGGACTAAAGCTGAATACAATCCGTTGAACAGATTAACTTGTTTTCAACGTACTCACCAAATTTCTGTATTCTATTCAACGCGTGTTAATCCCCGCGAAGTTGGATCGATCTACATGTAGTAAGTATACCCATGCATAGATTCATTGGGAATGAGCCCTTAATAACTGGAAATTGCAGAGTTTAATACCAGATAATTGCTAATATCTTCATATTGAGTCATTAATGTTATGCATTTGTTTGCGTCTGATGCCGATATCATTTAAAGCATGTTTACAAATTATTCACCAAATACATAATTTTCTGAAATAAGACACCTGATGCTTCAATTTTTTTTTCATAAGCATTAGACAACAGCATTCACCAAATATCAATTTCTTATTCTAAAATTTTTTTAAAACAATTTTTTGCTTTTAGTTTTTGAAAATTACATAAAATATGACTTCTTGTGACCCATTATCAATTTTTGACCCATTATTAATGACCCTTAACTAATTGTCATGTATTTATTACATCAATTGTCCCATTCCTTGCCTTCATAATTATATACTGTATAATACATTGATATACCTTTTATCAATTTGATACAGTAAGCATTTTCTCTACCTTCATCTGAAAACAAGAAACACTTGCTGTTTGTGGGGTGGGATTATTTTTTACATAATTGGGGATCTTAAAACCTAACGGGGATTGACTGATATAAGAATCATCATCATCAGTGCTCTTCGTCCCGTGTGGGATATAAGAATAGATTCATAAAATGACACTATTCTTTGTGTTCTTCTTTACTTTATTTCGACAAAAACCGTGTCCCAACATTTAAACCCCCCAAATCTGGACATCTGAAGCGTGCATAGAGGAAAAGGACGAACTTTTTGTACAGTACATCGTTGGTGATTTTCTCCAGAACTTTAAGAAAGACACCAACTTTAACCGCAGCTACACGAGATAATGGCTTTTGGATTGAATTCCCGATGATACAGCATTGTTTTGGTGGAATTCTGCTGTTCTTTCCAAATCCCCATACTTTTTCGAACATGGTTTTTACTTTTCACTATAAAATAGCAATAATTTACCATATTTGTAATTGAACAGCTGAAGGAACCCAAGCAAATACAAAATCCCCAAATATACTGTAACTTGGAGGTAGAACATGAACTTTTCATATAACACCAATTAGCTTGCTGTTAGTTACATCTTGTCATAGTTTGAACTTTTTGAAATCGTCATCCTTCATTTTTAGCACGAGTGCAAGATTATAGCTCTCACATAAGTTACAATTGTTTTATATATGGTGTTGCACTCCTAGCACATTTTTAACTTTACTGGGCATTTGGTCAGTTTGAAAAGAAGCAAAAATAATAAAACCTGATGAACAGCCTATGTGAAAAAAAATAATTTTTTGCTATCATTGATTAATTTAGGATTTTACAGCTATGCTATGCAGGTGGGGTTAAATGATGTTAAATGATGACATTTAAGGACTTTTTACAAATTTATAATAGTTCATTCAGAATAATCCATTATTTTTGACATTACAAGCGAGTAACACGTATGTAGTTGTATGACACAAGCTGAAGTATCCGCCTGTCTTGATACCAGTATAAGTTTCACATCGACAGCTATCACGTTGCTCATTTACATAAACAGACGATAGTAAGTCGGTGCAAATAATTTTTATCTTTATTTGATCTGCTTCTCGAGAATTAATGAAAGCTATTTTAAATAATTTTGCAGACAAACGTGCATTACTTCAAGGAAAATAACCATGTTTCTTGTCGGTTTGACGGGTGGAATCGCCACAGGTAAAAGTACGGTCTCCAAGATGTTTGCCGACCTTGGTATTCCTGTTATTGATGCTGACAAGTTATCTAGACAAGGTAATAACATTTTCAAGTATCAGGTTATTAAAGTCATACAAAAAAAACTTAAGTAAGTTCGCACCCTAATTCCGCAGGATCATGCGACGTTCGTTTTCTTTTTATGCAATGGGCAATGTATCTGTGCATGTGTATATAGTCGGGTTACATCCCTGTTCTGGTACATGATGTACCGTACGTCCCCGCACCAGTACTCCCTGGCACCAATACTCCCCACATCAGTACTACCCGCCACCAATACTCCCCGAACCTGTGCTCCCGTTCACCCCCACATTGTTTCTCCCCCAAAGCACGGATTCCTTTGGCTTTGGTCAAAAGTGCCACACCCATACATGTAACTCTCAGAAGCTACTCAGTAGGCATCTAGCAGAAGACTTCTGACTCCCACTTCAGGTAAGCAATCCCACTGAATCATGTGTAAAGTTGCTCATCAGTACAATAAAACCTTTCTTTTTCCAAAGTGCACCACCCTTGGGACCCAAAAGTGACATTTTATTCAAAATATTGTGGAAAAATAAGGAAACAAAAACAAACATTTGTCTGCTTTGTAACTTTGAACACAGTTGATCATGGGCTTCTGCAGAACATTTTCCGGGGGGGGGGGGGGGGGGGGGGTCAAAGTCATTGAAGGGGTAGGTAATGATTGGGTGGATACCCGCAATTGATGTGCCTGCCAAAATTCCAGGGGGGTCAAGTGACCCCACTGACCCCTTCCCCCCCCCCCCAAGGATGCCCATGTAGTTCATCCTTCACATCAGACTTGGCTTTTTGATTTTTGAGAAATGTTTGTATATTTCAATTCATTCTTCAACACTGGTAACATTGCACAGATAACACACTCTTTATTTATGTATCTGTTTTACTCAAAGTTTGTTTTAAACTAAGATAAATAACACACCATTGTCTTTTCTTCATGCACTGCATAATCCATTGAATTATTAAGAAGTGAAAAAGTGGTGTTTAAGCAATAAATTGTTGTGATTGTCTTCACGAAAATGTGAGGTTTTACAATTTACACTGTCTTTGGGGGGTTTCTAGGAACCACTAAACAAATAAATTGCACTGTAATTATGGTTTTTATAACAGTTATAATTAAGGTAATTATGGGTTTTCTTTTAGATTTTAGATTTTATAAAAAAAATCTAGAATGAGAAATAAATAACAGCCTAAACGTAACATCATAAATCCTTCAATAGGGTGGAATAGATAACAAATCTGATGGTGTGTACTGCCAGCTTGTGACGAGATTGTTATAAAGAACCCAGTAATGAACAGCAGTAATCCTTTGTTTTGCATCACCATGATGTAACACCCAGCCAAGTTTAGCAAGTCAAAAGAAAGGGTATTATTATGGACCTATTGTTGATAAAGAGTTGGGCCATGTTTGAAAACGGTATTAAAACTAATAATAAAGATCACTGGCGCAGGCAGAGCACCTTTATATTTATGTAGATATGATGAATGTTTTTGAGGCCCTAGAAAATTCAGGCTACATACAGGGGATCTTTGTAGCCTTAGGCTAAACAAAATGTATAAGTTGGTTAACAAGCAGCAACTGTAAATGAATATGGTTGGTAGACTAATTTCATTTTTTTTTTTAATTCCAAATATGGTTAATGAGCATAGCAACTAATTCTATTACCTTTTGTGCATAATAAAAAATTTGTTAAGCATTACTTAATATTGCATGAAAATTGACAAAAATCCTATTTTGTGCACTGCCACCATAGGCAGTATAATGGAAACTGTATTACTTAATTTGCTCATACTTGCAAGAGTGATTCTTAGGACTTAAATACAGCTTAAGTTGGAAAAACAGCCTGGTTAATTTCTTTTTCTTGAAGTAATACATTTTTAATGTTCATTTTTAAGATTCATGTATTGAGATTTTCAGTGAGTGAATTTGAACTCTCATGAGCCTGATGGGCCTATGAAGTTAATGATAATGTTACCTGTTGTGAAATTTTTTTTTTTATTTTGCTGTTAAAAATTGTTGTTGATTTGTGCTCAGCATCATGTTAAATTGCATCAAAATTGACTAAATAACCTAATATATCTGTGCATTGAACATCTGTGGTACTTGTTAACACAAAAAAGGTTCTAGATTAACCTGAAGGGCATTTCACATCTGATTTGAATTTAAATTTCTCATTTCTCTTAGCACCTTTATAGCCGAGATATTCCACCATTTCTGGCAAAATTTTCCTCAATTCAAAAGGCTTCAGGTTTGTCTGTCTAGTTGCAGGCTGATTGAACCTGGGCTGTGAGAATAAGCATGTAACTTAGTATTTTCAAGTTTTGTATATATGTATAATATACACAGATGCCAAATCCAAAGGGTGAGGCATAATAGTATATTATTTTTTATTTATATTTACATATAGTGGTCAGACCAGGAACACTTGGTGCCAAAAAAATATGCAAACAGTTTGGCTTGGAAGTTTTCCATCCAAATGGGCAGCTCAACAGAGATTTACTTGGACAAATTGTATTTTCAGGTATACTATAATTTACTAGTACTCGAAAAAATTACACAGATACATCATTATAGCTGAAGTAATGATTTTGAAGCAAGATTATTGGTGATGATATATATCATTAGTTCAGGGCATTCACTGTACAATTAAAGGGAAGCTAGAAGATAGCAGGTGACTTGTCACCCTTTACTACTAGATTGTTAAAAATTTTATTAAGTATAAAGAAACTTATTTCAACTTTTAGAAGGCAGATAGAGGTTTCAAATAACTTTTTATCTTTCAACTGTTTCTTGTTTTAATTGTAATTTGTAATTTAAAAAATATTTACACCTTAAAGCTTTATGTGATTTTATAATTTACCTTCAAGAGCTCTGACAGAAACCAGTGTCCAATATATGTGACATGTATGTTGAATATATATTAGCTGAATAGACCATTATTATCACTTTTTGTTACATGTATTGATAAAAATGTATTATTTCATTATATCTTCTATCTGTTTTAGGGAGCATTCACATTGAGAAGAGCCGAGGTCTAGTAAGGCCACGACCTAAATATGGCAGACCTACATGAAAGGAAGACTGCTAATCCTGTAATGGTCTCTCGTCTCTCACACGCCTCCGCACACGTTGACCCTGGACTGGTTGAATTGAGCCGAGATTTAATTACTGTGCCCCTGCAAAGATGACTCGTGGGGATGATTAACAGGATTAGCGATCTTCCTTTCATGTAGGTCCGCCATATTTAGGTCACGGCCTAACTAGACCTCAGCTCTTCTTGCTGTGAATTCTCCCTTAGTTTTTAAGAAGAAAATACACCTTTCAGATGCACATAAGAGAAAGATACTGAACTCTATAGTACATCCAGAGGTCTACAAGGCAACTGTATGGGCCATTGTGAAATACTTCTTCCAAGGTACACTTGTGAGTGAAATTTGGAGTTTAAATCATTAATGCTGCAAAGTAATAAAGTTAATTCAACCATTGTATCATTTCATACTTTATAAATATTGACTTTGGGTGTGGTCACCTCAGGCATTTATTGACTCTAAGCTGGGATAATTGGCCGATGCTGAATTAATTCCCTAAGTGTAACTGTAAAAGACAGACATGTATCTTTTGAAAAAATAAATAAGAGCCTTTTATGTACAGACACAGATGTGTCTTTACGTATAGCCATCACCTGTGTCTGTCGTCGCTGTCGCCGTCATTGCCGTCGCCATGCACTTTCACTGATAACACAATAAATAGAAAACCATTTTACCTTTTGGCATTAAACTTACAGAATTGATGAATATTCATAATATGCAGGTTGAGTTCAAAAGCAGCATGATTGGGCCATAACTTCAAAAGTTATGCTGTTTTTATTTTTATTTTTTATTTTATTTTATTTTTTATTTGCTTTTTATGTACAGACACAGATGTGTCTGTACATATAGCCGTCATCTGCGTCTGTCGTCGCCGTCGCCGTCGTCGCCGTGCACTTTTACTGATAACACGATAAGTGGAAAACTGTTTTTTCTTTTGGCTTGAAACTTACAGAACTGATGAATATTTGTAATAAGCAGGTCAAGTTCGAAAATCAGCATGATCGGGTCACTAATAGGGAATTTATTCTGTTTATTCACTTTTTTCAGCATATATGCAGCACCGATAACAAGATAAGTGGAAAACAGTTTTACCTTTTGGCTTGAAACGTACAGAACTGATGAATATTCATAATACGCAGGTCAAGTTCGAAAATCAGCATTATTGGGTCACTTATAGGGAATTTATGCTGTTTTTTCACTTTTTTCAGCATATATGCAGCACCGATAACACGATAAGTGGAAAACCATTTTACCTTTTGGCTTGAAACTTACAGAACTGATGAATATTCATAATATACAGGTAAAGTTCGAAAATCAGCATGATCGGGCCATTTTTAGGGAAGTTATGCTGTTTTTTCACTTCTTTCAACATATATGCAACGCTAATAACACAATATAAGAAAAACAGATAGGCCAATTGTCATTATACTCACAGGAGTAGTCAAACTAACTAAAACGCAGGTTGAGTTCAAAAATCAGCATAATTGGGCCATTATTTTAGAAGTTATGCTGTTTTTTCACATTTCCTCAGATTCAATTGTTAGGCATGTTAACAGTCTCATTATTGAACTAATAAGATACGTAAAAGTGTTTGTTTGACATTTCCTGCATCTTAATAACATTGTTAGTTGATTATGTAAAAATGATGGTAAACTTGTTATTGTGTATTATGTTATAAAGTGTCAAAAATGGAAATAAACAAATATCATTGCATTTTGTCAGATTCAATCATCTACTATATTCATTATCTCAGAATGGAGGGAATTGGACATTTAACACTGTTCTATTGATATTTTTCCCATCTCATCAATTTTCTTAGTTGGTCATATAAAAATGGCAGTAAACTGTTTATTTTGCTTTTTGTTAAAAAAGTGTTAAAAATAGAAATAAACCCATTTCAGAAATGTGCTGTCTTGTTTACATTTTGGCATTTTTAAGATGTGACTTTGAAGTTCCACGAGCCTACAGACCTTTGCTAGTCACATTTTCTGAATATCCATGATACTAATATTTTATGATTAAAAATTGATGGTCATTATGCTGTTAAACATTATGTAATATTACATCAAAATTTGAAGAAACCCCTATTTTGGGCACTGCTCCCATGATGACCATTTAAAGAAAATCATGTCACTTACTGTTCTCAAACTTACAGGAAAGAAACATGGGACTAAAATACAGCTCCAGTAGGCAATGCAGTCTGTTTGGTAATTTTTTCTGGCAGTTAAACAGTTTTTTGTGAAAATTTAATTTTTCACATATTGGCATTTTCAAGGTGTGACTTTGAAGTTCCATGATCCTGAAGACCTTTGCTTGTCACGTTTTCTAAATGTCCATGTTAATAATATTCTATTATTAAAAATTGATGGTCATCATGCTGTTAAACATTATGTAATGTTGCATCAAAATTTGAAGAAACCCCTATTTTGGGCACTGCTCCCATGATGACCATTTAAGGAAAATCATGTCACTTACTGTTCTCAAACTTACAGGAAAGAAACATAGGTCTAAAATACAATGCAGTCTGTTTGGTAATTTTTTCTGGCAATTAAACAGTTTTTTGTGATAATTTAATTTTTCACTTATTGGCATTTTCAAGGTGTGACAAGACCTTTGCTTGTCACATTTTCTGAATGTCCATGTTACTAATATTCTATTATTACAAATTGATGGTCATTATGCTGTTAAGCATTATGTAATGTTGCATCAAAATAGAAGAAAACACAATTTTTGGTGCTGCTGCCATGATGACCATTATGGGAAAACCGTGTTACTTATGACTGTCAAACCTTTAAAAAAGGAACACTGGACTAAAATGCAGCCTGAGTTGGAAAAGCAGTCTTATTGGCTTCTTTTTCTGGAAGTTATACATTTGAGTGAAATATTTATTATCTCTTTGGCATATTCATTGTGGGACTCGGAGCTCCCATAGACATGAAGTCGAATGGTAATCAAATTTTCTACATGTCCATACTATTTATAGTCAATAATCAAAAATTGGTGATAATTATTCTGTAATTTATTATGTAATGGTACATCAAAATTGACAACAATTTTTTTGCACTGCTACTGCAAACATTATGAAAAGAAAACTGTGTAACTTATTATTATTTTTAACTTACAAGTTTGATTTTTAGGATTGGCATGTAGTTCAAATTAGAAAGCCAGGTCAATTGGGTTATCATTTATTATTGAATTTATGCAATTTTGTGTGAAAATTTCATTTTTCTCATTCTGGCACTTTTTAAGTATAAACTTGAACTTTGATGGGCCTGAAGCCTTATGCTTTTACTTTTGTTGGTGTTACCTGTTGTGCATAATTAAAATTTGATGTTGACTGTGCAGTTAAACATAATGTATTATTGCATCAGAATTGGTAGTCACCTATTTTGTGCATTATTGTTTTGTGCTTTTCTTAAGATGTGACTTATGGGCCTGAAAGACCTTTGAGAGGGTCAGTCTATAAATTTCCCTTGGATTACATAAAGCACACTTGTTGATATTTCCCTGTAAACTGCCAAAGGTTAAGCTCTCTGCTAGATAAAAAATAAGGAAGCAGTGATAATTATACAGGTAAATTATGCAGGTAATTATATATATATATATATATATATATATATATATATATATATATATATATATATCAAACTTGAAGATTAAAAGTTTGAATAGCAGCTTCATTGGAATTATATTTACCTCAGGCTCTGCCTAGGAGGTTATGGTTTGTCTGTCATCAACATAACTCAAAAGTTATGGACCGATTTTGCTGAAATTTTCAGGAACTGTCAGAAGTGGGCCAAAGAGGACAATGATTAGTTTTTGGTGGTGGTCTGGCTCAATAATCAATCAATAATAATCAACAATTGCTGCCTTGGCAGAGGTCTGCACTCTCAGAGTGCTTTTCTAGTTTTGTTATGTTTCTTTTATAATTTTTTCTCAAACACTGCATTTGTGACTTTTAACTCTCATCCACCTGAGACTCTGCACATTTTCTGTATTTCCACATAAGCAGTTGTTTTTTATGTCTTTAAATAAACATAATAATGTAATAAAATGTAATATTATTTTATGCACTATCATCATTTTTTCAAATATTGAGACTTTCATCATGTGACTTTGGTCTCTCATGGTCCTGAAACTGTAATCTTATTTAAGGGGTGGATTGAGACCATCTTCTCAGTCCTCCGGAAGACAGTGAGGTTATTAAGTTTATATTGACTGGTATCTTTTTTTCTGTTGGAAGACCATCAAAATGGAGGATGGATCAACATAGATACTTTGGAATACTGTCAGAAAATATCTCAGGGTCCGCTCCTGTTATTGACCATGTTACCTGTTGTGCATGATTAAAATTCAATGTTGACTGATAGTGCTATAATAATATTTATTTTTGCATCAAAATTGACAAAATGACCTTTTTTGCATCTTTATTTTCTGTTTTTTGTCTGTACATTTGACAGCTTTGCTGCCTTGTTTAAGCATATGTACAACACCTATAACATGGTAAGTGGTAATCTGTTTTACCTTTTGGCTTTAAACTTACAGCACTGATGAATATTCCTTAAATGAAGATAAGGCTCGAAAATCAGCATGATTGGGCCATTTTTTTAAAAGTTATGCTGTTTTTTTTTGTTTTTTTTTTGCTTTTTTCAGCGTGTATGCAACACTGATAACACATTTCCAGGAAAACTGATCAGCCTGTTGTCTTGCATCTCATAGTGATCAGTCTGATTAATTGACAGATCAAGTTCAAAAATAAGCTTGATCGGTTAAGTTTTGATGAAGTTGTGCCTTTTGTATATATAAGTGGTTTTTCTTCAGATTTGATTCTTAGGCATGTAAACAGTCTCATTACTGAACTAATTAGATATGTAAAAGTGTTCTTTTGACATTTTCTTCTTCTTAACAATATTGTTAGTTGATTATGTAAAAATAATGGTAAACCTTTTATCGTTTTATTGTGTAATAAAGTTTCAAAAATTGAAATAAACTCATTTCATTACAGTTTGTCATATTCAGTCCTTCACTATGTATAGAATCTCAGAATGGAGCAAGTTGGACATTTATAATTGTTCTTTTGATATTTTTCATATGTAAACAATTTTCTTAGTTGATCATATAAAAATGACAGTACTACTGATTCCAAACATGGTAACAAAACAAAATAGATGGTTACATGTACAAATCTTAATTAAAAGTTGAAAAGCTCCAATGAATATTTAGAAGCCAATCTTATGGATGGTTTACATATAATTATTTACTTCTAGATTATCTTGAGATGTGTTTTAATGTACAGATATAGATACTTCTGTTCATATAGCCATCATCTGCATCTGCCGTTTTCAAGGTGTAGCTTTGAGCTTCCATGCACCTAAAGACCTTTACTATCCTGTAGTTACATGTTGAATATCCATGTTATTGCTGTATATTATTAAAAATTGGTCGTGGCAATTTTGATGTGGGACTTAAAATTCCCATGGGCATGAAGCTGTATGGTAGTTACATTTTCTGAATGTCCTTGTAGTAGACAATTAAAAATTAGTGGTAATTATATATATGCAGTTAATCATTATGTGATATTGTATTAAAATGGACCAAAATATCTGGTGCACTGCTACTACAAACACTGTGAAAGGAAAGATGTGTTACTTATTATTTTGTAACTTTAAAGATTTATTCTTAGGATTGACATACAGCCTAGATTGGAAAAACATCTTTATTGGATTTTTTCTTTCATGAATATATATGCATTTTTGTGAAATTTCATTTTTTTTTTCACATTTTCAGTGTCTAAATTTGAACTCACATGAGCGTAAAAGCACAATGTACTATAGCATCAAAATTTTGTGCATCATTATTTTCTGCTATTTGTCTGTACATTTGACAGCTTTGCTGCCTTGTTTTTAATATTACTCTTTTATATTCTTACATTAACGTAATAATTTAAAGCACACTACTTGCATACCTCCTACACACTACTTGCATACCATCTACACACTACCTGCATACCTCCTGCACACTACCTGCATACCTCCTGCACACTACCTGCATACCTCCTACACATACCTGCATACCTCCTACACACTACCTGCATACCTCCTACACACTACCTGCATACCTCCTACACATACCTGCATACCTCCTACACACTACTTGCATACCATCTACACACTACCTGCATACCTCCTACACATACCTGCATACCTCCTACACATACCTGCATACCTCCTACACACTACTTGCATACCATCTACACACTACCTGCATACCTCCTACACATACCTGCATACCTCCTACACACTACCTGCATACCTCCTACACACTACCTGCATACCTCCTACACACTACTTGCATACCATCTACACACTACCTGCATACCTCCTACACATACCTGCATACCTCCTACACACTACCTGCATACCACCTACACACTACCTGCATACCTCCTACACACTACCTGCATACCATCTACATACTACCTGCATACCTCCTACACACTACTTGCATACCATATACACACTACCTGCATACCATCTACACACTACCTGCATACCTCCTACACACTACCTGCACACCTACTACACACTACCTGCATACCTCCTGCACACTACCTGCATACCATCTACACACTACCTGCATACCTCCTGCACACTACCTTCATACCATCTACACACTACCTGCATACCTCCTGCACACTACCTGCACACCTACTACACACAACCTGCATACCTCCTGCACACTACTTGCATACCATCTACACACTACCTGCATACCTCCTGCACACTACCTGCACACCTACTACACACAACCTGCATACCTCCTGCACACTACTTGCATACCATCTACACACTACCTGCATACCTCCTGCACACTACCTGCACACCTACTACACACTACCTGCATACCTCCTGCACACTACCTGCACACCTACTACACACTACCTGCATACCTCCTGCACACTACTTGCATACCATCTACACACTACCTGCATACTTCCTGCACACTACCTGCACACCTACTACACATACCTGCACACCTCCTGCACATTACTTGCATACCATCTACACACTACCTGCATACCTCCTGCACACTACCTGCACACCTACTACACATACCTGCACACCTCCTGCACATTACTTGCATACCATCTACACATACCTGCATACCTCCTGCACACTACTTTCACACCTCCTGCACACTACCTACACACCTTCTGCTCACTACTTGCACATACCTCCTGTACACTTGATCTGAATTGTTTATGAAACTTTCATATACAGGTACTTAGGTGCATATGAAGTCAAATGCAAACAACTTTAAGCAGAGACAAATTAGGTAAATTCAGTTGAAAATGGTTTTCCACAGTAAGAAATTTTTGCATATAAGAATGGTTACAATAATATTTTTCAGAAGCAGGTAAGTCAATGAGCACAAGTATTCTAAATTCTATTTTGACCGACCGGATGGCCTTGTGGTTAGAGTATCCGCCTCCGGAGCGGGAGGACGTGGGTTCAAAACCCATCCGGGGACATACCAGTCCTTTATAAACGGTACCTGCTGTCTCCCCGCTTGGCACTCAGCACTAAGGGGTTGAAGCAGGGGCCTGGTCAGGCAGTGCAGAAATGATATATTAGCTATGAGCGCCTAATATGGCAGCCGAGCTGTATGCTCCCCAGGGAGGTGAGACCGTCTACAGAGTGCACCAGTGCAAAAATGACCAGGCTTCCTTGACTTGGATATTCATATATAATTGTATAACTTCAACCTTCGGGTTGCGATTCTCCAATAAAGATTATTATTATTATTATTATTATTAAATCTGTTATCAACAATGAACATATATTGTACTTTATTAATCATATAAAAATTGTACAAAAATTCCAGATTTCGAACCGTCTTCATCTGTCCTGTCCACTCCATCTAGAAAAAAGCATAAAGTCATGAAAAATACAATTAATCATACTATGCACAATCCTTAATAAATCCTAAATGTCCAAGTGAAAGGAGACATTAATTTCAATAAACACACTATTGTTCAATGTTCTTAAACCAATAAAATAGTGTTAAGATTGTTTGTATAAAAGAGAAGAGGTAAATAAAAGACTTGGAAATTTAGATAAAACAATTTTGCCAATTTTTAAAAAGTTAAACTGCTAAAACTGCTTTGAAGAATACTTACACATCTGAAGTCTGTTGATATCTTTGAATTGATCGCATGCAGTTGGCCAGAACATGGTAATTCCATAGCCTTAGAAAAAATTGAAAAGTTAAAGGTAAAAATTAACTGGTTGCAAAATTACAAAGCTAAACCAATTAAAGTCAGAAGTTACCCTTTAAAAACCTTACCTGGCACCAGATTCCATGGTTATTGTTGTGATTAAATAGGTGTTAAAATGTTGTTCATAGCTGTTCAGGTAATGGAGGTCTAGAATTGGTAGCACGCACTTGATGTCTTGTTTTATATGGGTATCCATTATTACAGCACCCAGATGCCATACAATTTTGCTACATGCTGTTTTTTGTCACCTTGCATTTTGGTGAACTATCCATGTGTTACAATTACCTCAGCAATCACAAAGAGCTTACCACTAGAAACCAACCTATCAGAATATGTATTTTATGTGCCTTTGATTAAAACACATTTTTTCACTATCAGCCCTTTTAAAATTTGATTCATGATATTAATATTGTCAATAAATTTGAAAACACTTTATATATTTTAAGTACATGTAGGTTAGAAGAACTTCAACAATAAAACTTGAACTTTAAGAACTTTGTAAACATTTTCATAGTCACTATTAATTTTAATTATTTCTAGGTCACCAATTTATCATCCTTGACTTCCCCCTACTGTTTGAGACAGGAAACACAGTGCCTTATCTCAGTGAGATTGTTGTGGTCTCTTGGTAAGTTGAAGGTTTATACATTACTTTTCTGCAGATGGTCATTTTGTTTAAAGGTATCCTATTTCTTAGACCACAGTGGAAGTAAAGAACAAAAGACTCAGACGTGGTGTAACTTGCGTAACCACACTTCTCGCATGAATGCGTTATAAACTGCTAATGGACCGTGGTCTAAATAAGATAGATCCCACGTCAGCGAGGGTTATGTGACATCCACTCGTGCTACGCACTCGTGAATGCCACATAACCCTCGTTGACTTGGGGACTATCTATTACATAACCTCCACCAGGGCCACATATTTTTCACTTTGAGGCCATTCCCAGACCCTATCAAACTAACTTTGGATCGGACTATCCACGAGGGGATTCTCGCTTAATTGCAATTAACTTGGGCAGCTTAGATGTCTGTCACACCTGCTTAGGCTGATACATATCATTAATTAACTACCGTTACTGCTTAGGTTGATACATATCATTAATTAACTACCGTTACTGCTTAGGCTGATACATATCATGTAATTAACTACCGTTAAGCAGTTTTAGTAGGCGTTGGGCTGAAAGCAATTTAGCAAGGGACCCCGTGGAGATGGATCCTGTTAGATCAATCTAAGGATGGGAACCTAGTCTTAGATACATTCACAGATATGCCTCTGTTAATTCATTACGTTCTCTTCTATGACCATATGATGACATCTCAAGGATAATTACAAGAATGATAATTGTTTGCATAAATACTTAGGCACTGCAAGTTCACAAATCCCTGCCAAATCCCTCTGACTGCAATCAAGGCAGTTAGTTGCTCTGACTTTAAAGCTACACAAAAGTGGATTTTAGTGCCAAAATTCATATTTAACAAATTATCCTGGGGTAAATGACATTTTTTCCTGTATTAACCAACTTTTAATCTTCCTTTCCTGAAACTCTGTCACAATATTGAAATAAGACAAAGAGCGCATTCTCAACGAATTAAGCCAGGCTTTACAAAGCCGGTGACCTAAATATGGCGGACGTACATGAAAGAAAAACCACCTAATCTTTTAATAGTCTCTCCGCCTCTCACACGCCTCCCCTGCGGGGTACAGTAATTAAATCTTGGCTCCGAACATTAATATTTCCGTGAATATCTCTGGTGATATTATCTCCGTAGATAGTCGATTCATTGCTGCTCTACGGGCCAAATTATTCCTTTTTCGTCTCTGTTTTCAAAGATAATAGAACAGAAGAGCTTTTTTCCTTCGATCGCCTTCAGCCGCCATGCTTTCTTTACCACGAGTTTAACTGATGAGCATGCGCACTTAATATTTCTCAGGTAGCTTCCGCATGGCGAACGGAGACGCGATTTAATTACTGTACCCCGCAGGGACGACGTGTGGGGAGGCGGAGAGACTATTAAAAGATTAGGCGGTTTTTCTTTCATGTACGTCCGCCATTTTTAGGTCACCGGCTTTGTAAAGCCTGGCTTAATTCGTTGAGAATCCGCTCAAAGAACAAAACCCATGCATAAATGGAGGTTTTTCATTTTCACCATTTATTTCCACCGACTCGCTTCTAGATATCAATTCTCGTACAGTAAATCTTTTCAAACCTTGTTAAGATGGCTGACTACCAAGGTTTGAAAGGGTGCGGTGAATATGATTTTTTTTTTTTTTACTATATCGATTAAGGCCATTTACCTGTCATTTTATGTTTTAAAAGTTATAATTGTCCTCAGTTAAGTTCAACAACTGAGAATGCATTTGAAATCCTGTACTTGATCTCAGCTGTCACCTTGACTGGTCAATAGAACTAAAAACCTCAGAAAACTATTTTAAAATACCACACTAGTCTATCATGATGCAAAAAGGAAGAAAAATGATCAACATTAGGTAAGTATTATTTGAAGTTTTCATAAAATCACCATATATACACAGCAGAAGTTTCTTAAACAAAACTTGGTCCGCACGCGATAAAATACAAATAAAACTAGAGGATCAGAGAGGCTATACCGCCTCCGAATATTGTACCACCAGCTGGGGTAAGTGCGATCGTATAGACCCCCCCACACACAAAAAAGGGACACCACCACCAGTCTTGTGCTTGACAAGCTGTAAAAAATGCAATCAACAAGAATTCTCAAAATATGCAAAAAAATATATATAACTAAAAATGGTACAATCAAAGTTCAGTTCATAGTAAGATAGGTCAGTAAATTTCCAGTATATGACTTCCTATTCAAGTTCAATAGCAACTATGGACCTATCTCTGCCAGTTTTGGAGATAAAAGGGAACCAAAATTTGTAAACTTTAATTCATGATAAAAAGTAGGTCAAACGTAAATTTCAAGGTCACACTTAGATTGCCAGTATATGACTTCCTATTCAAATTCAATCATAACTATGGGCGTATCTTGGCAGTTTTGGAAATAAAAGGGAACCAAAATTTGCAAAGTTCAGTTCAGGGTTAAAAGTAGGTCAAAGGTTAATTTCATGGTCACATTTAGATTGCCAGTATATGATTTCCTATTCAACTTCAATAGTAACTATGGACCTATCTCTGCCAGTTTTGGAGATATAAGGGACTAAATGTTATAATTTTGGAGTTACAATAATGTGCCATAAATTTTGTACAGAAAAAATTAATTAAAATAAAGAAAAGGTCATTTTGGTCAAAATTCTTGAAATGGGAGGTGCTCTGAAGTTCCAGATGTTCAAATTTGATGAAATAATGTCATTTTTGACCACAGGTTGTCAGCCTCGCCAAGCCTTATGTTTTATTTTTCTGGAGTTCAAAATTTATTATCCATTACCGTACTGCACATTTTGCTTTCACCACCAATATGTACTTTTTGATACAGCGTAACTCGAAAACCGTATGGAATACAAAAAAACAGAGACCACCTCCAGTGTTGGGCTTTATATGCTCTACAAAATGCAAAAAAAAAATGGGTCTCTAGCATTAACGGGTCCCGAATTAGAGACAGTTTTCAGTTTCGGTATCTTATGGCTGCTACTCCCGTGAAAATGCACCGATTGACCCCAAATTCACGGAGATGAAAGATGACCTGAAGGGTAACACTTTCCAATAATATTATTGGTTAAGTCTGTGTGGTGTCTGAATAACAGGGCAAAACATTTTTTTTTTTTGTAAAAAAATTTTTTTTTTTTTTTAATTTTGGCCTGTTTGACCTTGAAATAAAGGTCAAAGGTCAAATTCAAGGGCATATTTGAAATCTACACATATGACTTTTGGAAAGCCGTCTGTAGAAAATTTTCCCATAATTCCTTCCAT
The DNA here is from genome assembly GCF_051362555.1 of Lingula anatina. Lineage (NCBI taxonomy): Eukaryota > Metazoa > Brachiopoda > Lingulata > Lingulida > Lingulidae > Lingula > Lingula anatina. The sequence goes on along the minus strand of NC_141771.1, from coordinate 20,463,005 downwards.
AGGGTAGATAATTAGCATTTAATTTTGCCATTTTTAGACAAGGGTGCATTGCAATGAGTGCCACACCTAGACCCCAATACCGACAAAGCCCAAAATTTACGTGGAACGAGTTGAGATTATAGGTGACCTAAATTCAAGAGATGGGTACGGAGGCCCTTACCGTCTAGGAGGAGAAGCGGTAATGGTAGCTGGCCGGCGGAGCCGGTGGAGCCGGCAGAACGATCTGGACGGGACTAAAACCATGTGTACCGCCAGCGCTAACGCTGGTGGTACAATAAAAATAGCCATCAGATCACCAGCCAACCAACCTCATGTGCCTTAAAGGCATACAATGTGGGCTAGACCTTTATATAGTAAAAATGAATTTTCCAGGAAACTTCATCAATTTTCTCATTTCATCCCTATGTCCACTAACCAATTAAGGTGACAGCCAAGCATGTTCCCAAACATGTGACTTATTTCAGCAGACAGATGAGTGAAGAACAGGTTGTGTAACAAGCAGCAAGTAGATTGATGCTAAGTTTAGCTACAACAGAACAGATGCAATGGCCCCTATCCATGAGCAGATTTAATTACTTTGGAATCCAGATTTCCAAAAAACACATAACTAATATAATATGCATCCTTGGTAGAGTGTAGTTATCTGGCATTTTCTTGCCAAGTGAAATTTATCTTCCAAATCTTTTTTTTTTTTCCAATCCATGAATCAATCCACTACTCATCCCATACACTAGGATTAGATGTTTCATACCATTTCTAATTAAAAGAGGATTTTGTTTTGATAAGTAAATTTGTATACATAACATTTGTAATGTGTTGTTGCCATATCAGCCAGCTCATTATTATTATTTCTATGTATTATTATGAACTGCTGGCCTGCAGGCCTGAACTACAGTTGACATGAAAAAGAAATTGCAAAAAGAAATATCGACATCAGTGACACTTTCAATTGAGTGGTTTTAATTAGGACAGATAAGCAGCTTTACAGAATAATGCTATGCATGTGAGTCATCCTGTCCCATTTCACATGGGACTGATCAACTAACAAGACTGAGAATACATGTAGTCCATCTGTTTTCTTACTAGACCAGCTGAATTACATGTAAGGAACCATTCCCATACCCTGTCATACTAGCAGGATTGATCTATCTTCGGGGGGTTCTCGCTAAGTTGCATTAGTTGAAGCATGCATGAAAGTTAAAACCCCCCCCCCACAGCTTAATGGGCATGACAAACATTTAAGTTGCTTAAACTGAATGCAATTTAGTGTGAATCCCCTCAGAGTTAGATCAATCCTGCTAGTACGCTAATAGGATTAATCCATCTCTGAGGGGTTTCAGGATAAATTGCTTTCAGCTTAAGCTACTTATATGTCTGGCATTCCTACTGAAGCTGATAAACCTTAATTAATTACCCCCTAGCAGCTTCAGTAGGTGTGACAGACATGTAAGCCGCTTAAGTTTATTGCAATTTAGCGAGAATCCCCTCGGAGATAGAATGATCCACATTTAGTAGGATAGGGTCTGGGAATGGTCCTTAAGTCTCTGAGAGGGAGACATAGCATTGTCCACATAACAAAATTGTAAGTGCGGAGTATTAGATTAAAAATCTTAGAAAATGGCAAATATGACTTTGGCACATTTTCAAACACCAATTATATACCTTCAAAAATATTGCATTTTAGAATGATGAAAAGTTATGAAAGGAAACTCGAATAAAATAAGGAAATGAGAAAAATATCAAGCCATCATATTCAGCAAGATTTTATTGGAAAGTTGATGAAATAAAAATGAGATCTGTCAGATCTTCAAAGGCATTCATACCTTGGGCATTGAATAATTTGTAAATTTACTAGCCTTTTAATATGATTCAAATAGAACTTTCAATGCATCATAAATATCCTCTGTATTCCACTTTCATTTATTTAAACTCTCTGTCATTATATATCATTAAATTTTATTTTAATTAATTATATCAATTTATATGACTTATTGCACAATCCAACTACTTTAAGTTGCAAATAAAATTACCTCTTAATTATTATTATTATTATTTAAAAACCTTTAAATTTGCTTTACTTCAGTGACAAGGAGACCCAGTTGAAGAGGCTAATGGCCAGGGATGGCCTCACAGAAAGCCAAGCTAAGCTGAGAATACAAGCCCAAATGCCTTTGGAAGAGAAGTGCAAGAAAGCCACACACATCATAGACAATACTGGGTCAATTCAGAAGACTAGCAGCAGGACAAAAGCCTTGTTCTTGGAATTTAGGGCTTCAAACAAGCACTTAAAAGTAAGGATCTTTGTGCTTTTTGTAATATCTTTATGGATTGGACTGGCTACTTGGATGGTGGCTGTGGTGGTCAGGAGAAAGTAAACATCTTTATGGATTGGACTGCCTACTTGGATGGTAGCTGTGGTGGTCAGGAGAAAGTAAACATCTTTATGGATTGGACTGGCTACTTGGATGGTGGCTGTGGTGGTCAGGAGAAAGTAAACATCTTTATGGGTTGGACTGGCTACTTGGATGGTGGCTGTGGTGGTCAGGAGAAAGTAAATATCCAACAAAAGGTCACATAGCCTGCATATCATTTGCAGAAGGGTAGGATGGGAGGCTTACTGCCAAGTACCCTGGTATCTAATTCATGAAGTTGGGATTTTAAAGTGCATTAGGTCATATCAAAGCTGTCATTACACACAGTAGATATAAGTTTTGAAAACATTCCAATTTTAATGACAAACACTTTGTGCATGCAAAATTCACCAGAAACGGCCTCAGACTTAAGTTGATGTACAGTTAAATACTGTTGTCTTTTTAGATTGAGAGACAGTTAAATGCAAATGTCACTAAAATTTAATGTTCCTTTTAAAATAAATTTATATAGTAATTTAATAAATTGAAGTTGATTATTACATGATTAGATTTGTTTTGTTTGATGGTAAAAGATCTTGTAGACTTGGGCTTACTGCAGTATAATGATTCCATTAAAAAACATCCTATGTCCAATTTAATTGCAAGTAAATTAATGTTTTCCTCTTGCAAGTGATAAAAAAAATGCAGAACCATAACTCCAACAATACTCTTTACTGTGCAAGTTCTTTAACGTGATGTTTTTCAACTACATTAATTTTATTAAATTGATATTCAGTTGAGTTCAAAGACATTGTCTTTTGAGATTTCTAAATGTCTTCAATAACTGTACACAGAAAAAATAATAAGATAAGATGAAGATACATTCTTGTTAATATCAGTGCATGCATGACTTTATGCAGCAGTCAACTCTTGTGAAAACAATAGACAAGAAAGAGAGCTGGACAATGTCATTTCTAAAATCAAGTTGTGTTGATACTACTGTCAGAACAAAGAGAGAACTCCTCAGTTCAACACTTTATTGGGTGTCTGCCTTGGCCACAGAATGGCTAAGCTTAAATACACAGTTCCAACAGTACACAATTGGCCAATTTAATATTCAACAGATAACATACAATGTGAGGCCAGAGATCACCATAGCCAAATACATGGTGACTTATCTAAATTAAGCATTATTATGATTACACCTGTGTAACTACTTTTCTATAATCGTCATACACGTTCATATATATTCTGGTAGTGGCAATTATTCATGCAAGGTCATTTATATTATGGCAATGTTATTCTACACAGAGGATCGTCAGCAATTCCTAAATTCCTAACTATTATACATTTTAAGTCATTATACACAATGGAAGTACTGCAATCTCTTGCTAATATGCATTTTGGCCCATGATTTTAAGTACTAATGGTCACTAAAACATTATGGCATTTGTATATAGCAATAAATTAACTGTACCTGGACAAAGTTAGTGAGAACCTCCTAGACGTGACTGTCAACAGTATTTACCATCTTGCTTGTGGTCAGCTATTGCTTATCTACTGCCTCCATTTTGTTACATAACACATTTGAGACTTCTGTTAATATACATTACAAACACTCTTCACTCTTTGTTGTGTACTTGAACTTCAAAAGTGGATTCAAAGGTTGTTTTTTTTTCTTTTTTTTGGGGGGGGGGGGCTAAAATGTAGGGTTGCCATCCAATGTATCTGCATAAGACTAAGTGCCTTTAGACTCCCAGTCTAATGCTACATGTAACACGGACTACAGTACATCCAGTGGGCTCACCTGACAATTTGAAAAACATCTTTTCTTTAGTTTGTTAAGTTTCTGACACACGAACTTGCTCTTTCGTAAATTTATATGAATTTCCGAAAACAAACATTGAGTGCTGGTTCTCATGATTTACTAATTCCTCATGAACTACAAGACACTTCAGTTCATTTAATTATAATAATAACTGTGTCATTCTCAGCCATAAGGAAACTGTCTGTCTGACAGGTCATGACCCACTGAAATGCCAGAGGACCTGATGGATGATATTGTTTTTCCCAAATATTAAATAGTTCATAATTTTTAAAAATTATCAATGGGCTGTTAATTTAAAAAATGTTGAGAATTTTTTGCATGTAGACAAAATGGTCCTTACAAAAGTTTCTAGGGTTCATCATAATAGGCAATAATTTTATAAACCAAAATCTCAAAAACTGTGGCCGCTATCAATGACCAAAGAAGTGACTACAAACAAAAAAGCAGACCAATGTACCTTTGAGAATATTTCCCAAGTAACAAACAACTGAGCAGACCAATTCACTTACAAACAAAATTTTAAAAGTAATAAACTGTATAAGCCAGGCAATGATCATGTGATGACTATCCCTACACATTGGTGGATCATAAAAGGTGACATTGATCAGATTAACAAAATCTTGAAGAATGAATGTATTCAGTCTCCCCTTCCAAGTCACAGGAAAACACCTTCAGTGGGGATCAGGTATATTTTCCTCTGGAGTACATTGTTTACTTTTGCTCAGCTTGACTTTAGACTTCCCTTTCGGTGCAATTTTTTCTTTTAGTTGTCCTTTTTCTTTGGGTGCTTTTTTTATTTCCTTCTTCCTAGTATTCTTCATTGATTCTGTTTTAGACTTCTTTCCTCTTTTAGAGACTGAAAGTATTAAATGAGAGATCTGAGTTTGCAAAATGAATGTTAAACAAAAGAAAACTGTCCACACAGCTAGAGGACCAGGACTGCCTCCTAGGTATGCCCCCTAGCTGGATTTGACATAACAAAGGGATAATAACATGCAAAATAAATACAAAGAGCTTTCAAGTATATTCAAATTAGTACTTGTTTTTACTTTTTAATTTCTGTAATAACTATAACCATTTTACTTTGATATGTGAGGTAAAACATATTTTAATCTGAGAAACAAAACTTACTGCCTACATATTATCTGCCATCTTTTTTAAAGAATATCACTCCTAAACCATTTAAAAACTAAGTATCAAATATGATTTTCATTAATAACAAAAAAAAAAAAATCAGTGCTGTTAACATGCCTTGAAATATGCAATAAGTACTGGGTCACTAGCCATAAGCTTGCAAAGAGTTCACAGTTTCAGGAATTAGTTAAAGCTGCTACTACATCTGTCACCCAAACACAAGCAGTATAAGGGAAACCCTATATGTAGGTTTATCATAATAGAACATCACTAAGCACAGCATAACATAGGTTTTAAAGGGGCCGAGATAAACTCTGGCTGTGAATCTATTCGACCTTCAGTCACCTTTCACTTTGTCAAATAAAATGTCACATTCAAGTTCAATAGTAATTATATCAGGCCTCCCCTTACCACCACAGTGCTGTTTAAATGCTTTTGTTATGGAGTTATGAGCCACTAATTAAAGACTTTCATTTAACAAAGGCATTACTTTGCTTTATCAATGATTGAATCTGAACTAAGACTTCTAGGAAAAATCGCTGGCAGAATTTTGAGTACTAAATGGTGTCATTAAATCCGCCTTGAAAAGGTGATTGTGGGTGCTCAGGTAAAGGAGAAATTTGAGAAACTGAATTTGTCCTTTTTACCCCAAAATTGCAATTATGAAATCACCCGTAAGATGACACGTTTGATTGTTTATTTATTTAGTTACTAAACACTGAAGACTTATCTATTACCCAAAAGAATGTAAGTAAGGAGTTTTGGGCGAAAGGTGGCAATATCCTTTAACATACACCACATAATATCTTGCAATGATCAATTACCTTACTCCTTGTGTTAAACAAACAACACATCTTGTAATCACACATTACCTTTCTCCTCTCCACTGAGCCTGGGCATGTTAAGGATCACTGACCTCATCTCCTCTCTCAGGTTCACTGTCGGCACCCGTAGCACTTGAAGTAAGAAGAAATCCCAGTGACAAAGAGCACAGTCATTACAGCAAGACTAGGGCAGATCAAACATCCAATCCCTCATGCATGGAAACACATTTGATACAATTGCTTTAAACTACATAATAATGATGTAAAGACTTATTGCTTTTAAGGATTCAATCAGGAAATAAAGAATTTACTCCACATGTACTCCTGCAAAACTTGTTCTTGAGACAACATAAACATATGAAGGTGACAGTTCAACCTGTTGCCCTCTCCTTTGTTTTGAAAGGAATTACTACATAATTATTAAACCATGGCATAATTCAGTTACAACATCAATATACATAACTGGGTGCATTTCATTCACACTCAAGCTGACATTTTTTGGCATGTATTTCAATGAGATTTGGTTGTTGTATAATATTCATAAACCCATCATACTAGCTGAATCAATTTTACCCTGCAGGGATTCTCGCTAAATTGCATTCAGTGTAAGCGGCTTAAATGTCTGGCATGCCTACTCCAGCAGCTTGGGAGTAATTAGTGAGAAGCCCTGCAGAGTTAGATTGATTCAGCTAGTATGATGGGTTTATGGAAAGGCAGTGTAAGTCTCAGTCACATTCTAAAGATCACAGCTCCTGTCTGTACATACTTGAGGACTTCTTTCAGTCTGATAAGGGGTTTTCAATTAATCTGATACAAAACAATCATTTAAATCAGTAAGTTGATCTGCAGATTCTGGCATTTTTTGACTGACAAAATTCAAAGTATCTTATAATGGCTGTATCTCTTAATGGTGGAATGGTAGTATAATCACAATAAATTATTACAATAAATCTTCCAGCTTAAAATATTCAAGTGTCATGTCAAAGGTGCTCCCGATGGGATTTTCCACCAAAATGAATTTTCTTGGGATATATATATATAGGGACAATTTTCTCCTAATCAGGTATTAATGTTTCACACATCCTTGAATAATGCATTTCTTATAATAATACATTTCTTAATACAGTGCTACATGTGCATCTCAGCACTGTTTACATTTACATATAAGAACTAAAACTACAGAGATAAATAAAAAACTAACATTGAAGTAATAAGTACTAAAAGATAAAAGATTCAATTTTCTCAAAAAGCAAGCCTTTATTTAGAATAAAATTTGTGGGGTAGCTGTACTTATGTGCTGTTGTGGAACTATAAACCTACTAGTAATCATTCTTGTACTACTTATTCATGACTCTCAATTTCTAATCACTGCACTTACTGAGTATAATATGCACATGAGGTACCACTTATAAAGAACAGTTGGTGCTGGCCATATGAGACTCATACCCCATTCACACTACAGTTGCAAAAATGTGCATTTCTATAATTCGAATTTTTCGTGAGGAATTCGATTCGGTATTGCGTTCACACACGCAAAGTGAAACCGAATCACATGTTGAAAATTTCAGGTTTAACTTCCTGTTTTGAACACTCGCGCATGCGCCGCACAGGATATCTTAAAATACCAACAAAAATTTGTGACGACAAATGCAACTCAAAAGACATTCCAGCATTCTTGAGAAGTATAAGATGGCAAAATAAGTTTCTGTTTCCTCATGTTGTAGTGAGTGGTGACCTCCAAATACGTTTGGTGCAATCGTTAAAGTAATAAACAAGCGTTCATAGATACCCGCACTTATCTGCACACATACACAGTAAGATCTGTACAGGTATCGATTCCGGTAAGTTATTCGAATCGCGCTTAGGAATCCACCTCGCTTGCAGGATTTTGAAAATTCACATTACAGAAATCCTCTTGCGTTCACACAACTGCATTTATTCGAATTGTGACCTAATTCGCAACTTATCCGGATAACTGAGCATAGTGTGAATGCGGTATCAGGCATCGTTCACATGAAAAATCCAAATTCCAAAAATCCATTGGTCTGTGCCCTGAATACCCTGTGGCGTAACTAACTAGCAGAGCGAGCGAGTTACTTCCAAAGCTGTAATTAATTCTCGGCTGTGCTCAAAGGAGATTCTGACACCTGGACGCATGCACAGTAGTATCTCTAAACTGTGTGTTGCACTCATATCTGTGGTGTGTACATGGACCTCATCTTCTTCGTCCTGTTGTTGCACAAAATCGACAAACATATTTTTCAAAGCAACTGTGACTGCCACTTTCTTCCTCTCTAACTTATTACTGCGCATGCGTCCAGGCGTCAGAATCTCCTTTGAGCGCAACCAAGATTTAATTACAGCTTTGGAAGTGAGTCGCTCGCTCTGCTAGTTAATTAGGCCACGGGGTATTTAGGGCACAGACTGTGATCACTAGATACCGCCAATGGATTTTTGGAATTTGGATTTTTCATGTGAACGCAGCCTCAGTCCAGACTAGCAGCAACCCCAGTATGTCAGCTGCAAGCAACATGAAGTCAAAACAGACCATGTAAGGGACAAACAGCTCAGCATTGGTGTCACAATGAAATGCAACTGATTGATTAATCAATTATACAGTACTGTGTTTATTTCCCTACCTTCTTGTTCTTCCATACTCTCTACCCTTGAACTTTTCCTGCCCCTTTTCTTCGGAGGAGACTTTGTTGGTGACTGCTCTGTACCATTGTGGACCGTTGCCCGACGATGTCTACGACCTCGAGATGGTTCTGCAGTTTTAGAGAATGCTCTCTCTCTGATTGACGCCCTTTTCCTTCCATGACAAACTGAGGGCTTAAAGACAGAAAAATATATCTAATCACTTTGGATGGTGTATTGTGACGCAAACTTCAAAATGAGAAAAATAAAATATTGAAAATAAAATCATACAAATGAAAAATTTCTATTTTTATATATAAATGGAAAAGTGTGAATTTATCATTACAGTTTTGTCAACAAAAACATAATACACGACTTTTAATTTATTGACTTTGCCTAGTTTTTTAGCTTTCAGACCAAATGACTCATTAGCCTGTCCAATACAGAATAATACAAAAGAGATATCAATAACGGAGTGATGTAATGTATTGGTATGCTTGTAAGCTGAGGTTTCATTTCTATAATTACTGCTGTATGCCTTATTGCAAAAGTACATTTCACTTGGCGAGCTCTTCAAAACGCAACAAGCAAAAAGTCTCTATGTTTAACAGTGCTAGCATTAGAAAGTGTTTTCAGTTGGGGTCATGTCGATACTCCCCCGCACAGATACTCCCCGCAGCGATATTCCCCCACACCAATAATCCCCTCTTAGTAAATTTCTGTGTATTATGCGCATCGATACGACCCCACACCAATAGATCCCTGCATCGATACATCCCCAGTAAAATTGCCGATGTAGGCGCACTGTTACTCCCCCACACCACTGCTTCCTTCCATCGATACTGAGGGGGAGTATTGGTGCGGGGATGTACCGGTGTGGGGAATGATCGATGCAGGGATGTATAGGGATGTAACCTTTCAGTTTTGGCATCTAATTTATGACCAATTCTCCTGTGAAAGTCAAAATAAACAACTTACATGTTATACTTCAATGGCTGCATAGCATCAACAGCTTGGGGAATCATTAAGTCTTAGTTTTACCAGCATACCATGGGTTTTTACTACTATACAATGGTCCAGTCCTAGCATTATGGGTACTAGTGATGAGTTTATCTTTTAGTGTAACTATGGGACAATTTTGCTGATATCCTTCCTGTCTCTACATACTAGGTGGGAAACTTGATTATTGATCAGATCTTTTGTCTAGTCTACTTAATTAAAAAAACTTGTCAAGAAATTTCAAACTTGAAACACACCTTACAATCCAATTTACATTCAGTTTTATATAAAAATTATTTCATACTCTCCAAAAAAAGGAGGTTAGTTTATCTGGGGTGAAACTTATGGTATGTGGCACGGTTAAGTCACCATAGTCTGTCAGTTTTCAAAGGGAATTGTGCCCTCACTAACTGCAGACAAAGCGTATATCTTTATAAGCAGGAGCTAACAGACCTAAGTAAAACAAGGAGGAGTATTGACCACTTCAGTGTTTTTTAACATTTCACACTGCAGATGGTCAAGAAAGGCCTATTGGGAAAAAAGTATCTACTGAGGCAAGCTGGTCACTGCTTGTAGCATGGAGTCTAGGGGTGCATTAATTCACAGTGGTAGTCTGGTAGGTCGTTTGGCATTAGGTAGTTGGAATAAACTCCACAGGGACCATCACTAAATGCCATCAAATTAAAAGATGAACATTGATTGATGGTGAGGAAAGATGCAGGTGATGACTATTTGTACAGATAAGCTGTGTTTGTATATCATTGTTATCTTAATAAACTAACTTTAAAAACCTTGGACCAGTTTGTTTTGAGTGAACATGGGTCTTCCAGTGGAATGTGCATTACAGCAGTTATATGTCAGTCAATAGAAATATGTCAGCTGAAATCAGCTAATCCATAATTGTTTGATAGTTCAGTTAATATTTGTTAGATTTTGTGTATCAAAATTTGCAACCAAACCTCCAAAAATTCAATAGCAAGTGGAAACGGTTCACACCAAGCACTGTAACATCACTCACATCTTCAAGTGGAATTGGATTGTTACAAGTGAAACATCTCATTTAGGCTCTATTCCTCCCAGTGACCCCAGGCATACCTTTGGATGTTCCACATCTGATTCTGCCTCAGACTCAGAGGTGATGCCACCATCTTTCTTTTGCAGCCTTTTTCCTGTTTTACGCCATTCTTCATGTGAAGCTACAGCCCTAGAACAAGCCCAATATGATTCCTGTTCACATCTCAGGGAACAATGTTGATAAAAAAATCAATAACAAACTTAACATAAGAACATTTATTGTGATCATTTGTTTCTGTTAAAAACATGCTTGTGAGCCTGTCTTCACCTGTATGTTGACAAACTTCCAGCATCAGTACTTCCCAGTACCCCTTCCCCCAGACTCTGGATTACACTCAGCTGGTATCACCAGTACCCCTTCCCCCAGACTCTGGATTACACTCAGCTGGTATCACCAGTACCCCTTCCCCCAGACTCTGGATTACACTCAGCTGGTATCACCAGTACCCCTTCCCCCAGACTCTGGATTACCAGACAGATAAGTGAAGACAGATTATGTCACCAGTGTTCAGCACCCAGGCATAATGCAAAATTGCTAGCTGCACTAAGACAAAGAAGTCCAGCAAAAATTTATGTATGGAATGAACTCTACCCCGTATCTTGTTTCTAGTATAGAGAACATTGTGCTCACCTTGTTAAATATTGTACAATGTCTGGCTGGATGACATCTAGTGCAGTGTCTGGTCTGTCCCTGCCTGCCAGCCTGCACTTCATCTCCACATACTGCTCATGGATGGTAGCCAATTGCTGAAAACAGCTAGATTTTAACAGTTCCAAAAAAGACTGTGGTCCAAAACATATAATAACAACATTGGTCTTTAATGTGTCTTAAAATGAGCACTAACAACATTTCTATACAAAAAATTCAAAATTTTGTCATCTGACTTTAAAATATAGGCAAAAGTTTAAATTCAACATCCACTTTGAAAATTTCTTGATCTGACTTTTAATCAGGTTTCTGAAGTAACTTTCCCCATGATTCAATTGGTTTGGAAGCTATTTCACATTTAATTTGGTAAATTTATGTGAACATTGCAACAATGTACTTTTTGAAATAAGAACAAAATACAGCCCTCATATGTACCTGTAGCACTGCACTTGCTGAGTTCTACAAAACACAACAAACTAAAGGTCTCTAGCTTTTAAGTGTGCTAAAATTTTATGGTGCCAAAATTGTGCCCCAAACGGAGCAGGTTCAAGTTGAGCTGAGATGTGGCCTAGCTAGTAACATAAGATGAGGATATCGGCCTCTCTGGTCTGGGAGGGAGTAGAGGCATACAAAATGGTGGCAGTTGTTTGGAGGTAACAACATGGTACTGACAGTGCTCCCAATGGTGGCACAAAAAAGTGCATCATTGATAAAAGATGATCAAAGTGTCAACTCTGTAAGCCTGAAGACACTTACTGCTATATTATCAGGCTGCAGGATCTCTGATACAACACTCTTCTCAACAGGCAGGCTATCTTTATTCAGGTCATCATCTGCTGTGTGAGTGGCCTGGAGAATATCACACTGGAAAATAAGAAATGCCATTGAAAGAAATAATCAGGCTGGTTTTCAAATGACCTGTAACTAAGTCATATTCATCAGTCTTGTAAGTAAACAATTTTCCATGAAATGTGTTATCTATATTGCATATAGTATCATATATGGTAAAAAAAACACTTGAACAAATTATCTGATCAAGCTGTTTTTATTTTTATTCTACCTGTATCTACAATCAAATTCATCAGTCCTTAAAGTATGAAGACAATAGGTCAAACTGTTTTCCATGAAATGTGTTATCAGTATTGCACATAGTAGAATATATGCTAAAAAAACAAAAACCAGCATAACTTCAACAAAAATGCTCTGTTCAAGCTGATTTTGCAACTCAACCTGTATTTTATGTATAATTATCAATTCTGTAAGTTTGAAGACAAAATGTCAAATGGTTTCCCACTTATTGTGTTATCTCTGAAATGGCACTGTTAGGACAGACCTAGGTGATGGCTATAGATCTACAGACACACTGTGTCTGTACATAAGCAATAACTGCAATAATATTTTCAAAATAATAAAAATGAAAACATCTGTAAACACAATGAATTTAAAGAAACAGATACAATACCATCTGAGCAAGATAGAATGAAAAAGAGTTTTTAATCTATAAAAAGTCAGAATTTTTTCACCTCAGTGATGAGTTCTGTCTCTAGCTAGCTATATAATTGAGCAACCATCAATACACCCTACTGTTTCTACAGACTTTCAATATTTTAAATTATTAACTTAACACAACAGTTCATTCAACAATGATAATATTCTGTAAGGTTCTGTACCATTGCTTTATGTTCAATTTTGTCTCACATAAAATAATGAGTTTGGTATTGATTTAAAGAGTTATCATTATGACTTACAGGGTGCGCATTGGCTACAAAATCAAATGCACGTTGTATCTTCAACTTCTGAAAAACATAGTCAACGTCCAAATGACCCTGGTTCTTTACCTCCCTGTGAAACTGCAAGATGCTCTGGAACTGTTCTCGAGTCACACGGACCTGCAATATAAAATAGTATAGTATAGTCATGAACTATGTGCAAGAAGGGAACTAAGAAAAGCTTTTTACTTCTAAAAGCAAATAAATAAATATCAAAGATGGTACATATACAGATAAAAAAAATCATAATCATCTGGGAAAGATGGATGGCACAAGAGAGTTTAAAATTTAGCAGTTTTCAACTCAGCAACAGGTACCTAAAAGAAGCATTTTTTTTACAGAGCTTATTTACTCTGTTAAGGTTTTCTCACAAGCCATCAATACACATTACTATATAATTATATGTACATTTTAAGTAATAACTGAACTAAACAACCCATCAACTGTGGTTGTGTTTTTGCTCGTCAATTTCACCATGTGAAACTAAATGGACTTGAGTAAAAATAACAATAATAATAGCATAACTACTAAGGTAGATTCCCTTGGGGCAACATGACTGCACAGTTTAACACTGTACATTCAAAGGAAATCCCTTTCAATATAGACAAAAAAGAGCATTTGTCAATCACCACACATTAAAATAAACATCATAAATGTTGTGCATGCCTGAAGACTCCTACCACTGTAGATATTGATATAGATATAAAGAAGAGAAGCTACTCCTGAAATTTCACAAAATTCCTCATTTATCTCCAAGGCTGACTTTTCAAGGATTTATCGAGAGAATAAAAATCTATTGACAGATTCAATTTTGGAAAAAAATCCTGATTTGATATGATTTCTTATTCAAGTTAAATAGTAACTATGGATGAATCTTTTCTAGTGTTGGAGTTATAAATGTTAGAAAATTTTTGAAGTGTATTTTATGGTGGAAACAAGGTCAAAAATCACGTTCAAGCCAATCAAGGTCATAATTGGATTTTCAATATTTGATTTCCATCTTAAGTTTGAATTAAGGATGAAGACAGGGTGGAGGTGCCTGGAATATGGCTATCTTTTCAATCAACCAATACATACCAACTTGTTATATAACAATAAAAAGCTTACTTCAATATCACATCATTTCTTATTGTGTAACAGTTACGTAAGGAGATATAACACTTTATAGGTTTTCTCAAAAAAAGTTTTAGACCAGTGTCAAAACTACCTCAACCCTCCACTCCTTAAAGATTGCATTTATTCATTAGATCAAAGCTTTGTCTGATGGAATGTGCCTGGGTTTTCATACTACAGAGGCTTAGCAAATGACGAACAACAAAGGTGAAGGACGAACATGTGCACTACGTCATCACTTTACGCTCATCATAACCTCGTTTTTCGTAGTTCGTCCTTCCAATGTATGTAGATTTTATGAATTCCTCGTAAAAAAAAAAGAAAGTACAAACTGAGTTTGTTCACACATCAATACTCGTTTGATATGCATTAAATCACATTTGTTTCTTCGTATGATTGCCTTCAGGTTGGTTGATCGAAAGTGAAAACGGATATAAAATCGTTTCAAACAGCATTTTTTCTCTCACCCTGCTCTATTGTTGTCATACTCGTTATTTGGCATTTGCAAAATGGCCACTATGACTTATGACGTACGAACCTAGTTTTCGTACTTCCTCTTTGTTGTTCATTTGTTAAACCTTTCTAATACCAGCTCCATTTTCAAACTACCAGTGTTTCAGTCATGGTAGGGGTATTGTTGAAGTGGTAATTTTGTAAATTAGGATATGGTTAGTAATTAAACTCAGATCAAGTATCAGAGACATGCTTATCAGAGACATGCTTCTGTTGATGTCCTTGTCTTCATCCTACAATCACTAGTGAAGAGTGTTCCTGTCTTTATCCTACAATCACTAGTGAAGAGTGTCCCTGTCTTTATCCTACAATCACTAGTGAAGAGTGTCCTTGTCTTTATCCTACAATCACTAGTGAAGAGTGTCCTTGTCTTTATCCTACAATCACTAGTGAAGAGTGTCCTTGTCTTCATCATACAATCAATAGTGAAGAGTGTCCTTGTCTTTATCCTACAATCACTAGTGAAGAGTGTCCTTGTCTTTATCCTACAATCACTAGTGAAGAGTGTCCTTGTCTTTATCCTACAATCACTAGTGAAGAGTGTCCTTGTCTTCATCATACAATCAATAGTGAAGAGTGTCCTTGTCTTTATCCTACAATCACTAGTGAAGAGTGTCCTTGTCTTTATCCTACAATCACTAGTGAAGAGTCTCCTTGTCTTTATCCTACAATCACTAGTGAAGTGTCCCTGTATTTATCCTACAATCACTAGTGAAGAGTGTCCTTGTTTTCATCCTACAATCACTAGTGAAGAGTGTCCTTGTCTTTATCCTACAATCACTAGTGAAGAGTGTCCTTGTCTTCATCCTACAATCACTAGTGTAGAGTGTCCTTGTCATCATCCTTCAATCACTAATGTAGAATGTATCTCCTCCAGAAGTGGATCTCTGATGTATAGTGAGGGTTGTAGCTCTTCAGACAGTTTTCTTTCTTGTACTTCCAAACCAATGGTATGATTTTGTTTTTGGATAGTTCATTCATAGACCAGAAAATTTGAACCAAAGTCTTTTAGCTTGGCATTCTGGACCCTGTAGACTGTTCCAGTAGTTCAGATGAGGGGTGGCCAGCACATGAGCCAGTCTCGCAGTTACTTTTCATTACCAAGTTTACAAATTTTGTACACTCTGCAAAAGCCAAATGGGCTGCTTTGTGTAATGGCACTGACAGATGAGTCTGAGGGCAATGGATACAGAAACGGGTACATAAAAATCAAAGCTTAGTGTCTGTTTCAAGATTATATATATATAGCCAACAGCACATTTTCATTTAGAAATTATGCAATAACCCTGTAAAGCAGGATATGAAGATATCCATATTTCAAAATAAATATTTTGCCCCCAAAACGGCGGTTAACACAATTATTTTGGAATTTGTATTTGCCATCACATCAAGTGACCTCCATAGATGGCTACATTCTGTAACAATCTCTTAAGAGATTATTACAAAAAACCAAACTTTTTAGAAAAAAAAACCAGGGACTAATTTTGAATGTGGGAATGGATTCATTTACAATTGGTCAGTATGGGAAAATTGTCCTTTACCCCAGGAAAATTCATTTTTTGGCCAAAATAAACAGTTGTTATCCCTTCAATGTACATAAAACAAGGTTGCAATGTAAATGCAATGAAATGCCTCTTAAACATCTCTAAAGAGTTAAAATTTAGCATTTTATAACCAAATGTAAACTACTGAAATAAGATGAAATACATGTTACTCAATCTGTTCCTTAAAGACTGACTCATAGTAAACCACTCAGGATTTAGGACATTGGATCAGTTTCATGCCATCTTAGTATAGTGTCAAAGCGATCAGTTTTATTTGCTTTATTGAGCAACACAAGAGTCAGGTCTGAAAATGTAAAGAATTGTCTCATTTCAAGACAACAAACTGGACAAGAAAGACCATGTCTTTCCTATGGCGCGACTTGCGGACGACTGATCTCTTTCCCTCGTGTAAAAGAGACTTTGGACAAGGAAAAACACACACAAAAGAATACGAAAATACACAAACGAAGACAAACGAATACAAACACAAGGAGAACACAATGAGAGTCCAAGGAGAGTACAACTAAAGCACTTCGCCTGTCACATATGTGGTCATCACCAAACAACCTTTTAACTAACAACATGGCCTGTTGAGCAATCTGGTCATGGGGAGCTGTTAATTAAGATTACACAAAGCTGACCCAGGTTGAACCTGCTGTGTAGCTGTCTACCTTTGCCTTAGGTTTCAGAGGCTGTGTATGGTAGAGGCCATAGAGCAGGAAGAGGCCAGCCACTTGGACCTGGAAGGTTTGAGATGACCCCAAGTACTGCAGCACCACTGAGAACATGTCCTCTGTGAACTGGAACAGAAAGATGAGAGGCCACAAAAAGCAGAAATAATGACACACAACATAGGTTATTTTTTCAATTTTGATACAATACTACACAATGCTTAACAGCGAAATCAACATCAAAAATTGTATTATGCACAACAGGCAACTTAGATATTAAGAATATGTAACTAGCATAAGGCTTCAGGCACATGTGAGTTCAAATTCACACGCTGGAAATGCCAGGTGAGAACAACACAGAAAATAATGATGAACAGAATAGGTAACTGTCAATTCTAATGCAATGATACATTATGCTTAACATCAAAGTCAACATATTTTAATTATGCACCACAGGTAATACACATGTTAGGAACATGTAACTTGCATAAGACTTCAGGCCCATGAAGGTGATCATAGGTGCTTTCAATATGATTGGTAGGGCAGGAGAAGTCACCACCTATCAACTTTGGAATATAATACAATGTAGATCAACTAGTGTTAAACCTTCAGTCATTTTGCTCTCACCTCTTTTAGTTCTCTCTCTGTTTGTCTGCCACAAAATATCAGAGACATTTTCTTTTCACGCCATATTTCAGCAAACTGCTCATAACGCACAGATTCAGTGGCAGTGAATTCTTCAACAAATGATTGCATGTCAACAAGCACCCCAGCCAGTGGCGTGTACACCCTCTCCTTCACCATCTTGGAGCTTTTTACCCTGGCTTGTACTGGGACCAACTGCCACCTGTAAAAAAGACAATGTTACTTCTACTAGCTCACTGTATTAAGAGAATGTTACAATCTTATGTCTAAAACAGTTTTAGGCAAAACAGGAGTTCCTTTAAATTTCTGTTTAATGCCATGTAGAGCATGGAAACACCGGTCTGGCTAAATTGCGCAATACGCCGCAATACAGCGCAACACAGCACAATACACTTAAAATAACAAGTCCAGTCACAAGTAAACACAGAAAACGGTAATTCTCAACAAAATAAGGTGATAAAAAAGCAAAATATTTGACTAGATTATTGATGTCATTGATATAGCTAACACATTGGTGCTACTTCTAATATCGTCGGGTCGGCAGCCATGTTGGCTTGTGGCTCTTCTTGACAATATTACCGGCCAAGAAGAGCCACTAACCAACATGGCAGCTGACCCGACGATAAAGAAAATGTGCAAATTTGTTAAGTTTTATCAAGGCTATTAATTATTTAGTAATATATTTCGCTCTCATATCAGCCTATTTTGTTTGGAATGACAGTTTCCCCCTTTTACTTGTGACTGGACTCATTTTTTCAAGTGTATTGCCATTGGGCAATTTAGCCCGACCCTGGAAACACCTACTATTTGTGGCACAGTTGGAGTTTTCAACAAATTGTATTTAAATTTGACTGTGGGAATTTCCAAATGCATGGAGAGTTTCTATAACATTTCTGAGACATTTAAAGGTTTTCTAGCTGGAAAGTCACCCAATATGAAACATGCTGCCTGTACTTGGACCTTAAAAATTGGGTACTTTTGTAGTATACCCCCCCACCCTGTAACTCTCTGTAACTTTCACTTTTCAAACAGTTTTTTACATTTTTTTGTTCATCTATGTCAAAGCTGTTGAAATAAAATGCTTTTGTAATTACCTGTGGACTTTTTATTAGTTTTAATCACGTTTAATCCAGCCCATTGAAATACAATGTTAGAATCTTCAATTTACACCCGCAGTCAATAACTTGCCGCGTTTTCGTTGGCTAACTCTAGGGTAATTTTATGTGAACAAGTAGCTCATAATAATTTCACAGAGGAAGTCCAAGTATACAATGTATCAATCCTATGTTCACATAAAATAAGGTAGAGTTAGCCAACGAAAACGCGGCAAGTTATTGACTGCAGGTACATTGTAAATTTTCACATTGTATTTCAAGGGGGTGGATTAAACGTGATTAAAACTAATAAAAAGACCACAGGTAATTACAAAAACATTTTATTTCAACAGCTTTGACATAGGTGAAAAAGACAAAGTAAAAAAATGTTTGAAAAATGAAAGTTTCAGGAAGTTACAGGGTGGGGGGGTATACTACAAAAGTACCAAAAATTGTGCCTACCTTTTATCCCAAGGATCCTGGACTAATGAGTCTACGTAAGTGCAGAGCGGATAAAAGATTGGTAAGCTAATTTTCTGCAAGATATGGGCAGTGTCTAATATTTCTTTTACATTTTAAGAAAAACCAATCAGCAGTTAGCTTTTCTGAAGTTTTCAAAAAAGTAATTTTGGGGCCCTACTGAGTCTCAGTATTTCACTGTCACATCATCATGTACGGGATGTACCCCTGATATAATCACATTTCACATAGTCAATGTTCAAAATCAACTGATTAAAAGTTTATCGATTATGAAATCAAAGACAGCTGCCGTAAACCTAGTTAAATACACTGTTGGGGAAAATAAACCTGAGCAATCCTACACGAATCCCACTTACTGTCGTCGTTTCCTTCGTACTCGGTTGTTTTGGTTTACGCTTCTAGCCTCGATTTCAAAAATGGGTGCTTAAAACATTAAAAATAATTTTGTCAAATTGAGGGATAATATTGTGTCAGAAACACTCAAAAGTAAAATTCCATATTTTCATGAAAATTCTTTGAAATATTTGTGTCATGACAATGCCTATAATCGTGCCCTTGTTAACTTTTTTTTGGCTCAAGCGATGCGTCCCAGCTAATGGAGTAAACACTGCAGAAGTGAATTTCCCTTTTAGGGCAGGTGCAGTATGTAAGATATATGATGCATATAATTAGAGGTCTCTGTATGTTTTGATAAGTGTTGTCGTGTACAGGGAGTAAGTGAAACTTCCTTAGAATATTTTATGGGGAAAATATTAGGCAGTTAAGAGCTTGCAAAATCTTTGAAATTTATACTACAATACATGTACTGTAGTACTCACCAATTGTGTTATAAGCCTGAATTATGACGACAAGGAAAATATCTGCTACTGCTACGTAGATATCTTGCATCAGTAGTGGTGTTTGCATTTGATCAGGACGTTTTGAGACGTGATCTTATTAAGTGGTGCTAAAAGGAAGCAAAGCTATCAAATGTAAAGACTAAAAGCAGAAATTTATGATGAAAAAATAGTAGGTAATTTTGTGCAAGATCTTTCCAAGACATTTTCACAGACGCACATAAACAGATATCAGTACAGTTTTTATGCCTATTTAATCACAACAATAATTAAGTTCTATTGTTGTGAGGCCCAAGTTGGACATTTTGTATTCATTTACAGATTTTTTTTTTTTTTTTTTTTTACAAAACTGATCAGTTACTGTTTAAAAAAAGTGGGGGGGGGGGTGATCATTAGATTTTGCATAAAATTAGTTATGAAGTTATTAAATTAAAGATGATTTCTGTTGTAAAGATCTCATCAGAATGTGCAATTCAATTGATGTAGCTCCTACAGGACACAAATCACAGCATTATTTCTTGTTTCAGGTCTTCAACTCAAAATGCAGTGAGTTTGCAAGAATTTCTGACGTAAAGGCTGCCTTGATCTTGCCAGAATATTGATCTAGATTTCACTTTCTAAACTGATATTTCTATCGGATGAGATCACATACAGTTTATAATGAGTGACCAACTGTCTCCAAACACATACAGCTTTCCCTCCCAGCACACACTGCTGGTGATTGGACTGCAGGAGCTGCAGGAGAGCAAGCAGCTCACAGATGTTACTCTTGTTGTTGAAGATAAGAAGTTCCCTTGCCACAGGAGTGTGTTAGCTGCAAGCAGCCAGTATTTCAGGTGAGTCTTAAGCACAGTAAGACCTGATTTCTCGGATCAGTTTAACTTCCATTATAATTAGATTTACTATGAAGACTGCTATATAGGGTGTAGTAAAGGTTGAGAACCAGAATTTTCTACTTGAATAATGTTGATAGTTACCAGAAGTTTAAAAAAGATTTTGAAATAGGGTGTCGAACTTCAACACTGCATATTACTGAGACAGGCAACCTAAACTCTATTTCTTCCACTAATAAAAGGGGATTTAAATAATAACCATCCAAACCTAAATAGCAGTAGTTAGGTAGTTTTGAAGACAACTGGGAGGTTGTCTGACTGATACCCTGCTGCTGGTATCTTGTTATTATTAAGTGGCAGCTTTGAATACAAACAATTATTCCAGTTCATGTTGTGTACTTTGTCTGTCTGTGCAGGGCCATGTTCACAGGAGAGACAGTGGAAAAAACCCAGTCCTCTGTCAGCATCCATGGAGTGACAGCTGAGGCCATGGGGAACATCATCAACTTCATCTACACGGCAAATATAGAGCTGTGTCCTGAGAACATCCAGGACTTGTTTGCCACAGCTAACATGCTGGCTATGACACACCTGTGTGAGTAGATGGATGATTTTCACATTTCAATACTTTTGAATATATATTGCCCTGTTTTTCCAGTTGATACACATGTAGTTATTTCGTAAACTTGTTGAGTCTGTACCTGAATATGCTGCCTGAGGTACTGGTCAATAGACACATGGGTGTGTCAGCTATTAAGTACATAAACTGAAAACTCTATAAACCTTTTTAAAATTATTTCCTGTGTTTTATTATCCCTTTTCTGTTCCTAATCCAGCAGGAGGCAGTACTGTCACTCTGATCCTCTAGTTTCTGATTAGTTAACTATGAGTTGATAGTACCAGACACATAGTTGTTCAATGTGCTGTTGCATTTTTTGGAAAAATTTTAAATTCACTACAACTGTGCCAAATATACATGTACATGTACTAAACGGGGGTGGTGAGGGGGTACAGTAGATATCCCATTGATAAGTGTAATAATCTTATGCTATGAATAAGATTATGCAATAATCAGTAATCTTATGCTATGAATTAACATGTACCTCTTTCCTAAACTGGCATTAATGAGTATTGTTTGTCGTTAACTGATTCACTTTAAATGTCGTGACAGTCAGGTGTTATGTAATTGTTTAAATTTCTTACCTTTCAGGTGAAGTGTGTATAAGATACATGCACAACCACATAGGCCACAGTAACTGTATTGAGTTGTACCTTCTGGGTCATCTCCATGACAGCCTGCTGCTGAAGGACGCCTCCAGGGCCTACATCCTGGACAACTTCAGTGAACTGGAGCTCAGCAAGAATGAGGCTTTTGCACAACTTCCTGTAGACTTTATGGAAGATTTGCTAAGTAGCGATGAGCTAAATATTGAAAAAGAGGAGCTTGCTTTCAATGCCCTTCTTCAGTGGGTTAGCTGGGATGTTGTCAATAGAGGTCAGCACTTGCTGCATCTTCTGAAATGCTTGCGATTTCCATTTATGTCAGGTGAGGTGATACAGCAGACAGTGCTGCCATCTGTGAAGGCTGTGACCAGTGATCCTGATGTGCTGTGTTATCTTGCTGTTGTCACTAACACTGGGGAGAGAGACCAGACTGCTGGAGACCACATTGAGGAGTGCACTATGGTGCCCCGTGTGGGAATGTACAATGCTGAACTTATTGTGTTTGTTGCAGGCAGTCAGAAAGAGGAGACACGCTCAGTGTGCTGCTTTGATCCAGTCACCAAGGAGAATTACTGTGCAATTCCTCCCAATGTCAGCTTTGACTTTCGCTATCGCCTTGACTATCATGAGGCAGTAGTGACATCACAGAATCAGATTTTTTGTCTAGGGGGAATTTTCTTCCCAGATCACAAATACACAGGGCCAGCTTTGAACTCAGTGAAACTGTACAATGCCAGGAAGATGCAGTGGATAGACAAGCAGTCCATGAGAGAACCAAGGTGTGCATTCGCTGCAGTAGTACACCAGGGCAAGATCTATGCCATAGGTGGAAAACCTGCTTATCTTGATGCTGATCCGCTCTCTAGTGTGGAGAGTTATGAAATAGAGGCTGACCACTGGACTATGGTCTCACCTATGCCGTTTGCACTGTACCACCATGCTGCAGTTGTTTGTCAGGAAGTGATCTATGTCATAGGAGGATTGGATGCCAGTAGTCGAGTGACTAATGTGTTTCTAAGCTATGATCCTGTCATGGACTCCTGGACAACTGTTGTCCCACAACCCAAAGTCCCACGTGCTGAGTTTGCAGCTGCAGTATATGAGAGACGAATATACATAGCAGGGGGGAGGGCACAGGAACGGGATTCAACATTATCCTCTGTGGAAGTTTATGATCCTGTTGAAAATAGATGGCGCTTTGGACCTGAGCTCCCAGACGACAGACGGTCACCACTATTAGTTGTGTTTGATGGGAAGTTGTACATGCTAGGTGGGCTGCAAACATTATGGAATCGCCACAGCAGAGCTAGGCAAGAGGTTGATCGCAAAGACATGCATGTGCTTCATGCATCCACAAACCAGTGCTCCTCCAGGCAGTGGACTAGGTTTGCAAAGTTTGTACGGTATGCCAACTCCAATGCTTGTGTACTGGCAAAGCTGAATACAAAAAGAATGGGGAGGAGTGAGTACATTTGGTCTGAAAGGCCCAAAGATTCTCTTCTCGATTTTAAGTAGCACAAGGGGGAGGTTATGCAGCTCTGTTTACACTGGCAGTTGGTGTGCTATGATGCATATGTGGAAAACAAGTACTTAGTGTTGATTTCTGTTACCTGTTGCAGTAAGAAGCCAAGTGAGGAACTTCAGAAAATGATTGGTGCTCAACATAAGATAAAACCATTAATTCCTGCATAAGCATAGATAATAATGAATGTTACATGTGACATTATGCCAGTGAGTAACATATAATTAACAAAAAAGATATGATTATACAGATAACTGGTCAGAGAACGGGGTTGCTGTAACACAACTCCATCTATCTGTATGATAATTCTTGAGATTGAAGCCTCGATATCTTGACAGTGTCTCCTGTGGTCCTACTATGACAGCATGCACAGCTTAACTTGTAATCAACTAAAGGTTTTTTGTTGCTTGTTTTTAAGTGTACTTTTACACAAAATGCTTTATATATGAAACACCTGTATTTTGGGTCCTGATTTGAAATTAAAGTAGCTTTATATTATTGCATAATTTTGGTGGTGCTTTAGTATACAGTAGATTAATATTAGCTGTTCATAATTTTTGTAGAATACTCTTTTTAACATATTTAAAATTACTTTTTTCATATTGATGATTATGTGAGAAAAGATGCGACTCATTTATGTAATAAGTGTAATAAAGCAAGTTTTGCATCTGATATGTACTTGATGTTTTTTAAAGATTAGGTTTTGTGGATGTTATCTGAACATGAATCTGAGTTCTTTTTTATGTTGAGATTAGAATTTAGTGTAGTATTTTAATTAGACATCTAATTACGGCACTCCTTACTGTCAAATTATCCATAAAATAGTAGATGACCTGGAAAGTGACATAAGTTGACCCGTGGAGAACTAAAAGACAATCTTAAAGGGATAACAACTGTTTGTTTTTGGACTTGGGGTACATAGAAAAACAACGGTTTTCTCCCACTTATCAATGGTTAATGAATCCATTCCGACATTCAATGTTAGTCCTTGTATTTTTTTTCCTAAAAAGGTTTTTTTTTTATTTTATGAAGGAATAGCCATCTATGAAGGTCCACTTTATCTGATGACAAGCACAAATTCTAGAATAATTTTGCCAAAACGAACAGTTATTATCCCTTTAAATGCAAAGTCGAGTTGCAAATATTGCACAACAGGTAGTATCAATAAAAGTGAACTGTTACGTGCCCTGGGGCGTTCTAAGTCCCACAATGAAAATGCCAATATGTGAAAGATGAAAATTTCACAAAAATGTACAACTGAATAACATGGTCAATAGGATTATAGTTTCAGGACCATATGTGAGAGTTCAAATTCACATAATGAAAATCCAAATATGTGAAAAATGATGACAGTGCATAAAATAATATTACACAATGTTTAAAGACAAAAACCAACACAACTGCTAATGTGGAAATACAGAAAATGCACAGCACTTCTGGTGGATGGGAGTTAAAAGTGACATCTTAAAGATGCTAGTGTTTGAAAAATAAATTTAAAAAAGTAAAATAAAACATAAAATATTCCAATAAAGCTGCTATTCAAACTTTTAATCTAGCTGTATAACTATAAACATGATATGGATAACCCTATTGAATTCAAGAATAATAATGAACTGTTATTCATCTTTAGCATTAATGTAAGTGTTACACAAAATTTTTCGTTTGTAAACTTATTTTCAATATTAAACAACATTTACCTGCATAATTATCATTGATTCCTAATTATGTGACACAGTTAAGAGAGCTAAACCTATGGGACTTTACAATGAAATCTCAACGTGTTTTATGAAATTTCATATAATGGCCACTTGAAAATTTATTAAGCAAATTACTTTATAACCCTGAATTTAGCTGGTGATCACCCAAGGGGCAATAACATATTGACCGCTATCCATGTACATTTATTGCACCATATAGCACTCTATAAAACTGCATTGCTTCCAAAACAGAAAGCAATCACACTGATTTTCCAACACAAGCTGCACTTCAGACCTATAAAACTTTTCTGTAAGTTTGAGTATCATAAGTAACATGGTTTACCCTTAATCGCTATCCCGGCAGCAGTGTCCAAAATAGGGTTTTCCTCAACATTCATGCATTTATAACATAATGCTTAACAGCATAATGATCATCAATTTATAATAAATAAGTAACAGTATCATGGATATTCAGAAAATATGATTAGCAAAGGTCTTCAAGCCAATAGAAGTTCAAAGTCACATCTTAAAAATGTCGTTATGTGAAAATTTTAATTCTCACAAAAAACTATATAATTTCCAGAAAAGTTAATTGATAAAAGAGGTTTTCCAACTGAAGCAACATTTTAGTCCTATGCAACTTTTCTGTAAGTGACATGGTTTTCTTTAAATGGTCACTATGGAGGCAGTGCCAAAATGGGGTTGTCTTCAATTTTGATGCAATATTACATAATGTTTAACAGCATAATGACCATCAGTTTTTTGATAATAAAATAAAAGTATCATGGATATTCAGAAAATGTGATATGGGAAGGTCTTCAAGGCCATGGAAGTTCAGAGTCACACTTTCAAAATGCCAAAATGTAAACGAGAGATAACTGTACTGAAACGATTTTCTTTCCATTTTCAACACCTTTTTTTACATAAAACAAAATAATCAATTTACTGTCATTTTTAAATGATCAACTAGGAAAATTGTTGACATAGGAAAAATATCAGTAGAACAATTTTAAATGTCCAGTTTTCTCCATTCGGAGATTTTTAACATAGTGAATGATTGAATCTGACAAACTGTAAAGATATGAGTTTATTTCCATTTTTGACACTTTATTACACAATAACAAGTTTACTGTCATTTTTATATAATCAACTAACAATATTGTTAAGAAGCAGAAAATGTCAAAACAACACTTTTACATATCTAATTAGTTCTATAATGAGACTGTTAACATGCCTAAGAATTAAATCTGAAGAAAAACCGCTTAATACTAAAAAAGGCATAACTTCATCAAAACTTAACTGATCAAGTTTATTTTCAAACTTGATCAGTATACTAGTCAGACTGATCACTCCTGTGAGTTGCAAGACAAAAGGCTGATCGGTTTTCCTTAAAATGCATTATCAATGTTGCATATATGCTGAAAAAAGTGAAAAAAACAGCATAACATCCATAAAAATGACCTGATCATCCTGATTTTCGAACTTGACCTGCATATTATGAATGTTCATCAGTTCTTTATGTTTCAAGCCAAAAGGTAAAATGGTTTTTCATTTATCATGTTATCGGTGTTGCATATATGCTGAAAAAAGTGAAAAAACAGCATAACTTCCATAAAAATGGCCCATTCATACTGATTTTCAAACTTGACCTGCGTATTATAAATATTCATCAGTTCTGTAAGTTTTAAGCCAAAAGGTAAAATGGTTTTTCATTTATCGCATTATCGGTGTTGCATATATGCTGAAAAAAGTGAAAAAACAGCATAACTTCCATTAAAAAGGCCCAATCATGCTGATTTTTGAACTTGACCTGCGTATTATAAATATTCATCAGTTCTGTAAGTTTCAAGCCAAAAGGTAAAATGGTTTTTCACTTACCGTGTTATCGGTGGTGAAAGTGCACGGCAACGACGGCAACAACAGTGACAACAACAGACGCAGGTGATGGCTATATGTGCAGACACATCTGTGTCTGTACATAAAAAGTGACAAGCGAAGGTCTTCAGGCCTGTGGAACTTCAAAAGTCACATCTTGAAAACACCAAAATGTAAACAAGAGATAACTTTACTAAGTTTATTTCCATTATCAACATGTTTTTACATAAAATATCCCATTTACTTTCATTTTTATATGATCAACTAAGAAAACTGCTGAGATGGGGAAAATATCAATAGAATTTTAATGTCTAATTTGCTCCTTTCTGACATTCTGAACAAAGTGAAAGATTGAATCTGACAAACTGTAATGATACCTGTACTTCTTTCCATTTTTGACATTTAATTACACAATACACTATTACAGGTTTACCATCATTTTTACCTAATCAGCTAAAAATATTGTTAGGAAGCAGAAAATGTTTAAATAACACTTTCATATATCTAGTTAGTTCAATATTGAGACTGTTAACATGCCTAAGAATTGAATATGAGGAAAAATCACTTAAATACAAATGAAGGCACAACTTCAGCAAAACTGAAGCTATCAAGCTTATTTTTCGAACTTGATCTGTAGGCTATATTAGCCCTATGAATCGGTAATACAAGTTTTAGATATGACACGGTTTTCATGTTATCTGTATAATGGTGGGTAAAATATACTGAAAAAAACAGCAACACTTTTGTAAAAATGGTCCGATCAAGCTGATTTTCGAACTCGACCTTTATTTTAGTAAGATTGATCACTCCTGTGAGTTGCAAGACAATAGGCTTATCGGTTTTCCTTGAAATGTGTTATCAGTGTTGCAGATATGCCGAAAAAAGCAAAAGAAAACAGTATTACTTTGGAATAGTTGGCCCGATCATGCTGATTTTTAAACTCGACCTGCGTTTTATGAATATTCATCAACTCTGTAAGTGTAAAGGTAAAACGGTTTTTCACTTATCGTGTTACCAATGAAAGTGCACGGCGACGACAGGCGCAGGTGACGGCTATATGGGCAAACATCTGTGTCTGTACATGAAAATCAAAACTCTTTTTATACCCGGGTCAGGACGTTGCCTGGTTTTATGGAAGACAGACCGCGTGATTGTAAATTATCTATAGTTTCTTTAGTTCCCGAGTCCCCAATGATTGATGTGGATTCTGGTCTCTTTCCTGGCGTTATAGATCTCGCCTCCCTATTCCCTTGAAATTTCTTTAACATTTGATTAGCCAAAATTTCTTTTAAAAAACAATTAATATTCCAATTATTCAGAGAATTAAAGCTAAGGTGTCTAAGTAACCCAAACGTAACTTTCATCAGGTCCCCCCCCCCCCCCAAAAAAAAAAAAAAAAAAAAAAACTTCTGTCCTTCCTCATGATTTTTTAACGGGATGGTCGATTGAAAGGCCAAATCTTTTTTATTAAAACTTGTTAGGAGTTTTAGAGCGTCGTTTTCGCAAGTAGTGTCTTGTAGATTTAAACCTTTGGAGAAGTTGATTTGAACAGGGGTGAATTTCGATTTTTTAAATTTTGATGGATGAGGGCCGGCAAGATGTAATAATCTCCCTGGTGATCGCAACCATTTTGTCGTAAATACGTCCCCGGTGAAGCCTTCGCGAATTTTTCAGCGTTGTTATCACATCTAGTATACAAAGTCTCTCTCCAGGAAACAATAACACACTGTCCAGGATTTATTTCTGTAGCGTATCCTTTGTCTAAACTCAGTGGCGGATCAAGAGGGGGGTCAGGGGGGTCCTGCCCCCCCCCCCTTCGATTTCTGGTCCCCTCTTGTAATTAGAATCATAGTTCTAAACCGCAGTAAATGGCACTGTTCGCCCTCTAAAATACCAAAAATTTCCGGGGCCCTTCAGCGGGCCCCAGACCCCACGCCAAGTGTGTGTGCGTGGGTCTTTTTTTGCATCCGCAGACCCCCCTTCAAATAATCCTGGATCCGCCCCTGGAGCCTACGGCCATCGTCTCACGATAATGTGGGGTTAATCAGCCAAGAAAACCATCTCTTCAAGCTTCCAGTAGTGCACATTTGGACGTATAGTATTTTTTCAAAACTAACATTTACCACAAAAATAACTTAAAGGTGTATTTAGTGCAAGTTTGTTGAATTAGGGTGCTTTCCCAGAGATTTAGATCGATCTAAAGATTAAGTTTTAGATCGACCTAACTCCCTGGGGGTTCACGCTAAATTGCAGTCAGCCGAGCGGGCACCATAGTTAATTACCCCCTTACAGCTTTTACTAGGCGGGACAGACGCTTAAGCCGGTCAAGCTGACAGTAATCTAGTGAGACTCCCCACAGGGATAGATCGATCTAAAATCTATGGCTGTATTCCCAGAGCTTTTAGATCGATCTATCCCCGCGGGGAGTCTCACAAGATTACTGTCAGATAATCCGGCTTAAATGTCCGTCCCGCCTACTACAAGCTGTAAGGGGGTAATTAACTTTCGTGTCCGCCCGGCTGACAGCTATTTAGCGTGAACCCCCAGTGAGTTAGGTCGATCTAAAGTAGATCGATCTAATCTCTGGAAATGGGGTCTATGGAAACGGGGTGTTAGGGTGGCTGGTTTAGAGGAAATTAAAATTTTATTTTCGGAATTTTTCTATCCTTCCTATGCCTGATATCTATAGGTGCGAATGAGTTGTGTGAGTGTGTCTGTATTCAAGCCGACTGGGTGGCGATTTGCACTAGTAATAGTGCATAAAACTTCCATATAACTGACAACAGCAAACATCAAATTTTCAAAAAACACCATCTCTTTGAAATGATAAAACTGATGGAAGAGAGGTAAATCAATCAAACTTACTTACCACACACAAGAGATCCTTTCAAATTGTATTAAAATTAATGGATTAATATTTCCGAACTGCCGTGTCAGCTTTTCTGTCAACGGCATCAATCTATCTTTCTCTTTAAAAAAAAACTCAGCACGCCGTTTCAAATTGTTATAATAGAATTATATACTACAGGTAGTAGTCACAGAGAGGACATTTCGAATTCAACGTACACTATAAAATCTTTGTGTGACAGGATATAAAGTCATACCGGTCCCATTTATTGCTGTACGTATAAGATGATTACTATATTCATTGGTTATTTTTCCTACTTTTTCTCTATTATTCATTCTTTCTCACGTGTCTTTGACTTTGGCAGGCACTGACCCTCTGATTTGATTGGCTCTTTCTCTCACTGTCAGGGACCACAGTATAAAAAGTGTAATCAGATTGCGTTATCCAAAGATGTGAGCCCATAGTTTCCTGGAGTTTTATTATAAAAGGTATAGTTCATGTTATGTGGGGTCGGGTTATAATAAAGAGGTCCCCCACAAGTAAAAGGAAGGTCCCTTTTAAGTAAAAGGGAGATTCTCAACTATTTATTATCTAAAACATTACGAACTAACATCTTCATTTGTCAAGACACATCCTTATTTAATAAGTTCTTTCAATAAACAAGAATGTTTATTTTAATTATTCTATAAAAAGCAGTTGCGGACTTAGGGGGGAGGTAAGGGGGTCCTGACCCCCCCCCCCCCTTCGATTTCTGGTCCCCTTCTTGAAATTAGAATTTTGACTAACTGAATCATAGTTGTAAAACGTACCAAATGGCACCATTCGCCCTCTAAAATACCAAAATTTTGGGGCCATTCAACAGGCCCCTAACCCCACTCCAAGTGAGGTGGGGTTGGCTTTGCATCCGCGGACCCCCCTTCAAATAATCCTGGATCCGCCCCTGTAAACTTTTGGAAGTCTAGACATTACACGACCCCCTATATTTCTTATCTCCAGCAATAACCGTATGCTCAAAATTTTTAGGCCCGGAAATTCACAATCTACGCCTACACAATCTTGAGTGGAAAATGTTTGACCGGTTTTAGGGAACAAACCCATCGTTTCATGGGCTAATCTGACATGCGCCGAGAGTCCGGTCGAATTTTAGGGGAGAGGAAACGTCAAAACGTTAGGAAGCATTTAAAGAAGGTTGCCCTCGAAGGGTAGTTCCACTTTATAAATGGATTTATCAATATCGTGGATCGAGGATACCGTCATGTATCTGTAATACCAACTCAGATCCAACTCGGGCTTTAATTGTTTACTTCGGATAGTAACAGCAATAATTTCACGAACATTCTTGGTGCTAGTGATAATTCGGTTTATCTTCCTAATTCCAACTACTTTCTCTCTCTGTTATATCTGTCCAAAAGTAACATTTGGTGTTCGATAAATTTCTCAAAATTACTTATTACCGCTTTTTCTATGTTAATATATGGAAGGAAACCAATAATTTCGTTAAACTCCTCTGCTTATTATTAAATTTTTTTATCAAACTGTTTATTTTGTTCAAAACGCTCTATTTTAGGTAATGTTGAATAGAGTTCTTGTGTTGGATGTTCGTGTTCATAGTGTTTATCGTTTTATATTTACTACGGAGGCCAAAAATTCTACCCTCTGAGCGACTTCCCGTGTCTCCTTCTATTCCAAGTGATCGTTAAGGCATGGAAAATGCGATTCTCGGTTAAAAGCTGTGCACTGTTTGCTACGTGGTAGTAATAGGAAGGTTATTTCATTTTGTCGGTATATTGAAGAGATCATTGATTTTTCTGGTTCAGTAAGACGAGGTTTTCGTTGTAGGTGTAGACCTACATGTTGTGTAGGCCTATTGGTGGTGGTGATGTATTTTAGCATGTTTTTTTTTCGTCGGTTCAGAATGACAAGATTTCTGCGTTGTAAAATAATGGTTATTGCGTTAATCAGGGGCGGATCAAGGATTTTTTGAAGGGCGGGGGGGGGGGCGGTTTTTTAGGAATGACAGGGTGCGGATGCGAAATCAACCCTGAAAGCCCCGAAATTTTGGTGCGGTTTAGAACTATGATGCATGTAGCTAGTCAAAACTCTAATTTTAAGAGGGGAACATTGGTGTGATTTTTTTTTTCAGAAATCAAAGGAGGTGGGGTCAGGACCCCCTGACCCCCCCCCCCCCCCCCCCCCCCCCCCCCCCAATCCGCCACTGGTTAATAACGGTAGGCCTACTCTACGTAATTTTGCCGGTGGCAGGCGGTAACGTAAGAAATTTAAAGTATTTGCAACTTGCATCGAACTAGGTAATAATCGGAGAGAGATGAAAAGGAAAAGGTTCTGCGTTCTCAGGCAAATTTGAATTTAGAGGAAATTTCAACGGTAGGCTAATAAAGCGGCCGAGATTAACCGGATCGATTTTTTTTAAAGGCAAGGCGCGGGCGTAGAAAGACAGAAATATAAACGGACACACAGACAGACAAACGCTCGACTGGTGTAGACTTTTTACAACGTTGGGAATTTTCAGTTATCCGACATATTGGAGAATGATAATTAAAAGTCGTAACGGCAAATGAAGGAAGCAGATTCATGTGGCGTTGTGAATACAGGAAAGTGAGGTTGTAGACCCAGTTTTAAAGGATATCCTGCACTGAGTTAGGGTGGAAGATCTGGTAAGTTCGTGTGGATACCACGGTGCTTGTTAATTTAGGTCCTCAAAGGACTAAATGCAAGTGAAACCAGATGTTTTTATTATTTATTTAAAATGGCATCCTGCTCCCAGATTAGGACGAAAAGTCTGGTAAGCTCCTAGAGGTACTAGAGCTGCAGGTTAATTTAGATCCACCGATGGACACCAGATATTTTCTTTAAGGGTAAGTAGCATCCCCCACTTTAAAGTGTAGGACCTGGTATTTTAGAGCAGGTATTTTTATGCCGACACCCCTCCCCTCCCCCGGCTACGGGCCTGTGCCAGATGACGTAATCAGCCCAGGAGCAGCGCAACCGGCTCCTAGGCTGACGAGGCTGACGGTTATTTAGGAAATTATTAGATTTGGCCTCGTTTTCAAATAGGGATAAACCGCTCCAAGAGAAATTGGCAGGAGAAGGCATAGAGACAGGTAAGATGTACATATGTTTATACAAAGACCAGTTGATTTATATACTAATAAATATCACAAGACAAAACAATATATGCTTGAGTTACATTTTATACACCAAAGGAATGTTCATGTATCAACTTTACTGAGCATTATCTGAAGTTACATTTGTCACACATAGCTGCATTGTAAACATGCGTTTTTGAATTGTGCCAAATGCAGAGGAAAGTTTTTTCCTTTATCTGTTCAAGTCTTTCCATAGTTTTACATACATTTTTGAACATTTAAAAGTTTTGGAAAGCGACCAAATAGGTAACTTGGTAATTTTAATATTTCCAACAAGTTGTATATTAGGCGTAATGATCACAGTGTCGGCTAATGGCAGTCTTGTCTCATATGTTGAATCAATTCACAGTTAAAGGGAAAATAACTCTTCGTATGATATCTATATTTCACAATAAAAACATTGTGAATAACTCATAGAAATATAATATACTTTGTTTTACCACGAAACGGCAGTTATAGCTATTTTTTCTGATATCTGAGCTTGTATTTAGACCACGTGACCTCCATTGATAGCTATACTCTGTTAAAATCTCTTAAGAGATTTTAACAAAAACAAACTTTTTAGAAAAAAACCAGGGACTAACTTTAAATGTAAAAATGGATTCATTAACCATTGGTAAAATTGTTGTTTACTCCAGGAAAATTCATTTTTTGGCTGAAACGCAGAGTTATTGTCCCTTTAAATATTTTATACTTGTCTTCATATGCAATTAAATCATGTTTTATTGTAAACAAGATGTAATGATTTGTGAATATACATTGTGATCCCTCATGGATGTGTGTGCATGGAGTTAGTGTGGGGGATACATGCTTGTACATGTACTGTAGTTGAAAGATACAAAATTGAAAACCAACTACAATATGAATATTAAATTTGGACTTTATACATGTTTGCCCTTTGTTCAGGGAACATATGTATGATATCAATTAGGGGAAAACTTGTTACTCAGAAATAAGCTTTATTAAATGATTTACCTTCATTTGTTTAGAGGTTTCAATAGATCAACACTGTGTCATAAAATGCTAGTGTTATGTTACATATCATGGGCAAATTTTCATTTTAAGGTAGTTTGTTTTGCTCCAGTGATTGTTTTTGTTTTAACCCAAATCCCCCTCCCCAGTATAAAACAATATTATTTTTGATTACAGTACCTACTGGATTTGTCAGCAAAACTGGTTCTTTGGTTAGGGGAACAGATCTTAATGTTTTTGAGGATATGGCGTCATATGTGTTGTTTTGTTGCCACCTTAGTATTTTTGTCTTGCAATTTGACTACAATATAACTCTCTCTTTCTCTCTCTCTCTCTCTCTCTCTCTTTCTCTCTCTCATGCACACAAACTCTCCCACACACACCTATAAACACATGGCTATTAAGTTGTGATCTATGAAAAGTAAATGTTCCAAGAAAAAAAAAGAACATATATAATGGGAAGGTTTGAGTCATTTGTAAAACTCATCTTTTGTTTTAATTTATATTGCATATTTAATGAAACAGCTTAAGTGTATATTAGTTGCAAACACTGTAGTTTGTGGACTTTTATGTATTTCCTAAAATCTTTAGGACTTGATTCAAATGGGGTTTAATTGATTTGAAGGTGTGTATGCTTGCGGCACTTCAGCTCCTGATGTTGAGTTTTATTTATCAATACTGATACACTTTTTGTGTAAAAAGTACTATTTAAGAAACTTGGTTGTTACCAGTTACCCTATTACAAAAATTGTGATTTACTATTTATATTGATATTAGGCTAGTATGTGTGTGTATGTGTGTTTGTTCGTGTGTGTGTAAAAAGATAAAGTTAGAAAAGTATTTCTGTGTTATTCTTTTAAAAACTGAGACTATTCATTTTTTTCTAGGCTTGGAGAACATGGGACCAGGATTTATCAATTTTGCTATTACTGTCTGCAATTAAATGACAAAAGCACCTATCATTTCCAAATACTATGTGGAAATGAGCACCTTCACAACTTCTGACATACTTACTGTTAATTTAAAATAAGCACTGATTAATGTTAGTTATTATTATTTTTTGTTGTTCGTAAGAAAATAAGGCAAACTTGTGTTGGAATTGTTTTCCTATAATTAATGCTTATTCAGTGTATGCATAATATATTTTAAAAAGGGAGAGAATAGTTGCCACTTGGCTGTTCAGTATACATACAAATGAAGTGGAGTTTAAGTATGAACAACATGACTATGAAACTTCTTTATAATCAAGAAAATTCATTTTTTCTTGTTTCTCCCTTCAGGTGACAGTAAAACTCAACTACACAAAGCCAACTTATCACAGATTTTTCTACTGTTAGTTTCTAGTATCATATGTGCAAGTTTCACAAAATTTCAAGTACTTTTTTGCGGAGTTAATATTGTTCAACGTTTGTCAGATTGGCAAGGTGACCAGTAACCTCAACAAAGCAAGTACATTTAATTCACATATCAGTTATTACAATACTAATATCTATCTGATAAGGGGGGCACCTGTCAGTGCACAATAGATTAACATGTTTTCACAATTGGATGTGGTGGACTGTCAGCTATTTGTTTTTTAGCAGCAAATTTTGGTCACTTTACAAGTACATTGCTTTGTCTTTATTTCCAGTTTTGCTTTCCATCATGGTGGCTCGATGAACAGTTTTTTTGGCTGGCTATGTGATTTTGTATCTAAAAGGCATTGAAAGACCCCAACCACAACATCCCTTTATCTAATCCACTAGTGGAAGACACATAACGTGACAAGATTCAGGGCAGATGGGGTGTGAACTGACAGAGACAGAGAAGCCATTGTAAAGAGGAAACTGGATCTTGTGCAGGAAGTAAATGAAATGGACTGTTAAGTTTTGTTTTACTGTTCATGACAGGTAATTTCTGTTCCTTCTTGTCTCCATAGAGAAACAAATATTACATGTTTTATTTTATTAAGGTTTAAAAAATGTTTGTTATCAATGATAATTTTTGGTCAGTCATTTCACATTTCTCTTATTTTCCCCCTCACAGAAATGCATCTCAACTACAAACATTTAACCGATATACTTATTAAAGACTTTTATTGTTGTTAAGCTTAATTTGTATAAATATCAGAAACATTGGACTAGATTTGACAAAGTTAAGTCATTTTAAGTCATGGAATTTGCCAGTCTCTTCAGTGTTATTTTCAGTTTTTTCAGTTACATTGTTGTTTTTCCAGAGTACCCTTAACACGAAAAGGCAGGCAGTGCAAATCAGCAGCAAGAGCAGTGCTATGTGTTATCCATGTGAACAATACATGATATGTTGCAAGATTTAGGACATTGTCAAAAATTGTGCTAACAGGCGGATTCCAGCAACCCATTGTAAGCTTCATCTGCATCTGGCATTGGTAGTAAGGAAAAGTCATGGAATTCGCCAGTCTCTTCAGTGTAATTTTCAGAAATTCAGTGTAATTATCAAAGATTTTTATTGTTGTTAGGCATCATTTGTACAAATTTCAGAAACATTGGACAAGATATGTCAAAATTATTAATGTTTAACTATTTTAAAGGATGGGATTTGCCAGCCCTTTCAGTGTAATTTTCAGTTTTCTCAAATATATTGTCCTAAAAATTACTTTTCATTTAATACAGTCACTTGATCAGCTTATCACAGATTTTTATTGTTGTTAAGCATCATTTGTACAAATATCAGAAATATTAGACTAGATTTGACAAAATTATTAACAATTAACTATTTCAAGTCATGGAATTTGCCAGTCTTTTCAGTGTTATTTTCAGTTTTATCAGTTACATTGTTGTTTTTCCAGAGTACCCTTAACACGAAAAGGCAGGCAGTGCAAATCAGCAGCAAGAGCAGTGCTATGTGTTATCCATGTGAACAATACTTGATATGTTGCAAGATTTAGGACATTGTCAAAAATTGTCCTAACAGGCGGATTCCAGAAACCCATTGTAAGGTGTCATCTGCATCTGGCATTGGTAGTAAGGAGAAGTCTTGTATGGGTATATATTGTTTTCTAGATGAGAGTTATAGGTAATTTGCAACTTCCTTCACAAACAGACACAAATCATCACATTTGCTGTTTTCTTTTACAGTGAAATATATATTGCAATATTGAAATATTTGATTTAGTTTATTGTCACACTCTTCTGATTATTAATTTCCAATAAACTTGACACTTAAAACAGACACAGACAACTGATCATCTTATCACATACTTTTATTGTTGTTAGGCATCATTTGTATAAATTTCAGAAATATTGAACCAGATTTGACAAAATTATTCACAATTAACTATTTTAAGTCCTGTTATTTCCCAGTCTTTTCAGTGTAATTTTCAATTTCTTAAATATATATTGTCCTAAAAATCACTTTTCATTAAATACAGTCAACTGATCAGCTTATCACAGGTTTTTATTGTTGTTTTGCATCATTTGTACAAATTTGAAAAACATTGGACAAGACTTGTTAAAATGATTAATATTTAACTATTTTTAACGATGGAATTTGAAAGTGTTTTTAGTGTAATTTTCGGATTTCTCAAATATATTGTCTGAAAAAAAATATTTTTCATAAGACACAGACAACTGATCATCTTATGACAGTCTTTTATTGTTGTTAGGCATCATTTGTACAAATTTCAGAAATATTGAACCAGATTTGACAAAATTATTCACATTTAAAGTGATAATAACTCTTTGTTTCGGCCAAAAAATGAATTTTCCTGGAGTAAACAACAATTTTCCCATACTTACCAATGGTTAATGAATCCATTTTTACATTCAAGGTTAGTCCCTGGTTTTTTTCTAAAAAGTTTGTTTTTTTGTTAAAATCTCTTAAGAGATTTTAACAGAGTATAGCCATCAATGGAGGTCACGTGGTCTAAAGACAAGCTCAGATATCAGAATAATAACTATAACAGCTGTTTTTGTGGGAAAACAGAATATATTATATTTTTATGAGCCATTCACAATGTTTTTATTGTGAAATACAGATTTCATACGAAGAGGTATTATCCCTTTAACTATTTTAAGTCCTGTTATTAGTACCACCAGCGTGTACGCTGGCGGTACTCATGGTTTTAGTCCCGACCCGTCTCGTCCGGCTCCGCCGGCTCCGCCGGCTCCGTTGGCTCCGCCGGCTCCGTAAGCTCCGCCGGCTCCGCGTACTGGCGCCGGATACAAGTCACCGTTACCGCTTCTCCTCCTAGACCGCAAGGACCGCTGTCCCCATCTCTTGGATTTAGGTCACATATAACCTCAACTTGAACCCCCAGGTTTTTTTGTCTCAGTCGGTGCATTAACCTGGGCATGACGCTCGTTGAAATGCACCCTTGTCAAAATTTTTGAAAATTCAATGCCAATTATCTACCCTACGGAAGGAATTATGGGAAAAATTTCTACAGACGGCTTTCCAAAAGTCATATGTGTAGATTTCAAATATGCCCTTGGATTTGACCTTTGACCTTTATTTCAAGGTCAAACGGGCCAAAATTTTCAAAAAAATGAAATTTTTTACAAAAAAAATATTATTTGCGCTGTTATTCAGACACTACACAGACTTAACCAATAATATTATTGGAAAGTGTTACCCTTTGGGTCTTCTTTCATCTATGTGAATTTGGGGTCAATCGGTGCATTTTCACAGGAGAAGCGGCCATAAGATACCGAAACTGAAAACTGTCTCTAATTCGGGAACCGTTAATGCTAGCGACCCGTTCTTTTTTGCATTTTGTAGAGCATGTAAAGCCCAACATTGCATATGGTCTCGATATTTGTATTTCATACGGTTTTCGTGTAATGCTGTATTAAAAAGTACATTGTGGTGGCACATTATTGTAACTCAGAATTGTAACATTATATCTCCAAAACTGGCAGAGATAGGTCAATAGTTACTGTTAAAGTTGAATAGGATGTCACATACTGGCAATTTAACAGTAACCATAAAATTGACCTTTGACCTACTTTTCATCATGAATTGAACTTTGCAAATTTTCGTTCCCTTTTATCTCCAAAACTGGCAGAGATAGGTTCATAGTTACTATTGAACTTGAATAGGAAGTCATATACTGGCAATTTACTGTGACCTTAAATTTGACATTTGACCTACTTTTTACCATGAACTGAACTTTGCAAATTTTTGTTCCCTTTTATCTCCAAAACTGGCAGAGATAGGTCCATAGTTACTATTGAAGTTGAATAGGAAGTCATATACTGGCAATCTAAGTGTGACCTTGAAATTGACCTTTGACCTACTTTTCATCATGAATTGAACTTTGCAAATTTTCTTTCCGTTTTATCATCAAAACTGGCAGAGATAGGTCCATAGTTACTATTGAACTTAAGTAGTAAGTCATATACTGGTAATTTACTGTGACCTTAAAATTGACCTTTGACCATCTTTTTACTATGAACTGAACTTTGCAAATTTTCTTTCTCCTTTATCTCCAAAACTGACAGAAATAGGTCCATAGTTACTATTGAACTTGAATAGGAAGTAATACACTAGCAATCTGTGACCTTGAAATTGACCTTTGACCTACTTTTTATGATTTTGCATGTTTTCAGGCCTTTAAATCTGCAAAATTGGCAAAGAAATACCCATGGTTGCTATTGAACTTGAATAGAAATTCATATACTATGATATTGAAATTGACCTTTGACCTACTTTTTCACCATGAACTGAGCTTTGCATATTTTCTTGCCTCTCATATCTTTAAAACCAGCAGAGATGTGCCCCTTGTTGCCCCTAGGTTTTCTCTTTTGTCAGCATATATGCACCATTGACAACACTTTTCAAGGAAAACCAATAGGCCTTTTGTCTAGAGAATACAGGAGTGATCAAGGGTAGGAAAATGCAAGTCAATTCGAAAATCTGCTTGATTATACCATTTTTAGTTATATTTTTTTTGCATATTTTGAGAACTCTTATTGATTGCATCTTATAGAGCTTGTCAAGCACAAGACTGGTGATGGTGTCCCTTTTTGGAGGGGTGGGGGGGTCCATACGAATGCGCTTACTCCAGCTGGTGGTACAATATCCGGAGGCGGTATCGCCTCTCTGATCCTCTAGTTTCCCAGTCTTTTCAGTGTAATTTTGAGCTTTCTCAAGTATATTGTCCTAAAAAACACTTTTCATTAGATACGGTCAACTGATCAGCTTATCCCAGATTTTTATTGTTGTAAAGCATCATTTGTACAAATTTGAGAAACATTGGACAAGATGTGTCAAATTGATTAATGTTTAACTATTTTTAACGATGGAATTTGAAATTGTTTTCAGTGTAATTTTCGGATTTCTCAAATATATTGTCCTAAAAATCACTTTTCATTTAATACAGTCACTTGATCAGCTTATCACAGATTTTTATTGTTGTAAAGCATCATTTGTACAAATTTGAGAAACATTGGACAAGATGTGTCAAATTGATTAATGTTTAACTATTTTTAATGATGGAATTTGAAATTGTTTTTAGTGTAATTTTTGGATTTCTCAAATATATTGTCTGAAAAAAATATTTTTTCATAAGACACAGACAACTGATCATCTTATCACAGGTTTTTATTGTTGTTAAGCATCATTTGTACAAATATCAGAAATATTAGACTAGATTTGACAAAATTATTAACAATTAACTATTTCAAGTCATGTAATTTGCCAGTCTTTTCAGTGTTATTTTCAGTTTTATCAGTTACATTGTTGTTTTTCCAGAGTACCCTTAACACGAAAAGGCAGGCAGTGCAAATCAGCAGCAAGAGCAGTGCTATGTGTTATCCATGTGAACAATACATGATATGTTGCAAGATTTAGGACATTGTCAAAAATTGTCCTAACAGGCGGATTCCAGAAACCCATTGTAAGGCGTCATCTGCATCTGGCATTGGTAGTAAGGAGAAGTCTTGTATGAGTATATATTGTTTTCTAGATGAGAGTTATAGGTAATTTGCAACTTCCTTCACAAACAAACACAAATCATCACATTTGCTGTTTTCTTTTACTGTGAAATATATATTGCAATATTGAAATATTTGATTTAGTTTATTGTCACATTCTTCTGATTATAAATTTCCAATAAACTTGACACTTAAAACAAACACAGACACCTGATCATCTTATCACAGACTTTTATTGTTGTTAGGCATCATTTGTATAAATTTCAGAAATATTGAACCAGATTTGACAAAATTATTCACGTTTAACTATTTTAAGTCCTGCGATTTCCCAGTCTTTTCAGTGTAATTTTCAGTTTTCTCAAGTATATTGTCCTAAAAAACACTTTTCATTAGATACAGTCAACTGATCAGCTTATCCCAGGTTTTTATTGTTGTTATGCATCATTTGTACAAATTTGAAAAACATTGGACAGGACTTGTTAAAATGATTAATGTTTAACTATTTTTAACGATGGAATTTGAAAGTGTTTTTAGTGTAATTTTCAGATTTCTCAAATATATTGTCTGAAAAAAATATTTTTCATAAGACACAGACAACTTGTCATCTTATCACAGACTTTTATTGTTGTTAGGCATCATTTGTATAAATTTCAGAAATATTGAACCATATTTGACAAAATTATTCACGTTTAACTATTTTAAGTCCTGCGATTTCCCAGTCTTTTCAGTGTAATTTTCAGTTTTCTCAAGTATATTGTCCTAAAAAACACTTTTCATTAGATACAGTCAACTGATCAGCTTATCCCAGGTTTTTATTGTTGTTATGCATCATTTGTACAAATTTGAAAAACATTGGACAGGACTTGTTAAAATGATTAATGTTTAACTATTTTTAACGATGGAATTTGAAAGTGTTTCTAGTGTAATTTTCGGATTTCTCAAATATATTGTCTGAAAAAAATATTTTTCATAAGACACAG
This sequence comes from Lingula anatina, assembly GCF_051362555.1. Taxonomy (NCBI): domain Eukaryota; kingdom Metazoa; phylum Brachiopoda; class Lingulata; order Lingulida; family Lingulidae; genus Lingula; species Lingula anatina. The sequence goes on along the minus strand of NC_141771.1, from coordinate 20,420,833 downwards.
ACAACTGGTCATCTTATCACAGACTTTTATTGTTGTTGGCCATCATTTGTACAAATTTCAGAAATATTGAACCAGATTTGACAAAATAATTCACGTTTAACTATTTTAAGTCCTGTGATTTCCCAGTCTTTTCAGTGTAATTTTGAGTTTTCTCAAGTATATTGTCCTAAAAAACACTCTTCATTAGATACAGTCAACTGATCAGCTTATCCCAGATTTTTATTGTTGTAAAGCATCATTTGTACAAATTTGAGAAACATTGGACAAGAAGTGTCAAATTGATTAATGTTTAACTATTTTTAACGATGGAATTTGAAATTGTTTTCAGTGTAATTTTCGGATTTCTCAAATATATTGTCCTAAAAATCACTTTTCATTTAATACAGTCACTTGATCAGCTTATCACAGGTTTTTATTGTTGTTAAGCATCATTTGTACAAATATCAGAAATATTAGACTAGATTTGACAAAATTATTAACAATTAACTATTTCAAGTCATGTAATTTGCCAGTCTTTTCAGTGTTATTTTCAGTTTTATCAGTTACATTGTTGTTTTTCCAGAGTACCCTTAACACGAAAAGGCAGGCAGTGCAAATCAGCAGCAAGAGCAGTGCTATGTGTTATCCATGTGAACAATACATGATATGTTGCAAGATTTAGGACATTGTCAAAAATTGTCCTAACAGGCGGATTCCAGAAACCCATTGTAAGGCGTCATCTGCATCTGGCATTGGTAGTAAGGAGAAGTCTTGTATGAGTATATATTGTTTTCTAGATGAGAGTTATAGGTAATTTGCAACTTCCTTCACAAACAAACACAAATCATCACATTTGCTGTTTTCTTTTACTGTGAAATATATATTGCAATATTGAAATATTTGATTTAGTTTATTGTCACATTCTTCTGATTATAAATTTCCAATAACCTTGACACTTAAAACAAACACAGACAACTGATCATCTTATCACAGACTTTTATTGTTGTTAGGCATCATTTGTATAAATTTCAGAAATATTGAACCAGATTTGACAAAATTATTCACGTTTAACTATTTTAAGTCCTGCGATTTCCCAGTCTTTTCAGTGTAATTTTCAGTTTTCTCAAGTATATTGTCCTAAAAAACACTTTTCATTAGATACAGTCAACTGATCAGCTTATCCCAGGTTTTTATTGTTGTTATGCATCATTTGTACAAATTTGAAAAACATTGGACAGGACTTGTTAAAATGATTAATGTTTAACTATTTTTAACGATGGAATTTGAAAGTGTTTTTAGTGTAATTTTGAGATTTCTCAAATATATTGTCTGAAAAAAATATTTTTCATAAGACACAGACAACTGGTCATCTTATCACAGACTTTTATTGTTGTTAGGCATCATTTGTACAAATTTCAGAAATATTGAACCATATTTGACAAAATTATTCACGTTTAACTATTTTAAGTCCTGTGATTTCCCAGTCTTTTCAGTGTAATTTTGAGTTTTCTCAAGTATATTGTCCTAAAAAACACTCTTCATTAGATACAGTCAACTGATCAGCTTATCCCAGATTTTTATTGTTGTAAAGCATCATTTGTACAAATTTGAGAAACATTGGACAAGATGTGTCAAATTGATTAATGTTTAACTATTTTTAACGATGGAATTTGAAATTGTTTTCAGTGTAATTTTCGGATTTCTCAAATATATTGTCCTAAAAATCACTTTTCATTTAATACAGTCACTTGATCAGCGTATAACAGGTTTTTATTGTTGTTAAGCATCATTTGTACAAATATCAGAAATATTAGACTAGATTTGACAAAATTATTAGCAATTAACTATTTCAAGTCATGTAATTTGCCAGTCTTTTCAGTGTTATTTTCAGTTTTATCAGTTACATTGTTGTTTTTCCAGAGTACCCTTAACACGAAAAGGCAGGCAGTGCAAATCAGCAGCAAGAGCAGTGCTATGTGTTATCCATGTGAACAATACATGATATGTTGCAAGATTTAGGACATTGTCAAAATTTGTCCTAACAGGCGGATTCCAGAAACCCATTGTAAGGCGTCATCTGCATCTGGCATTGGTAGTAAGGAGAAGTCTTGTATGAGTATATATTGTTTTCTAGATGAGAGTTATAGGTAATTTGCAACTTCCTTCACAAACAAACACAAATCATCACATTTGCTGTTTTCTATTACTGTGAAATATATATTGCAATATTGAAATATTTGATTTAGTTTATAGTCACATTCTTCTGATTATGAATTTCCAATAAACTTGACACTTAAAACAAACACAGACAACTGATCATCTTATCACAGACTTTTATTGTTGTTAGGCATCATTTGACAAAATTATTCACGTTTAACTATTTTAAGTCCTGTGATTTCCCAGTCTTTTCCATGTAATTTTGAGTTTTCTCAAGTATATTGTCCTAAAAAACACTCTTCATTAGATACAGTCAACTGATCAGCTTATCCCAGATTTTTATTGTTGTAAAGCATCATTTGTACAAATTTGAGAAACATTGGACAAGAAGTGTCAAATTGATTAATGTTTAACTATTTTTAACGATGGAATTTGAAATTGTTTTCAGTGTAATTTTCGGATTTCTCAAATATATTGTCCTAAAAATCACTTTTCATTTAATACAGTCACTTGATCAGCTTATCACAGGTTTTTATTGTTGTTAAGCATCATTTGTACAAATATCAGAAATATTAGACTAGATTTGACAAAATTATTAACAATTAACTATTTCAAGTCATGTAATTTGCCAGTCTTTTCAGTGTAATTTTCAGTTTTATCAGTTACATTGTTGTTTTTCCAGAGTACCCTTAACACAAAAAGGCAGGCAGTGCAAATCAGCAGCAAGAGCAGTGCTATGTGTTATCCATGTGAACAATACATGATATGTTGCAAGATTTAGGACATTGTCAAAAATTGTCCTAACAGGCGGATTCCAGAAACCCATTGTAAGGCGTCATCTGCATCTGGCATTGGTAGTAAGGAGAAGTCTTGTATGAGTATATATTGTTTTCTAGATGAGAGTTATAGGTAATTTGCAACTTCCTTCACAAACAAACACAAATCATCACATTTGCTGTTTTCTTTTACTGTGAAATATATATTGCAATATTGAAATATTTGATTTAGTTTATAGTCACATTCTTCTGATTATGAATTTCCAATAAACTTGACACTTAATACAAACACAGACAACTGATCATCTTATCACAGACTTTTATTGTTGTTAGGCATCATTTGACAAAATTATTCACGTTTAACTATTTTAAGTCCTGTGATTTCCCAGTCTTTTCAGTGTAATTTTGAGTTTTCTCAAGTATATTGTCCTAAAAAACACTCTTCATTAGATACAGTCAACTGATCAGCTTATCCCAGATTTTTATTGTTGTAAAGCATCATTTGTACAAATTTGAGAAACATTGGACAAGAAGTGTCAAATTGATTAATGTTTAACTATTTTTAACGATGGAATTTGAAATTGTTTTCAGTGTAATTTTCGGATTTCTCAAATATATTGTCCTAAAAATCACTTTTCATTTAATACAGTCACTTGATCAGCTAATCACAGGTTTTTATTGTTGTTAAGCATCATTTGTACAAATATCAGAAATATTAGACTAGATTTGACAAAATTATTAACAATTAACTATTTCAAGTCATGTAATTTGCCAGTCTTTTCAGTGTTATTTTCAGTTTTATCAGTTACATTGTTGTTTTTCCAGAGTACCCTTAACACGAAAAGGCAGGCAGTGCAAATCAGCAGCAAGAGCAGTGCTATGTGTTATCCATGTGAACAATACATGATATGTTGCAAGATTTAGGACATTGTCAAAAATTGTCCTAACAGGCGGATTCCAGAAACCCATTGTAAGGCGTCATCTGCATCTGGCATTGGTAGTAAGGAGAAGTCTTGTATGAGTATATATTGTTTTCTAGATGAGAGTTATAGGTAATTTGCAACTTCCTTCACAAACAAACACAAATCATCACATTTGCTGTTTTCTTTTACTGTGAAATATATATTGCAATATTGAAATATTTGATTTAGTTTATTGTCACATTCTTCTGATTATAAATTTCCAATAAACTTGACACTTAAAACAAACACAGACAACTGATCATCTTATCACAGACTTTTATTGTTGTTAGGCATCATTTGTATAAATTTCAGAAATATTGAACCAGATTTGACAAAATTATTCACGTTTAACTATTTTAAGTCCTGCGATTTCCCAGTCTTTTCAGTGTAATTTTCAGTTTTCTCAAGTATATTGTCCTAAAAAACACTTTTCATTAGATACAGTCAACTGATCAGCTTATCCCAGGTTTTTATTGTTGTTATGCATCATTTGTACAAATTTGAAAAACATTGGACAGGACTTGTTAAAATGATTAATGTTTAACTATTTTTAACGATGGAATTTGAAAGTGTTTTTAGTGTAATTTTGAGATTTCTCAAATATATTGTCTGAAAAAAATATTTTTCATAAGACACAGACAACTGGTCATCTTATCACAGACTTTTATTGTTGTTAGGCATCATTTGTACAAATTTCAGAAATATTGAACCATATTTGACAAAATTATTCATGTTTAACTATTTTAAGTCCTGTGATTTCCCAGTCTTTTCAGTGTAATTTTGAGTTTTCTCAAGTATATTGTCCTAAAAAACACTCTTCATTAGATACAGTCAACTGATCAGCTTATCCCAGATTTTTATTGTTGTAAAGCATCATTTGTACAAATTTGAGAAACATTGGACAAGAAGTGTCAAATTGATTAATGTTTAACTATTTTTAACGATGGAATTTGAAATTGTTTTCAGTGTAATTTTCGGATTTCTCAAATATATTGTCCTAAAAATCACTTTTCATTTAATACAGTCACTTGATCAGCGTATCACAGGTTTTTATTGTTGTTAAGCATCATTTGTACAAATATCAGAAATATTAGACTAGATTTGACAAAATTATTAGCAATTAACTATTTCAAGTCATGTAATTTGCCAGTCTTTTCAGTGTTATTTTCAGTTTTATCAGTTACATTGTTGTTTTTCCAGAGTACCCTTAACACGAAAAGGCAGGCAGTGCAAATCAGCAGCAAGAGCAGTGCTATGTGTCATCCATGTGAACAATACATGATATGTTGCAAGATTTAGGACATTGTCAAAAATTGTCCTAACAGGCGGATTCCAGAAACCCATTGTAAGGCGTCATCTGCATCTGGCATTGGTAGTAAGGAGAAGTCTTGTATGAGTATATATTGTTTTCTAGATGAGAGTTATAGGTAATTTGCAACTTCCTTCACAAACAAACACAAATCATCACATTTGCTGTTTTCTTTTACTGTGAAATATATATTGCAATATTGAAATATTTGATTTAGTTTATAGTCACATTCTTCTGATTATAAATTTCCAATAAACTTGACACTTAAAACAAACACAGACAACTGATCATCTTATCACAGACTTTTATTGTTGTTAGGCATCATTTGTATAAATTTCAGAAATATTGAACCAGATTTGACAAAATTATTCACGTTTAACTATTTTAAGTCCTGCGATTTCCCAGTCTTTTCATTGTAATTTTGAGTTTTCTCAAGTATATTGTCCTAAAAAACACTCTTCATTAGATACAGTCAACTGATCAGCTTATCCCAGATTTTTATTGTTGTAAAGCATCATTTGTACAAATTTGAAAAACATTGGACAGGACTTGTTAAAATGAATAATGTTTAACTATTTTTAACGATGGAATTTGAAAGTGTTTTTAGTGTAATTTTCGGATTTCTCAAATATATTGTCTGAAAAAAATATTTTTCATAAGACACAGACAACTGGTCATCTTATCACAGACTTTTATTGTTGATTGGCATCATTTGTACAAATTTCAGAAATATTGAACCAGATTTGACAAAATTATTCACGTTTAACTATTTTAAGTCCTGTGATTTCCCAGTCTTTTCAGTGTAATTTTGAGTTTTCTCAAGTATATTGTCCTAAAAAACACTTTTCATTAGATACAGTCAACTGATCAGCTTATCCCAGGTTTTTATTGTTGTTAAGCATCATTTGTACAAATATCAGAAATATTAGACTAGATTTGACAAAATTATTCACGTTTAACTATTTCAAGTCATGTAATTTGCCAGTCTTTTCAGTGTTATTTTCAGTTTTATCAGTTACATTGTTGTTTTTCCAGAGTACCCTTAACACGAAAAGGCAGGCAGTGCAAATCAGCAGCAAGAGCAGTGCTATGTGTTATCCATGTGAACAATACATGATATGTTGCAAGATTTAGGACATTGTCAAAAATTGTCCTAACAGGCGGATTCCAGAAACCCATTGTAAGGCGTCATCTGCATCTGGCATTAGAAGTAAGAAGAAGTCTTGTATGAGTATATATTGTTTTCTAGATGAGAGTTATAGGTAATTTGCAACTTCCTTCACAAACAAACACAAATCATCACATTTGCTGTTTTCTATTACTGTGAAATATATATTGCAATATTGAAATATTTGATTTAGTTTATAGTCACATTCTTCTGATTATGAATTTCCAATAAACTTGACACTTAAAACAAACACAGACAACTGATCATCTTATCACAGACTTTTATTGTTGTTAGGCATCATTTGACAAAATTATTCACGTTTAACTATTTTAAGTCCTGTGATTTCCCAGTCTTTTCAGTGTAATTTTGAGTTTTCTCAAGTATATTGTCCTAAAAAACACTCTTCATTAGATACAGTCAACTGATCAGCTTATCCCAAATTTTTATTGTTGTAAAGCATCATTTGTACAAATTTGAGAAACATTGGACAAGATGTGTCAAATTGATTAATGTTTAACTATTTTTAACGATGGAATTTGAAATTGTTTTTAGTGTAATTTTCGGATTTCTCAAATATATTGTCCTTAAAATCACTTTTCATTTAATACAGTCACTTGATCAGCTTATCACAGGTTTTTATTGTTGTTAAGCATCATTTGTACAAATATCAGAAATATTAGACTAGATTTGACAAAATTATTAACAATTAACTATTTCAAGTCATGTAATTTGCCAGTCTTTTCAGTGTTATTTTCAGTTTTATCAGTTACATTGTTGTTTTTCCAGAGTACCCTTAACACGAAAAGGCAGGCAGTGCAAATCAGCAGCAAGAGCAGTGCTATGTGTTATCCATGTGAACAATACATGATATGTTGCAAGATTTAGGACATTGTCAAAAATTGTCCTAACAGGTGGATTCCAGAAACCCATTGTAAGGCTTCATCTGCATCTGGCATTGGTAGTAAGGAGAAGTCTTGTATGAGTATATATTGTTTTCTAGATGAGAGTTATAGGTAATTTGCAACTTCCTTCACAAACAAACACAAATCATCACATTTGCTGTTTTCTTTTACTGTGAAATATATATTGCAATATTGAAATATTTGATTTAGTTTATTGTCACATTTTTCTGATTATAAATTTCCAATAAACTTGACACTTAAAACAAACACAGACAACTGATCATCTTATCACAGACTTTTATTGTTGTTAGGCATCATTTGTATAAATTTCAGAAATATTGAACCAGATTTGACAAAATTATTCACGTTTAACTATTTTAAGTCCTGCGATTTCCCAGTCTTTTCAGTGTAATTTTCAGTTTTCTCAAGTATATTGTCCTAAAAAACACTTTTCATTAGATACAGTCAACTGATCAGCTTATCCCAGGTTTTTATTGTTGTTATGCATCATTTGTACAAATTTGAAAAACATTGGACAGGACTTGTTAAAATGATTAATGTTTAACTATTTTTAACGATGGAATTTGAAAGTGTTTTTAGTGTAATTTTGAGATTTCTCAAATATATTGTCTGAAAAAAATATTTTTCATAAGACACAGACAACTGGTCATCTTATCACAGACTTTTATTGTTGTTAGGCATCATTTGTACAAATTTCAGAAATATTGAACCATATTTGACAAAATTATTCACGTTTAACTATTTTAAGTCCTGTGATTTCCCAGTCTTTTCAGTGTAATTTTGAGTTTTCTCAAGTATATTGTCCTAAAAAACACTCTTCATTAGATACAGTCAACTGATCAGCTTATCCCAGATTTTTATTGTTGTTAAGCATCATTTGTACAAATTTGAGAAACATTGGACAAGATGTGTCAAATTGATTAATGTTTAACTATTTTTAACGATGGAATTTGAAATTGTTTTCAGTGTAATTTTCGGATTTCTCAAATATATTGTCCTAAAAATCACTTTTCATTTAATACAGTCACTTGATCAGCGTATCACAGGTTTTTATTGTTGTTAAGCATCATTTGTACAAATATCAGAAATATTAGACTAGATTTGACAAAATTATTCACGTTTAACTATTTCAAGTCATGTAATTTGCCAGTCTTTTCAGTGTTATTTTCAGTTTTATCAGTTACATTGTTGTTTTTCCAGAGTACCCTTAACACGAAAAGGCAGGCAGTGCAAATCAGCAGCAAGAGCAGTGCTATGTGTTATCCATGTGAACAATACATGATATGTTGCAAGATTTAGGACATTGTCAAAAATTGTCCTAACAGGCGGATTCCAGAAACCCATTGTAAGGCGTCATCTGCATCTGGCATTGGTAGTAAGGAGAAGTCTTGTATGAGTATATATTGTTTTCTAGATGAGAGTTATAGGTAATTTGCAACTTCCTTCACAAACAAACACAAATCATCACATTTGCTGTTTTCTTTTACAGTGAAATATATATTGCAATATTGAAATATTTGATTTAGTTTATAGTCACATTCTTCTGATTATGAATTTCCAATAAACTTGACACTTAAAACAAACACAGACAACTGATCATCTTATCACAGACTTTTATTGTTGTTAGGCATCATTTGACAAAATTATTCACGTTTAACTATTTTAAGTCCTGTGATTTCCCAGTCTTTTCAGTGTAATTTTGAGTTTTCTCAAGTATATTGTCCTAAAAAACACTCTTCATTAGATACAGTCAACTGATCAGCTTATCCCAGATTTTTATTGTTGTAAAGCATCATTTGTACAAATTTGAGAAACATTGGACAAGATGTGTCAAATTGATTAATGTTTAACTATTTTTAACGATGGAATTTGAAATTGTTTTCAGTGTAATTTTCGGATTTCTCAAATATATTGTCCTAAAAATCACTTTTCATTTAATACAGTCACTTGATCAGCTTATCACAGGTTTTTATTGTTGTTAAGCATCATTTGTACAAATATCAGAAATATTAGACTAGATTTGACAAAATTATTAACAATTAACTATTTCAAGTCATGTAATTTGCCAGTCTTTTCAGTGTTATTTTCAGTTTTATCAGTTACATTGTTGTTTTTCCAGAGTACCCTTAACACGAAAAGGCAGGCAGTGCAAATCAGCAGCAAGAGCAGTGCTATGTGTTATCCATGTGAACAATACATGGTATGTTGCAAGATTTAGGACATTGTCAAAAATTGTCCTAACAGGCGGATTCCAGAAACCCATTGTAAGGCGTCATCTGCATCTGGCATTGGTAGTAAGGAGAAGTCTTGTATGAGTATATATTGTTTTCTAGATGAGAGTTATAGGTAATTTGCAACTTCCTTCACAAACAAACACAAATCATCACATTTGCTGTTTTCTTTTACTGTGAAATATATATTGCAATATTGAAATATTTGATTTAGTTTATTGTCACATTCTTCTGATTATAAATTTCCAATAAACTTGACACTTAAAACAAACACAGACAACTGATCATCTTATCACAGACTTTTATTGTTGTTAGGCATCATTTGTATAAATTTCAGAAATATTGAACCAGATTTGACAAAATTATTCACGTTTAACTATTTTAAGTCCTGCGATTTCCCAGTCTTTTCATTGTAATTTTGAGTTTTCTCAAGTATATTGTCCTAAAAAACACTCTTCATTAGATACAGTCAACTGATCAGCTTATCCCAGATTTTTATTGTTGTAAAGCATCATTTGTACAAATTTGAAAAACATTGGACAGGACTTGTTAAAATGAATAATGTTTAACTATTTTTAACGATGGAATTTGAAAGTGTTTTTAGTGTAATTTTCGGATTTCTCAAATATATTGTCTGAAAAAAATATTTTTCATAAGACACAGACAACTGGTCATCTTATCACAGACTTTTATTGTTGATTGGCATCATTTGTACAAATTTCAGAAATATTGAACCAGATTTGACAAAATTATTCACGTTTAACTATTTTAAGTCCTGTGATTTCCCAGTCTTTTCAGTGTAATTTTGAGTTTTCTCAAGTATATTGTCCTAAAAAACACTTTTCATTAGATACAGTCAACTGATCAGCTTATCCCAGGTTTTTATTGTTGTTAAGCATCATTTGTACAAATATCAGAAATATTAGACTAGATTTGACAAAATTATTCACGTTTAACTATTTCAAGTCATGTAATTTGCCAGTCTTTTCAGTGTTATTTTCAGTTTTATCAGTTACATTGTTGTTTTTCCAAAGTACCCTTAACACGAAAAGGCAGGCAGTGCAAATCAGCAGCAAGAGCAGTGCTATGTGTTATCCATGTGAACAATACATGATATGTTGCAAGATTTAGGACATTGTCAAAAATTGTCCTAACAGGCGGATTCCAGAAACCCATTGTAAGGCGTCATCTGCATCTGGCATTAGAAGTAAGAAGAAGTCTTGTATGAGTATATATTGTTTTCTAGATGAGAGTTATAGGTAATTTGCAACTTCCTTCACAAACAAACACAAATCATCACATTTGCTGTTTTCTATTACTGTGAAATATATATTGCAATATTGAAATATTTGATTTAGTTTATAGTCACATTCTTCTGATTATGAATTTCCAATAAACTTGACACTTAAAACAAACACAGACAACTGATCATCTTATCACAGACTTTTATTGTTGTTAGGCATCATTTGACAAAATTATTCACGTTTAACTATTTTAAGTCCTGTGATTTCCCAGTCTTTTCAGTGTAATTTTGAGTTTTCTCAAGTATATTGTCCTAAAAAACACTCTTCATTAGATACAGTCAACTGATCAGCTTATCCCAAATTTTTATTGTTGTAAAGCATCATTTGTACAAATTTGAGAAACATTGGACAAGATGTGTCAAATTGATTAATGTTTAACTATTTTTAACGATGGAATTTGAAATTGTTTTTAGTGTAATTTTCGGATTTCTCAAATATATTGTCCTTAAAATCACTTTTCATTTAATACAGTCACTTGATCAGCTTATCACAGGTTTTTATTGTTGTTAAGCATCATTTGTACAAATATCAGAAATATTAGACTAGATTTGACAAAATTATTAACAATTAACTATTTCAAGTCATGTAATTTGCCAGTCTTTTCAGTGTTATTTTCAGTTTTATCAGTTACATTGTTGTTTTTCCAGAGTACCCTTAACACGAAAAGGCAGGCAGTGCAAATCAGCAGCAAGAGCAGTGCTATGTGTTATCCATGTGAACAATACATGATATGTTGCAAGATTTAGGACATTGTCAAAAATTGTCCTAACAGGTGGATTCCAGAAACCCATTGTAAGGCTTCATCTGCATCTGGCATTGGTAGTAAGGAGAAGTCTTGTATGAGTATATATTGTTTTCTAGATGAGAGTTATAGGTAATTTGCAACTTCCTTCACAAACAAACACAAATCATCACATTTGCTGTTTTCTTTTACTGTGAAATATATATTGCAATATTGAAATATTTGATTTAGTTTATTGTCACATTTTTCTGATTATAAATTTCCAATAAACTTGACACTTAAAACAAACACAGACAACTGATCATCTTATCACAGACTTTTATTGTTGTTAGGCATCATTTGTATAAATTTCAGAAATATTGAACCAGATTTGACAAAATTATTCACGTTTAACTATTTTAAGTCCTGCGATTTCCCAGTCTTTTCAGTGTAATTTTCAGTTTTCTCAAGTATATTGTCCTAAAAAACACTTTTCATTAGATACAGTCAACTGATCAGCTTATCCCAGGTTTTTATTGTTGTTATGCATCATTTGTACAAATTTGAAAAACATTGGACAGGACTTGTTAAAATGATTAATGTTTAACTATTTTTAACGATGGAATTTGAAAGTGTTTTTAGTGTAATTTTGAGATTTCTCAAATATATTGTCTGAAAAAAATATTTTTCATAAGACACAGACAACTGGTCATCTTATCACAGACTTTTATTGTTGTTAGGCATCATTTGTACAAATTTCAGAAATATTGAACCATATTTGACAAAATTATTCACGTTTAACTATTTTAAGTCCTGTGATTTCCCAGTCTTTTCAGTGTAATTTTGAGTTTTCTCAAGTATATTGTCCTAAAAAACACTCTTCATTAGATACAGTCAACTGATCAGCTTATCCCAGATTTTTATTGTTGTTAAGCATCATTTGTACAAATTTGAGAAACATTGGACAAGATGTGTCAAATTGATTAATGTTTAACTATTTTTAACGATGGAATTTGAAATTGTTTTCAGTGTAATTTTCGGATTTCTCAAATATATTGTCCTAAAAATCACTTTTCATTTAATACAGTCACTTGATCAGCGTATCACAGGTTTTTATTGTTGTTAAGCATCATTTGTACAAATATCAGAAATATTAGACTAGATTTGACAAAATTATTCACGTTTAACTATTTCAAGTCATGTAATTTGCCAGTCTTTTCAGTGTTATTTTCAGTTTTATCAGTTACATTGTTGTTTTTCCAGAGTACCCTTAACACGAAAAGGCAGGCAGTGCAAATCAGCAGCAAGAGCAGTGCTATGTGTTATCCATGTGAACAATACATGATATGTTGCAAGATTTAGGACATTGTCAAAAATTGTCCTAACAGGCGGATTCCAGAAACCCATTGTAAGGCGTCATCTGCATCTGGCATTGGTAGTAAGGAGAAGTCTTGTATGAGTATATATTGTTTTCTAGATGAGAGTTATAGGTAATTTGCAACTTCCTTCACAAACAAACACAAATCATCACATTTGCTGTTTTCTTTTACAGTGAAATATATATTGCAATATTGAAATATTTGATTTAGTTTATAGTCACATTCTTCTGATTATGAATTTCCAATAAACTTGACACTTAAAACAAACACAGACAACTGATCATCTTATCACAGACTTTTATTGTTGTTAGGCATCATTTGACAAAATTATTCACGTTTAACTATTTTAAGTCCTGTGATTTCCCAGTCTTTTCAGTGTAATTTTGAGTTTTCTCAAGTATATTGTCCTAAAAAACACTCTTCATTAGATACAGTCAACTGATCAGCTTATCCCAGATTTTTATTGTTGTAAAGCATCATTTGTACAAATTTGAGAAACATTGGACAAGATGTGTCAAATTGATTAATGTTTAACTATTTTTAACGATGGAATTTGAAATTGTTTTCAGTGTAATTTTCGGATTTCTCAAATATATTGTCCTAAAAATCACTTTTCATTTAATACAGTCACTTGATCAGCTTATCACAGGTTTTTATTGTTGTTAAGCATCATTTGTACAAATATCAGAAATATTAGACTAGATTTGACAAAATTATTAACAATTAACTATTTCAAGTCATGTAATTTGCCAGTCTTTTCAGTGTTATTTTCAGTTTTATCAGTTACATTGTTGTTTTTCCAGAGTACCCTTAACACGAAAAGGCAGGCAGTGCAAATCAGCAGCAAGAGCAGTGCTATGTGTTATCCATGTGAACAATACATGGTATGTTGCAAGATTTAGGACATTGTCAAAAATTGTCCTAACAGGCGGATTCCAGAAACCCATTGTAAGGCGTCATCTGCATCTGGCATTGGTAGTAAGGAGAAGTCTTGTATGAGTATATATTGTTTTCTAGATGAGAGTTATAGGTAATTTGCAACTTCCTTCACAAACAAACACAAATCATCACATTTGCTGTTTTCTTTTACTGTGAAATATATATTGCAATATTGAAATATTTGATTTAGTTTATTGTCACATTCTTCTGATTATAAATTTCCAATAAACTTGACACTTAAAACAAACACAGACAACTGATCATCTTATCACAGACTTTTATTGTTGTTAGGCATCATTTGTATAAATTTCAGAAATATTGAACCAGATTTGACAAAATTATTCACGTTTAACTATTTTAAGTCCTGCGATTTCCCAGTCTTTTCAGTGTAATTTTCAGTTTTCTCAAGTATATTGTCCTAAAAAACACTTTTCATTAGATACAGTCAACTGATCAGCTTATCCCAGGTTTTTATTGTTGTTATGCATCATTTGTACAAATTTGAAAAACATTGGACAGGACTTGTTAAAATGATTAATGTTTAACTATTTTTAACGATGGAATTTGAAAGTGTTTTTAGTGTAATTTTGAGATTTCTCAAATATATTGTCTGAAAAAAATATTTTTCATAAGACACAGACAACTGGTCATCTTATCACAGACTTTTATTGTACCACCAGCGTTAGCGCTGGCGGTACACATGGTTTCGGTCCCGTCCGGATCGTTCCGCCGGCTCCGCCGGCTCCGCCGGACGGCTACCGTTACCGCTTCTCCTCCTAGACGGTAAGGGCCCCCGTACCCATCTCATGGATTTAGGTCACCTATAATCTCAACTCGTTCCACGTAAAATTTGGGCTTTGTCGGTATTGGGGTCTGGGTGTGGCACTCATTGCAATGCACCCTTGTCTAAAAATGGCAAAATTAAATGCTAATTATCTACCCTACGGAAGGAGTTATGGGAAAAATTTCTATAGACGGCTTTCCAAAAGTCATATGTGTAGATTTCAAATATACCCTTGGATTTGACCTTTGACCTCTCCTTCAAGGTCAAATGGGCCAAAATTTTCAAAATAATGAAATTTTTTACGAAAAAAATTTTTTTTGCCCTGTTATTCAGACACCACACAGACTTAACCAATAATATTATTGGAAAGTGTTACCCGTCAGGTCATCTTTCATCTCCATGAATTTGGGGTCAATCGGTGCATTTTCACGGGAGTAGCGGCCATAAGATACCGAAACTGAAAACTGCCTCTAATTCGGGAACCGTTAATGCTAGAGACCCATTCTTTTTTGCATTTTGTAGAGCATGTAAAGCCCAACACTGGAGGTGGTCTCGGTTTTTTTGTATTCCATACGGTTTCCGAGTTACGCTGTATCAAAAAGTACATATTGGTGGTAAAAGCAAAATGTGCAGTACGGTAATGGATAATAAATTTTGAACTCTGGAAAAATAAAACATAAGGCTTGGCAAAGCAGACAACTTGTGTTCAAAAATGACATTATTTCATCAAATTTGAACTTCTGAAACTTCAGAGCACCTCCTATTTCAAGAATTTTGACCAAAATGACATTTTCTTTATTTTAATTAATTTTTTCTGTACGAAATTTAAGGCACATTATGGTAACTCCAAAATTATAACATCTAGTCCCTTATATCTCCAAAACTGGCAGAGATAGGTCCATAGTTACTATTGAAGTTGAATAGGAAGTCATATACTGGCAATCTTACTATGACCTTGAAATTGACCTTTGACCTACTTTTCACCATGAACTGAACTTTGCAAATTTTTCTTCCCTTTTATCTCCAAAACTGGCAGAGATAGGTCCATAGTTACTATTGAACTTGAATAGGAAGTCATATACTGGCAATCTAAATGTGACCTTAAAATTGACCTTTGACCTACTTTACACCATGAACTGAATTTTGCAAATTTTGCTTTCCTTTTATCTCCAAAACTGGCAGAGATAGGTCCGTAGTTACTATTGAACTTGAATAGGAAGTCATATACTGGCAATCTATATGTGACATTAAAATTGACCTTTGACCTACTTTTCACCATGAACTGAATTTTGCAAATTTTGCTTTCCTTTTATTTCCAAAACTGGCTGAGATAGGTCCGTAGTTACTATTGAACTTGAATAGGAAGTCATATACTGGCAATCTAAATGTGACCTTAAAATTGACCTTTGACCTACTTTACACCATGAACTGAATTTTGCAAAATTTGCTTCCCTTTTATCTCCAAAACTGGCAGAGATAGGTCCATAGTTACTATTGAACTTGAATAGGAAGTCATATACTGGCAATCTAAATGTGACCTTAAAATTGACCTTTGACCTACTTTACACCATGAACTGAATTTTGCAAATTTTGCTTTCCTTTTATCTCCAAAACTGGCTGAGATAGGTCCGTAGTTACTATTGAACTTGAATAGGAAGTCATATACTGGCAATCTATATGTGACATTAAAATTGACCTTTGACCTACTTTTCACCATGAACTGAATTTTGCAAATTTTGCTTTCCTTTTATCTCCAAAACTGGCTGAGATAGGTCCGTAGTTACTATTGAACTTGAATAGGAAGTCATATACTGGCAATCTAAATGTGACCTTAAAATTGACCTTTGACCTACTTTTCACCATAAACTGAACTTTGCAAATTTTTCTTCCCTTTTATCTCCAAAACTGGCAGAGATAGGTCCATAGTTACTATTGAAGTTGAATAGGAAGTCATATACTGGCAATCTAAATGTGACCTTAAAATTGACCTTTGACCTACTTTACACCATGAACTGAATTTTGCAAATTTTGCTTTCCTTTTATCTCCAAAACTGGCTGAGATAGGTCCGTAGTTACTATTGAACTTGAATAGGAAGTCATATACTGGCAATCTAAATGTGACCTTAAAATTGACCTTTGACCTACTTTTCACCATAAACTGAACTTTGCAAATTTTGCTTCCCTTTTATCTCCAAAACTGGCAGAGATAGGTCCATAGTTACTATTGAACTTGAATAGGAAGTCATATACTGGCAATCTAAATGTGACCTTGAAATTGACCTTTGACCTACTTTTCACCATGAACTGAACTTTGCAAACTTTTCTGCCCTTTTATCTCCAAAACTGGCAGGGATAGGTCCATAGTTACTATTGAACTTGAAAAGGAAGTCATATACTGGCAATCTTAATGTGACCTTAAAATTGACCTTTGACCTACTTTACACCATGAACTGAATTTTGCAAAATTTGCTTCCCTTTTATCTCCAAAACTGGCAGAGATAGGTCCATAGTTACTATTGAACTTGAAAAGGAAGTCATATACTGGCAATCTAAATGTGACCTTAAAATTGACCTTTGACCTACTTTACACCATGAACTGAATTTTGCAAATTTTGCTTTCCTTTTATCTCCAAAACTGGCAGAGATAGGTCCGTAGTTACTATTGAACTTGAATAGGAAGTCATATACTGGCAATCTATATGTGACATTAAAATTGACCTTTGACCTACTTTTCACCATGAACTGAATTTTGCAAATTTTGCTTTCCTTTTATCTCCAAAACTGGCTGAGATAGGTCCGTAGTTACTATTGAACTTGAATAGGAAGTCATATACTGGCAATCTAAATGTGACATTAAAATTGACCTTTGACCTACTTTACACCATGAACTGAATTTTGCAAAATTTGCTTCCCTTTTATCTCCAAAACTGGCAGAGATAGGTCCATAGTTACTATTGAACTTGAATAGGAAGTTATATACTGGCAATCTAAATGTGACCTTAAAATTGACCTTTGACCTACTTTACACCATGAACTGGATTTTGCAAATTTTGCTTTCCTTTTATCTCCAAAACTGGCTGAGATAGGTACGTAGTTACTATTGAACTTGAATAGGAAGTCATATACTGGCATTATAAATGTGACATTAAAATTGACCTTTGTCCTACTTTTCACCATAAACTGAACTTTGCAAATTTTTCTTCCCTTTTATCTCCAAAACTGGCAGAGATAGGTCCATAGTTACTATTGAACTTGAATAGAAAGTCATATACTGGCAATCTAAATGTGACCTTGAAATTGACCTTTGACCTACTTTTCACCATGAACTGAATTTTGCAAATTTTACTTCCCTTTTATCTCCAAAACTGGCTGAGATAGGTCCATAGTTACTATTGAAGTTGAATAGGAAGTCCTATACTGGCAATCTAAGTGTGACCTTGAAATTGACCTTTGACCTACTTTTTATCATGAACTGAACTCTGCTAATTTCTTTCTCTTTTAACTTCAAACTTGACAGAGATAGGTCCATAGTTACTCTTGAACTTGAATAGGAAGTCATATACTGGCAATTTACTGTGACCTTGAAATTGACCCTTGACCTACCTTACGAAGAACTTAAATTTGATTGTACCATATATATTTTTTGCAATAGTTAAAAAATTCTTGTTGATTGCATTTTTACAGCTTGTCAAGCACAAAACTGGTGGCTGTGTCCCTTATTTTGTGTATGTGGGGGTCTATACGAATGCGTTTGCTCCAGCTGGTGGTACAATATTTGGAGGCGGTATCGCCTCTCTGATCCTCTAGTTGTTGTTAGGCATCATTTGTACAAATTTCAGAAATATTGAACCATATTTGACAAAATTATTCACGTTTAACTATTTTAAGTCCTGTGATTTCCCAGTCTTTTCAGTGTAATTTTGAGTTTTCTCAAGTATATTGTCCTAAAAAACACTCTTCATTAGATACAGTCAACTGATCAGCTTATCCCAGATTTTTATTGTTGTAAAGCATCATTTGTACAAATTTGAGAAACATTGGACAAGATGTGTCAAATTGATTAATGTTTAACTATTTTTAACGATGGAATTTGAAATTGTTTTCAGTGTAATTTTCGGATTTCTCAAATATATTGTCCTAAAAATCACTTTTCATTTAATACAGTCACTTGATCAGCGTATCACAGGTTTTTATTGTTGTTAAGCATCATTTGTACAAATATCAGAAATATTAGACTAGATTTGACAAAATTATTCACGTTTAACTATTTCAAGTCATGTAATTTGCCAGTCTTTTCAGTGTTATTTTCAGTTTTATCAGTTACATTGTTGTTTTTCCAGAGTACCCTTAACACGAAAAGGCAGGCAGTGCAAATCAGCAGCAAGAGCAGTGCTATGTGTTATCCATGTGAACAATACATGATATGTTGCAAGATTTAGGACATTGTCAAAAATTGTCCAAACAGGCGGATTCCAGAAACCCATTGTAAGGCGTCATCTGCATCTGGCATTGGTAGTAAGGAGAAGTCTTGTATGAGTATATATTGTTTTCTAGATGAGAGTTATAGGTAATTTGCAACTTCCTTCACAAACAAACACAAATCATCACATTTGCTGTTTTCTTTTACTGTGAAATATATATTGCAATATTGAAATATTTGATTTAGTTTATAGTCACATTCTTCTGATTATGAATTTCCAATAAACTTGACACTTAAAACAAACACAGACAACTGATCATCTTATCACAGACTTTTATTGTTGTTAGGCATCATTTGACAAAATTATTCACGTTTAACTATTTTAAGTCCTGTGATTTCCCAGTCTTTTCAGTGTAATTTTGAGTTTTCTCAAGTATATTGTCCTAAAAAACACTCTTCATTAGATACAGTCAACTGATCAGCTTATCCCAGATTTTTATTGTTGTAAAGCATCATTTGTACAAATTTGAGAAACATTGGACAAGATGTGTCAAATTGATTAATGTTTAACTATTTTTAACGATGGAATTTGAAATTGTTTTCAGTGTAATTTTCGGATTTCTCAAATATATTGTCCTAAAAATCACTTTTCATTTAATACAGTCACTTGATCAGCTTATCACAGGTTTTTATTGTTGTTAAGCATCATTTGTACAAATATCAGAAATATTAGACTAGATTTGACAAAATTATTAACAATTAACTATTTCAAGTCATGTAATTTGCCAGTCTTTTCAGTGTTATTTTCAGTTTTATCAGTTACATTGTTGTTTTTCCAGAGTACCCTTAACACGAAAAGGCAGGCAGTGCAAATCAGCAGCAAGAGCAGTGCTATGTGTTATCCATGTGAACAATACATGATATGTTGCAAGATTTAGGACATTGTCAAAAATTGTCCTAACAGGCGGATTCCAGAAACCCATTGTAAGGCGTCATCTGCATCTGGCATTGGTAGTAAGGAGAAGTCTTGTATGAGTATATATTGTTTTCTAGATGAGAGTTATAGGTAATTTGCAACTTCCTTCACAAACAAACACAAATCATCACATTTGCTGTTTTCTTTTACTGTGAAATATATATTGCAATATTGAAATATTTGATTTAGTTTATAGTCACATTCTTCTGATTATGAATTTCCAATAAACTTGACACTTAAAACAAACACAGACAACTGATCATCTTATCACAGACTTTTATTGTTGTTAGGCATCATTTGACAAAATTATTCACGTTTAACTATTTTAAGTCCTGTGATTTCCCAGTCTTTTCAGTGTAATTTTGAGTTTTCTCAAGTATATTGTCCTAAAAAACACTCTTCATTAGATACAGTCAACTGATCAGCTTATCCCAGATTTTTATTGTTGTAAAGCATCATTTGTACAAATTTGAGAAACATTGGACAAGATGTGTCAAATTGATTAATGTTTAACTATTTTTAACGATGGAATTTGAAATTGTTTTCAGTGTAATTTTCGGATTTCTCAAATATATTGTCCTAAAAATCACTTTTCATTTAATACAGTCACTTGATCAGCTTATCACAGGTTTTTATTGTTGTTAAGCATCATTTGTACAAATATCAGAAATATTAGACTAGATTTGACAAAATTATTAACAATTAACTATTTCAAGTCATGTAATTTGCCAGTCTTTTCAGTGTTATTTTCAGTTTTATCAGTTACATTGTTGTTTTTCCAGAGTACCCTTAACACGAAAAGGCAGGCAGTGCAAATCAGCAGCAAGAGCAGTGCTATGTGTTATCCATGTGAACAATACATGATATGTTGCAAGATTTAGGACATTGTCAAAAATTGTCCTAACAGGCGGATTCCAGAAACCCATTGTAAGGCGTCATCTGCATCTGGCATTGGTAGTAAGGAGAAGTCTTGTATGAGTATATATTGTTTTCTAGATGAGAGTTATAGGTAATTTGCAACTTCCTTCACAAACAAACACAAATCATCACATTTGCTGTTTTCTTTTACAGTGAAATATATATTGCAATATTGAAATATTTGATTTAGTTTATAGTCACATTCTTCTGATTATGAATTTCCAATAAACTTGACACTTAAAACAAACACAGACAACTGATCATCTTATCACAGACTTTTATTGTTGTTAGGCATCATTTGTATAAATTTCAGAAATATTGAACCAGATTTGACAAAATTATTCACGTTTAACTATTTTAAGTCCTGCGATTTCCCAGTCTTTTCAGTGTAATTTTGAGTTTTCTCAAGTATATTGTCCTAAAAAACACTCTTCATTAGATACAGTCAACTGATCAGCTTATCCCAGATTTTTATTGTTGTAAAGCATCATTTGTACAAATTTGAAAAACATTGGACAGGACTTGTTAAAATGATTAATGTTTAACTATTTTTAACGATGGAATTTGAAATTGTTTTTAGTGTAATTTTCAGATCTCTCAAATATATTGTCTGAAAAAAATATTTTTCATAAGACACAGACAATTGGTCATCTTATGACAGACTTTTATTGTTGTTAGGCATCATTTGTACAAATTTCAGAAATATTGAACCATATTTGACAAAATTATTCACGTTTAACTATTTTAAGTCCTGTGATTTCCCAGTCTTTTCAGTGTAATTTTGAGTTTTCTCAAGTATATTCTCCTAAAAAACACTCTTCATTAGAAACAGTCAACTGATCAGCTTATCCCAGATTTTTATTGTTGTAAAGCATCATTTGTACAAATTTGAGAAACATTGGACAAGATGTGTCAAATTGATTAATGTTTAACTATTTTTAACGATGGAATTTGAAATTGTTTTCAGTGTAATTTTCGGATTTCTCAAATATATTGTCCTAAAAATCACTTTTCATTTAATACAGTCACTTGATCAGCGTATCACAGGTTTTTATTGTTGTTAAGCATCATTTGTACAAATATCAGAAATATTAGACTAGATTTGACAAAATTATTCACGTTTAACTATTTCAAGTCATGTAATTTGCCAGTCTTTTCAGTGTTATTTTCAGTTTTATCAGTTACATTGTTGTTTTTCCAGAGTACCCTTAACACGAAAAGGCAGGCAGTGCAAATCAGCAGCAAGAGCAGTGCTATGTGTTAGCCATGTGAACAATACATGATATGTTGCAAGATTTAGGACATTGTCAAAAATTGTCCTAACAGGCAGATTCCAGAAACCCATTGTAAGGCGTCATCTGCATCTGGCATTGGTAGTAAGGAGAAGTCTTGTATGAGTATATATTGTTTTCTAGATGAGAGTTATAGGTAATTTGCAACTTCCTTCACAAACAAACACAAATCATCACATTTGCTGTTTTCTTTTACAGTGAAATATATATTGCAATATTGAAATATTTGATTTAGTTTATTGACACATTCTTCTGATTATAAATTTCCAATAAACTTGACACTTAAAACAAACACAGACAACTGATCATCTTATCACAGACTTTTATTGTTGTTAGGCATCATTTGTATAAATTTCAGAAATATTGAACCAGATTTGACAAAGTTATTCACGTTTAACTATTTTAAGACCTGCGATTTCCCAGCCTTTTCAGTGTAATTTTCAGTTTTCTCAAGTATATTGTCCTATAAAACACTTTACATTAGATACAGTCAACTGATCAGCTTATCCCAGGTTTTTATCGTTGTTATGCATCATTTGTACAAATTTGAAAAACATTGGACAGGACTTGTTAAAATGATTAATGTTTAACTATTTTTAACGATGGAATTTGAAAGTGTTTTTAGTGTAATTTTCGGATTTCTCAAATATATTGTCTGAAAAAAATATTTTTCATAAGACACAGACAACTGGTCATCTTATGACAGACTTTTATTGTTGTTGGGCATCATTTGTACAAATTTCAGAAATATTGAACCATATTTGACAAAATTATTCAGGTTTAACTATTTTAAGTCCTGTGATTTCCCAGTCTTTTCAGTGTAATTTTGAGTTTTCTCAAGTATATTGTCCTAAAAAACACTCTTCATTAGATACAGTCAACTGATCAGCTTATCCCAGATTTTTATTGTTGTAAAGCATCATTTGTACAAATTTGAGAAACATTGGACAAGATGTGTCAAATTGATTAATTTTTAACTATTTTTAACGATGGAATTTGAAATTGTTTTCAGTGTAATTTTCGGATTTCTCAAATATATTGTCCTAAAAATCACTTTTCATTTAATACAGTCACTTGATCAGCGTATCACAGGTTTTTATTGTTGTTAAGCATCATTTGTACAAATATCAGAAATATTAGACTAGATTTGACAAAATTATTCACGTTTAACTATTTCAAGTCATGTAATTTGCCAGTCTTTTCAGTGTTATTTTCAGTTTTATCAGTTACATTGTTGTTTTTCCAGAGTACCCTTAACACGAAAAGGCAGGCAGTGCAAATCAGCAGCAAGAGCAGTGCTATGTGTTATCCATGTGAACAATACATGATATGTTGCAAGATTTAGGACATTGTCAAAAATTGTCCAAACAGGCGGATTCCAGAAACCCATTGTAAGGCGTCATCTGCATCTGGCATTGGTAGTAAGGAGAAGTCTTGTATGAGTATATATTGTTTTCTAGATGAGAGTTATAGGTAATTTGCAACTTCCTTCACAAACAAACACAAATCATCACATTTGCTGTTTTCTTTTACAGTGAAATATATATTGCAATATTGAAATATTTGATTTAGTTTATTGTCACATTCTTCTGATTATAAATTTCCAATAAACTTGACACTTAAAACAAACACAGACAACTGATCATCTTATCACAGACTTTTATTGTTGTTAGGCATCATTTGACAAAATTATTCACGTTTAACTATTTTAAGTCCTGTGATTTCCCAGTCTTTTCAGTGTAATTTTGAGTTTTCTCAAGTATATTGTCCTAAAAAACACTCTTCATTAGATACAGTCAACTGATCAGCTTATCCCAGATTTTTATTGTTGTAAAGCATCATTTGTACAAATTTGAGAAACATTGGACAAGATGTGTCAAATTGATTAATGTTTAACTATTTTTAACGATGGAATTTGAAATTGTTTTCAGTGTAATTTTCGGATTTCTCAAATATATTGTCCTAAAAATCACTTTTCATTTAATACAGTCACTTGATCAGCTTATCACAGGTTTTTATTGTTGTTAAGCATCATTTGTACAAATATCAGAAATATTAGACTAGATTTGACAAAATTATTAGCAATTAACTATTTCAAGTCATGTAATTTGCCACTCTTTTCGGTGTTATTTTCAGTTTTATCAGTTACATTGTTGTTTTTCCAGAGTACCCTTAACACGAAAAGGCAGGCAGTGCAAATCAGCAGCAAGAGCAGTGCTATGTGTTATCCATGTGAACAATACATGATATGTTGCAAGATTTAGGACATTGTCAAAAATTGTCCTAACAGGCAGATTCCAGAAACCCATTGTAAGGCGTCATCTGCATCTGGCATTGGTAGTAAGGAGAAGTCTTGTATGAGTATATATTGTTTTCTAGATGAGAGTTATAGGTAATTTGCAACTTCCTTCACAAACAAACACAAATCATCACATTTGCTGTTTTCTTTTACAGTGAAATATATATTGCAATATTGAAATATTTGATTTAGTTTATAGTCACATTCTTCTGATTATGAATTTCCAATAAACTTGACACTTAAAACAAACACAGACAACTGATCATCTTATCACAGACTTTTATTGTTGTTAGGCATCATTTGTATAAATTTCAGAAATATTGAACCAGATTTGACAAAATTATTCACGTTTAACTATTTTAAGTCCTGCGATTTCCCAGTCTTTTCAGTGTAATTTTCAGTTTTCTCAAGTATATTGTCCTATAAAACACTTTTCATTAGATACAGTCAACTGATCAGCTTATCCCAGGTTTTTATTGTTGTTATGCATCATTTGTACAAATTTGAAAAACATTGGACAGGACTTGTTAAAATGATTAATGTTTAACTATTTTTAACGATGGAATTTGAAAGTGTTTTTAGTGTAATTTTCGGATTTCTCAGATATATTGTCTGAAAAAAAATATTTTTCATAAGACACAGACAACTAGTCATCTTATCACAGACTTTTATTGTTGTTGGGCATCATTTGTACAAATTTCAGAAATATTGAACCATATTTGACAAAATTATTCACGTTTAACTATTTTAAGTCCTGTGATTTCCCAGTCTTTTCAGTGTAATTTTGAGTTTTCTCAAGTATATTGTCCTAAAAAACACTCTTCATTAGATACAGTCAACTGATCAGCTTATCCCAGATTTTTATTGTTGTAAAGCATCATTTGTACAAATTTGAGAAACATTGGACAAGATGTGTCAAATTGATTAATGTTTAACTATTTTTAACGATGGAATTTGAAATTGTTTTCAGTGTAATTTTCGGATTTCTCAAATATATTGTCCTAAAAATCACTTTTCATTTAATACAGTCACTTGATCAGCTTATCACAGGTTTTTATTGTTGTTAAGCATCATTTGTACAAATATCAGAAATATTAGACTAGATTTGACAAAATTATTCACGTTTAACTATTTCAAGTCATGTAATTTGCCAGTCTTTTCAGTGTTATTTTCAGTTTTATCAGTTACATTGTTGTTTTTCCAGAGTACCCTTAACACGAAAAGGCAGGCAGTGCAAATCAGCAGCAAGAGCAGTGCTATGTGTTATCCATGTGAACAATACATGATATGTTGCAAGATTTAGGACATTGTCAAAAATTGTCCTAACAGGCGGATTCCAGAAACCCATTGTAAGGCGTCATCTGCATCTGGCATTAGTAGTAAGGAGAAGTCTTGTATGAGTATATATTGTTTTCTAGATGAGAGTTATAGGTAATTTGCAACTTCCTTCACAAACAAACACAAATCATCACATTTGCTGTTTTCTATTACTGTGAAATATATATTGCAATATTGAAATATTTGATTTAGTTTATAGTCACATTCTTCTGATTATGAATTTCCAATAAACTTGACACTTAAAACAAACACAGACAACTGATCATCTTATCACAGACTTTTATTGTTGTTAGGCATCATTTGACAAAATTATTCACGTTTAACTATTTTAAGTCCTGTGATTTCCCAGTCTTTTCAGTGTAATTTTGAGTTTTCTCAAGTATATTGTCCTAAAAAACACTCTTCATTAGATACAGTCAACTGATCAGCTTATCCCAGATTTTTATTGTTGTAAAGCATCATTTGTACAAATTTGAGAAACAATGGACAAGATGTGTCAAATTGATTAATGTTTAACTATTTTTAACGATGGAATTTGAAATTGTTTTCAGTGTAATTTTCGGATTTCTCAAATATATTGTCCTAAAAATCACTTTTCATTTAATACAGTCACTTGATCAGCTTATCACAGGTTTTTATTGTTGTTAAGCATCATTTGTACAAATATCAGAAATATTAGACTAGATTTGACAAAATTATTAGCAATTAACTATTTCAAGTCATGTAATTTGCCACTCTTTTCGGTGTTATTTTCAGTTTTATCAGTTACATTGTTGTTTTTCCAGAGTACCATTAACACGAAAAGGCAGGCAGTGCAAATCAGCAGCAAGAGCAGTGCTATGTGTTATCCATGTGAACAATACATGATATGTTGCAAGATTTAGGACATTGTCAAAAATTGTCCTAACAGGCGGATACCAGAAACCCATTGTAAGGCGTCATCTGCATCTGGCATTAGTAGTAAGGAGAAGTCTTGTATGAGTATATATTGTTTTCTAGATGAGAGTTATAGGTAATTTGCAACTTCCTTCACAAACAAACACAAATCATCACATTTGCTGTTTTCTTTTACTGTGAAATATATATTGCAATATTGAAATATTTGATTTAGTTTATAGTCACATTCTTCTGATTATGAATTTCCAATAAACTTGACACTTAAAACAAACACAGACAACTGATCATCTTATCACAGACTTTTATTGTTGTTAGGCATCATTTGTATAAATTTCAGAAATATTGAACCAGATTTGACAAAATTATTCACGTTTAACTATTTTAAGTCCTGCGATTTCCCAGTCTTTTCAGTGTAATTTTCAGTTTTCTCAAGTATATTGTCCTATAAAACACTTTTCATTAGATACAGTCAACTGATCAGCTTATCCCAGGTTTTTATTGTTGTT
The DNA here is from genome assembly GCF_051362555.1 of Lingula anatina. Taxonomy (NCBI): domain Eukaryota; kingdom Metazoa; phylum Brachiopoda; class Lingulata; order Lingulida; family Lingulidae; genus Lingula; species Lingula anatina. The sequence continues at coordinate 20,393,555 of NC_141771.1, read as the reverse complement.
ATGCATCATTTGTACAAATTTGAAAAACATTGGACAGGACTTGTTAAAATGATTAATGTTTAACTATTTTTAACGATGGAATTTGAAAGTGTTTTTAGTGTAATTTTCGGATTTCTCAAATATATTGTCTGAAAAAAAATATTTTTCATAAGACACAGACAACTAGTCATCTTATCACAGACTTTTATTGTTGTTGGGCATCATTTGTACAAATTTCAGAAATATTGAACCATATTTGACAAAATTATTCACGTTTAACTATTTTAAGTCCTGTGATTTCCCAGTCTTTTCAGTGTAATTTTGAGTTTTCTCAAGTATATTGTCCTAAAAAACACTCTTCATTAGATACAGTCAACTGATCAGCTTATCCCAGATTTTTATTGTTGTAAAGCATCATTTGTACAAATTTGAGAAACATTGGACAAGATGTGTCAAATTGATTAATGTTTAACTATTTTTAACCATGGAATTTGAAATTGTTTTCAGTGTAATTTTCGGATTTCTCAAATATATTGTCCTAAAAATCACTTTTCATTTAATACAGTCACTTGATCAGCGTATCACAGGTTTTTATTGTTGTTAAACATCATTTGTACAAATATCAGAAATATTAGACTAGATTTGACAAAATTATTAGCAATTAACTATTTCAAGTCATGTAATTTGCCACTCTTTTCGGTGTTATTTTCAGTTTTATCAGTTACATTGTTGTTTTTCCAGAGTACCCTTAACACGAAAAGGCAGGCAGTGCAAATCAGCAGCAAGAGCAGTGCTATGTGTTATCCATGTGAACAATACATGATATGTTGCAAGATTTAGGACATTGTCAAAAATTGTCCTAACAGGCGGATTCCAGAAACCCATTGTAAGGCGTCATCTGCATCTGGCATTGGTAGTAAGGAGAAGTCTTGTATGAGTATATATTGTTTTCTAGATGAGAGTTATAGGTAATTTGCAACTTCCTTCACAAACAAACACAAATCATCACATTTGCTGTTTTCTTTTACAGTGAAATATATATTGCAATATTGAAATATTTGATTTAGTTTATTGTCACATTCTTCTGATTATAAATTTCCAATAAACTTGACACTTAAAACAAACACAGACAACTGATCATCTTATCACAGACTTTTATTGTTGTTAGGCATCATTTGACAAAATTATTCACGTTTAACTATTTTAAGTCCTGCGATTTCCCAGTCTTTTCAGTGTAATTTTGAGTTTTCTCAAGTATATTGTCCTAAAAAACACTCTTCATTAGATACAGTCAACTGATCAGCTTATCCCAGATTTTTATTGTTGTAAAGCATCATTTGTACAAATTTGAGAAACATTGGACAAGATGTGTCAAATTGATTATTGTTTAACTATTTTTAACGATGGAATTTGAAATTGTTTTCAGTGTAATTTTCGGATTTCTCAAATATATTGTCCTAAAAATCACTTTTCATTTAATACAGTCACTTGATCAGCTTATCACAGGTTTTTATTGTTGTTAAGCATCATTTGTACAAATATCAGAAATATTAGACTAGATTTGACAAAATTATTCACGTTTAACTATTTCAAGTCATGTAATTTGCCAGTCTTTTCAGTGTTATTTTCAGTTTTATCAGTTACATTGTTGTTTTTCCAGAGTACCCTTAACACGAAAAGGCAGGCAGTGCAAATCAGCAGCAAAAGCAGTGCTATGTGTTATCCATGTGAACAATACATGATATGTTGCAAGATTTAGGACATTGTCAAAAATTGTCCTAACAGGCGGATTCCAGAAACCCATTGTAAGGCGTCATCTGCATCTGGCATTAGTAGTAAGGAGAAGTCTTGTATGAGTATATATTGTTTTCTAGATGAGAGTTATAGGTAATTTGCAACTTCCTTCACAAACAAACACAAATCATCACATTTGCTGTTTTCTATTACTGTGAAATATATATTGCAATATTGAAATATTTGATTTAGTTTATAGTCACATTCTTCTGATTATGAATTTCCAATAAACTTGACACTTAAAACAAACACAGACAACTGATCATCTTATCACAGACTTTTATTGTTGTTAGGCATCATTTGACAAAATTATTCACGTTTAACTATTTTAAGTCCTGTGATTTCCCAGTCTTTTCAGTGTAATTTTGAGTTTTCTCAAGTATATTGTCCTAAAAAACACTCTTCATTAGATACAGTCAACTGATCAGCTTATCCCAGATTTTTATTGTTGTAAAGCATCATTTGTACAAATTTGAGAAACAATGGACAAGATGTGTCAAATTGATTAATGTTTAACTATTTTTAACGATGGAATTTGAAATTGTTTTCAGTGTAATTTTCGGATTTCTCAAATATATTGTCCTAAAAATCACTTTTCATTTAATACAGTCACTTGATCAGCTTATCACAGGTTTTTATTGTTGTTAAGCATCATTTGTACAAATATCAGAAATATTAGACTAGATTTGACAAAATTATTAGCAATTAACTATTTCAAGTCATGTAATTTGCCACTCTTTTCGGTGTTATTTTCAGTTTTATCAGTTACATTGTTGTTTTTCCAGAGTACCATTAACACGAAAAGGCAGGCAGTGCAAATCAGCAGCAAGAGCAGTGCTATGTGTTATCCATGTGAACAATACATGATATGTTGCAAGATTTAGGACATTGTCAAAAATTGTCCTAACAGGCGGATACCAGAAACCCATTGTAAGGCGTCATCTGCATCTGGCATTAGTAGTAAGGAGAAGTCTTGTATGAGTATATATTGTTTTCTAGATGAGAGTTATAGGTAATTTGCAACTTCCTTCACAAACAAACACAAATCATCACATTTGCTGTTTTCTTTTACTGTGAAATATATATTGCAATATTGAAATATTTGATTTAGTTTATAGTCACATTCTTCTGATTATGAATTTCCAATAAACTTGACACTTAAAACAAACACAGACAACTGATCATCTTATCACAGACTTTTATTGTTGTTAGGCATCATTTGTATAAATTTCAGAAATATTGAACCAGATTTGACAAAATTATTCACGTTTAACTATTTTAAGTCCTGCGATTTCCCAGTCTTTTCAGTGTAATTTTCAGTTTTCTCAAGTATATTGTCCTATAAAACACTTTTCATTAGATACAGTCAACTGATCAGCTTATCCCAGGTTTTTATTGTTGTTATGCATCATTTGTACAAATTTGAAAAACATTGGACAGGACTTGTTAAAATGATTAATGTTTAACTATTTTTAACGATGGAATTTGAAAGTGTTTTTAGTGTAATTTTCGGATTTCTCAAATATATTGTCTGAAAAAAAATATTTTTCATAATACACAGACAACTAGTCATCTTATCACAGACTTTTATTGTTGTTGGGCATCATTTGTACAAATTTCAGAAATATTGAACCATATTTGACAAAATTATTCACGTTTAACTATTTTAAGTCCTGTGATTTCCCAGTCTTTTCAGTGTAATTTTGAGTTTTCTCAAGTATATTGTCCTAAAAAACACTCTTCATTAGATACAGTCAACTGATCAGCTTATCCCAGATTTTTATTGTTGTAAAGCATCATTTGTACAAATTTGAGAAACATTGGACAAGATGTGTCAAATTGATTAATGTTTAACTATTTTTAACCATGGAATTTGAAATTGTTTTCAGTGTAATTTTCGGATTTCTCAAATATATTGTCCTAAAAATCACTTTTCATTTAATACAGTCACTTGATCAGCGTATCACAGGTTTTTATTGTTGTTAAACATCATTTGTACAAATATCAGAAATATTAGACTAGATTTGACAAAATTATTAGCAATTAACTATTTCAAGTCATGTAATTTGCCACTCTTTTCGGTGTTATTTTCAGTTTTATCAGTTACATTGTTGTTTTTCCAGAGTACCCTTAACACGAAAAGGCAGGCAGTGCAAATCAGCAGCAAGAGCAGTGCTATGTGTTATCCATGTGAACAATACATGATATGTTGCAAGATTTAGGACATTGTCAAAAATTGTCCTAACAGGCGGATTCCAGAAACCCATTGTAAGGCGTCATCTGCATCTGGCATTGGTAGTAAGGAGAAGTCTTGTATGAGTATATATTGTTTTCTAGATGAGAGTTATAGGTAATTTGCAACTTCCTTCACAAACAAACACAAATCATCACATTTGCTGTTTTCTTTTACAGTGAAATATATATTGCAATATTGAAATATTTGATTTAGTTTATTGTCACATTCTTCTGATTTTAAATTTCCAATAAACTTGACACTTAAAACAAACACAGACAACTGATCATCTTATCACAGACTTTTATTGCTGTTAGGCATCATTTGACAAAATTATTCACGTTTAACTATTTTAAGTCCTGCGATTTCCCAGTCTTTTCAGTGTAATTTTGAGTTTTCTCAAGTATATTGTCCTAAAAAACACTCTTCATTAGATACAGTCAACTGATCAGCTTATCCCAGATTTTTATTGTTGTAAAGCATCATTTGTACAAATTTGAGAAACATTGGACAAGATGTGTCAAATTGATTATTGTTTAACTATTTTTAACGATGGAATTTGAAATTGTTTTCAGTGTAATTTTCGGATTTCTCAAATATATTGTCCTAAAAATCACTTTTCATTTAATACAGTCACTTGATCAGCGTATCACAGGTTTTTATTGTTGTTAAGCATCATTTGTACAAATATCAGAAATATTAGACTAGATTTGACAAAATTATTCACGTTTAACTATTTCAAGTCATGTAATTTGCCAGTCTTTTCAGTGTTATTTTCAGTTTTATCAGTTACATTGTTGTTTTTCCAGAGTACCCTTAACACGAAAAGGCAGGCAGTGCAAATCAGCAGCAAGAGCAGTGCTATGTGTTATCCATGTGAACAATACATGATATGTTGCAAGATTTAGGACATTGTCAAAAATTGTCCTAACAGGCGGATTCCAGAAACCCATTGTAAGGCGTCATCTGCATCTGGCATTGGTAGTAAGGAGAAGTCTTGTATGAGTATATATTGTTTTCTAGATGAGAGTTATAGGTAATTTGCAACTTCCTTCACAAACAAACACAAATCATCACATTTGCTGTTTTCTTTTACAGTGAAATATATATTGCAATATTGAAATATTTGATTTAGTTTATTGTCACATTCTTCTGATTATAAATTTCCAATAAACTTGACACTTAAAACAAACACAGACAACTGATCATCTTATCACAGACTTTTATTGTTGTTAGGCATCATTTGACAAAATTATTCACGTTTAACTATTTTAAGTCCTGTGATTTCCCAGTCTTTTCAGTGTAATTTTGAGTTTTCTCAAGTATATTGTCCTAAAAAACACTCTTCATTAGATACAGTCAACTGATCAGCTTATCCCAGATTTTTATTGTTGTAAAGCATCATTTGTACAAATTTGAGAAACATTGGACAAGATGTGTCAAATTGATTAATGTTTAACTATTTTTAACGATGGAATTTGAAATTGTTTTCAGTGTAATTTTCGGATTTCTCAAATATATTGTCCTAAAAATCACTTTTCATTTAATACAGTCACTTGATCAGCTTATCACAGGTTTTTATTGTTGTTAAGCATCATTTGTACAAATATCAGAAATATTAGACTAGATTTGACAAAATTATTCACGTTTAACTATTTCAAGTCATGTAATTTGCCAGTCTTTTCAGTGTTATTTTCAGTTTTATCAGTTACATTGTTGTTTTTCCAGAGTACCCTTAACACGAAAAGGCAGGCAGTGCAAATCAGCAGCAAGAGCAGTGCTATGTGTTAGCCATGTGAACAATACATGATATGTTGCAAGATTTAGGACATTGTCAAAAATTGTCCTAACAGGCAGATTCCAGAAACCCATTGTAAGGCGTCATCTGCATCTGGCATTGGTAGTAAGGAGAAGTCTTGTATGAGTATATATTGTTTTCTAGATGAGAGTTATAGGTAATTTGCAACTTCCTTCACAAACAAACACAAATCATCACATTTGCTGTTTTCTTTTACAGTGAAATATATATTGCAATATTGAAATATTTGATTTAGTTTATAGTCACATTCTTCTGATTATAAATTTCCAATAAACTTGACACTTAAAACAAACACAGACAACTGATCATCTTATCACAGACTTTTATTGTTGTTAGGCATCATTTGACAAAATTATTCATGTTTAACTATTTTAAGTCCTGTGATTTCCCAGTCTTTTCAGTGTAATTTTGAGTTTTCTCAAGTATATTGTCCTAAAAAACACTCTTCATTAGATACAGTCAACTGATCAGCTTATCCCAGATTTTTATTGTTGTAAAGCATCATTTGTACAAATTTGAGAAACATTGGACAGGATGTGTCAAATTGATTAATGTTTAACTATTTTTAACGATGGAATTTGAAATTGTTTTCAGTGTAATTTTCGGATTTCTCAAATATATTGTCCTAAAAATCACTTTTCATTTAATACAGTCACTTGATCAGCTTATCACAGGTTTTTATTGTTGTTAAGCATCATTTGTACAAATTTCAGAAATATTGAACCATATTTGACAAAATTATTCACGTTTAACTATTTTAAGTCCTTTGATTTCCCAGTCTTTTCAGTGTAATTTTGAGTTTTCTCAAGTATATTGTCCTAAAAAACACTCTTCATTAGATACAGTCAACTGATCAGCTTATCCCAGATTTTTATTGTTGTAAAGCATCATTTGTACAAATTTGAGAAACATTGGACAAGATGTGTCAAATTGATTAATGTTTAACTATTTTTAACGATGGAATTTGAAATTGTTTTCAGTGTAATTTTCGGATTTCTCAAATATATTGTCCTAAAAATCACTTTTCATTTAATACAGTCACTTGATCAGCTTATCACAGGTTTTTATTGTTGTTAAGCATCATTTGTACAAATATCAGAAATATTAGACTAGATTTGACAAAATTATTCACGTTTAACTATTTCAAGTCATGTAATTTGCCAGTCTTTTCAGTGTTATTTTCAGTTTTATCAGTTACATTGTTGTTTTTCCAGAGTACCCTTAACACGAAAAGGCAGGCAGTGCAAATCAGCAGGAAGAGCAGTGCTATGTGTTATCCATGTGAACAATACATGATATGTTGCAAGATTTAGGACATTGTCAAAAATTGTCCTAACAGGCGGATTCCAGAAACCCATTGTAAGGCGTCATCTGCATCTGGCATTGGTAGTAAGGAGAAGTCTTGTATGAGTATATATTGTTTTCTAGATGAGAGTTATAGGTAATTTGCAACTTCCTTCACAAACAAACACAAATCATCACATTTGCTGTTTTCTTTTACAGTGAAATATATATTGCAATATTGAAATATTTGATTTAGTTTATTGTCACATTCTTCTGATTATAAATTTCCAATAAACTTGACACTTAAAACAAACACAGACAACTGATCATCTTATCACAGACTTTTATTGTTGTTAGGCATCATTTGACAAAATTATTCACGTTTAACTATTTTAAGTCCTGTGATTTCCCAGTCTTTTCAGTGTAATTTTGAGTTTTCTCAAGTATATTGTCCTAAAAAACACTCTTCATTAGATACAGTCAACTGATCAGCTTATCCCAGATTTTTATTGTTGTAAAGCATCATTTGTACAAATTTGAGAAACATTGGACAAGATGTGTCAAATTGATTAATGTTTAACTATTTTTAACGATGGAATTTGAAATTGTTTTCAGTGTAATTTTCGGATTTCTCAAATATATTGTCCTAAAAATCACTTTTCATTTAATACAGTCACTTGATCAGCTTATCACAGGTTTTTATTGTTGTTAAGCATCATTTGTACAAATATCAGAAATATTAGACTAGATTTGACAAAATTATTCACGTTTAACTATTTCAAGTCATGTAATTTGCCAGTCTTTTCAGTGTTATTTTCAGTTTTATCAGTTACATTGTTGTTTTTCCAGAGTACCCTTAACACGAAAAGGCAGGCAGTGCAAATCAGCAGCAAGAGCAGTGCTATGTGTTAGCCATGTGAACAATACATGATATGTTGCAAGATTTAGGACATTGTCAAAAATTGTCCTAACAGGCAGATTCCAGAAACCCATTGTAAGGCGTCATCTGCATCTGGCATTGGTAGTAAGGAGAAGTCTTGTATGAGTATATATTGTTTTCTAGATGAGAGTTATAGGTAATTTGCAACTTCCTTCACAAACAAACACAAATCATCACATTTGCTGTTTTCTTTTACAGTGAAATATATATTGCAATATTGAAATATTTGATTTAGTTTATAGTCACATTCTTCTGATTATAAATTTCCAATAAACTTGACACTTAAAACAAACACAGACAACTGATCATCTTATCACAGACTTTTATTGTTGTTAGGCATCATTTGACAAAATTATTCATGTTTAACTATTTTAAGTCCTGTGATTTCCCAGTCTTTTCAGTGTAATTTTGAGTTTTCTCAAGTATATTGTCCTAAAAAACACTCTTCATTAGATACAGTCAACTGATCAGCTTATCCCAGATTTTTATTGTTGTAAAGCATCATTTGTACAAATTTGAGAAACATTGGACAGGATGTGTCAAATTGATTAATGTTTAACTATTTTTAACGATGGAATTTGAAATTGTTTTCAGTGTAATTTTCGGATTTCTCAAATATATTGTCCTAAAAATCACTTTTCATTTAATACAGTCACTTGATCAGCTTATCACAGGTTTTTATTGTTGTTAAGCATCATTTGTACAAATTTCAGAAATATTGAACCATATTTGACAAAATTATTCACGTTTAACTATTTTAAGTCCTTTGATTTCCCAGTCTTTTCAGTGTAATTTTGAGTTTTCTCAAGTATATTGTCCTAAAAAACACTCTTCATTAGATACAGTCAACTGATCAGCTTATCCCAGATTTTTATTGTTGTAAAGCATCATTTGTACAAATTTGAGAAACATTGGACAAGATGTGTCAAATTGATTAATGTTTAACTATTTTTAACGATGGAATTTGAAATTGTTTTCAGTGTAATTTTCGGATTTCTCAAATATATTGTCCTAAAAATCACTTTTCATTTAATACAGTCACTTGATCAGCTTATCACAGGTTTTTATTGTTGTTAAGCATCATTTGTACAAATATCAGAAATATTAGACTAGATTTGACAAAATTATTCACGTTTAACTATTTCAAGTCATGTAATTTGCCAGTCTTTTCAGTGTTATTTTCAGTTTTATCAGTTACATTGTTGTTTTTCCAGAGTACCCTTAACACGAAAAGGCAGGCAGTGCAAATCAGCAGGAAGAGCAGTGCTATGTGTTATCCATGTGAACAATACATGATATGTTGCAAGATTTAGGACATTGTCAAAAATTGTCCTAACAGGCGGATTCCAGAAACCCATTGTAAGGCGTCATCTGCATCTGGCATTAATAGTAAGGAGAAGTCTTGTATGAGTATATATTGTTTTCTAGATGAGAGTTATAGGTAATTTGCAACTTCCTTCACAAACAAACACAAATCATCACATTTGCTGTTTTCTATTACTGTGAAATATATATTGCAATATTGAAATATTTGATTTAGTTTATAGTCACATTCTTCTGATTATGAATTTCCAATAAACTTGACACTTAAAACAAACACAGACAACTGATCATCTTATCACAGACTTTTATTGTTGTTAGGCATCATTTGTATAAATTTCAGAAATATTGAACCAGATTTGACAAAATTATTCACGTTTAACTATTTTAAGTCCTGCGATTTCCCAGTCTTTTCAGTGTAATTTTCAGTTTTCTCAAGTATATTGTCCTATAAAACACTTCATTAGATACAGTCAACTGATCAGCTTATCCCAGGTTTTTATTGTTGTTATGCATCATTTGTACAAATTTGAAAAACATTGGACAGGACTTGTTAAAATGATTAATGTTTAACTATTTTTAACGATGGAATTTGAAAGTGTTTTTAGTGTAATTTTCGGATTTCTCAAATATATTGTCTGAAAAAAATATTTTTCATAAGACACAGACAACTGGTCATCTTATCACAGACTTTTATTGTTGTTGGGCATCATTTGTACAAATTTCAGAAATATTGAACCATATTTGACAAAATTATTCACGTTTAACTATTTTAAGTCCTGTGATTTCCCAGTCTTTTCAGTGTAATTTTGAGTTTTCTCAAGTATATTGTCCTAAAAAACACTCTTCATTAGATACAGTCAACTGATCAGCTTATCCCAGATTTTTATTGTTGTTATGCATCATTTGTACAAATTTGAGAAACATTGGACAAGATGTGTCAAATTGATTAATGTTTAACTATTTTTAACGATGGAATTTGAAAGTGTTTTTATTGTAATTTTCGGATTTCTCAAATATATTGTCCTAAAAATCACTTTTCATTTAATACAGTCACTTGATCAGCTTATCACAGGTTTTTATTGTTGTTAAGCATCATTTGTACAAATATCAGAAATATTAGACTAGATTTGACAAAATTATTCACGTTTAACTATTTCAAGTCATGTAATTTGCCAGTCTTTTCAGTGTTATTTTCAGTTTTATCAGTTACATTGTTGTTTTTCCAGAGTACCCTTAACACGAAAAGGCAGGCAGTGCAAATCAGCAGCAAGAGCAGTGCTATGTGTTATCCATGTGAACAATACATGATATGTTGCAAGATTTAGGACATTGTCAAAAATTGTCCTAACAGGCGGATTCCAGAAACCCATTGTAAGGCGTCATCTGCATCTGGCATTAGTAGTAAGGAGAAGTCTTGTATGAGTATATATTGTTTTCTAGATGAGAGTTATAGGTAATTTGCAACTTCCTTCACAAACAAACACAAATCATCACATTTGCTGTTTTCTTTTACTGTGAAATATATATTGCAATATTGAAATATTTGATTTAGTTTATAGTCACATTCTTCTGATTATGAATTTCCAATAAACTTGACACTTAAAACAAACACAGACAACTGATCATCTTATCACAGACTTTTATTGTTGTTAGGCATCATTTGTATAAATTTCAGAAATATTGAACCAGATTTGACAAAATTATTCACGTTTAACTATTTTAAGTCCTGCGATTTCCCAGTCTTTTCAGTGTAATTTTCAGTTTTCTCAAGTATATTGTCCTATAAAACACTTCATTAGATACAGTCAACTGATCAGCTTATCCCAGGTTTTTATTGTTGTTATGCATCATTTGTACAAATTTGAAAAACATTGGACAGGACTTGTTAAAATGATTAATGTTTAACTATTTTTAACGATGGAATTTGAAAGTGTTTTTAGTGTAATTTTCGGATTTCTCAAATATATTGTCTGAAAAAAATATTTTTCATAAGACACAGACAACTGGTCATCTTATCACAGACTTTTATTGTTGTTGGGCATCATTTGTACAAATTTCAGAAATATTGAACCATATTTGACAAAATTATTCAGGTTTAACTATTTTAAGTCCTGTGATTTCCCAGTCTTTTCAGTGTAATTTTGAGTTTTCTCAAGTATATTGTCCTAAAAAACACTCTTCATTAGATACAGTCAACTGATCAGCTTATCCCAGATTTTTATTGTTGTAAAGCATCATTTGTACAAATTTGAGAAACATTGGACAAGATGTGTCAAATTGATTAATGTTTAACTATTTTTAACGATGGAATTTGAAAGTGTTTTTAGTGTAATTTTCAGATTTCTCAAATATATTGTCTGAAAAAAATATTTTTCATAAGACACAGACAACTGGTCATCTTATCACAGACTTTTATTGTTGTTAGGCATCATTTGTACAAATTTCAGAAATATTGAACCATATTTGACAAAATTATTCACGTTTAACTATTTTAAGTCCTGTGATTTCCCAGTCTTTTCAGTGTAATTTTGAGTTTTCTCAAGTATATTGTCCTAAAAAACACTCTTCATTAGATACAGTCAACTGATCAGCTTATCCCAGATTTTTATTGTTGTAAAGCATCATTTGTACAAATTTGAGAAACATTGGACAAGATGTGTCAAATTGATTAATGTTTAACTATTTTTAACGATGGAATTTGAAATTGTTTTCAGTGTAATTTTCGGATTTCTCAAATATATTGTCCTGAAAATCACTTTTCATTTAATACAGTCACTTGATCAGCGTATCACAGGTTTTTATTGTTGTTAAGCATCATTTGTACAAATATCAGAAATATTAGACTAGATTTGACAAAATTATTAACAATTAACTATTTCAAGTCATGGAATTTGCCAGTCTTTTCAGTGTTATTTTCAGTTTTTTCAGTTACATTGTTGTTTTTCCAGAGTACCCTTAACACGAAAAGGCAGGCAGAGCAAATCAGCAGCAAGAGCAGTGCTATGTCTTATCCATGTGAACAATACATGATATGTTGCAAGATTTAGGACATTGTCAAAAATTGTGCTAACAGGCGGATTCCAGAAACCCTTTGTAAGACGTCATCTGCATCTGGCATTGGTAGTAAGGAAAAGCCTCGTATGGATATATATTGTTTTCTAGATGACAGTTATAGGTAATTTGCAACTTCCTTCACAAACAAACACAAATCATCACATTTGCTGTTTTCTTTTACAGTGAAATATATATTGCAATATTGAAATATTTGATTTAGTTTATTGTCACATTCTTCTGATTATAAATATCCAATAAACTTGAAACTTAAAACAGACACAGACAGCTGATCATCTTATCACAGATTTTTATTGTTGTTAGGCATCATTTGTACAAATTTCAGAAACATTGGACAAGATTTGTCAAAATTATTAATGTTTAAAGGGACAAAAAATAGGATCTGAAACGCTTTCTTAGTGCATGGATTGCTTCTTTTTGAACTTAACTGAGAACAATTGCTATATTTAAAACATAGAATGGCACATAAATGGCCTTAATCAATATTGCAAAAAAGTATCATATTCACCGTCCCCTTTCAAACCCCGGGCGTCAGCCATCTTGACACAATTTGAAATAACGCAGCTTCTCGACTCAGATACGAGATGTAAACAATGCAGACAGCATGGCTGAATCGAAGGTGAGCGTGGGAGAGAAGAAGAAGAGGAATTGTTCACCAATTCTTTGCAGGTAAGCAAGTTATATTTACCAAAAGTACTTTAAAATGGGAAGGTGGCAGTGGAAATCAAAATGTCTGGCAGTGGAAGTTAGAAAGCGTAGATAAATGCTAATAAACGTTTCCCTGGGTAACGCACTCGCAGCCAAACCACTCGCACTGGGTACGTACTACTAGTTACATGGAGCGAGGTAGTGCACTTTGCCCCTGAGGTGTATAGTTCTTTAAAGCAGGAGGAATACCCTTTTCTGCTCAATGTGGTCATCTACCAGTACTTACAGACTAACCTCACACCATATTCTCGCAGGGGAATCCCATGAGATATACAATATGTAACTCGAGTACTAGTGGGGATAGAGAGTGTTCTTTGTACAACACGTAACTACGTTAACTTATTTGTAAATTTAATAATATTGTCAATGAATATGATTATAAGGAATGAATTTTTTAGCCTTTCAGAGGAGGAATTGGGTGATACACCCCTTCATGCACGAGTGGAGAGATCAGGTATGTTAATAATTTTAGCAGTATAACAGGGGCGGATCCAGGATTATTTGAAAGGGGGGGAGGGGTCCGTGGATGCAAAGCCGACCCCCCCCCCCTCTTGTTGGCGTGGGGTTCTGGGCCTGCTTAAAATTTTTTGTATTTTAGAGGGCGAACAGTGCCATTTGGTACGGTTTAGCACTATACTGTAATAAATTAGCTAGTCAAAATTCTAATTCCAAGTGGGGAATATTAGTGTGATTTTTTTACATCAGTTCTTTGAAACCATGTGTGATTATGTTATTTTTTCTTGTGGCCTTTATGATTTAATGCAGCTACAGATATTTAAATTTAATTTTTTTTGCCACAATCAGACTTGCTTCTTTATTAAAAGCTGGATATCACATAGTGATTATGCCCTCTAATTTGTTGATTTTTGTTAAAGAATACTGCTGTTATGATAATATCAATACATTTTTTCTTTATAACCATTTTATGCAATTTTACTATTACAGTGCCTCAAGTTATATCTGGAAAACTCATACCAGGAAGCACTCCAATCTTACAATACTGCATCACTTCAATATCGGTGTGACAAGTTGTGTAAAAGACTGCTACAAAACATTTGCATTGATGACCACATGATCCACCACCTTTTACCAAAACCGAGTGAACAGTTTTATATTATAATTCCCATGTACATGTATTTAAAGTGACAAGACTGAGATCAGCGAGAGCCTCAAGGCCTTTATTTTCTGGGCATTGTCAACTCTTCAATAATTTTATAATTTTGGCAAATACATCCAAAGATTCAATTCTAATGCAATTCTTGAAAACTTTTTTAGAATATATTTTAATGTCGAACATGTTTTTCTAAGAACTAGCCCTTTAGTAAATTAACAACATGTACTATCCAACTGTTATTATTATTAACATATTGTTATGTACAAAGCATAAGCTGCAGTATCAATGTAGCATTAACTGGGTAGAGATTATGAATGAAATAAAAGTTTAAATATTGAAACATCTTTTATTTTTATTTGGCAAAAATACAAGAATAAACAAAGTTTGCTACATAAGTTTGGAATTTGGCCAAATCATCTTTATTATTACCTGTCACATGTAATGAATAAGACATACACAGATTTTGTAAGCTAGAATGCATAATTATTTTCATACTTAATGCTCTCTTCATAAATAAGCCTTCCATTCAAGCATTCACAAACTTTCACATTGTGCAGTACAAATTATAGTATGGTAACATTTTTGAGAGAGACTTATTAACATCGGGCTATCATGTTAAGAGTCTGACGTACATGCAGACCCATGAGGATTGCAGATCAACAAATTATCCCCCTCTCTGTCAGTGTATTGACTCATGTGAGCTGACACAAAAATCTCCATGCAAAGGGATGTGTCATAAGAAAGGACTAACCCGACTTACACAAACATAAATTGTTTCATCGGTAAGATATTCACATATACTTTTCCAAGACGTGCAGGGAATAAATAGAAAGGTAAAAATATTTCTTTAAAAAATACATGCATGGCTTCCCTGCATGAATTCTAAATAATGGCTGAGTGGAGAATTGAATACAGGCACAAGTGTTCACTCAAACCATTTTTGTAGGTCTTAAAAGAAATGACATACAGTCATTTGCCAAATACAGAATTTTATGCTGTAACAAAGTCACAAAACTGCAACTGGTGATCTTACAAAATCTGACAACACCCTGGTTTAAAATCAAGTTGAAGTCACAATATGCCACCAGTACCATATTCCATAATACATTTGATGTCATTTAGATTTAAGAAGTAAATGCTGGACCAAAATGGTTTATTCTCAATATCAGGCATATGACTTAGGTTTGGGAGGAAAGACCACCTTGATTTCCAATCTGTCTGCATTATAGCATACAAGCCAGTGCTAGATGGTTTGAAGTCAGCAGATTATGCTTTGTCACATTGGCAAGATGAATTCACTGAATATATCCTGTAAGCAGCACTCGAAAGTCAGGAAAAGTCTCTCACTATCCAACTCGTCCCCGCTTTGGACCCTCGAGAATTCTTATTTTGGTGGAGAGCCATAGAGTTCCTCTTCCATGTAAAAAAACTCTTCTTCAGGACATCATACTGGCAGTTGCTCATAACCTTAAGGTCTAAAAAAGCAAATCAAAATAATAATAATAATAATTTATTAAGATTGCAACCCAGTGGGTTGAAGTTGTACACAGTGTTAAGAAAATTATAATGAAATTAAAGTGAATATTTGCTTGAATAAAACTGAGTTAAAAGACTGCTAATTGAACTTTAAAATTATTGTACTTAGGATAAGAGACAACATAATACTATTGGAAATGTGGATATGGAAACTGCATATGGAATTAAACAGCATCGGAATCTGTCGGTCTTTAATTTTGGCACTTTGTTACTATTGTTTGATTTTAAAAGACGATTGGATTGCTCAATAAAGATGTGATTCAGTTTGTCAGAGGATTCAGTTATTTTGTAAAAGAAAGTTTTGCACAGATCTTCTCTTCGTTTATCTAAAGTACACATACATGTATCTGCCAGGTTCAGGGTTTCATCATAGTGTAGGTCAGGAAAAATAATCTTCAAAGCACGAGTTTGGACAGTCTCTAAGAGTTTGCATTGCTCTATAGTTAGTCCTGGATGCCACACAGGGCAGGCATATTCTAGAATTGAGCGCACAATACTTTGGTAAAGCTTAGCTTGTTTCAGTTGACAGAGGAAATAGAGTCTTGCATTATGTTTACATTATGTGTTGCCAATTTGGAAAAAAAATTGATAAAAGAGAAATCATGCACCTATAATGCCTAATATATGATGAGTGAATATCAGCTTATAATTATTAAAATTCTGCTTACTCTAAAGACATGTTTTAGTCCCATGTTGGATCATCAGGATCCTTTAATTCCCTCTTCTTCAGCATCTTCCTCCTCTTCCATCTGCACCTCTTCCAGTTCAGACATCCCATAGGAAAAAGTTACCTTGATACTGCAACCAAAAAAAAAAAGCAACAGTACATAAAATTAAGATAATCAAGTTTGTGAAAAATCATGTAAAAACATAACTGAAATAAGTATAAAACTCAACTGAAATAAGTATAAATGCCATTTTTCTCAATATGATCACCTTAAATTATCTAGACTGTCATCTTCAGCTGCACTAGTATTAACTTCAACTTAATTTTGAAGTTTCTTGATCACTTCATATTGGGTTAATCTCCGAAATACTGGTTGGACTCTAAAGTTAAAAATTGTATGATCTAAATTATTACTCTGGACTATTTAATACATTAGAGAGATGTACCAAACATAAACATGTAATATCCCCTTTCTGATTTATTTATTTTTAATGTAAAAAGGAGACAAATTGTCTTTAGAATATAAAATCAAAATACTACTCAAAGATATTTTCAATTATAGTTGACATGCCATTTAACATTGAGTTAAACTTAGATACAATAACAGCTTCTGCACATGCATTTTGGAATTTAGATGCCTAAAGAAATAGCATCTTGGTCATACGTCTTAATTACTGTGTTTTGTATGCTTAGATGTTAGAGGCACAAGAAATGTGCCCTCGGTAAGTCACAAATTCGCCCCGGCCATTGTAATGTACATGTAATGAGACTAGTATCTCCCACCATGTCCGTTTCTAATTAAACTTTCTTTGCTCGACATATGAGCAACACTTGCAATTTCTGTCATAGATACCACTCATATTAGTTACAATTTCATGGCATATTTTGACAGACGAGCCTGACAATCGTTAGGAAATACAACGAACACACATAAATAAACATTAATCTCTGTGCTTAATAAATATTTTCACTGGTGTCTTATCTCAAACATTATTGTAAATGGTACTTACAAACCCAGTAAATACTTCGCGGCCAGGCGATCCTTCGTATCCATGGCCACCCAAGCAGGTTTTCATCTGCCTTCTTCCTCGCCGGTGATTATTGTTTGCCTGTCGTGCATTTGCTGATAAACTGTTTTTCGCATTTTCTCTGGTGTTGATTTTTGTAAAGGGTGTTTCCTTTTTCTTTTTGTTATCTTTCTTCCCTTCTTCGATGGAGTCTCAACTAATTGAGCCACCTGTGCCATGTTGTCTTTTCCTGGCAGCTTTAACTTGTTTTAACTAGGTCGCAATACGAGAATCTGGCGAGATGCGGAAGTCTAAAGAGTTCCAGTATCAAAATGGATTTGGTTGTTGGTAAACCTCCGCTTAAGCGGAGGTTTTCTTTTATTGTATTTCCCAAAAATGTTACAGAGCGATGGCGAGTGCTGGGAATGAAAGATTAAAGGTTGGTGAATCGCGGATAAATACTGTTAACCCCGGGATAAATCAATTTTGGCACGAAAATCCTCTTTTGTGTCCTTTTAACTATTTTAAACGATGGGATTTGCCAGGTTTTTCAGTGTAATTTTCAGTTTTCTCAAATATATTGTCCTAAAAAACACTTTTCATTAAATACAGTCACTTGATCAGCTTATCACAGATTTTTATTGTTGTTAAGCATCATTTGTACAAATATCAGAAATTTTGGACTAGATTTGACAAAATTATTAACAGTTAACTATTTTAAGTCACAGAATTTGCCAGTCTCTTCAATGTAATTTTCAGTAATTTTGTTCTTTTTCCAGATTACCCTTACCATGAAAAGGCAAGCAGAGAAAAATGGCAGCAAGAGCAGCACTATGTCTTATCAATGTGTACAACACATGATAGGTTTCAAGATTTAGGACATTGTCAAAAATTGTGCTAACAGGCGGATTCCAGAAACCCATTATAGGGAGCCATCTGCATCTGGCATTGGTAGTGAGGAGAAGTCTTGTATGGGTATATATTGTTTTCTAGATGACAGTTATAGGTAATTTGCCACTTCTTTCACAAACAAACTCAAATCATCACATTTGCTGTTTTCTTTTAGAGTAAAATATACACTGCAATATTGAAATATTTGATTTTGTTAATTGTCACACTCTTCTGATAATTAATTTACAATAAACTTGACACTTAGAAAAAGACACAGACAGTTGATCAACTTATCACAGATTTTTATTGTTGTTAAGCGTAATTTGTACAAGTTTCAGAAACATGGGACAAGATTTATCTAAATTATTAATGTTTAACTATTTTGAACCATGGAATTTGAAAATGTTTTGAGTGTAATTTTCCGTTTTTTCAAATATGTTGCCCAAAAA
The DNA here is from genome assembly GCF_051362555.1 of Lingula anatina. Lineage (NCBI taxonomy): Eukaryota > Metazoa > Brachiopoda > Lingulata > Lingulida > Lingulidae > Lingula > Lingula anatina. The sequence goes on along the minus strand of NC_141771.1, from coordinate 20,374,739 downwards.
AATACTTTTCATTAGAAACAGTCAACTGATCAGCTTATCACAGATTTTTATTGTTGTTAAGCATCATTATTGGACCAGATTTGACAAAATTATTAATGTTTAACTTTTTTAAACCATCGAATTTGAAAGTGTTCTCATTGCGAGTTTCAGTTTGCTCAAATATATTGTCCAAAAAAGAAAAACTTTTCATTAGACACAGTCAGAAATATTGGGCCAGATTTGACAAAATTATCAATGTTTAACTTTTTTAAACCATCGAATATGAAAGTGTTTTCATTGCGAGTTTCAGTTTGCTCAAATATATTGTCCAAAAAAGAAAAATTTTTCATTAGACACAGTCAACGGATTTGTTTATCACAGATTTTTATTGACAAAATTATTAATGATTAACTATTTGAAAGTATAAAATATAACTATATTGTGTTGGATTACAATGTGGGTGCCTTCATGTGAAAGGTGATAATTTCTCTAACTGCAACAAATATAATTTTGTTTCCAAACATTGCTGTATATTTTAAACTTTTTAATTCTTAGTCGTAAATGATACTTAAACAGCACTTTGGTCTTAGACGCAGACATGCTGTTTGGCAGCTTATATTATTAAATTTTGCTGGGTGACAAAAACGGGTTGTCGTGCATTACCATCATTTCCATTTTCAACTTCAGTACAAAGAATTATCTCCCATACACATGAAATTGTTCAATTTCAGGATTTAAATACCCAAAATATGCTGTTTTTCTTAGGACAAAAATGTGTAAGGAATTCCTGTCATCTGAGTGTATAATCACGGATGTTTTGACCCAGTCCTGTTTCATTTTCTTCAAACAGTAAAACCACAGCTAGCGTGTAGTTTCGTTTCCCCATTCAGAATTGGCCCAGGGACTTAGCGTAAATAGTAAACACTTCCATTGATGCGTAATGATCTGTAACATGAGAGTCATTAGCTATATCCGATCCCCCTTTTTTTTTTTTTTTGGCATGTAAATCACGAAAAATGATTTTATGTTATTGCTGTTCAGGATCACGTGCTTGCCCAACTCAGTGAAGTTAAGTGTACTCTTCCCTGATAGTTTTTGTGTTTAATGCTACATTTTCAAACTTTATGAATATAAAGCAAGATAGGATGCATATTCAAAGTTGAAGGCGTGCGCATGTGAGATGGTTTTCATGCTGTCGCTGCTTAACTGCCAATTCAGGTTCACAGCATGCTTTCCCAACCTGTAAAACCAAGTGTTCTCTTTCTTGGTAATTTCTGTATGTGTTTAATGTCACGTTTTCCAAAATTTATAAATATAAAGCATATACAATGCATATTTTAAGCAGAAAGCATGCTCACAAGATCAGCCCCATGTTGCCCATGTCCCAATGTTACCCAGTATTGTGGATGTGCATATATAACTTTTTTTGTGAAAACTAAAATTTTCACACATTGGTATTTTGAAGGTGTGACTTTGAACCTCCATGGGCTTGAAAACCTTTGCTATTCACATGTTCTGAGTATCAATGATACTTATATTTTATTATTAAACATTGATGGTCATTTTGCTGTTGAGCATTATGTAACATTGCATCAGAATTGAAGAAAACCCTATTTTGGATACTGCCACCATGACTACCAGGAAAACCATGTTACTTATGAATCTCAAACTTACAAAAAAGAACCATAGGACTAAAATTCAGTCTGCGTTGGAAAAGCAGCGTAATTGACTTCTTTTTCTGGAAGTTGAACATTTTTGTGAAATTTTAATTTTTCACAAATGGACATTTTCATTGTGGGACTTGGAATTCCCACAGACATGAAGCCTAATGGTAATCAAAATTTCTAGATGTCCATGTTATTAATTATTAATAGTAGATTGTTAAAATTGGTGATAATTATACTGTTCATAATTATTATGTTATATTGCATCAGAATTGATAAAAACTACTTTGTGCACTGCCATCACAAATGTTATGAAAAGAAATCTCTGTTACTTATTATTTTAACTTACAAAAATTATTCTTAGGATTGACATACCGCTCAAATTAGAAAACCAGCTCTATTGGATTATATTTTTATTGCAATATATATTTTATTGGTATTTTCATGGGCCTGAGGCCTTACGGTAGTTACACATTTTACTGACATCCATATTACCTATTGTGCGTAATTAATACATGGTGTTGATTTGCTGTTCAGCATAATGTATTATGGCATCAGAATAGACAGTAGCCTATTTTGCTTATCATTATTTCTGCTTTTTGTCTGTACATTTTGAAGCTTTGCTGCCTTGTCTCATTCTATGAGCTATTACATAAGATTTATTAGTTTTATGAAAGTTAACTTATGATTATAACCAACCCTAGAATACAGAATATTGCCAGTGTAAAATGAACTGTTGTATTCAGTTGGTACAGTGTAACTCATAGGAAGGAAAACAATGTATAAGTACCGCTGTAGTATGTGATTATGGTTGGTCACAAGTACTGTGTAGTAATAAAACAACACAGGTCGAGATTGCCATTAAAACACAATGATTTAAAAAGGAATACTGCTTTTCTGATTTATTTGAGCACTGTTTTTGTGTCAGTGACAATTTCCCCACAATTTCCCAATAAAGAGCAGATTTAGACTCCTTTTGTCCCAGGTAGTATATATATATATATATATGTTTGTTGGATATGGGAATCTCCTGCAACGGCAGCCATCTTCAGCAGTGGTCAGCTCTCAGCGGCCCTCTTCAGCAGTGGCCAACTCTTAGTAGCCCAGCAGTGGTCAACTCACACACATAAACACACACGCACACCATCTCTTTCACTCAATTTATAGGCCCATATGAAGAAAATTGAAAAATGAAGTTAAATACAGGTCACGAATTCTATCTTTTTTCTAAATCTCGTGAAAAAAAGTGATAAATCTGGCTTTTTTATATAAATCATTGAAAAATTCTGAATCTTAAATTGAGGCTTCCGTACGGCAGGTGGTCAACTGTTTACTGTTATCTAATCCAGGCGAGAGGTGCTCAGAAATGACCAAGGTCAGGGGAAGATGGAGAAAAAAGTAGCCTCATGTACCACACTGCTACAATTTCTGCATGAAGAACGAGACTTTGGCAATGAAAACTGCAGCAGTTTGTTGTACATTCACACGTAAGTACTGTATTGACGATATAAGATTCTGATAACTCCGCGTATTTAGCGTTGACGAATATTCCCCAAAATGGTACATTTCCCACTTCAGGCATACCGTTTTACTCATGGAGGGATACACCTTATAGTCTAAGAAATCTACCTTGAGTCTGCTATATTGTCATGTATAAAATAACTAAATTGTATTTTTGTAACGATTATATGTATGCTATTTAACCAAAAACTTTTGCATCGTCCCGTTAATGTGAATTTCTTTTATTTTCAGCTCCTAACTACTACTTACTGGATGCGTCTTCCATCAAAGACATGAGTTTAGTGTTTGACAGCACCTGCGCCCTTGTCGAGATCGTTTCGCTTGTCGAAGTTTGTCTTAATTTGCAGGGTTGATTATTAGGTTGTTACGAAATGTAATCTTTGCTTCGGAATGTAATAATACGTGTATCAGCCCAAAAATCGCACGTAACGAACGTTTTATTCATAAAACCTTTGATCTGTTGATATGATAGAATGGACTAAGTCCAAGCGCCAACCCTATATATGTTGCTGGTCTAATAATATATATATATATATATATATATATATATATATATATATATATATATATATATATATATATGCGCGTCTGAGTCGTAGTACAGTACTCATCTGTCCACGATGGTTTTTATTGTAATTCGTTAGATTTCTTTTTTAGATATCAGGTCTTGAACCTGAAACGACACTTTTGAAGTACCCCTCAAACAGAACTGATGTCGATGAAAAAAGTGCCTCGGTTAAAGGATGAATGGAAACCAAAATGATTAAGTGATCGTTACAAAATTATCGAAACTGATCAATTGATTGTAATAAAATTGTCACCAAGTCATGTCTAGGTAAAGCAATGTGCTAGTACGACCGGGTTTCTGTTTGTTTATAAAATGATATGTGCGGACAAATATTTAGTAAGAATCCTTAAGAAAATGATTGATTGTTAATCTTAATTAGAATACAAATATTCAAATTTTATAAGTGTCACTGTTGGAAGGAAACTTTGTCGCAACTCCAAGACGAAAATACATACAAAAAACATTTTCGGTATACATATATTTTGTGTTCAGTTGAAGTTGAGGGATGAACGAGATGATAATTGAAAACTGACCTAAATTATGCCACATCAGAAATAAATGCATTGTAAAACTGCAAAATATGCAGGCGTTACTGCGGAATTGTCCACACATATTGAAATGCTCTTCCTAATATTGTTATTTTGCGGCGTGACGCAACCTTGGAATATGCTAACTTTGGTTCTCGGTGTATTAATATGTGTGTCTAATTAGTGTCGGACCTACATGTATAGCTTCAGTATAGAGAGGGGGCCAATATGTTTGTTTTACGAATATCAAACCAGAGGTAGGGTGGATATATATTTTTTTAATATGTATTTCTTATTACATTAGGAAGGCAGTGAGAAAAATGTTTGTAATTGGACAACCAACACTTCCTAGCAGTGTCCACAGCTGTGCTCTTTGCGACTTTTTGCTAATGTCACATAGCAGAAATGTAATGTCTTCACCAAAAAAAACCAGTGCATCCAAGAAAATGATTTTATTTTGATTGCTTTTGTCCATTTAAAGGTATCATAATCTTTTAACTTTTTAAAAATTCGAAAAATGCTCTTCAAATTCATACTGATTACATTGGCTGTTGCAAAGTGTAATGGGTATTCCCAATTATCCAAATGAAGTTTTGTACACAATTAGTCCTATCCAGCTGGCAAAAAAGGGAAAATTCAACAGGACATTGGCAAATAAATAATGGTAGTTAAAGTAATAATAAAACAGAAATTTAAATATTCACAAACCTGTTGGTGTTCTATTTAAGGTTGATTTTGTTGCTATTCCTTTCTCTATTCAATTTTTAGCCGTGGTCATTAAATGCCAGTCCTGTTGGGTTATTTTTTGCTAAGCGTTGCTTGATCACTGAACACGTAGACCACTGTTGAGTTTATAAGCTTTTGCTGAATGAATATTAAGAGTTATTTTGAGATCACTGATTTTGTGTAAACTTTTTAGTTTGTTTGCATATCATTCATAAAGATGGCTATTACTGGGATAAGGTTGTTAACGAATCATGTCTCCCTGCTGCTTTTGATTCGCACGACAAAACTGTTCACTCAAAATGTGCCATTGATGATTGATTTAGGATTTGATGAAAAGAAAACAAAATTACAAAATTATACATGAGTTTGATAAATATTTCCGAATGCGATATTGTTTCGAAAAACACTTTTTTGTAGAGTGAAAGTTATATTCAATTATTTTAACATTTGCTAGTATTAGTTTGGACAAAAATGACGTGTATTTTTCAAAATTTATACTCAAGACTGCCTAAGCATTATTTTCTTCACTTAGACTCGAACCCTTGGCTTGCTGCCTGGTTAGCAGAAAGTATTGTCGTCTTACCCACTGAGCCGTCGCCTCAGCTTGCTTTCACACGTTCACATAGTTCTTATTTAAATTGCTTATTTGGATTTTTTTCCCCAAAAGGTAATTTGCTAGGACCCAGGAGCGCCAGGTTTCGAACTTGAGACCTTCCGTCTCAGAGGCAAGCGCGTTACCTACTCCTCTAAGTGTTCCCACCCACCCTCCCCGGGTAGACTTTCTTCTTATAGTAAGCAAAAGAAAAAAAAAGAAAGTCTCTCATCTTTATTTCCAAGTACCCGAGCCAAGAATCGAACCCCCAAGCTCAGACTTAACCACTGAGCCGCGATACGGTCAAGGCAAATACAAAGCCATTTTGCATATATTTGAGAAGTTTTTTTTTTATTGAGAGCAAAACAAATTCACATAATGTATTCATGTATTTCTAAAGTATCTCCCTTTGAACTACATTGTCTTTTAATATTATTTTCGTCATCACAAGGATCAACTACGTAGAGCGAAATTATTTATATCTGCATTATTCGAACGTGTAAAAGATACAAAATGCTACTTTTTTATTTGACTAATAAACTATTAACAACTACTTGCCTTATGTTTATCTTATTTATACTAAACGAAGTATTTCAATTTCTTCAATTAAAAAAAAAAAACAGTGGCGGATCTAGTGCTCCTCTCCCCGGAGGAAGAGAAACCCATTCTCGGCTCGCATAGTCAAATTGCTCAAAATGTCAACATTTGACCTCCTTAAAAATCCTAAATCTGCCAGTGTTTTTGTCTTTTTATAACCATAAGGAAAGATGAAAAGTCCACTGTCTTTTTTAAATTAGCGAGCGTTTTAAGTGTGGTACGTGTCGTTGAGAAGAAACATGCAGTTCGCTATGTTTTGCCAAAATTATCAAAGTCGCCAGCAAGTGACGTCATCAAATGAATTTTATAAGCGTCAAATTAGAATGGAAAATAAAGGATTTCAAAATTTCCTTAACAATATCTCTCTATATACGTATATATAATTTAAAAAACATGCAACATGTACAGTTATCAAATGTGACTTAAAATCCAAGGGACATATCCTCAAGTTCCCTACATCCATTTTCCATAAAGAAAAATCGTCTATAACAAATGATGTGAAACTTTTGTAATACTTATCGATCTAAATGCAAGAAAATAAACGTGTTAATGATAGTCTGCATCATCTGGTTGATAATATAAAATATGCTGGTAAGAGAACAATAACATTTAGAAAATAAGACAACTTTCAATAACATAAAATGCCTCTTCTTCTTTACACAAAACCAAGATTCGTTCAACAAAATAATGTTACAAATGTAAGTTATATTCAAGTATTAAACATTCTACTTCAGCTTAACTGGCAAATAAACAAAAAATGCTACAATATTTATCAAAAAAAATCTGATCATGCTAATATTCGAAAAGAACCTGCCTTTCTACCTTATAAACACACAGAGTTACTTAGCAAATTTAAAACAAAAACATACATGCTATAAAAAGCTACTTTGATAAGAATAATCCGATCATGATGATTCTAAACAGGAATCCTTTTTGTAACCAAACAATGCTTCTCAGTCTTTATCAATTTTTCGTCATCAGACAACAATCCTGTTGAAAAAATGAAATACATACACAATGTTCCAAAACCTGGTAGAAGTTTAATTTCCATCCTGTGCTGGGCAATATGTGCTGGGCAATACTGGTGCACTCATATATATTCAGATCCAGATTAGCTTCTCGATAAAATGATTTCAAATGGTAACCGAAGTCTGGATTTACTCATCACTTCACTGGAAAAACAAGAAAATTGATTGCCGGTAGTTAAAATTTTAATTTCCAAAAGATTATTTACCTCCTTTCTTATCCGAGTATTAATTGAAAACAAACGTTAAATATACAGTATAATCATCATCATTTAATAACGTGTCATGTGTATACAGAACAACCAGCCCATCGGGCTTATAAGACACCTGTTATATACAGTTTTTCCTGTCTTAAATCAAACATCTAAGCATTTGACCTTAACATAGCAAACATTTCAAACTCGTAGATATTTCAACATGTTCTCATTTATCACAACAGAACACAATATTCAAAACAACATCACTTATAGAAACACGAGTCATTTACCAGTTGAGAGTTTTAGGTTTCTAGTTGCTAAGTCACTATCTTAAGGAATTAGAAAATGGTGATTTTCACTCATGTGGATTACAATTAGATATTCTAATCATTAGAATAATTCATAAAAAGGACTTAAAGATCACAATTTTCTCACCAGTTTAGATAGGGTATACATTGGCAATTAGGGGGAAATTGCTGGAAAATTCTTACTTTGGAATATTCTAATTATTTATCTATAACTAAATGTCAGGTCACCACTAGCTGCTTTGCTGCACATAGTAGGCCTACTCTTTTCCACATGCCAGTACGGCACACGTGAAGTTATGATTGTGTTGGACCTGCTTCAAGGCATACAGGAGGATTATCGCAATACAGCCAGGTCTATAACTGGTTACCACGCGCTAAAACATGTGAAGCGTTTTGAATATTCAGGATTTCATCTGTAAAAAAATCCTCATGTTATATTGATTAAATACCACATGCAAAGATCTTTGAAAAAAGCCTTTTGAATGAGCAGCGTAATACACATAATGGTCATCAATGGAAATATATAGCAAGTAGTAAATAAATTAAACGTCCCGTATGCTTCGAAGGGTTGATCTGGTCAGGGAATTGTATCGGATATAATTCCCTGATCTGGTGATCCACCAGATTTCACCAGACTCACTCATTTTAACGACTTGAACAATTGCTTAAATTGTTCCCTTCGAGTATATAACATCTAATGTGCTAAACATAGAGATAAAAGTAAAGTTTAGAAAATATTCATTTTGGATATATATGCATTATAACAAAAGTAAAAACCCGGGTGCTCAGAATTTGGTACATTCAATTTGATTGATGTTTCAATGACTGGATTACATGTCACGGTTGTGCACAGAATGTCAAAAACCGGTGTAATGGTTTCACAGATTCTTTCGGTTTATGGGGAAATATCCTTATTAAAGAAAATTATAAATAAATAAATTGAAATAAAATGTAAAGTAAAGTAGAGTGAAGTCAAGTGGGGTGAAATGAAATGAACTTGATCGGTGCTTGTTAAAAACGTTTACAAAATGCACGAGAAGCATCATTCATTCCAGTTAATCAAGTCAAACAACTTATCTTCACGCTGGCAAATCTTTTAACAATAGAATTGTGGCTTTATCATACCAATACCTGTTTTTTTTACATATGTGGCATCATCTTCATGAACTACCTGTTATTGCATGTGATAACTCAAGAAGTTATAACTTTTTGGATAACTTAAGTCGAGCTTTAATCCGGTAGTTTTGAGATACAAGATCCCAAACATACATGTTGGTATGCTTTTGTCTCTATGTTTGTATTGAATACAGTGATATATGTGACACAATAACTAGGATTTTTCACGGGTCACTCCATAGCATCCCCCCCTCCTTTCCCTTCTTGGCTATTTCACAAGTACACATTTTGGCTTCAGTTATTTCTATAAACGAAGTTTAAGATAGTTCACAAAAAGCACAGTTGCATTTTTCATTTTCTTGGGTCATGCACAGATGAAGTTATGAATGAGGAGAAATGTTTGATGGGGAAAATATTGGGGAATGGCCTAACCACTTTTAAACACACAATTGTTTAAAACTTCAAAGATGCATCACAAATAAGTTATAATAAAATGTCAAGATTAAAATTCTTCAAACGTTGCTCTGAATCGATTGAAATTTAAACATTCGTATACTTAGTTTCTTGACTGCTTCATGTCCAGTCCCTGGTCACTCAGAACTGAAGAAGTGCATGACATCTCTTTCTTGAGGTATGGTCCACTAGATTCAAAGGGGAGAGGGCATAATGAACGGGGGCTTTTTCTCTTAAATTCACATCAATAGCTGGCAGGTGAACCTTTATTTACCATTCATCAATAAAAAGATACACAAGACGCATTGGTATTTAAAATATTTTGAAATTTACCAGAAGAACAAAATCTCAGACCCTTACCCTCCCCAAAATGTCACGCCATTATGTAGGTCACTGGTTGTCCATACATGGTCCACTGAGTAATTTTTGACACGTTTGACCTGCAGACTTTACTATAATATATTTTATTACATATTTATTTTAAGGCAAAAATGCATTTAAAATGTTCATTGGATTCTTAATTACAGGCTCGTAGTCGGAGAGGTGTCTTGGGGATCGAACGGACCGCCCTTTTTTGCCGGAAAAAGGTCCGCTCTGAGTAAAATTGATCTAGGTACACGGATGTTTTATGGTAAAAGGTTGAGGTTTTTTTTTAAAAAAAATTGAAATTTGAAATTGCTGGCTACGGGCCTGCAATAAAAAAGGAGACAACAACTTGAGAACACCAAAATATATAAATATCCAAAAAATTCATCTGGAGGTAAAAAATATCGTTTTCTTAGCAAGTTAATGTTCAATTTTTTCCTTTCATTATCATTTAATTTCAAATATCAACAGTATACACATAGCACTTAAATACCAATAAAACACTTACCACACATTAATGTTTCCCATTGAAACTATCGGTTTCCATAAATCGGACACTAACGAAACGGGCCACTTACGACCCCCGTCAAGGAAAGCTTTTATTCTTTTCTTTTTTCTGTAAACAAAGACTCAGTCTAAAACAATAAAAAAAAAAAACGTTTGCTCCATATTTACTCCCACTCTCATAATTCTGTAAAATAAATACAACACACTTAAAAACACATAAGACTCAGGGGCGGATTTAGGTCGTCTTCTGGGTCTTCTGGAAGACGGTCAGATTTTCAAGTTTACATTGACGGGTGTCCAATTTTTTCTGTCGGAAGACGGTCAAAAATGGAGGACGAATCAACAAAGATAATTTGGAAGACTGTCAGAAAATTTCGCTGGATCCGCCCCTGTTAAGTTGTTGTATCAGTTATTGGAAACCCAGGGCGATACCCAAGCGTCACACACTCATCAACAGACAGAGATACAAACAAAAACATAATATAAGTATATGCAGGCATTTGACCCTAGTTGGGCGTGGATTTGGCTAAGGAGAGTGGGGTGGGGTGTGGGCATTTTTGTCTCCAAGCAAGTATCCACTCCATTGGCTCGGCAAAGATAAAATAGGGGACGAAGATAATTTCACATATCATATTAATATAGAATACAGTGATAAAATAATTGTTTGGTTTTGCTGTTCGCAGGCTATTCGTAAAATCTATTGGACATGACCAACATCCTCCGTACGTGCTTACGAACTCGAAATTCTGTAAGAAGGACCTGCGTGGGACGTGAGATTCTGCGTAAAATTTGGACGCAAACAGCCCGTAAGAGCCCGTACTTTAAGCTGTGACCGAGGCTTAAAGATGACATTAAGAGTGCATTCCCAGAGATTCAGATTGATCCATCCGGATCGACCTAACTACCTGGGGGTTCACGCTAAATTGCAGTCAGCCGAGCGCGCACGACAGTTAATTACCCCCTTACAGCTTTTAGTAGGCGGGACAGATATTTAAGCCGGCTTAGCTGACAGTAATCTAGTAAGACTCCCACGGGGATAGATCGATCTAAAATCTGTGGGAATGGGGTCTTAGAGCTAATTTGATGATGGGTCCTTTTTCTTTATTTGTAACCTGTTTTTTAACTAAAATATGATAAAATAAAAATAAAATAAAATATGATAATGCTTATTATTTGTTATGTTTCTATTATTATTATTATTATTATTATTATTATTATTATTATTATTGCTGCGTGGTGTATGTTATAAATGATCAACTACAATAAAGTAAGCATTAACATGAAACAGTAGCCATGCCTCAGTCTTATAACACAGGCAGGGGTCCCGCATAGGGCCCATCTCAAAGTTTTTCAGTTGTGTTGTGTGTGTGTGTGTGTGTGTGTGTGTGTGTGTTTTTTTTTTTTTTTTTTTTTTGAGATTTTTTCAAAGATCAATTGATGGGTGTGGCTGATACAAGTGTTTACTGACAATATTGCAGCATTTTTCCCTTTATAAACAATCCAAATAGTTTGACGAACTTACGTAGTCTTCACATAAATATGTTTTAAAAAGTTTATTAAGCGTTTTATAGACATTACACAACGGATCTCCATACCAGCAGACATCTCGTTTACCAAGCCAAGTGGGTGACTGGGGGTGGCTTAGGTCACTAACCTGTCTGACCCTGACTGGACTAGATGACATACGGAGGTGAACAAAAAAAGATGTCGTCAGGTACGGTGGTCCATCACTACCGATCGGGTGACCAAGGTTCATTGGCATTATGTGAAAGCTCATTTAGTCACAAGTCAGATTTTGCTTTATGAGCAGGAAGTTGGTACGAGCTAAGATCTAATATACCATATCCGTTTATTAGATCTTAGGTACGAGTTAGTGGATCTACACGCCGACGTACTGGGAAGTTTATCTATCGCGGCCCATTTCTATGACAGCGTGAATTTATTGAGAGGTTTACCTAGAGAGCTACAAATATATATATATATATATATATATATATATATATATATATATATATACTTCGTTTTTTGCCCTTAGGTTATAATATCTTTTGTGATTGACAGCCAATTATCCAATTCATACAGTTTGATGGAAGCTGTCAAGTGCACACGACTTTGATTGGCCATGGTATATTACCACTTCATGGGATAAATGCTCTGATTTTACTGTCAAATCGACTTCATAGGATAAATTGCGACTTCATCTCCACATAAGATATTGCCTGCGACTTCATGGGATAATGGTGAAAAAGAACCTGTTGTTGGCCCAACGTTATGAGAGAGAACGTTTTTGAAATATAATGTTTTTGTACTGTAAATATTATCCAAAATAGGTAAACTGTACGTTTTAATTCACTTGTATGACTGAATAGGGTTTCTTTAGTAGTACTGGATGCATGTTTTGAGTAATTTTAAAATACACAGGCGTATGTAGGTGAGGGTCCAGTATTTCTAAAAATCAGTACATTATGGGAGATTATGATCAGCGTTGAAGAAATAGGGGGTCCAGACCCCCTGGGAACTTCCCTCCCAGATCCGCTTGATACATAAAACTACTGGATCAGGTAAACCAGGCTATGAAAACATAATTTACGCGTAGGTTACTGGATTATAAGATGGATAAATAAACAAATAGGGATCAATTATTAAAGATAAATGAATAGATAACAAAAAAGAAGCAGAGAAGGTCGTGTATATAAATGTACTCTACAATTATCTTGATCAAGTCGCATCCCACTCTGAAAAGCCTAAATTTTCCATGAGGTAAGACACGCGCAAGTGTAATGATTTACGTCTGTCCCTTGGTTTCCGAGATGCTCTGTTCTGGTCCTACACCTGTGAATGTCCATCATGGTGTGATCAATGGTGTCCCCGAAATGTGCCCTTGGCTGGCTCTCATTTGACCCGGAAGTATTATCTGCGGCACAGTCTGCATTTGGAAACCTGTTAATAAGGCGTTCGGAGGGGGGGGGGGGGGGGGGGTAGGCCTACTTGTTGTTTAGCAGCCTAATTAACGTAGTTGATCTGCGAGATCAACAGGCTTGTAGATTGATATTTATTCAGAATTGTGGTTGCTTGTAATTTTTACATCGTAATTTCTGCTATCTACCCGTAGACCTTTAGTAGTGGCACTTTGCAGTCCTTTGGGGGGGGGGGGGTATATGTTTTTTTATATCGTTGTTACTGGTATCCTCTATCCATTAAAGTGAGGAACATGAGACGTTGGGGATATTTAAACTTGTCATTAGGGATGTGCACGTGTCCTTCGGATTTTTGGTGACTTTGGTGACCTAGGGGTGGTTGATTATTATCTTTAAATTGTATTTTCTGCTAGGTCTTTAGGTTGAGGAAACTAAAATGTCGGGGTGTGCATAGGCAGGTATTTTTTTTTTTTTTTTTTTTTGTGACCTGGGGTGTGGCTGTCCCTGGGGATGCTACACATATATATTACCGTAATTTATTTCATCTCCCCCTAGACCATTCGAATTAGGAACATGAGTCTTTGGTGCATGGGTGGGCTTACATTAGTGTGACTTGGGGTGTGGCCGTCCCTAGGGGTTGGAGTGATTAGTGGTTTGTCAGGCAATGAAGCTGATTCCATAGATTGCAATTAAGATTCCTTGCAGAGTTGGACCGACCCAGCTAGTACTACATCCTACCCTGTATGTGTGAATCTGATGGCGGTCTTCGAGTTAGGAAGGAAGGGGAAATGTACAGAAAGCAGCAGACAGTACTAAATAACAGACCTTCAGTCGTATTCTTGAATATAGGTCAAGTTAATTAAAACCCATTCAAGACCCCATACTCTCAGGAATCCTAGGGTCCAAGTCCCATTGTTCTTTAACATAAAACACACATGTTAATTACTGCTCTTGGGAAATAAACATTTTTGTTTTGTGTTAAGACACAACAGCAGTTAAACGCTAGGATTCCTGATCGAGTGTGTGGTGCCTTGAATTTGTTTTTAATTGGATTCCCTGACCTATATTTATGCATATGGCTGGAAGCCCATTTAGTTCTGTATGTGCTTCTGCTGTTCTCTACATTTCTCAAGGACCCATGCACATTCATTAAAATGACAGGTTCATCAATCTCCGTTTCATGTTCCTTAAAATTTAAGGGTATAGATGACAGAAATAAAGTTGTGAAAAATAGAATCAACCACCCCCCGGGATAGCCACACCTGAAATATCATACTAACATTCTCGGAAACCTATGCATATCCTCAATGGTAAGCTTATCAGCCCGGAAGGTTTCATGTTCCCAACTGTAATGGCGTAAGGGTAGAAGCACGAATAACGATGTAAAATTTAAAATCAACCTCCCCAGGGACGGCCACACCCAATGTCACAAAAACCCAGAAGGACCCATACACATCCCCAAAGACAGATTTTTCAATCCCCATAGCCGTACGTTCCCAGCTTAATTGGTCTCGGGATAGATATAGCAGGAATAACAATGTCAATTAGACTCAACCGCCCCCAGGACCTCCCCCCCCCCAAAAAAAAAAAAAAAAAAAAAAAAACCCGAAGTGCCCTTCCACATTCAAAATAGTATGTAGCCACGTTTCATGCTCCTAGCATAAAATACGATGTAAAAATTAGAATAGACCACCCCCAGGGTCGACCACACCCTAAGTCACAATTGAATTCCGAAGAGCCTTTGCAAATCCCTATAATGATAGGTTTATTAATCCCCGACGTATCAAGTTCCTAACTATGATGGTTTAGGAAGTAACAATGTGAAATAGATTATGCATGTATATAATAAATTGTCCACCACAGGGAAAGCTTGACCAATGTAAGCGTACCTAGCCGAGACAACCCCGTCCCCATTCCAATTCTACCTCTATAGAACTTCTCACTAGCTATTTATTGACTAAGAAAAAATTCTGGTTGCAAAATGCGTTCCGGTTGAAAAATTCGTTTTCACGATTTTCTTTGGTTGCAAAATGCGTTGCAGTTGCAAAATGCGGCTCTACACCATTTTTATGAATCCCCAGCATTTCATTCTCCCCAACATCTATCTGGACAGTTGACCGTTTCAAATCATTCAGATTTCAGACCTTTCGACCTAAGCGTTTTCATTAAGTATATAGGCCAGGAGGTCAATCTTTTTAAACGACCGAGATATTTTCGAAACATATTTGTTGCATATCAATAGAAAAGCTTATTTTTACAGCTTGTTAAATTGCAAGTCATAACATTTATGTCATAGTTACAAAAGAGATACTTCTATAACACGAATAATGGAATAGACGGCTTGTTAAAAATATTGATGTAGACCTAGTGTGGAGCAAAATTAAACCCTCTCTGCCTAGTAGAGTTCTCTACCTACAGTGGAAAGACATACATTCTTGCTACTGTGTACTAGCCACATCTATAAACCTGCGCCGTCAATCAAACCACACATGGTTAGTTTTATGCCCTAGTTTAAAGGCAGGCAATGTGTTTATTTATACACTTCGTTTGTCTTATACATCTAGTGCCTTAGACCCGCCATGATTCAACGTCCAAATATTGTCAGTTTTTAAACGTCCTGAAATCTGAAAAATTTCAAAACTACATGGGTAAAACAAAAAACTAGCTTTATGCTTTCCGCCACTGGACCGGAGCTCTTGAAATAAAGTACATTATTTATAGAAGTTAATCTCACAGGTATCTACGAGAACATATGAAAATAACAGCTTCATTAAACTCCAACGAGATAAAATACGCACTATCATGTGAGTGAGTCATGTTACTCACCCCCCCCCCCCCCCACACACACACACACACACCCCATTTCGAATACACGCGTCACTCTGGAAATCAAGGTCTAGAATGAAACATCATATCGACCTTTACGCCTAATTTCCACATCCAACCAGAACTGAAACATGTTTGGATACAATGTATCATGAAGTGGTAATATACTACGAAGTCTCCTAAGGGTCCTTATTTTTTAACCAATGAAATCGCCTTCTATCATGAAGTGGTAATTCTTATCCTATGAAGTGGTAATATACCATGAAGTATCTTAACAAACGTCAATCACAAACATTACACAGCGGATCACTATAGTCGTCGAACATGTAAAATTCCAGCTTCCCACATCCTTTGATTGACAAGGTGCCAATTAAAGTTTATTAGTTTTGATGGTTGCTGTCAAGCTAAGATCTAATATACCGTTTATTAGATCTTAGTGTCAAGTAATAACAGCTTGATTGACGGGTTATATAAACAAACGTCAATCATCTCCGATATGATCACTATTGCTCTGGAACAGTGAGTGTGCCCAGCGAAAGAGAAAAAAAAAATGATTTGGAGAGGGAGAAAAAGGACAACTTCTTGCGTCATTTGTGGAATTTGGACAATTTCATTTCTTTTCAAAAACTACACAATTTTCAATTAAAGCTACTTATTCATGCTCATCAAAACTGACATTCCTATTATATTTGAAAAATATATTATTTTAACTTATATTTACCTTTTGCTTTGCCGAAAGTTACACGTACCTGTATTGAGCATTGGTTAAAAAACAAAAGTGTTACTGTAAACAGTTCTCATGAGTTTAATATGTAAAGCACGCATCCCCATCATGATAAACATTACTAACTTGCTTTTCTAGATATCTTGTTAGATTATTTCACTGCAGTAAAGTGTGGACGACATAATACAAATCGCCCGCACATTGCCGCTATATTTGCGGCTCAGGTGATGGGACAATGTGAAGAGGAGGAAAGGTGCAATCACACAACTCTTGCATGAACTACATGTAGTTAAAATAAGGCCACACTTTTTTTATTTTTATGGATGACATCCTCTGGGTACCCCAAAATCGGTGCGAGAGGGCGAAAAAAAAAAAAAAACAGTCCAAATTAAAAAGAAATACTGCTTAAGTAAAGGAATGCTGTCAGTACACAGCTGGAAACACAAATTTTACCACAGAAACACGTATCAAGCTAACAATATGTCTTTATCCATGCTCTCAAAATATTAAAGCATTGTGAATACTTCGTAGAAATGTAAAAAAAGTCATGAATAGATATACTTCTTATTACAAAATCTATTAAGGTTATTTCATGCATTTTGTTGGTATAGCAATCAATAAAACAAATATCAAACAAACAGTGTGTCTTTATTTGTATTCTCAGAATATTAAAGCATTTTGAACACTTCACAGAAATGTTTAAAAAATGATGCAAAGATATGCTTAATACTACCAAATCTATTAAAGGTCATTTCGGACGATGCCATTTTGTCTACTTCGACTCACACGGCCAAACTGTCAGGTGGCCTGTCCGACCTTCAGCCCACCAAATACCTCGACGCCCTTGTCGACCCTTTTTTCGCTACAGAAAACCTGGTAGCCTATGTGCTGCTTTGTACAGAATGTCACTTTTTCGGAATGAAATTTTTCGGGCGATAATCGCTGGCGGCCGCCAGCCTTTCGCACAATTGTAAAAAGGTGATATCTCCATGCCCAATATCAATGGCATACCAATCCAAAACGACGGCACCCGTTCTCTTTATGACTTTAATTGTCGTGTAATTTGAAAGTAATCCTAGAGATGAATTTGACGGCAAAGCGGCCACATTTCCACGTGGCGATAATACGCATGCGCAGAAAGCTCATTTCCTGGCAAATTCAATAACGACGTTTGCGACAACCGACTTCGTTGGGGGCTGGGGGGGGGGGGATTTTTTTTTTTTCGGAGAACGGGCGAAAATCGGTGCGCGCGCAGGATGTCATCCATAAAAATAAAAAAGTGTGGCCTAAATAGACGGTAAGGACGCACAAGCATTTCATTATTCATTTCTTATAAACAATGGTTCCTTTTAATAATGGTAATTGACCCTTGAGAGTAACTGTACGTCTAAAAGCTGCACATAGTGGCATCGTGTTATCCAGGCCCTAAACCAGCAATTTTAATATAAAGGGCTGGGGGGAGGGGGGGGTCTTTTTCTGAAAAGTGGACCTCTTTACCGTGCAACCGAACCTACATGTGTATTACTTTTTTCATAAAAGATAACCAAGGTAAAACAGACATTTAAATAAATTCTGTTTAATTAAATATACTGAAACCTTTTTCAAATAAATTATAATTCTTCACTAAAAGATATATTAAAAGGCGATATAAATATTTATGTTCATTAAGAAAAAATGATTTGGAAAAAAATCCATATAAGATACAAAGTCAGTATTTATTGATTGAATAGGTCCTTTTTTTGAATTAATATACATTTCAAATATATAGATATATATAGTAACAGATATACAGGTAAAAGACACACATCTGCAGGGGTTATTTTAGAGAGATCGTTGTAAATATTGGCAAAAACCGGATCTTAAGACCAATACTTCGAGATTTGTTTCCCAAAGCTCAACTCCTCCGACTGTCCCGAGCAATCGACTCCTATCATATAAGCACTTATTCCCAATGCAACTATCGTTCTAGGTAGATCGTAGAGAGAGGAGGTGTATGAACCTGTTAAGCCTTGATTACATTTGAAATGCGATGTCCGTACGGTGCACGCATACTGCTAGTAATACCCTTTTCGTAAGGCATCTGAGCGGAGGTAGGCGGTGGCCGTGCGAAATCGCACGGAATCGTATGGATTTAAGACCATGTAATGTAGACATACTCGGCGTAGCCCGTAGCTCCTTACGATTTCAAAATAATTCGTACGGACAGTTTCATCGCACGGCGACCAAGTAAATGTAATTTAGGCTTGAATCTGATTGCATTCAGCGAAAGTCGCCTTGGAGATGGATCGATCTACGTAGCGAATTATGAAAATAAAATTAAATGTTTGTTAAATGATATTGGTCCATTCTTCCAGGTGACATTAAAACCAAAACTAACTGCACTGGGCTGCCTCGCATATTTGTCTTCAATTCAATTTAGAAGTGGGGTCTTTCCGTAAAAAGGAGCATTGGAGAGGGGTAATACTCTGAATGTTATTTGGAAGACGAAATAAAGGTTATATATTACTAATTAAGCAATTTCCAAAAATTAAATTTTTTGTGACTTAAATCATGCTTTGTGATTTGTGGGTCTGGTCATTGTCAATAGGTCAGAGGTCACTTTTGGTTACCCCCCCCCCCAAAAAAAAAAAAAAAAGCCTATGTACACTGTTTAATTTGATTCAAGGGGAATAGGTAGTTTTTAATACACTCTTGCTCAAAATTTTGGGATGCATTTCGCCCTGTTTCTTTCATTATTATTGTTATTACCAAAAATATACCGCTTATATTGCTAAATATTTGAAGCTGGGGGTAAAGTCAAAGAGAAACAAACAATGCAAATCTAAGAAAAGCGTTTATTTATTTAGTTTTTTTAATGAGTATTTTTTCACATAACAGCAACAAGTGAAAAAATAAACATAAATTTGTACTTTGATTGACAAATATGAAATTTGGGGAAATGGTCATGAAACACCTTCAGACTTCCTTATTAATCTCAGTTGCGGGTATGCCCACCGCGAGCTTGGATTATAGCCCCCAGACGGCGTGGCATACTGTGAACTAGAGTTACATGATAGGTCGCATTCAGAACAGATGTTCCTAGGACTTACAGATCCACGGATCAAATATGTCCGACGAAGTTAAAAGGCAACCGCTTATAATCCCCTGATGGTCTCCCCACGCAGTCCACACGCGCCGCCCCCTAAGCAATAACATGTAAACCCCCGAGCCGAGATTTAATCCGCTTTACGGCGTGTGTGGAGGCGGTGAAAACATCAAGGGATTAACCGGCTTCCTTTGAAGTGAGGTCAGCCATATTTAGTCCACGGATCAGTAAGTACGCGCATCATCTGTTCTAAATGCGACCTTATAGGGAAGATCGTGCTAATTGGTGCATGACTTCTTTTTAATACCAAGTGTTGCGTTTTAGAAATAGGAGTAAAAAATCCCAAAATATTAAGTTATTTTCGACGTGTACCAACCATTTTGGGCAATAGTGTACTTGCACTGAGAAACATATCTTTATTTTACAGAACGGGAGAAAATCACGCCAAGGCTTAGAGATTGAAATAGGTTCATGGTACATTAAAACCACATTATTATGTTGATTGTGTTAATTTCTTTTGGACATATTTATTAAATATTTGGTTGAACATTCTGATTCAGAAAGTTCTCATTTATACTTTGAAATGGAAGTCATACCTATACAAAAAAAAAATAATAATAAAAATAATAATAAATAAATAAAATAAAAAACAAAAATCTAAAAATAAAAAAAGCCCTCAGACTCGATGAACTAGTCTTTAATAGTCACACAATATCTAGTTGTAGCACAGAAGTATTTTTATAACCTAAAATGTTCTCTTTTAATGGTGTTAAAGTTCATATTTAAGGAGATGCTTAAATTTTTGCTGAATTTTGATCTCATTCAACCTATTGATCTAAAGGGTATTTCTAATGAGACATGACTTTCTCTCCCCTACTCCCATCTGAAAAAATGTCCTGCTGCAGGGGTGGGGTTATATAAGGTATGATAGCACACAAAAAGCTACCAGTATGAGAAGGCTATCGCACATATTTGGGCACTAGAGACATATCAGTAGGCCTTATTAAAAATTACTGTGAGTTTCTCTACTTTTTTAGTACGATGGCCAAAAATCAGGGGTCTGGCTCATGGCCCGGGCTATCAAGTTTGAAAACGGAGCTAGTGTTATGAAATCCCAGGCAAATTTCTTCAGGCAAAGTTTGATCAGCCGAATAAAGGCAATCTTTCATGGGGTGGAGGTTCTGACACTGGTATAAATCTTTTTCTGAGAAAATCTATTAGGGTTTATGTCTCATTACGTAACTATTACACAATTAAATAAGGATATGAAATGAAGCTGTTGAAATAATCTTTTTTTTTATATGAAACATAGGTGTACATGTATCTTCGCCATGTTCTTGCCACCCCCCTCCTCTCCGCATCCATAACCCACCTTCCACACGTATTCTTTGGCGCTTGTGTTGTCATGCCTCAGCAGGCCAGTGTTTGGCGGGATTTACAGTAGGTTTCAAGCTGTTCGTGCCCAAACAAACCCATTTAAAATTTCTGAACACCCCCTTTGTCGCAGATTGTTGTTTAAAAACAAAAGTCCAAATGGGCATAACGGAACATTGCTTATGGATAAACAGGATAAAAATGGGTTCTATTAGTTTACAGGCCGTTTGTTTAGATGGATTACGCAACTGGTAATACATGCTGGTAAATCGCCTGTGCTGCCATACGTTCCTTGGCTTTAATAATTGGTACTCTGTGTCCAAATCTGTAAACAGCAAGCCCCCATTGTTGTTCTGGGTGCAGGGAGCTGGAGTGGACAATACTGCAGCGATGGGTGCTTAACTCCTGACCCAGGGTAGCAACACGCCTATTTGATATGCTTTGGTTTCTTCTTTCGGCCACGGTTGCGACTTTTCGACGGGTCTAAACCAGTTCACCTTTCGTCATGGATGCTATTCATGCTGCCTTGGAAGGTAAGGCACCGTCATGTTGCCGTGAAAGGTAAGGCACCATCATGTTGCTGTGAAAAGTAAGTCATCGACATGTTGCCGTGAAAGGTAAGACACCGTCATGTTGCCGTGAAAGGTAAGACACCGTCATGTTGCCGTGAAAGGTGAGACACCGTCATGTTGCCGTGAAAGGTAAGACACCGTCATGTTGCCGTGAAAGGCGAGACACCGTCATGTTGCCGTGAAAGGTGAGACACTGTCATGTTGCTGTGAAAGTTGAGACACTTTCATGTTGCCGTGAAAGGTAAGGTACCGTCATGTTGCCGTAAAAGGTGAGACAACGTCAAGTTGCCGTGAAAGGTAAGACACCGCCGCCGGGAATAAAGCACTAGAGCACAATGAGAGCCTGCTTCAGGTACATTCAAACTTGTTAATTTATAAGAAATATATTAATGGAACCTCGTTACGAAGAAAATTGTATTATCTCATACATGACAATAACAACCATGCGTCTGTAGGTCTCAGCATATTTCTTTCTCTCCTGATGCCCGCAAGCCTTAGGTCGTGTGAAAGCTTGGACTATAAATAAGCATTTTTCAATTTGATCGTTTTATGACGTTATTAAGTCCAATTTCCAAGACAGTCTTAAGAGACGTGACTGTTTATGTTTTTACACGATGGTGGAAAAGCTCAGTGGGACTATCCATCAATACAGCTAACCACTTGAAAATAATCACTACAAAAATATATTTGCTTAATAAAAATCGGTATAACAGAAAAACCAATCGCCACAGTGTTGCGTCTTTTTCTACTCTCGCTATTTTTTTCTAGATTTTATCCGGTTGAATCCACGCCTTCAGAAGAAACTGAGTTTTGACGAGAAGAGAAGTCTGACCAAGCTAATCGAGCAGCTGTCCGGGGTGAGTGAGGTGTCAGCTGAGGCACGCCAGACCGCTCTGGAACTGCAGCGAGTACAGGCAACGCTGGACAAGGTGAGGACTTGACTCTTGGCTGTGTGGACAGTCAGTTTCATATTGAATTAGATATCAAATGTTATGGAAGTATTTAATGAACATTTAAGGAAACGACAAATATGATTTTTTCTTTTTCAAACTTTTCTTTATATATATAATATGTTTTTTCTTTTTCAAACTTTTCTTTATATATAAACCGAGACATGTCTAAACGTTAACTCCAAGTTGAGAGGAAGAAAGAAGTAAAATGTGCAACTCAGAGTTGATGTTTAGACATGTCTCGGTTTATTCATTTATTTTTTTCAACTTGTGTATAAAATACACTAAAGCCTGCATTTGAATTTGTATTTCAAGGTAACTGAAGAAAAGGTAGAGCTCGAAAACTATATACGTCGAAAAGAAGCCATACGGAAATCGTCGGAGAGAGGTTCCGCTATCGTTTCTGACATTCGAAGTAGACGAGACAGCGTGGCCAGTGAGCAGAAGACAACGGATGTGGCGCGCCTTGAACGAGAAATTACCAGAATAAAAGGTGAAACTTACGACAAGGATGTTTGTATCAAAGGACTTAAAAAAGAAATTGAAATTTATACTTCCATTCTCACATTAGTTGATAATATACCAGAGCGTGAAAGTTTACAGAAATTTTCGGAAGAGCGGCGCATGCTATATCGCGAGGACTACATTTTGCGCCTACGCCAGGAGGTCCGAAGTAGGGAGAAGGACATTTCAGAAATAAAGAAAAAAGCAGTGGACTTGAAGAAATTACGCGCTGTACTCAATGACAAACAGGCTTGTATCAGACTGTAATATAGAGTCCATCTGTAATACTGTGTCCGACATAGGAATGTAAAAGACACTGTAAAAAAAAAAAAAAAATTCGGAAAGATAGCTCTCTACCAGTAGATTAAATAAAGTTTTCAGACAATATCCCCAATTTTTGTTCAGACTTAAAAATCTTGATTCCATTATTAAGCTTAATATATATTTGCAGAAGTAATGTAAATAATCAAAATATAATTGTTTGTCTCGGGGGTTCAATGTTGGAAAGGCCGTCAAGAGAGCAAACACTGGGCCTGTCACCATTGTTTGATTTTAAGCCCTTTTGCATTAAACACCAAAATGTCTATAATTTAACACATTTTCAAAATATTAAAATGAAGGACTGGTTACAAATAATTTCATTTGTGTAACAACCAAAAGGATCCTGCTTTTCTACAGCTACACACACTGGACAATAGAAGTGTCACCTCTACTGAACAAATACTTTGGGGGAGATAAATGAATGTGGAATGATATTCTCCTGGTATCATTTTACATGTATTAACATCAAATTTCACAAAAAGACCAACAATACAATTCCATGGTACAGCGGTTTTATACTCATTAGACCAGGCATTATAACTACTCAAGATCTGCCTATTTTGATTACTCTGATTCAAGGGGTGACACTTTTGTTGTCCATTGTGTGTACATGTGTATTAAGTCACCCGGAAGGAGTTTTCTACAGCTACATGTGTATGAACTCACCCGGAAGACGTTTTCTACAGCAACATGTGCATGAACTCACCCGGAAGACGTTTTCTACAGCTACATGTGTATAAGCTCACCCGGAAGACGTTTTCTACAGCTACATGTGTATAAACTCACCCGGAAGACGTTTTCTACAGCTTCATGTGTATGAACTCACCCGGAAGACGTTTTCTACAGCTACATGTGTATGAACTCACCCGGAAGACGTTTTCTACAGCTATATGTGTATGAACTCACCCGGAAGACGTTTTCTACAGCTACATGTGTATAAACTCACCCGGAAGACGTTTTCTACAGCTACATGTGTATAAGCTCACCCGGAAGACGTTTTCTTCAGCTACATGTGTATAAACTCACCCGGAAGACGTTTTCTTCAGCTACATGATGTATTTTGGTCGAGGATTGAGATTCACATCTGACACAAATCTGGCAAAAGATATGAAAAAAATATTAAAAAAGATATTAAATATGAAAAAGAATAGAAATAATTTTAAGCGTGTTCAACATTGAAAAAATCCATTATCAAAATACATTTTTACTATCAACAGGTCTTCTGGTATCAGTTTATACCCTGAGAGTATTACCACATAAACAGTCCCTAATTTTCTCCATCAAACGTCATTAATGATGGAGAAAATGACGGAGTCAACTTCGCACTAACATGTTGGCCTACCAGTACGCAATGCCTTAGCACTCCGATCTTTTTTCCTCTTCTTGACTCCCCAATACCCGATACAAACTAATTATGTCTACAAACTTCCAAAACATTTGACACAGGCTTTCAAGTACTGGTAAGGGTCCTATAAGGCTTGTTCAATAGAATTACTGATGCCTTATCTACGTGTGTGTTAACTATTGTTTATATAGATCTAACATCCTTCACGGTTTTAATGACACAAACACTATAAGAGTGTTACTTTTCTCTTTTTAGATCATAAACACAACTTTACAATCATGCTCACAGCATACTTTTAGCTATGTGTTTGGTTTTGTAGAAACCATACAATTTCGCTGTTGTCAACTTCATCCAGAAGGAAGGCCTACATTCTAATTTTTATTATCTTAGGCTCTATTCCCATAGATTTTAGATCGATCTATCCCCGCGGGGAGTCTCACTAGATTACTTTCAGATAATCCGACTTAAATGTCCGTCCCGCCTACTTCAAGCTGTACGGGGGAAATTAACTTTCGTGTCCGCCCGGCTGACAGCTATTTAGCGTGAACCCCCAGGGAGTTAGGTCGATCTAAAGTAGGTCGATCTAATCTATGGAAATGGGGTGTTTATGAAAACAACTTTGTTGATATTTTAGGATAATTTTTAGGGACTACTTCCTTTAAACGGTGATTAAAACCTCGTATGATTCATTTGCAAGGTTTAAAAGACACAAACACAGTAACACAAATACACACTAACACCCCATTTCCATAGATTTTAGATCGATCTATCCCTGTGGGGAGTCTCACTAGATTACTGTCAGCTTGGCCGGCTTAAGCGTCTGTCCCGCCTACTAAAAGCTGTAAGGGGCTAATTAACTATGGTGCCCGCTCGGCTGACTGCAATTTAGCGTGAACCCCCAGGGAGTTAGGTCGATCTAAATCTTAATCTTTAGATCGATCTAAATCTCTGGGAAAGCACCCATAAACACGAGCATAAACACACACACAGGCCCACGTAGACATATATATACAGCATTGGTCAAAAAGGTTGTCCCACCCCCATTTCCATGTACTTTTAATTACAAATGATCACCTCACAGCTGTATATTGTTAGAAATAGTGCTTTTTATTACAGATACCGTGTCTAACATGATTAATGGTTTAAAAATACAAAATAGAGGTAAAAATATACATATTTTATACCATTTAGTCAAATTTATAAGAGGTACCCCCTCAAATCCACTGTTTCACTGTGACTTCTACAGATGAAAAGAAATGTCTATAAAATTGAAAAGACGCCATCAAATGTCCCCAAATTCACAGACAATTAGCATTAGGGTGTGCTCGTTAAAGATCACGTGCCTAACAGCGTGTGCGTCTACCGCGTACTGCAATTATCTCCTGTAGACGGCGCGACAAGCCTTCAACACGGGTAACAGTGAAACAGTGGATTTGAGAGGGTACCTCTTATAAATTTGACTAAATGGTATAAAATATGTATATTTTTACCTCTATTTTGTATTTTTTTAAACCATTAATCATGTTAGACACGGTATCTGTAATAAAAAACACTATTTCTAACAATATACAGCTGTGAGGTGATCATTTGTAATTAAAAGTACATGGAAATGGGGGTGGGACAACCTTTTTGACCAATGCTGTATATATGACATATATATATATATATATATATGTGTATGTCCGAGTTTCATATTGCTGATCTTTTAGCTTGGGGTGACATCTTATTTGTAGTATTGATGTCAAAATGAAAAATGTTCTCGTTTGAGGGACAGTTTTTTTTTATAAACGATCACCTCAGAATTGATGATTTTTGTATTTCAGTTTTTAGTTGATTTCACAACCCAGGTGTACCGGTACGTATACAGAGTGTTTATCTAGGTGTACTGTAAATGTAACTATTCCATGTTGTTCACATATTTTTATCAAATTGGATATGTATTTAATGATCGTATTTGTTTTCAATACGTGCCAAGATGGCAGTTAAACTTTGATACTGAATATGGATGTATCTGTGGGATCATATTCATATTTTTGACAAGACCAATCTCTTTGGTCAGCAAATCTTCTTTATAGCCATTATGTGTTTTCGAAGGAAGTGGGGAAGACGACTAGAAACTTATTCCCACAGATTTTAGATCGATCTATCCCTGTGGGGAGTCTCACTAGATTACTGTCAGCTTAGCCGGCTTAAATGTCTGTCCCGCCTACTAAAAGCTGTAAGGGGGTAATTAACTACCGTGCACGCTCGGCTGACACCAATTTAGCGTGAAAAACCAGCGAGTTAGGTCGATCTAGATGGATCGATCTAAATCTATGGGAATGCACTCTTAATGTCTGTCTTATAATGTAAATCTACAGCACTCTAGCAGCGTGACCTCTGTACCATGTCATGCTCATCTAGTCCATCTGCATCAATGAAATGCCTCTTAAACGCACATAATTAGCAACTATGCACGGCAGATGTTTCCCTTCATAAAATCCAGATTAGCGTATTAACCATATATGTCCTATGCGACATCACGTTGTATTACCTGGAAAGCCTCCTGGAAGCTCCTTAATCAACCTTGATTCATATTGAACGCAGTCACTCCAGTATCTACGCATGTATTGGGTTGCTTCAGCAGGTACCGCATACATATTTCAGCGTTCTCCTATTATCAGTCTCGTTTTAAATTCTGTATATCTCATATAATAAGGGTTATCAAAACGTGATAGACTGTGCTAAGATTCAAAACAGGACCCAAGATCTATTGTGAGTCGATGTGAACAGAGCAAAGCTACACCACGGTTTGCATGATAACAATGTTCCAACAAGAGCAGTTTTAAAGGGATAATTTGTCATTTCCAGCGGAATTTGCCGGTGAGACAACTGTAACCATGGCACTGTTTACTGAACTAAATGGTAGGTAGCCGTCACGTGTGTATGAAATGTTCTGGGTTTGTGTCGTGTTAAGTTTTATGTCAAACTACAACTGGGTGGAATTATCTTGCCTAGCATTTCTCTAGAGATTTACAAGCTTTACACTGTTCGTTCGCTAGTGGTTTTTACAGCTGTGGTTGCATTTTGATCGATGATCGACGCCGATTCTTGTCGGTAGGGTAAGGTCTCATTTCTTTACCCATATCATGACTTTCCATTTTTAAGAAATTATTTTAAGGGAAAGGGAAGTCAGAAATGCATCAATTAGAGTTAATAATTTTACCTTTGTCCTTTATAAAACGCTTGCTTCGCACGCAAAATCCCTTTAAAAAGGATGTTAAAATTTCCTCATGTTCGATATCCCTCCTCCCTAGCAAACCTTGCCTCTAAAATCAAGTGTCTCTGACTTAAGGCAGCACACTATAGTGCTTCATTTTATTGGTGCCTGTTTCATGCTCAGGTCTTCATGTTCCAAGGTCTACTCACGTATAGAGGTCTGATTTGATACAAGGTTTCAGGTTATTTTGATAGATGTACATATACACATTATATATATATATATATATATATATATATATATATATATATATATACATACAGAGAGTATGAAAGTGGACCCTGCTTCAGTCTCACCAACTGCAATAATCCCCTCACCAGGGCTGCGCTGATGTTATACTGTGTGTTTTAGGCAAAAGGCGATAATAACATTTTTTGAACATTTTTCATCTCTTTATTCAATTGCTATGATAAACACACATAATTATGTTGTTTTTAACACTACTGAATAAAATATGTCCTGGCCTGTTTGTGCTAGAAGCTGATTAAAATACAAGAACCACGGCTTTATTAAGTTGTCGCAGCGTGATAAATGGGGTGATAAATACAAACCCACATAGAAATATTATATCAATGGTCGTGTTTTTGATGACCCCCCTTCTTTGACTAAGTCAGTGTAAGGGTAAGTGAGGTTCTAGTAGTCGATCAGAGGCTACTGGTAAACTGAGAACCAGCCAGACCTCCACAGCGTTCATTTAAAACGTATCAATATATGTCAAGATGTTCTACAACGGCCAAAGTAAAGCGATCACAGTGGTGTTATTTCATTTTTGATGTAACACATGGATCGCTCTGCATTTCTTCCATCGTTCTGCCCGGTTATCCGTGTTCTTGTTTTTCTTTTACAGTGACTGACTGGAGGTTGAAAGGCGTTATACACGTGGTTGTCGAGGTAGAGGAGAAACATTCTCAAAACAGCTAACAAGTAATTTTTCGTCCGCAAAATCACTTTTAATGGCTAAACTTCCATCATTTATTTAAACAAAGATGAACTTGACAAAATTGCACTTGTCTGTGCCACCTCCTCCCCCCCCACCCGCTCAGGACCATTGACTACACCTCCTCCTCCCCCCCCCCGCCCGCTCAGGACCACTGACTACACCTCCTCCTCCCCCCCCCCGCCCGCTCAGGACCATTGACTACACCTCCTCCTCCCCCCCCCCCGCCCGCTCAGGACCATTGACTACTCCTCCTCCTCCCCCCCCCCCCCCCCGCCCGCTCAGGACCATTGACTACACCTCCTCCCCCCCCCCCCCCGCCCGCTCAGGACCATTGACTACACCTCCTCCTCCTCCAAGTGCAGGCAGTCGTGTATGTATTCAAGTTAGCTCAGCCGCTCTCGTTCGGTCGTTTGAACTGCGTGCGATCTTGACTCGCTCTTTGAGTTTGATTCGTAAAGTCATATTTATCATGTTGGCGTGATAAGATATGCATGTAGCTCAATATATAGGTCCATCTAACATTTTTAAAATTTAATTAAAAGTAAGCAAGCGGAATAATGTTTTGTCCAAGTGGAATTAAACTAACATCAGTCTAGCATCTTAAAAAATAAAGATAATAATTACTATAGATTTATGCGTTCTCACAAAAACATAAACGGGCTAAATCTTAAACCTTCGTTACTGTCGCTCGCAGCACTATCTCACATTCTCCAATCGATCTAGTTCATTTTTACTTAAGTACAAAATCTGCAACTTGGCAGGAAGCTAGTATGATGTCTAACGTCTCAGGTAATGTCTTGAATGCTTATTTTAAACAACCCAATTAATAGATATCCGCTTCTTTCATGGTGTCGCCGGATTTTTAAAAATTGAAAAAAGTTCGTTACGTCTTTTGGTCGTTTGATGTTTTTTTGTAATATTTTAGCCACCAATAAAATCCTCAATTCAGTTTCATACATTATTAGCAAGATAATGTGGTGACAGGACGCAGTCAAATGTTTTACAGGAAACACGACAAAATTGTATTCTCATAGAAAGTGATATGCAAAACTTTCGCTACCAGACATTGTAAAAAAATATACTTGAGGTTGAGGACAAAATGTGTCAGTAAAATCTCATAATACCCTTCAGCGCAGTCTAATTGCTGTTAGTATTGATTACGTGCGAATATTATCGAAAAGGATTTTTATTTTTAAAACTTTTGTTACCAAAATTGGCTGAAACCTTCGTTACTGAATCCCATACTAGCAGGTCATGACTTTTAAAATGTTCAGTGATTTACACAAAAAGCCAGGTTTTTCATTTTCTGTCACCAAAAATTTAGAAAAAAGTAGAATTTGTGACTATATATTTAACATCGTTTTCCACTTATCTGTTTTCTTCAAATGGACCTCTACCGGTATATTGAGAATAAGTGAGGACGGGAAATCTGTGTTGAGTAATAATTTGAGATATCCATCAGGTATTTGTAATATACTGTTTTAAAAATGTTATTTTTGCATAATTATCTATGTTTATATAATGGTTCACATTTCAAAGCTTTGGTTACCTTCTTACATCGGACTAGCGTAAAAACTGTCACTAGAACTGATGTGCAATGGAAAAGCTTCTCAATATATCTGTTTAAAACATTTAAAGAAGTATATATAAGCGATCAGCCCTTCTGCAGTCATAGGTGCACCCCCCCCCCCCCCCCCATTGTTATTGCTTGTGTTTATTAATTCTCATGTTCATTTACGTGATCTAATCTAATAAGTACTCCGCCATTTTACCAGACGTGAGGTGTTCAAAAGAAAAGGTACAATAACGTTTTGAGAATTCGCGGACGTCAAAAAGTGTAGATTTAGGCTTCATTCACATGCAATGTCTATTTTCTAAATTCTATTTTCTATTCGCGGTATGTCTTATGATCACGGTCTGTGCCCTGAATATCCCGCGGCGTAATTACTGGCAGCGCGAGCCAGTTACTATAAGCTAAGATCTAATAAACGGATCTTAGCTATAAGTTACTATAAGTAACTGGCTCGCGCTGCCAGTAATTACGCGGCGGGATATTCAGGGCACAGACTGTGATCATAAGATAGCGCGAATAGAAAATAGATTTTTAGAAAATAGACATTACATGTGAACGAAGCCTTAGCAACAGAAACCCATTAATCCCCGTTTCACGCTTGTCTTTGATACCTGACCGCTTGTTGTGAATGGCTGACACAAAGAGGGATCTCAACAGAAATGTTATTAGTTTGTTAACATATCAAGTACGTTTGTGGAGATCAATCCTCTCCCATATTAACTGGACGCGTCCGCCCCGTAACCCACTACCTTCTACCAGGGTCCCAGTTTTTTTACTAGATAATCACAGATATGTCTCTGGCTTATCCTTGATACCATTCTCTATTATCTCTCGCTGGAGGAAAGAGCACATAATCAAACTCCGTCACATTCACAGACGAGTCAAGACAATGAGACTTTCCTCAATTTCTGCATTCAATAAGAATATTAGATTTTGCCATTTTATTAGTCTTTGAGGGCTTATAACATTTACCACGCCAGCAATACAGTTGTGATAGGTCTTATGAAGTAATGAAAACGTCTTTGTTCCATGTAAATATTGACTTACAGTTGACATTTCACACCTGAGTACAATAAGTGATCACAACAAATGGTAAAATGCCAGTAAAACGTGCGACTTAAAATATAACTACTTAATTAAGTTAAACCAACGAACAAAAACACGGGAACACTGATATCCTGCCGACGTAAACTTTACCTGTAAATGTGTCAGACAGACCTGGAGTCAGGATTTGGGTGAATAACAACTAACAGGGCCTAAATTCATCTCTCGCACGGATTAAAATCTCCTCACTGCTGTGATTTTAATTTATTGACCTCTTTAATGAACTACCGGACAAGAAAAAAATCTTAAGTCATGCAGATGACTTATCACGACTGGCCAGGGTTCTGGCGTGCTTCTGTTCCTGATACAGTAACGTTCACACCAAGATAATAAATAAACCTGAGTTTTAACTTATAAGTCTTATAAGTCTAATATGATCTGGTGATGCCATTATTTTAAAATTCCAGAAATCCAGCTCAACATTTCGGTGTCCCAAGGCCCGCCCTAGACACAAAGCACCATATTGGTCTGATGGTGTCAGGCGGTCTGAGATATATTGGATTGAAGTTTATAGCTTATCGTCAACACTTTCTTGATCTGAAACTGATCAACTGTTATCTTCCAAATATACCATTGTCCAAAATGGGGACCTATTTTCTCGCTCAGTGCTGCCGTGACAGCGCACACTTTCTCGTTACGGACTATAGCCTGTACTGCGTCCACGTCCAGTCAAAGCCACACCTTGCAATATGTGCCTGGGTGGCCCACGAGGTAACCTCTACCGGGGGGAGAGGGGGGGAGAGACATTATAGGCACATTTTTCACATTTGCATTTCAACAGAGAACCAAATGACTGTCTATTCATCTAAAGACATATCTGTGAATCTTGTGAGAAATCAATCTGTCGCCCTGGTAGAGGATACCTAAGAGGTGTATCTCCCAGCATCCGCCGAAATAAATAATGAGCAATATTCGACTTCATAGTCTACTGGAGGGCCATCTTTTATCCAGGATCAGAAAAAATGAAACGATTAATTCCCGCATTGCGTTGTCTCTGACATATTTGAATTTTGCTAAATACGAGGTCTACTGAATGTAAAATATGTAAGAGAGAGCTATTGTAGGGGTATAAATGCACTTAATAATGCCTTTCTTGGATATATAAATTCGATGTTCCTCTATATACCCAGACTTATAATGTCTTTTCTTAGATAAATAAATTGGATGTTCCTCTATACCTAGAGTTATAATGTCTTTTCTTAGATATATGAATTGGATGTTCCTATATACCTAGAGTAATAATGTCTTTTCTTAGATAAATAAATGTGATGTTCCTCTATACCTAGAGTTATAATGTCTTTTCTTAGATATATAAATTGGATGTTCCTCTATACCTAGAGTTATAATGTCTTTACTTAGATATATAAATTGGATGTTCCTCTAAACCTAGAAATGTCTTTTCTCAGACATAAACTTCGTTCTACCTATAGCTGTGGTGTGGTCACTTCCCAGCTGACCGCACAACGTGGTCAATTGACTTATGTAATGACAAGCAACGGTGGAGTTCTGTTTGGTTGTTTGTGAAATAAATATTCTGACAAAGCAGGGATTAATAGTTATGGTAGCGTTAACATACCTCCTGATTAAGTAAATATATATGTAACTTGACAAACACAGGAACTATTAAAACTGGGTGCTTTATTAGTATGATGTGTAGAGGGCTTGTTACTGTATGTAAGATAATGATAATAACAAGCCTGTTTATTTGAAACAAACACCGTTTGAACAAGAAGCTGCGCCCTAGCTCTAATCACAGTATATACATGCATTGCATGTCAAGTGAACACGAATACAAACAATAGGCCTACCACTTATTTTCTCTAGAAGTGGTTTTTAGCCTTTCCCTTTTGTACTATCCTGTGGGGGTGGATTTAAACTATGTGTCAAGTTTAAATGAATTAAAATTTATCTAATGCATAAAAACAGTATGTGGATTTGGCAGTAGGGGAGACCGGGGTAAGTTGGCCCCCCATCAATTTATGACAAAGTAACTACGGGGTAAAAGAATTGATCACATCATTTTGTAAAGTGACCG
Source organism: Lingula anatina (assembly GCF_051362555.1). Classification (NCBI taxonomy): domain Eukaryota; kingdom Metazoa; phylum Brachiopoda; class Lingulata; order Lingulida; family Lingulidae; genus Lingula; species Lingula anatina. The sequence goes on along the minus strand of NC_141771.1, from coordinate 20,341,063 downwards.
TATCCAATAGTGCTAAGAAAGCGTCGGCAGTGAGTCCAAATGAAATAATTTAGCATCTTAAAGTAACTTTATTAAAGAGACTTGATGGGGGGGGGGGGGGGGGGGGGCAACTTACCCCGGGGTCCAACTAGCCCGGGTCTCCCCTATAATGTCAAATGCAATTCGATAGAAGTAAATGACTGATCTAAATTAAGTACAAACAAACAAAAGTAACAGTTAGAACCTCGTGAAATGAGTATCTCACAATATGTAATGTCAAGAATACCGTTACACTGTGTTATGTAAAGAAATATGTGTTCAGTTACAGCCTTCAGTTGCGGCCTCCACCGAGAGATGTTCGTTCTTCGAGCAGCGAATTCGAAACAGGCTTTATTTTAGGTTGCTATTATCTGAGTACACGCCCGTGTCAGCAACACGGAGCTTGCCATTCCAAGGCCCGTCTAGTTTCTTGTCTCGAAATACCGGGCCCCACACTCAGAGTTCTTAAATGTAGGGTCCCCCACTGGACACTCTAATGTCGGTACGGACAGTCCTAGGACCCCGTGTTTTAATACCGAGAATTTCGTGATCAGCATGCGATTTTATGCACTGAGGAACAACGAACATTTTCCTTTGGGTTGATTCCATTTAGACCTGAAGTATGCAGCTTAAAACAAACGTATATTGTTTAAAAAAATTTAAACAACACGACATCAATGCACCTCCATATATAGTAAGAATAAAATACAGTGTATTCCATCTTTTTTAAATGAAAGACATTTTGTACAACTTAGCATTGATGAATTCCCTTACACTAGTACACACATGGATTCCTAAAAGATAAAATATATTCAGTAAGGTACGGAGAAGCAAGATGTATCCTGTGGATGCCACTATACAATGGACAAAATTGTTAGCCTTATACAAATATCCTTGGGATAGCAGCTGTTGTCAACCATAATATCCGAAACAAAAATAAGTATCTAGCGTTTAGAAAACATCACTTTACCCACCAGATAACTGCCAAGAGTATAACACTTCCATCCAATGATAGTGTAAACCAAAGGACAGTGTTAACCAGTGTGGATGAAACTGGTCCCAGAAGGACGCTGTGCCGACCACCGACACAGTACCGCGTACACAATGATTTCAATGTATATCGAATATTGGACAGTAGGACGCTAGCTTTCAGATAAAGATTAGTCAAGGACGTGAATTCAGTTCTCGTCCTTGGTTTATTATACAGTTGTACTATATGATTGGAGGACACTGTGTGTCGTGAGATGCAGGGTCTGATATCATTACAGTACACCCAATTTCCATGTATCACGTACACTACTATCAGGGTCCAGTTATTTTAGAAACCAGACCGTCGTACGGACTCATGGAGGACTCTCTACTGCAGGCGTAGGACACCGGTCTATGTATTGATGACTGTTATGGTAGTTATGGTAGATGCAGGTTTTAACAGGAATTTTACCTGGACTGCGATGTCTACACGTGTGTCGGAGGCGGAGTCAATGCGAAGGATAGATTCATTCTACAGTATCTTTTGTTTCTTTCACGTCTGATTCTCGCATTTAATATACCCCCTATTCTACTGTTTTGTGAAGTTAAGAAGTATAGACCTTGTTTTTCCAGATGTTTCTGGCCCGTGCTAATAACAACGCGAAAACTTCATTGCAGTATAAATGAATAACCTCCGGCTAAACAACAACACCAGTCACAATACGTGCCTGTTGTCACAGTTCCTACCCTCCCTGCATACAATAGCAAAAATAAAAAGATAAAATAACCCTAAAAGAAACCGATGTGATTCATTTATTTTTTACAACGTAACTTGCTCGTACCTTTTTGTTCTCAATAAAACGACAATGACGTGCAGTATTTGTTATCTTTACCCTGGAGACACTCTCACCTCAAACACGGCCACCTTACCCTGGAGACACTCTCACCTCAAACACGGCCACCTTACCCTGGAGACACTCTCACCTCAAACACGGCCACCTTTTTATTTTCTTGTCAATGTTTTATTTGTGAATTCAGGACCAGAGGATAACAGTTACTGCTACCGGCGTTTTTTAAACGGAAACTTAACCACTTTTGCTAATGGACAAATACAAGCTAGTAAACCAATACAGAGTGTCTCAAAAGCTAGCTGAAATGCAAAGCATGCATCGTTTGTAATAATGCTCTGTTAATAAACATTTCATGTCAACTTCTTCTCATACACTAACCAAACTGTAAGTTATACCCGTTAAACAACTGACTCAGCAGAACTAAAAAAATTATAATAATGAATGTAACAATAACAATAATAATACGAGAAACTTACTTTAGCGAACAAAGAAATACAGTAGATATATAATCATAAATATCAGATAAAGTTCAAATACTCATACAAACTTTCATTACCCAGTATTTCTATAGGAGATTCTAAATGGTTTATAAACAATGTTATAACGACAACTAAACAGCAACAACATATATTGGGCTGACTCGCCCTCGCTGACTCGCCTTGATGAACTACTGAAAATCAGTGTAGTGGGTCTAGATGACAGTGATCAGATATTGTCAATTCTCCTTAATCCACCCTGTCATAAAAGTCTCAAAGTAATAGCAGAATTTGTAAAGACTGCTGTTAAAATACATAGTTCACCTGAAATCTAGTATATCACAGCCACTTATTGTCAATAATGCTGTGAATAGCTTAATTAATTAATATTATAGCATAATTTGCATTAACACATGTATGATTTAACATACTACATATGTAAACATATATAATTGTATATCCATATATATATTGTGTAAATATTGTAGTCTAGAGAGCCTGCAAATGTATTCACATCATTTAGTGCTCAATAAACTTATTACTTATTATTATTACTTATTACTTAACTCGTCTGGCTTCTGATTTGTCACATGAAAAAAACAACAGCCCGCGCAGATGGCGACACTAAAAGAGGGAAGAGGGCAAAGGGGGAGGGGAATAGGAGTCGAAACCCTTGCCGATAAGTGTCCACGACAACACGAACAGCACGATCTGGTATCAAACTTCAGGACAACAAAAGGAGCACGTCAAAGTCCACATTGTTCACAGTCCCTTGGAACTGTACTAGCAGGCGGCTTTACAGAACAGCTACCACGTCCAACCACTTCTCCCACTAGGTCCCATTGCTCATTAAAGGTACGGGACTTACCCGCCAAAATGAATTTTCCTCGAAGACAAAACAAATTTCTCCTACTTATGAAACATCGCTCGACAGTGCAGTGCAGCTAGAAATGATCTTTTATTCCATTTTAATGCAATTGTTCTGCAATTTTTGTTCTGTTTAGGGCGCCATATATCCCTGTACATTCCAAAAGTAACCATCGACGTCAGGAACTTTAATTTGAGAGGTTTTATGGTTTTAAAGGCCAGAATTGGGAAAGATGAGTAGCTTTGCAGGATATGTAGACAAAGAAAAAAATGACTATTGGAGAATTTTCAACCGGTACTGTATACCTTTAAGATAGCGTTTTTTTTTTTTTGAAAGTGGATATTAACTTCATGTTTGCTGTTCATCGTGACTGGCGAAAACCTTACCCGACAGTAGATGGCATAGTAGGTCAAAATCAAAAAAGCAAAACCACTAATTTATTATTTTTTTTACTTTTATGAAACAAGCTAGATAAGAAAACAACAACAACAAACAAACAATAATAATAATAATAATAATAATAATAATAATAATAATAATAATAAACAAATGAAACTCCCCATATCTCATCTTAATGGTGTTAAGTCGTAACGAATGTTATCTAACCGTCGTGAATAGCTGCGAAGGTGAAATTGAAAAAGTGAAATGCAAAAATTACAAGACTTAACTCAAACAACATCTCGAGTTCAAGCCCCAATCTTTTCATCTCCCCTGTAAAAATACCAGCGTTTGTATTTACCGTGCATTGTAATATGTTTACCACGCCGCCTTCTACGTCGCGGAGCTCTAACACGCTGGATTCACTTCCACAGAATCGATGCCGATGCACGGACGCTTAGAGCTCTTAGCATTGATCATCCAGGTGATAAACTTTTTACTCAGAGACGGATGTTTTCATTATCGGTGACTTTGTTTTTAGAAAGTATTTCCCGAGACAGTTACACGACACACTGTAGAACTGCAACTTGTAATCTGTATCTGGTCGCTGCTGGTGTCTGGATTGCAGTTATCAGGGTGTGAGTCACGCTCCACGATTACACTGGGTTTGCTGGGGTCCTACTGTACAGCGTCCCTTGGTGACTTTACATGTACATCTACCTGTCCTCGACGTAGACCTGGCGTTCAAACACTAAGCGTGTCTGCGGTGACCTGTTGTAACTGTGACTACTGCAGATACAGCATTGGGTTTTGGTTTTAAACAACAAGAGATTGTTCGTGGCACATTTGTATCAACCCTGTACCATAGTAGATTAAGATGACAGAGAGGGAGATGTTAGCGGAGGACGTGTCCTTGGACTTAACAGGTAGGACCAGAATACCTAGACCAGAGAGAATGAGAGAGAGAGAGAGAGAGAGAGAGAGAGAGAGTGTGTGTGTGAGAGAGAGAGAGAGAGAGAGAGAGAAGAAACGAAATTGGACAATCATTTACATTGAAGCTGTTTGAGTGCTACTAATGTCTACATGTCATGTATGACAAAGTGGCCATGTCATGTATGGCAAAACAGGAGTCATTCATCGAAGATATACAACTCGGCGACTTGATAGCAAATTGAGATGAGATCAATATGTTGTTTCTACTAATACAGTCACATAGTTACAATCAGCTGCATGGTTTAACAGCAAAGTTAATATTTACCAATGAGTATAATTACCATTGCCTCTGACTGTATTCCCATTCAGTTTAAACCTTGTGCAGATAATCTGTATTTTTACAGTTTATGGGTATAGATCTTATCTGTTTACTTGTGATATGGAGGCGAGGTTGGTCTCAGGCATATTGCTGGTATTCGTCGTTTATTTTTGGTGTCCAAATCAGACACAGGCATATATGTGAGAGTTTAATGTGAAGGAAAACAAAGAAGATGAGTTATCTGGCAGCTGAAATTAATCTCGGATATAACCAAAGCAGCTAGAGCGGAGGAGGAAAGTTAACGTTTAGTTTTAGTTCCCTAGCGGGTCTAATTTTTAACCCCCCCCCCAAAAAAAAAGCAACATTACAAGTACATGTTAGTTTTCATGTGGTGTTATGAAGATTTACAAATGAAATTGATGATGAAGACCCCGTCTCTGTAATTTTATTTGTTTTATAAGCACCAGAAAATTCCTACAGCATAGCCAGTTATATATCAAGAAAAAGAAGCACTCAACGACAAAAATAACAACGTTCATCGCATGAATATAACATCTCATAATATCGTGTGTAAAAATGGCAAGTGAAGTCAAGAGAGGAAGAATAAAACCATGAATTACGTGGATTATTGACTCCAGTGTTAGGTTATTCAGTCACGCTACCGCTCTGTTAAACATTGACAGTTGACAGTGTCTTTGGCATTGATTTCTGGAGACTCCACTGAACATCACTCTTTTCAATTCATACCTGACTTTAGCATTAAGTCGACTTGGAGACTTGCAATTGTTCAGGGAAATCACATACTGTTTGCCGCTAGTGAATCAAATATATTAGCAAAACACTCAAATTAGAAAAGCAGGTAATTAAGCGTTAATTAGATTTCGTATTATGTAAATCAGTCTTTTGTTTTTGAATGTCTACAACAAGTAAATTTTGCTTTTCTATGACTTGGGGTATTGGCAGGAGTAGGCTGATTGGGAAAGTACATCCCCACGGTCTGATTCAATTCCCTGTGCCTCCCCCCCCCCCGGTCTGATCCATCTACCTGTGCCCCCTCTCGGTCCGTAAAGACAAACATTAAACAGCAATGGACGACTCCTGCTGGTCAGTTGGCCGGGGAGGGGGGGGGGGGGAAGAGACACCTATCCTTGCTGTAGTAACTCATGTATACAGTCCAAAAATCCGACATACATGTATTAAACCCAGAAGGTATTCAGAATTAAACAATCCTTTCTGGTATAATATGAGCAGTGTGTTGACCTGGGCGGTCTATGGCAGCTTTTACCAATGACTCTGTACAGTTTCCGCTTGATCAGTCCCTCACAACGTTTCTAAGGTGAAATATATTTGAAACAAAACACCTGGTTCAAAACAACCCAGGGAATGCCTTCCAAGCCCCCTGCATTAACAAACACACTAGGACATGTTGATTTGTGCTCGTGTTTCATTGTAGGTATAAATTCCCTGATCTTCACTGCACTTTTCACGGTCAATTTCACGTCATCTGTGTTCAAAATAACCTGTTTGTGTAAAGTTTCTGGCCTTTTCAACCATTAAGTAAATCCAATCCTTTTCCAAGACCTGACCCGAGCTAGGCATCAATCGTTTAAATGCACCCATTGTTGACGGTCACTGGTGTAATGACCCTCCCCAAGGAGGTGATGTGTTACCAATTGGTTCTATTTGCCTGTCAGTCTGCCTGTCTGTCTGTCCGTTTGTCTGTCAGTCTGTTTGTCTGTCAGTCTGTCTGTATGTCCGTTTGTCTGTCAGTCTGTCTGTATGTCCGTTTGTCTGTCAGTCTGTTAGCAACTTGATGCAAAATCTAAAAGACGAATATTAAATTGGATGAGATTTTTATAAACTGTAGGGAGTGGACCAAGTAGATTTTGGTGGTGGCCCTTTAATTAAGTTATGAATCAAAAAGAAGATATAGCTTCCATTTTCGAGGGCTGAGCAAGCTACATATGATCCTGTATGACCTCCATCTTTTGAAGTTGTGTTGGTAAAACAACAATATTTTCAAGCATACTGTATAGCATGGAGTCCAAAGTTAGCAGGTGCTATCTTCTCACAATCTAGTGCCATCATTCGATCAACACAAGAGGTTGATCTTTTCTCTATGTTTGATTTAAACCATTCACTGCATTAGATGCAGCCAGGTGGCTTATTCCGCTTCAGGTCTAACATTTAGTGCACAAAGTTCTTTTTCATTCAGAGTACACACGACATACGATCCACCTTACTTGGTGAGACCATATTAGTAAAGAACGTTTGACAGCTTAAGCTGACAAAGACTGAGTTCTCCTATGACTTACCTGTCCTCACCTTACATCTTGATTACAGCTGACGGTTCAGTGCAGACATGCAATGTGGAGGCATGTTAACGAACACACTCACGATCAGCTTACCACTACTTGATTGAATACTCCGTTAATGGCAGTGACGAGAAAACACAATCACGTGTCGTTTCAAAATTATATGGCTACGCTTTCTTGAAGGAAATCTTCCGTCTATAACAAAAAATATTTTGTATTCACCGTTATTGGTTCTTAGCTAATGCCAACCTTGGTGAGGATGCCTTTGCTCTTCAAAATAGTTAAAACATTACCTGAAATATTTTGTAAAGATATGGTGTATGACTTGACAATGCTTGTTAAAACGGTTAAAATGCACCAATTGTACATACTATCACTATCACATATCTTCATGCACCAACACACTTGTAGAATAACCTCACGTTACGCCACACTTCCAAACTCAGGGACAGTTAGTAAAACATTGAGTGCACCCCATGTTACATTGAATTGCTCTCGTCCAAGGCACTGTGACAGGTATTTGTTCACAATCTTAACATGAATATGTATGAAATGTATGCTTCCCACCACCGTTCAATGATAGGTAAGAATAGTCCTTTTGATATACGACTATGAATACAAAGCGCGTCCAGTTTAAACACATGAGAAGGTCACACATGTACATCTATAAAGTTTGTCGGATATTGTATATTTCTATTTAAGAGGTATAATCGTCGGAGAAAAAAGAAATAGTTCGCCAAAAACAGTAAAATATAGTGTATCACATTAAGCGTTTTGTTGGAAAGAAGCTAGGCATTGAGCGCACGCGTGCTTCTATTTGAAAATATCGAGGACGTAAATGGTTGGTGACGCGTGATCGGATAAACAATCAAACGATTTGCTGTTAAAGTAGTGAAATATTTTAGAAAGTCAGTCAAACTCCACTCAGCACTGGGGACATACACGAACGGTGGGGATGGTGTGGAATTTGACAAATAAGGCAGGCGAACTATCACGCCTTAATAGATGTTATAGATGTTACCCCCGGTTACGGCGAGGGGAGGGAAGTCAAAATCCATGTATGATCAGTGTCAGACAACAACCCATTAGTTATATCTTAGGATGGTTAATTTCGAAGTAAAAAAATAAGGGAGGGAGAACAAGATGCAATTCTCCATAAAAACGTATTATCTGACCTAATTGATAAAAATGTCCACAGCAAAAACAGATTTAATAATGATAGTTGCTTTAAAGAACTTTGTTTTTCAGCGGGTTCCGTAAATCCCTGGGTTCCGCCCTCACGTTGACTTAAGGCCATGCTTTGTGGGCTATCCACAAAGATTCAGTTCAACCCCATTAAGGAATGTCTTTCTTAGCTTAATGACTGCAGTACAATACTAACATGATCAACAGTACATTAAGATCATGCAATATCAATAAGTTGTATTCATTATCGAATTCAGTAATTTCCTTTGGTATACATGTACTTTCAATAGGTTTTATATTTGTGTAAAACTCACTGTTGCCAGTCACAGTCGACATAGACCGTGTATGTATTTGCTTATTTTCAATGCTTCTACGACAGATTGTGCATTTTGGAATAGACAAACATAAAGAGATTATCCACGATGCAAACCCTACATAAATGAAACTTTCAAAAACGGAAAACGGAAATCTCTGTCTGAAGTACGCTTCTTGTGTATACAATCCGTAAAAACACGCCTTGGAGGTGGTTTTAGTAAAGCGCAACCTCACATTTGCATTAAATATCGAGCCGCGTATTGTATTGTTTTGGCCTCGGTGAATAACGGTTTGTTTTGTTTTTCATCGACAGAGACGTGCTATTCGGATCACAATCATTACAAAGCTAAAAAAGTCGCAATTACCTATTATCATTTAGGTATTTATCATTTATTAGATTATATTGTTCTAAATGACTGATGATTGATTGATCTCGCTTTTACACGATATCAATCAATTCTCCCGATTTTGAAATGTTGTTTCATCCATAAACATCCTTTTTTATTTTCAGAATTTTTGAAACGTCACCCGCGCCTCCAAAAGAAACTGAGTTTCCAGGAGCAGACGACACTGGTGGATTTCGTGCGCCAGAAAGCGGTGGAAGTCTCAGAACACCTGGAGTTGAAGATCCGGGTTTTACAAAGAGAAATCGACCGACTGAAAGACCTTAACGAAGAACAGGAAGAATTCTTCCAGAGCAAAGAGAAAATCTACCATACAGAAATGGACAGACGCATGCACATTCTGGAATCTCTGAAAAAGAAAAAAGAAAAGGCGCAAAATGGCAGCACCGCGAGTGTCCTAGATATTGAAGGTGAAAACCAGAAACTGAGAGCAGAAATAAAGGAGATGGCGTTGCGGATGGCAGATATTGACAGCAAGTGGAAAACTGCCATCAAGGACAAACAGCGAATCGAAGAACAGAAAAAGCAACTGGAGATCTATTATACTAGACGAGAATTGGTCATGCGCGAGGAAGTGGAGAAAACGATATCTAGGTCCACAATGATAGAGAAGCAGAGAGTGGAGGCGGCTCCTGATCACGTGCTCAAGAAGTCACACGACGAGGAGATGGAACAGCTGGTCAACGAAATCTCGCGACAAAAGCGCGAAATGTTGGAAAAAGACTTGGCGCTGAAAACTGGGCAGATGGAAATCAAATTTTTGCAGAAACTCCTCGCTTCAGTAGAAAAAGTACATAACAGTCTTCCCGTTCAGGCAAAAGAATTTCTCAGCGGATCCAAAGTATCATCCCCTCACAAACACATACACACCCATCTGGGCGCTGCGGATCTGAAGAAAATCAGGGAAGATCTCTTCCAGCGTGATAAAGAGTTGTCAGATATATTGAAAAAATGCAAAGTACAAGGGATCGATCAGAAAACAAATGATAATGGAAAAGCAACGTTACCTACAGATAAAGCGTCTAAATAATGCAAATGGTTCATGACATCTGTAAAATACCTGTACAAAAGAATATTGTTTATTTTCTTAAGTACAGACTGAGTCAAAATGCGGACTAACTAATTCATTCTCCAATTTCTGTATGTGCCTGAATACTGCTTCTTAACTTATTTTTAGGCGGCCCTGAAGTTTACCGCGTCAGTTACAAATGTTACGCAGTTCTGTTAACTACGTCACATGTCATTCTGCGATACGAAAAAAAAAACAAAAAAAAAACAAAAAAAAAAAAAAACGAGCGTTTGCGCTCGAAACATTAATCTTCAGCCAAACTTGTCGTTGACAGCATGCGACGCATATAGAGATTTGTTAACGAAGAAATTGGAACTCGGCAGACTTGAGGTACAGGGTTGCTTTCTGAGGCGTAGTCTAGTATACATGTACCTATATCTTCAGTGTTAAGATGAGATATTGAGACATGTACGGAGGAGTAGCGCAGTCTACTCCGACATGACATGTAGTTGGGTACATAAGACACAGACACCTCTTTCTATCAATGCAAGTGTGGACTGAAGCCACAAACTCTCCTACGGTCATTATTACATACACCCACTGTATATATAAGGGATATGATTGATTGATTAAACATGCATGCGTAGCAGAAGTGGTAATGGTTTTCAAGATACTCCACGAGAATCAAATATCATTTTGTTTAGGATTAAAACGTGTCTCATTCTGTGAGATGGAGTAATGACCATCTATAGCACTTCAAACTACATCACACCTTATAACTTAATGCATTCATCGTTTTACAGATATGTTCTAAAGTGGTGTTATAATAACATTTATATATCATAATAAATGATTTACGGATTTCTTTTATCAAAAATGATATCAGTTGCTATATAGCCTTGAAGCACTTGTCGGAAACTCTACCCAAGATAATCTATCTGTATGATGTACCATTTACTGTTTTACAACTTTAAAAACTCCATGTCTATCAGAAACAATTTTTTGCCAAGTTGGCTTTCATATGTATATATTATTATATATATATATTTATTTAACTGGATATATATATATATATATTTAACTGGATATATATATATATATCCAGTTAAATGTTGACAAAACATGGCGAGTACCAGCACCTTTTTAAGATCAATCTTTTAGAAAGAGGAAGTATATTATTGCTGTTAGCATGTCCTATGCTTTACATTTGTACACCCCATTATTCAATGTTTAAAAATGCGTCCACCGATTGCAGCAGATGAGCACTCCCATTTAATGAAATGGTTCTTCTGTACCATATCCCGAGCCAGGGAACAACCCAGACTTGTAAAAATGGAATTGTTGCTTAAAAAGCCAATTCAAAATATTACGAACTCAATTTCTTACTTAGTTTCTGCTATTGTTTTATTTGCTTTCGTACAAGAACGTAAAATAACCAGAAAATCGCCATCTCTGACATTTGTACTTTCACTAATGAAACCTTTGTTTATAAGACTGCATGAAATATCTTAAACGTATACCAGCACATCATTTTCAGAAGTGAAAATATGTTAAATAGCGTCCCTTAATTAAGACCCAATATTTTGGCGGCCTCTGCCGCTAACTCTCGACGGTTCAGCTTTCCGGTAGTTGTCTTTGGAAAGTCTTTGAAAGATAGGAAATATCGAGGTGCAAGCGTTAGACCATCTGGACCGGGTAAAAAGATTTCTCCACACCACAACTCTATTTCTTGCAAATCAGCCTCTTCAGATGTATCCCCTGCATTCAGTTTGATGCAAGCGCACAACTCCTCGTACAGCCTCTCATCCGGGACGCCCACAACAAATACTTCGCTGACCTTTGAATGTCGAACAAGGACGTTTTCTATCTCTGCCGGTTGGATGAGAACCGTGGCCCTTTTAATGGAATCCGCCACCCTCCCCACGGGCCTGATGTGACCCTGCTCGTCCATCACCATCATATCCCCGGTTTTAAACCAACGGAGAGGGGTGAAAGCCCGAGCAGTTGCCTCAGGGTTGTCCAGGTAACCCGTGACGTGCATAGCGCTCCTCAGCCACAGTTCCCCCATGACGCCGCGGGCAACAATACGGTCGTCTTCACCCACAATCTTGGCTTCAAAATCGGGAGCGAGCTCGAGATAACCAAACCCAGGGTCGTTTATGGTGTCAGTCGTTCTCGTCTGAGTGCTCACTGACGTGTTTTCTGAAGAACCATAGCCTTGGAGCAATTGCATCTGTGGATGTTTCTTTAAAAAGTTTTCTACCATCTCTTTCATAATGGGTTGTCCCCCGGTGAATGCGTATTTCAAGTTCGACAGGTCAAAGTCCTGGGCGACGTCACAGTGAATGAAGTCATGCATCATGTAAGGCATCGCAAGAAAATGGGTGCACCTTTCGTCCTGTAGGATCTTCATGACGAGTTGTGTGTCTGCCTTCTTCACCGATATCTCCGGGTCCATGGAGACGAGTGTGATTCCCACCACGGAGACAGGAAGCACGCCAAGCAGCAGTCCACCAACCCAGGAAAATGGTCGTTCGTTAAGGTATCGGGACTCGGTGTTGATCAGACATCTTTCTCCGACACAGAGGGCCCGCAGAATGGATTGGAAATGGTTTGCAGAGACCACCTTCGGCTCGCCAGTTGTACCCGATGTCAAGGTGCCTACCATTGGATCTTCCATCTGGACCTGCGCCTGCGCAGCACGAACTGCTGACTCATCACTCTCAGAAAGATATTGGGGATCGCTGCCAAGCAGGGCGCGGTACTGGGAAGTCTTTGGTCCACCATCGAAGTCAACACAGACAATGAGTCGAACATTTCTATCCGGTTCCATTCTCTGGCACGCATTAACTACACTTCGTCCGTAACTCTCCTTCCCCTCATATGTCTGGACAATGATTGCCGCACACTTGTACTTCGATGCCATTAGTGAAACCTCTTCAGGAGAGGCCCCATATTTCATGAACAGCGCAAAGACGCCAATTCTTGCACATGCCATTTGAATGACGAGAAATTCGCAGCTGTTAGGAACCAAGATCAAGGCACGGTCGAAGCGAGATAGTTTTAATTGAAGAAGACCTGGAAATAAGGTTGAATTGATCAAATGTTTGTCTTTGTCAATTTAAGACAAATGCATGCATTACACAAGGTGTTTGTATATTTACTGATAACTTCAGGAGCGGGTTTATCACCAATGGCTGAGCTAAGGAGGACGGAGCAAAATGAAAAGCTCCCCCCCCCCTTCATAGGCACTACTATATCCCTTTACACTGAACTTACCATCCTTGGAATGCCTTATCAGGGTCATAAATCTAACTTACTTATTTTGATCAAACTTGAAGGAAAGTAATGAACACCAAAATATTACACTTATATGCCTTATATGTGGTTTCTTAGAAAACTTCATTTCTCAAAGACATATAAAACGTAAAATGGAGCATTGTACCTTTAATAAGATTCCTATATTTCGTTTCAGATGTCAAGTTACAACATGCAATAAACAGCAGAGATGAATCAAATATCATAATATCCAGATTCAGCTATATGTTACCCCTTGTAACCGTTATCATTTCATTTCTCAGATCCTGAAAATATTTTACAATGTAGCTGCTTTGAATGAAAATAAACATTTAAAGGGATAATAACTCTTCGTTTGGGCAAAAAAAAAAAAAAAAAAAAAAAAAGAATTTTCCTGGAGTAAACAACAATTTTCCCATACTTACCAATGGTTAATGAATCCATTTTTACATTCAAAGCCAGTCTCTGTTTTTTCTAAAAAGTTTGGTTTTTTTTGTTAAAATCTCTTAAGAGATTTTAACAGTGTATAGCCATCAGTGGAGGTCACGTGGTCTAAAGACAAGCTCAGATGTCAGAATAATAGCTATAACTGCCGTTTTTGTGATAAAACAGAATATATTATATTTCTATGAGTTATTCACAATGTTTTAATTGTGAAATATGGATCTCATACGAAGAGTTATTATCCCTTTAAAGAACAGATGATTTGAATGCGAGGAAAGACAAAAATAAAGCAGGTTTACTAAACTATATAAGTACTCAATGTCGAATACCCCAGCAACAAACCTGCGGCCACTTTCATGGACTGTATGTGGTATTGGCGGAAGGTGAGACGGCGTCGATTTCCGGAATGTGTGTACATCACTAAAGCGTCGCCATCCGGGTTGACTTTTATCCGTTTCTCAAGATGATCCGGCAAAATACTACAATCGTAGATCCTGTTGGACGGTCTGTGGATGTAACTCAGCTTGGGTTGTGAATCTATAACATTTATAAAAAAGGACTGTTAAATTAAAGCCACCTAGTATTTCCCTGTTTATTTGTTTTTTTTTTTGTGCGGTGGCTTCTGCTTATAACTAATATCATCCGACACAATAAATCCAATAATTCCGCTCGAAATTTGTACTTCTCATTGTTCATAATCGTTCAGAAAAGGTCAATACAGAGAGTGTCATTTGTACTCGGCATGTACCTTTACCAGTAGTTATACGGTATTTTCGAGCTATAACTCTATAAAGTAATTTTTGGTAAGATCACGAGGACGCCATGAAATTAACTGTTGATTGTATTCTTCATGCTGAAATCGAGTGTATGGAGACTCTGGCTGTTAACCCAGCTATTGCTGGAGCATGATTATATGACTTCAAATTATAAGATACTGTTGAATTCAACTAGCTCCATCACAAAAAGAATATGGCTATGTTGGAAAGAACGGGCAAAATGGAACTAAATACAATATGATATGGCAAACAGAAACAAAAAGATAACGCAAATACAATGTGAACAATGTGATATCGCAAAGCTAATAACAATATAACAGATTTATAAATAATAGACCAGGCATTTATCTTATAACGGAAAGGAGGGGGATGCATTATTTGAATTTAATTCGGTAGCATTTCTCTTTTATTCTCAATTCTAACATTCTTTAATGTAAATCCATCTGAAGGGAATGACGTTGTTTTTAGACTCCTATAAAGCTACGTGTACTGTCCGCAATATTTTGCTTTATAATTGACTCTATCCAGCAAATACTCTGACATGCCTAGCCTTTAAATGTGCCCTTTTAGGCCAATCCGTAACCAAAAGAAATGATTAAATTTTACACCACAAAAGTGTATTGACATCAAAATTGTATGTATATACCTTTGCCGGCGCTGGTCATCGTGTATGTCTTCCAGAAAGCTGGAGTGTAGCACGGTGTGTATGTGGAAGTGGATGTCAGCGGCCAGGTAAGATAATCTTATCACCTCCAGAACTGTGTCAGCACCTTCCACAGCGGCCGGGGTTCTCTCCACTTAAGATCATGATATCTACATTAATACTAGTTACACAAAGTCAAACTGCTTCTTACGCAAGTTCTTTAACCTTGAGTGGCAGCACTAGTTGAACCTGGTTAAACAAAACTCGTTGAATTTAACTATACATTTCATTGATAATTGTAAGGTATATGCAAATATACCTTACAATTATCATTTTATTAGGAAAATAATCAGCAAACTCAGTAAACTGTTTGAGACAAGAACAAAATAACTGAAAATGAATGGATGGTTATATATCCATAGATGTCTGTCATATTATGGACGTTAACAATATACCGTATCATGATGATTAATTAGCATAGCTCTGTGAAAGAGAGTCTATTTGATCCGTAGTGAAATGTAGAACGTCAGAACGACCTTACTAGATAAAATGTTATAGATATTCGTTGAAGTCGAGGTCGTTATCTCTAATCCTGGCGTTTTGACACCATCAACATCTGCTCTTCTCTTACACAGATCAACTTACGTTACCCGGTACTTGGACATGTTTACCAGCTAGCACATACGTTGAACTCTAAGACTGGGTTCCCATACCTAGATCGATCTAACAAGGTCTATCCATCTCCAAGGGGTTTCTCGCTAAACTGCTTTCAGCTTAAGCGGCTTAGATGTCCCTAAGGGACCATTCCCAGATCCTTTCGTACTAACTGTGGATCGATCTATCTCCCAGGGGATTCTCGCTAAATTGCAATCAACTTAAGCGGCTTAGATGTCCTTCACGCCTACTGAAGCTGTTAGGGGGTAAATAATCATTGTTTAGCCTCTTCAGTAGGCGTGCCAGACATCCAAGCAAATTAATGAAAGCAAATTAGCGAGAATCCCCTGGGAGATGGATCGATCCTTTTAGATCGATCTAAGTATGGGAACCCGGTCTAATCTGGTCCTCGACAGAATGTGACCCCCGGGTCTTGAATTGGTAGAGCTGGGTCCCGGCCCGTTCTTGTCGCAAGATCTGTTTGACCCCCAAAATACACCATTTTGAAGTTTTGGTTTCAAAGTTAATTACCAGTAGTTTAGCAACCTAAGCCGGTTTTGACCGTGTACTGGTACCGTGCGACATGCTGTGAGTAGGGTGCTACAGCATTCTACAACATGGTGTATTGTATGAATAAAGGACACATCACAGAGAAGGCTTATTTCGAATATCCTACTCATAATTCCTTGTTGGGGTTCTCTGTATGTCTTCACGCTTAGCCAGGCACTTAAGTATGGAATACTTCGATGAGACCTAGCTAGCTAGCGTAAATGAACTAATACCAACTGCACTCTGGAATTTGTTTGTTTAGAAGCTCATGTAAATTAAAAGAGCTGAATTGAATAGGATATGGACGTAAAGACATCAGACAACCATCCAAATTTTACTCTGAAACGTAATACAATTGTTTGTTTTTAAGTGTAGGGTTACCATAAAAATTAATGCAAAAAAAGAATAAAATTAAAAAATAACGGTCGTAATGCTTCAGCATGGATAGAGAATGAAACACGGATTCTCTTTTGAAATAAGATTCACAAGACAATAAAATCTGGGAGAAACAAACCCGTTTTGTTACGAGGGGTAGAAATCCAGCCGCTCCGCCATGATCACGTCGACAGTAACCGCAGTGACGACCTCTTCCTCGCCACCTGAGCCAGGTGACGGCCGCTAGCATTCGGTGAAGTGTTACCAGTACCTTGTGAATTATTAAAATTTGTGTTCGTGAGAAGTTCGAAGCTTTCCTCATTTTAAGAAAGATTTTATATACATTAAGTTTATTCAACGAGAACACATTATTTGCAGACAAACTTTTAAAAATAATTTTCTACTTGGAAAAAAATACTTGTAAATTTCTTGCAAACACGCTCATCTTGCCAGGGACCACTGTCTGGTGACCTGATTTGTCAGTCATAGATTAATGGTATGATATTAAACTCCCGCATTGGAAGTTGAACTCTTATAGTCTTTGATTCAGTGCATACGTAGCCTAAGATAATATTCACAACTCGGAAGTTCAAACATTATTCTTTGTTTCAATCGTGCACGTGGTAATATCCTTTAGGTATACCTGTTGGTACCATATGGGTCCCAAGTCTGTCTGTTTCCTGGAGGCGGGACTGGTCACGTGTTGAACTGAGAGCAAACAACCACCCAGTATCACTCTGATATAATTCACTGACATTTGAATTCATGGAGTTGTGCATGGAAACCTGACGAATACGAGAACAAGGAGAGGGTGTCTTAACCAGAGCTGAAAAGTGACCTTGGTTGTATCTTTAACTATTATAACTTGGAGTCGTACGATGCTTTCTCTTGTGCAGAGTTTGTATGACGTAGCTAGAACTTGGAATTCTGCTGCAGTTCAAGGCTCGCGTTGTCCTCAACGATGCTGATGTCTGGTCTCATATGTTGCTTTGAACGGTGCAGTTGAATGAACTGTTCTTTTAGTAATCCCATTCCCTTTCATCTGCGCTCTATACAACACGTCCACAAATATTACCAAACTCTACCATGGCCTAGAAGACCGAGGCATCACCACCCTCTATAGTCCAGTCTCTCATCATTAGTCCAATATGAAATGAATCTATAATTAAAATCTCAAGCAAAATTTCATGTAACTAAAATGGGCCATTGAATGGGCCACATCTTATCTATGTGTTTTCACTTCATGAATATTTTTCATTCTCCGGCTTGGGGTCTGGTTTGGTAGTGCATTTTGAATGCCGTTATTTCAACGATAACGAGGTCACAAATTCACGTACGCATATCGCTAAGACTAGGGTACAAGTGGGCAGACTGTTCCGGTTACTGACATCCTGGCAGTTCATAAACTTGACTTATCTTATTTGCTTAACCACATTATTCCCCTGTATTCCGTCTGGTGTAGCATGTGAACACCTTGCTGTTGCACACTGATAGGGCCTGCCACACTAGCCACCGAGATGGAGGACATGAAACAAGGTTAGCTTTCTTTTTTTTACGTTTAAATAACACTTCAAAGATTTACATATTGAAGGAAATATTACTTGTTGAACGATCACCAATTTGAACTCTGCTGCCAGAAACACTGATGCACAAAACTTGTCCCCTTAGTTTTGTCGGCGGGACATGACCCTGTCATACATACACGTACTGCCATATGTTTTTTTTATTTTCAACAAGCACGTGTATTTTTTTCTTAGAGACTTTTTACAAGAAGAGTCAAACTGCGTTTTTGTTCTGAGCTTGGCAGTTCTACCCAGGCATTGTACACCCAAACCCAATATAGAGGTGCATTTCACATGTTGAAGTGTCAAAAAATAAAAATGAATGAATTCAAAATTGTATTCAATATTTCAAAACATGTATGTATATAGAACAAAAATCCACGACTGTCTCAACTGAAATTCAATTTTTAATTTTTACCATATCTTTAACATTAAGCAAAGAGCACTATTTGGTAACGTATGTTCCAAAAAACGTACGGTAACGTATGTTCTTGCCACTTATTTTTCGTTTTTATGCCGCGTTCCGATATGTTTTTTAGTGGTTAAGTCATGGTTAATTAGACATGACGTAAGGACGTTTTTATGAATATTTAAACTGTATCTCAAGGGGCTTTGCGTCATGGCTTATACTAGGTAACGTATGTTCCCTAGAAAAATTGTCAAAATGTTTCATTTTGTTCAAGTACTTGTGTGCAAGAGATACAATGTTTTCTTTTGCTGACCGAACAATATATTGTGGTTCCATGATAGTTTGACATTTCTGATATAATCTTTGGATCATGAAGGGAAACATGTTTATTCAATGCTTATTTTACTGTCGGTAGGGCGAATATTCTGTGACAAGCAAACTTACGTCGCTCAAAAACAATTAACTGGTCTATACAGAAGATTATTATAATTTTTAGCAACGTTATACTTGTAGGAGATAAATCAATGCACAAAACCAGTGATGACTGAATTTTCAAAGTGAGTAGAACGTTTCACAGTTGGACGTTTTGTATTTGTGACAGTAACGTATGTTCCTTTTTGGGGTTAAACGATGAATTATTTTTAATTATTCATGGTTCCAGGAGAGTGAAACTTTTATACAAGCTTCTTCAGGTGGGACCCTAAAATAATCAAACACAGTTAGCAATCTGTGCAGTAAATATTTTTAATAACATGCTTGTGACATCAATTGCACCTCTATATTGGGTTTGGGTGTGCAGCGGGTTAATGGAGAGCGCTGCGTTCTGGTGTAAACTGCTGCTGGTCATTTCCGGCTGTACTGTAAGATGTTGGCCGATGCCAGCATATTGAATACGTTCCCGAAAATGAGTCTAATGCGCTCTTTTGTCTTCCCCGTAGAAATGTGAGATCTTATCCCAGTAAATTACAAACGATTGCTGCTCGATAAATCAATAGATTTCATAGATAGTGGACCGTAACGTCGTTTGACACTTGTTATAAAGCCTCCATTAATAAAGAAATAAAAAAGCATCAATTCAATTTCCTTTCCAGAAATTTTGATGGCAGTACATCAGCGTGTTTGCATGCGCGCGCACACACACACACATATATATATATATATATATACCTTTTTTCAGACTTGCCAGAGCCCCTGAGTTACACATTTCACCCGTCAAGTCGAGAATACCAGAGTCACATTCTCCCTCAATATCTCGACCGAGGGGTCAAAGTTCACCCGGAAAGAGAGGCTGCTGTCATCTATAAATCGGACGGAGAAAGAACTCGGCTCACCTTTAAGCAATACCAAAGCCAGTCTATCAAACTGGCGGCAGGTATGTAAACCACCTTCATGATACTAACCAACACCATGTTATGCACTGTTACAGCCAGCAGAGCGCGCTAATTTAGATTATATTTTAATATTTAAAATTAATAATAATTAAATTTTGAATCTTATTAACATAAAAAACCATTAAAGAAAAAATTCAGAAATAATAAAATCTTTCAAATATCTTTAGGTCTTCTTCGATCCGGTCTCACTCATGGCGACCGTGTATTGCTTGTTGCACCAAACAGCCTGGAGTTCATTGTCATTCAAATGGCCTGCGCAAGAATCGGTGTGTTTCTTCTTCTGCTTAAATTTGGGGCGTCATCAGAAGAGGTTTTACAAGAGCTGACGTATTACAAATGCCAAGCAATCATGGTTCAGTCCTGTGAGAGCAGGCCGGGGTACGCCCAGGGTGTGGTGAAAGCACTTCAGCAGAAAGACCAGGGGCAAGGCGTCGAGAGCGTCCTTGCAGTCTGCGTTTCTTTTGGCGGTGGTCAAAACACCATCTCTTATGATGCTGTCATGGGACCGAACCCCAACCACATATCGGCGGAGGAAAAAGATGCAGTTGCAACAGCTCAGTCACGTGTTCAAATGGAGGATCTGCTCCTTGGAATGATGACATCCGGCAGCACAGGGAGACCCAAGGCGGTGACAATGACCCACTTTCAATTTATTCAAGCCACTTTTACTGCTGCTGAGATAACTCGACTCGAAGATGGATCCCGGCTTCTTAACGAACGGCCATTTACTTGGGCAGGGGGTGTTGGTTTTGGTATTAACTTCATGGCGGTCACCGGAATAACGCTTGTTTCCATGGATCCAGAGATATCGGTTAAAAAAGCGGACACAGATTTAGTCAAGAAGATACTACAGGATGAAAGGTGCACCCATCTTCTTGCCATGCCTTATATGATGTATGACTTCATTTCCAGTAAAGATTTTCATAGCTACGATTTGTCACACTTGAAGTACGCGATAACGGGAGGCCAGCCAATACTACAGGAGTCAGCCGTGTCGTTTGTGGAAAAAAACCCGTCTTTGACGCTCGTACAGGTCTTCGGCTCTGCAGAATTCATTCTTACCTTCCGGCAAATGACCAACAGCAGCAACGTCAAAAGACCGGACTTCGGTTTCCTCACAATATGCAGCGGTGTTGAAGCCAAAGTGGTGGACGACAATGACCGGCTTGTGCCGAAAGGAACCGTAGGAGAGCTGTGTGTTCGTGGACCAAGCGTGTTCAGCGGCTACCTGGACAACCCCGAAGCTACAGCGCGCGCCCTAACCCCTCTCCGCTGGTACAAAACTGGTGATATGATGGTCATGAACGATCAGGGACAGGTGCGTTTTGTCGGGAGGAAGTCGGATATCATCAAAAGGGCCACTGTAAAGGTTCAGCCCGCAGAAGTCGAGGAGGTACTTGTGCGGCATCCAAAGATCGTCCAAGCGTATGTTGTAGGAGTACCGGATGCCCGGTTCTATGAGGAACTCTGCGCATGCGTCCAGTTCCATGATGACGCCAATCCTGTGGAGGAGCAGCTCCAGGAGTTAGAGACGTGGTGCGGGGAGTCCTTTCTGCCAGGTCCAGATGGCCTTACACTGGCACCGCGATACTTTCTTGCTTTCCAAAATTTCCCAAGAACAGGTAACGGCAAAATCAACCGCCGAGAATTGAGAGCAATGGCTGTTAAAAGATTGGAGTTAAGTTAGATGTTTTAACGTCTGAATGTCGCGCTTCAACTTTCCTTTTTTCGAACTTTTGGAATCACAGATGAGACATTTTTCTTGAAGGCGAACTGAAACACTCCAGAAAGACCTTTTTGTGAACAACATTAAAAATTTCCTTTTCATGACAGTCACTTAACAAAAAAAGTGTATAGACGACTATATTTTGAGTTTTATTTAAACTCATTTCGAGTCTCGACAAAAAATTTTCCAATTAAGGAAAACCTACAATTTTAGTTGAAACTTGATTAAAAGTTGGCAATAGTTCATAGGCTTATTTTACAAACCGGACCAAAATTAAGTTTATGCATAAAATATATCAAACTCTTCTCAGATATAGGCTGACGGCCATATCAACATGCCCCGTTACTAGCACTTTCAACTGAAGCTTGAGTTACACTTACGTCTGACTTGCAGTGATTGTGATAATGGCGGAAACTGTTGTTGGTGTTTTTCCCTTCCAACTAAAGCCTCGGTCACAACCGGACGCACGATTTTCAGGATCGTGCGTCCCCTGCGATTTTTAGGTGTTGCAGAGGCCGTGGAGGTCGTAGAGGTAGAGGAAAGTCTGCCTTGCGAGTCGCAAGGGCCACTTGAGATGACCTTTCAGGCAGGGATTGCAAGGAGCGATGGTCGTGGAAATTGTACTCATTTCTTGAGTTTGTCTTGCTTCCTGTGTACGTGGTACAAACTCACCACTTACGAAGGGAATGCAACGCACGGCGAAAGTAGTGCCCTTTTGCGTCAGTTTTGCTTAACACTTGCCTCACACGTTTGTGATGACGTACTGACGGCGTACGTCAGTTTTGCTTCCTGTTCTCCCCTTCTTTTTTCTTCCTCCTCCCTTTTTTCTACTATGTAAGCTTCTTTCTCTTGCCTTTTGGAGGCATTTTAGAAACTAAATAGAGCAAAAATTTGAAAATTTTGAAAATTGTTGTACACGTTACACTTGCTCCTTCATTGCTTGCGACATGCGGCTTGCACAACGCGCGTCTCTCTTGCTAACTCCGTGCGAGGGAGCAAGTTAAGCTTGCGGCCTCGCTGTTCGCAGGATATTCGTAGAATCTTTTGGACATGTCCAACATCCTCCATACGTGCTTAGGGGCTGTCTGCGAACTCGAAATTGCGTTAGAAGGCCTTGCGTGGGACGTGAGATTCTGCGCAAAATTTGGACGCAAACAGCCCGTAAGAGCCCGTACGGCCGGTTGTGACCGAGGCTTAAGGTGGTTTCAGGAGGCATAACAATAGTAGCCTAAAGATTCACTAGTAAAGATTCGAAGATGCAAAAACTTGAAAAAATGATTTTGTTTATGTTTTATTCTGAACACATGGGTGAAGAAAATAGAATCAGTTATATTTTATTATATTATATCCATTATAATCACTTTTGTTTTCATTGCATCATTTATATTCAACTTTTCTGAGAGTGTGCTAGGACGTACAGTACTACAGTACATGTATATGTATACGGGTGTGTAGGTCTACAATGTATAAGTGTTTCTATGTGTTCGTGGGTAGGCTATGTTTTATCATAGAAGTAGAAGAGATTTGAAGTTGGCATTCCATTTTCTCTACTTCTATGGTTTTATATAGACATACGTTTATATGAATGCACATGTGTGGATATTGTCAACATGATGTTATTTTAACATTGTAGCGCAAGATAAAATTGGAACATAGGAAGTATTAAATACACACGTCAGATGAAACGTTTGCTCAATAAGAGCTGTTTAGTAGGTGGTTTCCAGGTGATTCCCTATATAAAAGGGAAAGATTAAATAAATGTGTAGGTGTGGAGGTTTCTGATATATTTATTAAAATCCCTTTTTATATATTGGGGTTCGTTGTAAATAATTGAAGATGGCTTGAAATAAAACACGTGCGAGAACTGGGCAAATACGCACAGTATATGTTGTTTGTGTTGTTTTGTGCTGTATGTTTTACAATGTTGTTTATTATTTAGCAGAATAGATATTCCTCTACGTAAACTTAAGGCCATCACTGAGAAATGGCACATACGGCACCCGCACGTAATACAGTTGTATAAACGAACTCGCCGTGGGCACTAGCAATTTACTATGTCGAGAAAATGGCTCAGAAAACCGTCCACGCATCAGACAGCACCCAAAGAAAACATTAATCTAGGCTTAAGTAAGCTGATAGAAAGAAATATATTTAAAAAATGATTACGAGTTCACATTTACAGGAATTCAAGAATTTCATACCGCCTGCAGCTCAACAATCGAATAAAATAGTGTTGCAATGTCCTTTTGTTTAGTGGGCGATTATTGTTTTATTTATATCCAAGCTCCCTGCATTAAAGATACAGGTGTTATTAAAGATACAGGTGTTATACTACACAGTTGGACCGAAGCTCCTTAGAGGTACATGTACATTCAATATGCTCGTCAGCATTTATTACTGGACATGATTTCATTAAGTAGATGTTCACAAACCGAACAAAGAGAGACCGTTCCCGTTCGAATGGGGGACAGATTGCCACAAGAAACTGTTTTTCAAGGTCTTTTGCGAACCTCGGACGGATTATGTGGTATTTACGGCTGAGGTCAGATTAGATCAGGGCCCCGAAACTCGAAAGCATCGCGCATTGCGACCGAGCGCAAGCGTTTCGATTCCATAACTCGCCCAAACTCGCCCCATATAACCTCGAAATAAAAGGTGATGTCGCTATTCGGAATTCGCGATGCTTTCGAGTTACGGAGCTGTGTACTGTGTACGATTTAGAATCCCCAGACTTTCTGCTTGAATTGACCTTGACGCTTGCGCGTGTCGCTCCTAGTGTGGTTAGGGAGATGTAACATCTGTCGGATCTGTAATCGGGGCTGTACTCCCTGATAGCATCAAAATGCTGTTAGACTTGACTCTTACCATGGCTTCTGAATAGGCAGTGGCATGATTTTCCTTGAACAGGTGATAATATGAAAAACATGGAGATCCAAATTATTAATTCAACGTTTATTTTTTAACTTATTATCAACCAGGTTTTTTGTAATGCTTTATTGATGACTTCAGCTGAAGAGCTATTGCCATATAGAAGATTGACCATATTTAGCCAGAGACATTATCTGTGAACATCTAGTGAAAATTCAATCTGTGGCCCTGGTACAGGGAACAGTACCCAGGGCGAAGTGCTCCAGTAACTTGCCTGTCCATTTGGCAGCCTTGGGCAATATTAAATATCCGAGATGGCTGGCAATTTCCATAGAAATATACACCCTTGCATATTAAAAGCACTAGATCTTGGTTGATGGCGCTATTACATCCAAATATGTAAGCCGTGTACACGTACAAGAAATTCATAAAAAGGAATCTCTTTATTGTTTAAAACCATTTGGTGCATTTTGATGAATCCAAATTGGCCGCCAACTGTCAAATGCTTGCTGACTTAGATCTCAAAACTGAAGATGTCCACCAAGTTAAATAGAGAAATATACAACATACTTATGCATTTTCTTAACATTGAATTATATCACTTTTCTGTCACAATTCTGAACGTATAACATACTCCAGTAACTAAAGTGAAATATTGGGCATTAATCCCAATGAGTGAAATTATTATAAGATTGTTGATTTTCACATTTTTTACAATTACATAATTAGTTCCAAAGTGGTAACCGAGCTAAATTTGGTTTTAGGATCATCCATTTTTATCATCTACTCAGAAGTCTACAAAGATTACCCCTCCCCCGGTTCGTTCGGTACAAGGTTAAGAGTTAAAAATGATTACTTTTAACATCACTTTGGGTCATCAGTTTTATAATTTTTCAAAAGCGTACAGAGGGCATTACCCCCCAGATTACGGTTAACCGTTTGTAGAGTTATTTCCATATTCATCAAAGGTGACACACACATCTGTCACATATGGATGTTTCGACGGTCACATACCCAAAACAAATTAATATTTGTTATATCATCTGTCTTTATTTAAAGAACGTGGAGTTAATCATGTACGTTTTGTTTCCATCATTTACGGTGAACCTATTCAACCTACGACAATTCCGAATCTGCTCTACATTGTTGACATGCTTCTATAGAGGTGATTATCAAAGAGTGGGGTCTGTCACATGTAATATGATTTGGGTGTCATCTGTCAATGTATCCGTGTTAAGACCATGCTTAAGTAAAACGTCTTCTACTGGTTACATATACAATGAAAAAAATTAACGGGCACAGACTCCTTGAAACGTGCCAGATTCTATGGTACGAAATCCAGTGCAGAGGCTTGATATTAAAGTACTAAAATACCATCCTTTGCTTATCTATGCAAAGCATGGTGCCGTTGTTAGCTGTCATGAGAGCTTTTTTTGTGCCTTGTCCTTTTCTATATGCTGATTATGTATCATACATATGATTTGAAACTACATAACTATACATGGTAATATTCGGGTCGTGAATCGGTCGGTAATATTGCAACACATCTCTGCATAAGCCTTGTATAGGCACGTTCGTGATGCAAAATAAAGACTTTTCCGCAATTTTGAAAGAACTGAAGCTGGCACTGCACTACGCTCTTTGATGTTTGTGTGTGTAATAATCAAATTTAAAGCCCGTTTGCCAGAATGTTCGACCAAAATGATCAAAAATGATTGTAAAAGACAACTACTTTATCTTTTGTATGATCTAGATAACATTAACATGAATGCATAAATAGCTAAAAAAACTTTTAACAACATTTCCCGTTGTCGTTCTATGACAGCTGTATTTCTTTTAGACAATTATTTTCTTAAAGCCAGTTTGCCATTTAACACATGTACATGTAGGTACATGTACACTGTACATTAGATGTGTAGATGTTCTAACTAAAATGTTTAGGGCTGTGCCAGTTGTTTTATGGCCAGCGTCTTCAATTCTCGCCTGTTGATCTTACCGTTGCCTGTTTTAGGGAACTCCCGAAAAGAAAGGAAATATCGTGGAGCTAGAGTCAGCCCATCGGGGCCCGGCAAGAAAGTCTCAGCGCACCACGCCTCGATCTCCTTCATCTGGTCGACGTCAGCGATCTCGTTTTCATTCAACTGGACGCAAGCGCACAGCTCTTCATATAACCTGACATCCGGGACTCCGACAACGTATGCTTGGAGAACTAGCGGGTGGCGAACTAGGACATGCTCAATTTCGGCTGGATGTATTTTTACTGTCGCTCTCTTGATTGTTTCCGAAATCCTCCCGACAATGTGCACCTGGCCGTGGTCGTTCATGACCATCAAATCACCGGTCTTGTACCAACGGAGCGGAGTCAGGGAACGAGAAGTCCCCTCCAGGTTGTCAAGGTAACCGATAAACACCATTGGTCCACGCACCCACAGTTCACCAGTGGTTCCCCTGGGGACAACGCGTTGATTCTCGTCCACCAGTTTAATTTCGATATCACTGCCTACTTCAAGATAGCCAAAATCGTGCCTCCTTACATCACTTATGTCTGTTATTTGGTTAAAAACAAGTATGGTTTCTGCCGTACCGTAGGCCTGTATGAGCTTGAACGTGGGGTTTTTCTCCAGAAATGCTACTGCGGATTCTTGTAAAATTGGCTGACCACCGGTCATGGCGAACTGAAGGGAAGACAGGTCGTACTGCTGGGCATCCTCGCTCTTTATGAAATCGTACATCATGTAAGGCATTGTCAGTACATGGGTACATTTCTCATCTTGCAGGATCTTTCTGACCAGCTGGGCATCTCCCTTCTTCACGGATATCTCGGGATCCATAGACACGAGCGTTATTCCTATGACAGCAATAAAGTTAATACCGATTCCAACGCTCCCCGCCCATGGGAAAGGGCGTTCGTTGAGAAATCGCGATCCCTCCGACATTTCCGCCAACTCGGCAGTGGCGAACGTTGCCTGGATGAACTGAAAGTGGTTCAAAGCAACAACCTTTGGTTTCCCTGTACTACCGGATGTCATCATTCCAAGCAGAGGGTCTTCCATCTGGACTTTGGACTGGACAGACCAAACGGCTGTTTTCTCCAGGTCGGAAATGACGTCGGGGCGGGGGGTCGTTAGTGTATCATAGGAGATGGTGTTCGGCCCACCATAAAAAGAAACGCAAATGAAGAGTGTTGCATCAGGTGCGTTTTCTTCAGGGACGTCTCTCAAAAATGCCTTGACCACGTCCTGACCGTACGACTGCCCACTCTCGGATGACTGGACAATTATTGCTCTGCATTTGTACTTCGCTGCCATTTGTATAACTTCATCTGGCGAAGCTCCATATTTGACGAATAAGACAAAGACTCCAATTCTTGCGCAGGCCATTTGTAGTATGATGAACTCCAAAGTGTTTGGAGCGACCAGCAGCGCCCTCTGACCGTGTGTCAAACCAGACCGAAGGAGACCTGCATATACAAGAATACATGAAAACAGTCAATTTCAGTTGAAGGAACTGTCACTGTTTGCGCTACAAATATTTATCGAAATATTTCTTCAATGTGATTACTCTGTTTACTGACATATTTAGGAGCCACATATGTGCGAAGTTCAAGGTACGGGGCAAGTTTGCGTGAAGAGTTGTGCTCCAAGGCATACCGAACGATATGAGGGGAAACAATGTGTATACGTCTTGCAGGTAGTTGGCCTAAACACTCACAACTAAGGGAAATACTTTGATTCTCCTATGATGTTAGAGAAGAAAGTCATCAGCTATGTTAAGTTATAAGAAATACGTGATTTTTCTTCAGTCAACAGCTTAATATTAATAATGAATAGAGGCTATTCACCTGGATAGCCTCATTCCCTGATGAAGATGTTCTGCTAGACATATTGGAGGTAAAAACTTTTTCAATACTAAGCTCTTGACTGATAGAAAATTATTTCATTCCTATGATGCTGTGTTGGATAAAATCTAGATTGTTATAGATCTGTTGGTGAGGGAGATCTTACAACTTTAGGTCGCTGTTTTGGAGTGGTAAATGTGTTCAGATATTCAGCCAAAAACAAATCGTTGCTGTAGACCTGGATGCTGTTAGCACATCGTGTCATATCATAAAATGATATACATATATTATATATTGATTTCCACAAACCTGGCTTCACTTTTTACAAAGACATTTATTTGTATTGTGGCGACGTTCGTGCCAAAATGTTTCACTGCATGTTGACTGAGTGGCTTTGGGCGGTTATAAGACAAAAAAAGCAGCATGATCGGATTATTTTTAGTTTTCGAAGAAATAAATATTGTTCCAGTGTGTGTATTCTGCTTGGTTGCTTGGTGTTCATGGCCAGCGTTGCTGTATGGATTGTGTTAGCTATTATACAGAGAGCTGTGCTGCAATGTATATTGGCAATGTGATAAAAAACACAAACCTGCCGCCACTTTAATGGACTTGTCATGATACTGCCTGAATGTGAGACTAGAGCGTTCCCCAGCCTCTGAGTACAGAACTACGGCTTCTCTTTCAGGGTGAACTTTGACCCGTCGATCAAGATAATCAGACAAAATACTGCTGTCATATGTCCTGGTAGACGGCTTATACAGATAGCTAAGGGCCACGTCTGTCGCTGAAAATACAGAGAAAATGATAAGAAAATCTCTCAGAGATGGGGCAAATGATAGTAATTACTCCGTTTTAATAATAAAAGATAATAAGAACTCCTTTTCATGTAAGTTGAAAAAACATATAAAAAACAGGGCATACTAACACTCTCTCTCACGAACGAACATTGATATTAACATAGTTAGAGTACACTGTATCCTTACAAATAAACCAAAGATCTGAGCGAAAATTTTACTTCACTGTTTTAAAATAATCTGCAGTACTTTCAGAATCATACAAACATTATTGGAAGTTTACAAAAACTGCAAATTTTCAACAACTGAGACAAGTTTTGGCTCTGGTATGGACGGGAGGAGGAGACGAGAATGGCTGACGGACACAACATAGAATTTTTGAATCCGACAAGAACTACATCTTGAGAAAAAGCAGAATGTTCGTTCTATAATTACCCCCCCCCCCCCCCCCCCCCAAATGGATCGGTTTAAGAATTTCAGGAAAAAAACACCAGCTGAGCAATCCATACTGCAACCAAAGCAATGCTTGTGACTCCTTTTTAAGACAACAGCAATGCTTGTGCGTCCTCTCTGCGTCCCTTGAGCGACCTTACAGCATGCTTCCTTCATCGCATTTTCTGTGCGATTGTTTCAAACATGCTCTAAACTATGCAGCGACCATGGCGTCCTCAGCGATGCTTGGAAGTTCTTTGTGGGATCACCGTGCGTTCTTTGAGCGCCCAACGGCGACTTGGCCAGTTTCATGGTCGCACAAAGGACGCAGAAAGGACGCCGTCCAATGTAAAGGGGGTTGTAAGCCCCAAAGATTAAAAAGCAGAGGATATTAGTACTTACTTTTCTTCACAATGTCCATACCGGTAAATGTCCGCGATCAGAGTGAGACTGCTGTGATAAAGAAGGGAGCATATGTTATCTGACATGTACATTCGTTTTACCGAGCAATGACAGATAAATGACAGATAAAGTTTAACCCGACTAGATATAGTTAGGACAGTTTACACACAGACCTTTACCTACATGTAACGACACCTTTGATTATGAGCAAAGTAGCCCTTCACCAAATTTCAAATTTCTGGTTTGAATAGAAAACTATAATGAATACATGAGTATGATGCATTAAAAATTAAATTTTACCCAAATTTGGTTTCCTGTTGTGCTGAACTGAACTGTGATCATGTTTAGTGAGACAGCGTCAGTTTGCTGACCCGTTTTGGGGTGATGTCCCCTTTAAGAACCGATGCCCTGGGTGACCCACATTTAAGGGAATCTATCAGAGTTAGATAAGTCAGCCACTGTTCACTGTACATCCAGAGCGTGATAGTATGAACAGATTACATCGTCACTATTTAACCGCTACATACGTGGTAAAAGTTTATTTTTTATTTTTTTAATTCGTTTGTTTTGTATATAACATATAATTATTGTTCACCAGAAAGGTAACGCACATACGTGCCTTCGCGCAAACACTTAAACGTGTTTCCAGCGTGCCTGCACGTGTAATGTTTCTATGCCTTTCATAACTACATAAACACCCATACGTTCTCTTCTACATTGATTTGTGCGGGGGAATGTACGTAACTGGCCCTCATTTTATGTGATACCCCATCCCACACGCGTGCGCGCGCGCACACACACACACACACACACACACACACACACACATAGAGAAAATTGTAAATTTGTTGGGTACAAACAGAACTAAGGAGCGTTCAGATTAACCCATCATACTAGCTGGATCGATCCAACTCTGTAGGAATTTTTCCCTAAATGAATTCAATATATTCGGTACACACGAAAGTGAAGTTACCCCTAGCTTCTCAAGGCGGCATGTCAGAAAATTATGCTGATAACACTTGATGCAATTTAGCGAGACTCCTCTGCGGAGTTGGACCGATCCAGCTTTTTTTAAACAACGTTTATTCAAAAGAAAGAAATGGAGGCAAGGCGCTGGAAGCATTATATGCTCTCCACAAAATTAAATAAGTAAATAAATAAATAAATAAAACAAATGGATACATATATACAACAGAGTAAATGTAAAACTTCAAATATTATGGAGCACAAATTAAGTACAGAAAGAAAGAAGAAGAAAAGAGATAGTACCTATTAAGTGATGACAAAGTTTTCGAGAAGAAAATTTGCAACAGTTTCGAAGATAATTTCATTTTGGGTGGGTGATAAAGATCCATGACCGTAGAGAAATAGGGACAGCTTTTCTTTTTGTGTTTTAAAAGAGGTCTTACTTTCATGTAGAATTTCATTTACTTTTTGGTAAAGGGTAGGGTACCTTAAATTGAGTGAGGGGCATCTGAAAAAGAAGTGCAGAGGAGTTTCAAGGGCACCACAGGTGCAGTGTGGTGTGTCAATAGTAGTCCAGTTATGCCTAAACAATTCTGCTCTAAATAAACACCCGACCCTCGCTCTGTTAAGATTTTTTTCTTGATTTCTGTCCAAGTTTAGTGTTGTTGTTGAAAGCGACCCAGCAGTGAGGTGATTTTTTATCGAGTTCTTGAAAGATGAGATTGAAGGTAAAGATTTAGTGGAGGAGGAGAGTTGATCCCATGAAGACATTAGAAAATAGTTAACTGAGGTACGGGGGTATTTAGGAGGAAGTTTAAAGTCTCTTTTGTTATTTTCTCGGGTTATGATTGGAAAAGGGTTTCTGAATGGGCGGAATATATCAGAAACATAGGAGGGGACCAAATTAGCCATAACTGAAAACATAATTTTTTGAGCGTGCATTTTTCTTCTATCAAATAGAGAAATCCAATTTAGTTGTTCAAATATTTTGGAGGTACCGATCCAGCTGTTCTGAACCCGCTCTTAGTTTTTCTTTCATTCTAGAACTCCCAAAAGTTTCCATCTCTGTGTAGGATATCTGAATAGCTATTTCTCCCAAACTGGCCTTCAGGGGACCCTCAAATTTCCAAGTCTTCAAATACATTTGTTTCCGGTCATCCGAAGTACTAGTAAATAAAAATAAAATGCATTCATTAAGATCAATAATAATTGGCATAAAGCGCCCAAGCTTTCACCTTCTTCAGTGTGATTAAAAATAAACAAACCTTTTATCTTTTAGAAAGCAACAGCCTTTATTCTTGTGTGGAATGGTCTACCAAATTTTATTAGAAAAACAGAAGACTTTGACAATTTTAAATCTCTTTTAAAGACCCACATTTTTAATTCTGTCTATATCTCTTAGATTTTATTTAAATATATACATGTTTTTTAATAAGATTGATTTTTAGTAGTGTAAATTTTAAATGGTTTCCAATGAGAGTTTATGATTAAAATATTGTAGTCATTTTAATGATTTTAGTATATTAGCCATTATTGTAAGGCGCCTTGAGATAGAATGTAAGGCGCCATAAAAGAATCTTGTTATTATTATTATTATTATTATTCTTTCTTTTCTTTCTTTCTTTTTTTCTCGCTCGCTTTAATTTATTTTTTAGCATACTTAACACGTATGTCAACTTAGTTAACTGAGTTCAAAGGTAAGATCTCAACAGACTGGTTCATAACACTAAACTAAATTTAATGCATTATTTTACCGACTTGAGAGTGTAAACTCACCTTTTGTTTTTGGTTTTCTAATTCACATTCATTTCAAGAACAACACACTGCCATGCAGTTTACTTGCTGGTGCCATATACAGTAATGAAAGTGGGATTACATAGCGAGCTCATATGTAAATATAGGTATTTTTTCTTTATCTCTTATGCAATGTAGATTATATTAGTTGCAAATCAATCTGTACCAGAGAGCTAGTGGCCAAGTTTATGTACCTGCTTAATGGAAATGGAAGGCATTTTAATAAATTTACCAAATCAGCCTCTGTTAAGAAATTGAATGATGCCTTTCTCCTCCCTTCTGATATTGCACCTATGATGTCATCAAAGTGAGAGGATCCCCAATACAGGAGTACTGGATGCAGTTAAAGGTGCTATAATTGCTACTCTCCTGTAGAACATGATACACTTCAGTCATATTCTAAACTTTACTATAACAATTGAATAATAAATAGTTAATAATAATAATAATAATAGATTTAATATTGAATAATAATAATCTAACTTCCATGGAAGAAATACTGAGGTGGTATTTGTGCTAATAAGACCCTTCTGATGCAAGTACTTGTGTTAAAACATTTCTTCATATTAAAAGAACTGGTACTAGTAATAGCATGAAAGTATCTAATATCTAGGAGTACCAGGAAAGATAGCAAATAAATAAATAAATAAATAAATAAATAAATAAAAATGTGTTATTGTTTTCTGCTTAAACATGGTTCTGAAAGCAATACAAACCTCCACAATGTTGCTAGCTTTCCTATTTTTATTTGTAATTTATCAAATCTAATTCATTTGTCTGTGTGAAGGAAATGGATATCAACTGTAAGCATGTCACTGCCTGTTCTAGATACTACAAGTGTTCAAGAATATTTGTTAAAGGATTTTAACCTCAACAAAGGGTTTAATGTTGGGTTGGTGGTAAGTACCCCATAGCTTGGCCTCCAGCAGCCAGAAAAATGCTCAATTTTTAAAGCTGTGAAAACTGTTTTGGGATGGACAGTGAAAGTTAATACTCAAGCAAACAATGTCTGAGTATGAATGGATAACAGTCAGGGAAGAAGAGGTCAATACCATTATCACATTCTGTATATTTGATACATAATATTTCCTACCTTGTGTTCAGATAAACTTGGCCTATCTACACATATACAACAGGTGAGGGACTTCAGGTACCAATCACTCTACCTGACAACCAAGAATATATGAAAGATAGAAAAGTCTTGCTTACAAGTCGGTAGCACACTGTAAATACCCACATTTTTACAACTGTCACAACACTGTAATGTTTCCAGTGTCAGGAGTCTCAATGTCATCAGATATTCCATCCTGCATATTTGCAGTGGACCAGGCTTACTCTGAGTTACCTCTCTCCAACTGTGTTCTGCTGACTCATTTTTTACATAACACTGTGGAACAAAGTAACTGATTTCCCATCATGGTTCCTTTTATACATGTATGTTACACGTGGTCTCATTCAAAAGACCTATGAACTTAAAACAATAGCAAACTCAATGCTCAGAATAAACTGTCAGAGAAGAAATAGTATATACTGGTATACATGTATGTAAAAATCACCACTCGTTGTTGGCAGTTTTAAAAGAAATTTGTTGGTTTGCATTTCCAGTACAGCATAATAAGATGTATTTCTCATTGTAGGATTCCTTTTGTAAAAACATAACAGCATGTCCTTTCCTGCTCCAAGAAGGCACTTCCAGGACTGTTCATATTTACATATGAGTGGCACATATATCTGTTGCATAGTCTTCGCACTATGTACCCTTCCCAGGTCTGCATTGCTCCATCCATTCTGAGACACATCTCCTGCACATGCAAACCCATCTTTTATATAGTCCACATGCTCAATGTCCTACATCTTAATAAGCAGCCAAATTGGCAGGCACTGAAAAAATTAAGACATATATTTTCGTTTGTTAAAACAATACCTAGTTTTAAAAGTAGTGGCACTAGTAATAGCATGGAAGTATATAAAATCTAGGAATACCAGGAAAGATATAAATCAATAAAAAATTAGTGTTTTGATGTATGTACTTCAATATTGTTCCTTTGATGCTTGCTGTTAATACCCCCGTCACACTAGAGGCAGAATGAACAAGGATGCCGTCGGAAAGACAATTCATTGTGCATTCCTGGATATTCAAAGAGCATGCATTCTAAAAATTCCGAGCGCATTTCAAATAGTTTTACCCATTCCTGTGGTCGGCCTGAATGTTAAAAACTTTCGAAGTGCATTCCAAGTGGAATCCAGCCTTTAGTGTCTTATACATTGATTACATAACTTTTAAAATCACTCAACAAGCTGACGCCAGATAAGTTTTTGGTCTTTATCTCACTTACATGTATATTAATACTTCTGGGGATAGTGTGCTCTCAACGGCGTATTCATTGTTCGACAACTCAATCTATCAATCACGAGATGTTAAGAGTTCTTTTATTCTACAAAGGAATTGTAGGAGCAGTCTTTATTATAAGGCGAGATAAACTATACGTATAAAAACGACTGAAAATTGTTTAACATAATACAAGTTAATGATCACCGCAAAACAAATTCTCTCAGACGATTAATTTCCTTTTCGAGTGTTGTACGTCTGTTCACGGTCTGCGTTAGTTGGGTGGTTGTATTCCCACATAAAATAACATCAGCAATCTACGTTATTATATACAGGTTCTGAACAACACTTTACTAAAATTTAGCCAAGCAAAGTCTTATACATTCCATGCGTCCGTAATTCGAGGCCTAGGACTAGCGAAAACGTTCTTCAAATTTGTAAAGTGTGTTGTAAAGCGAATGACTTACGTTTTCACTAATTACAGATAACAATTAAAGCGAAATCAAAAGAGTAAAAGGATAGAGAGTTATTGAGTGTAAGTTAAGTTTCATCAAGAGTCAACAAGTGTAGAACATGTTTTTAGTGTCAGAAAAAGATGGAAAAGGTCAAAGTCAGTAACAGTTTATGTGATTGGTTAATTTCATAACATATTTTAATTTTGATCAACTGTATATCACATGATAACTGAGTTTCGGATAAGGTCCAAGCATGAGTAATCCAAATATAATATTTTAGATATCTTTAATTGAAAACAAGTCTCTCAGGGATTACCTCATAAGGAAATGATGCATGGTGACTTGCAACATGCGAATGGAAAATATTTTGTAATCACGCAAAGACAATGGAAAAGAAAACAAGTAAATGCGTGATCAGTATGGAGAAATTGAGTATAAATATTTGTGAAGTTGTATGAAGAGAGAGTCGGTGAATAAACATTCGAAAGCTCCAGATCGTTGTCGTTATTTCTCACTCTAACAAGTGTATTGAACGAAACTGATACGGGCACTCAGCTGTATGTATGGAGTCACAGACTACATATTCCTCCGTTTGAATCGCACCGCACGCACAGTCTGTTCTCGCGTGGTCTTCTGACCCACCTGTCCATCAATCATCACTGTACTAAAGTTAATATTTGGTTTAAGCTTTCAAGTAAGACCATATTTTTAATCAATGATAAGGCAAAAAAAAAAAAAAAAAAAAAAGATATCCTCCAATTAAAGAAAATGTTATTCGTTGCAAATAATAGTACTAAGGACTAGGTCGGTTATAAAAATTTGAAATTTCTTGCAAAAATAATTTGAAATCGGATATACATACATATTCTGGAGTTAAATAGACTAGATATGATTTGAGAGAAAATAATAAAGCTTGATAAAAGTATTGAGCAACTAGGCCTAAGATCATTAATATAAAGCGTGTTATTATAAATAGGTGAATATTTACAAACTAGAAAAGCACTCCGAGAGTGCAGACCTCCGCCAAGACAGCGTTTTTTTATTATTATTGAAAACTGATTGATTATTGATCCGGATCATCACCAAAAGCTTATCATCTCTTCCTTGACCAACTTCTGACAGTTCCTGAAAATTTCATCAAAATTGGCCCATAGTCATGTTGATGACAAACAAACAAACAAACAGACAGACAAACAGGGGTGAAAACATAACCTCCTTGACGGAGGTAATAATTACCTTCAGTTGTTTCGGCTTCTCGATTCTAGACAACGTCTCGACATGAGTTTCCAGAGAAAAAGCGTATCGCCTGCAGGGGCCTCAAGTACGGTTACCACTGTTACATGGCACTCTTTTACATAGGAATGAAATTCATGAAATTTGGACACTTTTGAAATAAATGCTTTCAGTATTTAAAAAGAAATTAAAAAAAAAACTTTTTA
The DNA here is from genome assembly GCF_051362555.1 of Lingula anatina. Classification (NCBI taxonomy): domain Eukaryota; kingdom Metazoa; phylum Brachiopoda; class Lingulata; order Lingulida; family Lingulidae; genus Lingula; species Lingula anatina. The sequence continues at coordinate 20,303,880 of NC_141771.1, read as the reverse complement.
TTATACTCCGGAGAAATTATAAGAAAAATGATCAAATCAGCGCCCTCTATCATTTATCACTGTCTTCACTAGCACAATATGATGAAATTCATGGACAGCGTCACAATCATGTTGAGACAGACTCTGACGTCAAATACATTAACCCTTTGTAACTCAACTTCCTCTATTCTCCCGGACCATTACATACCTGTCAACATTGACAATTGTCAGAGAGGGAGATTCCCGCGCACGATCTACTACGTCCCCCACCCCGACACACACACACAAACACACACACACACACACACACACACACACACATTTTTTATGCTTTGGAAATAAACGCCTCGTTTAGAAATGTGTTGTTAGCAGTTTGCTATAATAAAAAACTTTGATAAACAAAATGATAAAGAAAATAAAATCGGCAATAAAGAAATATCTGCTTCCTCAGCTGGGTCAGATGGTGTTATTTTAAACGTTAATTGAGGAAGTCTACTTGTAAAACCAATTATTACAAACAATGTCCACCTTTTAAGTGGTCGGTAACTTTCAGAAAAAGCTTTGTCCCGTGTTGTCATAGTGTCATAGTGTTCAGGATGATACTCACGTGGTTTTGTTTTCGGCACTTCCTCCTTATTGTTCACTGCAATGACTACCCTCCATCAACTAAACTAAGAAAGCGTGACGGCACATTTTCGTGAAGGAAATCACCACATGTCTAATAAAAGAAAAGAGGGAAAAGTCTGATAGATCAGGAGATTTTTAGTCTGAATGGAGAAATACATTTATGTCTCCAAATGGGAAGACTCCCAACAATATCGTGTGTTTCAATCTGTTCAGAATAAACTCGAGTTGTCTCTGCACTCTCACGACCTCAACCCCCAGATTTTGCTGTGTGGGGGTATCTGAAGGATGTAGTCTACATAAACAACCCTCACACCATCCCAGAGCTGCATGCACTCAAGAAATCAGAGCTGTACCTAGAGAAGAATGCATCAATGTCGTCGACAATTTTGCTCGTAGAATTCAATGTGTCTACAACATTTGGAACATATTCTATAAATGACAACATCTTTGCCAGCTGAGCACGTGACAAGTTGTTTGTATTAGTAGATTTGTTTAACTTCTGCAGGTCCCAGATATATATGAACTGTGTATAATTTGTAGACAGAAAATAAACGGCGTTCACATTACATTTATACTAGGACACCATGTATTTCAAGTTGTATCAACCGAATATATCATTATTGATTCAATAGATGTCATCTTTAAAGTTCATCTTTGTAAATTACTATAGTTGCAACATACGGTAGTTATATAAGTAAAAGAAATAAAAGTAAAAGAAATAAATCTGCACAGGTTTTTTTAGAAACAAAGGTACATTTATAATAGATACATTAATAATCAGATACACTAATAAAACCGAAAATCATTATTTCAGTTATAAGCAGACATAGTTAGGGATGATTAAATTACACACAAATATATAAACCAGAAAGTATGTCGGAGATTGTTATTGTGTGTGTGTGTGTGTGTGTGGGGGGGGGGGGGAGCTATGATCAACATTATTGTCAGAAACTAGTCAATCTCTGTGCAAAATGCAAAAAATCGGACTGCCATATTAAAAAGTTTAAGACGGTGATAAACGAAAGTATTAGGTGTGAAGATTTGCGTTCTGCTAAAGGCTACAGGTAGGTTACATTTTTCACAGACGCCGTACGATGAAATCCAAATCAATGGTGTTCTTCTTGGGAAAATTCAGGGGAAAAGAAAGAAAGAAAGCCTAACACGGGAAGTTATTTGTACCTTAATTAGATCCGCTAGTGATGGTGATGAAAAGAAGATAAATGAATAAAATAACTATTATTTTGAAACAGTGTCACTTTATGTTCCACTTTCGGAAGACAAAATCCGAACTCATTTTTAAATTTAGAACACAGACTGTTTTATGCAACTAAGCATGTTGTATTTTCTCAACAGTTTTTAGGTATTAGTACCCGTAATCGGGTCCGTAGCCGAGTTGGGGGTTCGAAATAACTCTTTTTGCTGGGAAAATGTCTGGATAAATTTGGTCTATTTGGTAAATTTGCACAGCAGCCCGGAATTCGATACAATTTACGTAGGTACACGCAGAGTTGCTTCAGTTTTTTTTTTGTTTCATCACAAAAAATTTTTTTCGACCGATATGGTTTTAAAAAAGTCCTCTTTATATCTTCTGGGCCATAGGCTAGCGGAGGAAAATGCTCGGTGGAGCAGGAGTAGGCGTACAGTAACTATGCGCAGAAGGTCGGAGGTTATTTGTATCGCCTGTGGTACACATGTAAACTACTACTGGAAGAAAAATAAGACACTTCTTATGGAGTGGATAAAAGGAAAATGCTTTTACTTTATAAAGATCCCCATTTTCCCCACATTTCTCTCCCCTTCCCAGAAAGCGTTTTTTTTTTTTTTTTTTTTACCGTGTACCCTTTTATTTCTGTTTCTACGGCTCTCACGGGTTTTGAATATCAGTAGCACGAGGGTACAGACAACGTTCTGAATGTAATTTATTTGTGGCATTTTAAGCTGGAAAGAAAAATGTAGAAATTTGGACTATATATCCGGAATATAGAGTAAAATGTGTTCTATTTACTTACATTTTATCCACTTTTCCCGATTAAAATTCTTTACATCACCGATTTATACAACACACTGTCGATCAGATATAAGGAAAACTACAACAAAATATTTATTTTAATATTCTTTAAATATATTGTAAATTTGAACAACACACACTGGGAGATCAAGATAAATTATACTCGGCAAATTAAGAATGGCAAACCATGAAGTGATAATAAAAACCGGGAGTTGGGACAATATTGATGGAAAAGATGTATTCTTCTCTATTATTTCAAGACAAATTCAGTTATTTTCTAGAATGTAATAAATATCAATAAGAGTAAAATTATATTAACAGTTAAGATTTTTGGATAATTTATATATAGTACAAAGTTTGTAGTCAATTAAAAACCTGGAGCATTCAGCAATAAAATTTAGATTGAAGAGTTTTGATTTGTGTCTTATCACTACACTCTGTGATTCTCAAGTGCATTCACTATAGGTTTTTAACCTAGCTTTACATGATGTAAGAAGTTAGGCCTATTTATAAAATGATCTTAAGTTACCATTTAGAATATACTTTTGAACTAAGAACAGTAAGTATATTGAATAAAATAAATATAAATATTGTAGTGTCAGAAGCATTTATGCTTGAAACGTTCTGAAGCTAAGAAAAGTATGTCATTAACAATTTATAAAAAAAAAACATTACCAGCCCGGGAGCCACCGGTCTGCCGCTAGGTGGCTTTTAACCAAACCGAAAGTTTTTAAAAGAATTTTTTTACAGATACAGTAGTGTGTTAGAAACGGTGGAATATCTCGGCTATTAGGGGTAAAGAATTTTGTTATATATAATGTCATTTTAGGGAATAAATTTCAAATCATGTGAGATGCTCCTCGAGTTGACATAAAACCTATTTTGCGTACAAAGGGGAGTTTGAAATCGAAAATTTACTAAAGCTAATAACGGAAGCTCAACTTTAACTCCAATGCTTGTGTTCTTAGAGAACATGTCGGAATTCTAAATTACCAGCAAGTTGTGGCAAATTTATTCAGCTTTCTGTCAATGTAAGCATGTAACTGTGATGTAAGGAACTTAAACTTCATCCAGAAATGGCACAAATCAATTCAGAGTATGCAGGAAAAAAGGCGTACTTGCAATATCCGTGTACCAGCCTCGTTTTGACTTGGTACATTCTAGTTCTAATCCAACCTAGTTTTGCATTTTTTCTGCACAATATTGTCTATATAGAGAAACAAAGCTTGCACAGGAAGAATGGGAAAAATAAAAAAAATATCTTATTTTTTGTTTGTAAAAAAGCATTTATCTATTACATGAGGCCAACTGATGAGTTTCTTTTTATGAAAAGACAGATAAAAGGCTAAAAAATGACATTTTTATCAATTGACTTTGCTTTATTTTATTTTTTAAGTACTGTATTGTCAACAGAAAATATCAATATTTGACACTGAACAAGGATTAAAGCTGTGCAAATATACATGTATATTTGTGACAAAAAGTTTTATTTTTGCAACTTATTGATATGGTGATCATTTTACATTTCTTGATCAGTACATATATAGTTAGCCAACAAACACGCTACTCACTTTTAAAAACTGGACCAATATTAACAAATGATATAATTTTATAAATTTACCTCGGGTCAGCAGTTTTTCCTCAGTGACACCCAGTTATTCCTGTGCTGATCCATATTTGCATTTGAATTAGCTTTTGTTTTTCTAAGTATAATATTTGTCTACAAGTCACGTCATGTATGCAATATACCCTACTTTTGGTGCATGGTTCAAACCCATCAGTAAGATAATATGACAAACTTAGTTATACTGATGATCAATAAATATTATTATTATTATTAGCATCAGCTAGCGCAGCACAAAAATATTTTTCATCCCTAAAAAGAATGTCAGGTTGCGATGGTGCTCACTGCCACACAGCATTTGGAAATGATAGGTGCTTCTGTCATAATAACTGCAGGCCAAGGAATGGCAAAATGATTAATCCTGGTCCCATTCATGTTCCTCAACCCTAGAAAAATATTAAATACAATGTAACATAAAAACATTTTTCTAACTGCAAATATCTTTCCACACACAACAACAACATGCACACTAAAATCAATATAAATAATAAATCACAATCTTGGCAGTGGGGAAGCTGGTAACAATCGAATTATCTAAAACAGCACTTTTTAATCTCAAAGTGTATCAGTATAGATAAATAAAGCTCATCAGGAGTTGCACTGTGGCAAATATGCACATCTTCAAATCAATTAAAATCCCATTGAAATAAAACCCTTAAGATTTTAGGAAATACATACTGGGGTACATGTTTACAAACTAGTGTTCACAACTATCATATCCTAATTATTGTACTGGTTCATTTTGTTTCACAAAATACACAATACATGTACATGTATGTATAATTAAAACAAAGGAGTTTTACAAAGATTAAGTTTTTATTTCATGAAACACTTTTCTTTCACAAACTTATAAGCCAGGCGTTTGTAGATGTGTGCAAGTTTGTGTGACGAGAGACAAAGAGAGTTATATGGCAGTCAACTTGCAAGACAAAGTTATGGTAACAAAACAATGCATACATGTATGATGCCATATCCTCAAAACAAAAGCATTAAGATATTTTCCGCTAACTAGAGAACCACACTTCTGTTGGCAAATCCAGCAGATACTAAAAAAAAAAAAAAAAAAAAAAAAATATATATATATATATATATATATAGAAGACGAATGTAACTTCAGAGAATACTCAGTGAAATTGATACACGAACATTCCTCTATTTACAAAATATAACTTCAGCATATACTGTATTGTCCTGTCAAATTTATTATTACATAAATCAACTGGTCATTGTATTAACACATGTACATCTTACCTGTAATTATGCCTTCTTCTCCCCCCAGTTCTTCTTAGAGCAACCGCTCCCTTTTTGAAAACGAGGCCAAATCTAATATTTTCCTAAATAACTCAAACTGTCATGAGCTGGTGGCTCCTGGGCAGTACTAAAACTGCATTTAATTTAATAAAAAAGAAAAATACTTGTAATAATTGCTTCCTTCCATGTTTCCCTTTACTGTTTAGAGTTTGTTCAAGAGAAATAAACTAAAAATCAACAGAACAGTGTTTCTACACACTCGAATTACAAAAATGCTGAACAGACTGCACTTAAATGGTGGTAAAAAATCAATTTGAATAAGATGCCATCCACATCTTCACTACAGTACCAATGTTTGTTAAATAGTACACATTGCCTTTTCTTACTTTACCCAGGAAATGACGAAGAAAACAGCCATCAATACATGCATGTTCCTTTCAATGATAACTATTCCAAGTTTATTTATTACTGCAAGTAAAATAATGACAGAAAAGGCTATGTAAAAGACTAAATTATGCAATATTAACAATTAACTTTACGATTAAAAAATATATTGGTCTATATTGGTATCACATCATTAAGTGAACTGTTCATTGTTCATATAAATGTCATAGAGGCAAACTGCCCACATAAGATCACTAAAGATATAAAGAGCTGTACACTGTAGCCATCAAAATCGCTCAGCTTCAGGTACACGGCTTCACACTTTAGTACAGATTCATATTTAAGAGTACAAGCAGAAAATTTTTATTTCAACCAAAACCAGGCTGCATGAAAACTACCAAGAGCTAATAAGTGTTTTTACAAATGCATAAGCTGCATTTCATTGGAGGAATACAAACAGGAATTCAGGTATATCGCTTCTGGTAATGTCTGGTACCATGTATTATTCAGATGAAGAAATGTCTTTAATAATTTTGTTCTCAGCTGAAAATGCATACTACAAATTAAATGATTTATATTTTTTTCACTGCACTCTCTATTGACGGACTGCCTGCAGTTAAGTAAGGTGGAAATGATAACACGTGGCTTTGTTTGCTGGCTAGACGGCTGGTGCTGCTGTCAGGTAGACTGGGATCACATTGACTATATCACAACATACAGAGTCCAAATGAGAACAGGGCAAAGGTGGCTGCTTTTTTTTTTTTTGGGGGGGGGGGGATTCATTAGTTTGCTGTCTACAGAGCCAAAGGCAGTGGTAGATGCACTGGGGCACTCTGCTGCAGGTGTAATGGTAAGACATCTAGACATGAATCACTGATGAATCACTGAATGACAGGTCTATATCAGTTCTCTTGCTGCCTTGTAACCGCTCCCTGAAAAATAAACAGGTAAAACTGATTTAAATAAAATAATACATAACACTGCCAGAATGAAAAAAATGAAAATACTTCAAAAATAGTATAAATTTAAACAAAAAAGATAATCCTTTAGAGGTGGTTTTCTAATTTGAGCATCCCAGGATAACCAAGACTGCCAGCATCATGGCAGGACAGCCGAGACTGCCAGCATCATGGCAAGACCACCAAAATTGCCTGCATTAGCTTCACCATAACTTTAAAAGACCCCTTCTCTAAAACAGAAGGTTCTAAAATAAGGTAATTTTCAGTATTAAAACATGTGGACAGCCGTGGTGAGTTAAAACACAAGACTGGATAAATAGATGGGTCTTTGTGTGTGGATTGCCTTAAAAATAATACAAAGTACTTTATAATCAATCCTCTGCTTCACTGGCAGCTAGTGTAATCCTTTCAGAATGGGAGTGATAAGGTGTGTTCTATTGCACTTTACTTGACAAACCAGTCTTGCAGATGAGTTTTGAATAACTTGTAATTTTCTCATCTGATTTTTTTTTTTTAACAACGTTTATTCGAAAGAAATGGAGGCAAAGCGCTGGAAGCATTAAATGCTCTCCACAATAGTCACATACGTATACCAAAAAGGAGACTATTGCAGTAATCTTATCTTGACGATTTAAATGTATGAACTAATTTTTCAGTGGTTCTGTTATTTAACACTTCCCTTATTTTTCCAATGCGCCACAGTGCATAAGATGCTGACACACTTCAGATATAAGCTTCCCCATAGTGCCATTTTCATTGAGGGTAACTCCCAGATCTTTTACAAAACTATCTCCTATGCAAATGTTGGCATTAGCTGCATTTTCCTATTTGCCTTGAACCCTGATGTCAACCATATCGACTCAGTCTTAGTACCATTTAAAGCCAACATGTTCACATAAAAATCACATTTATCCTTTCTCGAATCTCTGCAGGACAAGCCTCCATATAAGTGATTGCTGCAGACTGGTTGCTCTTGCATGTAATATAGACTTGTGTCATCTGCAAAAATGACATTGTTCAGACCATGTTTAAGTATAACTTCTACAGGTAGCATGTATTATGAGAATTGGATTGACCCTAACACAGCATCATGGCAGGACAGCCAAGACTACCATCATCATGGCAGGACAGCCAAGACTGCTATAACATGGCAGGACTACCAAAAACTGCCAGAACATGGCATGACAAGTGAGACTGCCAGCATCATGGCAGGGCAACTGAAGACTTCCAGGAAATGGCAGGACGACCCACAGTGCCAGGATCATGGCAGGGCAACCGAGACTGCCAGCATCAGCTTTACCATAACTTTTGAAAGACCCCTTCTCTTTTTATCTGATGGTGACATATACCAAAAAAGAGACTAATGCAGTAATCAAGTTATCTTGATGATTTAAATGCATGCACTAATTTTTCAGTGGTTTTGTTATTTAACACTTTCCTTATTTTTCCAATGCGCCATAGTGCATAAGATGCTGATTTACACACTTCAAATACATGCTTCCCCACAGTGCCATCTTCATTGAGGGGAACTCCCAGATCTTTAACAAAACTAGATGGTTTTATAAGAACATCTCCTATGCAAATGTTGGCATTTGCTGCATTTTTCCTATTTGTCTTGAACCTTGATGTAAATCAAATCAACGCAGTCTTAGTATCATTTAAAGCCAACGTGTTCACTTTCAACCATTCTGGAATTTCTTCAAGACAAGCCTCCATAGAAGTCTGGTTGCTTTTGCATGTAATATACACTTGTATGTCATCTGCAAAAATGACAGTGTTTAGGACAACTGAGACTACCCGCATCATGGCAGGAAACCAAAACTGCCAGAACATGGCAAGACAACCCAGACTGCCAGAATATGGCAGGACCAACGAGACTGCCAGAACATGACAGGACCATCGAGACTGCCAGAACATGGCAGGACCACGAGACTGCCAGAACATGACAGGACCATCGAGACTGCCAGAACATGACAGGACCATCAAGACTGCCAGAACATGGCAGGACCACGAGACTGCCAGAACATGGCAGGACCACGAGACTGCCAGAACATGACAGGACCATCGAGACTGCCAGAACATGGCAGGACCACGAGACTGCCAGAACATGACAGGACCATCGAGACTGCCAGAACATGGCAGGACCACGAGACTGCCAGAACATGGCAGGACCATCGAGACTGCCAGAACATGGCAGGACCACGAGACTGCCAGAACATGGCAGGACAACCGAGACTGCCAGAACATGGCAGGACAACCCAGACTGCCAGAACATGGCAGGACGACCGAGACTGCCAATGTCATGGCAGGACGACCGAGACTGCCAGTGTCATGGCAGGACGACCGGGACTGCCAGTGTCATGGCAGGACGACCGAGACTGCCAGTGTCATGGCAGGACAACCGGGACTGTCAATGTCATAACAGGACAACCGGGACTGCCAATGTCATGGCAGGACAACCGAGACTGCCAATGTCATGGCAGGACAACCGAGACTGTCAATGTCATAACAGGACAACCGAGACTGCCAATGTCATGGCAGGACAACCGAGACTGTCAATGTCATAACAGGACAACCGAGACTGCCAATGTCATGGCAGGACAACCGAGACTGTCAATGTCATAACAGGACAACCGAGACTGCCAATGTCATGGCAGGACAACCGAGACTGTCAATGTCATAACAGGACAACCGAGACTGCCAATGTCATGGCAGGACAACCGAGACTGTCAATGTCATAACAGGACAACCGAGACTGCCAATGTCATGGCAGGACAACCGAGACTGCCAATGTCATGGCAGGACAACCGAGACTGCCAATGTCATGGCAGGACAACCGAGACTGCCAATGTCATGGCAGGACAACCGAGACTGCCAATGTCATGGCAGGACATCCCAGACTGCCAGTGTCATGGCAGGACTATCAAGACTGCCAGCATCATGGCAGGACAACCCAGACTGCCGGAACATGGCACAAAAATTGACATTGCCAGAACATGGAAAGACAACCAAGTCTGCAAGCATCATGGTAAGACAACTAAGACTGCCAGAACACAGCAGGACAGGCCAGACTGCCAGCTTCATGGCAGGACAGCCGAGACTGCCATCAGAATGACAGGACAGCCGAATCTGCTAGAAACATGGCAGGACAACCAAGTCTGCCAGCATCATGGCAAGACAATTAGACTGCCAGAACATGGCAGGACAACCGAGACTGCCAGAACATGGCAGGACATCTCAGACTGCCAGCTTCAAGGCAGGACAGCCGAACCTGCCATCAGAATGACAGGACAGCCGCATCTGCTAGAAACATGGCAGGACAACCAAGTCTGCCAGTATCATGGCAAGACAATTAGACTGCCAGAACATGGCAGGACAACCGAGACTGCCAGAACATGGCAGGACATCTCAGACTGCCAGCTTCATGGCAGAACAGCCGAACCTGCCATCAGAATGACAGGACAGCCGCATCTGCTAGAAACATGGCAGGACAACCAAGTCTGCCAGTATCATGGCAAGACAATTAGACTGCCAGAACATGGCAGGACAACCGAGACTGCCAGAACATGGCAGGACATCTCAGACTGCCAGCTTCATGGCAGGACAGCCGAACCTGCCATCAGAATGACAGGACAGCCGCATCTGCTAGAAACATGGCAGGACAACCAAGTCTGCCAGCATAATGGCAAGACAATTAGACTGCCAGAACATGGCAGGACAACCGAGACTGCCAGAACATGGCAGGACATCTCAGACTGCCAGCTTCATGGCAGAACAGCCGAACCTGCCATCAGAATGACAGGACAGCCGCATCTGCTAGAAACATGGCAGGACAACCAAGTCTGCCAGTATCATGGCAAGACAATTAGACTGCCAGAACATGGCAGGACAACCGAGACTGCCAGAACATGGCAGGACATCTCAGACTGCCAGCTTCATGGCAGGACAGCCGAACCTGCCATCAGAATGACAGGACAGCCGCATCTGCTAGAAACATGGCAGGACAACCAAGTCTGCCAGCATCATGGCAAGACGATTAGACTGCCAGAACATGGCAGGACAACCGAGACTGCCAGAACATGGCAGGACAACTCAGACTGCCAGCTTCATGGCAGGACAGCCGAACCTGCCATCAGAATGACAGGACAGCCGAATCTGCTAGAAACATGGCAGGACAACCAAGTCTGCCAGCATCATGGCAAGACAATTAGACTGCCAGAACATGGCAGGACAACCGAGACTGCCAGAACATGGCAGGACAACTCAGACTGCCAGCTTCATGACAGGACAGCCGAACCTGCCATCAGAATGACAGGACAGCCGAATCTGCTAGAAACATGGCAGGACAACCAAGTCTGCCAGCATCATGGCAAGACAACTGAGACTGCCAGAACATGGCAGGACAACCGAGACTGCCAGAACATGGCAGGACAACCCAGACTGCCAGCTTCATGGCAGGACAGCCAAGAATGCCACCAGAATGGCAGCACATCTTAATCTGCCAGAACCCTGGCTGGACAACCATGTCTGCTAGCTTCATGGCAGGACAACCAAGACTGTCAGCATCATGGCAGGACAATCGAGACAGTCAGCATCATAGCAGTCTGGATCTGAAGCCTAGATCTTTCATGGAGCATATATCCTATTTCCTGGAAATTCAGTAGGTTGGAGTCCCTGAAATTAGAAGAAAATCAGATTAAGAAAACAAACAATTTGATAAAGCAATATGTAGATCATTACAGCATCTTATTTGGCATTTACATATAAAATTCTATTCAACTTTAAAATAATATGAACATATTTAATGAAGCACCACATTTTCTTAAGTAGAGGACTTTACAATGGAGTCATTCTCATTCTTTTATACACTGTACATATTGTTTAACGTCAACGTGCTTCTTTAGATTCATAAGTTAGATGCGATATGAAAAGAGCCTGCACTTATATCACGGAAAAATTCACAGATATGTAAAAAAATCAGATCGGTAAACGAAAACATTTGATGGGCGAAGTGTGCATAAGATTGACAGGATCGAAAAATACATGTGCATTATCTAGGCACGTTTTCAATGGCCAAGCCAAGGTTTTCTGGGGAGGGGGGTTCAGGAAAATAAAAACAGAAGACGAGGAGACATTAAAAGAATGACATCTGTTCGTATGAGATTAGTATTTCCCAATAAAAACATTATAAACAACTCATACATGTAGAAATATAACAGACTCAATTTTACCACAAAACAGTGGTAATTATACTGAAATCTGTGCTTGCCAACAAACCATATATATGTGGTTGATTATGCCTCTGTAACAATCTCTTAACAAATTATTACAAGAAAAAAAACTTTTTAGAAAAAAAAAACATGGACTAACTTTGAATGTAGTTAAACATTGGTTAGTATGGGTATGGGAGATAGTCGTTTTCCCCAGATAAATAATTTCTTTGCCAAAACAACCAGTTGTTATCCCTTTAACAGTTTGTAGGGCATATTGATGAAAAACTAGTCAATGTCCTCTCCAATAAAACAAAACCCATAAAAAGAATGTATAATACCTACCCAATAGTTTTACACTGTTGAAGACGGATGTCTATAGTTCAGACCTTTTGGCAGCCAAAATAAGCACATCACTTCCTTATTGGCAAATGCGTTTCCTTTCTAAAATAACAAAATATGTATTATTCAAACTTATAGTTGATTTTTGACTGCTAATTAAGTGTATTTGACGTTTGTACAATGTTTCTACGGTCATAAGGACTAAAGCAAACTGCATCATTTGGGCCAACGTCGTCAACACAAAATACGCAATTTTATATCATGTATAGAATGCAAATTGATGTCATTTTTTGTGCTTATTTTTTGGCCGACATGTGGCAATTGTGGCAACGTACCCTGAATATCTGTCTCCTCCATCTTCTACTGACCTTTCTGAACACCTCTCATCTGAATTACATAATAATGTACAGATACCCTGTGGGAGCAACCGGCTCACAGCCTGGGCAGCAGACGGCAAGCATGGCGGTTATTTAGGAAATTTTTAGACTTGGCCTCGTTTTCAAAAAGAGAGTTGAAGCTCCAAGAGAAAACGGCGGGAGATAAAGGCATAGAGACCTGTAAGATGTAGGGGTGTTTATACAATGGCCTTTCGAGTTTTATACTAATTAACTTAACTAGACGATACGGTATATAATTATCTAACATTTTATACATCAAAGGAATATCTGTGTATCGATTTCACTGAATATTTTCTTAAGTTACTGGCGAGTAGCGAAATGACCGCACGCAAAACATATACTTTTGAATTGTGCCAAATCTAGCTTAACGTTTTTTTTTATCTGTACCTGTTTTTTCATAGTTTGGCATTCACTTTTGAACAAAGAAAATGTTTAAAATGTGCGATGGCCTGTAACTTTTAGATTTTCAACATTTCCAACAAGCTGTATATTCACCGTACCGGCCCGGTAACTATCATTTTGTCAATCGAGTGATGGATACTTGGCTTCTTATGCAATTTCTTCATGTTTTTTTTGTGAATAAGATGATTAAGTGGTTTGCGGAATCACGTTGTCACCTGTCCTGCATACACGTACAGTACACATTGTACCTCTGTATGTGCATATGGTGGTGTACAGGTACTTGTTTGCAGGTGGGGGAGGGGGGGGGGATTGGTACATTGTACTAGCTATAATACATGTATAAGTACATGTAGTTGTGAAAGGTACAGCATTATAAACTAACCATCTAACCATAGGCATGTTTTAAAATATATGGACCTTAAATTTGGGCTTTAAACATGTGGGGGGGGGGGGGGGAGCAAATGTGTTGTGTTAATTTTGACATAAACCCAAAATAAATTTTAATGCCGCATTGGTTGGGGGTTTTGAGTGGAATAGTGTCATAAAAATGGCAGTATAACACAGATGAATAATATGTATGTGTCTTGTCAGTAAGTGATAGGCAAAAAATCATTTATAAGGAACAGCTGATTTTGACCATTACGGAATTGTTTTTGTTAACCCACTGGATTTGTCAGCAAAACTGTGGTTTATACATGTAGTCTGGTTAGGGAAACCAATTTTGATGCTCTTGAGGATATGGCAGCATGTGTGTTTTGTTATCATACCTTTATCTTCCATTTGTGTATTGCAAATTTAAACATGGGGAAAACTTTGGAGGTACTGAAGGTCTGGAAGACCTGCACTTCATGTTCCGGAAATCTACAGGTCCTAATTCTGTGGAGGTCTGTCAGTCACTGCTTATATATGATTAATTTCTCTCTCTCTTTCTCTCTCTCCTTCAGTTGATGTTTACATATGATTCATTGCTTTCTCTCTTTCTCTCTCTCTCTCTCTCTCTCACACACACACACACCTGCAAATGCATGACTTTTAAGTTTGTGCTTTTAAAAGGAAATTACAGTTGTTCCACAAAAAAAAAAAGAACATACAGTAAACACTCAATCTTTTTGATGGGCAAAAATTATCAAACATTCAGATACTTAAATTTATAAGTATAATATCTATTCTTTATAGCATTTGTGGTGCTTTTTCTGCATAGAAAAGAACTATATAGTAGCATGTTTTAAATTTGTTTGTACTGTACGTCCCATAGGAATGTTCTGATTTTTAGAAATTATGAATTTGAAAATACTGAATACAATATTTGTAAAAATCACAACTTTTTTCCTATTGAAAAGGTCAAGTACATATAATTACTGTATAATGGGAAGATGTAGATCATCTGTAAAACTCATCTTTTTAAATCTATAATTATTGTACATTAAATGAAACAGGACCTTCAATGGTAAGGGCATGATAGTGGGGAACACCACAGATTGTGGTGCCTTGACTTGCATGGGTTTTCCAATATTTTCAGGCCTTGATTCAAATTGGATTTTTAATTGCTGATGAGTGTGCAACTTTGCCCAAAGTTCTATTCCAGATGAACTTTGTTTATCAATACTGATATGAATTAAAAGATTGATTGTAAATGGTGCTGTTTAAGTTTACCTATTACAAAGATTGCAACTTATAATTATTAATTTCAGTGTGTATGTGTGTGAGCATGTGATAAATGTAGGTAGAAATTATTTAAAAGATATTGTATTGAAAACTCCATTAATTTTTTTTCTAGGCTTGAATAGAATGACTAGGACCAGGATTAATCCTTTTTTCCGTGCCTTAACCTGCAATTATCATAACAAAAGCACCCATCATTTTCAAATGCTGTGTGGCAATGAGCACCATCACAACCTCTGCAATATACTTATAAGGTATGGAAAAGTAAATTCCTGAGTTGTGCTCTTGCCAATATTAATAGCTATTGGTTATCAGTATATATAAATGCAGTTTGTGGATTGAATTATTTATGGCTTTAACCACATGACGTTAGTTAAAAATGTAAGGTATATGCAACTAAACAATGCATTGTTTTATTTTTACTGTGCAAGTTTATTTCATATATGTGGTTTATTCAAATGCAAATATGGATTGTCAGGGTGCAAGTCTTGGTCCTTGTAGCTGTTGATTTTCAGAGCGCAAGTTTTGCACCCCATTTCCATAGATTTTTAGATCGATCTATCCCTGTGGGGAGTCTCACTAGATTACTGTCAACTTGGCCGGCTTAAGCGTCTGTCCCACCTACTAAAAGCTGCAAGGGGGTAATTAACTATGGTGCCCGCTCGGCTGACTGCAATTTAGCGTGAACCCCCAGGGAGTTAGGTCGATCTAAATCTTAATCTTTAGATCGATCTAAATCTCTGGGAAAGCACCCTTAGTCCTTGTACCGTGTAATACATCTCTGCCTCTCACATGCCTCCCCATGTGTCTGATCAAATGGAACTGAGATTTAATTACTGTTCCCCTTCAGGGACAATTAAAGCTTGGGGAGGTGTGTAAGAGGCGGAGAGACCATTACAGGATTAAGCAGTCTTCCTTTCATGTAGGTCTGACATATTTAAGCTGTGAACCAGTTAGCACTCGGATCTTCTCATTCTGAATGGCCCTTGAACCGGTCCATTTTTAAAGCGTCGAATCATTTTTGATATCATTGAGCGTCTTTAAACGAAAGCTTTTAAGTGACAAAAACAGAACTGTGTGGTGATTATTTATTAAAGCGTAGGTTTATTAATCATGAACTATTTTGTAAACAATACTTGCCTAGATTTTACTTGGATTGATCATCGTCACTGTTTGGCTACTCGCCTATAATGCGTGCTGAACGACAGACAACTTATAAATATTATCTGTGTTACTGTGTATATGACCACGTTAAGTTAAAATAGAACGGTGTCGGTGATTTAATCCATCCAATATATATTTCTATTATTATATTATCATATTTCTTCTTTTAAAACCAGTGTTAGGTTAACATAAAGTCAATGCAAGCCTTGCAGATTGATTTTGTTTAAATTTTCATAAATTAAGTAAAGCTAATTAAAGCCTGTTTCTAGTTCATCCACGCTATAAAACTGCATGAAGGATAACAAGTCTCTGTACCCAATTAACTTTTACAATGCCCTGTGCTTTAGAATCCCATGTTATACAAGAAAATGAGTATGGCCTATCCTACCTGTATATCCTATGGAAAGAAATGTTGAAATGGTCCTTTAACATTGTCAAATACATTTTGGTCTATATTTTAATCTATATCATAACTCGTGAATAACAAATAAATGTGCCATCTTATTCCAGAGTTGAACTACATGTACAAGCCTGAAGTCCACACCAGTGGTAAGTCCTCACCATTGCTCTATTCAATCAACTAGATGCTTTTTTTAATCTTTTGGCAAGGATTCAACAATGCCCTGACTCTCAGGGTGCAAGTCTGGACCCTCAGGGGCTGTTGACAATGAATTTGGAGACCTAGCTAATGTGCACGAACTCCATGGGAACTCTCACTGAATACAATCAGATTGACAGGCTAACACACGCTTCTCTTTGTCTCCATCATACTCCAACATACTCACATAATTGGTATTCCTTAAAATTCAATTCTGTTCTTTCAGGTGATACCAAAGAAGAGAATACTGTAGCAATTGTTAAGACCCTTGAGGAAATAGGTAAGGCTGGAATCTCAGTAAAATAATAATATTATGAATTTTAATATACTTGCACAAATGCATACACTAACAAACACACATACATGTACATACCGCAAGCATGTTGCTCAAGTGAAGTATATATGGTCTTTTACTTAAGAAGATAATTTATTTATTTATTTTTAAGTCAATTAAATCTCTGAATGTGTCTTCATCAAATTGTAATAGGTCTACTAAATCCTTTTGGAATGGAATGTTAAGTTTGTATTTGATTTCATTTTTCTCTGTAACTGATATCAAAGACAAAGAGTGTGTCAGATGCTGAGGGCAGCAAGGATCCGAGAGAGGTAATTAAGACAGTAAGGTCAATTAACAGGTGTTCATTTAACACACTTAAAATGTACACACACACAAACAGGCTCTCAGACACAAACAGGGGCGATTCTGGGTCTTCTGGAAGATGGTCAGAATTTTTCAAATTGACATTGATAGGGATCTAATTTTTTTTGTCAGAAGACGACCCATAATGGATCAACAAACATAATTTGGAAGACTGTCAGAAAATCTTTCTAGATCAGCCTGTTACAAACATTGTGTTTTTATTCCTTGTTCAGTGAGCTAAATCTTTGAATGCGTCTTTTGACAGTGGTATTGAATCCTTGTTGTGCACAGGCATGGAATGTTTAATATTTGTGTTTCATTTTTTTCTACAGTTGATGTCAAAGGCACAACAACTGTGACAGAGGACATTAAGGAGAGAGGTAAGACAGCATGGTCTATAGAATAGGTATCTATTTATTGCACTGATGACATGTGATTGTGCATGTACATTGTACACACACACACACACACACACACACACAGGTACTGTACTTGCATATGGATGTTGCACAAGCAAAGTCTGACCTTTGACAGACTTAAGAAGATACTTTATCTTCTGATAAATTAATGCTTTTGCTCTGTAAAGATTGAACACACATAATGTTGTCTTGAAAATTCAGTTCTGTTCCGTAACTATCTTTCAGTTGATACCAAACTGAAAGAAAAGAACAATGTAACACTTGTAAAGACTCTTAAGTATTGATGAGATAGGTAAGACAGGAATCTCAGTAAAATAGTTATGACTTTTTATATATACTTATGAAGCATGTGTGCACACATACATAAACTAACAAACCCACATACACACATGCACATACACACCACAAGCATGTTGCTCAAGCAAAGTCTTTAGCATATTTAAGTCATTAAAATATTTGAATGTTTCTGCCATAAATTGTAATACTGAATCCTATTTGAACATGCACAGATATGGAATGTTAAGTTTTTATTTTATATCATTCTTCTTTAGCTAATTTCAAAGATAAAAATTGTTTCAGATGTTGAGGACAGTATAGAAAAAGTGCATGTAAGACCCCATTCCCAGAGATTAGATCGATCCAAACGAGATCGACCTAACTCCCTGGGGGTTCACGCTAAATAGCTGTCAGCCGAGCGGGCACAAAAGTTAATTACCCCCTTACAGCTTGTAGTAGGCGGGACAGTCATTTAAGCCGGATTATCTGACAGTAATCTGGTGAGACTCCCCACGGGGATAGATCGATCTAAAATCTATGGTAATATGCCCTAAGACAATAAGCTTAGGACAATTTAACACACATAAAAATGTAAACACACAGATGGACTTTAGGGTGGAGATTCTCACACACAAACACTGAGTTTAAATTTTTTATTCACTGTTCAGTGATTTAAATCTTTGAATGTTTCTTTGACTATGTTAAATAATGTATTGGATTCTTGTTGTGGACAGGCATTGAATGTTAAATTTGTGTTCCATTTTTTTCTTCAGTTGATGTCAAAGACACAACAACTGTGACGGAGGATGTGAAGGAGAGGTAAGACAGCAGGGTCAATAGAATAGGGATTAGTTTATTACACTGATGGAATGTGATCGTGCATGTACACGTGCACACACACACACACTGCATATTGATGGGTTGACACAGTGTGGACTTTTTTCAAGTTTAACTTGTCCAATTTGTTTATTTTTAATAATTGTAAAAAATTTTCAGTACAGTTGCATGCATGTAAATAATAAGGTGCACTGAACAATTATTGAAGAATATATATTATAATTAAATATTACATATTATTAAGCAATATAGTACATACATTTCAGGTCCCAAGGTCCATCGCCAAACACGACAGAGAAGATTTTTAAATTTTTTCACGTCATGCTTTAGGCACAGGACAAGAATATAAATGGTTATTATTATTTTTATTATATTATAAAATAAACCTTGATTTTAACATTTAAAAATGAGGACAATTCAACACTGTATTTTAAAAGAACAGCTTCATTTTATAGTCACTAAGTTCTTTTGCTAGTTTCCTTGTTTTGTTGGCATCATAACTTGAAGTTTTTAAGAACAAAATTATGTCAAATAGCTGGTAAAAACTACATGAAATCCGTTTTTATGTAATAGGAGCCAGGAGCCGGTGGTTGTTGAGTATTTTACCACTAATACATTTTAATTTTTACTGTTTTACATTTAAATTTAACATTAGCTTCTTCTTATTTTTCAGGATTGTCAGTGCAGAACTATTATAACCTCTTTGGCTGCAAGTTTAAAAACTTCAAAATGTTATTTTTTTACAATAAAATATTAATTGTATGCAATCAAATGAGTTTTGTTTTTCTTTCTTTTCTTAATTACCTCCGCCAAGGAGGTTATGTTTTCATCCCTGTTTGTCTGCTTGTCATCAACATAACTCAAAAAGTTATTGATGAAATTTTCAGGGTAGGTCAGAAATGGGTTAACTTAGAAGTGATTAGTTTTTGGTGGTGATCAATTATCAATCAATAATAATAATAATAAAAAAGGTTATGGGCCGATTTTGATGAAATTTTCAGGAACTGTCAGAAGTGGGCCAAGGAACAGATGATTAGTTTTTGGTGGTGCTCTGGATCAATAATCAATCAATAATCAAAAATAAAAAAAACTAAGTTATTGACCGATTTTGATGAAATTTTGTGGAACTGTCAGAAGTGGGCCAAGGAACAGATGATTCGTTTTTGGTGGTGCTCTGGATCAATAATCAATCAATAATCAAAAATAAAAAACTTTAAATTATAGATTGAAAATTTAGGGGTGAAACGGCATTGGGTGAGAGGTCTGCGCTCTCAGAGTGCTTTTCTAGTTTAAATTAAAAACAGTATGAAAAGCATAATACAAGTGACTCTTATTTAAAAGTTATTTGGCACAACAAGCCAGTAGCCAGCAATTTCAAATGAGTACTTTTTCTGAAAAATTGACTTTATATCCCCCATAGTTTACCCAATGTGAGAAATAGCACTGAGCCTAACTCAAATTCAGAGTAGACCTTTTCCAGCAAAAACCCCAACTCTTTCTACCCGGTAATCCCTCCCCCTAAAATTGTAAGTGTTAAAAATTATACATTTCACAAATATTTTTCAGCCATTTCATGTCCCTGAAATTATAATCTGCTGATCTTCAGATTGCTGTCGAGACAATCAATTCTTTTTACTCCAGAAAGTGCTGAAGGTATCTTTATGCGTCGTTACTATGAACGTAGCACGGTAATGGCAGTATGTGTGGGATGTAATAGTAACAATACACTGTCACCCAAGCAAAGTATATGCCAGAACACCCTAAGCTTCAGTGAATGCTGTGTGATTAAAGAACGAAAAATCATCATCTCATTACTACATGTACCTGCTTAGTACTACCACTTGACTTAGATTTTCAATAAACGAAACACTATTAATTACCTTTATTGAATTTCCCTGAGTGCACCAGCATTTCTGATTCCGTGAACCGAGTGCAAGTTTAGCTCAAAATTTAACATCATTTTATTCTTTTATTTAACTTAATAAAAATTTTGTACAATCTCTCTCTTTCTCTCTCACACACACACAAACACACAAAATAAAAAAATAAATGAACAATTTATAAATATGTAAATAATACTGTTTTTTAATTTATAGGAAAGAGAGTCTGTTACATGGTACTCTTTTTTTCCTATAAAAGAGATTCAAGAAATTCAGACACTTTTGAAACAAGTGCATTCAGTACCAAAGTTTCGAGCATTTAAAAATTATCATGAAGAAAAAAATGATCATATTGATCAGCGCCCTCTATCATTTATGGCTGTCTTCACTAGCACAATATGATGAAATTCATGGACACCGTCACAATCATGTTGAGACAGACTCTGACGTCAAATACATTAACCCTTTGTAACTCAACACTTCCTCTTTTCTCCCGGACCATTACATACCTGTCATCATTGACAGTTGCCAGAGAGGGAGATTCCCGCACGCCCTACGTGTCCCACCCCGAAACACACACACACACACACACACACACACACACACACACACACTATTTTTAGGCTTTGGAAAGTAACGCCTTGGTTAGAAATGTGTTGTTAACAGTTTGCTATAGTAAAATACTTTGACTATACAAAATGATGTAGAAAAATCATATAGGCAATTAAGAAATTTATTACATTCAAATTCAAGTCTTTTAATGCTTCAAGAATTTCAAACTTGGTCACACTAACAGCTTGTTTTAATTAATAATTAAAACAAGTCAATTTTTGCTCTCCAATATTTCAGTCTCCGTTATTTTTATGTGGTTTTCATCGGGCATTCAGCTTTTTGCACACCTGAGGTAGAGGTGACACTCACGTCGCTAGCCCAACTTTCTATATTACTGGAACATTTTTGAAATATTGTTGAGATTTCTTTGTAAAGTCCTAAGTATCTCACTTCGTAAAAATAAATCCATTTTTTAATTTAAAAAAATTCTGTCCTTCAAACTGCAATCTGCACTACTATGGAGACAGTTCAGCAAAGCAAGAAAACGCATTCATTAGCACTTCTGTTTTATTTTTTTTTTTCTAATGTATTTTCTGGTTAGTCGCGCAAATAGACCTTAGTGCATAAATGAAAATGTCGGCAAACATACTTGATGTGAAAATTAATCGCTGACAGTTTGTGTAGTTCAAAAATTGCAAACTTTGACTCCACGTAGATTCTGTCGGCACTTAATGTTCCATTTGTAACTTTTTTTAGTTCCTTTCGTAGCGTTGAAGATTTGCCAGTCAATTTTCCAGTGCTGCGTTTTTAGTAATGGCGCTCTTTCTCAATAGACGACATCTTTAAAATTCATCTTTGTGAATTACTATAGTTGAAACATACGGTAATTATCTAAGTAAAAAAGATGAATCTGTACAGTTTTTTAGAGACAAAAATTGTAAAAGTTTGTATAACCTGGCGTGTTAAAGTTAAAGGACAATAGTAAACACGCTCTTGAACTCAATTTCCCCGACTCTCCCAAACCTTTTATACCATCATCATACCATCCCCCATCATTTTTGTGCTGTTTTATTTCAGCATATTTCCTTTTAATCTAACTTTCTCTACTGAATAGTTTGTCGACATTTAATTTAACTAAAATAGCATATTGTCATTTCCAATGACTTATTAGTTTCTTTATGAACATTTCATCCCCCTCCCAGTCTCGCGTTATGTCTTCACTAACACAATCGGCTGATATTTGTGGAGTCCGTCACAATCAGGGTTGAGACAGTATCAAAATCAACACACTGCAGCATCTGGCAACCCTCTACCAGGACCATAGATTGATTTTTACCTAGATATTCACAGATGCATCTCTGGTTAAATAGATGGCTAATCTCTGTACTGTAAAAGCAAAAAATGTCCACAGCACAATAACTGCGGCCTTGGTAAGAGGGAAGCCTATGGCTCATTTCCCGTATTAACTGAGATTGTTCATTTGAAATGTCTTCACGGTGACAGAGAACATACATGTATCTTATGTAAACGAGAAGGATAAAGTGGTTAAAACGAGTGAGAAAGGGAGGGGAAGAGCAGAAAGTTAAAAACAGGTTTATTCGAGACATTAATATAATAGAAAAACAAATTAATTCAGTTATAAACAGGAACATCTTTATGGATGATTAAATTACTCACAAATATCTTAGAACGTATGTAGGAGATAGTTATTGTGTGTGTGTGTGGGGGGGGGGGGTATTATCATCATTATTGTCAGGGACAAAATGCAAAGAAATCACAGCTGCCATATTAAAAAGATTAAAACGGTGATAAACGAAAGTATTAGGTGTAAAGATTTACGTTCTACTAAAGCCTAGGTTACATTTTTCACAGACGCAGTACGATGATATAGAAATCTATTTTCCATATTTTTGTACTGTAAGTGTCTATGGGCTACCATGCTTACGTTCGGTACGGGCGCCATACCATTTCTCCCACATGACTTTGAGGTTAAAGCCTAGGTCCCAACTACGTTTTGGACGCACGGCTTTTAGGTTCCTTAGGACGTTCCTTTTAGGACGTAGCTAGATCGCAGGGAAGAAATCAAGTACATTGGTGAAAAGATTCTACGTGCTGTTTGCGTCCTCCAAAAGTCGCACGATGGACGTGCTCCTCACGCACGAACTCCCACGTTTTCCCCATTTTTTGGGCCGTAGACCACACGTAGCAGCCCGTACGTTCGGTTGGGACCTAGGCTTAAGTAACGGACGCCGCACGGGTAGGGGCATATGGACACCATACGGACATCGTATATACGACAAATCTAACCCAAGATTGGATATTTGGTAAATTTTAACTATATTTATCCGGGAATTATGTGTGCAATTTCAGAAAGATAGGAGGGTGTATCCTCTATTTTGGTAGCGGGCAGTATGGTGTGGTGCTGAATATCGTGTGAGTTTGTTTGAGTTAGAGCAGCGTCTCGATTGTATTGTTGACAATAGAAATCTCTACCAGGGCCATACGGAGAATTTTTCATTAATATTTCACAGATTTTTTTTCTGACCAATTCTGCACCATTTTTTGTGCTGTCCAGCGAGAAACTTTGCTAACAAAAATAATAAAACGCCAGCCCAACCCCCAGCCGACCCAAGGTCATATTGGCTGCCCTCCTCACCATCGGGTCCGTGACAGAATATAACATATTTGTATGGTATGATCTATTAGTGTATTCATTACGGACAGGAGCGATGCATAAATTTTATTTGAGTTTCTTAGCAATGCTGTCATATTCAGTTTCTAGATTTAATACATATGTAATACATGTGTGTGACTTGCCAGTTAACGAACTTTTTTATTAGTTCTTAACGGTTGTTAACTGAGATGACAGGTGAGAGTTATCGTTTGAGTCTGGATTGAGGTCGTCTTCTTACCAGACCTTCAGGGGCACACTAATATATTCAATCTCAGCTCAGTTCAACCGGTCGAGGGACGACGAGTGGGGAGCCGTGTGAGAGGCGGAGAGACCATTACAGGATTAAGCGGTTTCCCTTTCATGTGGGTCTTTGTAGACCTGGGCTCCTCTCGATGTGAATGCTCCCTCAGATAACGTTTAGCTCACGATCCCAGCGACAGATAACCGCAGCTCTGGAATCATGTCCATGGATTCTGCCTTCAACTTGTCCCAAACCACAGACTAATAGGACTAGGCAGCTCACCACACTGTGTATCTGCCTAGGGGATAACGCCGTCGAAACACTGTCGTTGTTCTTCTTCCTTAACGTCTGCCCAAATCGGACAAGATCTAAAGATTTTGTTCCTGTGATACAGCATTTACATATTTAGACTGATGTGGGGGTGTCTGGACACAGTAACATATTTTCTATTTCGCGGTCAGATTCTAATGCTGTTTGTCACGACAATTGGTGACGGTATAATTAGACCTTGCACTAAGGCGCCGTCACACCTAGCGTAAAAGAAGCGCGTATGAGTATGATATATACACCATGCATGCAATTTGTAAGGGATACGTTCCATACGCTGCAAGTTCGTCATTATTACGTTGCGTACACTCTATACATACTCTGCCTATACGTCTTGTGTCTGTAGTAGTACGTTGCATACACTCTATGCATACTCTGCCTATACGTCTTGTCTCTCCAGTATCACGGGAAAAAAGAAAGTCGATCACTAATGTAAATATATTTACTGGGAGAAATCTGATGGGAGAGTGGTCTTTATCTATTCTCTTTCTTTCCAATTTTATTGCACAATTATTATCTTTCCAAGCTTCTTTGGTTAAGGAATACTGCGTGAAATAAAGACTAGCAAAAGAAGAATCTTCTCAATGCGCCCAAATGCTGTACGATGTGACAAGATTATCAGCAAGACAAAACCTGACAGCTGTGAGTTCAGTTGGCACGGGTGTAAGTGATTATACATTTTTTGTATTACTTCTGGTAGGAACGCACAGCTACCAGTCAGTCATAGGCATATTCAGTGCTTGACAGCGTGTTTCGTCTACCACCTGCAGCTCAAGGATGGCTCTAACAGCACTTTAGCAGCAGAATCTGTATTTTACTATTGGGCCACACTTATGTAATTTCATGGACAACATCATTTGGAGACCTCAAAGCCTATGTCAGAAGGCAAAAAAAAAAAAAAACAAAAACAAAAATGCTGCTAATATAAAGTAATGCACAGATGGAAATTAAGCACATGGAACCACAGAAAACAGTATACCAAACAAACAAAGCATCATTATTGTTGCTAAGAACACTAAAGAGTCAGGAGCCATCTGATATATCTCAGTACATTTGGTCCACTTTTATCTACTTCAAACCAGATAGAGCAACCCAACTGGGAAATGGACTGTCCAAACTTCAGGCCACCATTTACCTCCAATCCTTCTCATTTCTCTTACTGATGTAAAAAATGTGGATGCTTACCTGAATAGGATGACTTTGAAGATGCCTGAACGCTAGTTGCTATCTACTAGCAGTCTCTTTTATACTGCATCATTTATCTTTTTTTATTGAGTACAGGCAAAAATAAATGCACATGCAATGTTTATTCACGAAAATGAATCAGAGCAGAGATACAGGGTTACCACTTAATATGGAATTTTTTTTTTTGGCGAGTAAATTTTCTACAAAATATATAATTTCTCTCTAACTACTTAGAATCCAAAGCTGAGGTGTCACTCCATGTGTAGCCAGGTGTGTTAACTAATTACCACACAACTCTCGAAACAATTGATGCATGCAGTTGCATGTTCTGTGGTAATAAATGTGAGGGGTGGTCTTTTCGGCAATTTCTGCCCTTGTATAAAAACGCATGGGTTTGGTCAATCTTTGGAGTGTGTTTAGAGAAGCAATAAAGGGATCGCTCTGAAACTTGACAGGTACCTTAGTGAAGATATGGTTCGACAGCTAAGCAACGCAGCTTACTATGGGATTCTTGCTCTCAGAGAAAATGGCCAGAAACGGACAGCCATTGCCAGGTAATTCAACATTTATCAGGAACCGATTGTGAAGTCCTCCAAAGAAATGCTGCAACAGGGGCACCTACTCCAATACCTCGACCAGGGTGTCCGTGTATCACACCAAGAAGACAGGATCGCCTTCTCCTTAGAGGACGCTGTGCTGGTCGTACAAAGACAACCAGTGTCCTCAGAAAAGAGAGTCAGAATGTCATTAAAACGCCCGTTTCAAGGTCCCACGTGAACAAGAGATTTCTGCAAGCCGGTTATTTTGCACGAAGGCCAGAAGGGAAACCACTATTAACAGCAGGTCATATACAGCGACGTCTGCAATGGGCTGGGGACCACGTGTGAGGCCAAATATGGATTTTTTAGGGTTGATCGTCGAATCCGTGTCCACCGACGTGTATGAGGGGCATAAAACAATGATTGTGTACTGCCTAGGGTGCAAGCAGGGGATGGTAACGTCTCTGTTTGAGGAGCATTTCATGTCGGTGCCAAGAACCAGTTGGTTTTTCTAGGAGGCAACCTCATCCAGGATTCCTACAGAGACATTCTACAGCAAACAATGCTTTGATTGGTAAGAGTCATCTGCAGGAACAACTTTGTGTACCAAGACGACTGCGCAACCCCACATCGAGGCCGCAGAATCAGTTTTTCTTCAAAACCAATGGGTTCAGCAACTGCCCTGGCCTGCAAACTCTCCAGATATGAACCCAATTGAAAATCTGTGGGCGGAAGTAACTCCCAGAATTAATAGCTATGGTCCTCGGCCGGTAAATAGTGATGAACTGCGACAGGCAAATATCACTGCGTGGAATGATATCCCCACCCAAACTCTAAAAACGTGTCACGGTATGCCATGTAGGATGAGGGCGCTGCAAGCGGCTGCTGGAGGTCATACCCGCAATTACTGACTTTTCATGATTTACTGTAGTGAGTTCTTTGACTGTGTAACATATCACTGTCCGGAGGCTATCATTTTCTTTACTATCTTATCTTAAAATTTATACTGACATCAAGCTGTTGATATGGTTTTCTGGGGGTGTTCCTTTCTTTTGAATGGCATCTTATGTCAGATTTGATATTATTGACCAAAATATATCACAACAGAAGACTGTATGTTATTATCACTCAGTGACATACTTTTTTAATGACTCAAGCCAAATAAAAATTTAACCAGCACTCAAAAATAACAATGATAAAAAATATTCCATATTAAGTAGTAACCCTGTAGAATAAATAAGAAATAGGTAACGATATTCTCTCCCACATCCTTTTTTAACACTAGAACTAAACTGATTTGAAGCTCTTGTATTGGTTTCAAATTTCCAACTATATAAAAAAGCTTCCAAAACCCCATTCAAATATCGTAATAGAGATGGAATTTATCAAAAGTTATGTAGAAAACATAATGATGGCCCATGTTCTCTGTGAAGAATTTACTTTATTGGTTATTTTTCGTGATAATGCATAAAAAGTTTGGTATTCCTAACCCAAAATTGTTACCCCTGTACAACGCATGGCTGATTCTAAGGCCAATATTGGTTGAAGGCTGGAAAGCCAACCAGAAGCTTTGTGCCAAGGTTGGCACATCATTGTACAGACTTTGGCCCACTGTCATTGTCCAACCATGAAATGCCAACTTCCACCACTGTGCCAACGTTGGCATAACTATGCACAAACTTTGGCCCACTGTCATTGCACAACCATAGGCATCAAGCCTTGGGCCAACCACATGCCAATGTTGGATTTCTGACGGTTTTGGATGCCAAAGTGGGCCCCAATGATATATGCTAAACATTTCTTCATTAGGTCATCGTATAGGGCCGATAGAGCCATATACAAAATAATCTTTTACATTCAATGTCTTCTCTAGTCTTCTACAGTTTCCAGTCAGCAATCTTGAGATGAAGGGTAAAACCCTTCAATCATGTAAAGGTTTCCATCACTATTTATTGACACTTAACCATCCTAAAGAATGGTGAGACGGCTGTGATTAATTAGATCAATGAAGAGGCACATTAATCACACAAAGTCATAAACAAGAATTTGGACCTCGAAGACACATTAAAACTTTTTTACTTTCAATAATGATCCACCTATCAAAAAGTTTACGTTACATTACATTGGCGGGTCACTTTATAACGTGATATGTCAAAAGTGCACATGTGTATCACACAATTGAGAAAGTGTTGAAACCTATGAACAATGTCCTTTCCCTACCCTCTTTCTTGGTGATTTAAGTGAACCTCTATCAGTCACACATCTCACTTAGTATGAAATAAACTCCCCAAAACACAATTAAAACAATGCAGTGTAGACAAAAAATTATCATACACACCTATACTATACAACTTAAGATGTTGATACAGACCCAGGACCAATATTTGCAGCCTTGGTACTTTTGTAAGTTAAAAATTTTCAAAATATATTTATCAAATTTATCATAGAATATGTTTCAGTATTAATTATAGATTTACAGTGATTTTGATGTAAGGGAGAATTATTTTGCATTTGCTTTTATATTTTAAGTCATAAAAGCTAACTCGTCCGTGAGTTCAGTGGGCACGGGTGTAAGTGATTATACATTTCTTGCATTATTTCTGGTAGGAACGCACAGCTACCAGTCAGTCATAGGCATATGCAGTGCCTGACATTTTGTTTGTTTACCACCTGCAGCTCAAGGATGGCTCTAACAGCACTTAAAACAGCACTGAACAATAGCAGCAGAATCTGTATTTTACTATTAGGCCACATTTATTTCATTTCATGAACAACATCGTTTGGAGACCTCGAAGCCTACGTTAGAAGGCAAAAAAATATGCTGCTTATGTAAAGTAATGCACAGATGGAAATTACGCACATGGAACCACAGAAAACAGTATACCAAACAAACAAAGCATCATTATTGTTGCTGAGAACACTAAAGAGTCGGGAGCCATCTGCTTTATCTCAGTACATTTGGTCCACTTTTGTCTACTTCAAACCAAACAGAGCAACCCAACTGGCAAGTGGACTGTCCAAACTTCAGGCCACCATTTACCTTCAATCCTTCTCATTTCTCTTACTGATGTAAAAAATGTGCATGCTTACCTGAATAGGATGACTTTGAAGATGCCAGAACGCTAGTTGCTCGCTACTAGCAGTCTCTTTTATACTACATTTATTTTTTTAAAATCTTTTTTATTGAGTACAGGCAAAAATAAATGCACATGCATGAAAATGAATCAGAGCAGAGTTAGAATAAATATGAAATGTAATAACGATTTTCTCTCCCACATCCCTTTTTAACACTGGAAATGAACTGATTTGAAGCTCTTGTATTGGTTCTAAATTTTCTACTATATAAAAATGCTCCCAAAATCCCATTTGATTATCGTAATAGAGATGGAATTTACCAAAAGATAAATGTAGAAAACATAATGAAGGCCCGTGTTCTCTGTGAAGAATTTACTTTATTGGTTAATTTTCGTGATAATGCATAAAAAGTTTGAATTCCTAGCCCAAGATTGGTACCCCTGTACAACGCATGGCTGGTTCTAAGGCCAATATTGGTTGAAGGCTGGAAAGCCAACCAGAAGCTTTGTGCCAAGGGTGGCGCATCATTGTGCAGACTTTGGCCCACTGTCATTGTCCAACCATGAAATGCCAACTTCCACCACTGTGCCAACGTTGGCATAACTATGCACAAACTTTGGCCCACTGTCATTGCACAACCATAGGCATCAAGCCTTGGGCCAACCACATGCCAATGTTGGATTTCTGACGGTTTTGGATGCCAAAGTGGGCCCCAATGATATATGCTAAACATTTCTTCTTTAGGTCATCGTATAGGGCCGATAGAGCCATATACAAAATAATCTTTTAAATTCAATGTCTTCTCTAGTCTTCTACAGCTTCCAGTCAGCAATCTTGAGATGAAGGGTAAAACCCTTCAATTATGTAAAGGTTTCCATCACTATTTATTGACACTTAACCATCCTAAGGAATGGTGAGACGGCTGTGATTAATTAGATCAATGAAGAGGCACATTAATCACACAAAGTCATAAACAAGAATTTGGACCTCGAAGACACATTAAAACTTTTTTACTTTCAATAATGATCCATCTATCAAAAAGTTTACGTTACATAACATTGGCGGGTCACTTTATAACGTGATATGTCAAAAGTGCACATGTGTATCACACAATTGAGAAAGTGTTGAAACCTATGAACAATGTCCTTTCCCTACCCTCTTTCTTGGTGATTTAAGTGAACCTCTATCAGTCACACATCTCACTTAGTATGAAATAAACTCCCCAAAACACAATTAAAACAATGCAGTGTAGACAAAAAATTATCATACACACCTATACTATACAACATAAGATGTTGATACAGACCCAGGACCAATATTTGCAGCCTTGGTACTTTTGTAAGTTAAAAATTTTCAAAATATATTTATCAAATTTATCATAAAATATGTTTCAGTATTAATTATAGATTTACAGTGATTTTGATGTAAGGGAGAATTATTTTGCATTTGCTTTTATATTTTAAGTCATAAAAGCTAACTCGTCCGTGAGTTCAGTGGGCACGGGTGTAAGTGATTATACATTTCTTGCATTACTTCTGGTAGGAACGCACAGCTACCAGTCAGTCATAGGCATATGCAGTGCCTGACAGTGTGTTTCGTTTACCACCTGCAGCTCAAGGATGGCTCTAACAGCACTTAAAACAGCACTGAACAATAGCAGCAGAATCTGTATTTTACTATTAGGCCACATTTATTTCATTTCATGAACAACATCGTTTGAAGATCTCAAAGCCTACGTTAGAAGGCAAAAAAATATGCTGCTTATGTAAAGTAATGCACAGATGGAAATTACGCACATGGAACCACAGAAAACAGTATACCAAACAAACAAAGCATCATTATTGTTGCTGAGAACACTAAAGAGTCGGGAGCCATCTGCTTTATCTCAGTACATTTGGTCCACTTTTGTCTACTTCAAACCAAACAGAGCAACCCAACTGGCAAGTGGACTGTCCAAACTTCAGGCCACCATTTACCTTCAATCCTTCTCATTTCTCTTACTGATGTAAAAAATGTGCATGCTTACCTGAATAGGATGACTTTGAAGATGCCAGAACGCTAGTTGCTCGCTACTAGCAGTCTCTTTTATACTACATTTATTTTTTTAAAATCTTTTTTATTGAGTACAGGCAAAAATAAATGCACATGCATGAAAATGAATCAGAGCAGAGTTAGAATAAATATGAAATGTAATAACGATTTTCTCTCCCACATCCCTTTTTAACACTGGAAATGAACTGATTTGAAGCTCTTGTATTGGTTCTAAATTTTCTACTATATAAAAATGCTCCCAAAATCCCATTTGATTATCGTAATAGAGATGGAATTTACCAAAAGATAAATGTAGAAAACATAATGAAGGCCCGTGTTCTCTGTGAAGAATATACTTTATTGGTTAATTTTCGTGATAATGCATAAAAAGTTTGAATTCCTAGCCCAAGATTGGTACCCCTGTACAACGCATGGCTGGTTCTAAGGCCAATATTGGTTGAAGGCTGGAAAGCCAACCAGAAGCTTTGTGCCAAGGGTGGCGCATCATTGTGCAGACTTTGGCCCACTGTCATTGTCCAACCATGAAATGCCAACTTCCACCACTGTGCCAACGTTGGCATAACTATGCACAAACTTTGGCCCACTGTCATTGCACAACCATAGGCATCAAGCCTTGGGCCAACCACATGCCAATGTTGGATTTCTGACGGTTTTGGATGCCAAAGTGGGCCCCAATGATATACAGGGTTACCACTTAATATGGAATATTATTTTTTGGCGAGTAAATTTTCTACAAAATATTTAATTTCTCTCTAACTACTTTAAATCCAAAACTGAGGTGTCACTCCATGTGTAGCCAGGTGTGTTACCTAATTACCACACAACTCTCGAAACAATTGATGCATGCAGCTGCATGTTCTGTGGTCAGAAATGTGAGGGGTGGTCTTTTCGGCAATTTCTGCCCTTGTATAAAAACGCATGGGTTTGGTCAAATTTTGGAGTGTATTTAGAGAAGCAACAAAGGGATCGCTCTGAAACTTGACAGGTACCTTAGTGAAGATATGGTTCGATAGCTAAGCAACGCAGCTTACTATGGGATTCTCGCTCTCAGAGAAAATGGCCAGAAACGGACAGTCATTGCCAGGTAATTCAAGATTTATCAGGAACCGTTTGTAAAGTCCTCCAAAGAAATGCTGCAACAGGGGCACCTTCTCCAATACCTCGACCAGGGTGCCCGCGTATCACACCAAAAAGACAGGATCGCCTTCTCCTTAGAGGACGCCGTGCTGGTCGTACAAAGACAACCAGTGTCCTCAGAAAAGAGAGGCAGAATGTCATTCAAACGCCCGTTTCAAGGTCCCTCGTGAACAAGAGATTACTGAAAGCCGGTTATTTTGCACGAAGGCCAGTAGGGAAACCACTGTTAACAGCAGGTCATATACAGCGACGTCTGCAATGGGCTGTGAACCACGTGCATTTGCAGCCAAAACCTTGGAATCACGTCGTTTTCAGTGATTAGGCCAGATATGGATTTTTTAGGGTTGATGGTCGAATCCGTGTCCACCGACGTGTACGAGGGGCATAAAACGATGATTGTGTACTGCCTAGGGTGCAAGCAGGGGATGGTAACGTCTCAGTTTGGGGCGCATTTCATGTCGGTGTCCAGAACCAGTTGGTTTTTCTAGGAGGCAACCTCATCCAGGATTCCTACAGAGACATATTACGGCAAACAATGCCTCGATTGGTAAGAGTCATCTTCAGGAACAACTTTGTGTACCAGGACGACTGGGCAACCCCACATCGAGGCCGCAGAATCACTGTTTTTCTTCAAAACCAATGGGTTCAGCAACTGCCCTGGCCTGCAAACTCTCCAGATATGAACCCAATTGAAAAACTTGGGACAAAAATAACGCACAGAATTAATAGCTATGGTCATCGGCCGGTAAATAGTGATGAACTGCAACAGGCAAATATCACTGCGTGGAATGATATCCCCATCCAAACTCTAAAAAACGTGTCACAGGGTATGCCATGTAGGATGAGGGCGCTGCAAGCGGCTGCTGGAGGTCATACTCGCAGTTACTGACTTTTCATGATTTACTGTAGTGAGTTCTTTGACTGTGTAACATATCACTGTCCGGAGGCTATCATTTTCTTTAATATCTTATCTTAAAGTTAATACTGACATCAAACTGTTGATATGGTTTTCTGGGGGTGTTCCTTTCTTTTGAATGGCATCTTATGTCAGATTTGATATCATTGACCAAAATATCTCACAACAGAAGACTGGATGTTTTTATCACTCAGTGACATATTTTTTTAATGACTCAAGCCAAAAAATTAATCAGCACCCAAAAATAACAATGATAAAAAATATTCCATATTAAGTAGCAACCCTGTATGCTAAACATTTCTTCTTTAGGTCATCGTATAGGGCCGATAGAGCCATATACAAAATAATCTTTTAAATTCAATGTCTTCTCTAGTCTTCTACAGCTTCCAGTCAGCAATCTTGAGATGAAGGGTAAAACCCTTCAATTATGTAAAGGTTTCCATCACTATTTATTGACACTTAACCATCCTAAGGAATGGTGAGACGGCTGTGATTAATTAGATCAATGAAGAGGCACATTAATCACACAAAGTCATAAACAAGAATTTGGACCTCGAAGACACATTAAAACTTTTTTACTTTCAATAATGATCCATCTATCAAAAAGTTTACGTTACATAACATTGGCGGGTCACTTTATAACGTGATATGTCAAAAGTGCACATGTGTATCACACAATTAAGAAAGTGTTGAAACCTATGAACAATGTCCTTTCCCTACCCTCTTTCTTGGTGATTTAAGTGAACCTCTATCAGTCACACATCTCACTTAGTATGAAATAAACTCCCCAAAACACAATTAAAACAATGCAGTGTAGACAAAAAATTATCATACACACCTATACTATACAACATAAGATGTTGATACAGACCCAGGACCAATATTTGCAGCCTTGGTACTTTTGTAAGTTAAAAATTTTCAAAATATATTTATCAAATTTATCATAAAATATGTTTCAGTATTAATTATAGATTTACAGTGATTTTGATGTAAGGGAGAATTATTTTGCATTTGCTTTTATATTTTAAGTCATAAAAGCTAACTCGTCCGTGAGTTCAGTGGGCACGGGTGTAAGTGATTATACATTTCTTGCATTACTTCTGGTAGGAACGCACAGCTACCAGTCAGTCATAGGCATATGCAGTGCCTGACAGTGTGTTTCGTTTACCACCTGCAGCTCAAGGATGGCTCTAACAGCACCTAAAACAGCACTGAACAATAGCAGCAGAATCTGTATTTTACTATTAGGCCACATTTATTTCATTTCATGAACAACATCGTTTGAAGATCTCAAAGCCTACGTTAGAAGGCAAAAAAATATGCTGCTTATGTAAAGTAATGCACAGATGGAAATTACGCACATGGAACCACAGAAAACAGTATACCGAACAAACAAAGCATCATTATTGTTGCTGAGAACACTAAAGAGTCGGGAGCCATCTGCTTTATCTCAGTACATTTGGTCCACTTTTGTCTACTTCAAACCAAACAGAGCAACCCAACTGGCAAGTGGACTGTCCAAACTTCAGGCCACCATTTACCTTCAATCCTTCTCATTTCTCTTACTAATGTAAAAAATGTGCATGCTTACCTGAATAGGATGACTTTGAAGATGCCAGAACGCTAGTTGCTCGCTACTAGCAGTCTCCTTTATACTACATTTATTTTTTTAAAATCTTTTTTATTGAGTACAGGCAAAAATAAATGCACATGCATGAAAATGAATCAGAGCAGAGTTAGAATAAATATGAAATGTAATAACGATTTTCTCTCCCACATCCCTTTTTAACACTGGAAATGAACTGATTTGAAGCTCTTGTATTGGTTTTAAATTTTCTACTATATAAAAATGCTCCCAAAATCCCATTTGATTATCGTAATAGAGATGGAATTTACCAAAAGATAAATGTAGAAAACATAATGAAGGCCCGTGTTCTCTGTGAAGAATATACTTTATTGGTTAATTTTCGTGATAATGCATAAAAAGTTTGAATTCCTAGCCCAAGATTGGTACCCCTGTACAACGCATGGCTGGTTCTAAGGCCAATATTGGTTGAAGGCTGGAAAGCCAACCAGAAGCTTTGTGCCAAGGGTGGCGCATCATTGTGCAGACTTTGGCCCACTGTCATTGTCCAACCATGAAATGCCAACTTCCACCACTGTGCCAACGTTGGCATAACTATGCACAAACTTTGGCCCACTGTCATTGCACAACCATAGGCATCAAGCCTTGGGCCAACCACATGCCAATGTTGGATTTCTGACGGTTTTGGATGCCAAAGTGGGCCCCAATGATATATACTAAACATTTCTTCTTTAGGTCATCGTATAGGGCCGATAGAGCCATATACAAAATAATCTTTTAAATTCAATGTCTTCTCTAGTCTTCTACAGCTTCCAGTCAGCAATCTTGAGATGAAGGGTAAAACCCTTCAATCATGTAAAGGATTCCACCACTATTTATTGACACTTAACCATCCTAAGGAATGGTGAGACGGCTGTGATTAATTAGATCAATGCAGAGGCACATTAATCACACAAAGTCATAAACAAGAATTTGGACCTCGAAGACTAATTAAAACTTTTTTACTCTCAATAATGATCCACCTATCAAAAAGTTTACGTTACATTACATTGGCGGGTCACTTTATAACGTGATATGTCAAAAGTGCACATGTGTATCACACAATTGAGAAAGTGTTGAAACCTATTAACAATGTCCTTTCCCTACCCTCTTTCTTGGTGATTTAAGTGAACCTCTATCAGTCACACATCTCACTTAGTATGAAATAAACTCCCCAAACACAATTAAAACAATGCAGTGTAGACAAAAAATTATCATACACACCTATACTATACAACATAAGATGTTGATACAGACCCAGGACCAATATTTGCAGCCTTGGTACTTTTGTAAGTTAAAAATTTTCAAAATATATTTATCAAATTTATCATAGAATATGTTTCAGTATTAATTATAGATTTACAGTGATTTTGATGTAAGGGAGAATTATTTTGCATTTGCTTTTATATTTTAAGTCATAAAAGCTAACTCGTCCGTGAGTTCAGTGGGCACGGGTGTAAGTGATTATACATTTCTTGCATTACTTCTGGTAGGAACGCACAGCTACCAGTCAGTCATAGGCATATTCAGTGCCTGACAGTGTGTTTCGTCTACCACCTGCAGCTCAAGGATGGCTCTAACAGCACTTAAAACAGCACTGAACAATAGCAGCAGAATCTGTATTTTACTATTAGGCCACATTTATTTCATTTCACAAACAACATCGTTTGGAGACCTCGAAGCCTACGTTAGAAGGCAAAAAAATATGCTGCTTATGTAAAGTAATGCACAGATGGAAATTACGCACATGGAACCACAGAAAACAGTATACCAAACAAACAAAGCATCATTATTGTTGCTGAGAACACTAAAGAGTCAGGAGCCATCTGATATATCTCAGTACATTTGGTCCACTTTTGTCTACTTCAAACCAAACAGAGCAACCCAACTGGCAAGTGGACCAAACTTCAGGCCACCATTTACCTTCAATCCTTCTCATTTCTCTTACTGATGTAAAAAATGTGCATGCTTACCTGAATAGGATGACTTTGAAGATGCCAGAACGCTAGTTGCTCGCTACTAGCAGTCTCTTTTATACTACATTTATTTTTTAAAATCTTTTTTATTGAGTACAGGCAAAAATAAATGCACATGCATGAAAATGAATCAGAGCAGAGTTAGAATAAATATGAAATGTAATAACGATTTTCTCTCCCACATCCCTTTTTAACACTGGAAATGAACTGATTTGAAGCTCTTGATTTGGTTTTAAATTTTCTACTACAGACTTGACATTTAATATGGAATATTTTTTCCAAATCATTTTTCATCAGTTTTTTTCCTATTTTGCAGACTGATAAATGAAAATAAGGATTAAAATCGTGTTTTAATAACTTTTAATTATCTCTTTGATGTCATTGTGACATCAGTTCATCAATGGAATTCGCCAGAAAAGCAAACAAAAACACATTGCCTATTCTATGTCATACGACAACCATTAAAAGGGATATTTTGGACCTCCATATTTTCCAAATTATTGTCTGTAAAAGAGTTAAACGCTCCACAAAAGACCCTCATGTCAGTTTCTAGTCACAGTAAAGGTCGCTGTTACGCCTGACTTCTTCTGGCTGCTACTAGCGCTCTCAAGTGGCAAGGTATTCCTTGGGATAGGTTTTTAAAGTTTAATCTGGAATAACATTCCATGCATCGGTCAAAATCTGCCCAATTTGGTCCAATATTGTTGTAGGATATGTAGGCCATTGATTCGG
Source organism: Lingula anatina (assembly GCF_051362555.1). Lineage (NCBI taxonomy): Eukaryota > Metazoa > Brachiopoda > Lingulata > Lingulida > Lingulidae > Lingula > Lingula anatina. Next base: position 20,266,190 of record NC_141771.1, on the reverse strand, counting down.
AGAGTAATGGCCTACCAACATATTGTCTCTGTGGTTCAAATATGGCGATTTTGATGACCAAGGTAGCTGCTCATTCCCTTGGTTCTGTAAGTAAACTGCTATTAAAAGTGCTCTGTGTGAACCGGCAATCTCACCATGCAACCTAAAATTGTTCCTAAGTTGTCCCCTATCAAATGATAGCCAAGTGGTTCCCAGATTATTTCTTTAATTGATCTGATTCAGGTTTTCGTCAATGACTACCATTGGTGTTTTGGCACCAATGTGGTATCCACTCCAAATACTGAAGCTGTTAATGACCTTAGTCACTTTAGACGCGGCACACGCTTCGTCGTTGGCCTCTTCTGGATGTCTGTAAACTCTGTTTTGACTGTTGAGCGGTACAGGTGAAATCTGACCTCAATAAAGAAAGCCACGAGATTTCAGTGTTCAACCCAGAAACAGCCAAGGTCCTCAATTCAAAAGAGAAACATACAACGATGTTTTGCTGTTTACAGTGGGTTCCTCGGAGGTCGTCTGGTATTCAAACCTGCTAAAACCAGTTTGGTGTTCGCTAAGGGCCTTGAAAAATGCGTTTTGGTGGTAATTTACCCCTCATTCTGAACGGACTTGGTGGTTTTTGTTTATTTGCAACAGCATATCCCGAAAGACAGTGGGTCCTGTACCCTGGTGGTAACATTTCAATACATTGGGTGTGGCCTCTGTGTAGGTACATCAGTCTGGGCATTACTCTGTAAAACAGTGCGGACCGTTTCGTTTGGCGCAATTGCCTACCTGGCAATGCCTGTCTTTTTCCCGCCATTCTGCCACAGATTAACAAATTTGTAGAGCACTGCATAGCTCATTTTACACACTGCAAACCCGACGACTTGCTTGCAAAATTTCAAATTTTTCTATGCAGTAGTTGCCGACATATGGATACTTTTTTGACAGAACCATGCTTTGTCAAAGCCTAGCTTTGAACTGCCCAAAGGAGCACTACCCAATCAAATCACTGCATATTACATAATGCAGCAGCGCAACAAACCTGGTAATCACTTAATTGGTAGCGACACACCTGACTACACACTTCTCCATTCACATATCTTCTATGAGATCGGAGTTTGTGAAAAAAAAAACGCATTTTCACCTAGGCGTACATTCGAAACTGAAATATTCCATATTAAATGTCAAGTCTGTATATAAAAAAAGCTACCAAAATCCCATTCAACTATCGTAATAGAGATGGAATTTACCAAAAGATAAATGTAGAAAACATAATGAAGGCCCGTGTTCTCTGTGAAGAATATACTTTATTGGTTAATTTTCGTGATAATGCATAAAAAGTTTGAATTCCTAGCCCAAGATTGGTACCCCTGTACAACGCATGGCTGGTTCTAAGGCCAATATTGGTTGAAGGCTGGAAAGCCAACCAGAAGCTTTGTGCCAAGGGTGGCGCATCATTGTGCAGACTTTGGCCCACTGTCATTGTCCAACCATGAAATGCCAACTTCCACCACTGTGCCAACGTTGGCATAACTATGCACAAACTTTGGCCCACTGTCATTGCACAACCATAGGCATCAAGCCTTGGGCCAACCACATGCCAATGTTGGATTTCTGACGGTTTTGGATGCCAAAGTGGGCCCCAATGATATATGCTAAACATTTCTTCTTTAGGTCATCGTATAGGGCCGATAGAGCCATACACAAAATAATCTTTTAAATTCAATGTCTTCTCTAGTCTTCTACAGCTTCCAGTCAGCAATCTTGAGATGAAGGGTAAAACCCTTCAATCATGTAAAGGTTTCCATCACTATTTATTGACACTTAACCATCCTAAGGAATGGTGAGACGGCTGTGATTAATTAGATCAATGAAGAGGCACATTAATCACACAAAGTCATAAACAAGAATTTGGACCTCGAAGACTAATTAAAACTTTTTTACTTTCAATAATGATCCACCTATCAAAAAGTTTACGTTACATTACATTGGCGGGTCACTTTATAACGTGATATGTCAAAAGTGCACATGTGTATCACACAATTGAGAAAGTGTTGAAACCTATGAACAATGTCCTTTCCCTACCCTCTTTCTTGGTGATTTAAGTGAACCTCTATCAGTCACACATCTCACTTAGTATGAAATAAACTCCCCAAAACACAATTAAAACAATGCAGTGTAGACAAAAAATTATCATACACACCTATACTATACAACATAAGATGTTGATACAGACCCAGGACCAATATTTGCAGCCTTGGTACTTTTGTAAGTTAAAAATTTTCAAAATATATTTATCAAATTCATCATAGAATATGTTTCAGTATTAATTATAGATTTACAGTGATTTTGATGTAAGGGAGAATTATTTTGCATTTGCTTTTATATTTTAAGTCATAAAAGCTAACTCGTCCGTGAGTTCAGTGGGCACGGGTGTAAGTGATTATACATTTCTTGCATTACTTCTGGTAGGAACGCACAGCTACCAGTCAGTCATAGGCATATTCAGTGCCTGACAGTGTGTTTCGTCTACCACCTGCACCTCAAGGATGGCTCTAACAGCACTTAAAACAGCACTGAACAATAGCAGCAGAATCTGTATTTTACTATTAGGCCACATTTATTTCATTTCACGAACAACATCGTTTGGAGACCTCGAAGCCTACGTTAGAAGGCAAAAAAATATGCTGCTTATGTAAAGTAATGCACAGATGGAAATTACGCACATGGAACCACAGAAAACAGTATACCAAACAAACAAAGCATCATTATTGTTGCTGAGAACACTAAGGAGTCAGGAGCCATCTTCTTTATCTCAGTACATTTGGTCCACTTTTGTCTACTTCAAACCAAACAGAGCAATCCAACTGGCAAGTGGACTGTCCAAACTTCAGGCCACCATTTACCTTCAATCCTTCTCATTTCTCTTACTGATGTAAAAAATGTGCATGCTTACCTGAATAGGATGACTTTGAAGATGCCAGAACGCTAGTTACTCGCTACTAGCAGTCTCTTTTATACTACATTTATTTTTTATTTTTAATCTTTTTTATTGAGTACAGGCAAAAATAAATGCACATGCATGAAAATGAATCAGAGCAGAGTTAGAATAAATATGAAATGTAATAACGATTTTCTCTCCCACATCCCTTTTTAACACTGGAAATGAACTGATTTGAAGCTCTTGTTTTGGTTTTAAATTTTCTACTATATAAAAAAGCTCCCAAAATCCCATTCAACTATCGTAATAGAGATGGAATTTACCAAAAGATAAATGTAGAAAACATAATGAAGGCCCGTGTTCTCTGTGAAGAATATACTTTATTGGTTAATTTTCGTGATAATGCATAAAAAGTTTTGAAATTCCTAGCCCAAGATTGGTACCCCTGTACAACGCATGGCTGGTTCTAAGGCCAATATTGGTTGAAGGCTGGAAAGCCAACCAGAAGCTTTGTGCCAAGGGTGGCGCATCATTGTGCAGACTTTGGCCCACTGTCATTGTCAAACCATGAAATGCCAACTTCTACCACTGTGCCAACGTTGGCATAACTATGCACAAACTTTGGCCCACTGTCATTGCACAACCATAGGCATCAAGCCTTGGGCCAACCACATGCCAATGTTGGATTTCTGACGGTTTTGGATGCCAAAGTGGGCCCCAATGATATATGCTAAACATTTCTTCATTAGGTCATCGTATAGGGCCGATAGAGCCATATACAAAATAATCTTTTACATTCAATGTCTTCTCTAGTCTTCTACAGCTTCCAGTCAGCAATCTTGAGATGAAGGGTAAAACCCTTCAATCATGTAAAGGTTTCCATCACTATTTATTGACACTTAACCATCCTAAGGAATGGTGAGACGGCTGTGATTAATTAGATCAATGAAGAGGCACATTAATCACACAAAGTCATAAACAAGAATTTGGACCTCGAAGACTAATTAAACCTTTTTTACTTTCAATAATGATCCACCTATCAAAAAGTTTACTTTACATTACTTTGGCGGGTCACTTTATAACGTGATATGTCAAAAGTGCACATGTGTATCACACAATTGAGAAAGTGTTGAAACCTATGAACAATGTCCTTTCCCTACCCTCTTTCTTGGTGATTTAAGTGAACCTCTATCAGTCACACATCTCACTTAGTATGAAATAAACTCCACAAAACACAATTAAAACAATGCAGTGTAGACAAAAAATTATCATACACACCTATACTATACAACTTAAGATGTTGATACAGACCCAGGACCAATATTTGCAGCCTTGGTACTTTTGTAAGTTAAAAATTTTCAAAATATATTTATCAAATTTTTCATAGAATATGTTTCAGTATTAATTATAGATTTACAGTGATTTTGATGTAAGGGAGAATTATTTTGCATTTGCTTTAATATTTTAAGTCATAAAAGCTAACTCGTCCGTGAGTTCAGTGGGCATGGGTGTAAGTGATTATACATTTCTTGCATTACTTCTGGTTGGAACGCACAGCTACCAGTCAGTCATAGGCATATTCAGTGCCTGACAGTGTGTTTCGTCTACCACCTGCAGCTCAAGGATGGCTCTAACAGCACTTAAAACAGCACTAAACAATATCAGCAGAATCTGTATTTTACTATTAGGCCACATTTATTTCTTTTCATGAACAACATCGTTTGGAGACCTCGAAGCCTACGTTAGAAGGCAAAAAAATATGCTGCTTATGTAAAGTAATGCACAGATGGAAATTACGCACATGGAACCACAGAAAACAGTATACCAAACAAACAAAGCACCATTATTGTTGCTGAGAACACTAAAGAGTCAGGAGCCATCTGCTTTATCTCAGTACATTTGGTCCACTTTTGTCTATTTCAAACCAAACAGAGCAACCCAATTGGCAAGTGGACTGTCCAAACTTCAGGCCACCATTTACCTCCAATCCTTCTCATTTCTCTTACTAATGTAAAAAATGTGCATGCTTACCTGAATAGGATGACTTTGAAGATGCCAGAACGCTAGTTGCTCATTACTAGCAGTCTCTCTTATACTACATTTATTTTTTTAAATCTTTTTTATTGAGTACAGGCAAAAATAAATGCACATGCATGAAAATGAATCAGAGCAGAGTTAGAATAAATATGAAATGTAATAACGATTTTCTCTCCCACATCCCTTTTTAACACTGGAAATGAACTGATTTGAAGCTCTTGTTTTGGTTTGAAATTTTCTACTATATAAAAAAGCTCCCAAAATCCCATTCAATTATCGTAATAGAGATGGAATTTACCAAAAGATAAATGTAGAAAACATAATGAAGGCCCGTGTTCTCTGTGAAGAATATACTTTATTGGTTAATTTTCGTGATAATGCATAAAAAGTTTGAATTCCTAGCCCAAGATTGGTACCCCTGTACAACGCATGGCTGGTTCTAAGGCCAATATTGGTTGAAGGCTGGAAAGCCAACAAGAAGCTTTGTGCCAAGGGTGGCGCATCATTGTGCAGACTTTGGCCCACTGTCATTGCACAACCATGAAATGCCAACTTCCACCACTGTGCCAACGTTGGCATAACTATGCACAAACTTTGGCCCACTGTCATTGCACAACCATAGGCATCAAGCCTTGGGCCAACCACATGCCAATGTTGGATTTCTGACGGTTTTGGATGCCAAAGTGGGCCCCAATGATATATGCTAAACATTTCTTCATTAGGTCATCGTATAGGGCCGATACAGCCATATACAGAATAATCTTTTAAATTTAATGTCTTCTCTAGTCTTCTACAGCTTCCAGTCAGCAATCTTGAGATGAAGGGTAAGAACCCTTCAATCATGTAGAGGTTTCCATCACTATTTATTGACACTTAACCATCCTAAGGAATGGTGAGACGGCTGTGATTAATTAGATCAATGAAGAGGCACATTAATCACACAAAGTCATAAACAAGAATTTGGACCTCGAAGACACATAATTAAAACTTTTTTACTTTCAATAATGATCCACCTAATAAAAAATTTACGTTACATTACATTGGCGGGTCAGTTTAAGTGAACCTCTATCAGTCACACATCTCACTTAGTATGAAATAAACTCCCCAAGACACAATTAAAACAATGCAGTGTAGACAACAAATTATCATACACACCTATACTATACAACTTAGATGTTGATACAGACCCAGGACCAATATTTGCAGCCTTGGTACTTTTGTAAGTTATAAATTTTCAAAATATATTTATCAAATTTATCATAAAACATATTTCAGTATTAATTATAGATTTACAGTGATTTTGATGTGAGGGAGAATTATTTTGCATTTGCTTTTATATTTTAAGTCATAAAAGCTAACTCGTCCGTGAGTTCAGTTGGCACGGGTGTAAGTGATTATACATTTCTTGCATTACTTCTGGTAGGAACGCACAGCTACCAGTCAGTCATAGGCATATTCGGTGCCTGACAGTGTTTTTCGTCAACCACCTACAGCTCAAGGATGGCTCTAACAGCACTTTAGCAGCAGAATCTGTATTTTACTATTAGGCCACATTTATTTCATTTCATGAACAACATCGTTTGGAGACCTCGAAGCCTACGTTAGAAGGCAAAAAAATATGCTGCTTATGTAAAGTAATGCACAGATGGAAATTACGCACATGGAACCACAGAAAACAGTATACCAAACAAACAAAGCATCATTATTGTTGCTGAGAACACTAAAGAGTCGGGAGCCATCTGATATATCTCAGTACATTTGGTCCACTTTTGTCTACTTCAAACCAGATAGAGCAACCCAACTGGGAAATGGACTGTCCAAACTTCAGGCCACCATTTACCTCCAATCCTTCTCATTTCTCTTACTGATGTAAAAAATGTGGATGCTTACCTGAATAGGATGACTTTGAAGATGCCTGAACGCTAGTTGCTCGCTACTAGCAGTCTCTTTTATACTGCATTTTTTTAATCTTTTTTTATTGAGTACAGGCAAAAATAAATGCACATGCAAGGTTTATTCATGAAAATGAATCAGAGCAGAGATAGAATAAATATGAAATGGGATAACTATTTTCTCTCCCACATCCTTTTTTAACACTAGAACTAAACTGATTTGAAGCTCTTGTATTGGTTTCTAATTTCCTACTACAGACTTGACATTTAATATGGAATATTTTTTTCCAAGTAATTTTTTATCAGTTTTTTCCTATTTTGCTGACTGATAAATGAAAATAAGGATTGAAACCGTGTTTTAATAGCTTTAAATGATCTCTTTGATGTCATGGTGACATCAGTTCATTGATTGGAATCGACAGTGAAGCAAACAGAAATACATTGCCTATTCTATGTCATACGACATCCATTAAAAGAGATATTTTGGATCTCCATATTTTCCAAATTATCGTCTGTAAAAGAGTTATACGCTCCACAAAAGACCCGCATGTCAGTTTCTAGTCACAGTAATGGTTGTTGTTACACCTGGCCTCTACTGGCTGTTACCAGCGCTCTCAAGCGGCAAGGCATTCCTTGGGGTAGGTTTTTAGAGTTCAATCTGGAATAACATTCCAGGCTTCGGTCAAATATTGTCCAATTTGGTCCAGTTTTGTTGTAGGGCATGTAGGCAGTTGATTTGGAGAGTAATGGCCTACCCAAATATCGTGTATGTGGTTAAAATGTGGCGATTTTGATGACCAGGGTAACTGCTCATTCCCTTGGTTCTGTGAGTTATCTGCTATTAAAGGTGCTCTGTGTGAACCGACAACCTCACCGTGCAACCTAAAATTGTTCCTAAGGTGCCCTTTATCAAATGATAGTCAAGTGGTTCCGAGATTATTCCTTAATTTGATCTGGTTCAGGTTTTCGTCGATGACTACCATTGGTGTTTTGGCACCGATGTGGTATCCACTCCAAATACTGACGCTGTCAATGACCCTTGTCACTTTAGACCCGGCACATACTTCGTCGTAGGCCTCTTCTGGCTGTCTGTAAACTCTGTTTTGACTAATTGGGCGGTACTTGTGAAATCTGACCTCAATAAAGAAAGCCACGCGGTTTCAGTGTTCTACCCAGAAACTGTAAGATTTTGATACAGTGGGGGTGACCTCTGTGTGGGTACATCAGTCTGGGCATTACTCTATAAAACTGTGGGGACCGTTTCATTTGGCGCTATAATCTGTCTGGTAATGTCTGTGTTTTTCTCGATATTCTGCCACAGATTAACAAATTTGTAATGCACTTCTTAGCTCATTTTATGCACTGTAAGACTGACCGCTTGCATGCAAAATTTCAAATTCTTCTATGCAGTAGTTGCCGACATATGGATACTTTTTTGACAGGACTAAGCTTTGCCTAAGCCAAGCTTTGACCAGCCCAAAGGAACACTTCCCAATTAAATCACTGTATATTACATAATGTAGCAGCGCAACAGACATGAAAGTCAGTTAATTGGTAGCGACACACCTGACTACACACTTCTCCATTCACAAATCTTATATGAGATCGGAGTTTTTTGAAAAAAGAACGCATTTTTACCTAAGCATACCTTCGAAACTGAAATATTCCATATCAAATGTGAAGTCTGTATATAAAAAAGCTTCCAAAACCCCATTCAAATATCGTAATAGAGGTGGAATTTATCAAAAGATAAATGTAGAAAACATAATGAAGGCCCATGTTCTCTGTGAAGAGTCTACTTTATTGGTTAATTTTCGTGATAATGCATAAAAAGTTTTGTATTCCTAGACAGTAGGACGACTTTAGCCCAAGATTGTTACCCCTGTACAACGCATGGCTGGTTCTACGGTCAATATTGGTTGAAGGTTGGAAAGCCAACCAGAAGCTTTGTGCCAAGGTTGGCACATCATTGTACAGACTTTGGCCCACTGTCATTGCCCAACCATGAAATGCCAACTTCCACCACTGTGCCAACGTTGGCATAACTATGCACAAACTTTGGCCCACTGTGATTGCACAACCATAGGCATCAAGCCTTGGGCCAACCACATGTCAACTTTGGATTTCTGACGGTTTTGGATGCCAAAGAGGGCCCAAATGCTATATGCTAAACATTTCTTCATTAGGTCATCGTATAGGGCCGATACAGCCATATACAGAATAATCTTTTAAGTTCAATGTCTTCTCTAGTCTTCTACAGCTTCCAGTCGGCAATCTTGAGATGAAGGGTAAGAACCCTTCAATCATGTAGGGGTTTCCATCACTATTTATTGACACTTAGCCATCCTAAGGAATGGTGAGACGGCTGTGATTAATTAGATCAACGCAGAGGCACATTAATCACACAAAGTCATAAACAAGAATTTGGACCTCGAAGACACATTAAAACTTTTTTACTTTTAATAATGATCCACTTAACAAAAAATTTACGCTACATTACTTTGGCGGGTCACTTTATAACGTGATATGTCAAAAGTGCACATGTGTATCACACAATTGAGAAAGTGTTGAAACCTATGAACAATGTCCTTTCCCTACCCCCTTTCTTGGTGATTAAAGTGAACCTGTGTAGTATATCAATCACACATCTCACTTAGTATGAAATAAACTCCCCAAAACACAATTAAAACAATGCAGTGTAGACAAAAAATTATCATACACACCTATACTATACAACTTAAGATGTTGATACAGACCCAGGACCAATATTTGCAGCATTGGTACTTTTGTAAGTTAAAAATTTTCAAAATATATTTATCAAATTTATTATAGAATATGTTTCAATATTAATTATAGATTTACAGTAATTTTGATGTGAGGGAGAATTATTTTGCATTTGCTTTTATATTTTAATACATAAAAGCTAACTCGTCCGTGAGTTCAGTTGGCACAAGTGTAAGTGATTATACATTTCTTGCATCACTTCTGGTAGGAACGCACAGCTACCAGTCAGTCATAGGCATATTCGGTGCCTAACAGTGTGTTTCGTCTACCACCTGCAGCTCAAGGATGGCTCTAACAGCACTTAAAACAGCATTAAACAATAGCAGCAGAATATTTATTTTACTATTAGGCCACACTTATTTCATTTCATGGACAACATCATTTGGAGACCTCGAAGCCTATGTTAGAGTGCAAAAAAATATGCTGCTAATGTACAGTAATGAACAGATGAAAATTACGCACATAGAATCACATAAAACAGTATATCAAACAAACAAAGCATCATTATTGTTGCTGAGAACACTAAAGAGTCAGGAGCCATCTGCTTTATCTCAGTACATGTGGTCCACTTTTGTCTACTTCAAACCAAACAGAGCAACCCAACTGGCAAATGGACTGTCCAAACATCAGGCCACCATTTACATACAATCCTTCTCGTTTCTCTTACTGATGTAAAAAAAAATGTGCATGCTTACGTGAATAGGATGACTTTGAAGATGTCTGAACGCTAGTTGCTCGCTACTAGCAGACTCTTTCATACTACATTTATTTTTTATTTTTATCTTTTATTATTGGAAAAAATAAATGCACACGCAAGGTTTATTCGTGAAAATGAATCAGAGCAGAGTTAGAATAAATATGAAATGGAATAACAATTTTCTCTCCAAAATCCTTTTTTAACACAGGAACTAAACTGATTTGAAGCTATTCTATTGGTTTTAAATTTCCTACCATATAAAAAAGCTCCCGAAACCCCATTAAATTGTTGTAATAGAGAGGGAAATTTACTAAAGATAAATGTAGAAAACATAATGAAGGCCCATGTTCTCTGTGAAGAATATACTTTATTGGTTGATTTTCGTGATAATGCATAAAAAGTTTTGTATTCCTAGCCCAAGATTGTTACCCCTGTACAACGCATGGCTGGTTCTAAGGCCAATATTGGTTGAAGGTTGGAAAGCCAACCAGAAGCTTTGTGCCAAGGTTGGCATATCATTGTACAGACTTTGGCCCACTGTCATTGCTCAACCATGAAATGCCAACTTGCACCACTGTGCCAACGTTGGCATAACTATGCACAAACTTTGGCCCACTGTGAGTGCACAACCATAGGCATCAAGCCTTGGGCCAACCACATGTCAACTTTGGATTTCTGACGGTTTTGGATGCCAAAGAGGGCCCCAATGCTATATGCTAAACATTTCTTCATTAGGTCATCGTATAGGGCCGATACAGCCATATACAGAATAATCTTTTAAGTTCAATGTCTTCTCTAGTCTTCTACAGCTTCCAGTCAGCAATTTTGAGATGAAGGGTAAGAACCCTTCAATCATGTAGAGGTTTCCATCACTATTTATTGACACTTAACCATCCTAAGGAATGGTGAGACGGCTGTGATTAATTAGATCAATGCAGAGGCACATTAATCACACAAAGTCATAAACAAGAATTTGGACCTCGAAGACACATTAAAACTTTTTTACTTTTAATAATGATCCACTTAACAAAAAATTTACGCTACATTACTTTGGCGGGTCACTTTATAACGTGATATGTCAAAAGTGCACATGTGTATCACACAATTGAGAAAGTGTTGAAACCTATGAACAATGTCCTTTCCCTACCCCCTTTCTTGGTGATTAAAGTGAACCTGTGTAGTATATCAATCACACATCTCACTTAGTATGAAATAAACTCCCCAAAACACAATTAAAACAATGCAGTGTAGACAAAAAATTATCATACACACCTATACTATACAACTTAAGATGTTGATACAGACCCAGGACCAATATTTGCAGCATTGGTACTTTTGTAAGTTAAAAATTTTCAAAATATATTTATCAAATTTATTATAAAATATGTTTCAATATTAATTATAGATTTACAGTGATTTTGATGTGAGGGAGAATTATTTTGCATTTGCTTTTATATTTTAATACATAAAAGCTAACTCGTCCGTGAGTTCAGTTGGCACAAGTGTAAGTGATTATACATTTCATCACTTCTGGTAGGAACGCACAGCTACCAGTCAGTCATAGGCATATTCGGTGCCTAACAGTGTGTTTCGTCTACCACCTGCAGCCCAAGGATGGCTCTAACAGCACTTAAAACAGCATTAAACAATAGCAGCAGAATCTTTATTTTACTGTTAGGCCACACTTATTTCATTTCATGGACAACATCATTTGGAGACCTCGAAGCCTATGTTAGAGTGCAAAAAAAATATGCTGCTAATGTACAGTAATGAACAGATGAAAATTACGCACATAGAATCACATAAAACAGTATATCAAACAAACAAAGCATCATTATTGTTGCTGAGAACACTAAAGAGTCAGGAGCCATCTGCTTTATCTCAGTACATGTGGTCCACTTTTGTCTACTTCAAACCAAACAGAGCAACCCAACTGGCAAATGGACTGTCCAAACATCAGGCCACCATTTACATACAATCCTTCTCATTTCTCTTACTGATGTAAAAAAAAATGTGCATGCTTACGTGAATAGGATGACTTTGAAGATGTCTGAACGGTAGTTGCTCGCTACTAGCAGTCTCTTTCATACTACATTTATTTTTTATTTTTATCTTTTATTATTGGCAAAAATAAATGCACACGCAAGGTTTATTCGTGAAAATGAATCAGAGCAGAGTTAGAATAAATATGAAATGGAATAACAATTTTCTCTCCAAAATCCTTTTTTAACACAGGAACTAAACTGATTTGAAGCTATTTTATTGGTTTTAAATTTCCTACCATATAAAAAAGCTCCCGAAACCCCATTAAATTGTTGTAATAGAGAGGGAATTTACTAAAGATAAATGAAGAAAACATAATGAAGGCCCATGTTCTCTGTGAAGAATATACAGACTTGACATTTAATATGGAATATTTCAGTTTTAAAGGTATACCTAGGTAAAAATGCGTTCTTTATTGAAAAAACTCAGATCTCATATAAGATATCTGACTGGGGAAGTATGCAGAAAGGTGTGTCTTTACCAATTAACTGATTACCAAGTCTGATGCACTGCTGCATTGTTAAATACGCATTGATTTAATTGGGTGGTGCTCCTTTGAGCTGGTCAAAGCTTGGCTTTGGCGAGGCATGGTTCTGTCAAAAAAGTATCCATATGTCGGCAACCATTGCATAGAAGAATTTGAAATTTTGCATGCAAGCGGTCGGTTTTGCAGTGCGTAAAATGAGTTAAGCACTGTTTTTCAAAATCGTTAAACTGTGCCAGAATGGCGCGAAAAAGACGTATTGCCAGACAGATTATTGCCCCAAAAGGAACGGTCCGCACAGTTTCACAGAGTAATGCCCAGGCTTATGTACCAACACAGACACCACGTCCAATGTATCAATATCTTACCACCAGAATACAGGACTCAATGTCCTTCAGGATATGCTGCTGCAATTAAACCAAAACCACCCAGTCCGTTTTAAATGAGGGGCCAATTGTCACCAAAACGCGTTTTTCAAGGCTCTTAGCGAACACCAAACTGGTTTAAGCAGATTAGGATACCAGCCCACCTCTGAGGAGGCCACTGTAAACAGCAAAACAGCAAAACAGCAAAACTCTAATGAATTGGGGACCATGACCGTTTCTGGGTAGAACACTGAAACCGCGTTGTTTTCTTTATTGAGGTCAGATTTCACCTGTACCGCTAAATTGGTCAAAAAAGAGTTTCCGGACATCTTCAAGAGGCCTACGACAAGATGTGTGCCCCTTCTGAAATGACTAGGGCCATTGACAGCGTCAATATTTGGAGTTGATACCACATTGGTGCCAAAACACCAATGGAAGTCATCGATTAAAACCTGAACCAGATCAAATAAAGGAATAATCTGGGAACCACTTGACTATCATTTGATAGGGGCACCTTAGGAACAGTTTTAGGTTGCACGATCAGATTGCTGGTTCACACAGAGCACTTTTAATAGAAGATAACTTACAGAACCAAGGGAATGAGCAGCTACCTTGGTCATCAAAATCGCCATATTTGAACCACTTTAACAATATGTGGTTAGGTCAATAGTCGCTAAATCAACGGCCTGCATGTCCTACAACAAAACTGAACCACATTGGACAAGCTTTAACCGTTGCCTGGAATTTTATTCCAGATTAAATTCTAAAAAAACTATCGCAAGAAATGCCTTGCCTCTTGAAAGCTCTGGTAGCAGAAAGATAAGGTCAGGCATAGCGGCGACCGTTACTGTGACTAGACACTGACATGAAGGTCCTTTGTGGGTCGTGAAACACTTTTAAAGACGATAATTTGGAAAATATGGAGATCCAAAATATCGCTTTCAATGGTTGTCGTATGACTTAAAATTGGCAATGTATTTTTGTTTGCATCATTGGCGAAGTCAATTGAAGAACTGATGTCACAATGACATGGAACAGTTTATCAGAAGTTATTAAAACACGATTTTGATCCTTATTTTCATTTATCAGTCGGCAAAATAGGAAAAAAACTGATGAATTATGATTTGGAAAAAATATTCCATATTAAATGTCAAGTCTGTACTCTATTGGTTAAGCGCTTCTGACAGGTAGATTAGCTATAACATTATCAGTTTCTCAAGGCTACTGATTGCCAACCTGAGGCAATTGAAAGCCAGTCTCTTTTGCTTGTGATTTTTATCTGAGATAAAATGCTGTCAGAACGTCACCTTTGTCTTTGCATTTGTCACTGATTTACAATTACATTTTCTGCTAAGAATTAAAAACACACAGAAATGTTTGGAAGCACAAAATTGTTTTTATAATAAGACAAATCCACCCCTTTCACATGAAAGCACCCCATTCACTTTCAAAGATGATACGCCATTGTTATTACCCAGTATCGTGGATGTGTATTAAGATACAAATGCCCCATGAAGTGTCAAATATCGCCATGTCTCCTGAGGGTCCTTATTTTTGTAACCAATGAAGTCGCCTTCTATCATAAAGTAGTAATGCTTATCCCATGAACTGGTAATGTACTATGATGCACCTTAACAGACTTGGCGTAAAGAGTGGAGATTTCTATTGATGACGTAATGAGCAGGTCACATGAATATTAAATTAGGCTAATTAAATTTGCTATATCCGGTCCCCACTTTTTTGGCGTGTAATTCACGAAAAACAGTCGATTCAGAATCGCAGGGAGATTTCCCAACTTTATTAGTAAAGTGTACTCTTCTCTGATAATTTTACATTGTAATTTTTTTATACATCAGGTATTATAGAAAAACATAAGCCGTAACATGGAGGTCGCGCTGATCAGGCTCAGACCTTGCATACGTATAAACATGTCGAGCCAACGAAGGATACGTTGGCTTCTGCACTGATAAATTTTGATTGACAGCTGCAGAACTTGAAACCATGCGCAACGCAGAGAATCAACTCTCACTTACCTGAAGACCGCACAGTCCCACCTTTTATCCACTTTCTTTTCCAATAGATTGAATACATTGTTATGCGCTGTACTCGTTCAATTCCGGTCTTCGCCATCTCGAGTAACACTGAGGATTAGACCGATTATGAGGATTGCATTTCAAAGGACGCTGCTCTGGATAGAATGGTCCGATCTGATTGGAAGGGATACTTGAATTCCCGTTTTGACTCGGTCTTTTTGGGGACAAGCCATCATGGCCGGAGTAACGCTAAGACGGATGTGCCGTGGAGACGTGGCGGAGGTGACTGGTCAGGCAGAGTTGGAGGGCTGGAATTACAGTCAGGAGATAGTGCAGGCTCTCTTTGAATGCAACGCAGAAGGGTCGTTTATTGCCGAGTTGAATGGGAAAGTTGTTGGTAAGCACAGCTACCTACCCCTAGATCAGCAGAGTAAGGAACGTAAGGCATTGCATGTGGATTGAAAAACCTGTCTTTGGGATGTGTACGGGTCCTTCTGGGTGTTTTGTGACATTGGGTGTGGCCGTCCCTGGGGGTGGTTGATTTTGTTTTTACAACGTAATTTCTGGGTGTGGCGCTCCCTGGTGACGCTGAGGATTAATTATCAATATTTAACATCGTTATTCTTGTTATATACCTTTACGCCATTAGAGTTAGGAACATGAAACCTTCTGGATAGATAAACGGTAGGTGCTCCGTTTGTGACCTACTTCTGCAAACTAAGGTCAAAGTGTTTATATCAAACTGACAGTTACAGCTAAACACCTGGCTTGAAATGAATCTGTGCTATAAAAACGTTGTTAATAGTTAATTTTAATCAGTTAATTTTAGTTAATTTTAATGTCAGACTGAAATTGATGTTAAAAATGAGATTTAAAATCTTTATGCAATTTCATTTATTTCAGTCATTAGTCTGTTATTTTTCATGAGAATTGCATCTTATATTGCTCTAAAAATAAATAAACCTAATGGTTAAAATAATTTATAAATAAGCATTATTTAAGAAAATAAAAATGTTCACTTAGTTATCTTTTTAAAGTGAAGCACTACACACACACACACACACACACACACACACATATATATATATATATATATATATATATATAGTTTGGAGGAAAACTTATTTTTTAAGCCCAGTAAAACTGTATTAACTGTTCAAAAGATTAGCACATGTTGTTCTCAGTTGTGAACAGAAACACTCTTGATTCAACTATTGCATACGTTGGTCAGACGTTGTGCCAACGTGTGTATTTTGCAGTTAGGATATGCATATAATGATGTGGTTGTGCCAATGTATTACTGCCAACACCAACTATATGCCAACAAACCAACCATTTCCCAACCTTACCCCAACGTATGCATGCTATCTGGGAATCACCGACAGGGTAGCTCGAATGGTCTACGAGGAGATGAAAGAAATTAAGGTGAAAATGCATATATTGCAGTCAACCATCCACAGGGTCGGTCACACCCCAAGTCATCAAAAATCCCAATATGCCCAAGCATATCTTTAAGTACTCTAACGGTAGGTTTATTAATCCCCGACGTTTCAACCTTCTCAATATAAGGTCCAGCGTAGGTAGCAGAAATCGTTATGTAAAAATTACAATCAACCAATCCCAAGGATAATCACACACCAAGTCACAATAAATCTGAAGTGCCCATGCACATGCCTAACAATAGGTTTATTAAGCCCTGACGTTTCAACGTTTTCACTCAATGGTCTAGGAAATTACAGTGTGAAATAAATTATATATTATCGTCCGCCCAGGGCTAGCCTAACAAGATTCGAGGAAAACCCGTTCCTATTCGAATTCTACCTGTTTCGTTCTTCAAACCGTTTCAGAATCTTGATTATAAAATGGGTGGAAGTTGCAAAACGGTTCAGTTGCAAAATGTGGCTGTACACCTGCTTTATATTTTAGAAAGCTTCAACAGTTCCCTTGGCTATTTATCTCTCTCTCTCTCCCTCTCTCTCTCTTCATACGCGCGCGCACACACAGAAAAACACACGCACAAAGACATATATGCACGCGGGAAACAAAAAAAACAGAGTATCAGTATAGAGCCCTATATCAAATGATTTCTTGTGTGTTTTAAGGTGTAATAATGGGGTTTATCCTGAATGAAGAGGAATCATTTGGAGGAATGTGGATCGTCAGTCAGAAGCAACGCGGGCAGCGTGTCGGTAAGCAGACATCTTGGTTTTAGATATCTGGTGTGAAGACACAATATGTATGAATCTGTTTTGTTTACTGAGAAAATTCCTTTATATAGTAGTCCAGTTCCAATTATCGAATTTGCAATTCATATATATATGTGCTGAAATTATTGCAGGGATTATAGTTACTTGCCTAGTTCGAGGGGGATAAAGCCTTTGTGTCATATTATTTGTATTGATCACACACTGATCCTCATGCTTGAAAAAGTTTTATTCATGAATTACGAAAGATGGCGACAGTCATCTTTCTTTTCAGCCTTTGTTGTCCGTCTTTCTCCTTTTACATACATGTATGGTTTAATTGTGGGGTACGCCATGTGTGATATATAATACGTACAGTACAGCACATGCTTGATCAAGCGGAAAATTAAAATCGGTAACTAATACAGTGCAGTGTACACGGCGCCATTCATAACAGCCACGGGAGTTGATTATACTGTTTAGCTTACAATTCGTGCGTTTGGCCGCAGTACATACGATGAGCGAGTGAAATATACTTATTTGATAAACCGTGATAAACGTATTCTCTTGATTGAATAGGCACAAGATTGTGGCAAAGAAGAAAAGAACACATAGGTTTGAGGAACTTCGGCATATTTTCGGTGGGCGATAGAGTTGAACCCAACAGAAAATTGGGTTTCACTGTAGAGTCATGGAAAGTATGTCATATATCCGGCATCATCGCTTTGGCCAAGTTAAATGTGGATCCTGACAACACCGTTTCTGTTATCTCGTCTTATGATGTCCCTTTTCACCGTTTGCTTCAGTATGACACTAAAATCCACAGGATTGAACGAGGAAAGTTTCTCA
Organism: Lingula anatina; assembly: GCF_051362555.1. Taxonomy (NCBI): domain Eukaryota; kingdom Metazoa; phylum Brachiopoda; class Lingulata; order Lingulida; family Lingulidae; genus Lingula; species Lingula anatina. Next base: position 20,247,900 of record NC_141771.1, on the reverse strand, counting down.
GAGCGTGGTTCGACAAGGAGTTCACCTTGACCCTGGTTGCCAGCAGTAGAGCAGGAGATATTGTTGGATATGGCGTTATTCAGCGCGGTGCCAAGTGTAATATCATAGCACCACTGTACGGAGATAGTCCAAACATCATCAAGACTTTACTTGTCAAGTTAATCAGCAGAGCTAGTAATGGGGAGGTCATTGACATGTGGGCGCCGGTCGGGAGTGAGGTTCTGCAGGAATTATTGAGTCAAAATAAAAGTACGCTCAAGGTGCTTTATGGGTCAACCCGAATGTTCTTCCATCGTGACATGGTGGTCCCACTAGAGAAGATTCTGGCCATTGCGTCGGCGGAGATCATGCCTTGTTAAACATCAGTGAATCCAGTTATATGCAACAGAGAGCCTAAGGTACAAAGGCTGCTCACTTACATTCAACTGAAACTGATAAATAATAAGCCAACTTTACCAACTATGACTTACACATGCATTTTAAAAATGTTGAGCAGAAGGCCTTCTGAAAGTGTTGACTTTCGTTTCTAAAAATAATATTTACATAGTTGAAAGACAAATGTTTGTGAGTTATTGTCCGTATTTTATATCCTTGTTTCATGAAGGTATATTACAAGGTGGCCCAAAAAGACTGGTCTGTGTTCTTTTAAAAATGATGATATATACCTCTGTATACAATGCAAAAACTTACATCACACAAAACTTTCATGTCTGTAAGACAGGTCTGAGAAAAAAGAATTGATAAATTTTCCTTTCAGTTGAAAATGCTACTGTATAAAAAGTGGCAACATCTTTTTGGACAACCCTATATTACGTACATCGTACCTGAAGCTACGGTCATAAGATTAAGTAATCGTTATCATCGGTTTAACTAGAATATGCATGTAAAATAAGTTTTTTGATCATACGTAATCCTACCATAAAATGTTGGATAAGCCAGAGTGTTTACACTCTTACAGTCAATAAATTGTGGAACCGCGGACAATACTGTTTCGACAGTAATAAACCAATCAGTGAACTCCTGACATATTGAAAACCATTAGCTACCATTATTAGCGTACCAATCAGTGGTTTCGTGGCATATTGACAACCATTAGGGTACCAATCAGTTTGTATGTGACGTATTGATAACAACAACAAAAATAATAATAACAATTATAATATTAATAATAATGATAATAATGTTTATTTATAGTCTAAAATCCAACGTATGTTCAATAGACTTTACATATTTATAAAATTCACAATTAAAAGAAAAAATTACATGGCAATTACGTGGCATATCGTTAACCATTAGCGTACCAGTCAGTTTACACGTGGCATATCGTTAACCATTAGCGTACCAGTCAGTTTACACGTGGCATATCGTTAACCATTAGCGTACAGGTCAGTTTACACGTGGCATATCGTTAACCATCAGCGTACCAGTCAGTTTACACGTGGCATATCGTTAACCATTAGCGTACCAATTGGTTAACACGTGTCATATCGTTAACCATTAGCGTACCAGTCAGTTTACACGTGGCATATCGTTAACCATTAGCGTACCAGTCAGTTTACACGTGGCATATCGTTAACCATTAGCGTACCAGTCAGTTTACACGTGGCATATCGTTAACCATTAGCGTACCAGTCAGTTTACACGTGGCATATCGTTAACCATTAGCGTACCAGTCAGTTTACACGTGGCATATCGTTAACCATTAGCGTACCAATTGGTTAACACGTGTCATATCGTTAACCATTAGCGTACCAGTCAGTTTACACGTGGCATATCGTTAACCATTAGCGTACCAGTCAGTTTACACGTGGCATATCGTTAACCATTAGCGTACCAATCGGTTAATACGTGGCATATTGATAACGAACCAGTTAATTCAATTATTGGTATTAATAACCAAGCGTCTGAATACCGTCGGTCACAAATCATAAAATGTACAAGGGTGGGACAGCTGTTGCGTAAACCACTGATGTTAAGTGCACCAGTAAAAAAATTTATATCGAGTTGTGTTGTTCTACTCTAACTTATCATGACTAATATAATATTACATCTGTTTATACATCTCTAACTGCCTTATATCAACTGTAACTGGGATAACGAGACAAGATAATTCTCTGACGTCACTTAAAACGGATTTATTTTCACGAATATTTACCTAAAATACCAATTTAAACCTCCTATTTCCCAGATATTCAAACAGGTAGGAACACTTCCTGTGCAGAAACGAGGCATCATTTGCATTCCACGTTGTCATTACAAACATGACTCTTTATTAAACTAACCCTTCATGTGAGCTGCATTTAATAGAAAACTTTTATGATCATCTTTCACATCACAGGTTATGATGGAATTAATGCTGATGCAGAGGCGTGTCAGCGGTGTCAGAGGCAGCACACCGGTTGGTTTGGATTTGTTGATGATTGGCAGCCAGAAGTAGGCGTAAATGGCAAGGATTTGAAGTGGACACAAACCACAAATACGATTGATTTCGGACAGTGAAATAAAAAGGACGCTGCATGGTAATACGTGACAAGATACCATTATCTATAAAATGAAAACAGTCATTATACCTGTAGCTGAAGCTGACGGATGCTCTAAGCAACCAAAGGCTGAGCGCGGTGACAACAGGTGGTCAGTGGTCAGTGTCGGCACTGGAAGAGAACTTTAAGATAACACTGACAGTTATGATGTGCACGTTGTTCAGGAATGGATTTCATTTATTCACATTTTGTTGAATGTCACCACTACTATATCATCCTTTTTATCGAACCATTCCTGTCGTTTTTATTGTGTGAAGAAAAAAAAAGTTATATCTCCACGGAATTGTCTTGGATATACACAATGATAGTCTGATGTTACAGATAAAGGTTAAACAACAAACACGATGCGTCATACCTGCTTTGCCGGATTTCCCTCATAATGTGTGACTTGATGGTGCGTTCCGGCAGGCATTCATAGTTTGAGCTGTCTAAAGATTCATGTATACATGTTTGGGGAGAGGAGTGGACAGAGGCGTGAATATTGCAGACATGGAATTTGTTCGATGCAAAACAAACACGCTACCACAACAGAACCGTGCGTAATCGGCTTTGTGAACAAATCTTGGCTGTATATTCCGATCCTCTTAATTATCACATTCATGACTTAGTTGATGGGGGATCGGTAGCAATATAAGGAATGGCTATTTTCCATATAAGACAACTGTGATATATCCCCTAGCTGAGTTTGGCACCCAGCTAGGCGACATATATACAACGGATATTCCCTCTCCGGCTGACTTAGAGGATTTGTTTCAGCAGAACAGTAGATTTACGCTCACATTTTTCACTTCTGTCTCGATTGCGATTTATTTTTTAAAGATGACATGGTGCAAATTTAGCTGCGATAAGGAACAGAAAACAAATCCAACAAATTCAAAAAGCTTTCATTATCTAGAAATGGTCCACCGTACAATGTAACTTATAATACAGCGGGAAGCACTGGAAACCCTGCATCAGCAAGAATCAAAAACATTTACTATGGAGACTAATGCAACGTTATATAATTACCAAGAGAACGTTTCTATTCCCAGTACTTGCCAGAGGATAGCATGTACACCATTCATCGTGGTGGAAAGTGCAATCTCGCTGACAACGATTATGTCGAACTCTCTTGTTTTGATAGCTTTCACCAAATTCAAAGCGCTGAGAACGAACGTGAACATTGCTATATTCACCCTGGCCCTAACTGACTTCGTGACAGGTCTGGTTTGCATGCCTTACAGTATAGTGTGCGGCTACTTGACGGAGATGGTACCGTCCCTGCACCATCTTTTATACAACAAGTACTACTGCCTGGGAAAAATGTGGCTACTCGGAATGACTTTTGGGACTTCGCTTTTCATCCAGGTGCTTATATCAATGGAAAGATATATTAAAATCTGTCACCACGAAAGATATCATTCATTCGTGACAAAGCGGAGAATCGTTGTGGTGACTGTAGGTATTTGGCTGTACATGGTACTGTTACATAGTCTCCCTTTTATGGGTTGGAATACATGGAGTCCCGGGACTGAGTGCCATGTCAAACACACAGTGGCCGACTTCTACCGGTATGCCGTGATCCCCCACGTTCCCGTGGGTATCCTCCTTCCACTGGCCTTCTACACGGCCGTCCTGTGGAGGGTGAAGAAAAGTATGCGTGCAGTTAGTGCTGAAATCGGTGACGGCGGCAACATTAACCAAGCTCAAATAAACAGTGAAAAAACGCATTTAACTTTGGCGCCAGTGGAGCTAGATCAGGCAGGGCCTTCAGGGCAGAGTGAGGGTGCACGACGCAAGGATGGGCGCCTTTCAACAATAGTTCAACCGAAAATAATGCCAGTGTTCCATAAAGATTGTCGCTGTCCCACGAGCTCAAACGAGTCCCCTTACCTCCCATGTGGCAGCAAAGGGAAAGGGATAGGAAAATCAACATTGCGCAAACACATGAAGAACCTTACTAAAGAGAACCCTTTGTTCTTGACAAACATCATAAAACCGTCGACAGAAATTCGTGATGTGGTTTTCTGTGGGAACCCGGGGTTGCCTTGTGTTCATCTGCCCTTCCACACACCACAGGAGAAACTGGATACTGTAAAGAAAGATGTTGATACAAGGGTTCCAGTGGCGTCGCACAGGACGCAAGGTAAAATGATCCCAGCACTGGAAGGTGATAAACCAATGGAAATGAACAAGAAAAAAATAAGATTTAGAATCCCTCCTTCAACTGTTAGCGTTAAGAATGCGGAAGTTAAGGTTTTAAAGATGACTGCATTAACGTGGTTCTTTTTGGTGATACTTTTTGCACCCTATTCGATTCTCCACTGGTGCGAGAAGTACTTTGAGGCGGACAATTTGGTGTTTGTAGTTCTTCGGAACATCGGAGTTGAACTGTTGTATGTAAGTTCCACCGTCAACCCGTTCATATACGGTGTGATGAATAGTAACTTCAAATTAGCATTCAATAGACTACTGAGCTTTTTTTAGTAAAACTGAAAAACGTCGTTCGTAGGTATTACGTAAAAACAACTCACGATCCACATATACCAGCACTGTATACGGAACCGGTGACTACGCCATAAAAGCGCACTTCCTTGTTGTAAGTAATGATTGTTCTGGCTGTCATTGTTATATAGCAGTTCCAAGTCCAAACTCCACCACACGCAGTCTCTCTATTGGCAAGACTCATTTACATTAGCATGCGTTGTATTTTTACTTCCCGTATGGATCAGTATGTCGTAACACATTTTTAAGATTACCAGTTCTCTTACTTACAAAATAAATTTGTTTTCCAAACGTTCATATCCTGTACAAACATGTTTTTGTAAAGTAAGTAGAAATGCTTGAAGTAAAAAAAAGTCACCGAAAAATAATTTCCTGATTTATTTTTTTTATATTTTCACAAATCTAGTCATCCATATCAATATTGCAACAGTGGATCGCTGTTTGCTCATAATATTATATGCAGGAACATTTAGATATGATATCGATGGCTTGATTCCCAGTGTGCAATTAAGAAAGACAAAAAATCGTGAAGATGATGTTCAAACGTAAACAAGACATGCTTGGTACTTTCTTAATCCCAAACAGAAAGAAAGAGAGAGAGAGGGAGAGGGGGGAGTATAGAGAGTGTCAGGCAGTCCTCTGACTGGGAGGTGAATCATTTGTCTTCTTTATCTCAAAATATTGTTTGCATGGAGAAACTGGATGTTTTGGCTTTCTTCGTCCCAAATGTGCCCATACAATGGAGTAGTGACCCTTCCTACGCTCTCTCAAATGGAATCATTTACTATGGAGCTCATGCAATGATAGCGTACGTTGACAAGCCTGCTTGTCGTTGAAACTTAAGCATGCCAGTTTCAGCAGAAATCTTCAGAAAACACTGTTACTGCTGTAAGAGCAGAGATAAATCGATAAGATTCTTCCCGGCAAAATTACACCAGCGGCAAGCTGGGAACCACGACATGAGGTGTGCGCCGCAGCTTATTGTTTGCTCTGCCGTAAATTATATTGTAACCGTCCTGCCTTTACTTGCCAACTTCACATTTTATGACAACCTTGTGAGCACCCCTGGTACACCTGTAAGCAACTTTGATCATTACCACCTGAGGGCGTCAAAAAGGTCATTTGTTAACATGGAATTGGAGATAACTGTTTTTTTAACTCTAAGGCATAGAAAAACGTTCCCATGGTTTTTTAAGAAAGGGTTAATTGATAGCTACTGTATATACAGCTGTGACACTATAGCATATTAGCTTCTTGGCAATATCCAATTCAATGCCAGTTTATGTTACTAGTAGGATTTTCCCTTATCAATCCGCTTAAATAGCACGGAAATATACAATATCATATCATTCGATAATGCCACCACATCCAATATATAGAGAGGGGGAATTTCCTAACTCAAGTCCGTGACGTGACAGCGGCGGTTTTGGAGGTTGAAAACTGTAATACACCACTTCCAATCACATCTCCCTAAAAAGTACAGTTTACAATATCTATTTTATCGCAACAGCACGTACTGCAATCTGATGCCAGGGTATTTTCTTGGAAGATTTACGTCGGATTTTATAAGCAGAAAGCAGATATAATGCCTTCGTTTAATGTATCAGGCCAGTAGCCAGGGGGGGGGGTTCGGGGGGTTCGAAAGAACCGCCCCTTTTGTCAGGAAAAGGTCCACTTTGATCTAGGTAGACATAAGTTTCATTGTCAAAGGTCCACTTTTTCAGAAAAAGAACCCCCCTTTTGAATTTGCTGGCTACGGGTCTGTGTATCGTAACATATAGTGTATCTCCTATAGCTAAACAAAACGGTTAAAAAACCAAACGCTGCCTCAAGATTGTGGCGCACACCATATTCGTCAACCATGCCGATCTTCGTGATAATATCTTATGTAGGTAGGGCGTTACGTTGGGAACCAATCACTATCTCACGCCAGTGAACAAAGCTGTGAAATTGGTGATTAACGCTTGGTTACCCCACCTGCTAAAGTGCGTGAGACGGTGAAAAGAGCAACAAGGAAGGAGTTTGCAATCTGAATGTGTTCAATTTCACAGAAATAATATTAAGATAAGAATGTGATGAAAAAGAAACGAAAAGTAAGCAATTTTGCACAAATATAAACCTTTATAACGTACCGATACCTCTAACAAACCAAGTTCGATAGAAAAACTACTGAGATATCTGAAAGGAATGCCTAACAAAGTTGCAAGAAGTTAACATAAACTTTAGTCACAAAAACTGGTTGGATCCCGATGTCAGGTATAAAATCTGCCTAATATTTGTTGCAGCAAAGAACACAGCCGTAGCTGATGACAACTGCACTGGGCACGTTAATAAATTAAGCCTCTGATAAAAGGCTTTTTTTCTATACTAAACTACATCCAGTCTTTGTTATTACTACTACTATATATTTACTTCGTGAAGCAGATTTACTTAAGATACCCATCTTACATTTGTAGTTATTATATAGTAGTTAAGTGTTGTGTATTCAAAATGCTTTTATATACGAGCACCTGTATATGCATATGCATATGTTTGCCAGTACGTGTGCATGCTGGCGAAGTTTAAACTATGGTAGCTTCTAACAAAGCAGCCATTCGGAAAATATTTTTAACTTTGAATACTCCTGTGCTATTATCTATAAAATTGTTCTTGTTTCCAGATAAAAAGATCAAATAAAAATAAAGAAATAAAATAGAACTAAAAGGCAAAGCCCTGTGTACTTCTGTTGTCCCTAAACGAAAAATTGGCCTCGCAAATTTTATCAAATTTAGATTCTCATGATTTTTTGTATCCTGACATGATGTTTGTATCCTATATAGCTTTAAACATAACGATATAACCATTAACAAAAGAAGAGAAAAGGGCAGATTTGTTTCCTTGGTTGCGTGCCACCAAACAATGGCGCTTTACTGTAAAGAGAGAGGAGGTCATAAAGTGAAGAGGTATAGATATCAGTTCCTGCACGCCGGCGGTGCATGCTGTCAAGATAGTGCAGGAAATGACAAAGGAAATGACAAAGGCAATGCCCGTGTTACCACCACTGCGTGGGCTCACCTGGGGAGGGGCTGGGCTCCACGTGCACAGTGACGTGTTTTATATGTTCAAAACGTGACTGACAAGATAGAGTTGCAAATCAACAATGAGTCTCTATGATACATGCGAGCATCACGTTTCTTGCAGCTCCGAGATGATGCTGCCCTTACATGCATATTAAACGTCGCTTTGGCACTGCAGAAATAATTGGAACAGGGCACGCAATTTCATTTATGACCTTTATATGGCATAACTTTGGTTTTCCGTGAAATAAGAACAGTAGTTCCTAATCACTAAAGTATGCCATGACCAAAACCGCTCATAAAATTACGTACCCTTTTTCTGCAGAAACTGGTTTTTGAGTCGTTTTCAAAACGAAGACAGGCTGGTGAATTTGATTTTTTAATAATAATAATAATAATAATAATTAATAATAATTCAACGAATGTATATATGCAAAATATATATCAGAAATCTGAATACTGATGGAGCTCTTAAAAGTGAATATAATTGTGACGGTAAAAATTCGAACGAAATAAATAGGTCGATAATCATGTTGTCATGTTGTCAGTGACTCTGTGGCTTCAGTTCCTTTTCAATTAAATTGTATCTTCCTGAATGGAACATTACAGAACACAGTATAATGCATTCTCCTCCTGCTGGTCATTCTGGTCAGATACCCTGCCAGGCCCTTTGCAGTTTCTGCTATGCTTACAGCGTCTTCCACCTTTGTTTTTGATCTCATTACTTCATTCTGGATCTTGCCCTTCTTTGATATATTGAGCGTTTATCTTTCCGTGATCCTCTGGGAATCTTTTGATCTGTCGAGGTGGTTGTTTATCAGTCATAAAACATAAAACATGTTTTACCCTGAAAATGTTGAAGGGTATCAGTGCACACATTAAACTCCCCCAAATTTCCTCAAACCTTTGTCTGTCAATTTATTTGCCCCCCCCCCCCCCCCCAAACACACACACACACACACACACACCGGACACTCACCCATAACACTGGTTATTGTGTCGAAAGCTGCTTTCATCACATTTTCTTTTAATCTGCTGTGCAGTATATGTAAGTTTCACTACATTTACTCTTAAATTAAAATAGCTTGCCAGTACTACCCATGAATTATTACTTCATTACTTTAAGAATATCCTTACCTCCCCCCTCCCGACCGTCTCACGTTGTCTTCACTAACACAGTTGGGTGATTTCTGTGGAGTCCGTCACAATCATGGTTGAGACAGCGTCAAAATCAAAACGAAACAGCCTGCGGTACATTTCCCTTATGAACAGAGATTGTTTACTTGAAAATTTTTCACAGTGACAGATAGATTAACAATAAATAAATAAATAAATCAGATGAAAAAGAGTTCAAGGCCAATAAGAGTAGATATAGCAGAGACATGAATAAAAATCGAAACAATTACTTCATCTCTAAGCTAGAGCTTCTTGTCAGACGAATAAACTGCACACAAAGTTCAGCTCTTTTCCATTTGGTTGTTAATAGAACAAAACCAGCCTTCAGTGTGTGTGTGTGTGTGTGTGTGTGTGCGTGTTTGTGTGTGTTTGTTTGTGTGCGTGCGTGCATGCTGTGACATAACTTTAGAGGAGTGGAAAACTCTCCTGATAGGCCTACATGTGCTGACTCTTTACCTCCCCCCTCCCCCCAGGGCCAAGCACCGACTTATCTGCAACCCAGGTACAGTTACAGTCTTCTTGAGTCCGTCATAACACTTTCCTTTTTTATCTGCAACAAGTGACGACCTTTAATTTTAAGCTTAAATAGCATGTCATCACCGCCCATGACTTACATGTATAACATTATTTCTGTAAGAACATCAGTATCCGAGAGAAATTTAATTTTTCTATACAAATATGTCATATATCCTAACCCCCCCTCCCCCCTCCCCCCCCCCCCCCCCCCCCCCACCGTCCCGTCTCAGGTTGTCTTCACTAACACAATTGGGTGATATCTGTGGAGTCCGTCAGTATCATGGTTGAGACAGCATCAGAATCAAAACGTAACAGCCTGCAGTACATTTCCCTTATGAACAGAAATTGTTTACTTGAATTTTTTACACGGTGACAGATAGATTAACAACAAAAAAATTAATAAATAAACAAATAAATAAATAAATAAGAGAGGGTGATAAAAAAGAGTTCAAGGCCAATAAGAGTAGATATTGCAGAGACATGAATCAAAACGTAACAGCCTGCAGTACATTTCCCTTATGAACAGAAATTGTTTACTTGAATTTTTTACACGGTGGCAGATAGATTAACAACAAAAAATAAATAAATAAATAAGAGAGGGTGATGAAAAAGAGTTCAAGGCCAATAAGAGTAGATATTGCAGAGACATGAATCAAAACGTAACTGCCTGCAGTACATTTCCCTTATGAACAGAGATTGTTTACTAGAAATTTTTTCACAGTGGCAGATAGATTAGCAATAAATAAATAAAATAATAAAAATCGAAAAAAAATTCTTCATTTAAAAGATGGAGCTTTTGGATACACGAATGAGCTACACACAAGGATCATTGCTTTTCCATATAGTTTTCAAGATAACAAAATCAACCTTCACTGTATGTGTGTGTGCGTGTGTGTGTGTTTGTGTGTGTATGTTTGTGTGTGTGCATGTGTGTGTGCGTGTGTGTGTGTGTGTATGTGTGCGTGCGTGCGTGCATGCTGTAACACAATTTTATTGGAGTGGTGAACTCTCCTGATAGGCCTACATGTGTTGACTTTTGGAAATAGCATGGCATTCAACGCTTCCTGGCCTAAGATGGATGTACCGCGCCCAGTAAGCACAGCTTTATCGGTGTACAGCTTGTTGGAGGCTTTTTTTGTTATTGTGACAAGTATGGGAGAGCAAATTTTTATGGAGGTGGAGAATTAAGCAATTGTGCCCTTATGTGAGGTCATTTTAGTCCATGGGCCAAATACCGAAACCCTCCCCCCCCCCACCCCCTTAGTGCATAACTCTTAAACTATACATCTGAAATGATTTTGAATTCCATTTACTTACTACATTTGAATTATTTAATATTTTTTTGGTCTCAGAAATTTCAATTTTTAATCTCAGGCGTTACCATAGCAACGGCTGTAGTACACACACCCACCACCAGTTTAATGGCAAACGAGCAGAAAATAAAAGCTCAAGACCTAAGCTGTCATAAAAACATAATTAATGAAAATCACTAAGGGGGGGGGGAGGGGGGTCTACATTGGTACACATACTATTTGCATGGTTTGTATTGTAATCACCCACGCAACTAACCTTGAAGGAGATGGTCGAGGGCCATTTATCGTATATGAAGGCTGTAACCCTGAAAACGTTGAAGGGTATCAGTACACACACTCAAGCACACACGAAGCTCAACTTCCCCAAATTTCCTCAGACTTTTATCTGTCATCATATTTGACCCCCCCCCCCCCCCCCCACACACACACACACACACAAACACACAAACCGTACATTCTTCTTATAACACTGGTTATTTTGTCGACGGTTGTTTTCATCACATTTTCAAATTATATACCGCGTAGTATATGTCAGATTTACGACATTAACTCTTACACTAAAATAGCTTTCCAGCACTACCCATGAAATATTACTTGAAGAACATCTTTACTCCCCCAGCCCCGTCTCACGTTGTCTTCACTAACACAATTGCGTGATTTCTGTGGAGTCCGTCACAATCATGGTTGAGACAGCGTCATAAACGAGACACCGCAGCCTGTGGCACATTTTGTTATGAACAAAGATCAAGGACAAGGAGCTGCCAGGCCTTATAAACGGATTAGGCGTTAACTTACCCTACCAGCAGATCTTTTAGCTCTAACACCCATATTAACCACATAACCCGAGAAAATAAATAAATAACTAAATAAGAGAAGGGGATGAAAAAGAGTTCAAGGCCGATAAAAGTAGATTTACCCAAGACATTACTAAAAATTGAAAAAAATTCTTCATTTATAAGATGGAGCTTTTGGACAGAAGAATGAGCTACCCACAAAGATAATTGCTTTTCCGTTTGGTTTTCAACATAACAAAATCAGCCTTCACTGTATGTGTGTGTGTGTGTGTGTATGTGCGTGCGTGCATCCTGTAACACAATTTTTAGCGGAGTAATAAATTCTCCTGATACTCTTACCCCCCCCCCCCCCCGGGCCAAGCACCGACCTATCCGCAACCCAGGTACAGTTACAGTTTGCTTGAGTGCGTCAATGGAATGAGCATTTACCTGTGTTTGTTTGCAGCCGCAAAGATTTTACGGCAAGGGGCATTGAATATGGATATATTGCATATGGCCCACTAGATTCCTATTTCCGTATTTTGACCACTTCGTGGCGTACAAACATTGAATGGAAAATATGACCTCGGCTTCAGTTGTGGAGATTTAGTAAAATGTTATGTATCTTTGGTCGGAAAGCTTTGTGCGCACTTTTCCTAAAGTCTGTGGGCAGACATGTATAATATATACGCAAGGGTACGCCTCATCGCTTCACATAGACACAGTATAGAACAGAATTAATAAATTAAAAAAGATAAAAGGATAACCAAAATCAACAAATGAAATTAATTGCAGATATTCTGTTAAGCTTTTCAATCTATTAAACACATAGGCCTATTTATATAGGAACCTTTAACATAAGAAATCAATTTTGGAATTCTACCGATTCATACCAATCTTTTTTCGACGAGCTGTTATATAAAATGTATGACTTCAAATACTTCCCAGACGCATAATATTGCAGAGACTTTATATGTATGACTTCTCCCTCAGTATCCCCCTTCGTGACATTGTTCCCCGCTCTTTACATTAATAATGATTTACTCGGGATTTGATGTTACGTGTTAACAACGTTGGCTATCTATACTACTTGTATGTCTATGCATAATAAACGCATGTAAATACTACATTAATAACTACATAAAGTGGATAAATAACTAGGAAAATACGTAATTACAATATTAAAATGATATTAATTCTTATTCATGTAAGATTTTAGCGAGATTACCTTGTACAATAATATTACAGAGCACAGAACATTCTACTCAATGGGTTTACTTTTAAATACGAATAAAACGGAAGTGAACAAGCGCACTGTAGCCTATCTTTACTTGTCTTGAACTAATTTTGTAGGGCGAAAAGAGGCAAGAATCAAGATAGGGCGGATAAAGTTGGTATAGGGACATATTTTTGAATAGCGACTGTGCGTGTGGCTCTTACAGGAACGTTGTCTTTGCCACAGAATCTCTAACACAACCAGGCGTCTTTGATCCTCTTACCTGCTGGAATATTATTTGTTGTTCAGAGAGGACGAAGTCCAAGTGACATTGACTCAGGACGCCATGACAGGAGGGAAAGAACTCGATAGGTGGTCACGATCCTCGTGGAAGAAGCATGGTATTCAACGCTACCTACTCAAAGATGGACAGTAACAGCTTGTTGGAGGCTTTTGTCGTTTACTGTGACAAGAACGGGAGCGCGAATTTTCTATGAAGGGGGAGAATTAAGCAGTTGTGCCCTTATGTCAGGTTATTTGCGTACTTGTAATCACCCGGGCGACAAGCCTTCAAGGAGATGATCGAGAGCCATTTATCGTAAATAAAAAAATTTACCCTGTCAATGTTGAAGGGTACCAGTACACACACCCAACCACACCCGAAACTCAGTTTCACAAAATATCCTCAGACCTTTATCTTTCATCATACCCCTCCCCCCCCCCCCCCCCCCCCCCCCACACACACACACACACCATACACTCTCCTCATAACACTGGTTATTTTGTCGCCGACTGCTTTCATCAGGTTTTCTTTTCATATACCGTGTAGTATATGTTAGATTCACGACACTAACTCTTACACTAAAATAGCTTTCCAACACTACCCATGAAATATGAAATATTACTTGAAGAACTTCTTTATTACCCCAGCCCCGTCTCAGGTTGTCTTCACTAACACAATTGGGTGATTTTTATGGAGTCCGTCACAATCATGGTTGAGACTGCATCATAAACGAGGCACCTAAGCCTATGGCACATTTTTCTTATGAACAAAGTTTGTTCACTTAAAATTTCTGCACAGTTGCAGATAAATAAGCGAAAAATGGGGATGATAAAAAGAGTAAGGTCAATAAGAGTAATGTACGAGTAGATTTAGCAAAGATGTTCAAAAAATCGAAAGAATCACTGCATTTAAAAGCAGGTACCAGGCCATAAAAACGGATCAGACGTTAACTAACCCTACCCGCAGATCTTTTAGCTCTAACACCCATATTAACCACATAACCCGCACCTTAAAATACAATGTATTTACCACTGCGTTCTCCCATTAAGTTTTCAACAATTTAGTTTTCCATTGGGTTTTCATTATAACAAACCAGCCTTCAGTGTTGTAACACAATTTGTAGCTGAATCGTAAACTCTCCTGACACATCTGGTGACACTTTGCCACCCCCCCCCCCCCTTTCCGGGCCAATCACCGACCAATCCACGACCCAGGTAAAGTTACAGTGTGTTTGAGTCCATCGTAACACTTTCTTTATTTTATCTACCGTGCAGAACAAGTGACGACCTTTAATTTTAAGTTTAAATAACATGTCATCACTGCCCGTGGCTTATTACTTCATTCCTCTAAGAACGTCAGTATCAGAGCGAAATTTAATTTTCTTAATTTAATTTTCTCATACATCCTACAAATATCTCAGAGAAATATTTTTTGTAATGTATTTTGCTTTTTATTTATTGCCATGGAATGAGCATTCGCATTGTTTGTATGCAGTCCCAACGATTTTACTGCAAGGGGCATTGAACGGGTACAGAGCGGTGCACGTGTTCTAGCTTGGCGCTGGCGTTGCATATGGCCAACTTGATTCTTATTTCTGTATTTTGACCGTTTCGTGGCGTACACACATTGTATGGAAAATATGACCTCAGTTGTAAAGTTTCAGTTGTAAAGTTTCAGTAAAATGTTATGTATCTTTGGTCGGAAGTCTTTGTGCGCACTATTCCTACTAGCCACTGAACAGTAATAGCAGTAACATCAGTAGAGATACATCCTCTTTCTCACATCTATTCAAGAAGCACAGAAGACAGGTTAAATCAGAGAAATACACAGTTTTGCCTTATCACCGTGTTCTAGATCCTTCCAGAATACATGTGTAAAGAAATCATTTTACAGGAAATAATAAAGCACCATATTTAACCGGACTCTGGACTTGTGTTGATCAATTGTATATACATTTATTACCACTGGGAACAACGTAAAAAAATAGTGGTAATAATATACGCAAGGATACGCTTCATCGCTTCATCGCTTCACATGGACACATTATAGAGAAAATCTAACCAATTTAAAAAAGATAAAAAAGACAAATAACAACATAACAAATAACAACACCTAGGACGGAAGGGAAAAAACTCGAAAGGTGGTCCCGATTCTCGAGGAAAAAGCATGGCATTCAACGCGACCTGCCCTATAGGATGGACAGCTTGTACCGCAGTGAGCACGGCTTGTATCCGTGTACAGCTTGTTGGAGGCCTTTATCATTATTGTGACAAGTACGTGAGCGCAAATTTTGAAGGTGGAGAATTAAGCAGTTGTGCCCTTATGCCAGGATATGTGCATAGTTTGTATTTTAATATTTTAATATTTTAATTTAAAAATCACCCGCGCAACTAGTCTTGAAAGAGAGGGTTGCGAATCATTTATCGTATATGAGAGGCCTTTACCCTGTGTTAGATTCACGACATTAACTCTTAAACTAAAATAGCTTGCCAGCACTACCCATTACTTCTTTACTTTAAGAGCATCTATATCCCAGCCCCGTCTCAAGCTCTGTCTTCACTAACACAATTGTGTGATTTCTGTGGAGTCCGTCACAATCATGGTTGAGACAGCATCAAAATCAAAACATAACAGCCTGTGGTACATTTCCCATATGAACAGAGATTGTACCTGAAAAATTTTCACAGTGGCAAATAGATAAGTAATTAAGAAATAAATATATAAAATAAATGAATAAATAAACAAGAGAGGTGAATGAAAAAGAGTTCAAGGCAAATAAGAGTAGATTAAGCCGGGCATTAATAAAAATCGAAAAAATTCTTCATTTACAAGCTGGAGCTTTTGGATACACGAATGAACTAACCACAAAGACCATTGCTTTTCCATATAGTTTTCAAGATAACAATCTCAGCCTTCACTGTGTGTGTGTGTGTGTGTGTGTGTGTGTGTGTGTGCGTGCATGCAAGCTGTAACACAATTTTAGCAGAGTTGTAAACTCTTCTAAAAGGCCTACGTGTGCTGACTCTTGGAAGAAGCATGACATTCAATGCTACCTGCTGCCCGAAGATGGACAGCGAGTACCGCACCCAGCGGGCAAATTATGCTGTTCCAATGTTGAAACAATGTTGAACTTCAACGTTGACATGTCCAAGCTTTAACAATAAAAAATATAAACCAACCTCTATACCCTGCTTACTGGTGCTTAAAAAAATTATCAACAATCATTTTATGTTAATCTATATCTATAACGATAAAATTTAAAAAATACAAGAAAGAAAAGTGACTTACTTGGAATCAAACTCATTCCACCGTGGTTGGCGATCAACGACGTTTGGCACTAGGCCACCGCTATCGTATTATTGACAGTATATGTTTCCCTCATACATACCTAAGCTTTAAGGAAATTACGGAAGGCTTGAAAATGCCTTCAAAATATACTTTTAACAGACTTGTGAAGATTCTTTTGTCTATAACTACATATATTTGTCTGGTCTTACCACCGAATATCGTCTGCTTGCAGTCAGACTTCATCATGGAATGAGGTTGTGAAAGAAATCACCAAATATGCACGCCGGAGGGGATGCTAGGTTGTAAAGTTGTATGTTACCTTTATCTTTCATTTTTTACTGTACTACTTTGTATGTCCATTTTGATTTTATGTAACTATTCTTTAAAATTTGGCTCGTCCGTATATTTTCTTCTTTTAATGAATGAAAATAATACATTTTATAGACTGACCACCAATTTTTAAAATAATAAATTTATAGACTGACCACCAATTTTAAAATGTATTGCCTATGATTTGCTAAATGGTTCTCGGCGACATAGACACCTTAAAATTAAAATTTCAGGGAAATTCTACCATATTTTTAAGAAATTCCCTGAAATGTTACCAGATTTCTCATTAATACCATAGACATACCTGATGCAAATTCATTGAGAAAATAAAAACAGAATGATAAATCTGCGAGTTCAAATGCGGAATAACCCCTGTCTCCTTCAGTCCTGATATTTGAAGTTTTCTGTCCGAATGATGAGATACTCCAGTGTGCATAATTTTTAAATGTTAAAAAGTGTAATCCAAAGGAGGTCCAGGACCGCTTTGCTGACAATCTTGAGCTGAACACATAACAACACATTTTCAATTTGTTTCATTTGGCTCATGTCGCCTGACTCTCTAACCTCTACCCGTAACAATCTGTGAACAGTGTAAGATTTAAATGCAACCGCTCCTTAATTTTGTTAATAATCTTTCGGGGCGACCTTTCTGCGAAGTTGTCTTCGTGTCACCTTACAATGACAGTATTTCTTTATGCGACTGTCCTCTGTACAGCAACAGTTGTTGTCATAGACACTGAGTCGTATAATTGGTGTGATAACAGTGTATTGGCTCTCTGTGGAGACAGAAGCCACGTCCCTCGTCTCACGTACAAACGCCTCAAATATCCCGCTCCCTGGTACCGTCTTCATAATTACAATAAAAGTAACAGAAAGCCTACTGTTTGAGGTTATACACGCTCCATCGATGCTTGGTTCATACGTACGTTTAAAAAATGGGAGAAAAGACTCATTTAGTACAGCAAGATGTTAAAAATATAGCCCCATATCTCTGTGTTCTTAATTCTTAGTATTAAGAATTTGCCTTTCCTTATTTAACCAAATTACACATTTTTTCTTAAAAGTACGCCTTCAAGAACTTCTCTACTGCTACTATGTAGAACTACTGAGAAGTCTTTTTTCCTAATTTCATGGTTATGCGTTACATAAATTTGTGCGGAGGTGTGCACATGGTGCACTTAATTGCTCTCCAGAAAATGTAAATGCTGTGGTTTCCTTACCCGACTGTGGTTATATTAGGAATTTGAAATAATAAACATAGCAATGTATAATGTTATATTAATGTATTATGTATAAAGTTAAATAATGTATAATTTTTAATGTTTTCATTGTCGTTGTCCAGAAACGTTAACAAGCAATGGGTACATTAAACAACTCTTTTTAGTTGATACTAAAACGAAATTGTCAGTCTGAAGTATTGGATGCTTTCAAAAGAGCAGTCACGTGAAGGTCTTTTTTGATCCATATGTTCGCTATTTTGTCATGCCAAAAATCGGAGATCACGAGTAAAGCATTAGAAGTAGGGAAATTCTGCGTAGCATACAATATTTCCAAGTTAATCATTACACAGGTTGAGCGTACATAAATCGTTTTGACAATGGTCTTGGGGGGGGACAAGCTAAGATTATATTAAGCTTAATTTAGCCAATAAATATTTTAAAAATATAATACCGGGAATAAATTGACCCTTGAAAGCGTATTAAAACGTTAATGTTGCATAAAAAAAAAACAAGTTTAAACTGTATTTTTAAAGAATAGGACTGAAGGATAAAAGCTTTATAAAAACTGTTTACTACCCTTCATAGTTGCTTGTTCAAAATTTACATGGTTTTGAGCACAATGGAAACTGTTACTAATGATAGACAGTTTCAGTTGCTACCCTCTCAAATTACTTGATTCAACAGGAGTAAAATCTGTCCCAATTATATCACTTGTTGACGAAATTAACTTTTTCCGTTTGTTTTTCCTCTACATGTGCCTGCCCACACCAGTACAATTAACGCATTAGTTAAAATACTTTCTATAATACACCTGTAAAAGTTCGTTAATATGGACAACCTCCTGATAAAAGCTTTCGATTTTCTTAAAAATTACATTTGGCGAGTCACGGGTGCTAGAGGAACGCCCAGCAGATGCAGAATTGAAAACTTCTCATAATATCCGTATGTTCACAAGGAGAAAAAACAATTTAATCGAAATTCATTTGTGACTTAGGTAAGAGACATATGTATTTTGTTTAAGGCCTACGTGATCTCTACATTTGGTAGTTTTTTTCTATCTGATTTTATAAACATTTAACATGTAACATTTTAAACGTTTGTAAATAGCTGTAGGCAAAAACGCCTCTTAAGTAAGAGATGAATAAACTAATAATTTAGTGACCTGAAACTATCAATTATTTAATTCACTAAATAGAAATCCCTAAATAGAAATTGAATCTAAGCAACTGGGTATTAGGGGAGTACGTGACGTTATTCAGTGGCACTACCTGACCCGAGCCTGGTTGCGAGTTAGGGCTCTGGCCGCATTCAGATTCACACACCGTATTAGCTGGGTCGGTCCAACTTTGCGAGGAGTTCTCGCTAAAGTGCAATCAGTGGGATAAGCTTAATCAACACACTGTGGTTAATTACCGGCTAGCTGCTCGAGGAGACGTGTCAGAAAACTAAGCTGATTTCATTGATTGCACTTTGGCGAAAATCCCCTTCAGAGTTGGACCGACCCAGCTAATACGATGAATTTCTTAGAAATAATTTTGCATTTTGCAATTGTAAAATAGTTCTGTCAATTAACAGTTAATATATGTTACTCTATCTTGTATTCCTCAGCATTGAGGTGCCAGCAGAAGAAGGGGTGGCACTTGACTTAACCAGCACACCTGAGGGGTGATGGGTCGTAATACATATCACAGCCCTCACTTCCCTGATGAAGTCTGACTGTCAGCAGATGAAATATTGACTAGTAAATGTGAGTCGATTTTTCTACAGCTATTGATTAATGAAAGTGGTTCTGTGAGTTTACAATAGGTACCCGGTACAAGTAACTAATAAATAACACCTTGATGCTCCAGACAGCCGCAAAAATTAGTCTGAGGTTTACAGTTTTTCATGATAATTTATCTTCAAGAGACGCAATCCACATATAAGCATGCATCTAGGTTTTTTTTTGTCAGTGACACCTGTCCAAGCGCGCAGTTCACTTTCAAAGAGACAAGGAACGACGGTAAGTTTGTGATCATGATGTTATAGTTTAGGTTCCGACTAGGTTGTTACTTCATTGCAAGATCTTACTCTTCATCATACGTACCACAGGCATACCTCAAATTGAGGTAGATAAAAAGTCGTCACCTTAAGAAGTGGTAATTGGCTCTATAGATCGTAACCTTCTCGCCAGCATTGGATAGTAGAAATACCATGGTTAAAAAACTTGTTAGGCCACACTTTTTTTATTTTTATGGATGACATCCTCTGGGGACCCCAAAGTCGGTGCGAGCGGGCGAAAAAAAAAAAAGTCAAAAAAAAAAAAAAAAAACTGCTTAAGAAAAGTTATGTTTTCAGTACACAGCTGGAAACACTAATTTACCACAGAAACACGTATCAAACTAACAACATGTCTTTATCCATGCTACCAAAATATTAAAGCATTGTGAATAGGGCCTACTTCGTAGAAAGGTAAAAAGTCATGAATATATGTGCTGCATATTACCAAATCTATTTAAGGTTATTTCATGCATTCTGTTGGTATAGCAATCAATAAAACAAATATCAAATAAATGTCTTTATTTGTACTCTCAGAAAATTAAAGCATTGTAAACACTTCATAGAATTGTTAAAAAAATGAAGCAAAGATAGGCCTATGCTTCCTACTACTAAGGTAATTTCGGTCGATGCCATTTTGTCTACTTCGACTCACACGTAGCAGCCAACTATCGGGTGGCCTGTCCGACCTTCAGTCCACCAAATACCACGACGCTCTTGTCGACCCTTTTTTCGCTACAAAAAAACCTGGTAGGGTCTATGTGCTGCTTTGGACAGAATGTCACTGAAATTTTCCGGGCGATGATCGCTGGCCGCGGCCAGCCTTTCGTATAATTGTAAAAGGGTGATATCTTCATGTCCAGTATCAATGGCAAACCAATCCAAAACGACGGCCCCCGTTCTCTTTATGACTTTAATTGTCGTGTATTTTGAAATTAATGCTAGAGATGAAGTTGACGGCAAAACGGCCATATTTCCACGTGGTGATAATACGCATGCGCAGTAAGCTCATTTTCCGCACTCGGAACTACTCGGATGTCTCCGCAGTCGTCAATGACAGTATGGAGCTTGCGGAATTAGCCGAGAATTGCCGATTGCATTTTCCGGCAAATTCAATAACTATGTTTGCGACAACCGCCTTCCTTGTGTGTGTGTGTTTGTGTGTGTGGGGGGGGGGGGGGGGATTTTTTTTTTTTTTTTTTTTGGAGAACGGACGAAAATCGGTGCGCGGTATAAAAATAAAAAAGTGTGGCCTTACTGCATGTATATAAATGGTTTCGATTGTGTTAAAGTATCAGTCTTTGTGTACTCTTTTATATACGGTAATTTTTTATTCCTCATCAAATAGATGATACAGCAAATAAATGAAAATGCAATTTAGTATTAGGTATAACATAATGTATATAACGCATTCACGCAGACATGAATCCACACACTATAACACAAAAAAATTACACTGCTTGGTAGAAGTCTTCTGATGTTTTTAACAAAACTGACTTCAGGTTAAGTTTAAAAGTTAACTTGTGATTTTTTCAAGAACTACTGAAAACAACTATAAGTATTAAAGGATTAGTAACATTATTACTACTTCCCAAAATAATGGTCCAAAATTATTATTATTATTATCTTACAGATATTCCAACATGAAGGCGGTGTATGTCTTACTTTTCCTGGTAGCTTTCTGTTCACTTGGTAAGAGATTTTTTTCGTCTGTTTGTTGGACATCAAGTACTTTTGTTTAAGAGGTTATATCTTTTTAAGAAAAAATAGCTTTGTAGAATATACAGACAAACGCTAAAAAATTAAACGCGGGTAGTATGCCTTGAAAAATTAAATTGGAAGGGATATCGTTTGACGACCAGTGGGAGGTTATCGATAAACGAGTCATTCTTCAATTGTTGGTTTACTGTCACTGTTATTTATCTTACAGGCAGAACTGTGTATTCTACACCTAATTGTTGGTTTACTGTAACTGTTATTTATCTTACCGGCAGAACTGTGTATTCTACACCTAATTGTTGGTTAACTGTAACTGTTATTTATCTTACAGGCAGAACTGTGTATTCTACACCTAATTGTTGGTTTACTGTCACTGTTATTTATCTTACAGGCAGAACTGTGTATTCTACACCTAATTGTTGGTTCACTGTCACTGTTATTTATCTTACAGGCAGAACTGTGTATTCTACACCGGATATGGACGCACTTAGAGCTGATATACAAAATCATTTCTCTGTGGTTGTGATCATTATCCAATACCAGGTACATGAGCTATAACGTTAATATGCCATGCACATAAGTACTTGATCTTGAAATATTGACTTTAAATAAGTCTTCTTTTAAATCAAGTTATGTTCTTAGAGTCGATTTTTATAGCTTGTTTCACTTTTATGCATCCAAGAATTGAGTGGTATTACTTCAAAAAAAAAAAAAAAAAAACACACACACACGCATACATTTGAATACATTAATGTGTCATTTCATATCAGTTGTTATTCAATTACTGTGTCATTCAGTGAATCCAAGAAGGCGGAGCATCACAAGTAGCTGCCATTCGACAAATACTACCACCTGTCATCTATACCTAACACTGTCGTTTCTCACATTTCTTTCAGAATCCGGGGATTTTAGCAGTGGAAGGTCTAAGCGACCTTCAACCTGTCGTTATCTATCTTTTGGAACGCGGGATTGTAGCAAGCGCTTCCGGTAACCAAATAATCATCCCAGCTTAATTGATATTAAGCGTCTTCCGATGGCATGACGAGTGGATATTTGAAACATGTCAGAATATCGCTTGCACACGTGTAGATGATCATACAGTGAATAAAATCCCTAAAAACTTCCAATGTCTTGGTTGTTTGGATCACTTTTAGCACATCCATGTATTAACTGCACCTATTCTTTTATTGAATGCCGCCTATTTATACGAATACAATTAATTGTAATGAAAGAAATGTCTATGGACTGTGGAATTTAACCCACGCCTTTTAAATACATACTGAAAATAAATTATTCGTGACATCTGATTCACTTTATCAGAAGTTTGATGGATTTCATTTTTTTTCTTTTGTTGTTGTTGTTGCTCTGCTAGTGTAGATATTAATCCTCCTGCCACGTGGTTTAAGATAACACAAATATTTTACTAAAGAAACTAATAGAATTTGAATGACGTAAATGCATTGACATACAACTGATAATGAAAACAACATCAAAATATAGAAACCATGCTTAGTTTATGTTTCAAATGAATGTGCGGTTATCAAACTAAAGCGATAAAAAGCTTCTCGTACACGCCTGTCTTGATCCGACAGTATTCTCACAGCCACGATGTTCCACAGTCGGATTGTCCTTAGATGGCAGAGATTATTCAGAATATTTGGTATACATGTATATATAAAGTCTTTCTTTGCATTGGGTTTCGATAGCTTGAAGAATCATGTTGACCCACTCTTACAAAATTGTCAAAGCTCCATCTTTGAAGCAGTGGGGACAAGGGATGGCAAGTGTCCGGCCTTTTCGCAGTCGCCAGCCTGTTAAAACAGCGCCACGAGACCCATTAATTTTTATGGTGCCTTTTGATCGCATTTTGTGCAATGATATTCATTACACAAACTATCTTTTACATAGGCCTGTGTGTGTGTGTGTGTGTGTGTTAGTGTGTGTGAGTATGTGTGTGTACAATGTACTTGCATGTTTGTATCGCCGTAGGGTGTGTGTTTGTGTGTGTGTGTGTGTGTGAATGTGTGTGAGAGAGAGAGAGAGAGAGAGAGCATGTGTATGTGGCTCAATTTATGCTTTAAAACGTGGCACCTTTTACTCCATTTTCCGCCTAAGTCTCCTCCATCTTCTTTTCTTGATCGTCTCCTCTCCCCTCTGCCTTGGGCTCGTCGCCCCAGCCGCTGAACAGGTCGTCCACATAGGAGCGCATCGGTGAGAGCAACGTCGGCTAGACATCGCCTCTGTGGTACCCAATGAGCTGTAATGGAACACGCTCGGATAAATCAAGGGGTGTTTTCACTGGTCGGACCAAGGTTTTGCTAAGAAGGTGACCAAAGGGTGGAAAGGGCCCAACAATACCTACGGCACAATGACGAAGACACAGCTTGAATTTTTTACTCGGTACGCTCAAACACCGTTCAGAAATGCAATGGTATTCTCAGCAGTTCTTGAAAGGATATACCTTAGGTTGGGTAAAATGTGTTGTGATTTCTATGAAATTTATTATCATAATTATTATAATTATTAATTCCCATAAAAGTGTATGTACAGAGTGTATGCCTTTAATGTACAGATGTACATATTTGACCCTTCCATTAGGTTTTTATTATATTAGCTTTCCGTTTAGTCTTCAATATAACAAAACCAGCCTTCAGTGTGCGTGTGTGTTTGTGTGTGTGTGCGTGCAAACTGTAACACAATTTTAGCTGACACTACAAATTACTTCATTACTTTAACGACATCTTTACCCAGCCCCGTCTCACGTTGTCTTCACTAACACAATTGGCTGATTTTTGTTGAGTCCGTCACAATCATGGTTGAGACACCGAAGCCCGTGGCACATTTTTTTTTTTTTTTTTTTTTTTTAATGAGCAAAGTTCGTTCACTTGAATTTTCTTCACAGTGGCAGATAGATTAGCGAAAAAAGGGGTATGATAGAGAGTTAAGGGCCAATAAGAGTAAAGTACAAGTAGATTTAGCAAAGACATTATATTAAAAATAATCGCTTCATTCTTCGTTTAAAAGCAACAGCTGTCAGTCCTCATAAACGGATTAGGCGTTAACTAACCCTACCCGCAGATCTTTTAGCTCAAACACCCATACTAACCACATAACCCGCGAATTAAGCGGCACACTGTAAATACATTTGCCACTGCACTCTTCCATTAAGTTTTCAACATATTAGCTTTCCATTTGGTTTTCAATATAACAAAACCGGCCTTCGGTGTGTGTGTGTGTGTGTGTGTTGTGTGTGTGTGTGTGTGTGTTGTAACACAATTTTAGAGGAGTGGTAAACTCTCCCTACACATGTGCTGACACTTTGCAAATGTATTTAGCACTGCGCTCTTCCATTAGGTTTTCAATATATTAGCTTTCCATTTAGTTTTCAATGTAACAAAACCAGCCTTCAATGTGTGTGTGTGTGTGTGTGTGTGTGTGTGTGCGTGCACGCCGTAACACAATTTTAGCTGACACTTAGCCCCACCGGGCCAAGCACCGACCAATCCACGACCCAGGTACAGTTACAGTTTGCTTGAGTCCATTATAACACTATATCTTTTTTATCTACCGCTCAGTTTAAATAGCATGTCATCACCGCTCATGACTTACATGTATACATAACATCATTTCTGTAAGAACATCAGTATCCGAGTGAAATTTAATTTTTCTATACAAATATTTCATACACCCTACATATATCTCACACACAGTACACTCTACTGGTTATTTTGTCGACGGCTGTTTTATCACATTTTCTTTTCATATACCGCGTAGATTATGTTCGATTCACGACATTAACTTTTACACTTAAATAGCTTGCAACACTACCCATGAGTTTTTACTTTAAGAACATCTTTACTCCCCCAGCCCCGTCTCACGTTGTCTTCACTAACAGAATTGAGTGATTTTTGTGGAGGCCGTCACAATCATGGTTGAGACAGCGTCATAAACGAGACACAGCAGCCTGTGGCACATTTTGTTATGAACAAAGATTGTTCACTTGAAATTTCTTCACAGTGGCAGATAGAATAGCGAAAATAAGGGGTTGAAAAAGAGGTAAAGGTATATAAGAGTAAAGTACGTGTAGCAAAGACATTTAAAAAAATCGAAAGAATCACTTCTTTTATAAACAGGAGCAGCCGGGCAGACGAATAAATTACTTAGAAAGATCCACGCTCTTCCATTATGTGTTCAACATATTAGCTGAGAGACAGATGGAAATACCCTGTTAATGACGTATTTCAAAGACATTTGGCCTTGAAATGGTTTAAATATAACGTGTGAAATTCAGTCAACAGCAGAAATACTTATTCCACTCAGTAGATCAACTTCACACAACGATTATGGAAGTAGTGGTTAAATGAGTGCTTGCTTACTGATCATGGTACTGTACGTGCTAGTACAGCTACACGGTTCCTACATGTACGTTTGTTATATCATCAACATTTAATATAGCACTAGGTCTTCAAAGGTTGTTTATCAAATTTCATTTTTTTAAAGCAGAGCAAGAGGACCAGTGGTTTTTTTTACTGTTGAATGATGCATGTTTTGTAGTAATGATGATATAAGTATAAACAGACTGTTTGCCAATGTTTATTCATATTACAATAGAATAAATCATTCTACACAACAACAATACATTCCGGTCTCAATAACAAAATGTCTCCATAATAAAATATTTCTGTACTGTATGCTATGAACGATTGAGTCATATCAGGGAATTATATCGGATATAAATTCCCTGGTCATATCAAGTACAACACACATAAGAATGAGGTTTATTTGACGGGTGATGACTGGGTTGACTTATACTGGGTACATGACAACACAAAGCTAAGTACCGTCAGCTTCATGGCTCCTTCATGGTGTACATGTAGTATACACAGTATTTAATGAAGTTTCCTCCCAGATAGTTTAGGAAACACGTGTACCCTGCACCTCTCTTCCAGTGCCAACAGCTCACCTCACTCTCTGCTCATGTAAGAAATTACTGTCAATTCATTAAAAATCCAAAAGAATGGTTTGCCATTTTTAATGGAGCAAAATAAAATGTCTTTTTTTTTCAGATATGAAGTAATAGTAAGTGGGATCTGCTGTATTTTAGACCTACATGTTAACTGTGAACTGAGCAGGAAAAAAGGCACATTTCTCACATCTGCATGAAAACTAGCCAGCATTTACATGTACTTTGTCTTCTATTGTACAAAGCCTCAAGTTTACTTTATACAATTGTCTGTACCACTTAATTTCAGAAGTCTCACTAACTTTGTTTTCCTGTTGTCAACAACAGAAACACTACTCTGCTACTTCAATGTATACTAATCGCCTCTTCCAACGCTGATAAAACTTTAAAATAAATATGATCTAAAGAAAGGAGAATACCTGGCCAAAGCTGCAGTTTTGAAGCCATTCTTCAATGCTGCATTTCTGCATTTGTTTTAAAAGTCTGTGTAATTAACATTTTTTAAGTTGAAAGGTATAAATCTGCAGTCTAAATGTCAATACAAATATCTTCTGAAAATTACAACTTCAATGAACTTTCACCAGCACTAAGTGCCCTTTTAGCAATACTGACCTTGACCTCAAGGTCATCCTTGTTTAAAAGTTCTTTATTCATTTTCCTAAGAATGAAGTGATCTAAAAACAGTTTCAATCCTTCACGAAGCATGTGTAGCTTAGGAAAAGGCGCAATTCGTAAAAATGTTTCTTTCACAATGGTTTCATCATAGAGCGTCAGCAGACCAACAAGAACATCTTTCAGAAACTTGACCATACTTTTGTCCAACTCGGAAAACTCCACAACCTGAAAGAGAGAAAGTGAATTTCATGAAATCTTCTCCAATGTTTCAGATAAAAAAAAAACTTTTTAAAAAACACTGACAAAACATTCTGCTGTTTGTTATTACTTGAGCAGGGTGATGTCTTACTAGATTGTAAAACTGAAATATATATTATATTTGATAAGAATCGTCACTGAAAAAATTTTACTTTGACCTTATGAGGTCATTTCAGGATCAATGCAATTTCTTGTTCAAGCTGTTAAAATTCATTTCCATTCTGGTGCATTTGTAAGTATATATAATTTTTTGAAGTCATTAGAAATCAAGAAAAAAATCAGCATGCCTGAGTACAATTATCATCCCCTTTGAATATCTTAAATATCATTTGTTTTGAATATTATGAATACAATTCATTCCCCTTGAAAATCATTTCCTTTGAATATATTTTCTAAATATGACAGACAAGCATTCTACCATAACAAAAATGAAAGCTAGCCAGGAAAACAGGCAAGTATACTGACACTAAGACAAAAGTTACTCCCATTGTGGCATCTTAATATGAACAGGTAAATTCCAGTAAACATTGAAAAAAACAGCTGTGTCAAGTTTCCAGCCACTTGACCTCATGAACTGCCTCTACCTTCCAAGATGTAACTGCTTCCTTCCAACCTAACTTCACAAGTTCTCTATCTAAATCCTACATTATGGTACATTTTCAGCTCTATTAAATCTGATGTTCAATTAAAATTATTATATCGCCTGGCACTAATGGGTGGGAAGCCACCGAATATATGATTCATAAAAAGGCAAAAGAGTAACTTTTATAAAAAATAATCCAATTTTATCAATTAAAGCTTGTTAGCAAATTTGTAGCAAATCAAAAACACCTTTTCTCACCAATGGGGTGAATGACTCCAAAATACACGTAAGAAAAACAAAAAATGCAATAACTTTCACAAAAAATAATCTCATTAGTGGATTTTCTAAAAAAAAACAGCATTTTCCTAAACAACACATATTGGTACATTTTCATTAAAACAAAGAGCACCGATTAGCAGTGATAAGGTGAACAACAATTGACAGCACTGGCATAGACAGGGATTCATACAATACATCTGTTATATTTATCATCTTTTTATTATTTTCTACCAAGTCATCCCTGATTTTGAGAGGAATTATCTATTTGCTGAATCAACAGCAACAGAATGCCAAAGTGAAACCCCTCTCCCCAAATGTCATAAAAATGAAGAAATGAAAATAAATGAATGGAAAAATAAATGAAATAGTCAATTATAATCATACCAAATAATGTAAAGACCCTACCTTGAATATAGACAAGGACAAGGCTTTGGTTGCCAGGAGATGAGCAATCATGGCTGCCAGGTTGGTAGCTGCTGTCTGGGTGACACTTGACATTGTCTTGAACTTGTCCCATAAACTGAACTGCAGGGTCATCTGAAATATGCCACCACACAGCTATATGACTTTGGTTATGAGGTCTGTCGTAATAAGATTTGAATTGCAAATCAAATTTGTCAAAAAAATTGGATAAATTACTTCATGTTGTAATTATAAATAAAAAAATAATTATTTATAATTATAATTTACCCAGTAATATTTACATCAGATGAATCTGATAAAAAATGTACAGATATAATAAGTAAATACAACAGCTAAAATGGTGAATCACTCTCCTGTCATATTCACAGAAATTCTGCAGCAGATAGGAGTAGAAAGTGTTGTCAATGCTTACCTCAAATCTCCTGTCATATTCACAAAAAAACACTGCTTACCTCAAATCTCCTGTCATATTCACAGAACTTCTGCAGCAGGTAGGAGTAGAAGGCATTGTGGACTCTCTCCTGCACACAGCAGTCCAGAATCACATGGATAATCTCACGCTCTTGCTGGTGCTTCAGTCCTAACTGAAGGAGCTTCTCAAATGCATCAACAAAATCCTGCAATTATAAAATAAATTTCAAAAGTATATACATTATCAAATATAAATTAACAGATAATAACAAATACAAAATGTTTATCTTTTATCATTATTATCATTACCTTCATCATTATTATCTTGTAAAGGCATATGGCTGCATGTGGTTCAGTAAAAGTTAGAGGCACTGGCAGACTCCAAATGCTTAGAGACCATACAGCCCCCCTCTCCCCCCCCCCCCCCCCCCCAAACCTGGTTAGCTTCCTATCTGTTATATTAGTTATTTAATCCCATGAGTGAAAAGAACCTTACCTCACTTGTCATGATAATACAGAAGATGTTTTTCCTCACATCTGTATTCATTCTTTGTTTTCTAGCCAGCTCTAGAATATATTCATTGCTGACATCACTTAGAACACTGGAATCCATTTTTGTTGGAGCTACAAAACAATTCCACTGAAGCCATTTACAAGCAAATCATCAAACAACGTAATAATTTCTCTTTACAAAAATCCTATATATTTCCTTGTTATTTATAGTGTGTGTGTGTGTGTGTGTGTGTGTGTGTGTGTGTGTGTGTGTAAATAATACCTTATTTCATTTGATTATCATTAAATTTCAATTTGAAATTTTTATTATGCTGTTTTATTTTATTTTTTTAATTTCCAATTTTATCACATATGAACCTTGTTCAACATAATTTAGTGGAGAAAGAAAAAGAGAGAGAGAAAAAGCTTTTTATAAAGTCTAACCCTTCCAATCTATTAACATCTCTCCCCACTGGTAAAAATTGTCTCCAGGACCTTCTCATTAACGGTTTCAAGTTTTAAATTTCAAATTTTATTCAAATGTATATGGAAGAAATCTAGTTACTATTATGTATCTCTTATATACCAATGAATGTGATTAATCAATTTATCAATGTGTTCATTATTATCATTGTCTCACTGTCTCATTACAACTGAAACAACATTACAACTGCCATTCCACTGCCCTCCCTCTGTACTCACCAGCTTCTTGCTGTTCCATCTGCTTCCCACTCCAAGCTGAGCCTACAATCCACCATCGTCCGTGTTCCTCAGCATCTAGCAGATCCTGTAGAGATATCCTGAGCTGGGTGTCTGCTGTGCCTGGAGAAGACAGCATGGATTAGGAGCCAAACATAGCATGTATGACAGGAGCTGGATTTAACACATGGGATAGGAACCAAACATAACACATGGGATAGGATCTGGAGTTAACACATGGCATAGGAGCCAAACATAACACATGGGATAGGAGTCAAACTTTACACATGGGCTAGGAGCTGGACTTAATGCATGGGATAGGAGCTGTAGTTAAGCATAGGATAGGAGCTGGACTTAACTGATGGGATAGGAGCTGGAATTAGCACATGGGATAGGAGCTGGGGTTAACACATGGGATAGGAGCTGGGGTTAACACATGGGATAGGAGCTGCAGTTAACACATGGGATAGGCATAAATACATGGACCATATCATCTACTGTCAATAGTGTATGCAGTTTGTGTTAAGTGCTTATATTTTTAATGGCATAATTTAGCATTTAGTTTAAACCTGACCTACCTCTCACATAATTCCTAAGTAATTTCTTCATATGCTCCATGTGACTGGGGTCATAGTTGGGAATCTTTCTCATGTTGTTGTTCTTAATGGCAAGGAGCACATCCAACATAAACTGAACTCTGGATCTAGAAATAACAATGTAATTATGATTTTTAAAATCACATGTGAAAAGGGAAAACAAAAGAACAAATTTATTCATGTATATTTAATGATATCTAAAAAAGTGACCTTTATATTTCATAAATTACTAAAATAAACTGCTTTGATGGGTTGTAATAATTTCAACCTTCACTAGAACATTTTTCTCTCCATTGGCAGCAAAGAGACCTATACCAGATGTAAAGAAATGATATGCAAACCTACATTTAAGCTTTAAGAAATGGTGATATGAAAAACAGCTAAAATTTCATGGTAAAATTTTTATGACACTTAAACTGGTTAAATCACCAACTGAAAATCTTGATAGGCATCAGCATAACAGTGCTTTGCGCCTGTGCATAGGACAATCTGTTACAGCTGAGTCCAGCCAATCTAAGCCACAAGTGACACAAAGGTAACCCCCTCATAGCAGTACATGAATAGAGATTACAATCATGAGCTTAATAATTCATATAGTGACATCTGATGAACACTGATAAGCACTGTAACCAGTAGAATACACTTGAAGTACTGCTTAATATACATGAAGGTTCCTTTATCACCAGATGAGGCACCCTGCCTTAATCAACACTGACCCTGTCTGTATTTTAAAATGTCCAAAAGTTAAAAAAAATTCATAAAAATAATCTGATCATGCTGATTTTTTCTTATTTTTAAAGGATTTAGTCTTTTAAATTTTTGAATATCAGTCTTTAAGAAAATCTAAAGTAAAACAACTTTACATGTACGGTTTGGCATTAATAGAATGCCAGATAGTGCCAGATATACGTCATAAGTCATGGTAACTACCAAGAGAGACACAGTGATAGTTTTCTTTCTTTTTTTTTTTTTCAAGAAACTTCTGACACTGAAAAAAAAATTTTGCAGACTATAAAAAATGACTGTTACAGCTACATTAAAGCATGTGAAAGACACAAATTGACATCATAGTCAGTGCAAAAAAAACATCAAAAATTATTTTTAAAAACCATTATACAAAATAACATCTTGCAATACAATACACAAGCCTGAAGATATAATGACCTTAAATGCATAACAGTAGTTCCATGGTCTTAGCCTTTGTTGGTTATAATGATTGTGGTAACCTAGATTTCTTTGGTCTGAGTCACAGCACATCCTGCAGAGCAGAGAGATGGTGATAGTCATACTTAACCAGGATACAAGCCATAAATTACAGATGACCCCAATGTTCACTGCACTGTAAGACTTAGTCCATAGTGTACCTACTGCTATCTTCAGCACAGGAGTTTAAAGAGTAGCTTTAAGAAGAGCAAGAGGCTGAGAGGAGTGTATTGACCGTCCACCTCAGACCATAGCATGAGCTGGTGTAAGTGATACACCTTATATACTTCACTGATTTACTGGTTTGTTGATGAATGGCTAAATAAAAACTTTACAGCACACTACTTTTAACCTGCCTTCATAGTAGGCTGCTTGACCACCATGCCAACAGCTACAGTAATGACTTAGATCTTTTCAATGGGGAAAATTATGAATTTTACAGATATTGTATTTTTTGAAGTCAAAAATTCTTAAAGTTAGCAACAAAACTGATAAACAGGCTACCTTATAGTTCTATTGTATACAGAAAAAGCACTACAGATGCTACAAAGAAATATATTTTTAATGATTTTAAAATTATGTATATGAAAAATTGTTAGTTTTTCCTCATTGAAAAGATCGAGTCACTACCATAATAACATTTACTGAAAAATACTATTTATATGAAACAAAACAGAGTCTCACTTTGGAGGGAAAAAGTTCATTCATGCAGGTCTGCTGTCTCTGTATACTGACCAACTGGTGTAACAGGTAACATTACTTGGTCAAAATCTTATCTAAATTAGCACAATTTTTGAAATACAGGAATGTGACTTCAAAATTAACCTTTTGGTAAGATACTTCTATTTAATTTTTGCTGAATGATAGCATGGCCATTATTTGGCTTTCTAATTTACAATTATGCTGATTTGTAAAAGGTTTGTTTAACTTACTTTTCACCCATTTCAGGTAATTCCAGCTGATGTATTTAAACGTGTTCATATCAAGCACACACTGACCAACACAAAATATGTTAGTTTATGTGAAGATATTATTAATTGTTGCCATGACAACCCAAACTGAAGCACCATGCCCATGGTCTGGTACCTGCAGCTGCTCATCATCTAGCACGTCAAACGAGCAGGCAAAGCAAGTCGAGCCGAAATACACGGTCAACTGCACTCTCAGGCAACTTCAAGCCATCCCTCCTAGCTCAGGAAACCCAGCATCCCTCACATACGAACTCATCGACTTTTCTCACAATAACATCACTTCCATACAAGATGGTGCTTTTCAAGAACTGACTACAGCACAGCGGATAGTCCGCTTGTCTCTGACACACAACCAGATCAGCTACATCCACAGAAATGCTTTCTTTGTCTTGAAGTACAAGTTGGATTACCTGTTCCTGGACTATAACCATCTGACTACAGTCCCTGGAGAAGCAGTGCGTTATCTAGCTGCTCTGTCAGAGCTCCACCTATCCTTCAACAAAATCAACACGTTCCCTGCGATGACATTTCAGGGCTACATGGAGAGCCTGGAGGAGCTGAAACTCCAAAACAACCAGCTGACCTCTCTTCCAACCAACGCACTTCTGGGTCTTCCTAACATCTTCCGTGTCCTGGACCTCAGATATAACAATATAGATACCCTCAACATTTGTACTCTTGCTGGTTTTCCTAACTTACAGTATGTGAAAATGGATGGCAATCAGTTATCATGCACCTGTGATCTCAAGTGGATGATAGACGGAGGAGTAAAGCTCCAGATTTCAGCGTCAACCCCAGTCTACTGCAGCCAGGGGAAAGATAACAGGGTTCTACCTGAAAGTCTTCAGTGTGGCACTCCACCTAACTGTGGCTACTCATCTAAACCTGCAGCCACAATGAATCAAACAACTACAACTACAACAGCTGTTACAGTGGCAAACGACAAAAATTCAACAATGGAAGTGGCAAAGGACCAAAATTCAACAATGGAAAATCAAGACAACACAGTGATAATAGTTGCCATTGTGGTGGTGATCGGCGTTGTGATCATCTCCGTTATTGTGGCAGTTGTAGTCATTTGCTGGATGAGACACAAACAGCACACCATGACTAATATAGGTCAAGGCCAAATGGGAATAGGTGGTCAAGGACATGACCCACTCAAAGGTGAAGGTCACCAGATGAGCATGCCAATTTCCATGGCCAATGGAACAGAGCATTTAGGGGGTGAAGCTGGATACGAGCCACCAGTCTCTCATGATGCTTCTCACCAGCACATCTATACACAGCTCCGTACCCTGCCCCCTACGCCAGTTAATAACGAGACAGGAGAGGCTCAGTATGAGGTAATGCATCCACCTGATCACCCTGTGTATCAGAACAATTATAGCTACTGTGATGACGTAAACGCCATTGCTCCTCAAAAACAGAATATACCAGACTACTTGGAGCTGTTGCAGTAACTGGATGGTATACATCCTGGGCAATAACTTACTTTTCCACATGCTGTCTTTCTATGCACAATTATACAAAGTCTTAACTTACCATACAGCAATCTACTTGCTGATATATAAACCCAAAACTCTAATTACTCAGTTGCCAAAGTGGTGGCTACTAGAAAAGTGATGACTATGATGTCAGTGGAGCTGAGACCAGGATTGGACAGGCTTTCTGCTGAGCTGAACATTGTCAATTCTACACACAGCAATACTTGATCTACAATTCCATTATTCCTTTATCAACGCATACTATATACTTTTTTCATAATGCAATTACATATATCATGTATATGCTAGGTATATCCCTCCAATATTCTTACTATATTACTAGGATGTTGAGGACCTCTTACTTCTGTACAAGATTTTTTATATTTCATATCTCCTGATAAATGGTACAAATGATTTTAAATCAGAAAAAAACAAAAAAACAGATAATGTTGTGAACTGTTTAATAACACTTGTAAACATATCAAGTTTTACACTTGTTGCAATGTATACAATACTTTGCAATTAAAAATATATTGATTGATTAGTGAAATAACTTCAATTATTGGACCTCCAGGTAAATGTGACATTATCATACATTACAGTTCAATTGTTTCATTTGGTAGTTATAACCTTTCATGAAATCATAATAGGAAAATTCATTGTTGGCATGTTTTCTTTTAAATGAAAACTTTCCTCACTTTGGTTATTTGTGCAGGGAGACAGAATTTTGCAATAAAAAAGTTTGCTCTAAAAGTTTTGATTTTCTTCAAGCTGATTGTGCTGAAATCCTTCTCCCCCACTCCCCCTCACCTATCTTCAAACTGGGCAGTGTCCACTGAGCTGGCCTGAGACCACCATC
Source organism: Lingula anatina (assembly GCF_051362555.1). Taxonomy (NCBI): domain Eukaryota; kingdom Metazoa; phylum Brachiopoda; class Lingulata; order Lingulida; family Lingulidae; genus Lingula; species Lingula anatina. The sequence continues at coordinate 20,212,110 of NC_141771.1, read as the reverse complement.
TCCCCCCTCACCTATCTTCAAACTGGGCAGTGTCCACTGAGCTGGCCTGAGACCACCCTCTAACCCCTTACCTGTCCTCAAACTGGGCAGTGTCCACTGAGCTGGCCTGAGACCACCCTCTAACCCCTTACCTGTCCTCAAACTGGGCAGTGTCCACTGAGCTTGCCTGAGACCACCCTCTAACCCCTTACCTGTCCTCAAACTGGGCAGTGTCCACTGAGCTAGCCTGAGACTGGATTTTCACAATAATCTCTCGTAGAGCCGCAGGATCATCTTTCCTCAGACTGAAGCCAGCATCTTAAATATATGAGAAGAAACTGAAATAAACTGCCCATATATTCTATTGTGGTCTCAAGTCTGATTTGTACTTGTTCCTTAAATGATTTAAAATAATTACTTGCTTGAAAATATTGGATCACAAAATTTAATTTTGCCAATTTTCGTTTGATTACAATTATTATAAAAACAAATGGAATCTGATTTAAAAAATGCACAATTATCGTCAGACTTTTATAGCAAAAATTCTCCTGGAGTTTTCAACTCTTCTACCTAAATCACAAAAGTAACACTAACATTTCAATTCATCAACATTTTAGGGGAAGGTACTGAATTACTCTTAAAGTGAAGATAGAAGTTAATACTCAGAAAATCATCACAAATGTTATATAATAGTAATATTCACATCAGTCTGGGGAAAGTGTACATGCTGGTGTTAAAGGGAAAATTGCTGAAATTTCCTGAAAATTTCACTTTTTACTAGTCTATGTAAAGATCTAACACACTCTTTAAAACTGCTCAGCTCTACACTAACTAGTGTACACATGGTCAGTGCACCAAAGAAAAAAACATCTTAACCCAACAATAGATCCTAAGTCAGAACTCTTGGTTTAAACTACCGTTAACTACAGTTATAAAAGTTCAGTGTTTTGGCAGAAACCTATTCCTAGCTAACCATCACCTCCCCCCCCCCCCCCCCACCCCACCCCCCAGTGATACTTACTTTTCAACAGCAGTAGCAGCAGCTCAATGTCCTTCTCCTGGAAGCGGTCAGCCAGCCTGGACATCACGTCCACTACGAGGACCCAGTGAGTGACCTGGGGTCAGAGAACACATCAAGCCAGTAACTACTGTGAAAATATGGAGGTCACTTAATATTATGCTTGTTTAACAATACCATAAAATAGCTCCAAAGTTCTTAAGGCCCAAAGCTGCGCAACATTATACATTGGTGACTAGTGCAAACTTTGTTTTTTTTTAATTGATTGTGTACTTGTGGTCTATTAAATGTTTTATCATTTAAAAATGTCTAGCATGCCACAGTAAACAAAATAAAGAACAGATATTCTGTGTGCAGATTGTAAGGGGCAGTGATAAATGCTATAACTCAGGCAAACTGGAAAAACAGTTATAACAGTGGCACTTTGCAGCCTTTACTGGCCAATCTGATTGTCTGCAAATTGTTTTACAAAAACTTACAGAAAAAAATAACACCTAACACTTCAACAATTATAACACAAATTTGCTATTAAAAATAAACCTCGATTCCCACATGCTCCCACTGTAGCATTGAGTGATAATTCATGCCTATTCATGCTAGTTTCAGTTTTACAATCCTTGCCAAAGGCTTCATAGTGTACAGTGACTTCCAGCCACCAAGGTCTTAGAATCCACCCACACAAAGCAAAATTAAGACAGTGCCCAGTAACTGAACATTTTACCAAATTTTACTAGTCATGCTATAATCTAACTGGCATTTTGCAAAGAGTCAGTTAACATCACAGGTAGGTTTTACCTTGAAGTTGTACAAGTGTGCCAAGATCAGCAGTAAGTTGTCTGCCTCCTTGTTTCCACCATAGTTGTCACTGCTCCTGAACAAACTGTTAAATTTTACAGCAATTGTTTGTATGAAGTGAGCACCTGGGAGTCAAATATTAAGATGATTCAGAATTAGTCAATGATCATAATTATGTATCTTAAATATCTTGAGAGATGTACATGTCATTTAAAATACATGGCTCGGTATCATTTATGTTTTGATAATACATTTAAAAAGTAAATATAAAAAATCTGACACAATTTTGTTATTTAGAAGAAGAAAAATCAGTTTTCTACGCACCAACTTCACTCCCAACATTCCCATGCAAAATGGCCACCAACATCACTATATCCAAAACAAGCCTCTCTGGCACCAGGACATTGGACGTACAGGATTCCAAGACTAAAGACGTCAGAATCCCATTCATGTCTGCTCTACTGTGTCTACGGAATAAGTCCTCAATCTGATGACTAATTGGCTGCATATTGGACTCTGACACTCTGAAAACGTCATCAACAGTTTGAACAGAAACTGAAGTTCTCGATCATTCAACATTCTCCATCACACCTGGGGCTGGGCTTGTAAAAGATCTAAATTAGCCAAAAATTGGTCTTAATGTTTTGATTTCATAAGGTTGTAAGAAATATTTCATTTAAAAAAAGCATAATAACAAGCAATAAGATAAATCATATTGTATTACAATAGCTTTATAAACATTAAACTTCTTAAAATTTTTTGTTGGCAATTCATTTTATTTATGAAATTGGTTGCATTTGGTCAAATTATATTTTTTAACCCAAATGGTAAATCATTTAGATAAAATGGAGAAAAGTAGTTTATGTGTTTTTGTAGTGTCAAAATGAAAGCATGTTTGTCAATGGTTTAATTTCAACAAGTTACCACCACAACTAATGCTAAGGCTTGTATCAAATAACTCTCACCTGTTAACCAAACCTTTCAGCTGCTTCTTCAATCTTTCTAGTTCCACTTTCTTCTTTTCACTCCTTCCCTCCATCATTTCTAGTCTCTTTCCTGGTGGAACATATGCTGCATTGTGTCCCTTACCCTGGACAATGTTTCCATGTCTATCCCTCAATCTACCGTAAATATCTTCACGATATTCCGTCTGTTCAGAGTCTTCCCTATCTTCACCTGCCTCTTCACCACATACTGCCATATCATCCGTGTCACTTTCTTCCATTTCACTACTTTCTGTCTGTTCACCATCTTTCCACCTTGTACTTTTTGTATTTTTGCTCAATTTGTCTTTTTTGGTTTTACCGGTAGTCCTTACTTTTAATTCTTTCTCTTGCATAGAATTTGTGGTAGTTTTTTTCAACTTGCCATCCTTAGTTTTCTTTAACAGTTTACTTGAATCATTCAACTCATCATCATCTCCCCCACTGTTTTCTACAATGTCACCAGTAATGTCATCATCGTCACTGTCATCTCCTGTCATCACCTCATCTCTGTCACTGTCATCTTCCTGCTCACTGCCAAGACTGTTATCTTCCTCATCCTCCTCTTCATCATCATCAACATCTTCTTCTTCTTTATCATCATCCGTATTGATCCCTTCTGGACCTCCATCATCATCTTCATCATCCTTTTCAATATCATCCCCAGAACCTGAGAAAGAAATAAGTGTTGGCATTAACCTTTTCATATCTGGTATTACAGGACTACTTTATGACTCTAAAATGTACTCCAGGCATAAACACAATAAGACATTTATGTCAATTAAAATTATTAAGTTGAAAATCTTGCCTTTTTACAGGTTTTAAAAAAGTTTTTTTAAAGATCTTTCTAAATGTCATTCTTAATATTGCCATTTCTTCATATGATGTGTCAGCAACAACACAAACTAGGATTAAATGAACATTTTACATGGTCAAATTAAGGAATTTGAAGAATAATGCAACTCATTTCATAGATTGTACTCCAGTTTTCGTGAATCCACAGGACTTTAAGTTTAACAAACCAGAACCATGTCATTGTGCCATTCTCCACCTTAAGCTTGGTTTCAGATTTTTCAAATTGAATTTAGCATTTTGTAGCACATACATTCCTTGTTTCGGCATTTAAAGTTTTGGAAAAGGTGTAGAGATTGTTATAACATAAACTGTGCAGCATATGACATCTTCATACAGTAAGGATATCTGTTTACTAAAATGTCTACTGTTTTCCAGTCAGGGGATCTATGACTTAAAAAAAAAAGGTCAATCCTCTTTACTAACAAAGTGATATATGTATAAAATTATATGTATTAAAGGAAAGCAACACACAAGCATTACCATCAGAATCAAAAGCAGACCCAAGGTCAGATCCAAGGTCAAGGTCATCTTCAAGGTCAGAGCCATCTTCATAGATAGCCTTGATCTTTTCCGAGTCCACTACATCAAGTATATCTGTGTAAGTCAGTCAAGGAATTGACAAACTATGATGACTTCTTTTCCACATCATAAAACGGTCACCTAATACCTAATCTGCTTTTATGTTATAACTTAAAGTAGAAGTTCAAATAATATCTTACCCTACAATCAGTAATAGATGTTCCTATTCAATATTACTTTATTATTACTTCAAATTTCACAGGACATTCAATTCTACACCTGACTTGGGATGAGACACTACAGGGCCCTGTATCTCGAAAGCATCGCAATTTGCAAATCGCTATATTAAATAGAGGCTACAATGTATTATATGGGACGAGTATGGGCGAGTTATGGAATCAAGACACTTGCACACATGCGCAACATAGAGAAACTTTCGAGATACGGAGCCCTGGACTTAGATGATGTCAAATACTGTGCTTTTTTCAAAGTACAACAACACATTGATAAATGAAATTTAAATAAAAAATACACTGAAAGTAGAAAACACTGTCTAATAGTAGTAATTTTTTATTATTTTAATAGTATCTTTTCAAACAAATCTTTCTTCGAATTTTTTTTTAAAGGATACACCCTAAACCATCTTCTTCAAAACTCTTGGGCAAGTTCTTGCCTTTCCTCTTGTTTAGTTTCAGTTGTTTCTCTAGTTGTTTGATCTGTTTTTCCTCTCTTTTGTTGGCTTCTCGGAGTCCTTGGATTCTACTATCTTCCTCCTGGGGAGAAGAGAGCAAGCAAATCAGATAAAACAATTTTGACAATGATGTCATGATAATAATAATAATAATAATGATAATAATAATAATTATTATTATTATTATTATTATTATTATTATTATTACAACACTGAAAATTGCTTTATTTTGAAATGATATATAAAAATTTTGAATAAATATTCAGCAAGTAGACATGTCAAATTATTGACATTACACCAGATATTCAACCATAGAGTTTCAAGTATATTAACTAAGTTATACTGCAGGGTTTCAATATTTCCCTTTGTTTGTATTATCCTGGAGGGACTGCTATGAAACTTGAAGGTGGTTTTATTCTCCAACTTTTGGACATACCACCTGTTATGTACACTACAGCTTCACTGCTGCAATACCTCAGCAATTTCTGCTTTCTTCTTTTTCTTTCTTTCTCTCTCTTTCTGTCTCTTCTTTTGTTTCTTACGCTTATCACTAGCAGCTTTTCTGATGTCCTCCTTTTCCTTGTTCAGGCTCTCCATAGTAGGTAGCTGAATTTGAGGAAGATTATGAATTAGAATTATATCCTAATCAAAACTTTGAATTTTTTCATAACTGTACTGATTTTCATGAGCAAATTCTAGTGCAATATAAGGGAAACTGTGTATTTTACAATAACCATGATTATCTATTCATTTGCTTTTACTGTCTTAAATAATAAAAGTTATTTTTGTTCATTGTTCTAGTGGTCAGTGAGATACAACATCTACTCACAACAATCTGAAGTAGGCCCCCTGCCGAGTTGGTTGTAAGCTAATAGTGACAACAAATTTCAACTTGTACTAAAAACTTTGCTGATATATTTATTGGTAAATCTTTAATTCTGCTAGTAGCAGAAAAACACATTCATCATCATCTGTCTCACTATGACAACTGTGAACCTGGTCAGGTCAAGCAAAGTCAGGTCAAGTGAGGTCAAGACAGGTCACAGGCCAGGTCACAGGTCTGGTCAAAGGTCATGTCATACAAGTTCCATTCTCTAGGTTCTGTGTTCACCAGTTTGCATGTTTAAGACAAAAATTTCATCCCAATGGATATCAATAAACTGTAATGATGATTCAACACCATGAAGCTAAAATGAAATTGTCACTTTGGAAAAAGGTCTAATCACACTACTTACTGTCTTTTTCTGCAAGTATGCAGCTTTTCTCATTTTTTTAAGTTTTCGCATTTCTTTCCTTTTTGCCTTCCTTGGCATATGGCTAACTGCAAATAAAAAAGACACATGTCAAATGTGCATTTTGTGAAGCTTTCACTAACATTAAACTGCAGTTTTTGAGTGTCACACTTTTTCTGAAACATCATCCAAACCAGTATGGTAATGGCAATTGGGTTATCAACATAAACCCTTTTGATCGTGTACAACCACATCTGTGATCAAACAACAACTTCTATGCAGGTAATATCAATTCCCATTTTAATTAGGCTGCATTCTAAACAGAGGAATAACTAGTCTGAGGGTCAAATATGGTGCGACCCACTTGAATACTTCCCCACGAGTATCTATTCAGAGTCTAAAATTAGGGGATTAGATGGCAAGCTTTGTAGTGGGACGCCATATCTGACCCTCTGTCCACCGTTTTGAATCAGTCTTAAATCAAATTTATTTCTGTATCTAATTCCCAGTATTCTGTCCCAGTTCTGCAGGGTCCCCTGCCCTCAGGTTCACCATACCTTTCCTGGCTCCCTGCTCCTCATGACTGCCAATACCAGCAGGTGTCGCTGCTGCTAACTCCTCAACAGAAGCTCGGAAACGCTTCAAATTTGGCTGGTCAAATCCTCGACCTTTTCTCTTTGTCATTCTGAAAGTAAAAACATCTTTGAGGTAACATTAACAGATTTAAGATTTGAGGAGGTTTATAAATACAATTAAGCAAGGTTAATGTCCTTATCACTAGCAAGATACAAAATTGCTAAAGCACAAACGGGTGCAACATAATTGTTTTGACCATCCATTTATTATCTTAGTAAATACATGTAATTATTCAATCAAGTGAATTTTTTAAAACAAAGTATAAACAGTTAACTTATTATATTATAATCTTTAGACATAAAATCTACTCGTTTTCTTGCATTATATAGATAGAGAGATAGATTCATTTTGCAATAAATAAATATATAACAACTGAGGATAGCACAAAAAGCGCTTTAACACTTATATCCATTGTGTTCTTCAAAAGTTAATTTCTCGGGAGTTATAATTTCTTTCAGAATAACAGGTTAACTAAAATTCTTTCTGCCACAATAATATACCCTCCGGTCATGTTCATACTGATAAAGGAATATACATATACATGTACATGTGCCAGTATATTATCATGAACCCAAGGTTTAGTTGTGCAGTGCTTGCGGAAAAGATATTACAAGTTGGATTTGCTGCTTCAGAATTCCAACATAAGAGATTACCTATAGTCGTGAAATATTAGTCTGCTATCGTGATCCTTTCAATCAGAGTCCCAGAAATCGTCTAATGGTGGAACATATAAATCCTGTACTCGTGCCTTCCTCCACCACGTTGTTTTGCTGTTATCATAACATAGCTATAGAGGGCGCTACAATAAGGATAACACTGAAAACGATGTAAATTGTTAATTTTGGGAAATGTCAGTCATATTAAATTGTACTCGCACTTTATAAATAAAATATCAATTTGGTAAAGCACCATGAAAACAAAGAAAAAAAACAACGTTATTGACATTTTTGCCAAATTTCAAATAAGGCTATCTTGTAACCTCAAAAGTAGGTCACAAGATTTGTGTCACGCTTCCAGCATGCACAGTGTACAGAGCTCTTGATGTTGGTTGTTTGTGAGTTGATGGCGTTGTTATGTTGTTACTACTGCGTTTACTCGGGTAAAATTGAAAGGTATACTTTTTATTATTATTTATGTAAGTTAGGCCCAAGCAAAACACTAGATCGGATTTCATCACCTTGAGAAATGATCATGGTCCAGGCTAGCCTACACTCAGCTGGCCCTTAAGTCCTCACACTTGTCCACGATAATGCCGAAAACACAGGATCAGTAATTAGATACCTGCAAAATTGGTTCACTTAATTAATTACCTTTTATTTCAGTTGTAAATTTCGTATCTAATTTTTGAATCTGGCCTAAACACTACTGTCGAGTGAAATTTGCCATTCAAGACCCCCGTTAACCTGGACGTTAACCTCGGAGTTCAGATGAAACTGGGGTAAAGGAGCCATATTACTACTGGGTTTTTTTTTCCCGTGGTTTTTACTATTTTTAGGTTCATTAACTAGGTTCATTTCCTAATCAAGGTGACAACCAGGCGTGGTTTGTAAGTTAAATGTACAGTAATTAATTAAGTTACTGCTGCTCAGTGCTAAGTTCCTAATAGTAACTTCTTGAATTGATTATTAGTAGTAATCTGTCTAACTCCTGTACGTTAGTGAAGCAGCTATTTTAAATAATCATGACTCCATAATCTGTTTTCTATTTATTCCCTTGGCCTGTTTTGTTTTCAGACAGAAACCCTCCTTGTGTTGCAGTGGACATGTTGAGGGGTGGCTACAATAGCCTGTGGCTGTGCAGATCATCCTCAGAACGGTGCACTGATGGTATCAGAAGATATTTACAAAGATGTCTGAAAAAAGGCAATTATGAAGAGGAGAAAACTGATTTGAATTATGCTGAAAAGAACAATAATTTCTCTTGTGTGTTTGAGAAGAAACTAGCTTGTGCTCAGATCAAAGGCAACTTTTTACCTCTGAAGTCCTCTGTAACTGTGAAACATAATGTTCCAAGGAGCTCAGATAAAGTCTTTATCAGAATGGATAGCCTGTATTTAAAGTTAAGTGAGAAGCATGGCTGTAGATACAGTATTGAGAAGGAAGAGCTAAAAGCAGCTGAAAGCATAAAAGGGATACTCAGACATAACAAAGACATTGAGACATATTCTATATCCCACTGTAAAGTCAGTCTCAGTTTGGGCTTGTGGAGTTTACACCCTACCACCATCAATCTTCCATTTTTGAGGGGCACATCCAGAGTTTCCCTCTATAGTCCAACATGTGCACTACACTGTGGTAATGTATTGTATTCTGGACACAACAAGTGGTCCAAACTGAAGCACACCAAGCCAGCAGCAGACCTGGCCAAGTCCAAGAAGATTGTAGCCTACATTACCAAACTGGAGGTAGCATGTAAAGGTAACCATGGCTGCTGCCCAGTTGTAACACTTCACAAGTAATGTTAAATAGTATAGTCAGTTTTATGCTTGTAGAAAAGAAGAAACTTATGGTAATGACTCATTTTTTCAATGGGGATAATTATTAATCCTTCAGAAACATAATTTTGGAATCATTAAAAATATATTTCTTTGTAAAATTTGTGGTTCTTTTTCAAAACCTTGATGATAAAAAGATCAAATGTTGTCTATTTTGGTGTAGAGGGAGGCACTGACATGAACGTCAACCCAGCTATTGGCAGAGTTCTTGCTGAAGCCAGCACAGCACAAGTTCCAAAAGAGCCTCTGTTGAAAGCTCTTGACAGAATTGTGAGTCTTTTTTATATACTATACATAATACTCTGTAATTCAAAGTGCAATTAGAATTTGTCCACTCTTAACGCTAAAATAATTTTGAAAAAGGGGTAGAAAAATAAAATGAAGAAAAATACTTCTATAATATTTAGATTGGTACATAAAATATGTTTTTAGAGCAAAAAAAATGTCAGAGGCCAGTATTGATAGTGCCTTGTTTCACCTGTCACTGTCCACATTGTCCCCAGTAATGGAGTAAGTTTTTTTCCTTCCAGGCCAACAAGAAATCCAATGAGACAGTGCTGCTAGAGGTAGTGGGGCCTGGAGCCTGCTGTCTTGTTCTGGAATGCTGGCTTCAAGATAATCTTCAGAACACAAAAAGTGTAATCCAAAGGCATCTTAAGAAATTGGGGTAAGTTATACAGGTATAATTCATCAGAAATTCAGTGGAATTATCTTAAAGTCCTAGATTACAGAACACGATTGTGTTAATAGATAAATTAAATGAAGATGAAAAAAAACTGGTCAGAGTGACAGGAGATTCCACAGATATTTAGAATTCTTCAGTAATAAAAATGATATATTACACTTCTGTTCACATGTGTGTGTTCTCTGCAGAGGTCGCCAGTCTCCCAGTAAGTTTGCCTTCCACCGTAAAGGTTTGGTTCAGGTGCTGAGACCAGTGCATGATGATTTCACCCTGGACGCAGCAGAGGAGATCGCCATTGAAGTAGAGGCGGAGGAAGTCTCTGAAGACAGTGATGAACTGGGGCAAGACATCCTGGAGGTACAGTTTTTGTACTCTTCTCTCTCTCTCTCTCTCTCTCTCTGTGATAGTAGGTGGGGGTAAGTTTTTAAAGGCAGTGACAAATTTTGTTTTGCCCATTTTGTTTTGAATTGATTAATTGATTGATCTTTGATTATTTAATCCAATCTTTACCGCTTCATTGTAATCAGGATATTGCAATTTATTTTATTTTTTTCATTGGGGTCAGGAAAAGTTACAGATAAATGGAATGAAGCATATTTATATAAAGTCACCCTAAAGGTCACTAACCTCTGCCTTCACCACATTTCCACTGATATTGTATTTGTTCTCTTCAGTTTATCTGTGACCCTGACTCTCTGAGTGAAGTGGGCGCCAGTCTGCGGAATCAGCAGTACCAAGTTCTCTCTGAGAGCATCGCCTTCATACCTCACACCTACAGGACACTTTCTGGACTGGAGCTTGAGGCAGCCACAAAACTTGTGGAGAAATTGCTCTCTCTAGATTTTGTCATCAATGTTTTTGATAACATTGAGGATGCTGATGCATGATAGGACAAGTGATATATTAATTATTTATCATCATTTATAATAATTATTACACCTGAATCATTTTAAAGTGGAATAAACTCCAGTTTATTGAGGAATGTACACTTTGAGTTTTGTTTTTGTGTATGATCAGCATGTTTGAAATGTTGTTCATTGTTGCTTAAAAAAGAAGTAACACAATAATAAATATAGCACTCCAAATTTGAGAAGCATCACTTACATGAATTTTTATCAAAAAAAAAAAAAAAAATATATATATATATATATATATATATATATATATATATATATATATATATATATATATTGTTAAAGCGTTATGTTTACAAACTTTATAAAGTATAAAGAATTAAGTTTAAAACTGTTAAAATGAGATACAGCTAGGATAAAAGATACAAAAAACCGTTCATCACCTTTAAAAACTGGAAGCCTAGAGTTCTTTTGTAAATATTTGAAAGGTCGTGAGCTGAATTGAAACTGCCGTTTATGACAATCATTGTTTTGTTTACTACTCTCTTAAGATAAATTAAACATAAAATCCATCTTTTAGTTGCAAGAACAAACATTTTTATGATAAGAATAGAAGTAAAATCTGTTCCAATCACGCCACTTGTCATCTGTAGTTTTAGACCATTTAATTAACGCATAAGTCAAAAGTGCTTTCCATAACACCCTTTATAAGGGAACGAACAAAACCGGTACTATTTTATTTTATCTGCCCACTAACATTATTATCTCTGCCTATTTCTCTCGGTAGCTCTTTTTAAAAATGACAAGGTTTTACTTTTTATACCTTTCGTTTTTTAAAAATGTTCCAAAAATATTCATTGGGTGTAAAAGAAGTATGATTAAAGTAATATTTTCAGTTCGTATACGAAGTGCCTATTTCGAACGAGCACCAAGGAAAGGATTATGGAGCAACAAACATCGACAACGACGTTAATTCATGTATAGTCATTATACATCATATCCAAAAAAAGAATGACAACTGATTTTTAGTATAATTAAAACGCCTGTGAAAGAACCTGGAACTCTTTCACGTTGTTTTTCAGTCTCTCGGTTGAAATAAAGAACCCGACGTTTTTTTACCGCGCTGCAAAAAAAAAATAAATAAATAAATAAAAATAATAATAAAATACCCCCTACCTCCAGAATGTTACGACATGTATTGTTAAAGACACGTATGAATCAAATTCAAACAGGCTACCTCAAGTTTGATGGAAGCTGTCAAGCGCACACGATTATGAATGACAGTTTGTAAAAAAAACGACAACACAACAATTACTATACTCTTCTCTTCGAACATCTAAAACTCCAATATCCTTTGATTGACAAGATGCCAATCAAATTCATCAGTTTTGATAGCTGCTGTCAAGTAATATCAGCTTGATTGGCAGGGTTATATAAACAAACGTCAATTACAATTATTACACAGTGGATCACTATAGTCGTCGAACACGTTTAGTTCAAGCGTCCTACATCCTTTGATTGACAAGGTGCCAATCAAATTCAGTTAATTTTGATAGCAGCTGTCAAGTTATAACAGCTTAAACGTCAATCATCGCGCACTGTGATTTCTCTTGCTGCGAAAGAGTGAATTCGCCGAAAGAGAGCGCTAAAATCTGAAGTTAGTAATTAACTTGCAAAATATTTCAAGAGAATATTAATACATGTACAAAATGTTTCTAAAAGTAGTTCTCTTTCTGAACCCTTCAGCGAGTCTAACACGACACTCTAGATTACGAACTATTTTGTAAAAAGAAGAATTTAGCAAAAGAAACCAATTAAAAACGATTCAAGTAAAGAAATATGACATTTGATGTTATTCTGGAGGTTATTTCAAAATTAGTACAACTATGTGCCCCAGTATGTGAGCGAAAGTAGGAAGAATAAATGTTTTTGCATTGTGTGTGGAATACTGACAGATTCTTTTACTGTCAAAGTCTACTTTCTGCAAAATAATAAATAAATAAATAAATAAATAAAACGATACTAATTCATCTTCATTAAAGGTGACATTCGTGTTGTGGTTGAGGTAAGTGGTTTAATTTTTGCGGGGCTAAATGTTAGCAAGGGCCTGTGATAATAAGTGGATGGGAAACAAAAATATAACTGTAAACAAAAATATTACTATCCTATTTAACAAAGAAACCGCTGATTCGCTCTTGTAAATATTTTGTTAGTTTATTTTAGTGCAGTAAAGCGTGGATAAAATAGTTCAAAACGCCCTCACAGTGCCGTTCAGCTGCAGGGCTTAGGATCCAGGATTATTAGATGGGGGGGGGGGGGCCGGAACGACAGGCCTCGGATGCGAAGCTGACCATTGCCCTCTTGGTGTGGGGTTTGGGGCCTGCTTAACGGCCCCAACAAAAAAATGGTGTTTTGGAGAGCAACCATGGTACAATATATTCAATAAAATATGCTAAGTTACGCGTGAGATGTTGATGAAAAAGAAGCATTCTCGGTAAATATGTCACGATGGTATTGAATTATTCTACTTTTAGTTGCCACGCGAGGCATAAACCACAAGACATTTTTTGTTGTTGTTGTTCTTTCATAACTAAATTGGAGAGGTGTGCCAAGTACCACAGCTGGTCGACATACTGTATCTGTACTACTTAATGGGCGCTGCATTGGTTGATTAACTAAAAAAAAAAACAGTCAAATTGGTCAACAGCTTCAAAGTCTCAAATATAATCTAATTGAAACTACTGCCATTAATGATGCGAATTAATATTTCAACCTAACTTTTTTAATATTAATCTTCCCAAAGTAATTTCGTGAACCTCGTTTGAAAAATTTTATCTTAAAATAAGCATAACACTAAGTCAAACTTCAATAACCTATAAGACAAGGTCGTCAATTTTTGTAAATTTACAAATCTATGAACCTATTATTTAAAAAGAAAGCTGCAATTGTTCTGATTCATCAGCGTCTAAAGTATAGGATAATCTTAGAGCTCATATGAATATCCATTCAGTCAAGAATAGCACGTTGCCATCATTGCAGAGCCAAGTATTGGTCCCTTCTTGCCAAATCCCCACCTCCTTCTCCACGTCCCTACCCCTCCCCACGGCCTTCTCCACGTCCCTGCCCCTCCCCACGGCCTTCTCCGCGTCCCTACCCCTCCCCACGGTCTTTTCCACGTCCCTACCCCTCCCAACGGCCTTCTCCACGCCCCCCCCCTACATTTTTGCCTTTTTTTCATTAATGTTAATGTCCGGAGTGTTTTAAAAAGTCCACTCTATTTCTTCTGGGACAAAGCAGAGAAACACGGAGCAGGAGTAAACTTGTAGACCTATGTACAGTATACATGGCAAAAAGTTGTAGGTTATTTCTACTGCCTGTGATACTCATCTACTAGTACACGCTGCCTTGAAAAATGTTACAGCCTTCTGATGACCTAGGTAAAAGGAAAATCATTTCACTTTATACCCCCCCCCCCTCCCCCCAGGACGTGTTTTTACTGTGTACCCTAGCTTTTCATTAGTTTCTTCGGAGCTCACGGCCAGGCGTGCTTAGTATCTCAGTGGCACGAGGTCGTCCTTCAGAGAACATCTTGAATGTTATGTTGTTATGTTCCATTATAACTAATTGATTTTGTGGCAATTCCATCCAGTAGAATAAAAACTAGGCTATAGAAAACGGAATCCCAATTAAGACAAAAAATAAAAAGCATTTCAATTTTTACTTGCATTGTATCCACCACTCACTAATTAGAGTTTTTGACATGACTACTGTACACTGTAGATAAGATATAAATAAAATTACAACAACTCAAAATGCAGAGATGCAAAACAATATATGTAACCTTTGTGGAAACAACCTAGCCGGCGAATACCAACCAAGCCTTGAATACCATTATATTATGGAACTCAATTATTATAAAAAGCAGAGGCCACTTTATGTGCTAACAAATATGACTGACAGGCTTTGAAATATCAATTTTTTTTATACACGAAAATGTAAACGCCATCCGAATCATCAACATCAATTTCGCTAATTTAAAACGGATCTTCGATATGCGATGTTATGAATTCTGATACAGATAGTAACTCAAAAGTAATATATTCTATAACGGATATATGTATATTGTACACAGTTGCGTATTATATAGAGGTGAAAATATTGTAATATATATGCGTTGAGTTTAGTACTTCTACATACAGATTTTCAGATGCAATCAAAATGTTTTCAAATCCAGTAACTCTTGCAAATTGGCCGTCACCAGGCTTAGATAAACAATCTGTAAAGGACTAGTGTTATATTACTGATAATATTACAAACACACACTTACATGTAGGAATCTTGCAGTCATGTGCGGTCATTGTAATTATGCACTCCTTTTCATAGCAATTCCATAATAGTTATGTTACTAAAATGACATCAAAAGTGAACACATCGGTCTTCACTACTCCTGCATCCCTGTGTCACTTTATTTGCACGTCGCAGTCTTCTTACATTGAAACCATTAGTAAGGCAAAGGTGCATTGGAAACTTCTACGTTAAAATCCTGTTTCTGCCTGTTGCACGTATAGGTTGATCTCTTGATTTAAATTAGTATTTTTGACTCCAGTTATATTTAAATCAAATCTAGAGGCCAAATATCGAGTACAAATTACGTAATTAACAGGGTATTCCCATATGTCTCTCAGCTAATATGTTGAACACGTAATAAAAGAGCGTCGATCTTTGTAAGTAATTTATTCGTCTGCCCGGCAGCTCCTGTTTATAAATGAAGTGATTCTTTCGATTTTTATTAATGTCTCTGCTAAATCTACTTGTACTTTACTCTTATTGACCTTTAACTCTTTCCTCTTTTTTGGCTAATCTATCTGCCACTGTGAAGAATATTTTAAGTGAACAATCTTTGTTCAACAAAATGTGCCACAGGCTGCGGTGTCTCGTTTATGACGCTGTCTCAACCATGATTGTGACGGACTCCACAAAAATCACACGATTGTGTTAGTGAAGACAACGTGAGACGGGGCTGGGGGAGTAAAGATGTTCTTCCAGCAATAATTCATGGATAGTGTTGGAAAGCTATTTTAGTTTAAGAGTTAATGTCGTGAATCTAACATATACAGTGTACTACACGGTATATGAAAAGAAAATGTGATGAAAACAGCAGTCGACAAAATAACCAGTGTTATGAGGACAGTGTACGGTGTGGGTGTGCTTGAGTGTGTGTGCTGATACCCTTCATCATGGACAGGGTAAAAGTCTTTATATACAATAAATAGCTCTCGATCATTTCCTTCAAGGCTTGTCGCCCGGGTGATTATAACTCAAATAATGGCACAACTATTTATTTCTCCCCCTTCATAGAAAATTTGCGCTCCCATCCTTGTAACAGTAAACGAGAAAATCCTCCAACAAGCTGTACACCGATACAAGCTGTGCTCACTGCGGCACAAGCTGTCCATCTTAGGGCAGGTCGCGTTGAATGCCATGCTTCTTCCAGGAGGATCGTGACCACCTTTCGAGTTCTTTCCCTCCCGTCATGGCGTCCTGAGTAAATGTCACCTGTACCTCGTATTCTGAACAACCAACAATATTCCAGCAGGTAAGAGGATCAAAGACGCCTGGTTGTGTCAGAGACCCTGTGGCAAAGCCAACGATCCTATAAGCGCGACACGCACAGTCCATATTCAAAAATATGTCCCTATACCAACTTTACCTGGCCTTTCTCTTTTCGCCCTACAAAGTTAGTTCACGGCAAGTAAATATAGACTACCATTCGCTTGCTCACTACTGTTTCATTCCTATATAAACTAAACCCATTGAGTAGAATGTGCCGTAACACCAAATCCCGAGCAAATCATTATTACAGTAAAGAGTGAGAAACAATTAAGGAAGGGGGAATACTGAGGGAAAAGTTATACATATAAAGTTTCTGAAATATTGTGCATTTGGAAAGTATTTGAAGTCATAAACATTTCATATAACAGCTTCTCGAAAAAAGATTGGCATGGATCGGTCGAATTCAAAAATTGATTTCTTATGTTAAAGATTTCTATATAAAGGGAAGACCGGGGCTAGTCGGCCCAGTTAGACACTTTTGGCCTTGTAGAGCCAAATAGAAATGAGTTAGAACAACAAAACCGGTTTCAAAGTAAGCCCCATGAACTGAGCTACGTGTGCAACGTTATAATTTTGGTCTGAATTGGTCTTAATCAATAAGAACTTTTATACAGTGTTGGGGTTAGGGTCATAAAACTGATACACAAACACTAGATAATTTTGAAAACCTAAGAGATGCTATCAACAATAAAATTGAGGAACTATTTTGGAAAGACCTGGAAAGTGATGACTACAGTAAACTTAGGACATACAGATTACTTAAAAAAACTGACACCCCTGAAAATATCTCTTAATGAAAGTCACACCATCAGAAATAAAGACTATTGCAAAAATGCGGATTAGTGACCACGACTTAGAAATTGAACGGGGTCGCTACACGTCTCCTAAAACGACTGAAAATCGTAAATGCCCCCACTGTAATGAAATTGAAACGGAAATCCACTTTCTACGGAAATGTGAAGAACATAGTGACAGAAGAAGTAGACTTTGTAAGTAGTATTTGTATAGTTTTGTATAGTTGTTGTTAAGTTGTTATGACTAGAGTAGAGAGCCTGCAAAATGTAACTCGTACACATTTTATTGCTCGATGAAGATTATTATTATTATTATTATTCAAATATAATGCCAGATGGCTCACAATTTGACGTCATGGGGTTATTATTTTTCAAATATAATGCCAGATGGCTCACAAATTGACGCAATTGACGTCAGGAGGGCCAACTTGCCCCCCTACGGGGCAAGTTGGCCCCAGGGTCGGGCTAAGTTGGCACCCTATACGAAAATGAAGTAAGAATCCCATGTAAACGCCTTGAAATACATTGTTATACATTTTTAATTTATCAAATTGATTTTTGAGAGTCTTTGATGAACAAATAGTTCAAATGAGGCAGATTTATTGAGGTTTCCGTACGTCACGTTGTATGTGTTGCAAGATCCAAAATATCTATCAATAAAACTTTTTTTGTTTTAATTAAGAATTAATTAATAATGGAATAAAGCAGCTTTATTATGAATGAAATCGAATAATAAATTTTCGTTTAAAAAGAATCTCACAAGTTCAGTTTTAAACTGGTAGTCTAATTATATATTTAACAAACCATAAAGTTTGTTTCAACAATGGTCTGTAGCGCTGTTGCGCACAAAGGATTGTGGTCAATATGAGGGTCCAACTTGATCCGTGTATGGCGGGGCAAAGTGCTTTCCATTTCGTCAGAAAACGAAAACAGATCCAACCTTCATCTCTTCTCCACTTAGACCTAGGCACTAACTTACGGGGGTTATTTCATATTTCTGAACCACACACAGCGATGGCGCATTGTTTTTCCATAATTGCCCACAGTTTTTAGAATATCTGAAATTCCTTAATTCATTCTTCTTGAAGTTATTTACTAAAACTCCTAATACTTATACAAAACCAGGGATAATCCTAGAGTCTTGTGAAGTCAAACTTTCAAGGGCTGCAATTTTTCTGTCTGGGTGTCTATATACATGTATACTTCCGTTTTACCATTTTTATTTCTGAAATGAAAATCAGAAAAACGAACTAACTTGAAAATTGAAACTATATAATAATAGCAAAAATGAACATGTTTCGATATTTCAATTCTTCACAACAGGAGAAAGGGCGTGTTTTCTAATATTTTTCACTCTCTAGACATGGGTAATCAGAGGATATTTCATAAAAAAGTAGAAAAATAATATCGTTTGTTCATTTTTCATTTTAAAAGGAAAAACGAAAATCGGGGTTAATTTTCCATTTCATTTTGACCATTTATCAAATGAAAATGAAAAACGGCCGATTTTTCATTTTCTGACCAAATGGAAATAACTTTGCCCCACCATACACGGACCTGAACCCTTGTCTGCTCAAACACACACGCGTTCGCTAGACTGCCGAAAAGGATGTAAAGAAACAATGAGACAAAAATCTGAAAGAAAAAGGAAAATAGAAAAAAGTAGTTTTTATTCACTATTATTTGGTGTGTGACGTAACACTGCTAGTTTCCAGTGTCCTCCGAATTAATTGTGGGTGACACTGCAATCTGATTACCGAATAACGTAAATAATATATAATGCTCTCAAATAAAGTACAAGCTTTTGTATAGCTTATTATGGTTGATAGTTAATAATTAAATGAATTGTTCTGTCTACTCACATGATGATTAGCACTGTACATCCACTCAAGGACGTATATTCAATATACGTCCTTGATCCACTTAAAGAAGTTACTGTTGTTGCTGGACTAATTTTCTGACATGCACCCGCATAGTCAAAAGTTAGCTGATACTGAAATAAAGAAGGCAACAACACTGTGCATGACCACTTAACGATAAGCGGGTTATGAAAGATTATTTTATATTGATAACATCGAAATAAATAAATAAAAATTCACATTTTTTCCTAAAAAGAAGGAAAATATAATTGCAAAGAGTAGAGCTATTTTATAAAACTATGGCGTCTTGTCCCTATTGTTTTCAGCTGGTCCGAAACACGAGACACGACATAATACAAGGTAATAGATGAATATCCTACTTACAGCACAAGAAGTTGGGTGGTACACTAACTTCGTTGGATTCGGAGCCTCAGAGGGATTTACAGTAGAAGTATCAATATTTGCCCTCCACAGTACATTCTTGTTGCATTTAAACTCAATTAAAATGGAAAGATTGCACGGTTTTCCAAAAGAAGTTGTGAAGGGTTGTCCGTTCGGAAATCCAGCGTAAAAGCCATTCGTTACTGCAAAAGAAGAAAATGAACATGTGAAGCGAGATTCCCAACCGTGCCTAACGCTCGGTGCCAAGAGTAACTGAATCAATGCGCTATGAACAGATATAGTCTTATATAAGAACTAGTGTGAAAGTTTTCTAACCTTGTTCCACGAAAGGGTTTTGCCGGTATCCACCTATTCTATAAACATTTTCTGTGTTGTCATCATCCATCTGGCAGATGCCTGCGTTGGTACAATTGGCTCCTCCTGTTTGCAAAGGCTTACAAAACGCCATGAAAAACGTACAGTTTGAAGTGGTGGTGTTGCCCAAATGAAGACACTTTTGACTTGTAGAGAACTCCCAGTAGTCAGCACTGTAATTAGGATAAAAAACCAGCACTTAAAATATATCGAGAATGTATATATATGTAAACTGTATATATATATATATATATATATATATATATATATATAAGGCATCTAACCCGCGAGAGGTCGACTATACCTGTATGTGGCAATGGTATAGGACTTGAAATGGTCTGTGTATAGTAGCCTGGGCCACTGCTGAGACAATGTTACCAGCGAACAGGCAAATAATGTCGTGTGTTGGGTCAGTGCAAGCACAGCACGCATGTTGTTTAGAAATATGTATATTTGACTCAGTGAAAATTGTTGTCAACCATTTAGTCATAAGTGACTTCCGGGTTTTTCCGCTCGTGTACTAAAGTACTGAAGGTAGCTTAAGCACGGAGAGTATGTGAATGTGAAAAAGGAATGCTCTCGTAAGGAAGCCCGACTTAAGACATGTCAGTGACTATTGTGCTCAGGATAAGCCGCTTTCCTCCCCAACCTACACACAGTACTATACGGCCTGAATGGGGCAACATGACGACCTGACATTTTAAAGATAAAGTACGAGTTGACATCATTTGATATTGGTAGCCCTATATTACAGATATAAGGAATGGATGGTACACATACCCAGTAAAAGTGTAAGCGTCAACATCGCAGACTTTATATAAGAAAATGGGTGACATAAGATATTTATATATAACTTTAAAGTTTGGTGCTAGCACATCGGTCACATGACCATGTTCTCAGATAATGCCCGTGATTTAAAAGTTTGCACAAGCCATATATAGATCCTTGCATCTCACCTGGTTAAATTCGTAATATCGTATCCATCAGCACCACATATTTGTATTGGATCCACAGCTTGAGTATGCGTTATGAGACTCAGTACACATATTACAGTCAAAATAGCCATAGTTTTACATGAAATACAATACACTAAGCTGCTGTTGCTATTACTCCTTTGCTCCCCCGCCATTGTGAAGTTGTAAGGTCTAAGTTCGCAATTGTTTTTATTGCAACGTGACGCGTAATGCAGGCTTCCTCGAGGTCATTACTAGTGATAAATGTTACAATTGCGGTCATGAGTGCAGTAAAAATATATATAACCATTCCGAACAGAATTTCATTGATATTTAAAGTTTAAAATCAAACAATTCAACAATTAAAAATTGTCGGGGGGGGGGGGGGGGGGGGGGGGGGTGACCAAATAGGTATTGCATCAACAGATGTAAACACGTAACACACCACGCTTTAGACTACATGTACGTCACAAAATGTCATACAAGCCTTTAAAAAAAAGCCAATCAGGAAGCGGAGGGTTCGGTGGGGGATGAGGAGACCGCCCTGTCTTTTCTTCACTTTTTGAAATCCAATTGTAAACATAAAGAAGCCATTACATATACGTCGTTAGCCGAATTTTTTGTTGTTACATGTATCCCCATTAACCTCCTCCCTCACCCCACCCCACCTCACCCCACCCACCCCACCTCACCCCACCCCCAACCTTTACTTTTAAATGCACGGTATTTTGCTTCCTTTGCGCTTGACTTAAGCAATGCATCTTTAAATACGATTTTGAATTCATAGTTAAACAATAAAAAATATAACAATGATACATGACCTCCACGTCTGGGAATACAAAATTACCTTATTATCGAATCTTCTAAAAATTAAAGAAGATACTGCGTATTTGGATTTTGTCCCCTGATTTCATATGTACTATTAGGTGACATATCCCAGAGTGCAAGTTTTTTTTAAGGTAGTAAGAGATACTGTTCTGTATCTAGGCTAATTAATCAGGTTATATGTCCTGTTCTAAACGGGTTATTTTGAAAGAAAACATGCTTTTTCGTATGAAAAGAGTTACTTCTTAAGTTAAGATAAACGATCAATGAAGATTGCACCAAAATTAAAAGATTAGACGTGGGCAAATGAAAGTAATGTATGTTATCAGAAAGTGTATCATACTGGTTGAAATAAGTAAGCTTGCGTAATCTTGAAATTCACTAAGGGTGAGGGCCCCATAATTTATCAAAGTTTCGAATTAAATTCATAGTGTTTACTCGTTCTGATAGCAGCCGAAAAACCATTTGATCTTCTATGGACGGAGCTAACATAGTAGCTATTTGCACAAACGGGTTAAATTTGTTTGGAGATAACTTTTATCAATTTAAGTATTCCGGATAACTTAGGATTGTAGTAGAATGATGCCTCCTTTGGAGAGGTGCGTCGTTAATTACATGTAACTCTTTGCGTTGAAACTACAAGAACTACATTTTATTACACCTAGGAAGTGAGAGGCTCCCGCTAGGGCGAGGCAAGTATAAAGTCCAAATGTCTATATACGATGATATGTATGTTAGTTTTCTGGAATATTGGATTCAAGTGTTTGTGAATAATGAAAATGATTTCAGCGAATGGGCTAAATGAGCTTAGTGAATAGTACCTACATGTAACATCACAATGTGCTGATTGACAGTTATTTTTTATTTATGTAATAAACTCAAAGAAGAATGCGGAATATTAGGTTTCAAAAACCTTCGGCTCTATGGATTGCGTGCGTCTTGACTCTGTCGTTCGTTTTGGATATAACTCTTGCATCCTTTCAGACTTGCGACGTTGTAAATTGGATCGGCTTGCGCACTAGACGGACTAGTACTCATGTTAGTATGCCTTATATACGAGAAAAGGGCAGTAAAAAACTTGCCCTTGAAGAAAGAGAAAATTCATAGTGTTGCACCCCAGGAAGAGACCCAATAAGAAAACTACTTTTTCTACGAGGTCTCCTTTATCTCGGCTGAAAGGAACCAGCCCGTTGACGAGTACTGTCACTCAACGTCCCATAGCCAGTTTATTTCACATAACTCACAAGAACTTGAATGTAGGAAAACAAATGAGACTGACTACACGAATTACAACAATGACTACTACAACTGATAAACAAGGTGTTCACAATTTGTGTTAGTGAAGGCATAAGGCGAGATAGGGAAGGGGGAGATGTTTTTAAAATAATACTTTAAAAACATCTCCGCCCTCCCTATCTCGCCTATTAAATTCATGGGTACTGTTGGAAAACTATTTTAGTGTAAAAGTAAATGTCGTGAAACTAACATATACTGTACGGTAGATTAAAGACAATGTGATAAAATCAGCCTTCGACAAAATAACCAGTGTTATGAGGGAAGTGTGCGGTGTGGGTTGTGTGTGTGTGGGGGGGGGGGAGGGGGAGGGGGGTCAAACATGATGACAGATAAAGGTGTGAGGAAATTTTGGAAGTTGAATTTTGGGTGTGCTTGAGTGTGTGTGTACTGATACCCTTCAACATCGATGAAGCGTACCCTTGCGTATATTATACAGAAACGCTAACAGACTTTACGAATAATACTCACAAAGATCAGCGATCAAAGATACATAACATTTCACTAAAACTTTACATCTGAAGCCGAGGTCATATTTTTCATTCGATATGTGTGCGACAGTACATGGCCAAATATGGAAATAGGAATCTAGTGGGCCATATGCAACGCGGGCGCCAAGCTAGAACATGTTCGCCGCTCTCTACCCATTCAATGCCCATTGCCGTAAAATGTTTGCGGCTGCATTCAAAAAATGCGAATGCTCATTTCATTGCAATAAACGAAGAGCAAAATAAAGGACTGAAAATATTTCTCTGAGATATATGTAGAGATGTATGAGATATTTGTATAGAAAAATTCAATTTCACTCGGATACTGATGTTCTTAGAGAAATGACGTAATAAGTCATGGGCAGTGATGACATGTTATTTTAACTTAAAATTAAAGGCCATCACTTGTACTGAAGGGTAGATAAAAAAGATTTAGTGATATGATGAACTCAAGTAAACTGTAACTGTACCTGGGTCGCGGATTGGTTGGTGTTTGGGCCGGGTGGGCCGGGTGGGGTGAGAAGGGGAGGGGGGGGCAAAGTGTCAGCACGTGTCAGGAGAGATTATGACTCCGACAAAAATTGTGTTAAAGCACGCACGCACACGCCCAATCACGCACACGCACACATAAAAACACATCGAAAGCTGTTTTTACGACATTGAAAACGTAATGGAAAAGCTCTGATCTTTGTGTGTAATTAATTCGTCTCTCCAGCATATCCAGCTCCCGGGGGGGGGGGGGGGGAGAGTGTCAGTAGATGTGTGAGGAGGGTTTACGACTCCGCTAAAAATTGTGTTACAGCACTGAAGGCTGGTTTGTTATAATGAAAACCCAATGGAAATCTAACATGTTGAAAACTTAATGGAAATGTGCAATGGTAAATACATTTGCGATTGGATGGTTAAGTCGCGGGTTATGTGGTTAATATGGGTATTAAAGCTAAAAGATCTGCAGGTAGGGTTAGTTAACGCCTAATCCGTTTTTTAACGCCTGGCAGCTCTTGCTTTTAAATGAACTGATTCTTTCGATATAGTAATGTGTTTGCTAAATCTGTTGGTACTTTAATCTTATTGGCCTTTTAAAATTCTTTCTCATCCCCTTTTTCATCCGATCCGCTAATCTATCTGCCACTGCGAATACATTTCAAATGAACAATCCCTGTCAACAAGGGAAATATACCATAGGCTGCGGTGTCTCGTTTATGACGCTGTCTCAACCATGATTGTGACGGACTCCACAAAAATCACCCAATTGTGTTATTGAAGACAACGTGAGACAGGGCAAGGGAGGGTAAAGATGTTCTTAAAGTAATGACATAATAATTCACGGGTACTGTCCGGAAAATATTTTAGTTTAAAAGTAAATGTCGTGAAACTAACACATACTGTACGGCAGGAGGAGTGTCCGATATGGGTTGAGTGTGTTTGGGGGGAGGGGGGGGGTTCGGGTCAAATATGATGACACATTAAAGTCTGAGGAAATTTGGGGAAGTTGAGTTTCGGGTATGGTTGAATGTGTGTACTGATACCATTCACCACTGACAGGGTAAAAACCTTCATATACACTCTTGCCCAAAATGGTTGGTACACGAAAGATTAGCAAAGTGAAAGAGAAACAAAAAATGCAAATCTAAGAAAAGAGTTTATTTATTAAGGGTTTTTTCTCATGCCCCTCGAAATGAGTATTTTTTTTATACAACAGTAACAAGTGAAAAATTAAATATGAAATTGTATTGTGATTGACAATTAATATGAAATTTGGGGAGATTGTCATGAAAACCCTTCAGACTTCATTATTTATCTCAGTAGCGGGAATACTCCACCGCGAGCTTGGATTATGGCCGCCAGACGGCGTGGCATACTGTGAACTAGAGTTACAGCACTTTGGAGAGGAATTCTGGTCCATTCAACTTGAAGGGCATCTCGAAGTTGATCTAACTTTGCAGCGGAAGGGTTTCTCCTTTGAATAGCACAACCAGGGTCGTCCCACTTGTGCTGAATTGGGTATGCATCTGGGCTGCTTGCGGAACCACCTCCTCTAGCTATTGTTTCTTGGATATTTTCTGTCAACAGCCATTCTCCAACGAGTCTGTGCACTGACAATTAATATGAAATTTGGGGAGATTGTCATGAAAACCCTTCAACAGCCATTCTCCAACGAAAATAACTTGTCGGGCGGGAGATTACAAAACGAACTATGCAAATAAACTGCTTAATTCTCCACCTTCAAAATTTGCGCTCCATACTTGTCATAATAACAAAAAAGCCAACTCTTTTTCATCCTCTTCTCTCATTTATTTATTTATTTATTTATTTATTTCTAATCTATCTGCCACTGTGAAAATTTTCAAGTAAATTATCTCTGTTCATAAGGAAAAGTTACCGCTAGCTGATATGTTTTGAGTTTGATGCTGTCTCAACCATGATTGTGACGGACTCCACAAATATCACCCGATTGTGTTAGTGAAGACATAACTCGAGACGAAGGATTGGGATGTTCTAAAAGTAATGAAATAATAATTCATGGGTACTGGTGGATTGGTCGGTGATTGACCCGGAAAGGGGGGGCAAAGTGTCAGTAGATGTGTCAGGAGAGCTTACGACTCCGCTAAAAAGTGTGTTACAGCATACACGCGCGCGCCACACACACACAGACACGCGCGCGCGCGCACGCACACACACACACACACACACACACACACACACACTGAAGGCTGGTTTTGTTGTACTGAAAGCCAAATGGAAGAGCGCAGTGGTTTATCACGGGTTATGTGGTTTAGATGGGTGTTAGAGCTAAAAGATATTGAAAACTTAATTGAAGAGCGCAGTGGTAAATAAATGTACGGTGTGCTGGTTAATTCCGGTTATGTGGTTTAGATGGGTGTTATAGCTAAAAGATCTGCCGGTAGGGTTAGTTAACGCCTAGAATCCGTTTATAAGGCCTGGCAGCCCCCGCTTTTAAACGAAGTAATTATTTTTATTAATGTCTTTGCTAAATCTACTTTACTATTGCCCTTTAACTCTTTCTAATTCCCCTTTAATCTAACTGCAACTGTGTAGACATTTTAAGTGAACAATCCTTGCTCAGAACAAAATGTGCCACAGGCTGCGGTGTATGGTTTATGATGCTGTCTCAACCATGATTGTGACGGCTTCCACAAAAATCACCCAATTGTGTTAGTGAAGACAACGTGAGACGGGGCTGGGGTAGTAAAGATGTTCTTTAAGTAATATTTCATGGATAGTGTTGGAAAGCTATTTTAGTTTAAGAGTTAATGTAGTGAATCTAACATATACTACACTGTATATGAAAAGAAAATGTGATGAAAACAGCCGTTGACAAAATAACCAGTGTTATGAGGAGAGTGTACGGTGTGTGTGTGGGGGGGGGGGGGGGGAGGCAAATATGATGAAAGATAAAGATCCTAGGATATTTTGTGAAACTGAGTTTCGGAGGTGTGGTTGGGTGTGTGTACTGATACCCTGCAACATTGACAGGGCAAAAGTCTTTATTTACGATAAATGGCTCTCGATCATCTCCTTCAAGGCTTGTCGCCCGGGTGATTACAACTACGCAAATAACCTCAAATAATGGCAAAAGTATTTAGTTCTCCCCCTTCATAGAATATTTGCGCTCCTGTCCTTGTGACAGTAACGAGAAAAGCCTCCAACAAGCTGTACACCGATACAAGCCGTGCTCACTGCGGTACAAGCTGTCCATCTAAGAGCAGGACGCATTGAATGCCATGCTTCGTCCACAAGGATCGTGACCACCTTTCGAGTTCTTTCCCTCCCGTCATGGCGTCCTGAGTAAATGTCACTTGGTCTTCGTCCTCTCTGAACAACCAAAAATATTCCAATAGGTAAGAGGATCAAAGACGCCTGTTTGTGTCAGAGACCCTGTGGCAAAGACAATGTTCCCGTAAGAACGACACGCACAGTCGCTATTCAAAAATATGTCCCTATACCATCTTTACCAACCTTATTTTGATTCTTGCCTGTTTCGCCCCACAAAGTTAATTCATGGTAGTATAGTTTCTACAGGCTACCATGCGCTTGTTCACTTACGTTTTATTTGTATTTAAAACTTAACCCATTGAGTAGATTGCACAGTAATTGAATCTCATTCAAATTGCACGAGAAAGAATCAAGTTCATTTTAATATTGTGATTACGTTCTTTGTTATTTATTTACTTTTTGTAATTATTTATGTACATATTCACACGTACAGACTTGACATTTAATATGGAATATTTCAGTTTTGAATATATGCCTAGGTAAAAATGCGTTCTTTTTTCAAAAAACTCCGATCTCATATAAGATATGTGAATGGTGAAGTGTGTAGTCAGGTGTGGCTACCAATTAACTGAGTTCCAGGTTTGTTGCGTTGCGTTGCTGTATTATGTAACATGGATAGTGCTCCTTTGGGCAGGTCAAAGGTTGGCCAAGGCAAAGCATGGTTCTGTCAAAAAAGTATCCATATGTCAGCAACTACTGCATAGAAGAATTTGAAATTTTGCATGCAAGTAGTTGGTTTCGCAGTGTGTAAAATGAGCTATGCAGTACTTTACAAATTTGTTAATCTGTGGCAGAATGACGCGAAAAAGCCAGACATTGCCAGACAGATAATTGCGCCAAACGGTCCGCACAGTTTTATAGAGTAATGCCCAGACTGATGTACCTACACAGAGGCCATACCCAATGTATTGAAATCTTACCACCAGGGTACAGGACCCACTTTCTTTCGGGGTATGCTGTTGCAACTAAACGAAAACCACCCAGTCCGTTCAGAATGAGGGGTAAATTGCCACCAAAACGCATTTTCAAGGCCTTTAACGAACACCAAACTGGTTTTAGCAGGTTAGAATACCAGACGACCTCTGAGGAACCCACTGTAAACAGCAAAACATCGTTGTATGTTTCTCCAATGAATTTTGTCGAAAAAAGATTGGTGTGCAGGGGCGGGTCCAGGATTATTTGAAGAGGGAGGGTCCGAGGATGCGAAGCCGCCCATCCCCTCCCCCCCCCCCCGCCCCGGCCCCTTTGGCGTGGGGTTCGGGGCCCGCTTAAGCCCCCCGAAATTGTTTTTTAGAGGGCGAATAGTGCCATTTGGTACGGTTTAGATCTATGATTTATCTAGTCAAAATTCGCATTTCAGAAGGGGAACATTCGTGTGATCTTTTTCAGAAATCTTTTTCAGTATGCTGTTGCAACTACACACACTGGACAATAGAAGTGTCACCCCCTAACTCAGAGTAATAAAAGTAGGCAGATCTTGGGTACTTAAAATGCCTGGTCTACTTATAATGTGACTAATGAGTATAAAACCGCTATACCATGGAATTGTAGTGTTGGTCTTGTACATGTACAGCAAATGTTATTCCTGTCTTCCTTCAATATGGCAAGATACAGGCAATTATCTAACGGTTATAGGTGCAAGTTATTAACCTGAAGAGGCGGAATAAAAGCAATGTCAGAATATCGATACAATTGAATTGTTCAGTCAGAACCGTGCAGAGGGTCTGGTCTCGGTATAGAAACACTGGATCAAGAGACAAATTGCCTCTGATGGGTCGTACATTTTTATAACCCTTTTCTGAGCAAGTACAACTGTAAAAGCGATTTGTGGTTACATCTTCATAACCCTTTTCTCTGAAAGTAAAGGTGTTTTTGTTACGTCTTTATAACCCGCTAATGATCACATAAAGGCAATTACGACATTTTCAATTCTTAGTCAGTTTTTACTACTTGGTGTTACTTGCTCAACCCAATCCATTCAATAAACATGAGAAGGTCTGTGAATTTAAAATGATAACAATTTATTGCAAAACAAATGTAGACAGAGCATAAATAAATACATAGCTTTTATTTTAATCCAGTAGCTCCATAAAAAAAAATTAAAAAAACGAAAATCCGAAAGTGTTTCTTTTGAAAATTTTATATCACACATACCACATTTATATTATAATCAACATTAAAGAACCACCAACTATTATTCCATTTACTATATAATTTATTTTTTATCCTTATGACCAATTTTGATCCATATTCATTTTTTCCTTTTCATTTCCCATGAATGCGAAAACAAAATTGTCATAATTTGAAGTCTAAACGCATGTCCATGCTGGGCAGTCTTGGGGCTTTCTCCTTTCAGACAGGGCCCCGTCCCTTTTTGGCACGATGGTCACACACCTCATACGCTCAGGTTGTTGTTTTCTGTAAAGACTGTCTAATTTTCGTTTATAGTGTTGCAGCTTGTCTGATTCCCACTGAATTTCCCTAACTACCTGCTCTCCCAACTCCTTTTCTTCATCACTAGACATATACTCTCTTTTTATTACTTGTCCAACTTTTTCTTTTTTCTTATCTGTCCAGTTTGCCATCTGCAGGGCAGTCCTTCTTCTGTGCAGTTTCTGCAAAGGTAAAAAAACAATCGATTTAGTGGTCAATAACATTGAACTGATTCCAGTCAAGCTGTTTTTTTAAAGAAATTTCGGGATCAGAAAGTTTACGTGCACACCTCACGCAGAAGTGCTGAAAAAACACACACCTCCGCAGCAGGCAGCTCAATTTACATATTAAAAAAAAATTAATTATGTGGTTACCATTAATTTTTTGCATTTCTTCATCTAACTTTATTCCGACATTATCCAACATTTTACCAAGATTACATTACACAATTACTACAGGCAAACTTCTTATCCGTATTCATTTTTTCCCTTTTCATTTCCCATGAATGTAAAAACAAAAAAGTAATTTCTGAGGCAGAGCTAAATTTACTGTTATCTGTCTGAAAATGGTAGGGATAATATGTATCAATAAGATACTTAGATGAGAAGACTCGGGTAAAACATTTACTTTAGAATTTGGGGTGATTTATGACACTTTTACCTAGCCCTTTGTTCTCCCTCATTAATTGAATATAATTATGTATGTCACCCGACCACTGTGCCTCAGAAAGTGAAAACGAATCAAAATATTTGTCAAATAAACAAGACTAATATGCAGCCAAAGAAAGAATAAGAAAAAAACATTTGTGAGGCAAAAAGGTGGCTTTCTAACTTGCCTGTGACATCAAGTTAATAAGGTGGATTAAAAAAAACTGCTTTCAAACATTCGCACCAGTACCTTCTAACTCTTGTCTTGTTATTTTCATTTCCTCCACCCTCTTCCCTTTATAGGTCATCTTTTCATAATGAAAATGTGACCCCCCCCCCCATGAAATTTTGACTCCCCCCAAAAAAACTTAATAAATCTTATTTTATTTGAGTATATGACTTTTATATTGTGGTACATGTATGCATAATGGATAATACATTTGCACTTTTTGTTAGTTTGCAGGTGAAAATTTTAATGAGAAAATAAGAAAATCAAAAATGTGTATTTTATCACCCAATGACTCCCCTATGAAAAAGCTTTTTATTTGATATTTACATGGTGATCATTTCTACATGTGTCCCTTTAGTATACTTTATGAAGAATATATTGGAAATATTTGAAAGTTTGGTGGTAAAATATTGGGTGCAAATAATGAAAAAAATAATCTTGAAAAATCTTTATATTCATACACATGGGATTTTGGACTCTAATGAAGAAAAGGCACTATTTTATATTAAGTCACCATACCATTGTTTTTCACATGGTTTGCATTGTGATGTATATTTTGTTAGTATTTAAAAGTTTAGTGGTGAAAAGTTTGGTGAAACTTGATAATTTTTGAAACAAGTATTGATCTTACTAACTGTAGGATTTGGACTCCCATATCCTTTTCATAGGAGTCATTGGGTGAGAAAATTATTTAAATTTTCTTATTTCCTCATGAAAATTTTCAAAAAGTACCAATGTATCCCCCATTATGCATACTTCAAGATAAAAGTTCTATATTCAAATAAAATAAGATTTATAAAGGTTTGTGAGGGGGAGTCAAAATTTCATGGGTGGGGGGGGGGGGGGAGTCAGAACCTTTAATGAACACTTCAAATTGACGCAATTCCAAACACCTGTTCCACTGACTTCTACAACATAGCTTGCCACTGTTTAACAACAGGTTGGAAAAACTCACTGTATATATCTGCTACTGGCCATCAGGTCTTCCCATCAACAGGTAGATAGAATTGTTTAACCTCCCTGACCACCTACTCTGTCAGTTCCGAATTTCTGTCACAGGTAAAACTGAAAAATGAGAAAGTCAAATTATAATTAAAGGAAAATTCATTTGAAAATTGCTTACACTTCATGGCTCTCTATACGAAGTATATCACTATCTGTAAACTGACAATAAGGTCTGTGCTAATATGGGAAATAAGCTGGTTTATGGTTTATCACCTGAGTGTGAAAATATAAAACTTTTCTTTAAGACCTTGACCAATGAAACATGGATCAGGCTAGTACATGTAACACAACGAGCAACAAACCTGTGGTCAAATTGCCAATGCCTGGAATCTTTTGACAGTGCTATGGACATTGCCCTAATTGCTAGCTAAAAATATTTAAAAACATATACTATAAATATATACTATTAAAGTAGACCAAATTAAAGATGGACCTAAAATCATTTCCATTTGAAACTTTTAAGTTTCTCTTAAAAGAGTCTTAAATTACTGGCATTCAACAATAAAATGTATAGTGTAATGAGATGCTCATGTGTATATCCATCTGAAGAATGTTGTTGATGCCACAATGTTCAATGTCTTCCCATAATACAACAGCAATTGTTGATGTCACAATGTTCAATGTCTTCCCATAATACAACAGCAATTGTTGATGTCACAATGTTCAATGTCTTCCCATAATACAACAACAATTGTTGATGTCACAATGTTCAATGTCTTCCCATAATACAACAGCAATTGTTGATGTCACAATGTTCAATGTATTCCCATAATACAACAGCAGTTGTTGATGTTTTGTAATGTTCAATATATTCCCATAATATAACAGCAATTGTTGATGCCACAATGTTCAATGTTTTCCCATAATACAACAGCAGTTCTTGATGTCTTGTAATGTTCAATGTCTTCCCATAATACAACTGCAATTGTTGATGTTTTGTAATGTTCAATGTCTTCCCATAATTCAACAGCAGTTGTTGATACCATAATGTTCAATGTCTTCCCATAATATAACAGCAGTTGTTGATGCCACAATGTTCAATGTCTTCCCATAATACAACTGCAATTGTTGATGTTTTGTAATGTTCAATGTCTTCCCATAATACAACAGCAGTTGTTGATGCCATAATGTTCAATGTCTTCCCATAATATAACAGCAGTTGTTGATGCTACAATGTTCAATGTCTTCCCATAATACAACTGCAATTGTTGATGTTTTGTAATGTTCAATGTCTTCCCATAATACAACAGCAGTTGTTGATGCCACAATGTTCAATGTCTTCACATAAAACAACAGCAGTTGTTGATGCCACAATGTTTAATGTATTCCCATAATACAACAGCAGTTGTTGATGCCATAATGTTCAATGTCTTCCCATAATATAACAGCAGTTGTTGATGTTTTGTAATGTTCAATGTCTTCCCATAATACAACAGCAGTTGTTGATGCCATAATGTTCAATGTCTTCCCATAATATAACAGCAGTTGTTGATGTTTTGTAATGTTCAATGTATTCCCATAATATAACAGAAATTGTTGATGCCACAATGTTCAATGTCTTCCCATTATATAACAGCAGTTGTTGATGCCACAATGTTCAATGTCTTCCCATAATACAACTGCAGTTGTTGATGTTTTGTAATGTTAAATGTCTTCCCATAATACAACAGCAATTGTTGATGCCACAATGTTCAATGTTTTCCCATAATACAACAGCAGTTCTTGATGTCTTGTAATGTTCAATGTCTTCCCATAATACAACTGCAATTGTTGATGTTTTGAAATGTTCAATGTCTTCCCATAATACAACAGCAGTTGTTGATGCCATAATGTTCAATGTCTTCCCATTATATAACAGCAGTTGTTGATGCCACAATGTTCAATGTCTTCCCATAATACAACAGCAGTTGTTGATGCCACAATGTTCAAAGTCTTCCCATAATACAACTGCAATTGTTGATGTTTTGAAATGCTCAATGTCTTCCCATAATACAACAGCAGTTGTTGATGCCATAATGTTCAATGTCTTCCCATAAAACAACAGCAGTTGTTGATGCCACAATGTTTAATGTATCCCCATAATACAACAGCAGTTGTTGATGCCATAATGTTCAATGTCTTCCCATAATATAACAGAAGTTGTTGATGTTTTGTAATGTTCAATGTCTTCCCATAATACAACAGCAGTTGTTGATGCCATAATGTTCAATGTCTTCCCATAATATAACAGCAGTTGTTGATGTTTTGTAATGTTCAATGTATTCCCATAATATAACAGCAATTGTTGATGCCACAATGTTCAATGTCTTCCCATTATATAACAGCAGTTGTTGATGCCACAATGTTCAATGTCTTCCCATAATACAACTGCAGTTGTTGATGTTTTGTAATGTTCAATTCTTCCCATAATACAACAGCAGTTCTTAATGCCACAATGTTCAATGTCTTCCCATAATACAACAGCAGTTGTTGATGCCACAATGTTCAATGTATTCCCAAAATACAACAGCAATTGTTGATGTTTTGTAATGTTCAATGTCTTCCCATAATACAACAGCAGTTGTTGATGCCACAATGTTCAATGTCTTCCCATAATATAACAGCAGTTGTTGATGCCACAATGTTCAATGTCCTCCCATAATACAACAGCAGTTGTTGATGTCTTGTAATGTTCAATGTCTTCCCATAATACAACTGCAATTGTTGATGTCACAATGTTCTCCCATAATACAACAGCAATTATTGATGTCACAATGTTCAATGTATTCCCATAATACAACTGCAATTGTTGATGTCACAATGTTCAATGTATTCCCATAATACAACTGCAATTGTTGATGTCACAATGTTCAATGTCTTCCCATAATACAACACCAATTGTTGATGTCACAATGTTCTCCCATAATACAACACCAATTGTTGATGTCACAATGTTCAATGTCTTCCCATAATACAACTGCAATTGTTGATGTCACAATGTTCAATGTCTTTCCATAATACAAGAGCAATTGTTGATGTCACAATGTTCAATGTCTTCCCATAATTCAACACCAATTGTTGATGTCACAATGTTCTCCCATAATACAACAGCAATTGTTCATGTCACAATGTTCAATGTCTTCCCATAATACAACTGCAATTGTTGATGTCACAATGTTCAATGTCTTTCCATAATACAAGAGCAATTGTTGATGTCACAATGTTCAATGTCTTTCCATAATACAAGAGCAATTGTTGATGCCACAATGTTCAATGTCTTCCCATAATACAACTGCAATTGTTCATGTTTTGTTATGTTCAATGTCTTCCCATAATACAACAGCAGTTGTTGATACCATAATGTTCAATGTCTTCCCATAATACAACAGCAGTTGTTGATGCCACAATTTTCAATGTCTTCCCATAATACAACTGCAATTGTTGATGTTTTGTAATGTTCAATGTCTTCCCATAATACAACAGCAGTTGTTGATGCCATAATGTCAATGTCTTCCCAAAATATAACAGCAGTTGTTGATGCCAAAATGTTCAATGTATTCCCATAATACAACAGCAATTGATGTTTTGTATTGTTCAATGTCTTCCCATAATACAACAGCAGTTGTTGATGCCACAATGTTTAATGTCTTCCCATAATATAACAGCAGTTGTTGATGCCACAATGTTCAACGTCCTTCCATAATACAACAGCAGTTGATGACACAATGTTCAATGCCTTTCCATAATACAAGAGCAATTGTTGATGTCACAATGTTCAATGTCTTTCCATAATACAACACCAATTGTTGATGTCACAATGTTCTCCCATAATACAACAGCAATTGTTGATGTCACAATGTTCAATGTCTTCCCATAATACAACTGCAATTGTTTATGCCACAATGTTCGACGTCCTCCCATAATACAACAGCAGTTGATGACACAATGTTCAATGTCTTTCCATAATACAAGAGCAATTGTTGATGTCACAATGTTCAATGTCTTTCCATAATACAACACCAATTGTTGATGTCACAATGTTCTCCCATAATACAACAGCAATTGTTGATGCCACAATGTTCAATGTCTTCCCATAATATAACAGCAGTTGTTGATGCCACAATGTTCAACGTCCTCCCATAATACAACAGCAGTTGATGACACAATGTTCAATGTCTTTCCATAATACAACTGCAATTGTTGATGTCACAATGTGCAATATCTTTCCATAATACAACACCAATTGTTGATGTCACAATGTTCTCCCATAATACAACAGCAATTGTTGATGTCTCAATGTTCAATGTCTTCCCATAATACAAGAGCAATTGTTGATGTCACAATGTTCAATGTCTTTCCATAATACAAGAGCAATTGTTGATGTTACAATGTTCAATGTCTTTCCATAATACAAGAGCAATTGTTGATGTCACAATGTTCAATGTCCTCCCATAATACAAATAGAATTGTTGATGTCACAATGTTCAATGTATTCCCATAATACAACACCAGTTGTTGATGCCACAATGTTCAATGTTTTCCCAAAATACAACAGCAATTGTTGATGTTTTGTAATGTTCAATGTCTTCCCATAATACAACAGCAGTTGTTGATGCCACAATGTTCAATGTCTTCCCATAATATAACAGCAGTTGTTGATGCCACAATGTTCAATGTCCTCCCATAATACAACAGCAGTTGTTGATGTCTTGATGTCTTGTAATGTTCAATGTCTTCCCATAATACAACTGCAATTGTTGATGTCACAATATTCTCCCATAATACAACAGCAATTGTTGATGTCACAATGTTCAATGTATTCCCATAATACAACTGCAATTGTTGATGTCACAATGTTCAATGTATTCCCATAATACAACTGCAATTGTTGCTGTCACAATGTTCAATGTCTTCCAATAATACAACACCAATTGTTGATGTCACAATGTTCTCCCATAATACAACACCAATTGTTGATGTCACAATGTTCAATGTCTTCCCATAATACAACTGAATTGTTGATGTCACAATGTTCAATGTCTTTCCATAATACAAGAGCAATTGTTGATGTCACAATGTTCAATGTCTTCCCATAATACAACACCAATTGTTGATGTCACAATGTTCTCCTATAATACAACAGCAATTGTTCATGTCACAATGTTCAATGTCTTCCCATAATACAACTGCAATTGTTCATGTCACAATGTTCAATGTCTTTCCATAATACAAGAGCAATTGTTGATGTCACAATGTTCAATGTCTTTCCATAATACAAGAGCAATTGTTGATGCCACAATGTTCAATGTCTTCCCATAATACAACTGCAATTGTTCATGTTTTGTAATGTTCAATGTCTTCCCATAATACAACAGCAGTTGTTGATACCATAATGTTCAATGTCTTCCCATAATATAACAGCAGTTGTTGATGCCACAATTTTCAATGTCTTCCCATAATACAACTGCAATTGTTGATGTTTTGTAATGTTCAATGTCTTCCCATAATACAACAGCAGTTGTTGATGCCAAAATGTTCAATGTCTTCCCATAATACAACAGCAATTGATGTTTTGTAATGTTCAATGTCTTCCCATAATACAACAGCAGTTGTTGATGCCACAATGTTCAATGTCTTCCCATAATATAACAGCAGTTGTTGATGCCACAATGTTCAACGTCCTCCCATAATACAACAGCAGTTGATGACACAATGTTCAATGTCTTTCCATAATACAAGAGCAATTGTTGATGTCACAATGTTCAATGTCTTTCCATAATACAACACCAATTGTTGATGTCACAATGTTCTCCCATAATACAACAGCAATTGTTGATGTCACAATGTTCAATGTCTTCCCATAATACAACTGCAATTGTTGATGCCACAATGTTCCACGTCCTCGCATAATACAACAGCAGTTGATGACACAATGTTCAATGTCTTTCCATAATACAAGAGCAATTGTTGATGTCACAATGTTCAATGTCTTTCCATAATACAACACCAATTGTTGATGTCACAATGTTCGCCCATAATACAACAGCAATTGTTGATGCCACAATGTTCAATGTCTTCCCATAATATAACAGCAGTTGTTGATGCCACAATGTTCAACGTCCTCCCATAATACAACAGCAGTTGATGACACAATGTTCAATGTCTTTCCATAATACAACTGCAATTGTTGATGTCACAATGTGCAATATCTTTCCATAATACAACACCAATTGTTGATGTCACAATGTTCTCCCATAATACAACAGCAATTGTTGATGTCACAATGTTCAATGTCTTCCCATAATACAAGAGCAATTGTTGATGTCACAATGTTCAATGTCTTTCCATAATACAAGAGCAATTGTTGATGTTACAATGTTCAATGTCTTTCCATAATACAAGAGCAATTGTTGATGTTACAATGTTCAATGTCTTTCCATAATACAAGAGCAATTGTTGATGTCACAATGTTCAATGTCCTCCCATAATACAAATAGAATTGTTGATGTCACAATGTTCAATGTATTCCCATAATACAACAGCAGTTGTTGATGTCACAATGCTCAATGTATTCCCATAATACAACAGTAATTGTTGATGTCACAATTATGTTCAATGTCCTCCCATAATACAACAGCAGTTGTTGATGTCTTGTAATGTTCAATGTCTTCCCATAATACAACAGCAGTTCTTGATGCCACAATGTTCAATGTCTTCCCATAATACAACAGCAGTTGTTGATGCCACAATGTTCAATGTCTTCCCATAATATAACAGCAGTTGTTGATGCCACAATGTTCAACGTCCTCCCATAATACAACAGCAGTTGTTGATGTCTTGTAATGTTCAATGTCTTCCCATAATACAACTGCAATTGTTAATGTCACAATGTTCTCCCATAATACAACAGCAATTGTTGATGTCACAATGTTCAATGTCTTCCCATAATACAACTGCAATTGTTGATGGCACAATGTTCAATGTCTTCCCATAATACAACTGCAATTGTTGGTGTCACAATGTTCAATGTCTTCCCATAATACAACACCAATTGTTGATGTCACAATGTTCTCCCATAATACAACACCAATTGTTGATGTCACAATGTTCAATGTCTTCCCATAATACAACTGCAATTGTTGATGTCACAATGTTCAATGTCTTTCCATAATACAAGAGAAATTGTTGATGTCACAATGTTCAATGTCTTCCCATAATATAACAGCAGTTGTTGATGCCACAATGTTCAACGTCCTCCCATAATACAACAGCAGTTGTTGATGTCTTGTAATGTAAAATGTCTTCCCATAATACAACACCAATTGTTGATGTCACAATTTTCTCCCATAATACAACAGCAATTGTTGATGTCACAATGTTCAGTGTATTCCCATAATACAACTGCAATTGTTGATGTCACAATGTTCAATGTATTCCCATAATACAACTGCAATTGTTGATGTCACAATGTTCAATGTCTTCCCATAATACAACACCAATTGTTGATGTCACAATGTTCTCCCATAATACAACACCAATTGTTGATGTCACAATGTTCAATGTCTTCCCATAATACAACTGCAATTGTTGATGTCACAATGTTCAATGTCTTTCCATAATACAAGAGCAATTGTTGATGTCACAATGTTCAATGTCTTTCCATAATACAAGAGCAATTGTTGATGCCACAATGTTCAATGTCTTCCCATAATACAACTGCAATTGTTCATGTTTTGTTATGTTCAATGTCTTCCCATAATACAACAGCAGTTGTTGATACCATAATGTTCAATGTCTTCCCATAATACAACAGCAGTTGTTGATGCCACAATTTTCAATGTCTTCCCATAATACAACTGCAATTGTTGATGTTTTGTAATGTTCAATGTCTTCCCATAATACAACAGCAGTTGTTGATGCCATAATGTTCAATGTCTTCCCAAAATATAACAGCAGTTGTTGATGCCAAAATGTTCAATGTATTCCCATAATACAACAGCAATTGATGTTTTGTATTGTTCAATGTCTTCCCATAATACAACAGCAGTTGTTGATGCCACAATGTTTAATGTCTTCCCATAATATAACAGCAGTTGTTGATGCCACAATGTTCAACGTCCTCCCATAATACAACAGCAGTTGATGACACAATGTTCAATGTCTTTCCATAATACAAGAGCAATTGTTGATGTCACAATGTTCAATGTCTTTCCATAATACAACACCAATTGTTGATGTCACAATGTTCTCCCATAATAGAACAGCAATTGTTGATGTCACAATGTTCAATGTCTTCCCATAATACAACTGCAATTGTTTATGCCACAATGTTCGACGTCCTCCCATAATACAACAGCAGTTGATGACACAATGTTCAATGTCTTTCCATAATACAAGAGCAATTGTTGATGTCACAATGTTCAATGTCTTTCCATAATACAACACCAATTGTTGATGTCACAATGTTCTCCCATAATACAACAGCAATTGTTGATGCCACAATGTTCAATGTCTTCCCATAATATAACAGCAGTTGTTGATGCCACAATGTTCAACGTCCTCCCATAATACAACAGCAGTTGATGACACAATGTTCAATGTCTTTCCATAATACAACTGCAATTGTTGATGTCACAATGTGCAATATCTTTCCATAATACAACACCAATTGTTGATGTCACAATGTTCTCCCATAATACAACAGCAATTGTTGATGTCTCAATGTTCAATGTCTTCCCATAATACAAGAGCAATTGTTGATGTCACAATGTTCAATGTCTTTCCATAATACAAGAGCAATTGTTGATGTTACAATGTTCAATGTCTTTCCATAATACAAGAGCAATTGTTGATGTCACAATGTTCAATGTCCTCCCATAATACAAATAGAATTGTTGATGTCACAATGTTCAATGTATTCCCATAATACAACACCAGTTGTTGATGCCACAATGTTCAATGTCTTCCCAAAATACAACAGCAATTGTTGATGTTTTGTAATGTTCAATGTCTTCCCATAATACAACAGCAGTTGTTGATGCCACAATGTTCAATGTCTTCCCATAATATAACAGCAGTTGTTGATGCCACAATGTTCAATGTCCTCCCATAATACAACAGCAGTTGTTGATGTCTTGTAATGTTCAATGTTTTCCCATAATACAACTGCAATTGTTGATGTCACAATATTCTCCCATAATACAACAGCAATTGTTGATGTCACAATGTTCAATGTATTCCCATAATACAACTGCAATTGTTGATGTCACAATGTTCAATGTATTCCCATAATACAACTGCAATTGTTGCTGTCACAATGTTCAATGTCTTCCCATAATACAACACCAATTGTTGATGTCACAATGTTCTCCCATAATACAACACCAATTGTTGATGTCACAATGTTCAATGTCTTCCCATAATACAACTGCAATTGTTGATGTCACAATGTTCAATGTCTTTCCATAATACAAGAGCAATTGTTGATGTCACAATGTTCAATGTCTTCCCATAATACAACACCAATTGTTGATGTCACAATGTTCTCCTATAATACAACAGCAATTGTTCATGTCACAATGTTCAATGTCTTCCCATAATACAACTGCAATTGTTCATGTCACAATGTTCAATGTCTTTCCAGAATACAAGAGCAATTGTTGATGTCACAATGTTCAATGTCTTTCCATAATACAAGAGCAATTGTTGATGCCACAATATTCAATGTCTTCCCATAATACAACTGCAATTGTTCATGTTTTGTAATGTTCAATGTCTTCCCATAATACAACAGCAGTTGTTGATACCATAATGTTCAATGTCTTCCCATAATATAACAGCAGTTGTTGATGCCACAATTTTCAATGTCTTCCCATAATACAACTGCAATTGTTGATGTTTTGTAATGTTCAATGTCTTCCCATAATACAACAGCAGTTGTTGATGCCAAAATGTTCAATGTCTTCCCATAATACAACAGCAATTGATGTTTTGTAATGTTCAATGTCTTCCCATAATACAACAGCAGTTGTTGATGCCACAATGTTCAATGTCTTCCCATAATATAACAGCAGTTGTTGATGCCACAATGTTCAACGTCCTCCCATAATACAACAGCAGTTGATGACACAATGTTCAATGTCTTTCCATAATACAAGAGCAATTGTTGATGTCACAATGTTCAATGTCTTTCCATAATACAACACCAATTGTTGATGTCACAATGTTCTCCCATAATACAACAGCAATTGTTGATGTCACAATGTTCAATGTCTTCCCATAATACAACTGCAATTGTTGATGCCACAATGTTCCACGTCCTCGCATAATACAACAGCAGTTGATGACACAATGTTCAATGTCTTTCCATAATACAAGAGCAATTGTTGATGTCACAATGTTCAATGTCTTTCCATAATACAACACCAATTGTTGATGTCACAATGTTCGCCCATAATACAACAGCAATTGTTGATGCCACAATGTTCAATGTCTTCCCATAATATAACAGCAGTTGTTGATGCCACAATGTTCAACGTCCTCCCATAATACAACAGCAGTTGATGACACAATGTTCAATGTCTTTCCATAATACAACTGCAATTGTTGATGTCACAATGTGCAATATCTTTCCATAATACAACACCAATTGTTGATGTCACAATGTTCTCCCATAATACAACAGCAATTGTTGATGTCACAATGTTCAATGTCTTCCCATAATACAAGAGCAATTGTTGATGTCACAATGTTCAATGTCTTTCCATAATACAAGAGCAATTGTTGATGTTACAATGTTCAATGTCTTTCCATAATACAAGAGCAATTGTTGATGTCACAATGTTCAATGTCCTCCCATAATACAAATAGAATTGTTGATGTCACAATGTTCAATGTATTCCCATAATACAACAGCAGTTGTTGATGTCACAATGTTCAATGTATTCCCATAATACAACAGTAATTGTTGATGTCACAATTATGTTCAATGTCCTCCCATAATACAACAGCAGTTGTTGATGTCTTGTAATGTTCAATGTCTTCCCATAATACAACAGCAGTTCTTGATGCCACAATGTTCAATGTCTTCCCATAATACAACAGCAGTTGTTGATGCCACAATGTTCAATGTCTTCCCATAATATAACAGCAGTTGTTGATGCCACAATGTTCAACGTCCTCCCATAATACAACAGCAGTTGTTGATGTCTTGTAATGTTCAATGTCTTCCCATAATACAACTGCAATTGTTGATGTCACAATGTTCTCCCATAATACAACAGCAATTGTTGATGTCACAATGTTCAATGTCTTCCCATAATACAACTGCAATTGTTGATGGCACAATGTTCAATGTCTTCCCATAATACAACTGCAATTGTTGGTGTCACAATGTTCAATGTCTTCCCATAATACAACACCAATTGTTGATGTCACAATGTTCTCCCATAATACAACACCAATTGTTGATGTCACAATGTTCAATGTCTTCCCATAATACAACTGCAATTGTTGATGTCACAATGTTCAATGTCTTTCCATAATACAAGAGCAATTGTTGATGTCACAATGTTCAATGTCTTCCCATAATACAACACCAATTGTTGATGTCACAATGTTCTCCCATAATACAACAGCAATTGTTGATGTCACAATGTTCAATGTCTTCCCATAATATAACAGCAGTTGTTGATGCCACAATGTTCAACGTCCTCCCATAATACAACAGCAGTTGTTGATGTCTTGTAATGTAAAATGTCTTCCCATAATACAACACCAATTGTTGATGTCACAATGTTCTCCCATAATACAACAGCAATTGTTGATGTCACAATGTTCAGTGTATTCCCATAATACAACTGCAATTGTTGATGTCACAATGTTCAATGTATTCCCATAATACAACTGCAATTGTTGATGTCACAATGTTCAATGTCTTCCCATAATACAACACCAATTGTTGATGTCACAATG
Organism: Lingula anatina; assembly: GCF_051362555.1. NCBI lineage: Eukaryota > Metazoa > Brachiopoda > Lingulata > Lingulida > Lingulidae > Lingula > Lingula anatina. The sequence goes on along the minus strand of NC_141771.1, from coordinate 20,168,724 downwards.
TTCTCCCATAATACAACACCAATTGTTGATGTCACAATGTTCAATGTCTTCCCATAATACAACTGCAATTGTTGATGTCACAATGTTCAATGTCTTTCCATAATACAAGAGCAATTGTTGGTGTCACAATGTTCAATGTCTCCCCATAATACAACACCAATTGTTGATGTCACAATGTTCTCCCATAATACAACAGCAATTGTTCATGTCACAATGTTCAATGGCTTCCCATAATACAACTGCAATTGTTGATGTCACAATGTTCAATGTCTTTCAATAATACAAGAGCAATTGTTGATGTCACAATGTTCAATGTCTTCCCATAATACAACAGCAATTGTTGATGTCACAATGTTCTCCCATAATACAACAGCAATTGTTGATGTCACAATGTTCAATGTCTTCCCATAATACAACTGCAATTGTTGATGTCACAATGTTCAATGTCTTTCCATAATACAAGAGCAATTGTTGATGTCACAATGTTCAATGTCTTCCCATAATACAACTGCAATTGTTCATGTTTTATAATGTTCAATGTCTTCCCATAATACAACAGCAGTTGTTGATACCATAATGTTCAATGTCTTCCCATAATATAACAGCAGTTGTTGATGCCACAATGTTCAATGTCTTCCCATAATACAAGAGCAATTGTTGATGTCACAATGTTCAATGTCTTCCCATAATACAACAGCAATTGTTGATGTCACAATGTTCTCCCATAATACAACAGCAGTTGTTGATGCCACAATGTTCAATGTCTTCCCATAATATAACAGCAGTTGTTGATGCCACAATGTTCAACATCCTCCCATAATACAACAGCAGTTGATGACACAATGTTCAATGTCTTTCCATAATACAAGAGCAATTGTTGATGTCACAATGTTCAATGTCTTTCCATAATACAACACCAATTGTTGATGTCACAATGTTCTCCCATAATACAAGAGCAATTGTTGATGTCACAATGTTCAATGTCTTCCCATAATACAACACCAATTGTTGATGTCACAATGTTCAATGTCTTTCCATAATACAAGAGCAATTGTTGATGTTACAATGTTCAATGTCCTCCCATAATACAAATAGAATTGTTGATGTCACAATGTTCAATGTATTCCCATAATACAACAGCAGTTGTTGATGTCACAATGTTCAGTGTATTCCCATAATACAACAGTAATTGTTGATGTCACAATTATGTTCAATGTCCTCCCATAATACAACAGCAGTTGTTGATGTCTTGTAATGTTCAATGTATTCCCATAATACAACTGCAATTGTTGATGTCACAATATTCAATGTCTTCCCATAATACAACAGCAGTTGTTGATGTCTTGTAATGTTCAATGTCTTCCCATAATACAACTGCAATTGTTGATGTTTTGTAATGTTCAATGTATTCCCATAATACAACAGCAGTTGTTGATGCCACAATGTTCAATGTCTTCCCATAATACAACCGCAGTTGTTGATGCCACAATGTTCAATGTCTTCCCTTAATACAACTGCAATTGTTGATGGTTTGTAATGTTCAATGTCTTCCCATAATACAACAGCAGTTGTTGATTCCACAATGTTCAATGTCTTCCCATAATACAACTGCAATTGTTGATGTCACAATGTTCTCCCATAATACAACAGCAATTGTTGATGTCACAATGTTCAATGTATTCCCATAATACAACAGCAATTGTTGATGTCACAATGTTCAATGTCTTCCCATAATACAACACCAATTGTTGATGTCACAATGTTCTCCCATAATACAACTTCAATTGTTGATGTCACAATGTTCAATGTCTTTCCATAATACAAGAGCAATTGTTGATGTCACAATGTTCAATGTCCTCCCATAATACAAATAGAATTGTTGATGTCACAATGTTCAATGTATTCCCATAATACAACAGCAATTGTTGATGTCACAATGTTCAATGCCTTACCATAATACAACTGCAACTGTTGATGTCACAATGTTCAATGTCTTCCCATAATAAAACTGCAATATGTCTCAATGTTCAATGCATTCCCATAATACAACACCAACTGTTGATGTAGCATTGTTCAATGTCTTCCTATATTAAAATAGCAATTTTTCATATAACAATACTTAGTGTATTCCTATAATACAACAGTAATTGTTGATGTCACAATTATGTTCAGTGTCCTCCCATAATACAACAGCAGTTGTTGATGTATTGTAATGTTCAATGTCTTCCCATAATACAACTGCAATTGTTGATGTCACAATATTCAATGTCTTCCCATAATACAACTGCAATAGTTGATGTCACAATGTTCAACGTCTTTCCATAATACAACAGCAGTTGTTGATGCCACAATGTTCAATGTCTTCCCATAATATAACAGCAGCTGTTGATGCCACAATGTTCAATGTCTTCCCATAATATAACAGCAGTTGTTGATGCCACAATTATGTTTATTGTCTTCCCATAATACAACAGCAATTGTTGATGTCACAATGGCAGCATGAAAGGGAACTGTACGACATACACACTGATCGAAGCTATTGACCTTATTTCTAGGACAATATGCCAGAATGCTTTTGGTCGATTATACCAAAGCATTCCATAGAATAGACCATACCCTGCTTTATCAAAAACTGCCTGAATTAGGTATCCCAGGAATTATTTCAAACTGGATTTACAGCTTCCGAACTGAGAGGAAACAAAGTGTGAAGATAGGTAGTGTGAAATCAGACTGGCAATGCATTAATGCTGGTGTGCCATAAGGCACAAAACTTGGTTCAGTTTTATTTGTCATTATGATTAACGATATGAGCACCAAATGTGACACATTCAAATATGTAGATGATCCCACAATTCTAAGCTACGGGAATACCAAACTGCAGGACAATCTCCCTGATGCAACAACAGAACTCACTCTCTGGTCCCATGCTAATAAACTAACAATAAATACTACCAAGACCAAAGAGATCATATTTGATTTCTCCAAAAAAGGACGCAAAACTACACCCTTACTAATAGATAATCAAAGGATTGAGATAGTGGGGTCTGCTGTCTTCTTAGGGGTTAGGATCAGTAGTGATTTGAGCTAGGAAGGTCACATCTGTGATATTTGTAAAACAAGGCAGCAAAGCTGTCAAATGTACAGACAAAAAGCAGAAAATAACAATGCACAAAATAGGCTACTGTCAATTCTGATGCAAAAGTACATTATGCTTAAGGTATTTCCATACTTTTAGATTCTCTAATTTAATTGTCTCCAAACTTTGCACCAATGAAGTACAGGTGAAACTGGTAATAAAAATGATTTTTTTTGATATGGTCACCGGTTTAGTTTCCTCACCACAGCCAACTGAAATATGGACTAAAATGCTAGAATTGGATATCGCAGCGCCTCTATATAAATAAGTTTTCAGGCCCAGTATATCACTCCTGAGGGGGATAATTACACCTGTTAAGATTTTAATGAAGAGAAAAGAGAATATTTTTACATTTTTTCATACATTTATTGTTGTTTCTATTTTTAGAACTGACCTCATCATGTTTCTACGCCACCTGGTGGCCAGTTTGGAAACCAACAATTTTACACAAAATTGGTCATTGTACCCAATCCCTGAATTTAATTTTCATGAAAATGAGCAAAAACACTCTCCTATGAGTACTTCATGACATGATGTTAAAAAAATAGTAGGTCATCAGGCTAAATATTGAAATATAGTCAATTGAAATTATCAAAAAAAGGCAAAAAATGCCGAAAAATGTAATGTCACCTCAGTTCAAGCCCCAAATATACATCACTTCAACTCTATAGCCCTCAAAGTAGCATTCATGGTATTTCTCACTATATTTAGTTGCTGAATATTTCATAATTGAGAATATAATGAAAGACAGGGGGGATCCAGGGATTCTTGGGAGGGGGTTCTATTTAGGGAGGGGGTTCGTGAAATTGCCCTGTGAAATGAACTTGCCAGCCTTTCTGGGTGGAATATTACTCATCTTTAGGGATTTATAATTTCAAAACAACACAGCACATGGTAAATAAAAGCTGGTGACTAGAGGAAGTGCATGCTTATATTGTCCTCCAGTGCAGGAGAGCTTGATGCTGCAGTGGCTCCCTCTATACATGCAGTATGGAAATACCTTAACTGCAAATTCCACATCAAATTTTAATTATGCTCAACAGGTAATACTGATGTAAGTAAAATGTGTAACAAGCATAAGGCTTCAGGCCAATGGGAGTTCAAGTTCACACTCTGAAAATGCCAAAATGAGAAAAATGAAAATTTCACACAAAACTGCATAAATTCAATAATAAATGATAACCCAATTGAGCTGGCCTTTTTATTTGAACTGCATGTCAATCCTAAAAATCATACTTGTAAGTTAAAAATAATTATAAGTAACACAGTTTTCTTTTCATAATGTTTGTAGTAGCAGTGCAAAAAGATTTTTGTAAATTTTGATGCAACATTACATAAAAAATAACGGAATAATTATCACCAATTTTTGATAATTGATTATAAATAGCATGGAAATGTAGAAAACTTGATTACCATTCAGCTTCATGTCCATGGGAGCTCTGAGTCCCACAATGAATATGCCAAAACGATAATAATGAGTATTTCACTAAAATGTATAGCTTCCAGAAAAAGAAGCCAATTAGACTGCTTTTGAAGCTCAGGCCGCATTTTAGTCCTGTGTTTCTTTTTTGAAAGTTTCACAGTCATAAGTAACATGGTTTTCCCATAATGGTCATCATGGCAGCAGCACCAAAAATTGTTTTCTTCTATTTTGATGCAACATTACATAACTTAACAGCATAATGACCATCAATTTTTAATAATAAAATAAACGTATCATGGATTTTCAGAAAATGTGACTAGCATGGGTCTTCAAGCCCGTGGAGGTTCTAAGTCACAACTTGAAAATGCCAATATGTGAAAAATTAAATTTTCACAAAAAACTGTTTAATTGCCAGAAAAATTTACCAAACACACTGCATTGCCTATTGATGCTGTATTTTAGTCCCATGTTTCTTTCCTGTAATTTTGAAAACAGTAAGTGACATGGTTTTCCTTAAATGGTCATCATGGGAGCAGTGCCCAAAATAGGGGTTTCTTCAAATTTTGATGCATATTACATAATGTTAAACAGCATAATGACCATCAATTTTTAATAATACAATATAAGTAACATGGACATTCAGAAAACGTGACCAGCAAATGTCTTCAGGCCAATGGAACTTCAAAGTCACACCTTGAAAATGCCAAAATGTAAACAAGACAGCACTGTTCTGACATGGATTTATTTCCATTTTTAACACTTTTTTAACATAAAACAAAATAAACAGTTTACTGCAATTTTTATATGATCAACTAAGAAAATTGATGAGATGGGGAAATCATCAATAAAACAGTGTTAAATGTCCAATTTCCTCCATTCTGAGATTCTGAACATAGTGGATGATTGAATCTGACAAAATGCAATGATATGAGTTTGATTCCATTTTTGACACTTTATTACACAATACACGATAACAAGTTTACCATCATTTTTACATAATCAACAAACAATGTTGTAAAGATGCAGGAAATGTCAAACAAACACTTTTATGTATCTTATTAGTTAAATAATAAGGCTATTAACATGCCTAAGAATTGAATCTTAGGAAATGTGAAAAAACAGCATAACTTCTAAAATAATGTCCTGATTATGCTGATTTTCGAACTCAACCTTTGTTTTAGTAAGATTGACCACTCCTGTGAGTTTAATGACAATTGGCCTATCTGTTTTTCTTATATTGTGCTTACAGTGTTGCATATATGCTGAAAGATGAAAAAAAGCATAACTACTAAAATAGTGGCCCGATCATGCTGATTTTCGAACTTGACCTGCGTTTTAGTAAGATTGATTACTCCTGTGAGTTTCATGACAACAGGCTTAACGGTTTTCCTTCTACTATAATGGCCCGATCATGCTGATTTTCGAACTTGACCTGCATTTTAAGAATATTCATCAGCTCTGTAAATATAAAACCAAAAAGTAAAACTGTGTTCCACTTATCATGTTTACGCTGAAAGTGCACGGCGCCGGTGACGGCATCGGCATCGGTGACGGCGATGACGACGACAGATGCAGGTGATGGCAATATGTGTGTCTGTGTCTGTACATAAAAAGCAAGTAAAAGGCTACACAATCTTAAGCTTCTGAAAAGAACGGGTATTCCAACCAATGAACTTGTAAGCTTTTATACATCAGTAATCAGACCTACATTAGAATATGCATGTCAGGTGTGGCACCCAGGTCTTATACAACAACAAATTGATTAAATTGAATCCGTCCAGATGACAGCATGTAAGATTATATTCCCAGAGCTGTCCTATGATGGGGCACTTGAAACATGTAAACTTATCACTCTTGCTTGTAGAAGAGATGAACTATCTAAAACATTATTGCATAACATATACTCTGAAGGACACAAAATCCATCATTTGCTACCAGAGTTAAATGAAAGTTCCTACACTTTGCGCCGGGTTTAAAAGTACACTGTGCCAAAATTGAGGACTGTACGATCGCCAAAAACTTTTATCCCATGGGCTTTATCAAATTTTAAGAACTGAGTTTTTTATGAATTTTTAATCTGTATCGAATCATTTTAACACATTTTAAGATTGTGCATCTCACGACTATTTGTTTTTATTGTAAAATCCAACTTTTTAAGTTGCAAATAAATACATATTACTATTATTATTATTATTATTACAATGTTCAATGTCCTCCCATAATACAACAGCAATTGTTAATGTCACAATGTTCACATTGTCTTCCCATAATACAACTGCAATTGTTGATGTCACAATGTTCAATGTCTTCCCATAATACAGCAGCAATTGCTGATGTCACTATGTTCACTGTCTTCCTATAACTGGTGAATTGTTGATGTCACAATGTTCAATGTCCTCCCATAATACAACTGCAATTGTTGATGTCACAATGTTCAATGTCTTTCCATAGTACAACAGCAATTGTTGATGTCACAATGTTCATTGTGTCCCCATAATACAACTGCAATTGTTGATGTCACAATGTTCAATGTCTTCCCATAATACAACACCAATTGTTGATGTCACAATGTTCTCCCAAAATACAACAGCAATTGTTGATGTCACAATGTTATGTATTCCCATAATACAACACCAATTGTTGATGTCACAATGTTCTCCCAAAATACAACAGCAATTGTTGATGTCACAATGTTATGTATTCCCATAATAAAACTGCAATTATTGATGTCATGATTCTGTATTCCTATGATACAACAGTAATTGTTGATGTCACAATTATGTTCAATGTCCTCCCATAATACAACAGCAGTTGTTGATGTCTTATAATTTTCAATGTATTTCGATGATACAACAGCAGTTGTTGATGCCTTAATGTTCAATGTCTTCCCATAATACAACAGCAATTGTTGATGTCACAATGTTCTCCCATAATACAACAGCAATTGTTGATGTCACAATGTTCTACGTATTTCCATAATACAAAGTTCTGCAATTGTTGATGTCACAATGTTCAATGTATTTCCATAATACAAGGTTCTGCAATTGTTGATGTCTTGTAATGTTAAATGTTTTCCCATAATACAACAGCAATTGTTGATGCCACAATGTTCAATGTAGGCATGATTTTTTTTTTTTTTTTTTTTTTTTTTCAGGTAAATTAGACTCCACTGTTAACCTGTTTTGAAGTCCATATCAGACATGAAAAATATTAGTAGCTCTTCATGTAGGCAAAGAAAATATGACTTTGGAAAAAATTTCAAATGCCTGCATTCCACCTTTAGATGCTTTACTAATAGTTTTAAAGGATTTTATAAATTTGATATGTCAGGAACTTTTACAAAATCTATGAGAGTTTATTTAAAATAAGCCATCTTTGAGAAGTGTCAACAGTGGAGTCTTAACACACAGTTTTGTCACAAACATCAATGCTGCCATCTACCTTTCTTTTTATCAAGTTTATCAATATGTCATTTTTAAAAACCTAAATGACTTCTACATTAACAAGATTTAAAGTTGATATATCAATTATTGATATACAAATATTAAATAATAAAGTCACTTTTAAGTAGAAAGAAATTTAAGTTTTTTTTTCTTTTCAACAAATACATGTATAGGGTTGAGCAAGAAAATTATTTCCTTTAATAAAAAAATCAAAAAGTAAGCAGGTCAAATTCTCTAAACCATAAGATCTACTAAGCTGTGGCTACCTGGACACTAATATAGCTTTGACTGCTATTAATTTAATGGGACATCTCGAAAATCCTTTTTCATATTTTTTCAAAAAAGTTTATGCATTCTAATAAGCAGACAGTTCTACCGACTTATGACTGAAAATGTTGGATTTCAAAACATGACAAATGGTTCAGAAAAAACTCCTATTCCTCTCCACACCCTGGTTTTTACCTGGTACATCCTATCTGCACAGATCTTAGCAATGGATTTTTAAACAGAAAAATAATGACAGAAATCTTATGTCTAACTGCAAAGAGGCATTAATAATATTATGTCACAGGCAAGACTGAAATCCAGGCAGATTTTAAATTTGCCAAGGCAAAAAAAAAATTAAATTGTTTTGTATCCCCCTATATGCAAGAAAGTTACTACAAGATGTTCTTAACCACAGACTGTACTAACCCTAAAATGCCTATATTTGGATGTGATTATTGTATTAATGTCTGTGACCTGAGATTTCAATCTCGCCAAGGTGGATTTATAACCTGCCTGGATTTCCATCTTGCCTGTGGCATATATATAAACATAGTGCTATTAATATAATACATGTATAAAAATACAAAAAAGATCTACAATTAATGCAAATATAACCCACTGACAGTGACCTCTGTACTGTGGTCAACTTATGACATCACTAATGGTTAGTTTACCTGAAAGCCCCTTATACTGCCCCCCCCCCTCCCCACCCCACCTCAACTTGTTGACCACTGCCCACTACGAGTGGCGCACTCACCAAAACTGCAGTGTTCTAGGGTCTTGGGTTGCTGGGCAGAAATAGTGCTTCAAGCCCAGGGCTGGTATTCAATGTTAGTCCACCACACGTTTCCCGGCGAAGGACTCACATGGTTGGAGAATGTGAGGGAGGAGGAGGAGGAGAGGGGGGGGTGGTAACCGGCCCCTGTCCCGGTCACTGTGTTGCCACTTCTCGCCGGATTCTCGACTTCCTGGGAGCTGAAAGTTAACGCGGTCAGCTGCATTTTAGGGAGAGACAGATGAAACAAAAAGGTCTCATGACATCTAAAAAATTTCAGCACGTTGGAGTTGAAGCACGTTGGCTGTTTTTTTTTTTTTTTTTTTTTTTTTTTTTTTTTTTTTTTTTTTTTTTTTTCTAAAACTTCGCAATATAGTCTGCTTTCGGTAATCCCACTCTTGTCAAATATTTTTGAGGTTGATTTGACGCCTCTCTCTTGTCGATCTCTCCCTCAGTTGAAAAAAATCAACTCTCGCATGGAAGATTTATACAGGACTTACTTTTCATATATATCGTTACATTTTTAACCAGTTTTGATGACTTGGATTGAAAGGGATTACATCATACACGCCTGGAATGTGAAAATTATTTTTGTTTATATAATCAATAATCTGCTTATATTGATAAAATATTTATCAGTGTGTCAGAAGAATAACGAAAAAATTATAAAGAATCCAAAACAAGGAAAAATAAATTTTCTCTTTATGCAAATTAGATTATCGGGTTGCCAAGAGGAAGGTTTTTTTTTTTTTATCATATATAGCAGAGTTTTCCAAGGTAGTGTTCTTGATTACTACTTATTTTGATATTAAATCATTTGATAATATACATAATAGTAAAAATGTTATAACTCCTTGCAGCAACCCAGCACTCATCTAGATTACAGCGCCCTTGCAAGTACTGTCCACCAAGCGCCTCTCTAGCTCTCTCCAGTGCCTCCACCTCTTTAGCGATGCCCCACCTTTCTTGCATCCTCCTCTGTTGTGCCTTGCTTTTTATTTTTAGGTTGCATGTTTTTGATGATTTTGTTTAATTTATAATTCGTTAATTTGTTGGTCGTCGTTTTTAACAAGTTTAAGAACTGAAGATTTTAAAGAGTTGATCATGCTTAGTCTGTTTATACAAGTGTACAATAACGCCAAACTTGTCATTTCGGGTTTCGTCTTTTAAGCTGAAGGCACGCGCACGTTTGCAATTGTAGCGCTAGGAATCCCTTGTACATTTTGTAAACTATTTCTGATAACCCAAACCAGTAAAAGTTGATGATTGTAATGTAACATCCGAAATCTTAAAGAACGGGTTATGTCAGGAATGGTGGACCACCGGGGTAGTATGAAATCCGGAAACTCGTATAATTTTGTTTTAGTGAGCATAGCAACCAAATTCTATGATCAGTCATTTTTCCCCAAATTTATTTAAGGGGGGTTGTGTCCAATCCAAGAAGTAGGCGAACATGAAAACAACGTACCACATCAATAACAAATGCATCTTTGCCATTTGAAAAAAGTGATATCCTCAAATTTAGCCCCGTTGGACAATTTATGAATTTACATGACATAAGCACATTTTAAATCTAATATCGATGAAGGTGAATAACGACGCCGGTAATATGTAAATTGCATGGGGGGTGTTACGGTGCAAGGGAGTATCGGTGTGGGGGAGTAAGAGTTTAACGGTAGTTTTACAGGAGATGTAGCGATACGGGGATGTATCTGTTCAGAAGATAGATGAGGAAAAATGCGAAGAGGCTTGCATTAAAACCCCCTTAACGATATTCTTCAGTAACGATTAAAGTAGTTAAAATCCGTTTATTATGTCCGACAATTTACAGCGACCAGCGGCTTGTCACATCTAGCACATTTCTATCAATTCTGCGGTAGATGTCACAATCATGTTGTGACAGAACAGACTTCAAAATGTGTCCGCCTTGGTCGTATATAGTAAGAAAAGAAGTGCATATTGTTTGTAATGGTAATAAGTTACTGGTCATTGTATGTAGACACGTACATGGATGAATATCGTGATATATATTCCTTTGCATGGAATTTTTAATCTAGTATTTTAGAAATATCCAGGTTGAACAAATGAGCAAGTTTGTAGAAACGATATTTCAAGACAGAATATGTGCTTAGTAAATACTTGTCATATAACATAGGCCGAGCCTTGAGGTAAACTGTTGAAATATCTTATCCCGAGAATAAAATACCATCGGCCAATTAAATTTCATTTCTCTTATTAGATGAAAAAGTGTTGTATGTGGAATATGTGGAAAATCAAATTTCATTTCTCTTATTAGATGAAAGAGTGTTGTATGTGGAATAATAATTATATATTTATGTAGTGACTAAAATCATGTTATATATATATATAATACGTGTTGAAAACTTGTACATGCAAAACTGCCTGCATGAATGGAAGGCTTTAGATGAGGTATAATAAAACTGTTATAACTCGTGCATGGAAGTATTACATGTAATGACCTTTCAAAATAACATGGAACGAGTACGGTACATCTTCCCATCACACAATCTCAACAGCTGAGTTGCAAACTAAACTGAAGGCGAATGAACATGTTTAAATTTAGAAAAAGAAAAAAAGTTTGTCTTTCTCCCACTTATACCAATACTCCTAGAGATAGCGTGTTTTCTTTAGATGTATTCACTGTCCTACGCCTATACTTAATTATCAGTGTGATGATTGGCGTTTGTTTAAATAATTGTCAATCAAACCGCTTTTAATAGATTTGATTGACACCTATCAATCAAGGAAGGTAAAACTTCCCAGGTGGAATGTTGGTGATTGACGTTTGTTTATATAACCGTCAATCAAGTCTGCTAAAGTAGTACATGTAATTTGATTGATAGGCCATAAAACTTCGAAATTTACAATTTCTTCTCCCTTTCCTAATCCAACGTAATTCAGGTGTAGAAAAGGTAACCGAACGCTTGGTTTTAACCTCTTCTATTTTAAGCAGCTCTCACAAGTTCATCATGCATTTTACAATTTTTTTCAATCACATCTGTGATAAAATATAAATGAGTATATTTTTTAATTAATTTAAAAATCAAAGAGACCAAAATTAGTATGCTTCATGAGTCAGTTATACAATACATGGTTTTAAATTATTGAAAGAAGTTCTTTTTCATCTTCACACTCACGGTGTAGGCTATTCTAGCTGCTGTCGTTTTAAACACAGGGGCGTAAGAAAGTAAAAAATAATAATAAAAGCTGTCACGCACTATGTAGTTTCTATGTTACGTATTGGTATTACAAATTGATATCATTCAGAATGGAATTTGAACAAAACATCGTTAAAAGAGGACGTAGTCAATATCACTGGCAGACCTGGTTCAAATTTGAATAAATGGTGGAAACTGAAATGATAATAATTTGACAATTAATCCTTTGGAATAGAAAGTATAAAACAATTTAATGCAATTCGTCATAGTACAAACGGCAAAAAGATAAGACATCTGCTTTAAGTTGTGAGATTTAACAGGTTTTGATAATTATACAACTTATGGTGACTTGTAGGACCATGAGGCCGGGTGATTTGTATAATTTCACGTCAAGTTAATAAATAAATAATGAATGAACGCATTAGAGCAAACGCAGTGCATACAAGAAAGTTTATTGTGAAGAAGGCTGAAATATTTTACATACAGATATAATTCATTGGTCATTTCATGACCCTGAAATTATATATTTTAATTAAAAGATATGCTAATCTGCCGATTGTGGCAGAGACGATAATTTTCCTCCTCCGCAACCCCCACCCCACCCCACCCCACCCCCACCCCCCACGAGGACTCTATAGTACGCTAAAGATGGTCAAACACAGGGTGCATTGAGAACCAGTTGATCCCCGGACTAACTAGTACACTGATCAAATATGAGTCGCCCCACTTTAAAGCGTGACGAGATTTTATTGCCCTGCCCCTGCTTGGACGGCGCGTGTGGGAGGCGGGAATCCTTTGTCAAGTGCGCGCCATATTTGATCCGCGGTTAGTTAGTCCGCAGATCAACTTGGTTGTGAAAGCGGCCATACACACTACTAAAAACTGTTCATTTGACCATAGCCAGTGACCTTCAGAATGGCGTTTCATTAAGGGGGTGTTAGGGTATAGGATTTATTTTATCTATGGTGTGTTTTGAAATATATCTTACACAAATGCGTCCTACAATTTTTTATTACAATAAATTGAAAATGAAAGTTCACCTGTCAGATAGCTTTAAGTATTGAATCAAAATGCGGTCAATACATCCTGCCTTCTCCCCCAAATATCTTATTGAACTCGCACTCTTGAAAGAGATGTCACTTTTCATCAGTTTTGAGTGACCAGGGAGTGGATGCAAGGCGGTCCAGATAGCTTTGGATACTAAGTATACGAATATATCAGTTTTAAACAATTTAGTACAACGTTCTAAGATATTAATGTTAGGCATTCGATGATAACTTTCTTGTGATTTATTATTCATGTCTAAATGCTTTTAAAAAACTGGGTTTGGTAGTGTCCCAAGATTTCCCCATTTTGATTCCTCCACATTTTCACCAGCTCTTCACATCCCATGGAAATGACAAATACAGTTGCACCTCATGTTATTAATTTTGAGATAAGAAATAACAGTATCAGTAAATGTTTCACGCGTGGAATGTAGTCAAGAATGGGGAAATGCTTTGGAATGGCCAGTTTGAAACCATCGTCATAAGCGTGTTCATATTGAGTGACCGGCTGGTGGTTGAGTATTATATTTCCATTTTCAAATAGAAGAACGCATTATAGGTATAATCATTAAATTTTATGAAGTTGTTTCCTTTCAATACGTTAAAACGCTTGAGATAAGTTATAGCAGATATTTGAGAAAGTGATTTTACAATTTCTGCCCCCAATTTGTAGTAATGACGTCATCAGTAAAATATAATTTATGTACATGCCAAGGAACTGTGGGTTATCCTGCTGTCTGTTACCCAAACTACATGTATGTACGTAAAGGCACTTATTTGGGAGTTTTTGTTTAGCCCTGCCTGTGTCCTTAAAACATGATATTCGTATACAAGTATTAATTTAAGTTCATAACTTAAAGTTTTAACCTTTTACTACGTTAAAACATTTGAGTCGAGTTGTAGTTAAACTATACTCGGAAAGTTTGTTCGGGCATTTTTTCACATTTTGATCATTGTTTTTCATGATGTCAGGAGAAATATATGTATATGAAATATATGTATATATGTATAGAGTAGCCTTTAGTTATTGATCTTGTTAGCATGCTTTCATAGTTCCCTTATCCAGTTACAATTAATTAAAAATCGGCAAAATAACATTGAATGAATTAATTGACTGAAGTCAATTTGTAATTTCACGTTAAACCGCCTGTCTGAGCCCATCATGTGAAATAATTCCATTCTCTTTGAAATCACAAATTTATTTAACTGAAGGCAGACAATGAGCGTTAGATCTTTATCCAAAATAAAACCTAGATAATTCAGCAATATTTGCTTTTTCACGAAAACACCCTTATCTATTTTGGGAAAAAGTACGCTTTAAGTTTATAAGGCAAAGTCAAGGTCTGTAATAACGCTCTCCACTAAGTCTCACTGTAGTTAAAAATAAATATAAATCAGCTTTTGAGTCTTGCATTTCACGAATTTGTCGTCACGAGTGAAATTCTCCAATGTCTAACTTCATTACGAGGGAACCCTCAGAACCGTAAAAGTGGTGCACGGATTGTAATTCTTGTACCTTGGTGATAAAGAGTGTTGACATTTTCAAGGAAATTAAATGTTTGCTACATAAGGATCTGACGCTCAGTGTGTGCCTTCAACGTTTGTTTTATTTTAAATGCTCGGTTAAGAAATTACAAAAAATTGTTTTGTTCTTGTCCATTGTCGTTTTAACACACCGATCAATTGTTTTGTTTAGAAGGTCGTGAATGTAGAGTTGACGAATTTCAGTTTTCGTCAGCAATTGATTCCTTAACTTGTAAAGCCGCTTTGACAAGTATAAATATATCTGTTTTTAAATGAATTAAATGAAAATAAAAACTCGTTTTTTAGAACTCATTTTAATTTGTTCATCAGAATTGTAAACTGAATGATTAAGGTAATGTTGAACATTTAGATCAGTAACATCCATTTTCTAAAGTAAAGGTTTGTAGAGTGTACATTGTGAAACTTTTTGAACGAAAACACTGGTAAAACTGGCAATAGTGACAATGTTGAACAAATCTGGATTCTGCGTAAAGTTGAAGAGGACATTCATTTGGTTGAAAGTTGCTACATTTTCCAAAATCTGCTATTCTTTGAAACTTCTCTGATCATCAACTTCCATTCTGTCGACCAGTTGATGCAGAAATGACGTTTATTTGCTCATATGTGATAACAAGTTATGCTTGGAAAGTTACAAAACATCTGGTACGAGATTTTTTGGCATTAGCAATGAATGTAGCTAGTATAACATATTTATTGATTTGTCCCTCGACAATTATCCAGATTTGATAACATGTTCAAGTTCCACATACTTTTCTACATAATTGTTTTTATGTAACATAATTTTTGACATTGAAGTAAGAGCGAGCGCCTTTATCCTTCCCATTAATAACCATCACACTCCATTGTAGCACTAAAGTTACTGAATTTTTCCATAATACTTAATAGTTATAAAGACAGAAGAAACACCACCAGATCGGGGACATTTCACTTAAGCCAAATTCTGAAATTCTGGGCAATGTGGAGGGTTTTGGGGAGTTGATTATGCGAGTCCAGATTCTTTTCTGTTTCTTTTTCTTGTGGTGGCATTATTGATGTGAAGGATATAATTCCGACGCTTTTTTATTAAAAAGACTGTAAAATGCATTTTTGTGATATGTTTTGCTTGAAATAAGATCAAACATAATTCAAATACTACAGTTTAGTTGATAATTTTATTCGTCAAATCAAATAAATAGAAAGTTTGAAATTGTTACACTTTCGGGTGATTTCTGGTGCCGTAGGAGTATCAGTAACTTTGTCTAACCTTTAAATATTTTTCCAAAATGAACAATTGCACATAGATGCTTTAAAATGAATGGATGTGTACATAATGGAAATTTGCTTTGTTCTGAATAAAGAATTTTTAAGATGTAAAACATTGTAGCATTTTCATTGTCTCAGTGGTACCTCACTGGTTGAGGCTCGTTTCCTGACTCGGGAACTTTGAAATCGGTGAATGATTTTCAAATTGGGCCTATTTAGAGTTTTCTCTTTGGTTACTATAAGAGGAAATTCTCACCGGGGAGGGTGGGTGGGAACAGTTAGAGGAATAGGTAACGCGCTTGTCTCTGAGTCAGCAAGTCCCAAGTTCGAAACCTGGCGCTCCTGAGTCCCAGCAAATTACCTTTTGCAAAATAATTCCAAATAATCAATTTGGGCGATTACAAGTGGAGCACACGAATAACGAAAAGTAAGTTGAGTTGATAGCTCAGTAGGTAAGACGGCACGTATTTGACCAGGGACGACAGACTCGAAACTGGCATACTAGGGGTTCGCGTCGAGCTGAAGAAAACAATGAAAACTGAAGCATTTTTTTTTTTTTTGCAGATTTTTAAAGTACAACATATATACGTTTATTATTGTCCTAACGAATGCAAGAGAATACACAGAGTTAATAAAAACAAAGTTATATTTTTTTTTACAGTCAAAGCAGTTTCTATAACAACATCGAATTCCGAAATAATAATATATAATAAATATATTTAAGTCCTAACTAAAACGTGTCGGAGATTCTTTACATTTTGAAAATCACTGCTCAAACGACATTTTAAAAGCTGGGGTACTATGGTGGACATAGCATCATCTAGAAAGAAGATATAGTTGTATCTGACCAGAACTGATAGACAATTTGGGACATAAACTGTATCACAGTTTGCAACTTTCGTTCAAAGCTGACCTTCGTGCATTTGTCTTATAATTGATTGTAAAATTAATCGAGAAAGATCTTTGTCCAAATTTAGTGTTGTTAGCAATATCAAAATTTCAAAATGCATAAAATCTCAAGTTTGCGTTCCCCCCGCACTCACATACACCTTGTTCTCTGCCTTCTTGCTGATTCGCACGCATAAATCTAAACAATAGCCAAAAGTAATTCATTTTCATAAGCTCTGTGTTTGTTCGCTCATCGATAAATGTAACTGACAGCTAAGAATAAGATCATATCGTTTTCTTTTCATTAAATCTTAAAATAGGCACTTGATGGATCAATTCTGAGTCACAACTTAAATTTGAACAGCATTCGAATCACGATCAGGAACGGCATACAGACAAGTCGGTTAACAAACTAATCCCAGTCAAAGAAATCTTTAAGAATAATATACAAACTACACATAAAATATTACACAAAAATCAGTTACTTTAGATAACTTTATATGCTAATAACCTCAAATCTGATCCCCGGTGTTCAGTGATCAAGAAACATCCAGTGAATTAGCCCAATAGGACGTGAGAGACTGGCATCTTATCAGACCTTTTTCCTCAATCACTCCTAATTACCAACAAAAAAATTTTAAAGGCACTAGGTACTGATACAAGACCAAGTTTAAACAGAACACTGGCCTGCAAAATTTTGGTAAAACTTTTCACTCAAAAAACGCCAAATCACAAAGTAGTTATCGTTTGTATATTTTGATAGAGAGTCAATTTTGCACAATTTAAGATAGTAATTGCTTCAAAGAAAGAGACTTTTGTGATTATTAGGTACATTCTAAAAATAACTGACCAAACCACATGTATAAGAACCGCTGAACAACAGTATGTATCAGATATAAAAATAAATGTTACTATAATTCCCTCATACTCACCTGAAACTTTCTTATCTAATTGTTTTATATTTTTCTAAGCAAGATTTAACATAGGTTGATGTTACTTCATCGAATTATTTCGGAAAACTCATTACCCCCCCCCCCCCTCCCCTCCAAAAAAGAGAATTTTGCGACGACTGAAATGATTAATTTGAATTGTATGAGAATTTTTCTAAATTAAAAATGTCAATGTTATGATAAATGCCAGTCTCACATCAATATTATAAAGCAAATTGACAAAGATATTTTTCTAGGAGAACACTTACATTTCTGTTTTGGCAAACAGTTTTGTTCACTACACAAATGAGCTCATGCAAATTTTGTTGGCCCATATGGAGGACCAATTTTACTTATCACGTGGGTAATGTACATACCATTACTGCAATATCGAATGCACAATTATTTTGGGAAACATCTGATGAGACACAATATCAAAGCACCGGGAACCAGTTATCTTATTCTAAGCATATCCACAATTAAAAAAAAATGTTCTAATACGTGGGGAATACTGCAGTCACGTGGACACATTTTGTCATTTTCATACCGCTGTAATTTCTGAAGCGTAATAATAATGTAAAGTAGTGTTTTACAGTTATTGCAGATTAACAACATGCTCTTTTATTAAACTGAACAGCCAATATACTTATCTGATTATCTCCCAAATACTTCATGTTTAAACAATTTCTGTATTGGAGTTTAAATATTTTCTTCCCAGAGTTTTACTTTACATCAAAATCAATAATATTAAAAAAACAAATGCACAGCTAAGTGTGTAACTGAAGATTTGTCCTCAGAAAATAACTGCCCTCAAATATTTGAAAAACAAATGGTGCTAGCACAGTACTCTACCGAAACATCGCACAGCTAGCAGTTTTGATTGCATCCATCACTTAAGCAAAACATCATTTCATTGACATTATTTTTGTTATTACTAAAAAAAAAAAAAAAGCATATTTTTATTCGATAACTGATGGGTACCTTCTCCCAACACAAATGTTTAAATAAACTGCCATGGGCGGATAGAGTACTGTACTACAACTTACAGGCATATGTATAATATATAGCCAGCGACATGCAGGGTTGACGCTTAGTATAGGCAAGGTGTCTGTTTAGTCCATTTCTATCTTTTTTCTGATCATAAGTTTCTTATGTAAAATGCTGGCTGTGTCCAACAAGTAAGTTAATACGTATTCTATACCGAATATTGCAACCAAGGCAAAACCATGGCATATCTCATTAAATGTCAACCCTGCACATAAACTAAAAGACAAACTTCGAAAAGAGAATCAGACAATCTTGGCATGGGAGTGGGCACTGATGTCTTCGATGGCGGATGCAGCCAATCAACCGGTAAACAGTAGGTAGGAGTCACTGAAATTAAACGAAGAAAATTACATTCAAGGAATGTTTTGATAAAACAGTATGGATATCATTACAGCACCTCATTTCACTACGCATGTCAGTACATTAAAAAAAACACTATTGAACATTAGAATAATATGAACATGTTTATGAAGCATTACATTCTCTGCAATCGCGCACTTTACAACGGTGTCATTCATTTTCCTAAACACTCTATTTAACGTCAACTTACTCCTTCATATTCATATGTATGATGCTAGATGAAAATACCAGGCGCTCGGATTAAGGAGATATTCGCGAATGCACAAGTTAGTAAATAAAAACATTTTGCGATGGCCCAATTTGCATTAAATCTACAGGATCTAAAATAGATCTGGGCACGTTTTTACTGGCCAATCCAGGGTTTTCTGGGGGAGGGGGGCGAGGGCAACAAACACAGAAGACGAGGATACATTTACTGTTATTTGTAAGGCATATCGATGGAAAATAGCTGGACTTTGTCTAGTTTCTTTCCGCCAACCCACCCGACCTGGTTCTGTCGTGTTCAGGAGTGTAGTGATAAAACATTTCAACATTGCTATATGTGCATTTGTTTGTTGAACGTTTATTTAAATAAACAACACATTTTTCATACTTTGAGAAACAAGTTGATGTCCTCGCCAATAAACATAACCCATAAGGGAAATGTAGATACCTGCCCAGTCGTCTTATTTGTTGAGGACTCGTTCAGACCTTTGGTCAGCTGGAATAAGCCCTTCACTTCACCACTGGCGATCGCGTTTCCTCTCTAAAATAATATAAAATAAGTTACTTAACCTTTGTGGACTTCTGAAATGGAGTGCATTTGACATTAGTACATTTTCTCCGTGTTCAGAAGGACTAAAGTGCGAAATGCACCATTTTGGTGAACGTCATCAACACAAAATAGGCAACGTTATCTTATGTCATCTATACAATACTTATACAGCAGCTTACTGTCATTTTCTGTGCTCAATTTTGGTTTACATGTGGAAATTGCAGCAACGTTCCATGAACCTCTGTCTTCTCCATTTTCTACTGACCTCGGTCCTATCTGAACACCTCTCACCTGGATTACATAATAATGTACAAGGTCACCTGATTTCCGCAGTCAAGCGTCGATTCAAAATTGTTAGATTTGATAAAGTTTTAAGCATCTCAAACGCGGAACGGGCTTGCTGGCATCATAATGGCAAAAAATAACATCTTGTCAAGCATTTAACTGAGGATTTATTGTCTCTCGGTAGAAAGTAAAATTTTGGATCCAGTTTTTGATAATCTTTTTTTCCTTTAACACCGTTTCCCAATCTACCTCTGCAGACTCCAATAAACTTGTTACATATTTAAAGGCTCTTACACAGAGATTTCATAGAAAATTGAAAAGGTCATCTTTAACACCCCTCCTCTGGGAGACGAGCTTTGATATTTGTACCATTTGGGCTGCTCTAACGTACAAGTAAACAGGCCTCACTTAGACGATCTTAATTTACAGAAGGGACCCTAAAAAGGAAGAAAGTCGAAGTCAATGTGTGTGCTTGGTTAAAGGGATTTTCATGTAGGCCTAACTGTTTATTTTGACCAAAACATTTTTGGGGGTAAAGGACAATTTCCCCATACTTAGCAATGGTAAACGAATCCATTCCCACATTCAAAGTTGGTCCCTGTTTTTTTTTTTTTTTTTCTAAAAAGTTTTTTTTTTTTTTTTTTTGTAATATTCTCTTAAGAGATTATTACGGAGTGTAGCCATCTATGGAGGTCACGTGATGGATTGACAAGCACAAATTCCGGAATAATTGTGTTAACCGCCGTTTTGGTGGTAAAATATAATTTATTATATTTCTATGAGTTTTTACAATGTATTTATTGTGAAATATGGATATCTTACGAACAGTTGTTATCCCTTTAAGGACGCTTATTCATGACGCTTCTGTTAAATTTGCAAGGATGTTTAGAAAGGTGCTACTTCAATGTCAGGTAACATGCTGTTCTACATGTACATGTGTACCATGTCCGTGACGAGGACTTTGAATTTGTTCAACATTATATGTAGGTGGAATGACAAACCACGAAGTATAATGTAAGCAAATTTAAGTCCACATAATATAACTTAAAAAAGAAAAAAATCAAATAAGAAAAATGCCTTAAGGTATATCCACTGGCGGATTGAGGGGGGTGTCAGGGGTCCTGACCCCCCCTTAGATTTCTGAAAAATTCACACCAATGGTCCCTCTTGAAATTAGAATTTGGACTAGCTGAATCATAGTCCTAAACCGTACCAAAGGCACCGTTCGTCCTCTAAAATACCAAAACGTTTCGGTACCCTTTGGAGGGGCCCGGAACCCCACGCCAAAGGGGGGGGGGGAGTCTGCTTCGAATCCGCGGACCTCCCTTCAAATAATTCTGGACCCGCCCCTGTATATCCTAATCTCTGACCCCAGATTTTGCATCAGATTTTAACTTGAACAAAATTTGAAACTTAAAGAAATATTACCCTGTACAACGTCACTCCCAAAACCAAACTCTTAGAAGATTTTACACTGAAAGGTGGCTTCCAGAACCGATAAGATTATGAAAGATACCACTCACGCTGCCATTAAACTTTTTAAAACTTTCTCCCAAGCAAGTATAGACTTTTAACTTATAGAAAAAGCAAACGATTTTTAAAAAGTTTTTATCCGACCGCTCACCTCTTTTTAATAGTAAATCCAATAATTTTAACAGCTATTCTTAACCATTCGTCTTATTTCTGCCGGTATTGTTTCGTACTAGTTTATTCTATTGTTATTTATCTGTTTCATTTTTCTTAAATCTGAGTTGGTAAAACAATTCCTCTTTTATGTGTATTTTATATTATATATATACAATAGTTAAATAACTGTAATTATTATTAAGCAAAACCTGGTTACCGGAATACAGAAAACCCCATTTTTCAGCTATGTCAAATAATTGGTGAGAAGTTATCAACTCTCAGCCGAATTGTTACTACAACCTGTTAATTTAGTCATCAGCAATAAACAGGAGTGAGGAAATTGTCGGCTAGCGGCGTTAGTTATCCGACTTTTGCAGACATATGATACTGATTTTATTTATGTATGTCAGTTTTTTAATGAATAGCAGATGCTACTATTCATGTTAATACAGTTTTTTTAAATTTCCCGCCTGACAACGGGAACAAACACCCCCACTTTCAAATTCAGATCACTCCGCTTTGTGTATGCAGATTTGAAAGTGATGGCAGTAAACAACGAAATCCACTCATTAAAGGGTAAGGAGGTCCTCAGGATGAACAAAATCATAGATAAAGTAAAAATTATGTCCGTCTATACCAAATGCAATAAGTCGTTGACATTGAAGTCCCTTCAACTGCAATAGACAAGCTGGGTTCCGCTCTTTGAAAAGCACCGTCACCGTTGACAGTCGGAGTTTCTCTTCGTCACCGTGATCCAGATATCTCCGTCCGGTTGCCCAGTTACCCCATAGTTGACCTTGACTTCCTGACCCTCCACTAGGTGGAGCTACGCAAAAATAAAGAAAAAGCATACATTAATTTACGGGGAATTAAGCGTTAGTTTTATTAGTTTTAAGAAAAATATCGATGTAAAGGTTAACGTTCACAGAAGGATAGTTTGATTGGTATTTTCAGCAGACAATTTCCCATCAGATATTTACGCATGATATTAAAAACCCCTTAAGATATGGGCACTATTATTCTTGAAATATGTGTATGCCCATCTTCAGCGTTTGTCGTGGCCGTCACCGTTCTTTCATGATCAAATTTTGTCGTGGCCGTCACCGTTCTTTCATGATCAATTTTTTTACTCTGTTTCAGTCTCACTGCTTATGTCAGTTTTCATAATTATGTCTGTCTATTTGACAGCTTTGTCGTTATATTAGCGGTATTTTCATTGTTTGTCATGGCCCCTCTTCTTTCTGTTCCTACCAAACCTTCTAAGTAAATACATTTCTACAAAAACTTGAAATTCCACTTTTCCAGCTCGAAAAGGAATTCGAACGCACGGAGAACAGTTAGGCCTTTTACCTTAAAAACACGCATTATGTTAGCCAGTATGGTGACAAGCTCAGCGTTGGCCAGCCGATATCCCGGGCACTTGCGTTTCCCAATACCATACGGCTCAAACACAAACTTTGGTCTGGTCTTTTCTGCTTCGCTGCTAAATCTCTCAGGGTCAAATCTGGAATATGAACATAAAATAAATGAATAATAGCCGTTGTTCCCCTTATTCACTCTGGTACTCCCGGGGCGATGCCCGCTGTTATTGGAAGATGCCTCTATGCTCAAGGCCTAGCTTGCTCAACAAAGTTAAGACAAACGTTTTAATGTAAAATCTCCGTATACTTATGTGGAAAAAAGGGGACCAGAGAGCAATTCATCAAAGATATCGTCGCCACGTGCCCCTCTGCCTTAGGTTCAGATGCCGCTTTTCCATCAACCCCCCCCCCCTCCAAAAATAAATAAATAAGAGATTAAAAACGTCTAAATAAGCAAACACAGACAAAACCAAACACATTGTCCATCTTTGTGTCCTAAATACAGGCATTACAGTCATAATTTATAGTCATATTGCCCTCATTTGTTATGGTTATTTTCTATTTTGCCTCGCGAAAAAAATCTTTGCGTCCCCTGGCAATTTAATCCTGAAGCCGCCGGTGTAGATATGTGCATACTTACTGGTAAGGGTTCTTCCATATTCTGGAATCATGGCACGCCACGTTTATGGCAGCAATAATGGGCGTCTATAAAACAATCATAGGACCAGTATAATACATTAACTAACACTTCGGGAGTTCTTGAAATCAGAAGAAACGAGAATGTTTGGAAAATACAATAATGGGGTGAATTTTTGAAAAGGGTTTTTACTGCTAACTTGGTTTTAGCTGAGATATGTACTGTAAATGAAGTTTTCAGAAAAACATCGTTGGCTTTCAGATGCGACAGACTACGCGTACCTTTCTTGGAATGGAGTATCCACCGAGTATAATGTCATCTTCACTAGATCTTGCACCGAAAGCGACTACTTCCAGTCGAAATATCTCATTTAGCACCTGTCTTGTGTATCTGGAGGGGGAAAGGGGAGACAAAATCAAAATTGAAATCTTCATTTTGTACCAACCAAACAAAATCTTATCTGACTTCCTAATAAAATCCTAATAACAGTGAATAAAAAGACATGAAGATATATATTTTAGGCAAAACAAATTATTTGTGGTAAAATGTGTGCATTGGAAGCATATAAGTAAATACTGATACCAATTATCCAAGTCAAAAGAAATGGCTTACGTGAGGTTAGCTATTTTACTGCTGGTCACGTGACCGTCAGTACCCAGCACTGCTGCCACCTCCCGGTATATCCGGTCCTGGATGTCAGGGCGAGACGCCAGCGTGCCTAGGGCCAGCGTGAACGCTACGGGGAGAGACAAATAATAATAATAATAATAATAATAATGATAAAATTAATAATCATAATAATAATAATAATAATAATGAAAAACATAAACGACGACTTAAAATGTCCACAGGATACATGTGCATCACAAGTAAAAGACACCAAAATGTTTGAAATGCAATGAGCACAACAGAAGGGGAATAATAATAGATAAAGATGTAAATTAATTTTCCTTTAAATTCATTAACACTTCTTGTTCACCATTTTAATTTCCTTCATCATAAATTCAAACTCACTGTTCAGGGGAGTGATCATACCCCCAAAGATCATTGTTACTAGGTCACTGAGGATCACGTGAACAGGGAGGTTGTTTTCCAACATGGCGTCAAGAACTTGGCCGCCAGAAGGTGGTCTTATTCCACTTTTTCTTCTGTCAACAGCTGTCTTCACAGCAGAGAAGATGTATTTCTTTGCTGGAAGGGAAAAATTGGAATCCAGTGACATGCGTTAAGCAAAATTTTAAATCACTTGTAAAAACTTATTTGAGGACAAGTAATATCTTTTGCTAATGCTTTAACAAAATAATTGGCAGGAACTTATGTCGCAAAATATCAAATTTACCACACCCTGACGAAGCTCGCCGCCCGTCAACCATCAGCTTTTAATCGCGCGGAAGCCGATAGATAGTAAGTGCAAATATTGAGCTGAAAGGGATGTCGGAATTTGAAAAACAATTCTTTAAGCGCATGCGTGGGTTATGGACTTTATAATTTTCCCAGATTGTTACGGAGCTTTGGCAAGTGTCAGGAGACAGAAATCATAAGATGACTTAAGTCGGAAAAAACTACTGTCTTGTATGACTGTTCACGGGAAAATCCTATAGCACCCCACGTTAAGTATATAAAAACTAATTTAGTATTGGGCATATACATCAAATACTGCATTAAGATGGCCAGTTTGATACGGAGTCAATATTCTCTTGTATTAAGCCTAAAGTAATAAGCTCTAATTCACTGGGTGGCGTAGTATACTGCCCATACACTGTGCCACTATGTACCGTTCTCAAACTCCACACTGCTGCCTCGCTGTGAGTCCAGAAGACGGTCCGTCAGGTCTTTGTCCGCCTGGGAAAAATATGGACACCAGTTAAGATAAGCAGAGGTTAAACATCTATCATTTTAGCAAATTATTAAGTTGCTTTTTTTGGCACGAAAAAACCCCAACTGCGATCTCACGAACCTCTAAAACTGTCTCATTCAATTTTAACCGACGGAGCAACCTTTAACTCTACTGCTGTATGGTATACGGAGTACTCTCAAGGGCAATCTTTGTAAGCATTAATGATTTACCGTTTTCAAGGCTCTGACTAGTTCCTTCAAGTGTTGTTCATCCTGAAAGAAATCAGCCCCAATCGCATTCTCAGCGGCTATCTTCACGATAATCTCCTGGCCTTCCTCAAGGCAGTCGATGTGTTGACCTGGGGGGTAGCCGGCCCAGCGCTCTATCAGCTCTTCACAATGCTGAATAGAATAGAATAGAATAAGTGGGCAGGTGACAGGTACCTTGCAATGGACCCTCACAGCCATAACACCACTTTCTTCAATGGCATAATAGTCTATAAGTATTTATTACACCACTAAGCATATACAAGTATCGAAAACCATTCCCCCTTGAGAGCTAAGGACCAACATTAACAACTAAAAATAATAAAAGTGTTTATGAATTAGCCTAAGTGGAACTTGGATACTACACAGGGATAAAACACTTTTTCAAATACGTTTGCTCCATTAAAAATCAAAACTCTATCATTATACGGTAAGACAATAATGTAAAAAAGAAAAAATTGTCTGAATGGGTGGGGTCTCACATGGTTCGTTTTGTTGTTTTCTCCATTCTTTTGTGATGCCATTCAGCCGGGATATCTTTCCTGTTTATTTGACTGACGGTGTTGATAACATTAGTAACAATGTGCTAATACCAAACGTTCAAATGCTCTCAAGAACACATTTATACTAATTAAGCTTATTTAAAAGGCTCTTATTGTTTGTCAAGTTTCACAGTGATCTTAACAGGGCAGTCTTTTAATTGTTCTTATTTGTGCTCTTCTCGATGTTGTCTTTCCATACGAAATTCCAGGAGTTTACACTCCTCTACTCTCCTTAACACAGAATTCTCTAAACAGAGCGGTGTTTTGTATTTTAACTCCTGAGATGTACTAACATTTCCCTTGTTTTTCTTCCATTTAATATAAGAGCATATATTTGCGCCACTCAACAACAGATTCAACAGACACTAACCTGACGACAGTCCCACCAACTGAAAAGCTGTCCAGTGTTTTTTTAAACACTTGGAAAATATAAGTTGCACATTTATGAAATCAAGACATGTAGATATGCGAATGCGCATTGATGAGCAAACCTCTATCATTCATTGCTGTCTTCACTAGCACATTTTGATGAAATTTGTGGACCCCGTCACAATCATGACGAGACAGAACCAAATAATGTACAGATATATGAAGCCCACAGCATCTATCTGTAGACGTCAGCAATGCCTACATGTGGATTGAAAAGTGGACATAATTTATCTTTAAACAGCGTCCCAAATACGAAAAGAAACATAGGGGTTGAAAGAGGCTGCTGTCTCCAGACGGCCTCGTAGCTTTCTTCAGGCCTTGTAAATAAAATTGCCATTGGCGACTTGGAGACGCAGATAAATGATTGCAGCTGTCGAATTAATGACTTTATAATTAAAGGCATTTGATACGTTTTAAAGGTCTACAATTGGGAAATTATCATTTTCTTGTAATTTCATATACAATTCTCATCTCAAAGGAGAGCATAAAAGTAAACTCTTTTAGATAAACGTCATTTTGTTATTTCATTCTCCACATCACGCACTCGGAGTACTTATTGTTACGATTAAATAGGCCTTTGGTAACTGTTCAGGTGAGGAACATATGTTTGAAATTGATATTTGACCCCTCCCCCCTCAAATACGCTGCTGTTATGTCATCAGCTCGAATTAGCAAAACCAACCGAATTTAAATTGATGTGGCATTATCATCTTATAGCAAGACAATGTTTTTATCCGTTTTATATTAGTCCCGACGGGGCCGTGTAGACCAAGAGGGGCCCTCCACAGGGTCAACTCTGGGAGGGACCCAATCCACTGGTCTCACGTTGTCTTCACTAACACAATTGTGTGATTTCTGTGGAGTCCGTCACAATCATGGTTGAGACAGTGTCAAAATCAACACACCGCAGCCTATGGCACATTACCCTTATTGACAGAGATTGCTAACATGAAATGTGGTCACAGTGGCAGAGAATATGTCTTGGGTGAAGGAAAAAAGGAGAGAGAGAGAGAAAGAAACTGAGAGAGAGTATAATTAGAATAAAAGTGAAATAGATTTAGCCGAGACATTGATAAAACCAAAAACAATTATTCAATCACGAGCTTGAACATATACCGGTATTTTGTATTATTTCACCTAGCCCAGTCTGGACTATACAAGGTGTGGTATGAGAGAGAGAGAGAGAGAGAGAGAGAGAGAGAGAGAGAGATCACCTGTTGTATAGTTGGCAGGAAGTCCATCACGATGGTGTGGCTATAACATTTGTCGTAAATCCTTCTTCTGCGTCTCCCCTCCTCGCCGTTGGTGAACTGAACGCTCTGCGGCTCAAGAATTGCCTCAGCGGATTTCAGAAATAAATCTACGATGATGAAAGTTACTTCGTTAAATGATTTATTATCTCCTTTCCCTTCATAATAATTTAAGTGTACAAAAACGCTGTTTATGGCTGTTTATGTATTGTATATGTTTTGAATATTTAATTTCCAGGAAAATTATATTTAAGGTCACATAAAGATCTTACGTTTATATCGTGTCTTAACAACAACAACATGCCTTACTTACACGTTATTTGGAGGGCTGTAGGTTTTATTGACTTGCAGGTGTAATTTTTATGTTTAAGAAATCCCATTCTTTAAAATAACCTAAAGAAGAAATCCTTGTAGTTACCAGGTCTGTCGAACAAGTTGCCATGCTGCTTCAGCAGCTCTGGTGAGGCTACGCTCACCACAAACTGTTCTCCGTACCAAAATTTGGCGATGGGGCCGAATTCCTGATGAAGCCATACGAGAAACTCCTGCATACTTCTATGTGCCTTGACATCGTCCAGGTTTCCTTATCTGGGGCGGAAAACTACACTTTACTATATGGTTTTATTTAATTGAATTTTAATTGAAAAGTAAAATTATCTCCGGTACAGCACACTCACAGAATGTTGTCACTACACAGTAGTGTTATTTATATATATATATATGTGTGTGTGTGTACACGTGTGTGTGTGTGCGTGCGTGCGTGCGTGCGTGCGTGGGTTTCAGAACACCGTAAGTACAAAGTGGGTAAAGCGCAGTGAGAAAACGCTTTTATTATTTTTTCAATTTATACACCCCCATCCATTAAATAATAAAATTAATCTAAACATCTTTTTTTATATAAAAAAAATAATAATAATATTGCGAGAACATTTTGAAATAGCTACGCATATATGCATCAGTCTAAATAGCTGGTAGAATAGCTGGTAAAATACTTCTTCACCAAAAAGATATGAGGTGATGTAAAAGCTGGTGAGACACGGAAAAATAATAGCACACTCGTTACAGGTTATTCATATTATAGTAGCCTGGTCTAATAATTCCCATACAAGGTAACAAACATGAAGGTACGTAAAACCTACTTTGGATGTTTTGGCTTTAGTCCCAGAATCTTCTCTGAGCCTTGGACCGCACTTGTTTGCCGAGACTGAAATATATATATATATATAAATAAGTAATGCACAGTAAATAACGTGGGCCTTCACAGCTACGAGTTTTGACAGCCGCACGCATCTTGAAAGTAACGCGAAGCTAAATGACATGGTCTAACCTCATCTTATTTGTTTGCATTTTTAGCATGAGCTACATTTAATAAACCGAATAAACCAAGAGACTCGGGAATTAGAACTCGATCATGATAAATTCCAAGGACAATACTCGCCATAAAAAGGCCCGCATTCTACCGGTCGTGGAGGTCTTGGGTTCATTTCCAGCAGGTGATATTCAGCCTAACCCAGTGAAATGTATGTCTTATCTTACATGATGTTGTTCTGTTTATATATGATAAATAACAGTCTCCACCGTTCACCAGTGCACAGGTGCTATGTGCAAATAGGTTAAACCCGCATTATGGCGCATAGGGATCATCTATGAATACCGGTATCCGGCATATACATGTGTCCCTTGTAACTCTACATAGTGCATATTTGATCCGAGTGACTAGCAGAAAGTTGGCACCTATAGTACATTTTAGTGAAGTGTGTGTGTGACGTGTGTGTGTGTGTGTGTGTGTGTGTGTGTGAGAGAGAGAGAGAGAGAGAGAGATGGGGGGTTACTTGCTGACATGGAAGACCCACATGTACAGCTGCAGCACGTGGGGGGGGGTACGTTACGGTAACCACACCTGAGAAATATTATATCCATCATGCATACACTGTGACCAATGTTTATATGTATACCAGCATATTGGGAATGAAGATGATATCTCTGGCCCGGGACGTGTCCAAAGCTCCACTCACACTCACAGGAATATGCAGGCACATATGTATAGGACGAGCATGGGTTAAAGCAATATTCCCTACCTTGTATTTCGACCAGTAGAGCGAGACTAAAGCCAACAGAATCACCACGAGCCCTGCAATGATAGTGAACGTGTAGTCTGTCATTTTTAAGGTTGGTTAACCTGACTGATCTACAGATGGGTCTGTCTTACATCATGACGTGGGTTAATCTGGTTATTTACACCTACTCAGCGTCTGACGGACCTATTTTAATGTGTGTCCATGTTAAAATGCGACGCAAGTGACGGTTTGTTGTTGCTGAGGATTTTACGAATAAAAGAAAATACATTGAAAGGAGTAATTCAGTTTATTTAAAACACAAAGAGACCGTGCATTGTAAGGAACCGAGGGAAAGCAAACTGAAGAATTGTCTGCAGAAGTGGACGCATTAAATCTTGAACGATTAAAATATGAAGATTAATGGGGTGACAACTCTTCGTGAGAGTTCTATATTTCACAATAAATACATTGTAAACAACTCATAGAAATATAATATATTCTATTTTACCACAAAAACGGCACTTATAGCAATTATTTTGAAATCTGTGTTTGTCACTGGACCACGTGACCTCTATAGATGGCTATACTCTGTAATTATCTCTTAAGAGATTATTACAAGAAACAGACACACACTTAAAAAAAACAGGTACAAACTTTGAGAAATGGATTCATTAACCATTGTAAGTATGGGGAAATTATCGTTTACCCCAGGATTTTTTTTTCCAAAATGAACAGTTATTATCCTTTTAAATACTGAATCTGACCGGCAGGTCTGATAAATATGACAAATATCGCTAGACCAACGAACTCTTGGTGCAAATAACAAACTCCGACAACTCTTGGAAAAACCTTACACATACTGTAGAAATAGGCCTAGCGTTGTCTATTTGTCCATATCAGACTGATAATTTTGCTTAGGTCTTCAAGCCACAACCTTGAAATATTTGTTATTTTAATTGTAGATTATAAAATGTTAATTCAATTTGTATAATGGTATAATTCTGAAAACTTACTTTTATTCTCTTTTCTGTCAATCGTTTTTCAGCTTATTAATTTTATCGTTGAAATATGAGTGAGCACCCCTCCCCCCTGAATTTTTCCACAGAGCGACGAAAGAAAGCAAAATAAGTGCAAACATCATTTTTCAGGAAATATGTAACGAAATCCTGTGACATATTCCTTTGAATCATACTACTTGAAACATTAATAGGTTATATTTTGTCGGGTTAAGTGTGAATTCATCTTTTAGGACCAAAACGCCAGGCAATCAAGTATAGACCAGAGTTTGAAATCACCCACTCAGTTTCGGGGACGTAAGCACATCATTTTTCACGAGCATTTTCGGTAATTTCACGTAATGTCTCTGTGTATAGTTTGTAACTCTTCATGATACGTTGCGTAAAGTCTAAAGAAGTCCGGACTCTTAAGGTTCAATTTACAATATAATGTAAATATATGTATGTAATAATATATATGTAGCTAAAATTTATTCAGGATGTAAATTAAAAGCCAAACGTGTTCTGAGATTTTTATGCATTTAAAGTATAAAAACAATTTCACGTTGAACCGCTAACGTACAGTGATGCTTGTCTGTCAAGTTTCTTAGTCGCCTTTTATCTATTTTGGATTATTTGGATATATGTACTTATATTTACTAAAAGACCACTCTTTTCTGACAAAATGTTTGTCGACTTTTATTTCTTTTTTTCTGTTAACACTGTTTCATCTTACAAGGCGTGGCCAATGAAGGCCTTCTGAAGTATCACACACCGCCACAGTAATGAGACCAGGAATCACTGGCAAACCACTGGCAACAATACATCTCTCTGAACAGTACGAATCAAAGCTTAGCCCCACCCTTGGCGTTCCTTTATTCAGCTCTAGATACTTTGAAACAAACGTGACATAACTAAACAACGTAACAAACCATTTGAGCTCATAATATTAATTACATTTCCCTTCATTTATGGACTACCAGTCCTCTTTGAAATAAGTAAATAAACAAACTCAGTGCTTCCTGACATCAAATTCAATGTGCTAAGAAATCATCAGAAATATATCATATACTTGCTTCCTCACTCTAATTCACTTTTCTCTTTTTTCAAACAAAAGTTTCACCATATGCAGAAAGGTGATATACCAAACGTAGAACTACGTGTCACCTCATCTTTGGCGAATTCACCCTTCTTCTCTGTTACAGTCAATGTGGTCTGTTGAATATCTTGAATATCTTTCTTTCAGGTCTTTATAATGAATGTGCTTAAAACTGAGCAGTCTGTGATAATGAATATGCTGGGCTGAATATTTTTTTAATCTTGACTCTCTTTGTCCTTAAATGAATTTTGCCAGGAACTGTGTACAAATGCTTGGTGTGTGCAGATAGAAAGAAAATGCCCATGTTCAAAGTACGGCTCCAGTCAAGTAGTGTCTGTGTAAGGCAGTGATAAAGCTGGGGATGCCAGGGCCTTGATCCCACAAAATAACTTTCACTTAAACTAAATTCTTCTAAACCAATTCAGTTCAAGATAACATCAATAGTAGTCCACTGAAATAAGGTACAAAGTAATGTCCTGACATATTTGACATTTCTTTCTTGATATAAAACAGGCACAATATTTCATTTATGAGACAAAGGCCAATTTTCTTAGGCTTTAGAAGGCAACGGCTTTAGTTCCAATGTTTCTTGGGGCTCCAGTTGTTCTGTGAGACAGACACATGGTCCTACTGACAGATGCTGGGGACAAGCTTTTACAGTGATACTGCAATGGGGAGTATTGTTGCAAAAATTGCCTTTCATAAAGATGGTTCATCTGTTTTTCTTATACACAAGCAATCTGTCCAATGTGGATATAAGGAGTGTAAGTAAAGCACAGAATGAAAAATCCAATGGATTCTGTAACATGTGTACATGACGTGCAAGGTAGATACACTTATCCCCTTGGGATAGGAACAAAGAGAATATTCGGGATTTCTGTAAATACTTCATTTAGTCCTTTTTTTTAATGAAGCAGAGGTTAGTAGCATTTGATAACATGGTGAGAGGATTTCTCATGTTGGTTGTGTTGGTTCATGAACACTTAGTGTACAGACACTTCAACCAGAGTCTTGATAACAAACTAACATCACAGAGAACACAGCATGGACAATGACAACTGTTCCAGTGCCATGAACCAATGAATACAGCACATCTGTGAATGATACAGATGACTGCTTCATACTGTATATTAGTCAGAAAGTTAATATGGCTGTAAGTAGTCTCAGCAACAATTCTCAATGACACTGTGTTGTCATCAGAAAGACAACAGTACTGCAAGACTTTGGTTGTTAAACTGCCATCAAATTAGTCTTTAGATATCATGTATTTTAATAAATGTCTACATGTTAATGAGAATTTTTGTTCTGGCTGTAAGAAAACAATCAATTAATGGTATATGATTCCATGAATTCAGAGTTTTTGACCCAAAGGTCCCATAGCTTTAGCTTCCTGCAGGTGCAGAGGGCATCCCCCTCTGGCCACACTGGCACATACTCCGTTCTTTGACCTCATTCTGGTGACCCATGGCTAAGAGGCTGGGTTGGGCGTGGAGGGTTCAGAGTCTGTGGCAGCTTCTGAAGCATCGCTGAGAGTTAACTGGGCAAAGCCTATCAGAGATTTGTCATCTGGAACCTCATTGGGACCACAACCAGAGTTCTGGAATGGAGGATATAACAGGAAGATCAGATACTTAACAAATACACACACACACACACACACACACACACACACATCAAATGAGTGTCAAATTGTAGTAAAGATAATAAACACAAGGGTGAACTCACTCACTGTGTGACTAATCACAGAAAGGCTAACAAATGGTCTCAATTTATTTTGCAAAACATTATTATATATATATATTAATTGTTGCATAGAAAAATGCTTAAAAAGGGATATAAAAGTAAAGATGATTAAATCCATATGAAAAAAGAATGTCATCTTCCAATTTCACCATTTCTAATATCATGCAATATATGCTGCAATTCTTAAGGAACTTCAAAAAAAGGTTATATACAAATACACAATTGTTCAATTATATCATATCACAGAATCTATGCCTTACTTCATCTTTCTTGGATTCATTTGTGAGTTTTTAATTACCATTTTCAGTTAGTGACAAGAAAACTCAAATATATCATTTAGGCTATCCACCATGGAGACCCCTAGTGTCAACATTATGACTGTGTTCACAACAGGTCCAACTTAAACCAGAGTTAACTTGCTGATGTCCTCTGGTGACCAGATTACATAGCAGTCCCATCTCCCACCCTACAGCTGAATTAACAACTGGTGACAATAACCAATACATTTCCTGTCCAATTTGGTCATTATGTAAACACGGCCTTGGAAAATAAAGTTCCTACCAGTGCAAAGGTCAGGGACTTGCTGGCTGGAGGTTTGTCTAGAATCTTCTGAAGATTGGCTGCAACTGAAACATAAAGAATAATAATTATTATTATTATTATGATAATAAGGTTCTGGGAAATGCTAAAATTCTAATGTCAGATTGACTGTTTTGCCAAGCCTTAAATACAATATATTACACAGCATATTTATGTAAAGTGAACCAGCAACTGTCTTGAGAGTGTGCTGAACCCTTTCCTCTCCTGGAGTTGTAAGAGAGTGATGTGCTGACCTTAACTACTATAATCTGCTTATTTTCTAAATTTCTGTATAAGCTATAAAGTCTTCATTTGGAAATAATCCAGCAGCTTCTCAAATACTGAGACTGGTATCATGATGCACTTCTAGTTTTTGTTTAGATCTTCAAGGGGTTATCAATAAGGTTTGCAGCAAATTTAAAGTGTTTTATTTCAAAACCTATGTCATAGCTTGAATTGAAATTTAGTACATAAACTCTTTATGTGGTACCACACACAACATTAATACTTCAATCACAAATATTCCATACTGTTATATTATATTATTATTCTTAAATATGTTAGAAATTAATAGAATATGCACTGGGTATATATATAGCATCTGCATGAACTAATGATTGATTTCTCTATAAGACCAAGTATCAGTTTTTGTTTGTTCTTTAGTAAATATTTGATCACATTTTAAAATGCATCTTATACATAGAATTGTCATTTTGTCTCTCTCTGCTGTTTATCATGCATGTGATATTTCATGCTACACTACCATAATATGCTAACACCCAAGATGACACCCAAACCCAAGCACATCCAACTACTAATTATAAACAATCATCAACTGAATCGTTATTCATTGTGAAGGCGTACCAGTAGTTTGCACACCTGAAGAAGCACCCGTTTTGCTACTGCAAATCGTTTTCTTAGAATTTGTACAAGTAGATAGATGAAACAGTATCTACCAGAGTCGCGTTTTTTATGTGTTGTTGACTTTAAACTTTCAAAGGCAGTAAGATATTTTTTATTAAATAAAGTTTTGATTCTAATTATCTTTAAATGCAATATCTTATTAACCACTTTATTTTTATATCCTAAACTTCAGGATTTTATAATTATCGTTACTTTTTTTCACTTTAAAGAGCTTCTTTGGTATTCAAATTTCTGATTTATATTTTGTACATATATAAGCTGAATAAACATTATTAAACTATTATCATTATTAAATTATTTTTTTAATATTATTATTATTATTATTATTATTATTATTATTATTATTATTATTATTATTCAGTGTGCTGCAGGAAGAAAATGAAAACAAAACTGCTTTCACACTAGAAAGAGGTTTCACCTTGATATCTGATTTATTTAGTTTAAACTGTTCATTTGTTTTGTTTTGTTTTGTTTTTTGGACACAGAGACACCGACAGATAATCCTTAGTGACATACTTACTAAATAGCACAACTATCTATTAAATAAAACATATTGCTACTGTATTCTTGAGATCAAACTACTGATATTCAACAGCCAAGGATGATGAGCCAACTCACCCACTATAGTGTCCTTGCCGTCCACCAGGCCTGCCTCCACCAGCTCTCTGGACACACTGTCTGCTGTGTCTAGAACAGAAATAACTAGACTATAACTACAGGCACAGGAGATATAACTATAGTGTCCTTGCTGTCCACTAGCTCTCTGGACACACTGTCTGCTGTGTCCTGGAACATAAATAACTAGACAATAACTACAGGTACAGGAGATATAACTATAGTGTCCTTGCTGTCCACCAACTCTCTGGACACACTGTCTGCTGTGTCTGGAACATTAATAACTAGACTATAACTACAGGTACAGGAGATATAACTATAGTGTCCTTGCTGTCCACCAACTCTCTGGACACACTGTCTGCTGTGTCTGGAACATTAATAACTAGACTATAACTACAGGTACAGGAGATATAACTATAGTGTCCAACTCTCATTATAACTGACATCAAAAGATGGACAAGTAAATCAATGGAAGAATGCAAGAATGTCTGGAACAGAAATAACTTAACTTACCACTGGTACAGGAAACATTCAACAGTCTCCACCTTCATGACATTAAGCTAACTCAAACAATGGGAACTAAGACCGCATTCAGAATGACGGACTAACTAATCCATGGATCTATGGCCGACCCACATGAATGCTTGTTACGTAATCCATGCAGGGAATCTATTCAGTGTCTATTACTGGATTAGATGGCAAGCTTTTTAGTGTGTCGCCATATTTGAGTCATGGACTAGTTAATCTGCTGTTCTGAATGGAGCCTAACCAGTCCAAGCCAGGTGAACAGTTCACAGTGTGGCCAGGCTGGATAAGGTGACCCCAAGTTGGAATTAATAACCAAATGGACTTTTTGCTCTACAAAGGTCTGACACACAGCACGCCTTTAATTATTATTTGTAACTGGTACATTATTTGAATTCCATCATACCTGACCAACATTTATCAGCATCATAAAAGCCATGCACTAATTTAAAATTGATTAAAATGGTTCGAAACTGAACAGTTGTGCAGTGACTCTGAATTATTTTTAAAATATCATAAAGCATTTTAGCAGTTTTTGTTGATATATAAACAACGAATAAAGAATACACTGTTGTCAGAGAAAAATGAATGGATGAAAACTGCAAAGATGATACAAGTTTTCTTTCTAGTCAAGCAACTGAAAATTGTATTTCATCAAAGTTTGTTGAAAAAAATATTTTTTTTTTCTCCCTCAATTTTCCTTTCCTTATAAGGTCCTAACTCTATACCCACCTTGTCCTGTGGTGAAGTCAAACTTGATATCATTTAATTCTTTACTTTCATTCCTAAAAGACAATAACTTTGATATAGTCCACAATTACAAGAATTTACGTTTTCTCCAAGATAACGTAAGTGGTTAATCAGCAGACAATTTATTACAGAAATATTATGAATTTATCTGTTGTGATGAATAATATGCACACAAATATAAAACTATCTAAATTATTGAATATTTAAATTCTGAACACAATTAACTTATTCTTTATATACTGCGCCATGTAATGTCTCTGGAATATAAAAATTGACTCCCAAGCCATAGATTTTGTAGCATCCTTGAACTAATTAATTTAGAAATTATCACAATTCAACAATTAAATGTTGGAATATAATGTACAACAAAAATCCATAAATTTACCTCAGTCTTAGCACCATACTGTATGTGACAATCACTTACCTCAGTCTTAGCACCATACTGTATGTGACAATCACTTAACTCAGTCTTAGCACCATACTGTATGTGACAATCACTTACCTCAGTCTTAGCACCATACTGTATGTGACAATCACTTACCTCAGTCTTAGCACCATACTGTATGTGACAATCACTTACCTCAGTCTTAGCACCATACTGTATGTGACAATCACTTACCTCAGTCTTAGCACCATACTGTATGTGACAAGAGGCAATTCCTGGAATCACAGGTGAACAATTAGCAAATGTCATCAAATCATTGCATCAGAACCACTGATGGATTTAATGAGTTGAATTGTATATATTCTTGTTAAAGTTAAGAATTCAGCTGTTAGTTCATAACTACATATACACATCAAGTGATAGTGTTATAGCCAAATTGATATAAGATTGTAAACAATGTACACAAATATATATTCACCATGGTAACTATAATATTAGTATAACTTTAAACATGAAACACATTAAATACAAATTATCACTTCAATTTCATCAAGACTGTTGTAGGTGAAAGTTTTTCTCTATTTTAAGCCAGTAATGACTTGGCTATGTGTTCAAATTGTTATTTTTGATATTATAAAACACTGTGAAGACGTCCTCCCCAAAATAAAAGGAACACAAACTTTTTCACCACACACGCATGTTTTTGCTAAAAAAAAGACAGCTGCTGGGCCAGAGGTGCAGCCAAATGAAAGCAGCAGTCAGCTGATGTGGCATTAAAAGTCTTGGTTTCTTTACTGAGGTTGGACTAGGCAAGGCATCATGTCTGCTGTGTACACACGTAGCCATGGAACAATTTATTTTTAACCAACAGAATTCAACTGGTTGCAGTAAATATCAGATCTGGTCATTATTCCCTGAAGTCCTGGTAATATCTCACATATGACACTTACTAGACCAACAATTAACCTTGGGCTGGTATTTTATGTATTAAGTTATGTTTGCCAAGAGTTTCCTGTTTTGTCAAATAATTTTAATTTCTTATAAGGTATTTGCAGGTATCCTCTTCACCTTTGAAAATATCCCAATGTCATGTTTTTGTTTTACGTAGCTTTTTATCTTTCCAAATGCAGACTTTACAAATGTCTAAACCCCTCCAATATAAGGTTATCTCAAGCACATCTGATGTCTATATTTCTATACAGGAATAGTTTTGAATATTACTGAGAACCTAAGAGCCAGCACTTTGGTTTTAGCCACACACTATAAAACAATACTGTACCTGATCGGCTGCCAGGTCCCCAGGGGCAGACGTCTGAGCCCCAGGGTCTGGCACACTAGTTAGGACTGGGGGTATGGTAGAAGTGGGTGTAGTCGTGGGTTTGGCAGAAGAGGAGGAGGGGGGAGGGGACAATCCAGAGGCTGCCACACTGACCACAGGCGCAGGCAGAGGCGAGCTGGCCTGAAGAGCAGAAATATCCCATCATGCAATGCAGTTTGTGTGGATGACATCGCTGTGAGTGCAAGCAGTTGCCTTTCCTTATCGCATTTAGTTGCAAAATTGATGTTATGACTGAGGTTTGGAAATCATTTAAAATTAGCTTTAAATATTAGATTAAATACAACACTCAAGTTACTTAGTCTGTCAGCAACAAGTTAATTAACATTTAATTAAGTATAGGGTGATCATAAAAATCAACAAAATGATGAAAAGTAATTTTGTATATCATTGTATCTGCATGCTGTTAACAAATATCTGTGCCTTATAAACACAATTTTCAAGGTTTTTAAAAAAAACCAAGAGTATAAGCAGCATCAACTAATAATTTAATATGTTATATGTCACATTTATAAAAATTAACTGTGCTATTAGGATTATCCATTTAAATGTAAAAACATGTTCAAAACAACTTTTTCTTCAAAAATTATTTAGCTTTTAAACTGAATTCACTTAAAACAAAAGGAAATCAAATTAAATAAACTAAACATTAAATTAACTAAAGAAGCAAACCACAGATGTCTACTAAAGGAATAATTTAGGACACTTATTAAAATAATCATTTGTAATTTTAAACTGAATTCACATAAAATATGCAAAAGGAATCAAATTAAATAAACTAAAAAT
This sequence comes from Lingula anatina, assembly GCF_051362555.1. NCBI lineage: Eukaryota > Metazoa > Brachiopoda > Lingulata > Lingulida > Lingulidae > Lingula > Lingula anatina. The sequence goes on along the minus strand of NC_141771.1, from coordinate 20,128,663 downwards.
TAAATAAACTAGTAAGAAGCAAACTACCAGACTATCCAAAAAAAGTCTACTTCAGGAACAACTTAAAACACTAATAAAAATCCAACTTCATAGATTTCAATTACACAAAACAAAGCTTTGATATAAACAGCAACAAACTCAACTGACTGTTAATATTCATACACAGCTGCTGATTACAAAACTTGCAAAACATGGAGGTGAGTGGCAAAAGCATGCTGTAGCAGATGTGCAATACAGTCATGACAATCAATAAATTATACCAACATGATAAATAAAATAAGTCTTACAAAGAAAAAATACATACTGGTTCAATCTCTTTCTGCACCGGAGTCTCTTCCTTGACACGTGGAGACTGAAAGAGAACAATACAGACTAAACTGGTTTGTCCTACAAATGTCTTTGGACAAGTACAACTCATTTGCATGATTAAAATTTGGTGCTGATTTTGCTGCTTAGCATCATGTAAAATAGCATCAAAATTGATAAAATAACCCATTTTGTGCATCATTATTTGCTTTTCTGTCTGTACATTGAACAGCTTTGCTGCAGGTTTATTAGCCTGGCAGCCAGGGGGAGATTCATATGATACAGTATGTTGGTGTAAGCTGGTTCAGTGTGGAGGTGATCTCCTCACATACTTTTATAAAAACAATGGTATAATTTGTTTATATCTGGGTGTGTGGAAGTAGGTGTCTCAAAGTTGAAATAAGATGTGGAATTTGTGAAGAAACTATTTACACATGTCAACATAATATATGTACCATTGATAAATAAATAAAGATAACTGTCACTTTCAGAGCTCAGCATGGGGGTTGTGTGTTGGCTACATTCTCCCTGATACAAACAACATCACTTTACATATGAGATTGGCTTTCTTTTTTATAGTAGATAAATTGTGCTAAAAGTCATTTTCTGTAGTTATTAGATTCATCAAAAGATTAACTGAACAAGATGAAAGCTAAACAAATATGTCTTAACTGAAAAGCCAGCAACCTTTTACTACCACATAAAATGGTAGATCATTCCCATCTGTGTACTTACCCTGTCAGACTGCTTGGCTAACTGACCCTCCTCTGAGTTCTCGTCCAGGTCATCATCTGACCACTCCCACGTGCCGTCTTTTGTCTTGTGCAGGCGTCCACTGGACCCAGGAACTCTCTTCACCTGAAGGTAGGAAAACAGACCATCAATATTTACTTTGTTATCAACCGTTAGCATCTACACATTATGATTACAAATTATGATTCTGATCCCCTTCCCTTGTTATCCATCTTGGGTCAAGTAAAGTCAAAATGGGCAAACTAAGTTTAAGTCCCACTGATGTGCGGATTTTAATCTGAAAAAAAAAAATCACACAATATGTTATTTGGTCTGTGTTTCACATTTAGTTACAAGGTGTTAAAGTCTTTGCAATCACATGTTAATGTAAGAGAGCCTCTATCTAACACATATTTGTTTGAACTGAAAGTCAACTGTACTAAAACAGTCATGTTTTTCTTTTGCTTTAAAAATATCTTGTAAAGCCATTTTTATTTATGTTTTAAAGGGTTTCAAAAAAACGTTTACAGGCACAAACATTCCATAAAACAAGAGGTAGACACCAGGGATGCTCCCCAGTAACTCCCCTGTGACACCCTGCATGTTGTTAGACACCCTGAAACTCAGGGGTCATTGGAAACTGTACTACTGCCATGCAGGCTACTGGGTCATGGTGACAGTTTAAAATTGATTCGTACAAGTGTGTAACTACGTTACAGATCAATTTATGTCGCATAAAAGTTTGCAACTCCGTTGCAAATTAAGGTATTACAACTCAAGCAACAAACTGCATTTGTTTTTAGACTGATTCTGATAGCAAATAGATCGCATCTATTTAGGCTGTCTGCACCAGCCACATGTCACAAGCTAACTGAGTATGCATGCGCAAGCATATCTCATTTAAGACTGACCGATATTTTTATACTAAATAAAATTGTATTTTTTTCATATCACATCATGGAGGTAGCAAACACACAAGATTTAATAACACTTATAGGGCATCATGATTATCAGTGTGCCACTGGTCGAATATCTCTACTGTAAAATGGCACTGAAAAATCCTGGTGTTGGTGAAATAATTAGATAAGAGCAAGAAGTCGTACACGACTCACATTCAAGTTCACAAAGTACTTGGGAGAAAACATAATATCAACTTAACTTGAATGCAGATCTGAAGAGTTGAATGTTACTCCAACCTTTACTTCAAAAAATAAAAAAGACTGCTGTTTATTCTCAATTCATGAAGCTTTGTAAATTTTCCTTACCACACACCTTGGATCATGTGCTTTCAATTACAGAAAAAGAAAATAAAAGCCACATATTGTTTTCTTTTTACAAAATTTTAGTTTTAATTTATTAACCATATACTGATGACAAAAATAATTCACAGTTTAAAAAACTGAGGTCTCCTACAATGACACTTACCATTCATGCAGTCTTCAGTTTCTTCTTAAAAAGTAAAGGCAGTATGTTCTTGGACAACTTATGCACAAATATCACCATAAGAACTACAGCAAGAATAACAGTGAAAGCAAGCACAGCCATGAGGGCTGCGACATCCAGTAAGAAATACTGGACCCAGTTCAGTCTGTAAGCTGCTTGTGAGTGAAAGTGACTGGAGCCATTATGGCGCATGACATAGTTTATCCAATATAACAGTTCATCTTGCCCAGACATAGGGGTGTCTTTGAGGAGCTCTGACAGCTTAACAGCGTTTTCCTTGAACACTTTATTCCCCAGAACACTGCGTATGGCCATCTCCAGGATGTCCTCAGTCAAAGTACTGAAGGCCAGTCTCACTCCCACCCCGGCCCTGTCTGTTAGTGTTCTGGCGTGGTGATGCTGGTCAAACAGCAGAGGAATGGCGACCACAGGGACAGCATGGTACAGCGTCTCCCAGGTACTGCTCACTCCACAGTGGCTGATGAACAGTCTGGTGGCAGTGTGGGCCAGGAGGTCATTCTGGGGGAACCATTCTACCAGGTGGGTGTTCCTGCCCAGGAATTTGGGAGGTGTTCCCTTGTAGCGCCACAGAACCTTCTGGGGAAGTTTGGCAAATACTCTGGCAAAAAGTTCTGCTTTTTCTTCAAGCATGGTTGGAACCAAGGTACCAAAGCTCATGAGAACAATGCCGTGATCAGCCCAGGAGACCATGTCACTGTAATACTGAGACAGAGGTTGGGGTGGTGTCCACAGGAGACCAGGAATGGGTTTGACATGAGGCATGACAGGGCACGGGTAATTAAAAGCAAAATGGACATTGGCTGCAATGACCAGCGAAACACGTTCAAAAGCATGTCGCATGTGGGGCCACTTCTCGTTGGGAAAATATTCCCATCTTTTTCTCTCTAAATCTTCTATTTTGTCGTTCATCCACTTCATGCCTTCCCAGTGGTCGTAAATGTTTTGGATTCGTTCCCAGAAAGTCATGTGATCTGATAGGCTGCCCAAAGGAAATGGCATGTAAGAGTAGAAGATGGGCTGGTGGAAGACCCACCACGAGTTCCAGAACCCATAGTTAGAGTAGGCAATGGACGGCACCTGCAAGTATTCATTCAGGAATATCCCTGGACCAAAGTTTACAAAATCAAAGAAATAGAGGGAGAAGTTTTCCTGTTTCAGACTCTGAATTAAGGTTTGGTCTCCAAATAAAGCATCACACAGGGTAAACTCCATGATGTCTGTGTCTCTGAGGAGGGGGATGGCTGGCTGGTCAATGTAGCTGAGAGCAGTGGTCAAGTCCAGCTCTCCGCCTTGGTTGATCCACACCTCCGGCATTTTGTACCGAATCAAATGCACACTGTCTATATTCCTGCTTGGCTGGTAATGGTCACTGACCAACATACTGACAGAATGATTACTGTCCCTTAGCAAGATAGCGATTTTCTCTACATTCATGGTTCTTGAGTTAAATATCTGTGAGAATGGGAAAAGAAGTATTTTCTCTCCCTTACAAATATTTAACATTACAATCATTAAAGCCATATAAATGTGTGCCCTGCCGTCCATAGTGCAGTACACAGCCCATCCAGGTAAACAAACTACTTCAGTGCTTCTTGTTTACAGTGTCAGCTCCTCTTTCACTTCAGTGTTAGCTTATATCCCTCTTTAGATAACAAGATAAGGTCAGTAAAGGTCATGCTGGGGTAGCGATATGTTGGCTGGGTGTACAGGGACTGGGTCAGGTTACAGAGATTGTGGGGTGAATCACAGTACTATGTATATATACATACTACTGCCTGATGATGGCAAGGGAATATCAGTTATTTCAGGGGGGAGATCTGCTGCTACAAATATATATGAGCTAAATATAGCAAAAAAAGGATTCTTGTATGGGGACTGGGTCAGGTTACAGAGATTGTGGGGTGAATCACAGTACTATGTATATATACTACTGCCTGATGATGGCTAGGGAATATCAGTTATTTCAGGGGGGAGATCTGTTGCTACAAATATATATGAGCTAAACATGATTATTATTGTGATTATGAGCAAAAAAGGATTCTTGTACGGGGACTGGGTCAGGTTACAGAGATTGTGGGGTGAATCACAGTACTATGTATATATACTACTGCCTGATGATGGCTAGGGAATATCAGTTATTTCAGGGGGGAAATCTGCTGCTACAAATATATATGAGCTAAACATAGCAAAAAAAGGATTCTTGTATGGGGACTGGGTCAGGTTACAGAGATTGTGGGGTGAATCACAGTACTATGTATATATACTACTGCCAGATGATGGTTAGGGAATATCAGTTATTTCAGGGGGGAAATCTGCTGCTACAAATATATATGAGCTAAACATGATTATTATTGTGATTATGAGCAAAAAAGTATTCTTACGTAAAGCTGAGATCACTATATGATTTCACACACATTATGATTTTAATCTCTTTCTACATGTCATTTGGTAATCATTTCAGAAAACTGTTTAATAACATCAACAACTGCAGAAGCATGTATCGTTTCAACAAAAATGAAGTTCACACACACTGGTAACAAGCTATAATTTTAAATGCATACAAATTGTTTTAATTGAAATACATTGGTTTACAACAACAACAAAAGACACCATTCGGTTCTAGTGATCAGTATTGTTTTACATAGAGAAAAATATGTATACGTTTTTAATGAGCATGTTTCACAAATTTAGCAATTTTTTTAAATTTACATCTGAGACAACAAAACTATAGAATGCACAATTTACTGAAGAAATTTAGGAAAGTGGTTGACCAACCTACAAAGGAACCCTCACAAAGCTACCTTAACTTCCAGGCAGTGTCAGTTTCAACATAATTCTTTTCCCAGTATTCCCTCTCCTTATGTGACAGAACGCATTCAGAACAGCACACTAACATATCCACAGATCAAATATGGTGACCCACTAAAAAGCTTGCCACTTAATTCCTGATTAGACACTGAATGAATTCCCCATGGGTATTACACAACAAAGCATTCGAGTGGGTCAGCCATATTTGATCTGCGGAACTGCTAGTCAGTTGTTCTGAAATCGCTCATATCCAGCACAACTTACCTTCTGTGGCTTGACTGGGGGTCCCTGGTCTGTGAGCAGTTTGACCAAATGTGCCTTGTCCTGAAAACCACAGGAAATCCTATGTATTCAACTGTAGCAGTATAATTATTGACATTTCCAAATATTCACATTAAAACTGATCTTTTCTTTAATTTCATTATCTTGTCAATACCCTCTGTTTATACCATTAATACATGGAACATCATTTACAAAAATCAAAATGAGAATCTAAGTATGATGTATAAAAGAAACAAAATTAATGCACAATTTAGCCATATCATAAGGTACTGAGTCAAGATAATGAAAACTGTTACCAACCTTGGATTTTTTGAAAAATTCATTTTTCAGTAACTGTTTTGCTGTTGGTCTGGAAAAGCAAAATATTGTGTTAGACCAGCCCATGAGCACATACATGTATATTCAAATCAGTTTGTAACAATTAAATGCTACATCATGAAAAATATCTATTTAAAGATATTAATCAAAAAGAACTAATACATTACTTGTTTTTGCAGGCAATTCATACATTTACACTGAATCCCTTTACTGCACTCATCTGTAACCTTCTCAGTACATTTTACCATCATTTTTGTACTTAGTTTCTGCCTTTAATAAAACAGCACTGTAATTTCTAAATGACTCAGAGCTAGTAATTCTATTAAAAGTTGACAGTTAACCTTTTCTCTGGTTCCTTTTTAAGGCACTCAGCTATCATCTTGCGAAACAGTTTGCCATAGTTTTTATACTGGTCCTTGTCCTCAGCCGCTGAGTCTATGTTTGGCGGCTCATTCTGCAGGGTCAGCATTAAAACCTACACACAATATTCAGACCAAAACATCAGCATTAAAACCTACACACAACATTCAGATCAAAACATCAGCATTAAAACCTACACACAATATTCAGATCAAAACATCAGCATTAAAACCTACACACAACATTCAGATCAAAACATCAGCATTAAAACCTACACACAATATTCAGATCAAAACATCAGCATTAAAACCTACACACAATATTCAGATCAAAACATCAGCATTAAAACCTACACACAACATTGGATCAAAATATCAGTATTAAAACCTACACACAACATTCAGATCAAAACATCAGCATTAAAACCTACACACAACATTCAGATCAAAACATCAGCATTAAAACCTACACACAACATTGGATCAAAATATCAGTATTAAAACCTACACACAACATTCAGATCAAAACATCAGCATTAAAACCTACACACAATATTCAGATCAAAACATCAGCATTAAAACCTACACACAACATTGGATCAAAATATCAGTATTAAAACCTACACACAACATTCAGATCAAAACATCAGCATTAAAACCTACACACAATGTTCAGATTTTATTATTAACTGACACGTCAATTTCTAAAAGAACTCCAACTAAAAGGTAATGCCAGTTTCTCTGCTTTTTTTCATAAAAGAAAACTATGTATATTAATATTTTATTCTTATCTTATAATTTATACAAACAACTACACACACACACACACACACACACACACACACACACACACACAAACAAACACACACACACACAAACACACACACACTCACACACAAACACACACACACTCACACACACAAACACAAACAAACACACACACACAAACACACACACACTCACACACAAACACACACACACACTCACACACACAAACACACACACACACACACACAAACACACACACAAACACTCACACACACAAACACACACACAAACACACACACACACACACACAAACACACACACACAAACACACACACACACAAACACTCACACACACACACACACACACAAACACACACACACACACACAAACAAACACACACACACACACACACACACACACAAACAAACACACACACACACACACACAAACAAACACACACACACACACACACACACACACAAACACACACACACACACAAACACACACACACACACACTACAGCATGGACTAACCTTCATAGGAGGAAACTTATGATAAGGAGCAGTTCCCGTGGCCAGCTCTATGGCTGTTATACCAAAACTCCAGATATCTGCCTTGAAATCATAACCTGTCACCTGAGAAAATAAACAAAAATGATTACTACTGACATATACTTTTTCTACTGTTACGTGAATTTACTTCTCAGTGGTTCCTTGAAGTCTTTGTAGTTTTAGGTGCAGCTTTTAGTGCCAGCATTTTTATTTTTCAATTTTTCCATGCAGATTTTATTTATTTATTCATTATTATTATTATGATTATTGTTATTTTACTTGTAGGCCAACCCTGAAAGATATATGTTAACAAAAGTGTTGACAATAATTCCCAGATATCTCAGTGGTGTGTCAGTGGGAGATCTGCCACCAAGCGCCACTGTTGTTCCAACTGGCACATTTACATTTTAGCCAAGTCACCAAAAAATAATGTGAAATAGTCAAATTATGGTTTAAATCAAATACAATAATAACATCACCTCCCCTAAAAATTCTTATGCAACTATAATCCTGAGGTATTTACAAGAAAACAAATGTTTTGTGATTTGACCTGACCTTTGACCCCTCACCTGTTCCATAACTTCTGGAGCCATCCAACATGGCGTCCCCACAAAAGTGTGCCTCACAGTGTCCCGCGACAAATCCTTCCCTGTGGCCAGCCATGCGCTGACGCCAAAATCTGAATAGTACAAATAAATAATAAGATTTCTACCACTGTTTAAATGATCGGAAAAATTCTTAGCAATTAAGAAAACTGTATCCGGTTAGAGCTAAGAAATATTCTCTTTTATACCAGCAGAAGTGGACTATTTTTTCGTCATTCAATGTTCTAAATATTACCAAATTCACAAACTAGTTCTCTTTCATGAAAAAACAAATAGACAATGCTTGTCTTCTGTGTAATATTAAAGTAATTCTGTAGCATATAGACTGGACCTGCTATCCTGACAGAGCCGTCTGCCCCCAGTAGGATATTCCCTGCCTTGATATCACGATGGATTTGGCCATTGTTGTGGAAGTACTCCAGCCCCTTTAACACCTCCTTTAATACTGTTGCTATGGTAACCTCATCCAGGACGCCATTTTTACAGGCTCCGCCTCGCATTCGTTGTTTTATAATGTCAAGGAGAGATCCTAGGACAGAGTGAAATATAGTTGTTATCATTTATTAATAAATAGTCTGTTTAAAATGATTTCAGAAAAAAGGTTTGTTTCTAAAGGTAATCATAACCATAATCATAATCAACTAAAAATTAAACTGAAATATGGAATTTAGCTGGTGGGGAAAACAAAGAAGATATCTCTGTGAAAACTTTGTTGGAAAAAAATCCAGCTGCCGATCTTCCATTGATCTACATCATGACAGTACATATAACCTCCACAAAAATTTGAAGGAAGAATATTTTTGTAAGTTTTATGTAAAACTTGTTTTGGCTGGCAGAGTACGGGCCACACAGTTTACATGAACAGATACACTGTACTACAGTCAACTCATCAAGACATCATATTATCTTTATGAAGGTCACCCCCTTGTCATCCTGATCCACTTGAATAACAACCAAAGTTCTATCAACACAAACTCCTGTATTTATAATGTCAATAACTGCTAAGATATACAGTGGAACTAGCTGAACACTTTGTTAACCTACTGAAAAGCATTACTGCAACACATCATTATCACTTCATTATATATTTCTTGGGTTATGATCATTTTAAATATACTTGCAGTGAACTAATATACATCCAACCAAACACATAGAAAAGATATATGTACAACAGCTCTAGTATACAAAATTCATGATATATGTGTGAAGAGTATCACTAGATGTCTATGGTATAGAGTGATATAGGCCTATGTAGCAGCTGTTGAACAAATTAACCTAGCTCCACTAAGGCTGAGGTAGCTGAGGTGCTGCCCCTGACTTCACCTTCCACTCACCTCTCTCAGGTCAGAGCACTTCACTCTTCCACTACATAACCATTAACACATATACACAGAACATCTGTCTGATATTATATCATATTATTATTAATCTTATATCTCTTTAAAGCAAAGGCAAAACTATATTATAAAACAAAACAGATGTTTTCTTCGACCACTTTATTCAAATGTCTACTTTAAAGGCAAAACAGTTAAAAGTACATACAGTAACCAAGGTAAAGGGGTGAGGCAAAATTAAATATGCAAGGGAGAATTATAGAACTATGAATTACATGTGTTTGGGAAAATATTATTCTACTGATTAAAGTTGTCATGATATTTTTAATGACAAATCATAGTTGGAAAAGGATCAATTTGTTTTTAATTTCTTCTAGCTATTGAAAATCATCTTCCAAATTTGTTTAATAAACAAGCTATAGATTCAACTTGGCCATTATTGCCAAACTGGTATTATCTAGCTATCCACATCAAACCCTCTGCAATCTGTTTCAAATAATCCCTGATCTACAGGTCACCTACAGTACTTTTGGTGAACTTTCCAGACATAAATTACAGACAAATTATCACCATATATTTCCTACACAGCACTATTTGTAATGGATATGAACACCTTGCCAGTACGCACTACCTGGCCTTGCTGATTACTGCCTCTTCTGTGCAGTTTGCCACAAGGTTGCCTAGCAACAGAGAAAGCAAAGCAGCCAATCACTGGTGCTAAATGGTCATGTAATGCAAGTAATGCAAAATGGTTGTATGTGGCTTGCAAACAAACGGTAATGAGAGAGAGAGAGAGAGAGAGAGAGAGAGAGAGAGAGAGAGAGAGATTTAATGACAAGACTCTGGTAACTATGTACCCCTTAACATATTCTATAATAAAAGTCATGACCCAACAATGTTAATTCTTGGCACTTTTTGGCACACAAGCATGCACATAGAGTAAATAATGATTCTGCTCTTAAAGTCCACATGTGATGGCAGTTTTCCAGGGCAGAATACTCTGCTTTGTTGTGTGTGATCTTTGGCTCACACTTACAGTGTCTGAGGTCACACTGGATTAGCTTTCATGTCTCGGTGCAATGGTAGACACTTCAATAAAGTCTGAAATGCTGGTTACTAAGACATCATATTATTTAAGAAATATACCTGGCTAATTATCATCATTCATAACTTATATAAACCTGAGGGAAAATATCAGTTAACTAAATTAAACTAGAGGATCAGAGAGGCGATACCGCCTCCGAATATTGTACCACCAGCTGGAGCAAGCGCATTCGTATAGACCCCCACATACACAAAATAAGGGACACAGCCACCAGTTTTGTGCTTGACAAGCTGTAAAAATGCAATCAACAAGAATTTTAAAACTATTGCAAAAAATATATATGGTACAATCAAATTTAAGTTCTTCGTAAGGTAGGTCAAGGGTCAATTTCAAGGTCACAGTAAATTGCCAGTATATGACTTCCTATTCAAGTTCAATAGTAACTATGGACCTATCTCTGCCAGTTTTGGAGATAAAAGAGAAGCAAAATTTGCAAAATTCAGTTCATGGTGAAAAGTAGGTCAAAGGTCAATTTTAAGGTCACATTTAGATTGCCAGTATATGACTTCCTATTCAAGTTCAATAGTAACTACGGACCTATCTCAGCCAGTTTTGGAGATAAAAGGAAAGCAAAATTTGCAAAGTTCAGTTCATGGTGAAAAGTAGGTCAAAGGTCAATTTTAAGGTCACATTTAGATTGCCAGTATATGACTTCCTATTCAAATTCAATAGTAACTATGGTCCTATCTCAGCCAGTTTTGGAGATAAAAGGAAAGCAAAATTTGCAAAATTCAGTTCATGGTGTAAAGTAGGTCAAAGGTCAATTTTAAGGTCACATTTAGATTGCCAGTATATGACTTCCTATTCAAGTTCAATAGTAACTATGGTCCTATCTCAGCCAGTTTTGGAGATAAAAGGGAAGCAAAATTTGCAAAGTTCAGTTCATGGTGTAAAGTAGGTCAAAGGTCAATTTTAAGATCACATTTAGATTGCCAGTATATGACTTCCTATTCAAGTTCAATAGTAACTATGGACTTATCTCTGCCAGTTTTGGAGATAAAAGGGAAGCAAAATTTGCAAAATTCAGTTCATGGTGAAAAGTAGGTCAAAGGTCAATTTCAAGGTCACATTTAGATTGCCAGTATATGACTTTCTATTCAAGTTCAATAGTAACTATGGACCTATCTCAGCCAGTTTTGGAGATAAAAGGGAAGCAAAATTTGCAAAGTTCAGTTCATGGTGAAAAGTAGGTCAAAGGTCAATTTCAAGGTCACAGTAAGATTGCCAGTATATGACTTCCTATTCAACTTCAATAGTAACTATGGACCTATCTCTGCCAGTTTTGGAGATATAAGGGACTAAATGTTCTAATTTTGGAGTTACCACAATGTGCCTTAAATTTCGTACAGAAAAAATTAATTAAAATAAAGAAAATGTCATTTTGGTCAAAATTCTTGAAATAGGAGGTGCTCTGAAGTTTCAGAAGTTCAAATTTGATGAAATAATGTCATTTTTGAATACAAGTTGTCTGCTTTGCCAAGCCTTACGTTTTATTTTTCCAGAGTTCAAAATTTATTATCCAATACCGTACTGCACATTTTGCTTTTACCACCAATATGTACTTTTTGATACAGCGTAACTCGAAAACCGTATGGAATACAAAAAAACCGAGACCACCTCCAGTGTTGGGCTTTACATGCTCTACAAAATGCAAAAAAGAATGGGTCTCTAGCATTAACGGTTCCCGAATTAGAGACAGTTTTCAGTTTCGGTATCTTATGGCCGCTACTCCCATGAAAATGCACCGATTGACCCCAAATTCATGGAGATGAAAGATGACCTGAAGGGTAACACTTTCCAATAATATTATTGGTTAAGTCTGTGTGGTGTCTGAATAACAGGGAAAAAAAAAAAATTTTCGGAAAAAATATCATTTTTTTGAAAATTTTGGCCCATTTGACCTTGAAGTAAAGGTCAAAGGTCAAATCCAAGGGCATATTTGAAATCTACACATATGACTTTTGGAAAGCTGTCTGTAGAAATTTTTCCCATAATTCCTTCCGTAGGGTAGATAATTAGCATTTAATTTTGCCATTTTTAGACAAGGGTGCATTGCAATGAGTGCCACACCCAGACCCCAATACCGACAAAGCCCAAATTTTACGTGGAACGAGTTGAGATTATAGGTGACCTAAATCCATGAGATGGGTACGGGGGCCCTTACCGTCTAGGAGGAGAAGCGGTAACGGTGACTTGGCGGCGGAGCCAGAGGAGCCGGCGGAGCCGCAGGAGCCGGCGGAACATGCGGGTCGGGACTAAAACCATGTGTACCGCCAGCGCCTACGCTGGTGGTACAATTACTGAAAGTAATATGTTTGAGAGATCCAAGTACAATATCTTTTGTCCATCAATTACGTTAAAACATTCATTACTGCTTATTTGGTGATACTACGTAACAATGTATTTCCCCTGACTTAGGATAAGACCAACAATAAACCAGAGTGTCCTAATGACCTTGGTGCATGCAATCAATGTAAAAGAACTAGAAAATTGATTGTTTAGTACTGGTAACCTCAGTGAGAACAACACTGAGAAAGCCTCACCACATGGTACAACCAACGACCTGAATATTAATTCTTCAACTGCCAGCTACTACAGGTAACAGCACAAGAAAATAAAATCCAACTTATCTAAATGTTATTAATTTTGTTGCTCAATTGTACACAGCAACATAATTTACATAAAAACCTATGCCATAACTGTATTTTTTCTTTGGCTTCATCTGCATCACTGAATGCTACTCACAATTACCTATTACTGTGCAGAACATTTGCATTCTTTACCTACAGTATACATATTTGAGTAAAAATTCACTGTAAGTCATACAGCAGAGAATGCTGTGATTGTGGTAGTGTCTTGACAACAGGCAACAACACAAGAAAACTTATAAATAATATCATCATTCATCTTGCTGCCATTTAAATAATTGGTGTGCTGGAAGCTTCCTTTGCGACGAGGTGTGAGGTGGAAATAGGGGACATATTAAACACAGCATGAGAGAGAGAGAGAGATTGTGTGTGTGTGTGTGTGTGTGTGTGTGTGTGTGAGAGAGAGAGAGAGAGAGGGGGGGAGGGAGCCTACCTCCTTCACACAGCTGCATCACCACCCACAGTTCATCTTTGACCACAAATGAAGTGTAATAAGACACCACATTCTCGTGATGACACTGGCTCATGGCTTGAATTTCTTTCTACAAGTAAACAAAACAATTAAAAATAAACAATCTTGACATTTCTAAATGATCCCTGACTAGTCCTAAAAAGGCTGGGATAACAATACAGGATAACTGGCAAAGAAAACATGCATGTATGCATTTTTATTTTATAATTAAAAGCACTTTGGTTGGTAGATTGAAGTAAAACAAGAAGTAAAACAAAATTGCAGTTAAAAACATGTATTTCTAGGGCGAAAGCTGTATAAATGAATAAGAATTTAAAATAAACAAAGAAGAAACAAAAACTTTCATTTAAACTAGACAGCAAAGCTGGCAAATATACAGACACCGTACAAGAGAGAGATATTTATCACTTATGTCAATCAATCATGCCAATTTTCAAAAGCAGCCTGCCTCTTTACCAAACAAAGCCACTCAGTAAATTTAAAGGGGGTCTTTCCGATATGAGGGAAAATAAAACATATCCCAAACTTTTTCTTATATATGAAGGTCACGATCTAAACCAAAATTCGCCTTTGAGGTAGACGGCAATCAAAATAATGAATTATTTCACATTCGAGTCTGTATTGGAGAACCTCCTCTCCCCAAAATAGAGCGAACGTCAAATGCAGATGTTCCCACGGTCTTAGCCAATCAGAGTCTGCATTACTAAGCTCTCTGGCCAAAAATAGACAAGACGTCACGTGCAGGTGTACACACGGTTTTAGCCAATGATAGTGCGCATGCCAGGTAATACACGCATTCGGGCAAGAAGAAAGAATTTATGGCGGAGGAGTTCGAAGTAAGTTGCTTTCATATGTATACGCGTTAGTTACATCGTTTATCCTTTATTATTTTCAACATATGAGAACATAAAGATTTAAAGTTTAAGTTTTGGTCGGTGGAATAGTCTAGAAAGTCAAAAATATTTCGGAATTGATGCGTGAGAGCCGGACGATAGTGCTTGATATCGTAATTTGTCATGTCGAAGTCAAACACCGAAAACGAAGAAGAATTGAGGAGGAAACGCATCAGCGACATCATAACAGACAGTCGTACTGTACATATCAGTTGGATTACACCTTTTCATAGATAGCTATGAACGTCAATTGAAGTCCGTTGTTTGCTTGCCTGTTTTCTGTTTCAATTTGACTAATATTTGTTGCAACTTTTCAGTTTTACCAATTTCATACCTTTTAGATTGAAAGAATTGTTGAGTCGGATGATGATACAAGCAGTCCGAGCAGCCCAGAACAAGAAGAACCTTCCAGGTAAGGATCTCCATTTTACTGTCAAATGTGATCAGTAGCCATCATTTTTACGCGTCATGTAGGCCCTAGCGTAACCTTACCTAGTATGCCATATATTTATAAATGACTTAGACCTTAGTGCTTCTTAATCTTACTTTAACTGAAGACAAGCATGTAATTACTTCAGTAGCATTTATTTCCTTTCTTTCTTTCTTTTTAATTGTAAAGCAGTACCAGTTCAGGTGGTACCAGCCAAAGAAAGCCAGAAAGACGAGAAGGAAGATCAGGGAGACCACCAACAAGATTAAGGGGGGTTGGTCGTGGTGCAGGCAGCAGAGCAGAGCCAGTGGCAGGTCCAAGCACCAGTGGTTTGAGGCAGGGAAGAGGCAGGAGATCAGGAGTAAGGGGCAGGACATCAGGAGGAAGAGGCAGGACATCAAGAGGAAGAGGCAGGAGATCAGGAGGAAGAGGAAGGGAATTTCAGTTGACTGAGGAACAAGAAGAAAGAATAAGAGATCTCCGAGAGGCCAGGCACAAAGAACTAGAGGTATGAATTATGTTGAAATCTACATTGGATATAAGAATTTTAGGTGTTGCCATATAACCATACACAGCTGCCATTGATATATCCCTTTCTTTAGTGTTTAGTATTTATATATGTCTTTTTTTCCAAAAACTACTCTAATTATCTAATATCACTAGAAATGTCAGACCAAAAAGGCTAATATTGACTTTTTATAAATTGACAGAGCATGTGTGATGGTGTGGACAAGGAGGTCCTAAAAGGTATAGTGGTGAAAGTGTGTGACCGGAATCCTGCCCTGGCACTGGACATAAAGAAGATTTTGCAGGAAAACCTACCTGGTGGCAGTGACCCAGAACCTTTACCTCCACAGCCTGATTCACCAGATTGGTGCATGTGTGGTGCATGTGTAGAAATGCCCACTGAAGCAGAGAGGCTGTGTTGTCAAAAGCCTCCTGCTGAGTGTAAAAGCAGAGACCCTGTAAGTGGCTAAGAATGTTTAAAATGCAGGTGTAATGTTTACAATTTTTAAGAAGAAATGTTTCATTCGACATTTATTTGTAATATCTTCCTCATGTTGTATAATGACAAATTAAAATCAATTAAAAATGCAGTTATGATTAACATGTTTCCTTCTTACAATCATGAACTTAGTTTTTTTTTATTATTTTTTTGTTGTTATTTTATTTGCAGGTAATGGAATTAAATGTAACAGACGAATTTCATCTTGGGATTATGCGAGTAGCAAGGGGGGACATCCTGGGCTTCCAAAATGAAGATAGGCAGCCAGGAGAAGAGGACAATGCTGCCATGCGGCACAATGCCTATCGTAGTTTCATAATGTGGCAATATAACAGGCTAACTCCTGGTGACCGCAGAGTAATTCCGTCCTGTTGTGTTTGGTTCATTAGGAATAAGTTCCCCTCTCCCACAGGTCAGTATAGGGGATTTGATCCAGGGCGTATAGTTTAGAAGAGCAATGGACAGGGGATGGGAATGGGCCATCTCCCACTCATCCATTGGTGACTTGCTGCAGCAGTAAGGGGATGGGAATGGGCCATCTCCCACTCACCTGCTGTGTATGTCCACTGCATTTGTCTGCTAATAAGTTCAATAGATTTTTTATGATTAAAGAAGAACAATTGTCACCAGGAGTTAGTCTGTTTACATGTCATTCTTTTCAAACATATAGTTTATTTTCTACATCATGTGTTATCAAACTCTCTGTGGATATCTGAGATTCAAATCTGGTTATCATTTCCTTATTGGTTTTAGTGTAGAAATTTGTATTTCAAGATGTCTTAGAAGATAAGATTTTGTACTTGTTGCACTTTTACTAGAAGTCATGCATTTAATTGATATATAGTTATCAGTTTATCATGTGCGCCATTTTAAATCTGTTGTTGATTTAAGATATACTCATCATTCTTGTAATTTTGATTACATAAAAATGTCAGTGTCTAATCTTTTAAATGTTAAAAGTTTGTTTTTTGGTATGTGACTCCATGTGTATATAACTTCATATTTTAAAAATGCCTTTCATGCCTTAGTATAGATATTTATTTATAGTATAGATATTTATTACTTATTCAACATCATCTTTCAAGATAAGTTTGTGTTGAGATATTGTATAAAAGAAACACATCAATTAATATAATGTTATCAGATTACCATGAGGCCTGTTTTAAATCTGTTTAAACAGTAAAGTAAAGAGAATATTATCATTTTTATTTATCAGTGTAATCAATGTTGGTTTATGATTAGGGAAGTAAGAAAAACAGCTATGGTAAAGTTACATTTATTTTCTACATTTAAAACATAAACTGTATGAAGTCTACTCATACTTGTAACTGTTATCAATAATTGTCAAAAGCAAGATCTTGCAATGAATGAACATGCATGCTGGCATTAAACTATTTTATCTAATTTATATGTTCATAAAGTGAGCATCTCTTGTAAATAATGAAGATTTACAGTGCTTATTCTTTTCTGCAGATCACATTATTGAACATGAACTATATTCAATGTAATAACTGTATTCACTGCTGAGACTGATAAAAAAAAATGTCACAAAATTTACTTAAATCTGGACTTTCTGTCTCTGACTAGAACATCTTTGGGGGGTGCAGGGACTGGGGCTGTATTTGGCCCAAGGTTCCTTGGGTCCCATGGTTCCAACAGCACCCTAGCTGCTAAAGGCCGTGCACTTGTCATTCTCATGTCAAATGCCAGAGTTTGTAAGATGTGGATGTAGTCATAAGTCTTTTTAATGGCTTGAGGTTTCACTATCCATGATTTGGCATGTTTGCTGTAACACTTAGTATACCTGAAATAAAACAGTGGCAAGACTTTAATTCATTTTCATGAAAATGACTTTGCATGTAATAACCTTTAAAATATGAGTTTACAAGTGAAAATAACCATAGTAACAAGTTTTCTTTGGCACATAGACTTTAAAAACAGAATTATATATTAATTTTTGCCGTTTACCTTATTTCACCGGATTCCAAGTCAACTGCAGCTCCTCTATCTTTATGGTTCTGATAATCCATGACTGCCAAGTAATTACGTGCCCTGTATCCAGGTGGCTTGTAGGAATTTCTTTTTGAGCAATACATTAGAATGTGAGAGTTAATACTCTCAATGTGTCCCGTGTGTCTAAAAAAAAGAAAAAAAATTGAACATCCAGTTATTTGTAATAAGCGGTGTTATTTATTGGTTTCTATCAATGGAGTCATATTTGGCATTGAAATAATACCCTTGCCTTGAATTGAAATAAAAAACTTTGCAATCAATTACAAATACCAACAAAAATAATTAACACCATTGTTAATTTTTGTTCTTTTCCACACCTGTTATTGACATAGTGTCCAATGTCCTTTTGGAATCTTTTGTTAAGTAGAATCTGCCCCAATGCAGCCAGTCCCTGTGAAGATGGTTCCAACCACTTCTTCATTCTCTCTTCATCAGGCGGTAGGGGGTCGTGTTCACACTTGGCTGTCCCAAAACCATCACCTGATAACCATTCGTGCTCATTTTGCACATGGTGCATTGCACCTCTCCACTTTGACTAAATAAAAAATCAGAATTCATTTAGTAAACAAGAAATGTGAAAAATTAAAAATGTCTATATAGGCAGTTCAAAAGAAACAATGAACATTTCTTGTCAATGATGTTAAAGGCAGGATCAAACTCACCAGGAACTTTCCATGACTTCCCTCACAAGTCCTAGCACATTCCCAAAAATGGGTGCATAAGTCCTTGCTCCATGGGATAATATCGCGCGTAGCCTTTTTCTGTCCTGCCTGTGATTGTAAATAAGATGTCATTTTAAACATGGAAATATACCAATATGCAGCATTCAATGTTTTGTACAAGTATTTTATGTTTATATTTTTAACAATATGTTTTGGTTTATTTGTGAAAATAACTACCTGCCAAATAAGAATTATTTTCAGGAATTTATCAGCATCAAAATAAGACATTCGTAAATTAAAATTCTATGGGTCACTGTTGGTCTTTATACAATTTGATCAAAATAGATAAATTTCAAAACTTACCGCAATAATTTTCTTTGCTAAGTTTTTGGTACCATGCCACACATCCCAAGAATGTTTCATGCCAGGCTCGTTTTTCCCTAAAATTTCAGATATAAAAAATTATCATGTCACAACAGTGGCATTTTGTGTAAGGGGAAATCAACCTTGCTCTTTATTGTTAATTTGAACTTGGACAACAATTGAGGTTGCATTACTTGTTTGTCAATGTCATCACATAAAGATATGTTTGAACTTACTTATATGTGCAGCAATGCTAACATGAGCATCCGTGACAATCTCCACTACATTGATACCCCTCTCTCTAAGGAACCTGAGTGACCTCAGCAAGCCCTCTTTCTCCATGGCATTGCTATTTAGTTGGGTTTCTTTCTTCTCTACAACTTGAATGTCCAGGACATCCCCTGTCTCATAATTTGTGACTACATAAGTACAGTACTGGGCACTGTGTCCTGGACTATCCATCCTTCCATCACCTGAAAATATATACAGTTTTCCATCAAAAATCAATAACACTCATTTGAGGCAAAATATTTATTTGTTATAAATACTTGAGACACTATTTTACCAATTTCTCTTGTCTTATTTTAATTGTTAATACATCAGAGATATCTTCATACCAGCAATAATCACTTCCTTATTTTGGCAAGAGGCAAGGATCTCATCTTGCATTTGTCGAAAATGGTGTTCTACAGCAGGTATGCCATAATCCCTCTGTATAGCATAATAGGTCTTCTCACTAACAAATCCACTGTTCATCCACTGGGACATAAACCGAACTTTCCTGTAATTGTTCCCACTAAACAGAAGACTAGTGGACCAGAAAAAATCCCCAGCCAACATGCCTAGGTTCAACTTGGGTTGAGAGCACCACTGACCACCTTCATGGCCATCTGGGCATGACTGAAAAAAAAAAAGAAATATATATTCAATTTCTTATCAAGATATGCAAATGCCCACCTGAAAATTAATTATAAAAAATGTGTTAAAATTGTTTACATTTTGATCATATGAAAAAATGCTGTACATTAATGTTTCAAATGTGCATCTTAATGTGGTGTGTAAACATATTACAAAATTACATTAGTGTAATACATTTGACCGGTTTTCTGCATGAAAATATGATATATAAAAGAGAAGATTTTAGAAAAACTGTATTAATAATAATGAACATAAGCAGTGTATGTGTGACAAGATTATAGGCCCACTGTTTGAGGATACCAGCACATAGTCATTGATAATAATCTTATTACATCTCACGTTTAATAAAAAATAAAACCTATATCCTACTTAGGGTAATGAGAGACTAAAACCTGTGATACTTCATTTAAATTCCTGAATGTTCTTTAAAATTATTACTTAATGGTAGAAGACTTGGTACAATTTACTAACCCCGTATTACAATGTAGTCACAAAGGTCTTTTACCTGAAATAGTGCCTTAATTTTATATTTATTAATTAAATATCCAGTGAGAGCAAGGGAGACCACCCCTCACCTCTGCAGCTTCAATATAGCTTGTAACTCAGTTGAACTCCCAGTATCAGAAAGACAGAGCACCATCGTTAATAATATCAGAAATACATTTATAAAGATTAACCCAAGAAATATTTTGGTTATAATCATAGATATTCTGAAATAAAGTGAAAAGGACAATGTAACCTACCCACTTCACATATGTTCCTGTGCCAGACTTCTGAAAGGACACCACATACTTTTTGCTGCAAGGGCAAGGTGGCAACAACTCTTCCAATAGCAGTCTAATAGATGATTCATATGTCAGAAAACAACTTTGCCCCACAATTTCTTCAGCTGATGTCACTTTACTGAACAGCTTGCTGCCATCAGGAATAGGGCCTATCTCTACTTCCTCATCTCCAGGTAAAATATCATCATCTCCAGTGACTGTTGGCAGTTTCATCACCTCTTCAATATTGTTGTGTCTGGAATAAATATATACGTTTTATTTATTTTTTTTAAATACCTTTGTCACAAAATAGTATATATAGTAATTTCAAGTCTATTAATGGGAATTCATGTACATTTGCACATTGCATGTGTAATAACTTTGGAATTTTGATATGAAACTAATGAAATATCTCCACACATCCCCCCCCCCCAAAAAAAAAAAGAAAGGTATTAAGTTAAAAATTATAATTATATCAAAACATATAGAGGAGATTGTAAAAAAAATATACGCACTGGAAAGATATGTCAGCTTTGTAATTTGGATAGGTATCATCATCATTATCCTCATTATATTCATCTTCAATTTCTTCATATGTGAGATTAACACTGAAATGAAAAGAAAGTCCAGTTGGCAATGAGGATGTAACTATACTACATATGTATTAAATGACAGGTGGAGTCATACCAGATTTCATAATACTTGACAAATACAAAAGTTAATGAAATAAACTATTTTTTCACAGTTATAACTAAAAAGGAGGTAAACATACCTCATATCATTGGGATCAAACATGGAAACTTTGCTTTCCCTTGCAGCTGCTTCTGGTCCACTACCAGCACTTTCTACACCTGACATGGGTGCACTGAATAAAGGAAATAAAAAAAAAAATTAATATTTTTAGTAAAACACTTCACGTGCTATTGGATATAGCTCAAACTAACTGGTGGTATAAGTCCCATGGCAAAACAGCCATCGGACTTATAAAACTTGTAAAATAGTATCATATTAAAGGCTCCATTACCCATGGATGTCATCAGTCTTCACTGATCATTGTAACTCAATATGTACTCTTCCTGAATACAGTTTCAGAAAAGCTGGTGATTATATGAGTATGTTGGAAACAAAAAGTGACAGTCATTCAGATTGCACCAGAGAGAGTTCTTACAGAGGTGGATCCATCTACACAGACCAATGGTATCTATGACAATGGGGTCAAATAATAACATGCATTACACTTGTTTCTACTGCAAGGTTTACAATGAATGGTGAAATAAACAGCTATTACAGGACTGGCAAGATTTTTTGTGAAAGCATGCGCTCTGGATAAGTAAAGTTTATGTGAAAAAAATAAATTACAAGTAAAACATAGTCTAATGGAAATCAATTACTTAGTTCAGACCAGTATCAGATTGGGAGGACATGAAGATTTCTAATAATGCAGGTCCTCCAGACCGTCAGAGCCTAAAAATTTATCCTGATGGCTGTTAAGTTATCAAACACTTACTCTGACTCTGATTTTGACCCAATGTCACTCAACTGTATAGGGGGCAGTGGTTTTGAGCTGGCTGTGGGGGTACTGGTAGGCCTACTGGTAGATGTCCGCTGTGCATAATACCTGCAGGGTTTTAAAAAATTACCATGACGGCGTGAGTCATTATATCCCCGGCATTCAACAATTCAAAACGTTTATGGCGAATAAAATTTAAATCATGGATGTTTACCTCGCTTACATACTCCAAAATTAATGTGCACACAATCTAAGATTGTAGGCTACTTGTAGTGGGGAGATAGAGTCAAGTAGGACATTACGTAAGAAAGTGAGAATCTAGCCGTTTTGATACAAACCTGCCCACACTTCTTCCCTAAATAAATATACTCAAAACATTCTACGTGCGACACGGGTGCTCTGCCTAAAATGTATCGTGACATTTTCTACAATTCATTTGAGATATCGTACTAACCTGTCCAACAGAATTTTCGCAAGTCGCTCGTGTGTTAGTTTTAGTTCATTTTTTAGCTCAGTCCATCTAGTTGATTGGCTTCCCAGTGAGATCAACGTTCTCTGCTTTTCCCTTTCTCTTTTTCTCTCTTTTTTCACTGGCGTGGGGAGTTTTTTCCTCCCTCTTTTCAATCCACGTGTAGTCGGAGTACCCTCCATATTGGATTACATTAACATCCGGGTCTTCGTCATACCGTAGTAAAAGTGCTAGTAGTATTCAGTCATATGCAAATTGAGGCACGTCCCAGAATTCCACGCGTAGGGGAGTAATGGCGAGAAGTTTAGACGAAAAAAAAATGCTGCGCTTTTTTTTCTTTAAGTGATCTTAAAAACCTATACCTTGACCTTTATTTTCTCAACGGTTCCGTGTGAGACATGCTTCGGGGTTCAGGATCAAATAGGTAAAGTTTCAGAGAAAGGCCTATTTAAGCGTCTACAGCGGAAAGACATCCTTTAAAGTAAAACAAAAATACAGTTTGGAAGTTATGGAACGAACAAAATATAGGGTACATACTAAAAAGCTGATTATACAGTCTTTTGAACTCAACTTGCTGTTTGACTTAAGAAAAGATGTAAATTTATTATTAATAAATTGGCTGAAAAATGAAACACATTCCATGGTTAAAACTGGAAATTTATTTCAGACTAACTGAGACAAATCCAGGGTTTTGCAAGGGTGGTGGTGGGGAGATATACTACATGTAGTAGACAGGTGTTTGCCTCACTTTGAAACTGAAGAAACTAAAGACATTAAATGCAGGAGGCTGAAGATGAGGCTGCCATGAACTCACCAGAAGTTCCTCCACAGTGGTGCTGGCCTTCTCCAGGTTGATCCTCTTGATGGCACATTTCTGGTTCTTTGGTTTACACAGGGCAGCCTGTACCACAGCAGTGGCCCCAGCACCTACAGGAGAACAGAGATCATATGTACCGTGTATATCACTAAACCAGTAAATTAGTACCATTTGTTTATAAATGTCGGGTCATCCGCCATATTTCCAAGGAGAGCCTCATGCAAATATGATGGATTTGTTTAGTTGTATCCATGATATTAATTACCTAGTTACATATTTCGCCCAGCACTCACACAAATGTCAGCATACATAGCTCTTGTTCGCTCCACTTCAGAATATGGTGACATCATATGGGACCCCTACTTACAATCGGACATTAACAAAATGGAAAAAATTCAAAGGAAGGCTGCGGGGTTTATCACTGGGGATGATAAGTCACAGTCTTCAGGTAGAGTTACCTCCACGTTAAAATCACTGGATCTCCCTGTGCTGCAGCAATGGAGGAAGGAACTGGGGCTAGCTTTTCTTTTCAAGGTGGTTGTGGGGTTGGTGTCAGTGATACCCTCTGATACTTATTTAATACCAGCTTCTAACAAACGTCATATAAGGGCCAAATCATTCACTGACTTTGACACTGAAAACATTATAAATAGTGCCAACAACAGTCGCTTACAACACTGCAACATGCCAGTTAGAAAAATCTAGAGCTTCCTTTCTCAGAACAGTCTCCGAGTGGAATGAACTGAGTGATAAACAAGTTAATGCAGAAACTGTGGAAGGCTTTAGATCAGGCCTACACAGGATTAAGTTTCCCATGTGCTCTCTCTTCCCGTCAATCATATACCAGCAGTGGTTTCTTTAGACGTATACTGACAGATACATATACAGAGAGAGAGATGGAGAAAGCGAGAGCAGGAGAGAGATCTCAGTCCTTACTCCTTATTCATGTAAGAACACAGAATATCCATAAAACCACCATAAAACTTCCATAAAGCCACCCTTACTGACAAAGTTCGGTATTTATTTTATTTTTTTACAACCCTCCCCCCTCTTATCAGGTCAAGATAAGATAAATTTGGCGCTGGTCACCTTGTGTAACCTAAGTGACAAAAAAGACATTTTCTTTTACATACACGCATGTCAGGGACCCAGTGTCGGACACTCCGGTGTTGTGTGGCTGTACAAGCCAACTCTGTGTGCTTACAACTTGTGTAGCCAGAAATGACCAAGGAATGCCGGTAAAAGTGCAATTTGCGGCAAGCAAAACTGCAACAAGAATATCCCTTAAAATGAAAGTCTTAATTCACAAAGATCGATACTTATGTCTGCTGTTCATGTTACCCAATCTACGTACCAATCACGTCCTGTAAATCATATTCTTCCTTATTATTGGGCCACACTATCCCTTCCATTTTGGAAGACTAGCTCTTTTTGGATCGGAGTCTTGAAATCAAGAGCTGGGCGCCTCGATGTGAAAAGGGTGAACAGGAAGGTTGGCATAAAGAACCGCATATTTTGAGTCTGACTGTTCTTTAAATTTATCTTCAGTTTTATTGCCAAAAAGTCGGTCTTATATTAAAAGAATTATTTAAGAACGCTTTTAATAAAAAATTCACAATTGGTCACACGATTTTATGAAAAATCCATATTGATCAATGAGTGGACGGATTTTTATGATTTTGTGATATCAGTGACTGGATGGTGGTCAAAGCTGAGTATCAACATTTAATTCATTGGTCTTTCACAAGCACATCTGTTTTAAATATGCCATGATGCAGTCGGATGGGAGAAGAAAGAAATACCGACTATTGCAGTTTTTGTTAATTAAGTTGCTTTTACTGTCTCTATGTAGTATACCCCCCCACCCTGTAACTTTCTGTAACTTTCACTTTTCAAACAGTTTTTTACATTTTCTTGTTCATCTATGTCAAAGCTGTTGAAATAAAATGCTTTTGTAATTACATGTGGACTTTTTATTTGTTTTAATCACGTTTAATCCAGCCCATTGAAACACAATGTTAGAATCTTCAATTTACACCCGCAGTCAATAACTTGCCGCGTTTTCGTTTGCTAACTCTTAAGTAATTTTATGTGAACAAGTAGCTCATAATAATTTCACAGAGGAAGTCCAAGTATACAATGTATCAATCCTATGTTCACATAAAATAAGGTAGAGTTAGCCAACGAAAACGCGGCAAGTTATTGACTGCGGGTACATTGTAAATTTTCACATTGTATTTCAATGGGGTGGATTAAACGTGATTAAAACTAATAAAAAGACCACAGGTAATTACAAAAACATTTTATTTCAACAGTTTTGACATAGGTGAAAAAGACAATGTAAAAAAATGTTTGAAAAATTAAAGTTTCAAGAAGTTACAGGGTGGGGGGTATACTACAAAAGTACCGAATTGGGTACAATTCTCCTCTCTTTATTTCATGTTGAACGTAGCATTTGAAAAATGAAAAACAGCAGAAAACAAACAAAAAATTATAGGATGGTCCTACCCCATTGGAGATTTCCGTTAGGGGAAGTACACGTGTTAAAAATAGAAGTTTTTGAAACGCGAGGTCTTGTTTAGTTTTTGTGTGCCCAATTAATATAAAATTTTGAAACTTTATTAAAGATGAGTAATCCATCATCATCATCATTACACTACATCATTACATGATAACGTTTATCATTACATAACGTTTATTATTTCATTTTCTTGTAAATGTTTAAAGTGTGTGCTGTATTGTTTTGTATTTCAGAAAAAATTTCCACCTGAATGTGAGGAAACCTCCCATAGGCAAAGCAGGGGGGATCCAGGATTATTTGATGGGGGGGTCGACCCCTCCCCCCCTGTTATGTTATTATTTAAATTACCATGTTCAATCAAAATTGAAGGAAAAAACACTGCTAATGGCACCCTTTTATAACATTTTGGTAATAATTAAGTATAAATTTTTCATAACAAGTTGTTTTTTTCCTGATTTACCGAATGTCTTTTTCGCTTTCACTGTCTTTTAGTCAAGGATTTTAATTGCAACGAGTTTTCAGCGCATTAAAATGATTTAAAAGTCGCCAAACCTTTCCTTTTATCCATCTTCTACGAAGACTACATAATAATAAAATGAAATAACCATAAAAGTAAAGCACATGTGTTCCACGGTAAAAAGATCCGCTTTTTCAGAAAAAGGACCCCCACCCCTTAAAATTGCTGGTTACAGGCCTGGATAACACGATGCCGCTATGTGCAGCTTTACAGTTACTCTCAGGGGTAAATTTCAATCATTTAAAGAAACCGCTGTTTATAAAAAATGAATAATGAAATGCTTGCGCGTCCTTAGCGGTCTATTTATTTAACTACATGGAGTTCATGGAAGTGTTATTTGATTGCACCCTTCCTCCTCTTCACATTGTGCCAACAGCTGAGCCGCAAATACAGCGACAATGTGCTGGCGATTTGTACTAAGTCGTCCACACTTTACTGCAGTGAAATAATCTAACCAAGGTATTCACAAAAGCAAGATGATGGGGATGTGTGCCTTACATAACAAGATCATGAGAGCTTTTTACAGTAACATTTTTTACTAATAATCAACTCGGGGACATGTCTAACTTTCAGTATAGCAAAAAAATTATTACAAAACTCAAATAATATCTATTTTCAACTACATCAGGGATTTTGATGAACATGAATTAGTAGCTTTAATTGGAAAATGTGTAGATTTTGCAAGTAAATCAAATTGTCCAAATTTCACAAATGAAACAAGAAGTTATCCCTTTTTCTCCCACTCAAAATCACTTTTTTCTCTTTCGCTGGGCACACTTACTGTTCGAGAGCAATAGTGATCATATCGGAAATGATTGACGTTTGTTTATATAACCCGTCAATCAAGCTGTTATTACTTGACAGCAACTGTCAAAACTAATTAACTTTGATTGGCACCTTGTCAATCAAAGGATGTAGGAAGCTGGAATTTTACGTGTTCGACGACTATAGTGATCCGCTGTGTAATGATTGTGATTGACGTTTGTTTATAAAACTGCCAATCAAAGTCGTGTGCACTTGACAGCTTCCATCAAACTGAATGAATTGGATAATTGGCTGTCAATCATAAAAGATATTATAACCTAAGGGCAAAAACGAATATATTTGTAGCTCTCTAGGTAAACCTCTCAATAAATTCACGATGTCATAGAAATCGGCCGCGATAGATAAACTTCCCAGTACGTCGGCGTGTAGATTCACTAACTCGTACCTAGAAGCCCTTGTACCGATACCTCCACGTGCTGACATGTCAATGAAAGTATCAAGTTTACCGATCCGATTTTTTTTTTTTTTTTTTTTTTTTTTTTTTTTTTTTTTTTTGCAATTTTACAGTAAAACTAGTGGCCCTTCTCCAATGATGCCGAAACCCCGTAAATCAATTGAAATTATTACTTTCATACCCTGTACATTCACACCCAATATTACATGTGCGGTATATTGTTACTACTATTACACACGAGCGCTTGATAAAACTTCTGCTTAGATGCCGATATTAGTGTCTAGTAATTTAGTAAGTGCTTGTCTTATTCAGTTCATAGATATTGTTAGATCCGCCGTTGATATTCAATATCTTGGGTTTCACCGTAAAATGTAGAAATTTTAATTTTACGTATATATATATATATATATATATATATATATATATATATATATTTTTTTTTTTTTTTTTTTTTTTTTTACCTTCTATGTCCATTCCTTGTCTCATCTACCACATTCCTATGTCTTTAGTGGAAAGCGTCGCAATCAGGGTCACCTCCAGTCAACTTCTCGTCTTGCTAAATGAGACATCACCTGGTAAGGAAATCGGCAGTGTAACGTCTCTAAAACGCTCAAGTAAAATGTTTGCTTAAAAGACTTTTTAAAACACATTGATGTGACGGTAGACCGTTACCAAGACATTCTTCAGACTGTTTGGAATTCTTTATTAAGGCGACTGAAAAAAGTGCCGCAATTTTGTCGGTAACCTCTTGTATCAGGCACGCCCGGGCAATTGACCTTTATAAAAAAGCGTTGTTCAGACGTTTGAGAAAATCCATTAAGAGACGCCACTCGCTCTTTATCTACCTGTATTACATGTACCACGCAGCAGAGAGATACATCTAATGTTTACTATTGCGACGCGAGGGTAGATGTACATGTTATCATAATTAATTTTAAATATAACTGATTTATTTATTTATTTATTTTTATTCATTAAAATGCACATTGAATTAAGATACATACCAATGCACTTGACTGGTATATAATATAAAATTCCTAAAAATTATGACGCTTAAATCATACAAACTAAATTTGAAATTTGTAAAACGTAATTTTCTTTCCCACTAAAACATGAATATCAAACACTTTTGAAGCTTAATATTCCTGGTTAAAAACTAAATAAAGAAAAAGGGCCCATCATCAAACTAGCTCTAAATGTAATCTTTAGCTAGGTCGGTCACAGGGGTGACATCAAAGACAATCTCTCTGCGGTCACCGTGTACTTCAAGGTGACATCAACGGTGGAGCCCGGTACAGTAGCTTCATAGGGTCCTCCTCTTCCCTTCCAGAATAAAAATCTAGGAATAACATAATATAACAAGGGGAATTAGGCAAAACCAAGCAATTTTTAAAAAATTATCTTTGTCTGTTTTAAAAAGAAAAAAGAATGGAAAAAAATCCCTACGCCTGGGTGTCGTAAGTGGCCCGGCCACTACTGTCCAGACTAGCCCGCATTTTTGAGGTTGATATTTTGCCAGTGGTCCCTCGACTCGAGTACTTAGACTTTCTATGAGCCCGTACGTGTGTTTGCTAGTCCTCACTCAGGGGCGGATTTAGGCCGTCTTCTGGGTCTTCCGGAAGACGGTCAGATTTTCAGGTTTACATTGACGGGAATCTATTTTTTTCTGTCGGAAGACGGTCAAAAATAAAGGGTGAATCAATAAAGATAATTCAGAAGTCTGTCACAAAATATCTCTGGATCCGCCCCTGTCACTGATAGACTTGGTGGCGCAGTGGTTAATCTCAGTTCTGAATCGGTGACTTGGGGTTGATGCTCACAGAGAGCATTATTTAGGCTGTCCAGTAAGTAGCCAAGTGTGTGTGTGTGTGTGTGTGATTGTGTCAAACTGAACGAGGAATGTCGATATCCACAGATGACTCTTTCGTAATTATTCCACCATTCGACATAAGCAATGGCCGTTTTACTGCTAGTGGGTATTTTACTAAGTTTAATATTAGCTGAAGATTTGTCAGTTTACATACATGCTTGCACCCGATCTACCTATTGTATACTGTATATACATGTATAAAATTCTTAGGGCTCAGTCCCAATGAAAACACCTACTGACGTTGAGTAGAATACGGAAGCTGTTGATAAAATGAGTCCGTTGGGAACAAGAAGAAACGTGTTAATCGGTTTGTACAGCTTAAAAATCTAATTGCATTCAGCGAGAGTCTCCCTGGAGTTGGATAGATCTAGGTAGAACAATAGTTTCATTGGGAATGAGCCCTTGGATGGCTCTACTGGGTGTTTTTGTTACCCCCCGAAAGCCAATGTTTATTGTAAAACGTTCATATTAATTAGTGTGATCCGTGACTCGTGAATGCGACCTTTTATTTTTCATCATTCGTGTAACAAGACATTATATGCGGTGAGTTTTGGTTTGCAACTCGTGTTATCTGCATTTTCAATGAGATGTGGACAAGTTTGTAACAAGTTAGGGTCGTCATTTTCGACAAGCTACTGGTGGGTTACACTCACTCTCCCGTAAAGCAAATTAAACATTTGCTTTGTTTTCGTTTTTCTGATGTCAAGCAAGAAGGAGTTTTAAAATTATGTAAAACTAGTCGAAATGACAGGAGAAAACGAACCCAAGGACGCTCAGGATACGTGTACATGCGTTTAGGACCGGACCACAAGGTAGTTGTCTTCAAAAAAGCAAGTGCATGCCATGCTGTTTGATATAAGAATAAGGTCGTATATAGAGTTTTTATTTTGATCAAAAATGAATCCTATACAATGACCGCGTTTCTCTCACGGTCCCGTCCGTCGAACATGTCTCTCAAAGTGTGACCCCAAGCCTTATAATTATACTTTAGGAAGTCGACGTTTTTCAAATTTGAGCCGCACATTTGTGATTAGTTAAAATACTTACTTTATCAAAATAATACGATTCAGGGCTGGACCCTGAGGACGTGTGTTTTCAAAAGCACCCCTTGCTGCAGGAACAAAATAATAAAGTATATACAGTTTAATTTCAAAGGTTTCATGTGGGATCCATAGATATCTTTATGATGGGGATTCCAGTGAACAGACAGTTGTAAGGAAGTAATTACCAATCGGTTGAAGTGTCTCGTCTCATTGCGTGAAGTTAAGAAAAACCTGTCAGTGTGGAAAAAATCTGCTCAGTTAAAAATTATTGATATGGTTCATGGTCGAGAATAAAGTTTGGTTATCGCTGTTAGTTTTCTGGCAGAGTTCATATTGCAATTCCTCCAGCATCTTCGTCGGTCACCGTTTTCCGGTCCAATTTTCCTGGTCAATATCAGGATTGCTGTTATTTTCCCACTTTTCAGAATAAAAAGATTAAAATTGTGCTTCATGATGCCAATTGGGCCAATGTAAGAAGGATGTGATAAGAGGCGAGGCAATTAAGGACGCGTCAATAACATACATGTAAATCGATTTTCATGGTTTTTGTTTTATTAGACACTATTGAATACGATATTTTTGTTTATTTTTTATGTATATGATATACTTATTATTTGATATATTGTATATTTACTGTTATATATTCTTTTAAATTCTACGTATAATATTTATTTATTTATTTCTTCATTTATTTATTTATTTATTTACTATTTTTAATGAATGTGGCCAGTAATATACACTTAATAGCCGCAGTGTGTAATGAATTTAAGTTATTCAACACGTGTTTCTATACCAGCATCCATGACAACACCCGAGACATCTATTCAAAGGAGAAAACAATTCAAAATTGAGTCTGGGAAATGTAATTTTCGAGAAAGAGGCTATATACAGTGGATGTCTGTGAGTGTTTATTGGTATTTGTGTGTGTCGTGTTGCATTGTTCTTAATGGATTTAAATGCTCATGAAACTAAAACAATTAAATCTGAACAATCTGCTTTGTCTGCGACTGCAGCAAAGGATGTTTGTCCTCCAGATGGCGCTATAATTTTGGATTTTTATATATCTTGAGAATTGTGTTCCTAAGCACTTTTTATGTTAAGTCTACAGAGCATTTTAAATGGATTTTAGACTTATAATAAGCATATCATTTTAATATATTAAAGAATATATTATAGTAGTCTGCTGGTCAAACATGTCAAAAACTGTTCAGTGGACCACGGACAGCCAGTGACCTACATAATGGCGTGACATTTTGGGGAGGGTAAGGGTCTGGGATTTTGTTCTTCTTGTATATGTGAAAATATTTTAAACAATAATGGGTCCTGTTTATTTTTAGTTTGATTAATACTAAATGGTGTTCTTCGCGTTTCAGTTATTGATCAGTACTGAAAAGAAAAAAAAAACTTCATCCTGCCCCCCTCCCCCATGAAACTAATGGACCGTACAATCAAGAAAGAGATGTCACTTCTTCAGTTCTGAGTGACCAGGGAGTGGATATGAAGCTGCCAAGAAACTAAGTATATGGATATTTAAATTTCAACCGATTCAGAGCATCATTTTATGGAATTTAATTTTAGCATTTCATAATGACTTATTTGTGACTCATTTTAGAAAAGTATTTGGACACGTGCATGCTTTTAAGTGGTTAGGCCATTCTCCAATATTTTCCCCACGTAAAATTTCGCTTCCACCATAATTTCATCTATGCTTGTCCATAGAATTGAAAAATACAGTTTTGCTTTTCCGATAACTATATAAAACTTGTATAGTTTGTAGAAAATAATGACAGTCAATATTTGTATTTGAGAAATAATCAAGAAGGGGAAAATACTGTGGAGTGGCCCTTGAAAAACCCTAGTTATTGTGCCCTGTTTGTCACTGTATTCAGTGTCCTCATAGAGACGAAAGTTTAGCATATCAACATTATTATACTCATACTCGGTATACAGGCAAGTGTTGGGGCTCTTGTATCTCAAAACTGCCAGATCGCTTTAGACGGTAACACTTGCAATAATAGCTTTTCGTCTTGACGTAAGTAGGTCAATGTGGTGCCACGCTTGTAAAACGAGAGAAAAAGTAGCGATATTACGCACAGTTTTTAGTGTTAACAAGTTTGAATGACATTTAAATTTAAAGATCGAGACAATTGCTTAATTCATTGACTGGAATGAATAATGCCCCTTGGGCATTTTGAAGATAAGGAAGGTTTCTGTTGAAAATCGGCATGACCGGATAATTTTTACGAAAGTTGCTGTATTTTATTTATTTTATATTTTTCTAAGTGTCAAGTCTGGTGTGAATATGTATGCATGTACAGTACGAAACGTTTTATTCTTATATATAACTAAAATTTGTAACATTCATTTGCTGAACAAATCTCAGAGTTGGGTTAAGATGAAGAGGCCAATTATGTAGTTGAAAGTTATTTCTTGTAAATTTTGCTGTTTTCTTACCAGCATCTTCCATTTCATCAACCAGATGATGCCGAACATTAGTAAAATGTTTATATTCTTGCATTTAGAAAAATGAATATTATAACAGTTGCATACCATTTGTAACAAGATTTCCTTATTTGGAAATAGATGAAGGGAATATTATGATCTGTCCCTCGGATTTTTACCCAGATTTCATACCTGTACATGTTGCATATGTTTTTATAATATGTAAATAGAGAGAGAGAGAGAGTGAGATAGACTATTCGGATATTTTGTAGATATTGAAATACTTAGTTTAGTATCAATAAGATCAACCATAAGACAAGTAGTCGAGTTCATAGTTTATTAATCAAATCGAATACGGAAAAGTTGGTGTCTTTTACATTTTCAAATAAAGCAGATATCAATTATTTTGTTCAACATAGTCAACGCTTGTAATGATGAACATATTCTGAAAAGACAATGTAGTTCAACAGGAAGATGTTTTAGAAATACATGAATACATAATGTAAATATGTTTTGTTCTCAATAAAAAACTTCTCAAATATATGCAAAATGTCTTTGTATTTTCATTTGTAACTACACGACTCAGCGGTAAAGTCCGAGTTTGGGGGTTCGATTCCTGGCTAAGGTACTTGGAAATAAGGAAGAGGGGCTTATAATTTGTTTTTCTTTTGGTTACTATAAGAAGAAAGTCTACCCGGGGAGGGTGGGTGGGAACAGTTAGAGGAGTAGGTAACGCGCTTGCCTCTGAGACAGAAGGTCGCCAGTTCGAAACCTGGCATTCCTGGGTCCCAGCAAATTACCTTTTGCAAAATCAAATAAGCACCTTGGATAACTACAAGAGGACCATACGATTTATTAATAACCAAATCGAGTCGATAGCTCACTCGGTAAGACGACAGGCTAATGGGCTATACGCCAAGCACGACTATGTGGAAAGCAGAAAGCCATGGGTTCGAATTAAGCTGAAGGTAACGACAATAATAAACACCACATTGACTTTTTGCATAATTTGAAAAGTAAATAAACGTTATTAAAATTTTACATCTTACACAGGATTTCAAAAAACTGAAAATCGTATTTTTTATCTATACAAATAGCCGCACCCGATACAACATAGCATTACAAATTTTAATTTAAAAAAATACAAATCGAGCTTAAAACAACTACCACTATTTCCAACTAAAACACATAGGTGATTCTATGCATTTTGAAATTAGCTGCTCAAACGACTAATTCTTTTGATTTTTTTTTCTTGAAAAATGTTACGGTGCACATAATACTAAGAAGAACATAAAATTCCCAGGGTTTTACCCAGAAATAATAAATAAATGAGAAGATTGACCGTGTAATACAGTAAACTTCTGTTCAAAAGTGACACCAGTGTAATTGTCTTATAAATGATTGCAAATTTCACGGAGGAACATTTTATCCAAATGCAGTGGCATCTACGATATCAAAAATTCAAAATGCATAGGATCTCTTCTACGTACTACCTCCACAAGCACGCATGCACTCAGGACTACACACCTTATTCCATGTCGTCATGCTGATTATCGCACGCAACACCTTAAAAATTAATTTTGTTAAGATTAGTGGCCCTTTGTATATGATAATTGTATATGTAGCTCGTATGTTGCGGCATTTTCTATCCTTCGCATCAAATCATAAAAAAACGTGGTTGCAGTGAATGGCACATTTTTAGTTAACACTAGTTTGTCGTGCGAAACAAAGGCAGCATAAAGACATGATCGGTTTACAACCTAATCCCAGTTATAGCCATTTTTAAGAATTATATGCAACACAGTGAAAAGTTTACACAAAGATCCCTTTTCTCAAAATAAGTTAAATCATTCATTCAGCAAATTCTCATAAACTCGACTCTGGTCTCCAGTGTTATGTGATCAAGCAACAGCAAAAACAACCCAACAGGACTGATATCTAATTAGGACTTTTGATCTAAATCACCCCTTGAACCCTACCAAAAACAAGGACATGTTTATGTATTTTTTAATTTGTGTTATTTTTATTATTATCATCATTACTTTTTCAAAATTTCCTGTTGAATTGTTTTTTTTTTTTTATTATTTGCTGAAGAGGACTGAAAAAGATGACCGTCTACAAAGCTTCATTTTGATAATTAGGAAAACTCATTACTCTTTGCCACAGCTTATGTGCTAATCAAAATATGTCATCATAATAATACCTTCTATGATTTACTTATTTCTTGGTGAAGATCTATAAATTTTCTTTATGATATTGACTAAGTCTTGAATGACACACAAATCGACACTATGCTGGGAATTTTGGTAGTCCAATCAGAAAAGTTTTTCTCATCAAATATACTCGTATCTCCTCGCTGTAATACATGTAGCAAATGTATATTAATTTCGAAAAAAATCTATCCTACCCTTTAGTTTCATAGCGCAAAAGCAACAGTTTGTCCCCTTCCAGCACTGACAATATTGGTCTGTCACTGGGTAGACACACACCGTCAATACACCGAGAACCAAAGTCAGTTTATTCTTAGCTAGTATCACACCGCATATTCACAATTTTATTAAGATTCCAATACGTGTGGGCAAATTGAAATAACGTGAGCACATCTGCAACTTCATAATCCTGTAATTTCAGAAGTGTTATTATTTGTTATAATACAGTGTTTTCAATAAATTGTAGATTTACATCTTGTTCTCGTCTTCAACTGAACACAGTATGTCTAGAGAGCTTCCTGTATGTATTTAAGTGATGGAGTTGCGACGCATTTTCCTTCCAAAAGTTAACTTTATTAAAATTTCTTTTTTATATTTAGATAAACAGGCAATTTTTTTCAAGAGAACTTCGTCTTATTACATATTTGTCCACACGTTTAATATTTTACAACCGAACAGAAAGCCGGTCGTACTTGCACAGTGCTCTGCAATGGCTTACTGATAATTTTATGGCAATCACTTGATCGTTTTTGATAATTTTGTAACGATCAGTTAATCATATTGTTTCCATTCATCTCTTAACCAAGGCCAGATTTTATCGACATTAATTTTGTTTAAGAGCTATTCCGAAAGTGCCGTTTCAGGTTCAGGTTTGAGAACTGATGAAGAGAGAGCACTGTACTGCGACTAAGAAGCACGCGCACACACACACACACACACACACACACACAGTACTACAGAGGCGGATCCAGGATTATTTGAAGGGGGGTGCGAAGGCGAATATTTAGTATGTTAGAAGTCAAACGGTGCCATTCGGCAGGGTTTTGAACTATGATTCAGCTAGTATAAATTTTAATTTCAAGAGGGGACCACTGGTGTGATTTTTTTCAGAAATCGAAGGGGGGGGGGGGGACCCCTGACACCCCCTAAATCCGCCACTGTATTAAACCAGCAATATTCTGGTTTGGCGCTTGGACTTAGTCCGTGAATAAAACGCTCGTTAAGTTCGATTCTTGGGCTGATACACATATTGGTACAAAATATTATTACCCAAAGCAAATATTACATTTCATAACAAACGGCAACCCTGCAAATTAACTAGAAGACGAACTTCGCGGGCGAGACAATCTTGACAAGGGAGCCGGCGCTGGCCACTTAAATCTGATGTCTTTGATGGAAGACCCATCCAGGCACCCAGTAAGCGGTAGTTAGGAGTCACTGAAAATAAACAGAGAAATTCATATTAAAGTGACGATGCCTAAGGGTTTGATATAGTAATAAACATATAATCGTTACAAAAATACTATTTAATTTATACACGACAATATAGTAGACTTCAGGTAGATTTATTAGGCTATAAGGCGTATCCCTCCATGAGGAATATCGTGATGATGGCAAAGGTGCCCACACGTAACATTTTACACTTAAACCGCCGTGCCCTGTATACCAGGAGAGTTACAAAGTTACCAGTCCTCGGATTACGCAAAGGTTTAGGGCAAAAATCTGATAAAAGAAAACGTCTGAGTGATAGAAGTAAATTTCGATAGGTATTTGACAGAAGGGTCCGGTTGGCTGACTAGGATAATTCAACTGTAATTTGTTTCAGTGTGCAGGGACGTAGAGTTTTGTATCGTTTCGTTCGTAATGCTGTTAATTCCTGGAGGAGAAGGTTTACCTCCTAAGCTAGGGAAGGGCTACGCGCCTGCTGCACCCCCCCCCCCCCCCCAGGTACATGAAAACGCGTTACTACCCTCTTCCAGGGCCACAGATTGATATTTCATTACATATTCACATATAAATCTTTAGTTAAATGATAGGATTTTTCAACGCAATAGGTAGTATGATAAACTTTGATCTTCTTTATATTCCAATGCACTTACATAGATAATTCCGTTTTCGGAGTGCTAGCGAATTTAGGCCATCTTTTTAAATCAAATTCTTTACGCAAATATTTTAATACAGATTAGAAGATTATGGGGCGGATTGTAAATGTAATCATGAACATTTAAGTTAATAAAGGAACCTGATAGTACCAACAAAATATATATATCACGGCTAGTTCTACAGAGAAATTTTGTTTGTTTTCGGTTTACTGTAAATCTGAGTATACACACAATGGACAATAAAAGTGTCACCCCTTGAATCAGAGTAATCAAAATAGGTAGATCTTGAGTAGTTATAATGCCTGGTCTACTTATAATGTGACTAATGAGTATAAAACTGCTGTACCATGGAATTGTATTGTTGGTCTTTTTGTGAAATTTGATATTAATAAAATGATACCAGGAGCAAATCATCCCACAGTCATTTATCTCCCCCAAAGTATTGGTCCATTAGGGGTGACACTTCTATTGTCCAGTGTGTGTATTTTACTCTAAAAAATCGCTGTCGTGAATAATGAAAAGGGTGCCATTAAGGAGGTATGGATGTAGTTACCTGTCCAGTCGTGTTTAAGACGGATTTACGCGTTCAGAACTTTGGACAGCAGGAATAAACCATTCACTTTATTTTCAAATTCGCTCCCTCTGGAAAAGTAACAGAAAATAATTCATTGAAATTTCAAGCTCATTTTGGACCTCAAAAGCATTCACGCCAGTAAAATGTAGCCAATGGCACGCTATGCCTTATGTGGGAAATGCACCAATTTGGGGAAACATTTCGTCAACGCAAAATACACAGAGTTATCTTATATCGTCAACACAGTACTTACATGTGTATGTACAACAAACTGCTGCAGTTTTCATTGCCAAAATCTCGTTCTTCATACAGAAATTGTAGCAGTGCGTCATGAGGCTACTTTTTTCTCCATCTTCCCCTGACCTTGGTCCTTTCTGAACACCTCTCACCAAAATGCTCACCTGGATTACATAATAATAATAAACGGTTTACCACCTTCCGCACGGAAGCCTCGATTTAGTCTTTGTTATTGATAAAACACAGTCATGGGTACCTATTCCGGCAAGAGATTCCTGTTTGCTGAAAGTGCAATGGCAAAAATCCTATTTTAGTAATCTTGATACTTGCTGTCAGGGGATCAGGCAGAGCAATCAGATTTTATAGGTCGAATGAATGAACAAACACGCGGGATTGTGGTAGAGAAGACAGGACGCGAATTTTACCCAAACCCCAACAAACCATCTTGTCATGACTGTAAATTCCTAAGACAGATCTTCATTCCCAATGAATGAGGTTATTATTATTATTATTATTATTATTATTATTATTATTATTATTATTATTGACACAACGCAGTTACAACATAGCGTCGTATACTGCTCAAGCACTAAGATATCACATTCGGTTAATGACGCCCCTCAAGTGTCTTGTCATTTTCATTAAAGTCATTTATACGCTTACTCATATCAAGGAGTTATTGTAACTCCTTGCTTATATATGATCCCACATGTGCTTAGCTTTAGGTCTGTAGGAAAAATCTTAATTATTGTAATATTCAAACAAGTTACTTCATGTATTAGACTACTGAAAGAGTGGCAAACTACAAAAATATCGTCGTCATAAAAACTTCGCACTTTGAATTTGATCATATAATTATTAATAAAATACATTAATTAGAGGTCCCGTTTATTGTCAGATGCGTAGTGAGAAGATAACCGTTCATATACCATAGGAGAATTTTAGTGTAGGACTATAATCAAAGCGAATCGCATTTCTTTTATATGAATATTTACTTAAAATGATTAACGTGAAGAGAATAAGTACTACTTGTAGAGAAGATAAACAAGTTTGGCTTTGTAAGT
Source organism: Lingula anatina (assembly GCF_051362555.1). Lineage (NCBI taxonomy): Eukaryota > Metazoa > Brachiopoda > Lingulata > Lingulida > Lingulidae > Lingula > Lingula anatina. The sequence continues at coordinate 20,089,265 of NC_141771.1, read as the reverse complement.
AATGTGCTTTTTTACAGATCTAAGAACCCGAAACTAAAATACTTGCTTGGGCTGAATACATTCTGAACCTTTACTATTTTTCTTTCGTAGTTTATTCACCAAACGAAAGTGGAACATGATCGGAATGTCTCTAAATTCTTAAAGTTATAAACCTGTGACAAAGAATTAAGCGAATGAACAAATATCATTTGTTTAATGTCATACTTTTAGCCAGTATCTTGGCAATAACTTCGAAAATTTCAATCCATGCCTGAAGGTTAGCTTAAAGGTATCAACTGCTCTTTAGGCCCACCTTACAGAGAGCTGTACTCATATTGTAGGGTCCAAGGAATTGCAGAAACACCATTTCTACCCTAGAGATTTTGATAAAAATTGTAAGACGTAATCTGCAGACCATATGAGTAATAAATATGAAAAGGTATTACGGGGAGGGGGGTGGGAGTGGGGATAATCCGGCGCGTTTTCGAGGCGGTTGCGTACCGAAAAAAGCCACATTTATTACACTGCGTTATATGGGGATGTTGCCAAAACACCACTAAAATGACAATAAAGCAAGGGTTTAAAAGCGACCTAACGTGAATATGTTCTTAGTAGAAGTTAAAGAAATTTATTATATATATATATATATATATATCATGTCCAGCTTTTGTATTCTGAGAGATTGACAAATAGGGCTTGACAGTAGGGCTATTACATAGGAGGCACTTAAACGGAGACCCTGCAATGGCTATGGCCAATCAATTTTAATTAGTTATTAATTATTATTTATTTTTTTTAACATAACATATTTACAACGTGTGGGGTACTCATTTAGGCACTGTAGGAAGCTTCTTTCTTTATAATAATAATAATAAAAATAAAAAAAACAGTGCTAGAATAATCCAGAAAAACAGCATTATTTTCTTTATTGCATTTTTAATCACAATCTCAATTTGTATTTGTATAGTCCTGCCCAGTACAATGTTATGTACGGCCTATTTACTATGTTAAATGATTTAAGTTTTTATTTTTGATTAGTAATGATAACATGTTTAATTTCGTTGCCAAGACCTGCAGCCGATTTTTAGAAATAATGAGAGATTTTATCTATAAATAATACTTAAGGGTATATTTTACGTGATATCCAGTCTCTCAGAGTTCTATAAAAAACTACAATGTTTTACTGCTTTGAATTTTGTACTTCTTTTTATATGGTTGAGACCAATATAAAATATCTTGAAAAAAATATCATATAAATACAACAACAACTCTTCTGGCCAACCATAATTATTTATTACATACAACTTATACAGTGTCAGCACATGTTCAATATATATCCTTCATGTTATGTATAAAACAGTTCATTTAACACTGGCAGTATTCTTTATAACTAAACCATGAGTAAACTTGGATAAAACTAATACAGCTTACACCAGACACTAAAAACGGCACATTACAGGTACAATGTGTCAGCACACTTTCCAAGAGCAAAACGTTACATAAAACTTATTTAGCTTAAATAATATTGTATAAAGTAAAAAATAAAAAAAAGAAAAGAGATATCTACCGCAAGTTTTACATTATGAAAGCAAATGGTTCTGTAGTTTGTTAAGTTAGGGTGGACATTACAGGTGTGTTAAACAGTAATGGCATAGACAGACAAAGTGACCAGAATATATAGACAAATATACCACCTGTATGTGAACATACTGGCACATTAAACAAATCATTTTAAAGAGACAGTTTCAATGTCATCCAGGTACGAAAAATGACACACATTTTAAAATGTTTTAAAAAATCAGAAATTTTCACCCCAATAACAGGTATGGCTTGTATCAAAAGGTTTTATCATTGTTCCCAAAGTTTAGGTTCTCTGAGCAATCAGGAATTCACACCAATGTTACAGCACACTTTCAATATTTTAAATAACACAAAAGTCAATTCAACAATTACAATATTCTAAAAGAGTAAACAGGGTACTCTGGAAAAAAAACAATATAACTGACAACATTGAAAATTACATTGAAAAAACTGAAAAATCTCATATGACTTAAAATAGTTAAACGTTAATAATTTTGTCAAATCTGGTCCAATATTTTTGAAATTTGTACAAATGATGCTTAACAACAATAAAAATCTGTAATAAGCTGATCAGTTGACTGTATCTAATGAAAAGTGTTTTAAGGACAATATATTTGTGAAAACTAAAAATTACATTGAAAAGACTGGGAAATTGCAGGACTTAAAATAGTTAAACGTTAGTAATTTTGTCAAAACTAGTCCAATATTTCTGAAATTTGTGCAAATAAAGCTTAATAACAATAAAAATCTGTGATATGCTGATCAGCTGCCTGTGACTAATTAAAAGTGTTTTTTTAGAACAATATATTTGGGAAAACTAAAAATTACATTGAAAAGACTGGCAAATTGCAGGCCTTAAAATACTTAAATGTTAATAATTTTGTCAAATCTTGTCCAATGTTTCTCAAATTTGTACAAATGATGCTTAACAACAATAAAAATCTGTGATTAGCTCATCAGTTGAGTGTATTTAATGAGCAGTGTCTTTGAGGACAATATATTTCGGACAACTAAAAAATTACATTGAAAAGATTGGTAAATCGCAGGACTTAAAATAGTTAAATGCTAATTATTTTGTCAAAAAAGGTCCAATATATCTGAAATTTGTACAAATGATGCTTAACAATAATAAAAATCTGTGATAAGCTGATCAGTTGACTGTATCTAAGGAAAAGTTTTTTTTTAGGACAATATATTTCGAACAACTATAAAATTACATTGAAAAGACTGGGAAATCGGAGGACTTAAAATAGTTAAATGCTAATAACTTTGTCAAAAATGTTCCAATATTTCTGAAATTGCACAAATGATGCCTAATAACAATAAAAATCTGTGATAAGCTGATAAATTGACTGTGACTAATGAAAAGTATTGTCTTCGGATGATAAACTAAAAAATTAATCATTAAAATTGATCATCAGAAGAGTGAGAATTAACCAAAACAAATATTTCAAAATTGCAATGTATTATTTACTCTGAAAGAAAACAGCAAATGTGATGATTTGAGGTTGTTTGTGTAGGAAGTTGCAAGTTACCTAAACCGTCATCTGGAGAACAATATATACCCATAAATGACTTCTCCTTACTACCAATGCCAGATGCAGATTACTCCTTACAATGGGATTCTGAAAGGGGTTGTTGTTATCACAATATCTAACAATGTCCCAAATCCTGCCAAATGTAGTGCACTGTACACATGGATGAGATATAGTGCTCCTCTTGGTCTTGTCTTTCACTGCCTGTTTTATCATGGTAAGGGTACTCTGGAAAAAGAACAATATAACTGAAAGAACTGAAAATTACATTGAAAAGACTGGCAAATTCAATGACTTAAAATAGTTAAACGTTAATAATTTTGTCAAATCTGGTCTAATATTTCTGAAATTTGTACAAAAGATGCTTAACAACAATAAAAATCTGTGATAATCTGATCAAATGACTGTATCTAATGAAAAGTGTTTTAAGGACAATATATTTGGGAAAACTAAAAATTACATTGAAAAGACCAGGAAATCGCAGGACTTAAAATAGTTAAATGTTAATAATTTTGTCAAATCTTGTCCAATGTTTCTGAAATTTGTACAAATGATGCTTAACAACAAGAAAAATCTGTGATAAGCTGATCAGTTGACTGTATCTAAGGAAAAGTTTTTTTTAGGACAATATATTTCGGACAACTATAAAATTACATTGAAAAGACTGAGAAATCGGAGGACTTAAAATAGTTAAATGCTAATAACTTTGTCAAAAATGTTCCAATATTTCTGAAATTTGCACAAATGATGCTTAATAACAATTAAAATCTGTGATAAGCTGATCAGCTGACTGTGACTAATTAAAAGTGTTTTTTTAGGACAATATATTTGGGAAAACTAAAAATTACATTATAAAGACTGGGAAATTGTAGGACTTAAAATAGTTAAATGCTAATAACTTTGTCAAAAATGTTCCAATATTTCTTAAATTTGCACAAATGATGCTTAACAACAATAAAAATCTGTGATAAGCTGATAAGGTGACTGTGACTAATGAAAAGTATTGTCTTTGGATGATAAACTAAAAAATTAATCATTAAAATTGATCATCAGAAGAGTGAGAAGTAACCAAAACAAATATTTCAAAATTGCAATGTATTATTTACTCTGAAAGAAAACAGCAAATGTGATGATTTGAGGTTGTTTGTGTAGGAAGTTGCAAGTTACCCAAACTGTCATCTGGAGAACAATGTATACCCATAAATGACTTCATCTTACTACCAATGCCAGATGCAGATTACTCCTTACAATGGGATTCTGAAAGGGGTTGTTGTTATCACAATATCTGACAATGTCCCAAATCCTGCCAAATATAGTGCACTGTACACATGGATGAGATATATTGCTGCTCTTGGTCTTGTCTTTCACTGCCTGTTTTATCATGGTAAGGGTACTCTGGAAAAAGAACAATATAACTGAAAGAACTGAAAATTACATTGAAAAGACTGGCAAATTCAATGACTTAAAATAGTTAAACGTTAATAATTTTGTCAAATCTGGTCTAATATTTCTGAAATTTGCACAAATGATGCTTAACAACAATAAAAATCTGTGATAAGCTGATAAGGTGACTGTGACTAATAAAAAGTATTGTCTTCGGATGATAAACTAAAAAATTAATCATTAAAATTGATCATCAGAAGAGTGAGAAGTAACCAAAACAAATATTTCAAAATTGCAATGTATTATTTACTCTGAAAGAAAACAGCAAATGTGATGATTTGAGGTTGTTTGTGTAGGAAGTTGCAAGTTACCCAAACTGTCATCTGGAGAACAATATATACCCATAAATGACTTCTCCTTACTACCAATGCCAGATGCAGATTACTCCTTACAATGGGATTCTGAAAGGGGTTGTTGTTATCACAATATCTGACAATGTCCCAAATCCTGCCAAATATAGTGCACTGTACACATGGATGAGATATAGTGCTGCTCTTGGTCTTGTCTTTCACTGCCTGTTTTATCATGGTAAGGGTACTCTGGAAAAAGAACAATATAACTGAAAGAACTGAAAATTACATTGAAAAGACTGGCAAATTCAATGACTTAAAATAGTTAAACGTTAATAATTTTGTCAAATCTGGTCTAATATTTCTGAAATTTGTACAAAAGATGATTAAGAACAATAAAAATCTGTGATAATCTGATCAGTTGACTGTATCTAATGAAAAGTGTTTTAAGTACAATATATTTGGGAAAACTAAAAATTACATTGAAAAGACCAGGAAATCGCAGGACTTAAAATAGTTAAATGTTAATAATTTTGTCAAATCTTGTCCAATGTTTCTGAAATTTGTACAAATGATGCTTAACAACAAGAAAAATCTGTGATAAGCTGATCAGTTGACTGTATCTAAGGAAAAGTTTTTTTTAGGACAATATATTTCGGACAACTATAAAATTACATTGAAAAGACTGAGAAATTGGAGGACTTAAAATAGTTAAATGCTAATAACTTTGTCAAAAATGTTCCAATATTTCTGAAATTTGCACAAATGATGCTTCATAACAATTAAAATCTGTGATAAGCTGATCAGCTGACTGTGACTAATTAAAAGTGTTTTTTTAGGACAATATATTTGGGAAAACTAAAAATTACATTATAAAGACTGGGAAATCGTAGGACTTAAAATAGTTAAATGCTAATAACTTTGTCAAAAATGTTCCAATATTTCTGAAATTTGCACAAATGATGCTTAACAACAATAAAAATCTGTGATAAGCTGATAAGTTGACTGTGACTAATGAAAAGTATTGTCTTCGGATGATAAACTAAAAAATTAATCATTAAAATTGATCATCAGAAGAGTGAGAAGTAACCAAAACAAATATTTCAAAATTGCAATGTATTATTTACTCTGAAAGAAAACAGCAAATGTGATGATTTGAGGTTGTTTGTGTAGGAAGTTGCAAATTACCCAAACTGTCATCTGGAGAACAATGTATACCCATAAATGACTTCATCTTACTACCAATGCCAGATGCAGATTACTCCTTACAATGGGATTCTGAAAGGGGTTGTTGTTATCACAATATCTGACAATGTCCCAAATCCTGCCAAATATAGTGCACTGTACACATGGATGAGATATAGTGCTGCTCTTGGTCTTGTCTTTCACTGCCTGTTTTATCATGGTAAGGGTACTCTGGAAAAAGAACAATATAACTGAAAGAACTGAAAATTACATTGAAAAGACTGGCAAATTCAATGACTTAAAATAGTTAAACGTTAATAATTTTGTCAAATCTGGTCTAATATTTCTGAAATTTGCACAAATGATGCTTAACAACAATAAAAATCTGTGATAAGCTGATAAGGTGACTGTGACTAATGAAAAGTATTGTCTTCGGATGATAAACTAAAAAATTAATCATTAAAATTGATCATCAGAAGAGTGAGAAGTAACCAAAACAAATATTTCAAAATTGCAATGTATTATTTACTCTGAAAGAAAACAGCAAATGTGATGATTTGAGGTTGTTTGTGTAGGAAGTTGCAAGTTACCCAAACTGTCATCTGGAGAACAATATATACCCATAAATGACTTCTCCTTACTACCAATGCCAGATGCAGATTACTCCTTACAATGGGATTCTGAAAGGGGTTGTTGTTATCACAATATCTGACAATGTCCCAAATCCTGCCAAATATAGTGCACTGTACACATGGATGAGATATAGTGCTGCTCTTGGTCTTGTCTTTCACTGCCTGTTTTATCATGGTAAGGGTACTCTGGAAAAAGAACAATATAACTGAAAGAACTGAAAATTACATTGAAAAGACTGGCAAATTCAATGACTTAAAATAGTTAAACGTTAATAATTTTGTCAAATCTGGTCTAATATTTCTGAAATTTGTACAAAAGATGATTAAGAACAATAAAAATCTGTGATAATCTGATCAGTTGACTGTATCTAATGAAAAGTGTTTTAAGTACAATATATTTGGGAAAACTAAAAATTACATTGAAAAGACCAGGAAATCGCAGGACTTAAAATAGTTAAATGTTAATAATTTTGTCAAATCTTGTCCAATGTTACTGAAATTTGTACAGAAGATGCTTAATAACAATAAAAATCTATGATAAGCTGATCAGTTGACTGTACCTAAGGAAAAGTTTTCTTTAGGACAATATATTTCGGACAACTATAAAATTACATTGAAAAGACTGGGAAATCGTAGGACTTAAAATAGTTAAATGTTAATAATTTTGTCAAATCTTGTCCAATGTTACTGAAATTTGTACAAATGATGCTTAACAACAAGAAAAATCTGTGATAAGCTGATCAGTTGACTGTATCTAAGGAAAAGTTTTTTTTAGGACAATATATTTCGGACAACTATAAAATTACATTGAAAAGACTGAGAAATCGGAGGACTTAAAATAGTTAAATGCATTGGAACTTTGTTAAAAATGTTCCAATATTTCTGAAATTTGCACAAATGATGCTTAACAACAATAAAAATCTGTGATAAGCTGATAAGTTGACTGTGACTAATGAAAAGTATTGTCTTCGGATGATAAACTAAAAAATTAATCATGAAAATTGATTATCAGAAGAGTGAGTAGTTACCAAAACAAATATTTCAATATTGCAATGTATTATTTACTCTGAAAGAAAACAGCAAATGTGATGATTTGAGTTTGTTTGTGTAGGAAGTTGCAAGTTACCTAAACCGTCATCTGGAGAACAATATATACCCATAAATGACTTCTCCTTACTACCAATGCCAGATGCAGATTACTCCTTACAATGGGATTCCGAAAGGGGTTGTTGTTATCACAATATCTGACAATGTCCCAAATCCTGCCAAATATAGTGCACTGTACACATGGATGAGATATAGTGCTGCTCTTGGTCTTGTCTTTCACTGCCTGTTTTATCATGGTAAGGGTACTCTGGAAAAAGAACAATATAACTGAAAGAACTGAAAATTACATTGAAAAGACTGTCAAATTCAATGACTTAAAATAGTTAAATGCTAATAACTTTGTAAAAAATGTTCCAATATTTCTGAAATTTGTACAAAAGATGTTTAACAACAACAAAAATCTACGATAATCTGATCAGTTGACTGTATCTAATAAAAAGTGTTTTAAGGACAATATATTTGGGAAAACTAAAAAATTACATTGAAAAGAAAAGGTAATAGCAGGACTTAAAATAGTTAAATGTTGATAATTTTGTCAAATCTTGTCCAATGTTACTGAAATTTGTACAAAAGATGCTTAACAACAATAAAAATCTATGATAAGCTGATCAGTTGACTGTACCTAAGGAAAAGTTTTTTTTAGGACAATATATTTCGGACAACTATAAAATTACATTGAAAAGACTGGGAAATCGTAGGACTTAAAATAGTTAAATGTTAATAATTTTGTCAAATCTTGTCCAATGTTACTGAAATTTGTACAAATGATGCTTAACAACAATAAAAATCTGTGATAAGCTGATCAGTTGACTGTATCTAAGGAAAAGTTTTTTTTAGGACAATATATTTCGGACAACTATAAAATTACATTGAAAAGACTGAGAAATCGGAGGACTTAAAATAGTTAAATGCTAATAACTTTGTCAAAAATGTTCCAATATTTCTGAAATTTGCACAAATGATGCTTAACAACAATAAAAATCTGTGATAAGCTGATAAGGTGACTGTGACTAATGAAAAGTATTGTCTTCGGATGATAAACTAAAAAATTAATCATGAAAATTGATCATCAGAAGAGTGAGAAGTAACCAAAACAAATATTTCAATATTGCAATGTATTATTTACTCTGAAAGAAAACAGCAAATGTGATGATTTGAGGTTGTTTGTGTAGGAAGTTGCAAGTTACCTAAACCGTCATCTGGAGAACAATATATACCCATAAATGACTTCTCCTTACTACCAATGCCAGATGCAGATTACTCCTTACAATGGGATTCCGAAAGGGGTTGTTGTTATCACAATATCTGACAATGTCCCAAATCCTGCCAAATATAGTGCACTGTACACATGGATGAGATATAGTGCTGCTCTTGGTCTTGTCTTTCACTGCCTGTTTTATCATGGTAAGGGTACTCTGGAAAAAGAAACAATATAACTGAAAGAACTGAAAATTACATTGAAAAGACTGGCAAATTCAATGACTTAAAATAGTTAAACGTTAATAATTTTGTCAAATCTGGTCTAATATTTCTGAAATTTGTACAAAAGATGCTTAACAACAATAAAAATCTGTGATAATCTGATCAAATGACTGTATCTAATGAAAAGTGTTTTAAGGACAATATATTTGGGAACACTAAAAATTAAATTGAAAAGACCAGGAAATCGCAGGACTTAAAATAGTTAAATGTTAATAATTTTGTCAAATCTTGTCCAATGTTACTGAAATTTGTACAAATGATGCTTAACAACAATAAAAATCTGTGATAAGCTGATCAATTGACTGTATATAAGGAAAAGTTTTTTTTAGGACAATATATTTCGGACAACTATAAAATTACATTGAAAAGACTGGGAAATCGTAGGACTTAAAATAGTTAAATGTTAATAATTTTGTCAAATCTTGTCCAATGTTACTGAATTTTGTACAAATGATGCTTAACAACAATTAAAATCTGTGATAAGCTGATCAGTTGACTGTATCTAAGGAAAAGTTTTTTTTAGGACAATATATTTTGGACAACTATAAAATTACATTGAAAAGACCAGGAAATCGCAGGATTTAAAATAGTTAAATGTTAATAATTTTGTCAAATCTTGTCCAATGTTACTGAAATTTGTACAAATGATGCTTAACAAAAATAAAAATCTGTGATAAGCTGATCAATTGACTGTATCAAAGGAAAAGTTTTTTTTAGGACAATATATTTTGGACAACTATAAAATTACATTGAAAAGAGTGGGAAATCGTAGGACTTAAAATAGTTAAATGTTAATAATTTTGTCAAATCTTGTCCAATGTTACTGAAATTTGTACAAATGATGCTTAACAACAATAAAAATCTGTGATAAGCTGATCAGTTGACTGTATCTAAGGAAAAGTTTTTTTTAGGACAATATATTTTGGACAACTATAAAATTACATTGAAAAGAGTGGGAAATCGTAGGACTTAAAATAGTTAAATGTTAATAATTTTGTCAAATCTTGTCCAATGTTACTGAAATTTGTACAAATGATGCTTAACAACAATTAAAATCTGTGATAAGCTGATCAGTTGACTGTATCTAAGGAAAAGTTATTTTTTAGGACAATATATTTCGGACAACTATAAAATTACATTGAAAAGACTGAGAAATCGGAGGACTTAAAATAGTTAAATGCTAATAACTTTGTCAAAAATGTTCCAATATTTCTGAAATTTGTACAAAAGATGATTAAGAACAATAAAAATCTGTGATAATCTGATCAGTTGACTGTATCTAATGAAAAGTGTTTTAAGTACAATATATTTGGGAAAACTAAAAATTACATTGAAAAGACCAGGAAATCGCCGGACTTAAAATAGTTAAATGTTAATAATTTTGCCAAATCTTGTCCAATGTTTCTGAAATTGTACAAATGATGCTTAACAACAATAAAAATCTGTGATAAGCTGATAAGTTGACTGTGACTAATGAAAAGTATTGTCTTCGGATGATAAACTAAAAAATTAATCATTAAAATTGATCATCAGAAGAGTGAGAATTAACCGAAACAAATATTTCAATATTGCAATGTATTATTTACTCTGCAAGAAAACAGCAAATGTGATGATTTGAGGTTGTTTGTGTAGGAAGTTGCAAGTTACCTAAACCGTCATCTGGAAAACAATATATACCCATAAATGACTTCTCCTTACTACCAATGCCAGATGCAGATTACTCCTTACAATGGGATTCTGGAAGGGGTTGTTGTTATCACAATATCTAACAATGTCTTAAATCCTGCCAAATATAGTGCACTGTACAAATGGATGAGATATAGTGCTGCTCTTGGTCTTGTCTTTCACTGCCTGTTTTATCATGGTAAGGGTACTCTGGAAAAAGAACAATATAACTGAAAGAACTGAAAATTACATTGAAAAGACTGGCAAATTCAATGACTTAAAATAGTTAAACGTTAATAATTTTGTCAAATCTGGTCTAATATTTCTGACATTTGTACAAAAGATGCTTAACAACAATAAAAATCTGTGATAATCTGATCAAATGACTGTATCTAATGAAAAGTGTTTTAAGGACAATATATTTGGGAAAACTAAAAATTACATTGAAAAGACCAGGAAATAGGAGGACTTAAAATAGTTAAATGTTAATAATTTTGTCAAATCTTGTCCAATGTTACTGAAATTTGTACAAATGATGCTTAACAACAATAACAATCTGTGATAAGCTGATCAGTTGACTGTATCTAAGGAAAAGTTTTTTTTAGGACAATATATTTCGGACAACTATAAAATTACATTGAAAAGATTGAGAAATCGGAGGACTTAAAATAGTTAAATGCTAATAACTTTGTCAAAAATGTTCCAATATTTCTGAAATTTGCACAAAAGATGATTAAGAACAATAAAAATCTGTGATAATCTGATCAGTTGACTGTGACTAATTAAAAGTGTTTTTTTAGGACAATATATTTGGGAAAAACTAAAAATTACATTATAAAGACTGGGAAATCGTAGGACTTAAAATAGTTAAATGCTAATAACTTTGTCAAAAATGTTCCAATATTTCTGAAATTTGCACAAATGATGCTTAACAACAATAAAAATCTGTGATAAGCTGATAAGTTGACTGTGGCTCTGTTCTCACAACTTTTAGATCGATCTATCACCGCGGGGAGTCTCACTAGATTACTGTCAGATAATCCCCCTTAAGTGTCCGTCCCCGCCTACTACAAGCTTTAAGGGGTAATTAACTTTCGTGTCCGCCTGGCTGACAGCTATTTAGCGTGAACCCCCAGGGAGTTAGGTCGATCCAATGTAGGTCGATCTAATCTATGAGAATGGGGTGTGTGACTAATGAAAAGCATTGTCTTTGGATGATAAACTAAAAAATTAATCATGGAAAATTGATCATCAGAAGAGTGAGAATTAACCGAAACAAATATTTCAATATTGCAATGTATTATTTACTCTGAAAGAAAACAGCAAATGTGATGATTTGAGGTTGTTTGTGTAGGAAGTTGCAAGTTACCTAAACCGTCATCTGGAAAACAATATATACCCATAAATGACTTCTCCTTACTACCAATGCCAGATGCAGATTACTCCTTACAAGGGGATTCTGGAAGGGGTTGTTGTTATCACAATATCTAACAATGTCCTAAATCCTGTCAAATATAGTGCACTGTACAAATGGATGAGATATAGTGCTGCTCTTGGTCTTGTCTTTCACTGCCTGTTTTATCACGGTAAGGGTACTCTGGAAAAAGAACAATATAACTGAAAGAACTGAAAATTACATTGAAAAGACTGGCAAATTCAATGACTTAAAATAGTTAAACGTTAATAATTTTGTCAAATCTCGTCTAATATTTCTGAAACTTGTACAAAAGATGCTAAACAACAATAAAAATCTGTGATAATCTGATCAAATGACTGTATCTAATGAAAAGTGTTTTAAGGACAATATATTTGGGAACACTAAAAATTACATTGAAAAGACCAGGAAATCGCAGGACTTAAAATAGTTAAATGTTAATAATTTTGTCAAATCTTGTCCAATGTTACTGAAATTTGTACAAATGATGCTTAACAACAATAAAAATCTGTGATAAGCTGATCAATTGACTGTATCTAAGGAAAAGTTTTTTTTAGGACAATATATTTCGGACAACTATAAAATTACATTGAAAAGACTGGGAAATCGTAGGACTTAAAATAGTTAAATGTTAATAATTTTGTCAAATCTTGTCCAATGTTACTGAATTTTATACAAATGATGCTTAACAACAATAAAAATCTGTGATAAGCTGATCAGTTGACTGTATATAAGGAAAAGTTTTTTTTAGGACAATATATTTTGGACAACTATAAAATTACATTGAAAAGAGTGGGAAATCGTAGGACTTAAAATAGTTAAATGTTAATAATTTTGTCAAATCTTGTCCAATGTTACTGAAATTTGTACAAATGATGCTTAACAACAATAAAAATCTGTGATAAGCTGATCAGTTGACTGTATCTAAGGAAAAGTTTTTTTTAGGACAATATATTTCGGACAACTATAAAATTACATTGAAAAGACTGAGAAATCGGAGGACTTAAAATAGTTAAATGCTAATAACTTTGTCAAAAATGTTCCAATATTTCTGAAATTTGCACAAATGATGCTTAATAACAATTAAAATCTGTGATAAGCTGATCAGCTGACTGTGACTAATTAAAAGTGTTTTTTTAGGAATATATATTTGGGAAAACTAAAAATTACATTGAAAAGACTGGGAAATTGTAGGACTTAAAATAGTTAAATGCTAATATCTTTGTCAAAAATGTTCCAATATTTCTGAAATTTGCACAAATGATGCTTAACAACAATAAAAATCTGTGATAAGCTGATAAGTTGACTGTGACTAATGAAAAGTTTTGTCTTCGGATGATAAACTAAAAAATTAATCATGAAAATTGATCATCAGAAGAGTGAGAATTAACCGAAACAAATATTTCAATATTGCAATGTATTATTTACTCTGCAAGAAAACAGCAAATGTGATGATTTGAGGTTGTTTGTGTAGGAAGTTGCAAGCTACCTAAACCGTCATCTGGAAAACAATATATACCCATAAATGACTTCTCCTTACTACCAATGCCAGATGCAGATTACTTCTTACAACGGGATTCTGGAAGGGGTTGTTGTTATCACAATATCTAACAATGTCCTAAATCCTGCCAAATATAGTGCACTATACAAATGGATGAGATATAGTGCTGCTCTTGGTCTTGTCTTTCACTGCCTGTTTTATCACGGTAAGGGTACTCTGGAAAAAGAACAATATAACTGAAAGAACTGAAAATTACATTGAAAAGACTGGCAAATTCAACGACTTAAAATAGTTAAACGTTAATAATTTTGTCAAATCTGGTCTAATATTTCTGAAATTTGTACAAAAGATGATTAAGAACAATAAAAATCTGTGATAATCTGATCAGTTGACTGTATCTAATGAAAAGTGTTTTAAGTACAATATATTTGGGAAAACTAAAAATTACATTGAAAAGACCAGGAAATCGCAGGACTTAAAATAGTTAAATGTTAATAATTTTGCCAAATCTTGTCCAATGTTTCTGAAATTTGTACAAATGATGCTTAACAACAATAAGAATCTGTGATAAGCTGATAAGTTGACTGTGACTAATGAAAAGTATTGTCTTCGGATGATAAACTAAAAAATTAATCATTAAAATTGATCATCAGAAGAGTGAGAATTAACCGAAACAAATATTTCAATATTGCAATGTATTATTTACTCTGCAAGAAAACAGCAAATGTGATGATTTGAGGTTGTTTGTGTAGGAAGTTGCAAGTTACCTAAACCGTCATCTGGAAAACAATATATACCCATAAATGACTTCTCCTTACTACCAATGCCAGATGCAGATTACTCCTTACAATGGGATTCTGGAAGGGGTTGTTGTTATCACAATATCTAACAATGTCCTAAATCCTGCAAAATATAGTGCACTGTACAAATGGATGAGATATAGTGCTGCTCTTGGTCTTGTCTTTCACTGCCTGTTTTATCATGGTAAGGGTACTCTGGAAAAAGAACAATATAACTGAAAGAACTGAAAATTACATTGAAAAGACTGGCAAATTCAATGACTTAAAATAGTTAAACGTTAATAATTTTGTCAAATCTGGTCTAATATTTCTGACATTTGTACAAAAGATGCTTAACAACAATAAAAATCTGTGATAATCTGATCAAATGACTGTATCTAATAAAAAGTGTTTTAAGGACAATATATTTGGGAAAACTAAAAATTACATTGAAAAGACCAGGAAATAGGAGGACTTAAAATAGTTAAATGTTAATAATTTTGTCAAATCTTGTCCAATGTTACTGAAATTTGTACAAATGATGCTTAACAACAATAAAAATCTGTGATAAGCTGATCAATTGACTGTATCTAAGGAAAAGTTTTTTTTAGGACAATATATTTCGGACAACTATAAAATTACATTGAAAAGACTGGGAAATCGTAGGACTTACAATAGTTAAATGTTAATAATTTTGTCAAATCTTGTCCAATGTTACTGAATTTTGTACAAATGATGCTTAACAACAATAAAAATCTGTGATAAGCTGATCAGTTGACTGTATATAAGGAAAAGTTTTTTTTAGGACAATATATTTTGGACAACTATAAAATTACATTGAAAAGAGTGGGAAATCGTAGGACTTAAAATAGTTAAATGTTAATAATTTTGTCAAATCTTGTCCAATGTTAATGAAATTTGTACAAATGATGCTTAACAACAATAAAAATCTGTGATAAGCTGATCAGTTGACTGTATCTAAGGAAAAGTTTTTTTTAGGACAATATATTTCGGACAACTATAAAATTACATTGAAAAGACTGAGAAATCGGAGGACTTAAAATAGTTAAATGCTAATAACTTTGTCAAAAATGTTCCAATATTTCTGAAATTTGCACAAATGATGCTTAATAACAATTAAAATCTGTGATAAGCTGATCAGTTGACTGTGACTAATTAAAAGTGTTTTTTTAGGAATATATATTTGGGAAAACTAAAAATTACATTGAAAAGACTGGGAAATTGTAGGACTTAAAATAGTTAAATGCTAATATCTTTGTCAAATCTTGTCCAATGTTTCTGAAATTTGTACAAATGATGCTTAACAACAATAAAAATCTGTGATAAGCTGATAAGTTGACTGTGACTAATGAAAAGTTTTGTCTTCGGATGATAAACTAAAAAATTAATCATGAAAATTGATCATCAGAAGAGTGAGAATTAACCGAAACAAATATTTCAATATTGCAATGTATTATTTACTCTGCAAGAAAACAGCAAATGTGATGATTTGAGGTTGTTTGTGTAGGAAGTTGCAAGCTACCTAAACCGTCATCTGGAGAACAATATATACCCATAAATGACTTCTCCTTACTACCAATGCCAGATGCAGATTACTTCTTACAACGGGATTCTGGAAGGGGTTGTTGTTATCACAATATCTAACAATGTCCTAAATCCTGCCAAATATAGTGCACTATACAAATGGATGAGATATAGTGCTGCTCTTGGTCTTGTCTTTCACTGCCTGTTTTATCACGGTAAGGGTACTCTGGAAAAAGAACAATATAACTGAAAGAACTGAAAATTACATTGAAAAGACTGGCAAATTCAACGACTTAAAATAGTTAAACGTTAATAATTTTGTCAAATCTGGTCTAATATTTCTGAAATTTGTACAAAAGATGATTAAGAACAATAAAAATCTGTGATAATCTGATCAGTTGACTGTATCTAATGAAAAGTGTTTTAAGTACAATATATTTGGGAAAACTAAAAATTACATTGAAAAGACCAGGAAATCGCAGGACTTAAAATAGTTAAATGTTAATAATTTTGCCAAATCTTGTCCAATGTTTCTGAAATTTGTACAAATGATGCTTAACAACAATAAAAATCTGTGATAAGCTGATAAGTTGACTGTGACTCATGAAAAGTATTGTCTTCGGATGATAAACTAAAAAATTAATCATTAAAATTGATCATCAGAAGAGTGAGAATTAACCGAAACAAATATTTCAATATTGCAATGTATTATTTACTCTGCAAGAAAAAAGCAAATGTGATGATTTGAGGTTGTTTGTGTAGGAAGTTGCAAGTTACCTAAACCGTCATCTGGAAAACAATATATACCCATAAATGACTTCTCCTTACTACCAATGCCAGATGCAGATTACTCCTTACAATGGGATTCTGGAAGGGGTTGTTGTTATCACAATATCTAACAATGTCCTAAATCCTGCAAAATATAGTGCACTGTACAAATGGATGAGATATAGTGCTGCTCTTGGTCTTGTCTTTCACTGCCTGTTTTATCATGGTAAGGGTACTCTGGAAAAAGAACAATATAACTGAAAGAACTGAAAATTACATTGAAAAGACTGGCAAATTCAATGACTTAAAATAGTTAAACGTTAATAATTTTGTCAAATCTGGTCTAATATTTCTGACATTTGTACAAAAGATGCTTAACAACAATAAAAATCTGTGATAATCTGATCAAATGACTGTATCTAATGAAAAGTGTTTTAAGGACAATATATTTGGGAAAACTAAAAATTACATTGAAAAGACCAGGAAATAGGAGGACTTAAAATAGTTAAATGTTAATAATTTTGTCAAATCTTGTCCAATGTTACTGAAATTTGTACAAATGATGCTTAACAACAATAACAATCTGTGATAAGCTGATTAGTTGACTGTATCTAAGGAAAAGTTTTTTTTAGGACAATATATTTCGGACAACTATAAAATTACATTGAAAAGACTGAGAAATCGGAGGACTTAAAATATTTAAATGCTAATAACTTTGTCAAAAATGTTCCAATATTTCTGAAATTTGCACAAATGATGCTTAATAACAATTAAAATCTGTGATAAGCTGATCAGCTGACTGTGACTAATTAAAAGTGTTTTTTTAGGACAATATATTTGGGAAAAACTAAAAATTACATTATAAAGACTGGGAAATCGAAGGACTTAAAATAGTTAAATGCTAATAACTTTGTCAAAAATGTTCCAATATTTCTGAAATTTGCACAAATGATGCTTAACAACAATAAAAATCTGTGATAAGCTGATAAGTTGACTGTGACTAATGAAAAGTTTTGTCTTCGGATGATAAACTAAAAAATTAATCATTAAAATTGATCATCAGAAGAGTGAGAAGTAACCAAAACAAATATTTCAAAATTGCAATGTATTATTTACTCTGAAAGAAAACAGCAAATGTGATGATTTGAGGTTGTTTGTGTAGGAAGTTGCAAGTTACCCAAACTGTCATCTGGAGAACAATATATACCCATAAATGACTTCTCCTTACTACCAATGCCAGATGCAGATTACTCCTTACAATGGGATTCTGGAAGGGGTTGTTGTTATCACAATATCTAACAATGTCCTAAATCCTGCCAAATATAGTGCACTGTACAAATAGATGAGATATAGTGCTGCTCTTGGTCTTGTCTTTCACTGCCTGTTTTATCACGGTAAGGGTACTCTGGAAAAAGAACAATATAACTGAAAAAACTGAAAATTACATTGAAAAGACTGGCAAATTCAATGACTTAAAATAGTTAAACGTTAATAATTTTGTCAAATCTGGTCTAATATTTCTGAAATTTGTACAAAAGATGCTTAACAACAATAAAAATCTGTGATAAGCTGATCAATTGACTGTATCTAAGGAAAAGTTTTTTTTAGGACAATATATTTCGGACAACTATAAAATTACATTGAAAAGACTGGGAAATCGTAGGACTTAAAATAGTTAAATGTTAATAATTTTGTCAAATCTTGTCCAATGTTACTGAAATTTGTACAAATGATGCTTAACAACAATAAAAATCTGTGATAAGCTGATCAGTTGACTGTATCTAAGGAAAAGTTTTTTTTAGGACAATATATTTCGGACAACTATAAAATTACATTGAAAAGACTGAGAAATCGGAGGACTTAAAATAGTTAAATGCTAATAACTTTGTCAAAAATGTTCCAATATTTCTGAAATTTGCACAAATGATGCTTAATAACAATTAAAATCTGTGATAAGCTGATCAGCTGACTGTGACTAATTAAAAGTGTTTTTTTAGGACAATATATTTGGGAAAACTAAAAATTACATTGAAAAAACTGGGAAATCGTAGGACTTAAAATAGTTAAATGCTAATAACTTTGTCAAAAATGTTCCAATATTTCTGAAATTTGCACAAATGATGCTTAACAACAATAAAAATCTGTGATAAGCTGATAAGTTGACTGTGACTAATGAAAAGTATTGTCTTCGGATGATAAACTAAAAAATTAATCATGAAAATTGATCATCAGAAGAGTGAGAATTAACCGAAACAAATATTTCAATATTGCAATGTATTATTTACTCTGCAAGAAAATAGCAAATGTGATGATTTGAGGTTGTTTGTGTAGGAAGTTGCAAGTTACCTAAACCATCATCTGGAAAACAATATATACCCATAAATGACTTCTCCTTACTACCAATGCCAGATGCAGATTACTCCTTACAATGGGATTCTGGAAGGGGTTGTTGTTATCACAATATCTAACAATGTCCTAAATCCTGCCAAATATAGTGCACTGTACAAATGGATGAGATATAGTGCTGCTCTTGGTCTTGTCTTTCACTGCCTGTTTTATCACGGTAAAGGTACTCTGGAAAAAGAACAATATAACTGAAAGAACTGAAAATTACATTGAAAAGACTGGCAAATTCAATGACTTAAAATAGTTAAACGTTAATAATTTTGTCAAATCTGGTCTAATATTTCTGAAATTTGTACAAAAGATGCTTAAGAACAATAAAAATCTGTGATAATCTGATCAAATGACTGTATCTAATGAAAAGTGTTTTAAGGACAATATATTTGGGAACACTAAAAATTACATTGAAAAGACCAGGAAATCGCAGGACTTAAAATAGTTAAATGTTAATAATTTTGTCAAATCTTGTCCAATGTTTCTGAAATTTGTACAAATGATGCTTAACAACAATAAAAATCTGTGATAAGCTGATCAGTTGACTGTATCTAAGGAAAAGTTTTTTTTAGGACAATATATTTCAGACAACTATAAAATTACATTGAAAAGACTGAGAAATCGGAGGACTTAAAATAGTTAAATGCTAATAACTTTGTCAAAAATGTTCCAATATTTCTGAAATTTGCACAAATGATGCTTCATAACAATTAAAATCTGTGATAAGCTGATCAGCTGACTGTGACTAATTAAAAGTGTTTTTTTAGGACAATATATTTGGGAAAAAAAAAATTACATTATAAAGACTGGGAAATCGTAGGACTTAAAATAGTTAAATGCTAATAACTTTGTTAAAAATGTTCCAATATTTCTGAAATTTGCACAAATGATGCTTAACAACAATAAAAATCTGTGATAAGCTGATAAGTTGACTGTGACTAATGAAAAGTATTGTCTTCGGATGATAAACTAAAAAATTAATCATGAAAATTGATTATCAGAAGAGTGAGTAGTAACCAAAACAAATTTTTTAAAATTGCGATGTATTATTTACTCTGAAAGAAAACAGCAAATGTGATGATTTGAGTTTGTTTGTGTAGGAAGTTGCAAGTTACCTAAACCGTCATCTGGAGAACAATATATACCCATAAATGACTTCTCCTTACTACCAATGCCAGATGCAGATTACTCCTTACAATGGGATTCCGAAAGGGGTTGTTGTTATCACAATATCTGACAATGTCCCAAATCCTGCCAAATATAGTGCACTGTACACATGGATGAGATATAGTGCTGCTCTTGGTCTTGTCTTTCACTGCCTGTTTTATCATGGTAAGGGTACTCTGGAAAAAGAACAATATAACTGAAAGAACTGAAAATTACATTGAAAAGACTGTCAAATTCAATGACTTAAAATAGTTAAATGCTAATAACTTTGTAAAAAATGTTCCAATATTTCTGAAATTTGTACAAAAGATGTTTAACAACAACAAAAATCTACGATAATCTGATCAGTTGACTGTATCTAATAAAAAGTGTTTTAAGGACAATATATTTGGGAAAACTAAAAAATTACATTGAAAAGAAAAGGTAATAGCAGGACTTAAAATAGTTAAATGTTGATAATTTTGTCAAATCTTGTCCAATGTTACTGAAATTTGTACAAAAGATGCTTAACAACAATGACTGTATCTAATGAAAAGTGTTTTAAGGACAATATATTTGGGAACACTAAAAATTACATTGAAAAGACCAGGAAATCGCAGGACTTAAAATAGTTAAATGTTAATAATTTTGTCAAATCTTGTCCAATGTTTCTGAAATTTGTACAAATGATGCTTAACAACAATAAAAGAACAATATAACTGAAAGAACTGAAAATTACATTGAAAAGACTGGCAAATTCAACGACTTAAAATAGTTAAACGTTAATAATTTTGTCAAATCTGGTCTAATATTTCTGAAATTTGTACAAAAGATGATTAACAACAATAAAAATCTGTGATAATCTGATCAAATGACTGTATCTAATGAAAAGTGTTTTAAGGACAATATATTTGGGAACACTAAAAATTACATTGAAAAGACCAGGAAATCGCAGGACTTAAAATAGTTAAATGTTAATAATTTTGTCAAATCTTGTCCAATGTTTCTGAAATTTGTACAAATGATGCTTAACAACAATAAAAATCTGTGATAAGCTGATCAGTTGACTGTATCTAAGGAAAAGTTTTTTTTAGGACAATATATTTCAGACAACTATAAAATTACATTGAAAAGACTGGGAAATCGTAGGACTTAAAATAGTTAAATGTTAATAATTTTGTCAAATCTTGTCCAATGTTACTGAATTTTATACAAATGATGCTTAACAACAATAAAAATCTGTGATAAGCTGATCAGTTGACTGTATATAAGGAAAAGTTTTTTTTAGGACAATATATTTTGGACAACTATAAAATTACATTGAAAAGAGTGGGAAATCGTAGGACTTAAAATAGTTAAATGTTAATAATTTTGTCAAATCTTGTCCAATGTTACTGAAATTTGTACAAATGATGCTTAACAACAATAAAAATCTGTGATAAGCTGATCAGTTGACTGTATCTAAGGAAAAGTTTTTTTTAGGACAATATATTTCGGACAACTATAAAATTACATTGAAAAGACTGAGAAATCGGAGGACTTAAAATAGTTAAATGCTAATAACTTTGTCAAAAATGTTCCAATATTTCTGAAATTTGCACAAATGATGCTTAATAACAATTAAAATCTGTGATAAGCTGATCAGCTGACTGTGACTAATTAAAAGTGTTTTTTTAGGAATATATATTTGGGAAAACTAAAAATTACATTATAAAGACTGGGAAATCGTAGGACTTAAAATAGTTAAATGCTAATATCTTTGTCAAAAATGTTCCAATATTTCTGAAATTTGCACAAATGATGCTTAACAACAATAAAAATCTGTGATAAGCTGATAAGTTGACTGTGACTAATGAAAAGTTTTGTCTTCGGATGATAAACTAAAAAATTAATCATGAAAATTGATCATCAGAAGAGTGAGAATTAACCGAAACAAATATTTCAATATTGCAATGTATTATTTACTCTGCAAGAAAACAGCAAATGTGATGATTTGAGGTTGTTTGTGTAGTAAGTTGCAAGCTACCTAAACCGTCATCTGGAAAACAATATATACCCATAAATGACTTCTCCTTACTACCAATGCCAGATGCAGATTACTTCTTACAACGGGATTCTGGAAGGGGTTGTTGTTATCACAATATCTAACAATGTCCTAAATCCTGCCAAATATAGTGCACTATACAAATGGATGAGATATAGTGCTGCTCTTGGTCTTGTCTTTCACTGCCTGTTTTATCACGGTAAGGGTACTCTGGAAAAAGAACAATATAACTGAAAGAACTGAAAATTACATTGAAAAGACTGGCAAATTCAACGACTTAAAATAGTTAAACGTTAATAATTTTGTCAAATCTGGTCTAATATTTCTGAAATTTGTACAAAAGATGATTAAGAACAATAAAAATCTGTGATAATCTGATCAGTTGACTGTATCTAATGAAAAGTGTTTTAAGTACAATATATTTGGGAAAACTAAAAATTACATTGAAAAGACCAGGAAATCGCAGGACTTAAAATAGTTAAATGTTAATAATTTTGCCAAATCTTGTCCAATGTTTCTGAAATTTGTACAAATGATGCTTAACAACAATAAGAATCTGTGATAAGCTGATAAGTTGACTGTGACTAATGAAAAGTATTGTCTTCGGATGATAAACTAAAAAATTAATCATTAAAATTGATCATCAGAAGAGTGAGAATTAACCGAAACAAATATTTCAATATTGCAATGTATTATTTACTCTGCAAGAAAACAGCAAATGTGATGATTTGAGGTTGTTTGTGTAGGAAGTTGCAAGTTACCTAAACCGTCATCTGGAAAACAATATATACCCATAAATGACTTCTCCTTACTACCAATGCCAGATGCAGATTACTCCTTACAATGGGATTCTGGAAGGGGTTGTTGTTATCACAATATCTAACAATGTCCTAAATCCTGCAAAATATAGTGCACTGTACAAATGGATGAGATATAGTGCTGCTCTTGGTCTTGTCTTTCACTGCCTGTTTTATCATGGTAAGGGTACTCTGGAAAAAGAACAATATAACTGAAAGAACTGAAAATTACATTGAAAAGACTGGCAAATTCAATGACTTAAAATAGTTAAACGTTAATAATTTTGTCAAATCTGGTCTAATATTTCTGACATTTGTACAAAAGATGCTTAACAA
The DNA here is from genome assembly GCF_051362555.1 of Lingula anatina. NCBI lineage: Eukaryota > Metazoa > Brachiopoda > Lingulata > Lingulida > Lingulidae > Lingula > Lingula anatina. The sequence continues at coordinate 20,065,618 of NC_141771.1, read as the reverse complement.
CAATAAAAATCTGTGATAATCTGATCAAATGACTGTATCTAATAAAAAGTGTTTTAAGGACAATATATTTGGGAAAACTAAAAATTACATTGAAAAGACCAGGAAATAGGAGGACTTAAAATAGTTAAATGTTAATAATTTTGTCAAATCTTGTCCAATGTTACTGAAATTTGTACAAATGATGCTTAACAACAATAAAAATCTGTGATAAGCTGATCAGTTGACTGTATCTAAGGAAAAGTTTTTTTTAGGACAATATATTTCGGACAACTATAAAATTACATTGAAAAGACTGAGAAATCGGAGGACTTAAAATAGTTAAATGCTAATAACTTTGTCAAAAATGTTCCAATATTTCTGAAATTTGCACAAATGATGCTTAATAACAATTAAAATCTGTGAAAAGCTGATCAGTTGACTGTATCTAAGGAAAAGTTTTTTTTAGGACAATATATTTCGGACAACTATAAAATTACATTGAAAAGACTGAGAAATCGGAGGACTTAAAATAGTTAAATGCTAATAACTTTGTCAAAAATGTTCCAATATTTCTGAAATTTGCACAAATGATGCTTAATAACAATTAAAATCTGTGATAAGCTGATCAGCTGACTGTGACTAATTAAAAGTGTTTTTTTAGGACAATATATTTGGGAAAAACTAAAAATTACATTATAAAGACTGAGAAATCGAAGGACTTAAAATAGTTAAATGCTAATAACTTTGTCAAAAATGTTCCAATATTTCTGAAATTTGCACAAATGATGCTTAACAACAATAAAAATCTGTGATAAGCTGATAAGTTGACTGTGACTAATGAAAAGTTTTGTCTTCGGATGATAAACTAAAAAATTAATCATTAAAATTGATCATCAGAAGAGTGAGAAGTAACCAAAACAAATATTTCAAAATTGCAATGTATTATTTACTCTGAAAGAAAACAGCAAATGTGATGATTTGAGGTTGTTTGTGTAGGAAGTTGCAAGTTACCCAAACTGTCATCTGGAGAACAATATATACCCATAAATGACTTCTCCTTACTACCAATGCCAGATGCAGATTACTCCTTACAATGGGATTCTGGAAGGGGTTGTTGTTATCACAATATCTAACAATGTCCTAAATCCTGCCAAATATAGTGCACTGTACAAATAGATGAGATATAGTGCTGCTCTTGGTCTTGTCTTTCACTGCCTGTTTTATCACGGTAAGGGTACTCTGGAAAAAGAACAATATAACTGAAAAAACTGAAAATTACATTGAAAAGACTGGCAAATTCAATGACTTAAAATAGTTAAACGTTAATAATTTTGTCAAATCTGGTCTAATATTTCTGAAATTTGTACAAAAGATGCTTAACAACAATAAAAATCTGTGATAAGCTGATCAATTGACTGTATCTAAGGAAAAGTTTTTTTTAGGACAATATATTTCGGACAACTATAAAATTACATTGAAAAGACTGGGAAATCGTAGGACTTAAAATAGTTAAATGTTAATAATTTTGTCAAATCTTGTCCAATGTTACTGAAATTTGTACAAATGATGCTTAACAACAATAAAAATCTGTGATAAGCTGATCAGTTGACTGTATCTAAGGAAAAGTTTTTTTTAGGACAATATATTTCGGACAACTATAAAATTACATTGAAAAGACTGAGAAATCGGAGGACTTAAAATAGTTAAATGCTAATAACTTTGTCAAAAATGTTCCAATATTTCTGAAATTTGCACAAATGATGCTTAATAACAATTAAAATCTGTGAAAAGCTGATCAGCTGACTGTGACTAATTCAAAGTGTTTTTTTAGGACAATATATTTGGGAAAACTAAAAATTACATTGAAAAAACTGGGAAATCGTAGGACTTAAAATAGTTAAATGCTAATAACTTTGTCAAAAATGTTCCAATATTTCTGAAATTTGCACAAATGATGCTTAACAACAATAAAAATCTGTGATAAGCTGATAAGTTGACTGTGACTAATGAAAAGTATTGTCTTCGGATGATAAACTAAAAAATTAATCATGAAAATTGATCATCAGAAGAGTGAGAATTAACCGAAACAAATATTTCAATATTGCAATGTATTATTTACTCTGCAAGAAAACAGCAAATGTGATGATTTGAGGTTGTTTGTGTAGGAAGTTGCAAGTTACCTAAACCGTCATCTGGAAAACAATATATACCCATAAATGACTTCTCCTTACTACCAATGCCAGATGCAGATTACTCCTTACAATGGGATTCTGAAAGGGGTTGTTGTTATCACAATATCTGACAATGTCCCAAATCCTGCCAAATATAGTGCACTGTACACATGGATGAGATATAGTGCTGCTCTTGGTCTTGTCTTTCACTGCCTGTTTTATCATGGTAAGGGTACTCTGGAAAAAGAACAATATAACTGAAAGAACTGAAAATTACATTGAAAAGACTGGCAAATTCAACGACTTAAAATAGTTAAACGTTAATAATTTTGTCAAATCTGGTCTAATATTTCTGAAATTTGTACAAAAGATGATTAAGAACAATAAAAATCTGTGATAATCTGATCAGTTGACTGTATCTAATGAAAAGTGTTTTAAGTACAATATATTTGGGAAAACTAAAAATTACATTGAAAAGACCAGGAAATCGCAGGACTTAAAATAGTTAAATGTTAATAATTTTGCCAAATCTTGTCCAATGTTTCTGAAATTTGTACAAATGATGCTTAACAACAATAAGAATCTGTGATAAGCTGATAAGTTGAATGTGACTAATGAAAAGTATTGTCTTCGGATGATAAACTAAAAAATTAATCATGAAAATTGATCATCAGAAGAGTGAGAATTAACCGAAACAAATATTTCAATATTGCAATGTATTATTTACTCTGCAAGAAAACAGCAAATGTGATGATTTGAGGTTGTTTGTGTAGGAAGTTGCAAGTTACCTAAACCGTCATCTGGAAAACAATATATACCCATAAATGACTTCTCCTTACTACCAATGCCAGATGCAGATTACTCCTTACAATGGGATTCTGGAAGGGGTTGTTGTTATCACAATATCTAACAATGTCCTAAATCCTGCAAAATATAGTGCACTGTACAAATGGATGAGATATAGTGCTGCTCTTGGTCTTGTCTTTCACTGCCTGTTTTATCATGGTAAGGGTACTCTGGAAAAAGAACAATATAACTGAAAGAACTGAAAATTACATTGAAAAGACTGGCAAATTCAATGACTTAAAATAGTTAAACGTTAATAATTTTGTCAAATCTGGTCTAATATTTCTGACATTTGTACAAAAGATGCTTAACAACAATAAAAATCTGTGATAATCTGATCAAATGACTGTATCTAATGAAAAGTGTTTTAAGGACAATATATTTGGGAAAACTAAAAATTACATTGAAAAGACCAGGAAATAGGAGGACTTAAAATAGTTAAATGTTAATAATTTTGTCAAATCTTGTCCAATGTTACTGAAATTTGTACAAATGATGCTTAACAACAATAACAATCTGTGATAAGCTGATCAGTTGACTGTATCTAAGGAAAAGTTTTTTTTAGGACAATATATTTCGGACAACTATAAAATTACATTGAAAAGACTGAGAAATCGGAGGACTTAAAATATTTAAATGCTAATAACTTTGTCAAAAATGTTCCAATATTTCTGAAATTTGCACAAATGATGCTTAATAACAATTAAAATCTGTGATAAGCTGATCAGCTGACTGTGACTAATTAAAAGTGTTTTTTTAGGACAATATATTTGGGAAAAACTAAAAATTACATTATAAAGACTGGGAAATCGAAGGACTTAAAATAGTTAAATGCTAATAACTTTGTCAAAAATGTTCCAATATTTCTGAAATTTGCACAAATGATGCTTAACAACAATAAAAATCTGTGATAAGCTGATAAGTTGACTGTGACTAATGAAAAGTTTTGTCTTCGGATGATAAACTAAAAAATTAATCATTAAAATTGATCATCAGAAGAGTGAGAAGTAACCAAAACAAATATTTCAAAATTGCAATGTATTATTTACTCTGAAAGAAAACAGCAAATGTGATGATTTGAGGTTGTTTGTGTAGGAAGTTGCAAGTTACCCAAACTGTCATCTGGAGAACAATATATACCCATAAATGACTTCTCCTTACTACCAATGCCAGATGCAGATTACTCCTTACAATGGGATTCTGGAAGGGGTTGTTGTTATCACAATATCTAACAATGTCCTAAATCCTGCCAAATATAGTGCACTGTACAAATAGATGAGATATAGTGCTGCTCTTGGTCTTGTCTTTCACTGCCTGTTTTATCACGGTAAGGGTACTCTGGAAAAAGAACAATATAACTGAAAAAACTGAAAATTACATTGAAAAGACTGGCAAATTCAATGACTTAAAATAGTTAAACGTTAATAATTTTGTCAAATCTGGTCTAATATTTCTGAAATTTGTACAAAAGATGCTTAACAACAATAAAAATCTGTGATAAGCTGATCAATTGACTGTATCTAAGGAAAAGTTTTTTTTAGGACAATATATTTCGGACAACTATAAAATTACATTGAAAAGACTGGGAAATCGTAGGACTTAAAATAGTTAAATGTTAATAATTTTGTCAAATCTTGTCCAATGTTACTGAAATTTGTACAAATGATGCTTAACAACAATAAAAATCTGTGATAAGCTGATCAGTTGACTGTATCTAAGGAAAAGTTTTTTTTAGGACAATATATTTCGGACAACTATAAAATTACATTGAAAAGACTGAGAAATCGGAGGACTTAAAATAGTTAAATGCTAATAACTTTGTCAAAAATGTTCCAATATTTCTGAAATTTGCACAAATGATGCTTAATAACAATTAAAATCTGTGATAAGCTGATCAGCTGACTGTGACTAATTAAAAGTGTTTTTTTAGGACAATATATTTGGGAAAACTAAAAATTACATTGAAAAAACTGGGAAATCGTAGGACTTAAAATAGTTAAATGCTAATAACTTTGTCAAAAATGTTCCAATATTTCTGAAATTTGCACAAATGATGCTTAACAACAATAAAAATCTGTGATAAGCTGATAAGTTGACTGTGACTAATGAAAAGTATTGTCTTCGGATGATAAACTAAAAAATTAATCATGAAAATTGATCATCAGAAGAGTGAGAATTAACCGAAACAAATATTTCAATATTGCAATGTATTATTTACTCTGCAAGAAAACAGCAAATGTGATGATTTGAGGTTGTTTGTGTAGGAAGTTGCAAGTTACCTAAACCATCATCTGGAAAACAATATATACCCATAAATGACTTCTCCTTACTACCAATGCCAGATGCAGATTACTCCTTACAATGGGATTCTGGAAGGGGTTGTTGTTATCACAATATCTAACAATGTCCTAAATCCTGCCAAATATAGTGCACTGTACAAATGGATGAGATATAGTGCTGCTCTTGGTCTTGTCTTTCACTGCCTGTTTTATCACGGTAAAGGTACTCTGGAAAAAGAACAATATAACTGAAAGAACTGAAAATTACATTGAAAAGACTGGCAAATTCAATGACTTAAAATAGTTAAACGTTAATAATTTTGTCAAATCTGGTCTAATATTTCTGAAATTTGTACAAAAGATGATTAACAACAATAAAAATCTGTGATAATCTGATCAAATGACTGTATCTAATGAAAAGTGTTTTAAGGACAATATATTTGGGAACACTAAAAATTACATTGAAAAGACCAGGAAATCGCAGGACTTAAAATAGTTAAATGTTAATAATTTTGTCAAATCTTGTCCAATGTTTCTGAAATTTGTACAAATGATGCTTAACAACAATAAAAATCTGTGATAAGCTGATCAGTTGACTGTATCTAAGGAAAAGTTTTTTTTAGGACAATATATTTCAGACAACTATAAAATTACATTGAAAAGACTGAGAAATCGGAGGACTTAAAATAGTTAAATGCTAATAACTTTGTCAAAAATGTTCCAATATTTCTGAAATTTGCACAAATGATGCTTCATAACAATTAAAATCTGTGATAAGCTGATCAGCTGACTGTGACTAATTAAAAGTGTTTTTTTAGGACAATATATTTGGGAAAAAAAAAATTACATTATAAAGACTGGGAAATCGTAGGACTTAAAATAGTTAAATGCTAATAACTTTGTCAAAAATGTTCCAATATTTCTGAAATTTGCACAAATGATGCTTAACAACAATAAAAATCTGTGATAAGCTGATAAGTTGACTGTGACTAATGAAAAGTATTGTCTTCGGATGATAAACTAAAAAATTAATCATGAAAATTGATCATCAGAAGAGTGAGAATTAACCGAAACAAATATTTCAATATTGCAATGTATTATTTACTCTGCAAGAAAACAGCAAATGTGATGATTTGAGGTTGTTTGTGTAGGAAGTTGCAAGTTACCTAAACCATCATCTGGAAAACAATATATACCCATAAATGACTTCTCCTTACTACCAATGCCAGATGCAGATTACTCCTTACAATGGGATTCTGGAAGGGGTTGTTGTTATCACAATATCTAACAATGTCCTAAATCCTGCCAAATATAGTGCACTGTACAAATGGATGAGATATAGTGCTGCTCTTGGTCTTGTCTTTCACTGCCTGTTTTATCACGGTAAAGGTACTCTGGAAAAAGAACAATATAACTGAAAGAACTGAAAATTACATTGAAAAGACTGGCAAATTCAATGACTTAAAATAGTTAAACGTTAATAATTTTGTCAAATCTGGTCTAATATTTCTGAAATTTGTACAAAAGATGATTAACAACAATAAAAATCTGTGATAATCTGATCAAATGACTGTATCTAATGAAAAGTGTTTTAAGGACAATATATTTGGGAACACTAAAAATTACATTGAAAAGACCAGGAAATCGCAGGACTTAAAATAGTTAAATGTTAATAATTTTGTCAAATCTTGTCCAATGTTTCTGAAATTTGTACAAATGATGCTTAACAACAATAAAAATCTGTGATAAGCTGATCAGTTGACTGTATCTAAGGAAAAGTTTTTTTTAGGACAATATATTTCAGACAACTATAAAATTACATTGAAAAGACTGGGAAATCGGAGGACTTAAAATAGTTAAATGCTAATAACTTTGTCAAAAATGTTCCAATATTTCTGAAATTTGCACAAATGATGCTTCATAACAATTAAAATCTGTGATAAGCTGATCAGCTGACTGTGACTAATTAAAAGTGTTTTTTTAGGACAATATATTTGGGAAAAAAAAAATTACATTATAAAGACTGGGAAATCGTAGGACTTAAAATAGTTAAATGCTAATAACTTTGTCAAAAATGTTCCAATATTTCTGAAATTTGCACAAATGATGCTTAACAACAATAAAAATCTGTGATAAGCTGATAAGTTGACTGTGACTAATGAAAAGTATTGTCTTCGGATGATAAACTAAAAAATTAATCATGAAAATTGATTATCAGAAGAGTGAGTAGTAACCAAAACAAATTTTTAAAAATTGCGATGTATTATTTACTCTGAAAGAAAACAGCAAATGTGATGATTTGAGTTTGTTTGTGTAGGAAGTTGCAAGTTACCTAAACCGTCATCTGGAGAACAATATATACCCATAAATGACTTCTCCTTACTACCAATGCCAGATGCAGATTACTCCTTACAATGGGATTCCGAAAGGGGTTGTTGTTATCACAATATCTGACAATGTCCCAAATCCTGCCAAATATAGTGCACTGTACACATGGATGAGATATAGTGCTGCTCTTGGTCTTGTCTTTCACTGCCTGTTTTATCATGGTAAGGGTACTCTGGAAAAAGAACAATATAACTGAAAGAACTGAAAATTACATTGAAAAGACTGTCAAATTCAATGACTTAAAATAGTTAAATGCTAATAACTTTGTAAAAAATGTTCCAATATTTCTGAAATTTGTACAAAAGATGTTTAACAACAACAAAAATCTACGATAATCTGATCAGTTGACTGTATCTAATAAAAAGTGTTTTAAGGACAATATATTTGGGAAAACTAAAAAATTACATTGAAAAGAAAAGGTAATAGCAGGACTTAAAATAGTTAAATGTTGATAATTTTGTCAAATCTTGTCCAATGTTACTGAAATTTGTACAAAAGATGCTTAACAACAATAAAAATCTATGATAAGCTGATCAGTTGACTGTACCTAAGGAAAAGTTTTTTTTAGGACAATATATTTCGGACAACTATAAAATTACATTGAAAAGACTGAGAAATCGGAGGACTTAAAATAGTTAAATGCTAATAACTTTGTCAAAAATGTTCCAATATTTCTGAAATTTGCACAAATGATGCTTAACAACAATAAAAATCTGTGATAAGCTGATAAGGTGACTGTGACTAATGAAAAGTATTGTCTTCGGATGATAAACTAAAAAATTAATCATGAAAATTGATCATCAGAAGAGTGAGAAGTAACCAAAACAAATATTTCAATATTGCAATGTATTATTTACTCTGAAAGAAAACAGCAAATGTGATGATTTGAGGTTGTTTGTGTAGGAAGTTGCAAGTTACCTAAACCGTCATCTGGAGAACAATATATACCCATAAATGACTTCTCCTTACTACCAATGCCAGATGCAGATTACTCCTTACAATGGGATTCTGAAAGGGGTTGTTGTTATCACAATATCTGACAATATCCCAAATCCTGCCAAATAAAGTGCACTGTACACATGGATGAGATATAGTGCTGCTCTTGGTCTTGTCTTTCACTTGACTGTATCTAATGAAAAGTGTTTTAAGGACAATATATTTGGGAAAACTAAAAAATTACATTGAAAAGAAAAGGTAATAGCAGGACTTAAAATAGTTAAATGTTAATAATTTTGTCAAATCTTGTCCAATGTTACTGAAATTTGTACAAATGATGCTTAACAACAATAAAAATCTCTGATAAGCTGATCAGTTGACTGTATCTAAGGAAAAGTTTTTTTTAGGACAATATATTTCGGACAACTATAAAATTACATTGAAAAGACTGGGAAATCGGAGGACTTAAAATAGTTAAATGCTAATAACTTTGTCAAAAATGTTCCAATATTTCTGAAATTTGCACAAATGATGCTTAACAACAATAAAAATCTGTGATAAGCTGATCAGCTGACTTAGACTAATTAAAAGTGTTTTCTTAGGACAATATATTTGGGAAAACTAAAAATCACATTGAAAAGACTGGGAAATCGTAGGACTTAAATAATTAAATGCTAATAACTTTGTCAAAAATGTTCCAATATTTCTGAAATTTGCACAAATGATGCTTAACAACAATAAAAATCTGTGATAAGCTGATAAGTTGACTGTGACTAATGAAAAGTATTGTCTTCGGATGATAAACTAAAAAATTAATCATTAAAATTGATCATCAGAAGAGTGAGAAGTAACCAAAACAAATATTTCAATATTGCAATGTATTATTTACTCTGAAAGAAAACAGCAAATGTGATAATTTGAGGTTGTTTGTGTAGGAAGTTGCAAGTTACCTAAACCGTCATCTGGAGAACAATATATACCCATAAATGACTTCTCCTTACTACCAATGCCAGATGCAGATTACTCCTTACAATGGGATTCCGAAAGGGGTTGTTGTTATCACAATATCTGACAATGTCCCAAATCCTGCCAAATATAGTGCACTGTACACATGGATGAGATATAGTGCTGCTCTTGGTCTTGTCTTTCACTGCCTGTTTTATCATGGTAAGGGTACTCTGGAAAAAGAAACAATATAACTGAAAGAACTGAAAATTACATTGAAAAGACTGGCAAATTCAATGACTTAAAATAGTTAAACGTTAATAATTTTGTCAAATCTGGTCTAATATTTCTGAAATTTGTACAAAAGATGCTTAACAACAATAAAAATCTGTGAAAATCTGATCAAATGACTGTATCTAATGAAAAGTGTTTTAAGGACAATATATTTGGGAACACTAAAAATTAAATTGAAAAGACCAGGAAATCGCAGGACTTAAAATAGTTAAATGTTAATAATTTTGTCAAATCTTGTCCAATGTTACTGAAATTTGTACAAATGATGCTTAACAACAATAAAAATCTGTGATAAGCTGATCAATTGACTGTATCTAAGGAAAAGTTTTTTTTAGGACAATATATTTCGGACAACTATAAAATTACATTGAAAAGACTGGGAAATCGTAGGACTTAAAATAGTTAAATGTTAATAATTTTGTCAAATCTTGTCCAATGTTACTGAATTTTGTACAAATGATGCTTAACAACAATTAAAATCTGTGATAAGCTGATCAGTTGACTGTATCTAAGGAAAAGTTTTTTTTAGGACAATATATTTTGGACAACTATAAAATTACATTGAAAAGACCAGGAAATCGCAGGATTTAAAATAGTTAAATGTTAATAATTTTGTCAAATCTTGTCCAATGTTACTGAAATTTGTACAAATGATGCTTAACAAAAATAAAAATCTGTGATAAGCTGATCAATTGACTGTATCAAAGGAAAAGTTTTTTTTAGGACAATATATTTTGGACAACTATAAAATTACATTGAAAAGAGTGGGAAATCGTAGGACTTAAAATAGTTAAATGTTAATAATTTTGTCAAATCTTGTCCAATGTTACTGAAATTTGTACAAATGATGCTTAACAACAATAAAAATCTGTGATAAGCTGATCAGTTGACTGTATCTAAGGAAAAGTTTTTTTAGGACAATATATTTTGGACAACTATAAAATTACATTGAAAAGAGTGGGAAATCGTAGGACTTAAAATAGTTAAATGTTAATAATTTTGTCAAATCTTGTCCAATGTTACTGAAATTTGTACAAATGATGCTTAACAACAATTAAAATCTGTGATAAGCTGATCAGTTGACTGTATCTAAGGAAAAGTTATTTTTAGGACAATATATTTCGGACAACTATAAAATTACATTGAAAAGACTGAGAAATCGGAGGACTTAAAATAGTTAAATGCTAATAACTTTGTCAAAAATGTTCCAATATTTCTGAAATTTGTACAAAAGATGATTAAGAACAATAAAAATCTGTGATAATCTGATCAGTTGACTGTATCTAATGAAAAGTGTTTTAAGTACAATATATTTGGGAAAACTAAAAATTACATTGAAAAGACCAGGAAATCGCCGGACTTAAAATAGTTAAATGTTAATAATTTTGCCAAATCTTGTCCAATGTTTCTGAAATTGTACAAATGATGCTTAACAACAATAAAAATCTGTGATAAGCTGATAAGTTGACTGTGACTAATGAAAAGTATTGTCTTCGGATGATAAACTAAAAAATTAATCATTAAAATTGATCATCAGAAGAGTGAGAATTAACCGAAACAAATATTTCAATATTGCAATGTATTATTTACTCTGCAAGAAAACAGCAAATGTGATGATTTGAGGTTGTTTGTGTAGGAAGTTGCAAGTTACCTAAACCGTCATCTGGAAAACAATATATACCCATAAATGACTTCTCCTTACTACCAATGCCAGATGCAGATTACTCCTTACAATGGGATTCTGGAAGGGGTTGTTGTTATCACAATATCTAACAATGTCTTAAATCCTGCCAAATATAGTGCACTGTACAAATGGATGAGATATAGTGCTGCTCTTGGTCTTGTCTTTCACTGCCTGTTTTATCATGGTAAGGGTACTCTGGAAAAAGAACAATATAACTGAAAGAACTGAAAATTACATTGAAAAGACTGGCAAATTCAATGACTTAAAATAGTTAAACGTTAATAATTTTGTCAAATCTGGTCTAATATTTCTGACATTTGTACAAAAGATGCTTAACAACAATAAAAATCTGTGATAATCTGATCAAATGACTGTATCTAATGAAAAGTGTTTTAAGGACAATATATTTGGGAAAACTAAAAATTACATTGAAAAGACCAGGAAATCGTAGGACTTAAAATAGTTAAATGTTAATAATTTTGTCAAATCTTGTCCAATGTTACTGAAATTTGTACAAATGATGCTTAACAACAATAACAATCTGTGATAAGCTGATCAGTTGACTGTATCTAAGGAAAAGTTTTTTTTAGGACAATATATTTCGGACAACTATAAAATTACATTGAAAAGATTGAGAAATCGGAGGACTTAAAATAGTTAAATGCTAATAACTTTGTCAAAAATGTTCCAATATTTCTGAAATTTGCACAAAAGATGATTAAGAACAATAAAAATCTGTGATAATCTGATCAGTTGACTGTGACTAATTAAAAGTGTTTTTTTAGGACAATATATTTGGGAAAAACTAAAAATTACATTATAAAGACTGGGAAATCGTAGGACTTAAAATAGTTAAATGCTAATAACTTTGTCAAAAATGTTCCAATATTTCTGAAATTTGCACAAATGATGCTTAACAACAATAAAAATCTGTGATAAGCTGATAAGTTGACTGTGGCTCTGTTCTCACAACTTTTAGATCGATCTATCACCGCGGGGAGTCTCACTAGATTACTGTCAGATAATGCCCCTTAAGTGTCCATCCCCGCCTACTACAAGCTTTAAGGGGTAATTAACTTTCGTGTCCGCCTGGCTGACAGCTATTTAGCGTGAACCCCCAGGGAGTTAGGTCGATCCAATGTAGGTCGATCTAATCTATGAGAATGGGGTGTGTGACTTATGAAAAGCATTGTCTTCGGATGATAAACTAAAAAATTAATCATGGAAAATTGATCATCAGAAGAGTGAGAATTAACCGAAACAAATATTTCAATATTGCAATGTATTATTTACTCTGAAAGAAAACAGCAAATGTGATGATTTGAGGTTGTTTGTGTAGGAAGTTGCAAGTTACCTAAACCGTCATCTGGAAAACAATATATACCCATAAATGACTTCTCCTTACTACCAATGCCAGATGCAGATTACTCCTTACAAGGGGATTCTGGAAGGGGTTGTTGTTATCACAATATCTAACAATGTCCTAAATCCTGTCAAATATAGTGCACTATACAAATGGATGAGATATAGTGCTGCTCTTGGTCTTGTCTTTCACTGCCTGTTTTATCACGGTAAGGGTACTCTGGAAAAAGAACAATATAACTGAAAGAACTGAAAATTAGTTAAGACTTATTTATAAGTCGGATTTAAAATGACGCACAGATGGTACGCTTATCACGCTCACGCAGCGTGCCTGTTACCTTTCTCCCGACCGCTGGTTGGTTAGCCCGCTTAACGGACTTTATGTAAACGATCTTCTATTGGCAGAGATTACAACAGACATCGTTCTCTCTCCCCTGATAGGACCAGCCTGCTTAACGGACATCGTTTCTCATTGGCCGATGCTCAACGTGCGGTAATTTGAAATCTGCAGTCGCTAGTTTGTTACTGAACAAGACGCACGCTTGCGTCAGCTTCGCAGCGGCATACTTTGATTTTTGAATTCTCGTTTTTGTACTTTGATATCTAACGGGTTTTTCCCTAACTATACGATCTTGGTTTTATCTGTCGGACAACACGTGTTTATCATGGCAGAAGAAGAATTCGATCCTCACGTATGGAAAGAAGAGAACGGACTTTCGACAGAGACACTAGCTGCCTTAATGGAGAAAGGATTCGATTCCGCTAAATCATTAAAGAAGCTCACCCCAGAGAGAATTGAAAGGCTGTATGGCGAAGATCTCCCCCCAGCCCAGCTCTTTCTTCTAGAGGACGCTGTGAAAGAGTTAAACTCGAGTGCAGAAAGCAGTGCCCCAAGCGCGACCACCCCAAGCGTAGCAGACGTCCAGCCAAAGAGCACCGAAGTCGACGTTCGACAGAGACTGGCAAACGGAGGTGCCCTGACTGTAGATGAGATCCTGGGTTTGATGACCTCCGCCGCAGCGGAACAGGAGAAAGCTACCTCACAGGATTTTACAGGTATGTGCCTTAAAGTGGGGGAGGCAAGAAAGGGGAAGTCGGGTATCTTCCGAGATGTTAGAGACTTTGTGACACTCGCAGCAGAAACTTCCAACTCCAATACAGTAGACATGGGCCCCTTTCAAATAAAGGTTAAGGATACCAAAATCCCACTGGCCAAACTGTCACTGGCCCAGTACATGGAGGGGTCGCTACGGATCCTCAGAGAAATGCGCAATGCCGGGGAGAGCACGACGGATGAGCACATCGATTATCTCATCAAGATCGCTACGTTCGCACAGGCGTTTTCGTGGGAGAGTATCGTGAACTTCGACTACGAGTTCAGGAAGAAACAGGCACGGGAGAACAGCGACTGGGGAAAAGATGACCAATACCTGATGCAACTCCTACTACAGAGGGGAGAGAACAAGCGCCCCACAGGACATCAGAATCCAAGAGGCCAAAATTTCATCCAGCGCGGTAAAGTAGACCCAAATACAGCAAGGCCAATCTGCGAGAGATTCAACGGGCGCAACGGCTGTAGTCTCCGCGTATGCAAATATTCTCACATTTGCTTAAAATGTTTCTCGCCCACCCACGGGGATTTCGACCATAAGCAAACCTACCCCCAGAAAACAACCCCAGAACACGTCCCGGATTCAAAAAAGTGGTAGATAAGGACAATTCCACGCTAAGAAAAGCTGTTCACGTGTGGGAACAAGAGCTAGCAGACGATCCGGACCGTGAATATATTCTTAACGGGATACGGTATGGTTTTTCAATTATAGATGATGACTCTATTATTCCGGATAGGGCATACGTTCCCAATTCAGTTACAGCTATTAGAGCGAGGGAACAAGTAGAGGCAAAACTGTTAGAAGGTATAGCTGAGGGTCATTATGCCATAGCGGAAACTACTCCTCGTATAATTAGTGGACTCCATGCGGTGCCAAAGCCGGACGGAAACATAAGATTAATTCATGACTGTAGCAGACCGGAAGGAACCAGTGTGAATGATTACGCGACTAAGGACAGTGTGAGTTATCAGTCAGTACAGGAAGTATTATGTAATATCAAGCCCCACTGGTACCTTGCAAAAGTTGATTTAGCCAACGCGTATCGCTCCGTAGAACTACATCCAAGCAATCACCAATACACAGGGCTACAGTGGACGTTTACTGGAAAAAGCAAACCTACCACCCTTGTTGATTTAAGACTCCCCTTCGGTGGACGTAAAAGTCCGGCTATTTTTAATACACTCACTCAGGCTGTGCGCCGGATGATGTTAAGGAGAGGTTTCCCGGTTGTAGTAGCCTACTTAGACGACTTTATTGTAGCGGGAAAAGATTTTGCGGAATGTTTAGCAGCATACAACACTCTCGTACAATTGCTCCGCTCGCTGGGTTTTGCCATAAACTGGAAGAAAGTGAATGACCCGACACAGAAAATAGTTTTCTTGGGTATTGAAATTGACTCGTGCGCGGGAAAAGTATCCCTCGAACACACTAAGTTAACGAAACTTGAGGACTTATTATTCACATTTTTAAAGCGTAAACGAGCGACGCGGAAGCAGTTAGAGCGACTAGCCGGGCACCTGGTCTGGGCTAGCAACGTCATCCCCTGGGGAAAACTTCACCTGAGGAGGATATACAGCCTTATGTCGTCGACTAAAGCCGCATCGCACAAGTGTCTGTTGCGTGCCATCCACGGCGATCTAGCTTGGTGGGCTACACAAATTCAGTGCAATAGTAGGAGGACAATATGGAACGATAGACCAGAAGTTGAAGTACACACAGATGCGTGTACGGTCGCCGGCGGAGCTTTCTGCTTGGGAGACTGGTTCTACTACGCCTGGGATGTCGACGCCCCTTCGTTCGCCGACCAACATATTAACGCTAAGGAGTTAGCTACAATTGTCTTAGCCGCGCGACGCTGGGGAAGGCTTTGGAAGGGACAGCACGTACACTTCTATTCCGATAACATTGCCTCCGTATATATGATTAACAATGGGACTACGACTAGCCCTACCGCCTTTGCCCTATTAGAGCAATTATACCTCCTGTCTGCCCGGTGTCACGTGTACGGTCCGTTCTGCGTGAACCATCCGTCCTGACCGATTGTACACGCAGCAGACGCGTGTATGAGCCGTTCCGTGAATGATCCGTTGTTATTCACCTGCTGCACTGTTATCTTCGGCTAGTTCATTTCCTACCTCATTATACATTTACTATGATGGGGATAAAATTCATATGTGTTAATTGATAATTTTGGTTGAGAACCAGCGTCAAATTACAGTTAGACGCATGAATGAACCTACCCTGGACGGACCGTCGTTATACAGCTGCTGGCTACTATTTTAGTATTGATTTTACTAGGCTAGTGTGTTGATATGGCTACCTGAGGGATATCACAGCAGAGTTGAACAAAGAATAAGATATGAATACTTGTAAAGATTATGTTAGAATTAGCGGTATGTTTTCAACAGCGCATGTTTATAGAAGGCTAAGAATGTATTGATGACTCGATAGAGACGGACTGTACACGCCGGAAGTCTCTCAGATTTGCCTGCGCTTTGTGCGCATGAGCAGAACGGATGGTTCACGCTCCGAGCGGTACACGCCACACCGGTTCGACTTCAAACTGGAGGCGCACTTTATTCCGGGCGAGAGTAACTCAGTTGCAGACGCTATCAGCCGGTTACACGAGCATGGTCAGATTAGTAGATTTATAAATTTACTATATAAAACATGTGATCAAGTTTCAGAGTACATATGGTTGCCGGCACACATGTCTAATGATGCCATCTCATTTCTCTCTCCTCAGATAGACAGTTGGATAAGCTGCTCGAGGATCTGGACGGGGAGATAGCCACTTGGCGCGGTCAATGTTGGGCACCCACCACTCGACGCGCGTATGCCACACAGGAAAAGAGTTATCGGGACTTTTGTAAACTCGTTAGGAAACCGCCAGTGCCAGCAGACACTTGTACCATAGCCAGATATATAGCTTTCCTTGCTAGGTCAAAATCCTTCTCGACGATTCAGCAATATGTTAATATAATCCAGCTACTGCATAGAGAGCACGATCTCCCCAACCCTCTGACCAGTAATTGGACAATCAAATCACTTCTTAGAGGGATCAAACGCCATAGAGGAGGTACAAATCACAAAGCGCCTTTCCAACTGGAGCACCTCAGCGCCATAAGGGATTCCTTGGACCTTAACTTGATAGGAGACTGCCAGTTCTGGGCCGCGATATTGACGGGATTCTTTGGACTTTTGCGCGTTAGTAACTTTACTGTCCCAAGCCGACACCCAGCAGAGAATAAATCAATCCGTCGCAAGGATACGACATTCCACAGGAAAGGGATTATCGTGAAGATCAACGCTTCAAAGACTATTCAATTTCGTGACCGCACCCATACCGTCGTTCTACCAACATTGCGCTCTCCTCTCTGCCCAGTGGCGGCTATAACGCGATTCGTTGGACTAAGCGGCACACTACCGAGCGACGCGCCCCTCTTCAGCATCTGCGAATCCGATAGCCTTCTCCACCTCACCCAAGAGGTATTTAGAGCACGACTCAAACATGCCGTCCGCGCTATAGGATTGACAAGCGATGTATATAATGCGCACAGCCTACGGCGGGGAGGAGCTACCTGGCTGATCACCGCAGGCGTCCCTCTCCCCGTCGTAAAAGCTCTAGGGGACTGGAAGAGCGACGCCGTGTTCGCTTACGTTGCTCCAGACACTTCCACAACTGCAGATCTCATAGTAAAAGCCTTTTCATAACCGATTGACTCTGGCTAATATCTAAGAACGGACATTAGATTCAACTCAATCTAAAAACTGTTTTTGGATACGTATATATATATATATTTCCCTACATACTATGGGTGGATTGTGTTTTCAATTCTTTAATTTACATGCTTTAAATGCTTCAGTGCTATGATTCCGTCAGCTTAAGTGGCATTTTTTACTTTTATTATTTTTAGATTAGTTGTATTTATTGTAGTTTTTAGAGAAAGCAATAAAGCTTTTAAGACCATCCGTGCGTTGTTTTAAGTTAAGACTTATTTATAAGTCGGATTTAAAATGACGCACAGATGGTACGCTTATCACGCTCACGCAGCGTGCCTGTTACCTTTCTCCCGACCGCTGGTTGGTTAGCCCGCTTAACGGACTTTATGTAAACGATCTTCTATTGGCAGAGATTACAACAGACATCGTTCTCTCTCCCCTGATAGGACCAGCCTGCTTAACGGACATCGTTTCTCATTGGCCGATGCTCAACGTGCGGTAATTTGAAATCTGCAGTCGCTAGTTTGTTACTGAACAAGACGCACGCTTGCGTCAGCTTCGCAGCGGCATACTTTGATTTTCCCACCCACCCACACCTTATTTCAGTGACTGCTTATTGTAATACAGTAATTGCCAATGAACGTATTGGGATGGTGTGGTGCTTTCAATTGGATTGTGTTTTCAATTCTTTAATTTACATGCTTTAAATGCTTCAGTGCTATGATTCCGTCAGCTTAAGTGGCTTTTTTACTTTTATTATTTTTAGATTAGTTGTATTTATTGTAGTTTTTAGAGAAAGCAATAAAGCTTTTAAGACCATCCGTGCGTTGTTTTAACATTGAAAAGACTGGCAAATTCAACGACTTAAAATAGTTAAACGTTAATAATTTTGTCAAATCTGGTCTAATATTTCTGAAATTTGTACAAAAGATGATTAAGAACAATAAAAATCTGTGATAATCTGATCAGTTGACTGTATCTAATGAAAAGTGTTTTAAGTACAATATATTTGGGAAAACTAAAAATTACATTGAAAAGACCAGGAAATCGCAGGACTTAAAATAGTTAAATGTTAATAATTTTGCCAAATCTTGTCCAATGTTTCTGAAATTTGTACAAATGATGCTTAACAACAATAAGAATCTGTGATAAGCTGATAAGTTGACTGTGACTAATGAAAAGTATTGTCTTCGGATGATAAACTAAAAAATTAATCATTAAAATTGATCATCAGAAGAGTGAGAATTAACCGAAACAAATATTTCAATATTGCAATGTATTATTTACTCTGCAAGAAAACAGCAAATGTGATGATTTGAGGTTGTTTGTGTAGGAAGTTGCAAGTTACCTAAACCGTCATCTGGAAAACAATATATACCCATAAATGACTTCTCCTTACTACCAATGCCAGATGCAGATTACTCCTTACAATGGGATTCTGGAAGGGGTTGTTGTTATCACAATATCTAACAATGTCCTAAATCCTGCAAAATATAGTGCACTGTACAAATGGATGAGATATAGTGCTGCTCTTGGTCTTGTCTTTCACTGCCTGTTTTATCATGGTAAGGGTACTCTGGAAAAAGAACAATATAACTGAAAGAACTGAAAATTACATTGAAAAGACTGGCAAATTCAATGACTTAAAATAGTTAAACGTTAATAATTTTGTCAAATCTGGTCTAATATTTCTGACATTTGTACAAAAGATGCTTAACAACAATAAAAATCTGTGATAATCTGATCAAATGACTGTATCTAATAAAAAGTGTTTTAAGGACAATATATTTGGGAAAACTAAAAATTACATTGAAAAGACCAGGAAATAGGAGGACTTAAAATAGTTAAATGTTAATAATTTTGTCAAATCTTGTCCAATGTTACTGAAATTTGTACAAATGATGCTTAACAACAATAAAAATCTGTGATAAGCTGATCAGTTGACTGTATCTAAGGAAAAGTTTTTTTTAGGACAATATATTTCGGACAACTATAAAATTACATTGAAAAGACTGAGAAATCGGAGGACTTAAAATAGTTAAATGCTAATAACTTTGTCAAAAATGTTCCAATATTTCTGAAATTTGCACAAATGATGCTTAATAACAATTAAAACCTGTGAAAAGCTGATCAGTTGACTGTATCTAAGGAAAAGTTTTTTTTAGGACAATATATTTCGGACAACTATAAAATTACATTGAAAAGACTGAGAAATCGGAGGACTTAAAATAGTTAAATGCTAATAACTTTGTCAAAAATGTTCCAATATTTCTGAAATTTGCACAAATGATGCTTAATAACAATTAAAATCTGTGATAAGCTGATCAGCTGACTGTGACTAATTAAAAGTGTTTTTTTTAGGACAATATATTTGGGAAAAACTAAAAATTACATTATAAAGACTGGGAAATCGAAGGACTTAAAATAGTTAAATGCTAATAACTTTGTCAAAAATGTTCCAATATTTCTGAAATTTGCACAAATGATGCTTAACAACAATAAAAATCTGTGATAAGCTGATAAGTTGACTGTGACTAATGAAAAGTTTTGTCTTCGGATGATAAACTAAAAAATTAATCATTAAAATTGATCATCAGAAGAGTGAGAAGTAACCAAAACAAATATTTCAAAATTGCAATGTATTATTTACTCTGAAAGAAAACAGCAAATGTGATGATTTGAGGTTGTTTGTGTAGGAAGTTGCAAGTTACCCAAACTGTCATCTGGAGAACAATATATACCCATAAATGACTTCTCCTTACTACCAATGCCAGATGCAGATTACTCCTTACAATGGGATTCTGGAAGGGGTTGTTGTTATCACAATATCTAACAATGTCCTAAATCCTGCCAAATATAGTGCACTGTACAAATAGATGAGATATAGTGCTGCTCTTGGTCTTGTCTTTCACTGCCTGTTTTATCACGGTAAGGGTACTCTGGAAAAAGAACAATATAACTGAAAAAACTGAAAATTACATTGAAAAGACTGGCAAATTCAATGACTTAAAATAGTTAAACGTTAATAATTTTGTCAAATCTGGTCTAATATTTCTGAAATTTGTACAAAAGATGCTTAACAACAATAAAAATCTGTGATAAGCTGATCAATTGACTGTATCTAAGGAAAAGTTTTTTTTAGGACAATATATTTCGGACAACTATAAAATTACATTGAAAAGACTGGGAAATCGTAGGACTTAAAATAGTTAAATGTTAATAATTTTGTCAAATCTTGTCCAATGTTACTGAAATTTGTACAAATGATGCTTAACAACAATAAAAATCTGTGATAAGCTGATCAGTTGACTGTATCTAAGGAAAAGTTTTTTTTAGGACAATATATTTCGGACAACTATAAAATTACATTGAAAAGACTGAGAAATCGGAGGACTTAAAATAGTTAAATGCTAATAACTTTGTCAAAAATGTTCCAATATTTCTGAAATTTGCACAAATGATGCTTAATAACAATTAAAATCTGTGAAAAGCTGATCAGCTGACTGTGACTAACTAAAAGTGTTTTTTTAGGACAATATATTTGGGAAAACTAAAAATTACATTGAAAAAACTGGGAAATCGTAGGACTTAAAATAGTTAAATGCTAATAACTTTGTCAAAAATGTTCCAATATTTCTGAAATTTGCACAAATGATGCTTAACAACAATAAAAATCTGTGATAAGCTGATAAGTTGACTGTGACTAATGAAAAATTGTCTTCGGATGATAAACTAAAAAATTAATCATGAAAATTGATCATCAGAAGAGTGAGAATTAACGGAAACAAATATTTCAATATTGCAATGTATTATTTACTCTGCAAGAAAACAGCAAATGTGATGATTTGAGGTTGTTTGTGTAGGAAGTTGCAAGTTACCTAAACCGTCATCTGGAAAACAATATATACCCATAAATGACTTCTCCTTACTACCAATGCCAGATGCAGATTACTCCTTACAATGGGATTCTGGAAGGGGTTGTTGTTATCACAATATCTAACAATGTCCTAAATCCTGCCAAATATAGTGCACTGTACAAATGGATGAGATATAGTGCTGCTCTTGGTCTTGTCTTTCACTGCCTGTTTTATCACGGTAAGGGTACTCTGGAAAAAGAACAATATAACTGAAAGAACTGAAAATTACATTGAAAAGACTGGCAAATTCAATGACTTAAAATAGTTAAACGTTAATAATTTTGTCAAATCTGGTCTAATATTTCTGAAATTTGTACAAAAGATGATTAACAACAATAAAAATCTGTGATAATCTGATCAAATGACTGTATCTAATGAAAAGTGTTTTAAGGACAATATATTTGGGAACACTAAAAATTACATTGAAAAGACCAGGAAATCGCAGGACTTAAAATAGTTAAATGTTAATAATTTTGTCAAATCTTGTCCAATGTTTCTGAAATTTGTACAAATGATGCTTAACAACAATAAAAATCTGTGATAAGCTGATCAGTTGACTGTATCTAAGGAAAAGTTTTTTTTAGGACAATATATTTCAGACAACTATAAAATTACATTGAAAAGACTGAGAAATCAGAGGACTTAAAATAGTTAAATGCTAATAACTTTGTCAAAAATGTTCCAATATTTCTGAAATTTGCACAAATGATGCTTAATAACAATTAAAATCTGTGATAAGCTGATCAGCTGACTGTGACTAATTAAAAGTGTTTTTTTAGGACAATATATTTGGGAAAACTAAAAATTACATTATAAAGACTGGGAAATCGTAGGATTTAAAATAGTTAAATGCTAATAACTTTGTCAAAAATGTTCCAATATTTCTGAAATTTGCACAAATGATGCTTAACAACAATAAAAATCTGTGATAAGCTGACAAGTTGACTGTGACTAATGAAAAGTATTGTCTTCGGATGATAAACTAAAAAATTAATCATTAAAATTGATCATCAGAAGAGTGAGAAGTAACCAAAACAAATATTTCAAAATTGCAATGTATTATTTACTCTGAAAGAAAACAGCAAATGTGATGATTTGAGGTTGTTTGTGTAGGAAGTTGCAAGTTACCCAAACTGTCATCTGGAGAACAATATATACCCATAAATGACTTCTCCTTACTACCAATGCCAGATGCAGATTACTCCTTACAATGGGATTCTGAAAGGGGTTGTTGTTATCACAATATCTGACAATGTCCCAAATCCTGCCAAATATAGTGCACTGTACACATGGATGAGATATAGTGCTGCTCTTGGTCTTGTCTTTCACTGCCTGTTTTATCATGGTAAGGGTACTCTGGAAAAAGAACAATATAACTGAAAGAACTGAAAATTACATTGAAAAGACTGGCAAATTCAATGACTTAAAATAGTTAAACGTTAATAATTTTGTCAAATCTGGTCTAATATTTCTGACATTTGTACAAAAGATGCTTAACAACAATAAAAATCTGTGATAATCTGATCAAATGACTGTATCTAATAAAAAGTGTTTTAAGGACAATATATTTGGGAAAACTAAAAATTACATTGAAAAGACCAGGAAATAGGAGGACTTAAAATAGTTAAATGTTAATAATTTTGTCAAATCTTGTCCAATGTTACTGAAATTTGTACAAATGATGCTTAACAACAATAAAAATCTGTGATAAGCTGATCAGTTGACTGTATCTAAGGAAAAGTTTTTTTTAGGACAATATATTTCGGACAACTATAAAATTACATTGAAAAGACTGAGAAATCGGAGGACTTAAAATAGTTAAATGCTAATAACTTTGTCAAAAATGTTCCAATATTTCTGAAATTTGCACAAATGATGCTTAATAACAATTAAAATCTGTGAAAAGCTGATCAGTTGACTGTATCTAAGGAAAAGTTTTTTTTAGGACAATATATTTCGGACAACTATAAAATTACATTGAAAAGACTGAGAAATCGGAGGACTTAAAATAGTTAAATGCTAATAACTTTGTCAAAAATGTTCCAATATTTCTGAAATTTGCACAAATGATGCTTAATAACAATTAAAATCTGTGATAAGCTGATCAGCTGACTGTGACTAATTAAAAGTGTTTTTTTAGGACAATATATTTGGGAAAAACTAAAAATTACATTATAAAGACTGGGAAATCGAAGGACTTAAAATAGTTAAATGCTAATAACTTTGTCAAAAATGTTCCAATATTTCTGAAATTTGCACAAATGATGCTTAACAACAATAAAAATCTGTGATAAGCTGATAAGTTGACTGTGACTAATGAAAAGTTTTGTCTTCGGATGATAAACTAAAAAATTAATCATTAAAATTGATCATCAGAAGAGTGAGAAGTAACCAAAACAAATATTTCAAAATTGCAATGTATTATTTACTCTGAAAGAAAACAGCAAATGTGATGATTTGAGGTTGTTTGTGTAGGAAGTTGCAAGTTACCCAAACTGTCATCTGGAGAACAATATATACCCATAAATGACTTCTCCTTACTACCAATGCCAGATGCAGATTACTCCTTACAATGGGATTCTGGAAGGGGTTGTTGTTATCACAATATCTAACAATGTCCTAAATCCTGCCAAATATAGTGCACTGTACAAATAGATGAGATATAGTGCTGCTCTTGGTCTTGTCTTTCACTGCCTGTTTTATCACGGTAAGGGTACTCTGGAAAAAGAACAATATAACTGAAAAAACTGAAAATTACATTGAAAAGACTGGCAAATTCAATGACTTAAAATAGTTAAACGTTAATAATTTTGTCAAATCTGGTCTAATATTTCTGAAATTTGTACAAAAGATGCTTAACAACAATAAAAATCTGTGATAAGCTGATCAATTGACTGTATCTAAGGAAAAGTTTTTTTTAGGACAATATATTTCGGACAACTATAAAATTACATTGAAAAGACTGGGAAATCGTAGGACTTAAAATAGTTAAATGTTAATAATTTTGTCAAATCTTGTCCAATGTTACTGAAATTTGTACAAATGATGCTTAACAACAATAAAAATCTGTGATAAGCTGATCAGTTGACTGTATCTAAGGAAAAGTTTTTTTTAGGACAATATATTTCGGACAACTATAAAATTACATTGAAAAGACTGAGAAATCGGAGGACTTAAAATAGTTAAATGCTAATAACTTTGTCAAAAATGTTCCAATATTTCTGAAATTTGCACAAATGATGCTTAACAACAATAAAAATCTGTGATAAGCTGATAAGTTGACTGTGACTAATGAAAAGTATTGTCTTCGGATGATAAACTAAAAAATTAATCATGAAAATTGATCATCAGAAGAGTGAGAATTAACCGAAACAAATATTTCAATATTGCAATGTATTATTTACTCTGCAAGAAAACAGCAAATGTGATGATTTGAGGTTGTTTGTGTAGGAAGTTGCAAGTTACCTAAACCGTCATCTGGAAAACAATATATACCCATAAATGACTTCTCCTTACTACCAATGCCAGATGCAGATTACTCCTTACAATGGGATTCTGGAAGGGGTTGTTGTTATCACAATATCTAACAATGTCCTAAATCCTGCAAAATATAGTGCACTGTACAAATGGATGAGATATAGTGCTGCTCTTGGTCTTGTCTTTCACTGCCTGTTTTATCACGGTAAAGGTACTCTGGAAAAAGAACAATATAACTGAAAGAACTGAAAATTACATTGAAAAGACTGGCAAATTCAATGACTTAAAATAGTTAAACGTTAATAATTTTGTCAAATCTGGTCTAATATTTCTGAAATTTGTACAAAAGATGATTAACAACAATAAAAATCTGTGATAATCTGATCAAATGACTGTATCTAATGAAAAGTGTTTTAAGGACAATATATTTGGGAACACTAAAAATTACATTGAAAAGACCAGGAAATCGCAGGACTTAAAATAGTTAAATGTTAATAATTTTGTCAAATCTTGTCCAATGTTTCTGAAATTTGTACAAATGATGCTTAACAACAATAAAAATCTGTGATAAGCTGATCAGTTGACTGTATCTAAGGAAAAGTTTTTTTTAGGACAATATATTTCAGACAACTATAAAATTACATTGAAAAGACTGAGAAATCAGAGGACTTAAAATAGTTAAATGCTAATAACTTTGTCAAAAATGTTCCAATATTTCTGAAATTTGCACAAATGATGCTTCATAACAATTAAAATCTGTGATAAGCTGATCAGCTGACTGTGACTAATTAAAAGTGTTTTTTTAGGGCAATATATTTGGGAAAACTAAAAATTACATTATAAAGACTGGGAAATCGTAGGACTTAAAATAGTTAAATGCTAATAACTTTGTCAAAAATGTTCCAATATTTCTGAAATTTGCACAAATGATGCTTAACAACAATAAAAATCTGTGATAAGCTGACAAGTTGACTGTGACTAATGAAAAGTATTGTCTTCGGATGATAAACTAAAAAATTAATCATTAAAATTGATCATCAGAAGAGTGAGAAGTAACCAAAACAAATATTTCAAAATTGCAATGTATTATTTACTCTGAAAGAAAACAGCAAATGTGATGATTTGAGGTTGTTTGTGTAGGAAGTTGCAAGTTACCCAAACTGTCATCTGGAGAACAATATATACCCATAAATGACTTCTCCTTACTACCAATGCCAGATGCAGATTACTCCTTACAATGGGATTCTGAAAGGGGTTGTTGTTATCACAATATCTGACAATGTCCCAAATCCTGCCAAATATAGTGCACTGTACACATGGATGAGATATAGTGCTGCTCTTGGTCTTGTCTTTCACTGCCTGTTTTATCATGGTAAGGGTACTCTGGAAAAAGAACAATATAACTGAAAGAACTGAAAATTACATTGAAAAGACTGGCAAATTCAATGACTTAAAATAGTTAAACGTTAATAATTTTGTCAAATCTGGTCTAATATTTCTGAAATTTGTACAAAAGATGATTAAGAACAATAAAAATCTGTGATAATCTGATCAGTTGACTGTATCTAATGAAAAGTGTTTTAAGTACAATATATTTGGGAAAACTAAAAATTACATTGAAAAGACCAGGAAATCGCAGGACTTAAAATAGTTAAATGTTAATAATTTTGCCAAATCTTGTCCAATGTTTCTGAAATTTGTACAAATGATGCTTAACAACAATAAAAATCTGTGATAAGCTGATAAGTTGACTGTGACTAATGAAAAGTATTGTCTTCGCATGATAAACTAAAAAATTAATCATTAAAATTGATCATCAGAAGAGTGAGAATTAACCGAAACAAATATTTCAATATTGCAATGTATTATTTACTCTGCAAGAAAACAGCAAATGTGATGATTTGAGGTTGTTTGTGTAGGAAGTTGCAAGTTACCTAAACCGTCATCTGGAAAACAATATATACCCATAAATGACTTCTCCTTACTACCAATGCCAGATGCAGATTACTCCTTACAATGGGATTCTGGAAGGGGTTGTTGTTATCACAATATCTAACAATGTCCTAAATCCTGCAAAATATAGTGCACTGTACAAATGGATGAGATATAGTGCTGCTCTTGGTCTTGTCTTTCACTGCCTGTTTTATCATGGTAAGGGTACTCTGGAAAAAGAACAATATAACTGAAAGAACTGAAAATTACATTGAAAAGACTGGCAAATTCAATGACTTAAAATAGTTAAACGTTAATAATTTTGTCAAATCTGGTCTAATATTTCTGACATTTGTACAAAAGATGCTTAACAACAATAAAAATCTGTGATAATCTGATCAAATGACTGTATCTAATGAAAAGTGTTTTAAGGACAATATATTTGGGAAAACTAAAAATTACATTGAAAAGACCAGGAAATAGGAGGACTTAAAATAGTTAAATGTTAATAATTTTGTCAAATCTTGTCCAATGTTACTGAAATTTGTACAAATGATGCTTAACAACAATAACAATCTGTGATAAGCTGATCAGTTGACTGTATCTAAGGAAAAGTTTTTTTTAGGACAATATATTTCGGACAACTATAAAATTACATTGAAAAGACTGAGAAATCGGAGGACTTAAAATAGTTAAATGCTAATAACTTTGTCAAAAATGTTCCAATATTTCTGAAATTTGCACAAATGATGCTTAATAGCAATTAAAATCTGTGATAAGCTGATCAGCTGACTGTGACTAATTAAAAGTGTTTTTTTAGGACAATATATTTGGGAAAAACTAAAAATTACATTATAAAGACTGGGAAATCGAAGGACTTAAAATAGTTAAATGCTAATAACTTTGTCAAAAATGTTCCAATATTTCTGAAATTTGCACAAATGATGCTTAACAACAATAAAAATCTGTGATAAGCTGATCAATTGACTGTATCTAAGGAAAAGTTTTTTTTAGGACAATATATTTCGGACAACTATAAAATTACATTGAAAAGACTGGGAAATCGTAGGACTTAAAATAGTTAAATGTTAATAATTTTGTCAAATCTTGTCCAATGTTACTGAATTTTGTACAAATGATGCTTAACAACAATAAAAATCTGTGATAAGCTGATAAGTTGACTGTGACTAATGAAAAGTATTGTCTTCGGATGATAAACTAAAAAATTAATCATTAAAATTGATCATCAGAAGAGTGAGAAGTAACCAAAACAAATATTTCAAAATTGCAATGTATTATTTACTCTGCAAGAAAACAGCAAATGTGATGATTTGAGGTTGTTTGTGTAGGAAGTTGCAAGTTACCCAAACTGTCATCTGGAGAACAATATATACCCATAAATGACTTCTCCTTACTACCAATGCCAGATGCAGATTACTCCTTACAATGGGATTCTGGAAGGGGTTGTTGTTATCACAATATCTAACAATGTCCTAAATCCTGCCAAATATAGTGCACTGTACAAATAGATGAGATATAGTGCTGCTCTTGGTCTTGTCTTTCACTGCCTGTTTTATCACGGTAAGGGTACTCTGGAAAAAGAACAATATAACTGAAAGAACTGAAAATTACATTGAAAAGACTGGCAAATTCAATGACTTAAAATAGTTAAACGTTAATAATTTTGTCAAATCTGGTCTAATATTTCTGAAATTTGTACAAAAGATGCTTAACAACAATAAAAATCTGTGATAAGCTGATCAATTGACTGTATCTAAGGAAAAGTTTTTTTTAGGACAATATATTTCGGACAACTATAAAATTACATTGAAAAGACTGGGAAATCGTAGGACTTAAAATAGTTAAATGTTAATAATTTTGTCAAATCTTGTCCAATGTTACTGAAATTTGTACAAATGATGCTTAACAACAATAAAAATCTGTGATAAGCTGATCAGTTGACTGTATCTAAGGAAAAGTTTTTTTTAGGACAATATATTTCGGACAACTATAAAATTACATTGAAAAGACTGAGAAATCGGAGGACTTAAAATAGTTAAATGCTAATAACTTTGTCAAAAATGTTCCAATATTTCTGAAATTTGCACAAATGATGCTTAATAACAATTAAAATCTGTGATAAGCTGATCAGCTGACTGTGACTAATTAAAAGTGTTTTTTTAGGACAATATATTTGGGAAAACTAAAAATTTATGGAATCCCAGGAGGGCCAAGCGGAAGAAAAAAAAAAAAAAATTTAAAAAAAAAATTTGAAAAAAAAAATTAAAAAAAAATTGAAAAAAATTTTTTTTGAAAAAAAAATTGCGAAATCGCGTGTAATCCCGCGAGATCGCGCGTAATCCCGCGCGGTCGTGCGAAATCCCGAGAGATCAATCGTGTTTCATTTTCAAGATGAAATTTAAAAAAAACACAAAATCTCGCGAGAAAGTGCGAGAAAGAAAAAAGCAATGGCGAATGAGGCAGGGAGGGGCTGTTCCAAATTCCGACATTGCACCGAACATGAAGAGGAGGATGTGATTTGTAAAGGGAAAACCGCCCAACAGCCTGGGATATTGGTTCCATGCTAGGCCAATGCCACGATGAGAAGGGATTTTATGGAGCTAGAATATTAAAAAAAAAACACTCTTTAGTACCACCAGCATGTACGCTGGCAGTAAAAATCCTTATCATATCTTGGGCCAAAAATATGGAATGATCTCTCAAATGACTTAAAGCAAAGCATCAATTCAAATGAGTTTAAATCACTTTTAAGGCTTTGGGAAGGACCCAAATGCAGATGTAGCCTGTGTAACCTATATGCTTTTAGTGAAAATGTGTAATAATACGTCATGTTTACATTGTTTATATAACTGTATCATTGAGCATTGTATGTAAAATTGTCTGTTTTTCACAGTTGATTTAGGTATAGCATTCTGCACATTTTCCATAAAAAAAACTTTTTTCTCTTTTTTCTAAATTGTTATCTTAATAGATTTCGTGTTTTTGTTTACTCTTTGTAGATTTTTTTTTTTTTTTTTTTTTTTTTTTACTAGACTTCATGTGTAATATTGCATTTTTGTAGATATGTTTTTGTCCTTATACAGTCGGAGAATAGCTGTAAAGCTAATGTTTCCATTCAATTTGTAACCGACATGAAATAAAATTTATTGTATTGTATTGTATTGTAGTATTCATGGCTTTAGTCCCGACCTATCTCATATGGCTCTGCAGGGTGTCGTGAACTACAAGTCACCGTTACCGCTTCTCCTCCTAGAGCGCATTATTTCAAGGTCAAACAGGTCACATTTTTCTAAAATTGCTAACTTTCTTGTGAAAAACAGTTGTTATTGTCTATTTTCAGAAACTAAACAGATCTAATCTATAATACAATGGGCAGGTGTTACCCTTATGGTAATCTTTGATCTTCGTGAGTTTGGGGTCAATTGGGGCATTTTCAGACGAGTAGTGGCTATTAGATGCCAAACTAAAAACTCTCTTATTCTGGAACCAGCATTGCTAGAGACCTTGTTTTTTTCATTTTGTAGAGCTTTGCATGCGCAACACTGCAGTTTTTTTTTTTTTTTTTTTTTTTTTGTATTTTTTTTTTTTTTTCGTTAGGGCTCGGGCATTGTTCTGTATCAAATAGTTCAACATCCAATATTCAGATGTGAAAATAAAATGTAAAATACACCAAAATTAGCAGAGATACACCCATTGTTACTACTGAACTTGAATAGGAAGGAGTAAACTGGTAATCAAAAATGATAGGACAATTTTATTAAAGTTGTGCTGTTTTTATCATTGACTTAATTGTTGAAAATGGAAGTAAACTCATTAGTTATAGTTCTCACTTGTGTACGTAGTGGAATTTTCAAGTATCATGGGCCTAAATACCTTTGCTAATTAATTTTTTATAAATACCATTTTAACTGCATTGCATAATTAAGAATTGGTGGTGATTATGCTCTTAAGCATTATGTAATATAGCATCAAAAGTGAGGGAAAATAAATTTTGGTCACTCTCACCTTAATGGCCATTAACGTCATGCTACTCGTGGCTCTCAAACCTACTGAAAGGGTTCTTGGTCTGAATTGTACCTAGACTTGCACCAGTTTGACTGCCTTTTATGTGCGTTCAATATTTTTAAAATATTAGCATTTTTATTGAGGGATTTAACCCCCAAAGGCATGAAGTCAAATGGCAGTGACCTTTTATACATTATACTATTATGATAGACAGTTCAAGGTTGTATCATTACGTAAAATTGTATCAGATTTGGCAAAACAAATTGTGTACTGCCAATAGTAACATTATAAAGAAAAAACAGTGACATATTAGTTTGAAAATCCAATAATAATTCTTAAGCACAGATCAAATTGGGAACCCAGCTTGATTGTTTTTTTTTCTGAAATTTATGCATTTTTATTTGAATGTTCATATTTCTCTTGCTTGCATATTTTAACTGTGAATTTGAACTGACATGGGTCTGCTAGTAACATATTCCTAACAGACATATACCTACAATGCTGTTCGACTTCCTGTTAAGCATACTGTATTTTGCATTAGTATTGACAGTTACCTACTTTGTGCATTTTTTTAATTCTTTTTTTGTAGTTTTGACAGCTATGCTGGGATAGAGACTTTGAATTATATGTATTGTCAAGTTTATTGAAAAGTGGTTGAATTTTTATGTACTGACAGGTGTGACACCAGCATCTCCATGCACATAAAGAGATAACACCATCAAGGGAAAACCAATTTACCTTTTTGTCTTACAGAACTTGTGGTTTCATAAAAATGGGTTGTGTAGCCTGTTGCGCATTGTATTAATGTATCAAAAAAAGGAAAATAACCTCTTTTGTGATTCTTTATTCTCTTTTTTCCTGTACAGCAATTTGGAATTTGTAGGTTGGTGCAGAAACATTAATATTACATTTTACACATATGTAGATGACTGTAATGCAGATCTTTCTAGGATGAAGTGTCTCCTTAGTTGAATATAACTCTCCTCTTCAGTGGATATTTCTATTGTCAAGTGGTTAGTGGCAGTGAAGTTAGTTGCTTCATTATAGAAGTCCTGTGGCACACGAGCAGATTGTTCATAGTTCAGTGTTTTTTCTCATGCAACTTCTGCCAAATCTCTATCACTGACAGTGAATCCACACTGGTGACCGCCTGCAAATATATATTGCATAAAATATGTAGGTTGATATACCTTAAGCCAGTTGTTCCATTTAGTCACATAGCCAATGCCACAAGAACATGGTGATGTGTAAAATTGACTACGTGTTCATATTTAAAGTAAAAGATTTTTAATACAAAAATGTCTTAAGTTTTAAATATTTCAATCTTTTATATGCTAAACATGTAACTGAAATTGCCAAATTTACCATATAAATGTGGAAATGCATAAATGTCATTTGGAGCAGCACCAGTGGGTAACCACACCTGCCTTTGGTGTCTTATTTTGTGGTTGTTCCACCACAGTTGAAATGCATCTATATCATGTTGTATCAGAGGCAAGTAAACAAATACCATGCACCACTTGTCAATGCAACTGTGTCTGTCATACCAACCGTCTCTGTGCAAACCCTGAAAAGTATAATACTTGTGAATTTATCAGTCATTCTATGATATGCCAACGGATTAAAACTCTCTTTAGGAAAGTTGACCAGAAACACTCTATTTTCTGAAATAAATGCATGACATCAGAATAGTGCGTGATCCAACTACAGGCTTTAATAGACATCCTTGTGACAAATGGGTAAATATAATAAGAAATTTACATACCTAGTTCAGTGGTGAAGGCCCCATGATGTGACTATCGGAGAAAGCATGCTGATCACTGCTATTTCTTCTTAGGAACATTTGGCATTCAATTAAGTCTACATTCTCTGTCCCTGGGTCACTTCTAGTTCTATTAGGGCAGACTATTAAAAAACGGTAACTATTAGCACAGATGTTTAAGAAGACCACAGTGTTGAAATATACCCCAAACTAGTATGTTACAATGGCAAAATCAGAAATGGATAATACTAGTAAACTCTTTGAAACCCAGTAGTGTGTGGTTAGATAAGGGATAGAGTTTTTCAAATTGGTTTTTTACTTAAAACAGTACATTATATACATACACAAAATCTTGCGTGAAAATGTATCAATGCATCCATGTATGTAAATATGGAAGAACTGAAACTTGTCATTACCATCCACAGACCAAATCCAATTTGGTCCCTGAAAAGAAATAGTTGATATTATCACATGAAAACCTAAAATGAAATGTCATTTTGAAAGTATATACATGTGAATAATCTGACTGATACATTCCTCAAATGAACGAATCAAACAACTTTTACTGATAAGTGGCTCCATCATACAATTATCTTTCTATAATCTTAAGTTAGTTGAAACTGACAGTATGATGACTTGGCAATTTTTGTGACCAGAAAAGGGTTTTAGACTAAATAGTTTTCCACATATTGTGTTATCGCTGAAAGTGCATGGCTTAAATGATCAAGACAGATAGGTCTCTGTGTCTATACATAAAAATAATATTTATCTGTGATTTAAAAACTTGTCGATTTAAAGCCCTTCGTATCCTTAGTTTCCGATCATGATCAACTTCATGCAATATCTCTTGCACATCAATTCTTAGGATAGAGTAACAGAATAATATAATTTAATAGAAGTGAAACAAATATAGATTTTTACTTTCATTTTTTAATTAACTGCTTAATTGCAAAAATTAATCCTTTGCTTAACTAACCTTTTTACTTTCTTGTGATATTTCTGGCGACACTGATCATATATTTGCCTTACACCTGCCAGTCCCCCACAAACAACGACTTCTTATTGAATAATATCCTACATAAAAAGATATGACTCACACATTAAAATGACCATTTATTATGTATATAACCTTATTAAATTATAATTGGAAATATAAATCACTGTAAGATGTCAATATTTTTATTTTATTTGTACAAGGGGGAAAATTAAGTTTTGGATTGTAACAGACTTTCTATCAGACATATCTATATACTAGTACTGTACTGGTTGGTTGGTGTATTTATGCCATCTCTGTCGTAGTTTTTCTGTTGTTATGTAACTCAAGTTAACATTTTTTAATAACTCATTTATTACATAACACATCCAGCCATGCTGGCTAACTGGTAGAGAAAGAACAATGCATTATGGGAGATATGTTAATTACATTACAATATGCAACATCTCCCTTTTTTTTTTTTTTAATAAAAATAAATCCTGGAATTATTATTATTTTTTTTTAAAGTTGCTAATAAACATAATCAGTTCACTGTCCGTGTTGTCTTTGTCTCCAAGACATTTCAATGTTCACAGTTCATAGGCACATGTAAATGTTTTTTTTTTTTTTTTGTTTTTTTGTTTTAACACAAAAGTCAACAGAATCTCAAGTCCAGAGTTCATAAATGAAACAATTATGATTAAGCTTATTCAAATTACAGTCAATTTGTGACACTTTCACAACTGACTTGTTACAGTCACTATTACTGAATTTATTCATAAGTTCAGTCTCTCTGGAGGTTTAATGTTCCTGCTTGATCTGCGTAAGGGTTGAGATTGAGGTGTTTCACATTTTGTAACAGTCTCTGTGTTTGTAATGTCAACAAGAGGTTCATCAGTTTCCTCAATCTCATTGTTTCTGAAATCAAAGTGTTCTTTTGTCTTATGAATGTGTTTTCTGTTGCGTCGGTAAATTCCACCATTGGATTCCACATAATAAGATCTGGGTTTGTCTGATACAGTTTTAACTTTGGCAGGTTGCCATGTATTATTCTGAGTGTCATACATGCGAACAAATTCTCCTTCATGTAAAGGTTCAAGCGGTTTGGCATGCTGATCATAGTGTGTTTTACTTGCGTTCTGTCTCTTCTGTAATGCTACATTGTAGTCGGAGTTCAACTGTGACTGTCCAGCGGGAATATTTGTTTTATACTTCCGGTTATTCAATAACTCACAAGGCGCTGGTAGGTTGTGATCAATGGGTGTTGTGCGAAGACATAACATGGATAGGTGGGGATCTGAATTTGATTCCCATGCTTTCTGAAATAGACTTTTAACAGTCTGTACCATTCGTTCTATGAATCCATTTGACTGCGGATACATAGGTGAGGATGTAATGTGCGTAAATCCCCAAGTGTTTGCGAAGTTTTTGAATCCTTCTGATGAAAACTGAGGTCCATTGTCAGTTTTAAGAATCTCAGGAATGCCATGCTCCTCGAATATGCTCTTTAAGTGTGCAATTACACTGCCTGATGATGTACTTGGAAGTTTCCGCACTAAGGGATATTTGCTGTACTGGTCAGCAACTAATAAGTAGTCAGTTTGTCTCCAATAGAACAAATCTGCTGCTAATGTGTGCCATGCGCGGGGAGGTACATCTGCTGGCAATAAGGGTTCCTTACTGTTGGCAGCTTGGTGTTTCTGGCAAGGTGGACACAGTCCGACTGTGTGCTCAATATCATTATTCATGCCAGGCCAGAATACAGACGATTTTGCACGTAGCTTACATTTCTCCACTCCCTGGTGGGCATAATGTAGCTGTTTAAGTAGGTCAGGGCGAAGTACTGTAGGAATAATCATCCTATTCCCCTTCATTATGATTCCATCTGCGATGCCTAACTCATCACGGTAGTTCCAGTATGGGTGAAGAATTTCTGGACACTCGCTGCGTGTAGCTGGCCATCCTACAGAAATCATTTCACGAAGAGCTGCTAGCTGTGGTTCCTTACTAGTTTCCTCGCGAATTTGCTCAATGCGTGTTGGACTTGCGTTCATGTACGAGTGTAATTCATGTACTGTAATGTCAAGTCCTTTGATGTCGTCACCATCACAAGGTTTCATGCGAGAGAGGGCATCAGCTAGTCCTATATTTTTGCCTGGGACATACACAATCTCTGTGTCATAACACTGCGTTCTCAGCAACATGCGGGTCAGACGCGGTGGTGCGTTGTGTAGGTGCTTCTTGAAAATGGCTTCTAGAGGCTTGTGATCAGTCTCTACTTTAACATGTCTACCATAGACATAATGGTGAAACTTTTCAAGACCAAACACTACTGCTAACATCTCGCGTTCAATGTTGGAGTAACGTGACTCTGTTTCTGTGAGTGCTTTGCTAGCATATGCAACTGGGCCTTTATCCTGGATTAAGGCAGCTCCTAATCCATAAGATGAAGCGTCAACTTGGAGTGTAAGTGACTTGCTACTGTCGTAGAATTGTAGGTTGGTTGCATTTGCTATTTCTCCTTTAATCTCATTGAATGCAATACTGTGTTCAGCATTCCACTGAAAAACACTATCCTTCTTGCACAGGTCTCTGAGACTGGCTGTAAGTTGCGACATGTGGGGAATGTATCTGCTTAGATAATTGGTCATCCCAAGGAATGTTTGTAGTTCCGATACATTTCTCGGCTCATTCATTACATTAATGGCTTCTACCTTTGCTGGGTCTGGTTTTAGCCCGTCTTTTCCTA
This sequence comes from Lingula anatina, assembly GCF_051362555.1. Taxonomy (NCBI): domain Eukaryota; kingdom Metazoa; phylum Brachiopoda; class Lingulata; order Lingulida; family Lingulidae; genus Lingula; species Lingula anatina. The sequence goes on along the minus strand of NC_141771.1, from coordinate 20,029,063 downwards.
TAATATGACCGAAGAATGGAATTTCCTCCTTTCTAAGAATCATCTTGTCTTCATTAAAGCGTATCCCCTTTCTTCTGGCTGTATCTAATTCTACGCGCAGAGTCGCATCGTGGTCAGATCCGTCTTTCTGCCAACCTGCTATGATGAGGTCGTCGGCGATTCCGGTACACCCTGGAATGTCTTTAAATACTTCTTCAATCTTGGCCTGGAAGACGTCTTGAGATAGCGAGAGGCCAAAGGGTAGTCTGTTGTATCTAAATCTTCCGAAGGGCGTATTGAAGGTAGTCAGAAGAGAACTTTCTTCATCTAACGTGATATTCCAATACCCACTCTGAAGGTCAAGTATACTGAAATAACGCGCGCCACTCAGTTGAGGTAGGATGTCATCCAGTGTTGGTGTGTAGTGATGTGGACGTCTAATTGCCGCATTTAAGTCTTTTGGATCCAGGCAGAGACGTATTTTTCCATTGGGTTTGGTAACACATACACACGAGTTTACCCATTTCGTTGGTTGTGTGACTGGTGACAGGATCCCTTGCTCAACGAGAGAGTCCAACTCCTCCTTGAGTGCTGGCTGCAATGCAATAGGTACACGCCGTGGTGGGTGAACAACAGGAGAAACAGTGGGGTCAATATTTATGTGATATTCCCCATCCAATTTCCCGATACCTTCAAAGATATCCTTATACTCTGATAGTATGGACTGTCTTGTCACTGTATTTATGTTCAGAGTAACAAGTCCCAGTTTCTGACTGGTTTCCATTCCTAGTATAACTGGTCCTTCACAGTCCACAATATAGCTGTCTGAGGTCACCATGACCTTGTCATTTGTGAATGTCAATGTTGCTATTCCACATACTGGTAACTTACTGCCACCATATGCAGTAATCGTGTCATTCGTAGGCTTTAATGGTTGCTGAATTGCAAGTTTTTTGAAAGAAGACAGTGGTATTACATTTCCCTCAGCACCAGTGTCTATTTTGCAACGTAATGTTGAAGTAGAGTTCCCAACTTTAACTTCAATGTCAGCAAATGGCTTGACTGGGGACTGTTTTGACTGAATACTATCTACATATATAGAGTCAAAGTTTACACTGCTACTGTCACTTTCATTTGCTACTGAATGCACAGTTTTACTATGGGTCGATGCAGTTACTGTTTTTGTTCTACATACCCTTTTCCAGTGATCTGGCTTGCCACATTTGAGACAAATTGTACCTTTAGCTGGGCACTGTTGAAAAACATGTTCAGTTCCACACTTACCACATTCTTGCAGTGGCTGTCGTGAGCGTTGTTTGTTTGGTACCTTTGATTGAGTTTGCTGGCGAGGAGTGCGATGTTGTGGCTGTCTGTAACGCGGTCTCCCTCTTTGACTGTTTCCACTTGGCCGTAGTGCGTGAATTTCCTTTGCCGATGTACTGTGAAGATCCTCAATCTGTTTCTTAGTTGCTTCCTCTGTTCGTGCAATGACAAGAGCCTGATCTAGAGTCAAATCGTCCTCTCTTTGTAATAATTTCGCTTGAATTCGCTCTGAGTTAGTGCCAAAAATGAGAGTGTCAATTATGTGTTGATCAACATCGGTATATTTGCATTCATTTGCCACGAGTCTGATTCGTCTGACAAAAGAATCAATGCTCTCACCTGCTTCTTGTCTGCATGCTCTAAGTTTAAATCTCTGAATTCGAAAGTTACTCTTGGGCTTTGTGTATTCTTCCAATTTTTGCCAATACGAGGTCAACACATCTGGATCATCAATGTTAAAAGTTTTCACAATTTCGCGGCCTTTTTCTCCGATCCAAAGGAGAAGAAATTTCACTTGTCTTTCCTCTGCTACAGCATCTAAAGGTCCTTCAAATATCAATTCACACTTTTCCTTGAAAAGTTTGAACGTACGCGGTAAGTCCATGGATTCCCAGTCCATGTGAGGCGGCTGTATCCCATACATGTGCTCCATTTTTTTTTTTTCCTTTTTTTTTTTAGTGATTCTAAATCCGTTTTTATCTTGTAGTTTGTGGGTCATCCAATCTCCAAATTATGCTACATCCAATGTAGATCCCGATTCTGACACCATGTCGTAGTTTTTCTGTTGTTATGTAACTCAAGTTAACATTTTTTAATAACTCATTTATTACATAACACATCCAGCCATGCTGGCTAACTGGTAGAGAAAGAACAATGCATTATGGGAGATATGTTAATTACATTACAATATGCAACAATCTCCTCTATTCTAAGACTTGAGTGATCAAAATACTACAGATATTATTTCAATATACAGATTGATTCAAAGTAGGCAGCATCAAAATTATCGCTTACCCTTAATTCTTGGACAGGGACATGTTCATGTCGCTTGATTTCAAGAACATTTAACCTTCTCTTGAGGGTTCTTTCACTGACAGTGAAAAACAAAATAATTAAAAATAATTAGATCCTTTCTGAACTTATTACCCCCTTTAAGATATTCAGTGAGCTGACAACTTTAAAGTTTGCCCTTCATGCAATAGGATTTTGCAGATTTTTATGGGAATCTATATGAAAATGATAACACGGACCAAGACTTTTCTGGGGATTCATGCCATTTAAGATCACCACTTGTAATTTTCAACAAAAATTCCAGGAGTCCAAGCCATCATTAAAAAAAAAAAAAAAACTATCCAGTGATGTCAGCAGCTGTCCAATTAATAGTTAAGTTTGTCACCAAGAAAAGACTTGACGTGGGCGATAAGCAATGAGCTTCACTAACAATAAGAATTAAACATGACATTGACTGACACAAAGATTTCTCTACAAAAAAGCAAATATAAATAAGCATTTGTTGCCACAAAGAATTCTACACAAAAATATTTACCTCCAGGTAAAACCAATGTCCTTTAAATATTCTAATATCAAAGCTTGGCTTTTATAATGTTCCACTAGATTGTTGAGGAAAACCTTTAAATCTGAAATTCAAAAATAAAATGAATTTTTTACATGAAGCAATGACAGACTATAGATGACTTATAAGAGATACAATTAAACATACACACATTATAAGGCAATTTCATTTAGTATGCTCTTTTGTTTATTACAAAATGGATGTGAATTTTTTCTGAGATTTCTCCTCGAGAGCCAATCACATATGAATAACAGTCTTTTACAGTGATATATATATATATATATATATATATATATATATATATATATATATATATATATATATATATATATATATATATATATATATCATTATTGTAGCCCAAAGAAAAGCTTTGATAATAACACTGGAGATGTGTGCCTCAACATAAAAGGTGAATTATACAGGCTAAATCCACCTAATTCAATTTTATGATTTATATTTTATATTTTCTTAAATCAACTTCTGTTTCATGCTCTCATAAAATAACTATTATTTGAATTGACAAACTGAAGCCCAAGAATTAAAAATATTTTGAACAATATATCATATATATATCATATATGAAACTATTTCAATTCTCATATATATCATATATATCATATATGAAACTATTTCAATTCTTATTGTATTTTAACACAAATAACTTGGTAGATCCATGTTGAAAAAAGACAAACACTGAATTTGCTCACCAAATTTGAAGTCCTGATCCATGGGCAAGTGCCCACAGTTGACACAATGTCTGATGGTTCTAATTTTTCGGTATCCTGGACATCGACATTGCCTTTTGTTACAAGCACCGACGACACTCTACAAACGTAAATTACAAATGAAAAGCAATACTTTCAACATTCCTATCCTTAACGGGAACTGTACACGTGTGGTTTAATAATTGTTTCGAGGAAGTCTAATGAAAAATACTGTAAATTTATGTACATGTATGTAAAATAAGTTAAATACCCAATGAAGACGTTTGCATAACCAGTCAGTGTCACTGTGTCAGGGAAGGCGACATATTTATTTAACCGGTGTTGCTATCTTCTTTTATTGCCCCTAGTACGTTCTAATACTAAGAGGACACTCGTCCCTGATTCACTAATAATACTATACGTCATACTATCATCTGCATAAAGAATAAAGAGAAAACAACTTACGTGCAATATATTATCACATCCGCATGATTTACAAATGGGAATGTGAGCCTGTTGTTCATAGTCCGTGCTATGTTGGCATTTTAAACACATCGTGGCTTCTTCCGCCATGTTTCTATTCTCGCAATTTCTCGTGAGATATCGTGATTTTTTTTTTCTCTTTTTCTTGATTTCCTTTTGAAATAAAATTTGCTCGGTATCGCGGGATTTCACGTGGCCACGCAGGATTACGCGCGATCTCGCGGGATTACACGCGATCTCGCAAATTTCGCAATTTTTTTTTTCAACAAAAAATTATTTTTCAATTTTTTTTTTCAAATTTTTTTTTTTTTCAAAAAAAATTTTTTTTTTCAAAAAAAAATTTTTTTTTCAATTTTTTTTTTCGCTTGGCCCTCCTGGGATTCCATAAAAAATTACATTGAAAAAACTGGGAAATCGTAGGACTTAAAATAGTTAAATGCTAATAACTTTGTCAAAAATGTTCCAATATTTCTGAAATTTGTACAAATGATGCTTAACAACAATAAAAATCTGTGATAAGCTGATAAGTTGACTGTGACTAATGAAAAGTATTGTCTTCGGATGATAAACTAAAAAATTAATCATGAAAATTGATCATCAGAAGAGTGAGAATTAACCGAAACAAATATTTCAATATTGCAATGTATTATTTACTCTGCAAGAAAACAGCAAATGTGATGATTTGAGGTTGTTTGTGTAGGAAGTTGCAAGTTACCTAAACCGTCATCTGGAAAACAATATATACCCATAAATGACTTCTCCTTACTACCAATGCCAGATGCAGATTACTCCTTACAATGGGATTCTGGAAGGGGTTGTTGTTATCACAATATCTAACAATGTCCTAAATCCTGCCAAATATAGTGCACTGTACAAATGGATGAGATATAGTGCTGCTCTTGGTCTTGTCTTTCACTGCCTGTTTTATCACGGTAAAGGTACTCTGGAAAAAGAACAATATAACTGAAAGAACTGAAAATTACATTGAAAAGACTGGCAAATTCAATGACTTAAAATAGTTAAACGTTAATAATTTTGTCAAATCTGGTCTAATATTTCTGAAATTTGTACAAAAGATGATTAACAACAATAAAAATCTGTGATAATCTGATCAAATGACTGTATCTAATGAAAAGTGTTTTAAGGACAATATATTTGGGAACACTAAAAATTACATTGAAAAGACCAGGAAATCGCAGGACTTAAAATAGTTAAATGTTAATAATTTTGTCAAATCTTGTCCAATGTTTCTGAAATTTGTACAAATGATGCTTAACAACGATAAAAATCTGTGATAAGCTGATCAGTTGACTGTATCTAAGGAAAAGTTTTTTTTAGGACAATATATTTCAGACAACTATAGAATTACATTGAAAAGACTGAGAAATCGGAGGACTTAAAATAGTTAAATGCTAATAACTTTGTCAAAAATGTTCCAATATTTCTGAAATTTGCACAAATGATGCTTCATAACAATTAAAATCTGTGATAAGCTGATCAGCTGACTGTGACTAATTAAAAGTGTTTTTTTAGGACAATATATTTGGGAAAACTAAAAATTACATTATAAAGACTGGGAAATCGTAGGACTTAAAATAGTTAAATGCTAATAACTTTGTCAAAAATGTTCCAATATTTCTGAAATTTGCACAAATGATGCTTAACAACAATAAAAATCTGTGATAAGCTCATAAGTTGACTGTGACTAATGAAAAGTATTGTCTTCGGATGATAAACTAAAAAATTAATCATTAAAATTGATCATCAGAAGAGTGAGAAGTAACCAAAACAAATATTTCAAAATTGCAATGTATTATTTACTCTGAAAGAAAACAGCAAATGTGATGATTTGAGGTTGTTTGTGTAGGAAGTTGCAAGTTACCCAAACTGTCATCTGGAGAACAATATATACCCATAAATGACTTCTCCTTACTACCAATGCCAGATGCAGATTACTCCTTACAATGGGATTCTGAAAGGGGTTGTTGTTATCACAATATCTGACAATGTCCCAAATCCTGCCAAATATAGTGCACTGTACACATAGATGAGATATAGTGCTGCTTTTGGTCTTGTCTTTCACTGCCTGTTTTATCATGGTAAGGTTACTCTGGAAAAAGAACAATATAACTGAAAGAACTGAAAATTACATTGAAAAGACTGGCAAATTCAATGACTTAAAATAGTTAAACGTTAATAATTTTGTCAAATCTGGTCTAATATTTCTGAAATTTGTACAAAAGATGTTTAACAACAATAAAAATCTGTGATAATCTGATCAGTTGACTGTATCTAATGAAAAGTGTTTTAAGGACAATATATTTGGGAACACTAAAAATTACATTGAAAAGACCAGGAAATCGCAGGACTTAAACTAGTTAAATGTTAATAATTTTGTCAAATCTTGTCCAATGTTACTGAAATTTGTACAGAAGATGTTTAATAACAATAAAAATCTGTGATAAGCTGATCAGTTGACTGTACCTAAGGAAAAGTTTTTTTTAGGACAATATATTTCGGACAACTATAAAATTACATTGAAAAGAGTGGGAAATCGTAGGACTTAAAATAGTTAAATGTTAATAATTTTGTCAAATCTTGTCCAATGTTACTGAAATTTGTACAAATGATGCTTAACAACAATAAAAATCTGTGATAAGCTGATCAGTTGACTGTATCTAAGGAAAAGTTTTTTTTAGGACAATATATTTCGGACAACTATAAAATTACATTGAAAAGACTGAGAAATCGGAGGACTTAAAATAGTTAAATGCTAATAACTTTGTGAAAAATGTTCCAATATTTCTATAATTTGCACAAATGATGCTTAATAACAATTAAAATCTGTGATGAGCTGATCAGCTGACTGTGACTAATTAAAAGTGTTTTTTTAGGACAATATATTTGGGAAAACTAAAAATTACATTGAAAAAACTGGGAAATCGGAGGACTTAAAATAGTTAAATGCTAATAACTTTGTCAAAAATGTTCCAATATTTCTGAAATTTGCACAAATGATGCTTAACAACAATAAAAATCTGTGATAAGCTGATCAGTTGACTGTATCTAATGAAAAGTGTTTTAAGTACAATATATTTGGGAAAACTAAAAATTACATTGAAAAGACCAGGAAATCGCAGGACTTAAAATAGTTAAATGTTAATAATTTTGCCAAATCTTGTCCAATGTTTCTGAAATTTGTACAAATGATGCTTAACAACAATAAAAATCTGTGATAAGCTGATAAGTTGACTGTGACTAATGAAAAGTATTGTCTTCGGATGATAAACTTAAAAATTAATCATTAAAATTGATCATCAGAAGAGTGAGAATTAACCGAAACAAATATTTCAATATTGCAATGTATTATTTACTCTGCAAGAAAACAGCAAATGTGATGATTTGAGGTTGTTTGTGTAGGAAGTTGCAAGTTACCTAAACCGTCATCTGGAAAACAATATATACCCATAAATGACTTCTCCTTACTACCAATGCCAGATGCAGATTACTCCTTACAATGGGATTCTGGAAGGGGTTGTTGTTATCACAATATCTAACAATGTCTTAAATCCTGCCAAATATAGTGCACTGTACAAATGGATGAGATATAGTGCTGCTCTTGGTCTTGTCTTTCACTGCCTGTTTTATCATGGTAAGGGTACTCTGGAAAAAGAACAATATAACTGAAAGAACTGAAAATTACATTGAAAAGACTGGCAAATTCAATGACTTAAAATAGTTAAACGTTAATAATTTTGTCAAATCTGGTCTAATATTTCTGAAATTTGTACAAAAGATGCTTAACAACAATAAAAATCTGTGATAATCGGATCAAATGACTGTATCTAATGAAAAGTGTTTTAAGTACAATATATTTGGGAAAACTAAAAATTACATTGAAAAGACCAGGAAATCGCAGGACTTAAAATAGTTAAATGTTAATAATTTTGTCAAATCTTGTCCAATGTTTCTGAAATTTGTACAAATGATGCTTAACAACAATAAAAATCTGTGATAAGCTGATCAGTTGACTGTATCTAAGGAAAAGTTTTTTTTAGGACAATATATTTCGGACAACTATAAAATTACATTGAAAAGACTGAGAAATCGGAGGACTTAAAATAGTTAAATGCTAATAACTTTGTCAAAAATGTTCCAATATTTCTGAAATTTGCACAAATGATGCTTAATAACAATAAAAATCTGTGATAAGCTGATCAGCTGACTGTGACTAATTAAAAGTGTTTTTTTAGGACAATATATTTGGGAAAACTAAAAATTACATTGAAAAGACTGGGAAATCGCAGGACTTTAAATAGTTAAATGTTAATAATTTTGTCAAATCTTGTCCAATGTTTCTGAAATTTGTACAAATGATGCTTAACAACAATAAAAATCTGTGATAAGCTGATAAGTTGACTGTAACTAATGAAAATTATTGTGTTTGGATGATAAACTAAAAAATTAATCATTAACATTGATCATCAGAAGAGTGAGAATTAACCAAAACAAATATTTCAATATTGCAATGTATTATTTACTCTGAAAGAAAACAGCAAATGTGATAATTTGAGGTTGTTTGTGTAGGAAGTTGCAAGTTACCTAAACCGTCATCTGGAGAACAATATATACCCATAAATGACTTCTCCTTACTACCAATGCCAGATGCAGATTACTCCTTACAATGGGATTCCGAAAGGGGTTCTTGTTATCACAATATCTGACAATGTCCCAAATCCTGCCAAATATAGTGCACTGTACACATGGATGAGATATAGTGCTGCTCTTGGTCTTGTCTTTCACTGCCTGTTTTATCATGGTAAGGGTACTCTGGAAAAAGAAACAATATAACTGAAAGAACTGAAAATTACATTGAAAAGACTGGCAAATTCAATGACTTAAAATAGTTAAACGTTAATAATTTTGTCAAATCTGGTCTAATATTTCTGAAATTTGTACAAAAGATGCTTAACAACAATAAAAATCTGTGATAATCTGATCAGTTGACTGTGACTAATTAAAAGTGTTTTTTTAGGACAATATATTTGGGAAAACTAAAAATTACATTGAAAAAACTGGGAAATCGTAGGACTTAAAATAGTTAAATGCTAATAACTTTGTCAAAAATGTTCCAATATTTCTGAAATTTGTACAAATGATGCTTAACAACAATAAAAATCTGTGATAAGCTGATCAATTGACTGTATCAAAGGAAAAATTTTTTTTAGGACAATATATTTTGGACAACTATAAAATTATATTGAAAAGAGTGGGAAATCGTAGGACTTAAAATAGTTAAATGTTAATAATTTTGTCAAATCTTGTCCAATGTTACTGAATTTTGTACAAATGATGCTTAACAACAATAAAAATCTGTGATAAGCTGATCAGTTGACTGTATCTAAGGAAAAATTTTTTTTAGGACAATATATTTTGGACAACTATAAAATTACATTGAAAAGATTGGGAAATCGTAGGACTTAAAATAGTTAAATGTTAATAATTTTGTCAAATCTTGTCCAATGTTACTGAAATTTGTACAAATGATGCTTAACAACAATAAAAATCTGTGATAAGCTGATCAGTTGACTGTATCTAAGGAAAAGTTTTTTTTTTTAGGACAATATATTTTGGACAACTATAAAATTACATTGAAAAGACCAGGAAATCGCAGGACTTAAAATAGTTAAATGTTAATAATTTTGTCAAATCTTGTCCAATGTTACTGAAATTTGTACAAATGATGCTTAACAACAATAAAAATCTGTGATAAGCTGATCAATTGACTGTATCAAAGGAAAAATTTTTTTTAGGACAATATATTTTGGACAACTATAAAATTATATTGAAAAGAGTGGGAAATCGTAGGACTTAAAATAGTTAAATGTTAATAATTTTGTCAAATCTTGTCCAATGTTACTGAAATTTGTACAAATGATGCTTAACAACAATAAAAATCTGTGATAAGCTGATCAGTTGACTGTATCTAAGGAAAAGTTTTTTTTAGGACCATATATTTTGGACAACTATAAAATTACATTGAAAAGAGTGGGAAATCGTAGGACTTAAAATAGTTAAATGTTAATAATTTTGTCAAATCTTGTCCAATGTTACTGAAATTTGTACAAATGATGCTTAACAACAATAAAAATCTGTGATAAGCTGATCAGTTGACTGTATCTAAGGAAAAGTTTTTTTTAGGACAATATATTTCGGACAACTATAAAATTACATTGAAAAGACTGAGAAATCGGAGGACTTAAAATAGTTAAATGCTAATAACTTTGTCAAAAATGTTCCAATATTTCTGAAATTTGTACAAAAGATGATTAAGAACAATAAAAATCTGTGATAATCTGATCAGTTGACTGTATCTAATGAAAAGTGTTTTAAGTACAATATATTTGGGAAAACTAAAAATTAAATTGAAAAGACCAGGAAATCGCAGGACTTAAAATAGTTAAATGTTAATAATTTTGCCAAATCTTGTCCAATGTTTCTGAAATTTGTACAAATGATGCTTAACAACAATAAAAATCTGTGATAAGCTGATAAGTTGACTGTGACTAATGAAAAGTATTGTCTTCGGATGATAAACTAAAAAATTAATCATTAAAATTGATCATCAGAAGAGTGAGAATTAACTGAAACAAATATTTCAATATTGCAATGTATTATTTACTCTGCAAGAAAACAGCAAATGTGATGATTTGAGGTTGTTTGTGTAGGAAGTTGCAAGTTACCTAAACCGTCATCTGGAAAACAATATATACCCATAAATGACTTCTCCTTACTACCAATGCCAGATGCAGATTACTCCTTACAATGGGATTCTGGAAGGGGTTGTTGTTATCACAATATCTAACAATGTCTTAAATCCTGCCAAATATAGTGCACTGTACAAATGGATGAGATATAGTGCTGCTCTTGGTCTTGTCTTTCACTGCCTGTTTTATCATGGTAAGGGTACTCTGGAAAAAGAACAATATAACTGAAAGAACTGAAAATTACATTGAAAAGACTGGCAAATTCAATGACTTAAAATAGTTAAACGTTAATAATTTTGTCAAATCTGGTCTAATATTTCTGAAATTTGTACAAAAGATGCTTAACAACAATAAAAATCTGTGATAATCGGATCAAATGACTGTATCTAATGAAAAGTGTTTTAAGGACAATATATTTGGGAAAACTAAAAATTACATTGAAAAGACCAGGAAATCGCAGGACTTAAAATAGTTAAATGTTAATAATTTTGTCAAATCTTGTCCAATGTTTCTGAAATTTGTACAAATGATGCTTCATAACAATAAAAATCTGTGATAAGCTGATCAGCTGACTGTGACTAATTAAAAGTGTTTTTTTAGGACAATATATTTGGGAAAACTAAAAATTACATTGAAAAGACTGGGAAATCGCAGGACTTTAAATAGTTAAATGTTAATAATTTTGTCAAATCTTGTCCAATGTTTCTGAAATTTGTACAAATGATGCTTAACAACAATAAAAATCTGTGATAAGCTGATCAGTTGACTGTATCTAAGGAAAAGTTTTTTTTAGGACAATATATTTTGGACAACTATAAAATTACATTGAAAAGAGTGGGAAATCGTAGGACTTAAAATAGTAAAATGTTAATAATTTTGTCAAATCTTGTCCAATGTTACTGAAATTTGTACAAATGATGCTTAACAACAATAAAAATCTGTGATAAGCTGATCAGTTGACTGTATCTAAGGAAAAGTTTTTTTTAGGACAATATATTTCGGACAACTATAAAATTACATTGAAAAGACTGAGAAATCGGAGGACTTAAAATAGTTAAATGCTAATAACTTTGTCAAAAATGTTCCAATATTTCTGAAATTTGTACAAAAGATGATTAAGAACAATAAAAATCTGTGATAATCTGATCAGTTGACTGTATCTAATGAAAAGTGTTTTAAGTACAATATATTTGGGAAAACTAAAAATTAAATTGAAAAGACCAGGAAATCGCAGGACTTAAAATAGTTAAATGTTAATAATTTTGCCAAATCTTGTCCAATGTTTCTGAAATTTGTACAAATGATGCTTAACAACAATAAAAATATGTGATAAGCTGATAAGTTGACTGTGACTAATGAAAGGTATTGTCTTCGGATGATAAACTAAAAAATTAATCATTAAAATTGATCATCAGAAGAGTGAGAATTAACTGAAACAAATATTTCAATATTGCAATGTATTATTTACTCTGCAAGAAAACAGCAAATGTGATGATTTGAGGTTGTTTGTGTAGGAAGTTGCAAGTTACCTAAACCGTCATCTGGAAAACAATATATACCCATAAATGACTTCTCCTTACTACCAATGCCAGATGCAGATTACTCCTTACAATGGGATTCTGGAAGGGGTTGTTGTTATCACAATATCTAACAATGTCTTAAATCCTGCCAAATATAGTGCACTGTACAAATGGATGAGATATAGTGCTGCTCTTGGTCTTGCCTTTCACTGCCTGTTTTATCATGGTAAGGGTACTCTGGAAAAAGAACAATATAACTGAAAGAACTGAAAATTACATTGAAAAGACTGGCAAATTCAATGACTTAAAATAGTTAAACGTTAATAATTTTGTCAAATCTGGTCTAATATTTCTGAAATTTGTACAAATGATGCTTAACAACAATAAAAATCTGTGATAAGCTGATCAGTTGACTGTATCTAAGGAAAAGTTTTTTTTAGGACAATATATTTCGGACAACTATAAAATTACATTGAAAAGACTGAGAAATCAGAGGACTTAAAATAGTTAAATGCTAATAACTTTGTCAAAAATGTTCCAATATTTCTGAAATTTCCACAAATGATGCTTCATAACAATAAAAATCTGTGATAAGCTGATCAGCTGACTGTGACTAATTAAAAGTGTTTTTTTAGGACAATATATTTGGGAAAACTAAAAATTACATTGAAAAGACTGGGAAATCGCAGGACTTTAAATAGTTAAATGTTAATAATTTTGTCAAATCTTGTCCAATGTTTCTGAAATTTGTACAAATGATGCTTAACAACAATAAAAATCTGTGATAAGCTGATCAGTTGACTGTATCTAAGGAAAAGTTTTTTTTAGGACAATATATTTTGGACAACTATAAAATTACATTGAAAAGAGTGGGAAATCGTAGGACTTAAAATAGTTAAATGTTAATAATTTTGTCAAATCTTGTCCAATGTTACTGAAATTTGTACAAATGATGCTTAACAACAATAAAAATCTGTGATAAGCTGATCAGTTGACTGTATCTAAGGAAAAGTTTTTTTTAGGACAATATATTTCGGACAACTATAAAATTACATTGAAAAGACTGAGAAATCGGAGGACTTAAAATAGTTAAATGCTAATAACTTTGTCAAAAATGTTCCAATATTTCTGAAATTTGTACAAAAGATGATTAAGAACAATAAAAATCTGTGATAATCTGATCAGTTGACTGTATCTAATGAAAAGTGTTTTAAGTACAATATATTTGGGAAAACTAAAAATTAAATTGAAAAGACCAGGAAATCGCAGGACTTAAAATAGTTAAATGTTAATAATTTTGCCAAATCTTGTCCAATGTTTCTGAAATTTGTACAAATGATGCTTAACAACAATAAAAATATGTGATAAGCTGATAAGTTGACTGTGACTAATGAAAGGTATTGTCTTCGGATGATAAACTAAAAAATTAATCATTAAAATTGATCATCAGAAGAGTGAGAATTAACTGAAACAAATATTTCAATATTGCAATGTATTATTTACTCTGCAAGAAAACAGCAAATGTGATGATTTGAGGTTGTTTGTGTAGGAAGTTGCAAGTTACCTAAACCGTCATCTGGAAAACAATATATACCCATAAATGACTTCTCCTTACTACCAATGCCAGATGCAGATTACTCCTTACAATGGGATTCTGGAAGGGGTTGTTGTTATCACAATATCTAACAATGTCTTAAATCCTGCCAAATATAGTGCACTGTACAAATGGATGAGATATAGTGCTGCTCTTGGTCTTGTCTTTCACTGCCTGTTTTATCATGGTAAGGGTACTCTGGAAAAAGAACAATATAACTGAAAGAACTGAAAATTACATTGAAAAGACTGGCAAATTCAATGACTTAAAATAGTTAAACGTTAATAATTTTGTCAAATCTGGTCTAATATTTCTGAAATTTGTACAAAAGATGCTTAACAACAATAAAAATCTGTGATAATCGGATCAAATGACTGTATCTAATGAAAAGTGTTTTAAGGACAATATATTTGGGAAAACTAAAAATTACATTGAAAAGACCAGGAAATCGCAGGACTTAAAATAGTTAAATGTTAATAATTTTGTCAAATCTTGTCCAATGTTTCTGAAATTTGTACAAATGATGCTTAACAACAATAACAATCTGTGATAAGCTGATCAGTTGACTGTATCTAAGGAAAAGTTTTTTTTAGGACAATATATTTCGGACAACTATAAAATTACATTGAAAAGACTGAGAAATCAGAGGACTTAAAATAGTTAAATGCTAATAACTTTGTCAAAAATGTTCCAATATTTCTGAAATTTGCACAAATGATGCTTCATAACAATAAAAATCTGTGATAAGCTGATCAGCTGACTGTGACTAATTAAAAGTGTTTTTTTAGGACAATATATTTGGGAAAACTAAAAATTACATTGAAAAGACTGGGAAATCGCAGGACTTTAAATAGTTAAATGTTAATAATTTTGTCAAATCTTGTCCAATGTTTCTGAAATTTGTACAAATGATGCTTAACAACAATAAAAATCTGTGATAAGCTGATAAGTTGACTGTGACTAATGAAAATTATTGTCTTTGGATGATAAACTAAAAAATTAATCATTAACATTGATCATCAGAAGAGTGAGAATTAACCAAAACAAATATTTCAATATTGCAATGTATTATTTACTCTGCAAGAAAACAGCAAATGTGATGAATTGAGGGTGTTTGTGTAGGAAGTTGCAAGTTACCTAAAATGTCATCTGGAAAACAATATATATCCATAAATGACTTCTCCTTACTACCAATGCCAGATGCAGATTACTCCTTACAATGGGATTCTGGAAGGGGTTGTTGTTATCACAATATCTAACAATGTCTTAAATCCTGCCAAATATAGTGCACTGTACAAATGGATGAGATATAGTGCTGCTCTTGGTCTTGTCTTTCACTGCCTGTTTTATCATGGTAAGGGTACTCTGGAAAAAGAACAATATAACTGAAAGAACTGAAAATTACATTGAAAAGACTGGCAAATTCAATGACTTAAAATAGTTGAACGTTAATAATTTTGTCAAATCTTGTCCAATGTTTCTGAAATTTGTGCAAATAAAGCTTAATAACAATAAAAATCTGTGATAAGCTGATCAGTTGACTGTATATAAGGAAAAGTTTTTTTTTAGGACAATATATTTCGGACAACTATAAAATTACATTGTCTTCGGATGATATATTTGAGAAAAGTGAATGTTACACTGAAAATTAAGACTGCAAAATTCCATGACTGAAAATAGTTAAACGTTAATAATTTTAAAAAATTTTGTCCAATGTTTCTGAAATCTGTACAAATGATTTTTAACAACAAGAAAAATCTGTGATAAGCTGATCAGTTGTCTGTGTCTTTTTGTAATGGTAAAGTAAATGGGAAATTGATCATCAGAAGAGTGAGAATTAACTAAAACAAATATTTCAATATTGCAATGTATTATTTACTCTGAAAGAAAACAGCAGATGTGATGATTTGAAGTTGTTTGCATTGGAAGTTGCAAGTTACCTAAACTGTCATCTGGAAAACAATATATACCCATAAATGACTTCTCCTTACTACCAATGCCAGATGCAGATTACTCCTTACAATGGGATTCTGGAAGGGGTTGTTGTTATCACAATATCTGACAATGTCCTGAATCCTGCCAAATATAGTGCACTGTACACATGGATGAGATATAGTGCTGCTCTTGGTCTTGTCTTTCACTGCCTGCTTTTTCATGGTAAGGGTACTCTGGAAAAAGAACAATATAACTGAAAGAACTGAAAATAACATTGAAAAGACTGGCAAATTCAATGACTTAAAAAAGTTAAATGTTAATAATTTTGTCAAATCTTTTTCACTGTTTCTGATATTAGTACAAATTAATGTTAGCAACACTTGTAATCTGGGATAAACTGATAAGCTGTCTGTGTCTTTTTTCAAGTGTCAAGTTCATTGGAAATTGATAATCAGAAGAGTGAGAATTAACGAAAACAAATATTTCAATATTGCAAAGTACTATTTTCTCTCTCTCAAAAAAAAAAAAAAAAAATACAGCAAATGTGATTTGGGTTTGTTTGTGTAGGAGGTTGGAAATTACCTATAACTGTCACCTGGAAAATAATATATACCCATAGAACACTTTTCCTTACTATCAATGTCAGATGCAGATTACTCCTTACAATGGGTTTCTGGGTTAAATGGACAACGTTAAAGAATGAACCAATCAAAAATATAGAATAAGCATATACCAATGACACAAGATCGAGAGGCATGGTAATCCATGACAGCCAACCTGCTGAGAGTGGGTGGCACCCTATGTTGATTATTGTATCCGAATTGATAAACTGTATCATTATTTTATGCTCTTTGTATGTACATCTGACTGCTTTACTGCCTTCTTTGAAAATGCACATATTTATTTTTGGTTTCCTTGAATTTTGCAATCCTTGAGAGTCATTTTCCTCCTCTGTGTCAGACAGGCAATAATAGTCCTCTACTATCTGTTAAACAGAATTGATCATTTGAATACATACATATATACATATATATATATATATATATATATATATATATATCACGGAGAATAAAGTTGATACACTATGGAAAAGTGCTCTCGCCATGGTGACGGACCATTGGGAGCTAGTATAGAAAGACAAGGAACCGAACAAATTAGTCTGTTCTCTCCATTTTAATTTAAAAAGTTCCTACAGCTGTTTTGGCCCGGAGGGGCACAAACAGATCAAAATACAAAATTGCTGACCGGCTGTAATTAAGCAGCATTACAGATTCAAAAATTCACTAAAATATGTTAAGATCCAGAGAACAATGTGATCTACGTGAGAAGATTTGATAAATGAAGTTCATGTTGTTATCTAAAAATCTTGAAAATTATTCTGGAGTCATTGTGTTTCATTGTGTCAGTATAGTCCCGTGCCTCCTAGTACAGTGTAGTAGTCTGGAGTCATTGTGTTCCATTGTGGCAGTATAGTCCTCTGCCTCCTAGTACAGTGTAGTAGTCTGGAGTCAATGTGTTTCATCGTGGCAGTATAGTCCTCTGCCTCCTAGTACAGTGTAGTAGTCTGGAGTCATTGTGTTCCATTGTGGCAGTATAGGCCTCTGCCTCCTAGTACAGTGTAGTAGTCACGATTCATTGTGTTCCATTGTGGCAGTATAGTCCCGTGCCTCCTAGTACAGTGTAGTAGTCTGAAGTCATTGCATTCCATTGTGGCAGTATAGTCCTGTGCCTCCTAGTACAGTGTAGTAGTCTGAAGTCATTGTGTTCCATTGTGGCAGTATAGTCCTCTGCCTCCTAGTACAGTGTAGTAGTCTGGAGTCATTGTGTTCCATTGTGGCAGTATAGTCCTCTGCCTCCTAGTACAGTGTAGTAGTCTGGAGTCATTGTGTTCCATTGTGGCAGTATAGGCCTCTGCCTCCTAGTACAGTGTAGTAGTCAGGATTCATTGTGTTCCATTGTGGCAGTATAGTCCCGTGCCTCCTAGTACAGTGTAGTAGTCTGGAGTCATTGTGTTCCATTGTGGCAGTATAGTCCTCTGCCTCCTAGTACAGTGTAGTAGTCTGGAGTCATTGTGTTCCATTGTGGCAGTATAGGCCTCTGCCTCCTAGTACAGTGTAGTAGTCAGGATTCATTGTGTTCCATTGTGGCAGTATAGGCCTCTGCCTCCTAGTACAGTGTAGTAGTCAGGATTCATTGCATTCCATTGTGGCAGTATAGTCCCGTGCCTCCTGGTACAGTGTAGTGTGGAGTCAGATGATGGACTGGAAAAGACAAAAAAAAAAAGGTCGGTGATCTGAGGCTTTTTCCTTAAGATCCAGAATATTAGAGTAATTTTAGTAGGTTTACTACATGTGTACATCATATTAACTGTGAAGAAATAAATATATAAAACTTACAAAATAACGCGTTGTTGTAAGTCAAGGCTGAGGATGAAAAAGATCTACTTATAAATCAGATACAACATCAGTTCTCCAGTTAATTATCTTACCTTCATTAGCCAATGCAAAACTACAGATGAAAAGGGAATGGCAAAACTTGAAGTAGATGACGGTGTGCAATCTTGTCAGTTCTCCAAAAGCACTTTTAATCTGCACGTCAACTTTCTATAGCACATTGTAAAATCTTCACAAGCACATTGCATCGTGATGTGAACAGTGAACAACTGACACAGTCGATACCATATGTGTCCTTCACTTCAGATGTCTCATCCTGAACTCACGGATTAAGAATCTATAACAGAACCATCTTAGAAAAGTGTCCTGGTGAAAGATGACACTTAGAAAATTCGGCTTTACGGCATCACCCTTTGCCTGATACGCCATATTTATTTAAACATTGATTAGTATAGATGGCGATGTGGAAGAGGTGAGACTTAGGATTTGTAATGGACTGCAGGCAGTATCTGCAACAGGTTCACCGCCTGCTTTCTAAGCAACTCGTGGAAGGAGGGAGAGGGTTCTGGCACTGCAACAGAAATAACCAGGGTCCAGGCATTGTGTTACATATTGTGTATTTAGCAGAAATAGACTCAAAGTCTTGAGCCTCAACGAAGCGACAATCTGATTGGTTGAAAGTTATGGAAACAATACAGGAGCCGTCCAATGAAATTTCTTTATACAATAATTTTTTATTGTTTTGTAAACAAAGCAAATAGACAATGTCTACACAGTCGCTGGAAAGTTTTATTTTTTATTCCAAACTGAAACCCTGTATCAAGTATAAAGTAAGCCCACATAGCGCCTTTTTACAGTGTTGTTCATGATTTAAAAATGATTATTAACATTCTTTAATGAAATTCTTTAAAATTTCTTGTCACACGTTTTGATGATCTTTCTTGTAATGGTGCAAATGTTTTTTTTTTTTGTTTTACAAAAACCATCTAATCAAGAAACAGAAATCTATGATTTGTATCATGTTTAACTAAGATTTTATTTATTAATCTATTTAAATATATTTTAAAATTGCAGATGACAGCTGATATGGGAATTGAAATAAACAAAAAAAGAACAGTGTTTGTAAGTTTTGTGTGTGTGTGACTTTATGTGTTTCGATAAATGGGTTGGCAATTCATTACAGTGGGCCTAAAACAACTAATTAATTTCTTTGTAATTTGAAAGTAGGATATCCCATTCTTTATTTACTTTAAATAAGTGGTCAATTTAAATGTTTGTAGTGAAAATATCAAAAAGATATATTGATAGGTTTTCTTTCTATTTTACTTTTTATTTTGAACAGCCAAGGCCAATGTCAGAATAATTCTGACAGAAAATCTGTTGAAAGCAAAAGTGGTGGGCAGGGGAACTGCCCTTGGAGGCTGGGACACCCAGCGCGGCATTAACATGCCAAGGACCACCAACTTTCTTTTCTTAATTGAGGGTAACATTGGGGAGGGGTGATTCCAGTTTATGGAAAATAAAATCACCAATTAAAAAATCACAGTAAACATCAGGCAAGTAGCCAGCACTTGACTTTTATGTACAATAAATGAAATACACCAACATTTGATTTCTGATTCAAGTTTATTTCCAAATTTAATTTTAAAATTTCTTCTATCAAACTTAAGAATTAAACTACACATTGCACAAACATTTAACTATACTCAAATACATACATAAACAGTCATATTCATATACCCTACCATACTGCTCAATTACTGATTACAACAGATAAACTAAGGTTATCATAAAATGCAAAAAATTAGTACCAAATACACAAAGGATCTCATCCATTTTCTTTATCATGTATAACATTAAATATAACAAAAAATTATACATATATCATGAGAACAGAATGGAAAAAACAAAGATTATGGGGACCCCACCCATCCCACAAGTTCTCTTTTTATTTTAACGAAGCAATAGTAGACTATGGAACATGACAAAACTATGTGCATTTTTTGGTAAAATTGAAGTTACAGTAAACTAACACATGCTTTGAAAAAAATGCTTTGAAAAAAGTAATAGACGCAAACCATCTTAATTCAACTAGAAAAAAAAATGAAAGCCATTGGAATCATTAAAGGTTCCATATATCCCCCCCCCCCCCCCCATGGACAGATAAATAAAATTAAGGAATTAAACATCTACACCATCCTAAAACTATGTTATTTATAGAATATCATACTGCCATACACTGTATCTATTCCTGTTAAATTAAACCAATAATCCATATTTCCAACAACAGTTTTATGACTTTTATATCTTGAGATTCACAAAAATAAAAAAATTTATTAACATCTACACCTATTTAAAACAATGTAATTTATTTGAGTATTAGAGTGTTATACAAAGTTTAATCAAATCAAACCAATTCAATGTGGTGTAGACAATAATTGAACAACTTAAGCCTCACAAAAGCATAATTAAAAAAATTATTTTGCTCGTGAGCAACCAGAAAAGAAATTTAATCACTTGGTTGTCTCAGTTAGTGGGTCAAAGTTTAAACAGACAATATAGCCCCACACATTTTAATATTTAATTTTAAAAGAAAAGGCTAAAAACAAAAACAAGTTTTACATCGGTCTCTTGTGATAACACATGAATCTTCTAATGGGACAATCATAAAAGTTGTGGAAAAAATAATAAATAAATATTAATGCTTAATATCAGTGTTGCCTGATATAAAACTGACTTTACACCAGAAAACTATGGAACTTGACATGCTACACTCTAATTATTTCTTTGATCCAAATTACTGCTGAGTTGTAAGTAACTTTCAGAATAAAAACATGTCTTAGTTCTACTGGTCAAGATTTGCATTAGATGAAGTGCACCAGATTTGTCCTTGCTGTCATGCTGATAGGAAGGTGGTTTCCTAGGTTTCTCTTCTGTTGGTGAATCTGGAAAAATATCACAATATTTCTTTAGAAGATGTCCATCACTTTAATTCATCAAAATGTCTTTAAATAAAGATATCTTTATACTGTAAAAGAATATACATGTATTAAATACCCAACTGCAGGAATCATTTCAATGAGCAAAATGGGACACTTTTTCATTTTGTCCACTATGCAGATAAGGCAACTGCTCCTGACATAAGTATTTGATTTAATTAATTAATTAATTAATTAAGAAACAATTTACCTTAGCTGTCAGCTGTGGTACATGTACCATATGGTCTGGAGTTTTTTTGTTACTCTGATCTCCATGACAACAAGTCCAGATGATCATCTGCAAACACATCAAAGATGGCATCCAGAGCCTCAGCAACCACCCACAATTTCTGGTCCTTTCTCATGACTTCCACAAGAAATGAGCCAAAATTCTGAAGGAAAAAACAACTCAACATCAAAACTGGCAAATATACAGACACTAAACAGCAACCAAAATTTCAACAACATTAGCAAAAGAGTTTTAAAAATTCTAAAAGCAACCAAAGTGTTCCATTTAACAATAGGTAAAAGAAGTAAATGTTTTTTCTCTTTACAAGCTCTGTTGGGTTTTCTGATCACCAGTACACACTTTCATGTTAGAAAGCTTTCAATATCTTAAGTTGTTATCAATTAGACAAAAAAGTTCATTTAACACTGGTACTATTGACTAAGAGTAAACCATGAACTTAACCATACATGACTTACATGTACATGTACATATCTGGGGTACCTTGTCGGTGTGTTTTCATCTCTGTCTTAATGGTGTGGTGGCTCACTGATATTACAGCTGCTATCAACAAAAAGTGTTTTCCTGGCCTATTGGCACACTACCCTGAGAGACAAAAATTAACACGTGGGATAAATTATGCTTGAAACAGCAAAAATGCAGTCACAAAAAGTAAAAAAAATTGCACATGCACTCATTAAAGGGATAACTCTTTGTATGAGATCTATATTTCACAATAAAAACATTGTGAACAACTTATAGAAATATAATATATTGTTTTACCACAAAATGGCAGTTATAGCTATTATTCTGATATTTGAGCTTGTCTTTAGACCACGTGACCTCCATTAATGGCTATACTATCTTATAATCTCTTAAGAGATTATAACAAAAAAACAAACTTTTTTAGAAAAAAAAAAAAAAAAAACAGGGATTCACTTTGAATGTAAAAATGGATTCATTAACCATTGGTATGAACTGACCGGATGGCCTTGTGGTTAGAGTGTTCGCCTCCAGAGCGGGAGGACATGGGTTTAAAACCCGTCCGGGGACATACCAGTCCTTTATAAATGGTACCTGCTGCCGCTTGGCAATCAGCATTAAGGGGTTGAAGCAGGGGCCTGGTCAGGCAATGCAGAAATGATAAATTAGCTCTGAGTTGTATCCTCCCCAGGGAGGTGAGACCGTCTACAGAGTGCACCAGTGCAAAAATGACCCTTGACTTGAATATTCATTTTATTTAAATAAATAAATTACATAATTGTATAACTTCAACCTTCGGGTTGCGATTTTCCAATAAAGATTATTGGTAAGAATTTGAAAATTGTTGTTTACTCCAGGAAAATTCACTTTTTGGCAAAAACGCCAGCAAAACTGTCAAATATTGTCCCTTTATTATCCCTTTTCAGTTTAAAAAGGTCTATTTTTGCTCCTTTTTGAAATTAACATGCCTTGGTGGAGTTAATGAATAGAGTTTTAATACCTATAACTGAACTAATTTTTTTATAAATTTCTTAACCTGAACAGGCCGAGTAGCCAGAGAGTGTCGGGGTCCATTTTTTCTGGGAAAATGTTCCATCTGAATAAAATTTTATCTAAGCACACAAAGATTGGATGAAAAAGATCCCATTTTATTTTTCAGAAAAAGAATCCTCCTTTTGAAACTGCTGGCTGCTGAATGACTCATCACAACATGCATCAACAGAACCACCCTGGCATGTGTGACAAATACAAACTGATAAAATCACTTCTTGTCTTTTAACTAGCTACATGTAGATGTGAGCTTGATGGTGTCATGGTACATGTTTACCAATGCTTAGTGAAGTAATAATAGATAATTATATGCAGTGGGTTGTGCAGATAACATCTTTAAATTATGGCATCTGAAGTATTGGAGAGAAATCACTTCAACCAATCAGATATGTTCACTGTAACCAGCAGTTAACATTGTCCAACAGAATGACTGCATTCAAGATTTTAAACAGGGGGTTCCTAATACATTTTTATACATTGTTCAGTACAAAAACTGGGTGCATTGGTAATGTTAACAAAAGTTCATACAGAATCCAAACGGATATTCCTATGGTGCTCTGAGAGTTGAATTGTGAACACAATTTCAGCATTGGAAAGGACATATCAAGCCTCCATAAGCTCACAGCAAAATGTAAGACAGTAGTATAACAATGACTAGAAAAGGAATGGCAAACAAAAAAAAAAAGGAAATTTTGTGAAAAGTAGACTTGGAATCAGGACTCGTTGTTACTATTGACAAGAATCTTTCAGTGATTAATCATCTCATGAAATTCAAGACAATAATTATAGTGGAGAAAAACCTTACTAGTGTAGATTCTATGACAAGACTGTTATACCACCAATAAAGTAGTACAGCATTCAGTAAAAATGTGCACAGGAGAGAGACCGTACAAGTGTAGATTCTGTGACAAGACTTTTACTCAAAAAGGCAATTGCACTGTGCATGAAAGAATTCATACTGGAGAGAAACCTTACATGTGTACATTATGTGGCAAAACTTTTACACGCAAAACTTCTTGCATAGAGCATGAAAGAATTCACATAGGAGAGAAACCTTTTAAGTGTAGATTCTGTGAAAAAACTTTCACTCAAAAAGGCCACTGCACTGAGCATGAAAGAATTCATACAAGAGTAAAACCTTACAAGTGTAGATTCTGTGACAAAACTTTTAAAGACAAAACTTCTTGCATAGAGCATGAAAGAATTCACATAGGAGAGAAACCTTTCAATTGTAGATTCTGTGACAAAATTTTTACTCAAAAAGGCAATTGCACTGTGCATGAAAGAATTCATACAGGAGATAAACCTTACAAGTGTAGATTCTGTGACAAAACTTTTACAGACAAAACTTCTTGGATATATCATGAGAGAATTCACACAGGAGAGAAACCTTTTAAGTGTAGATTCTGTGACAAAACTTTTACTCGAAAAGGCCAATGCATTGTGCATGAAAGAATTCATACCAGAGAAAAACCTTACAAGTGTAGATTCTGTGAGAAGACTTTTAAAGACAAAACTTCTTGCATAGAGCATGAAAGAATTCACACAGGATAGAAACTTTACAAGTGTAGATTCTCTGAGGAAACTTTTACACAAAAATATTCTTGTAAACTTCATGTAAAAAAAACACTGGAGACAAACCTTTGAAACATAATAATAATAATAATAAGATTCTTATATGGAGCCCTACATTCTATCTCAAGGCGCCTTACAATAATGGCTAATATACTAAAATCATTAAAATGACTACAATATTTTAATCATAAACTCTCATTGGAAACCATTTAAAATTTACACTACTAAAAATCAATCTTATTAAAATAAAACATTTATTATTAAAATAAAACCTAAGAGATATAGACAGAATTTAAAAAGTGGGTCTTTAAAAGAGATTTAAAATTGTCACAGTCTTCTGTTTTCCTAATAAAATTTGGTAGACCATTCCACACTTTTGGGGCGTAGATTATAAAAGCACGATCTCCATAACTTTTTAGGCACCCCTTCTCTAAAACAGAATGTTCTAAAATAAAATCATTCTCAGTATTAAAACGTGTGGACTGCCGTGGTAAGTTAAAACAGATAAGATCAGATAAATATAATGGTCTTTGTGAATGGATCGCCTTAAAATTAATACAGAGTACTTTAAATTAAAATCAATCCTCTGCTTCACAGGCAGCCAGTGTAATTCTTTCAGAATGGGAGTGATATGGTGTGTACTATTGTACTTAATTTGACAAACCAGTCTTGCAGCTGAGTTTTGAATAACTTGTAACTTTTTAATCTGATAGTCACAAATACCAAAGAGGAGACTATTGCAGTAATCTAATCTTGATGATATAAATGCATGTACTAATTTTTCAGTGGTTTTGTTATCTAACACTTTCCTTATTTTTCCAATGCGCCATAGTGCATAAGATGCTGATTTACACACTTCAGATACATGCTTGCCCATAGTGCCATTTTCATCGAGGGTAACTCCCAGATCTTTTACAGAACTAGATGGTTTTATAAGAACATCTCCTATGCAAATGTTGGCATTTGCTACATTTTTCTATTTGCCTTGAACCTTGATGTAAACCATATCAACTCAGTCTTACTATCATTTAAAGCCAACATGTTCACTTTCATCCATTCTCGAATCTCTGCAAGACAAGTCTCCATAGAAGTGATTGTTGCAGACTGGCTGCTCTTGGATGTAATATATACTTGTGTGTCATCTGCAAAAATAACAGTGTTCAGACCATGCTTTAGTATGATATCTTCTACAGGTAACATGTATAATGAGAATAGGATCGGACCTAACACAGACCCTTGTGGGACACCGTACTCCAAGTTAACTGGCTGAGATAAAACCGACTCTATTGAAACCCTTTGTGTTCTGTTTTTCAGGTAAGAGGTAAACCAACTAAGTGCAAGTCCATTCACTCTAAAACGATGCTGCAACCTGTGAAGAAGAATATTGTGATCTATGGTATCGAAAGCCGCTGAAAGGTCTAGAAGAACTAAAATGACATCTCTTTGTTTATCCAGGGCAAGCATTATGTCGTTGTGGACTTGAAGTAGAGCTGTCTCAGTGCTGTGGCCTTCTCTATAGGCAGACTGGAATTTCCCAAAGAGTTTATTTTCAGATAGATAGCTGCTTAGTTGGGAACATGCCATTTTTTCAAGAAATTTACCTAAAAAGGGTAGATTTGATATTGGTCTATAGTTTTTCAGGACATTTTTACACAGCCCTTGCTTTTTAAGTAATGGTCTAACAATTGCAGTTTTGCAGTTTGATGGAAAGATACCTGTTGAGAAAGACAGATTTACTAATCTCAGGAGAACTGGAGATAACACACTAATACACTCTTTCACTATATATGTTGGCATGGGATCCAGAGCACAAAACTTAGAATTCATCCCCTTTATAACAGAGATAATATCCTTCTCTGAGACCAGTAGGAAATTGCTCAGTTGGGCCCCACCACCCTGACTGGCACACCTGTCTTGAAATTCACTTGGTAATGGATCTGATTCTGAGGATCCATTTTGAGTTAAGTCCTTACGAATATCCTTGATCCGGTTTGTGAAGAAATCTGCAAAAACTTGAGGAAGTGTTGACATTTCCATGTCAGGAAGCACACTTAGCTGGCTTGACTTAGATTCTGAAATCTTGTCCACAATCCTAAAGAGTTCCCTTTGATCAGCACCTTCAATACAGGTCCGATGGTATACAGTTTTTTGCTTTTCAAGGAGGGTGTGATAGTTAGCTCTGGCAGTTTTAAATAATTCCCGGTGTATTTCCATTTTTGAGTTGCACCACTGACGTTCAAGCTTCCTGATCTTTTTCCTTTCTTCGCTGAGTTCAGATGTAAACCATTCAGCCCTCTGTTTCACCAACTTGACTCTGGTCTGCATTGGTGCAATATCTTCCATGATCTTGAGAGACGTATTATACAGATCTACTAAGGTACTTGGATCTGTATATATGATGGGTTATAGCATTATTGTTTATCAGTTTATTTTCCACGTTTCTTATTTCATCTGTTTCCCCCTCTGAGAGACATAGACTTTCTGCAAAAACTTTCATTCCAAAAGGGAATTGCACTTACCATGAAACAGTTAACAATGGAGACAAAACTTTTAAACAAGGTTTTTGCAAAGTCCATGAAACCATTCATACTGGAGAAAAGCATGATACATGTAAGTTCTGTGACAAAGAGTTCATAACAAAATTGGCCTGCACTAGCCCTAAAAGAATGCACACTTGTGAAAAACCAGACAAATGTGGAGTAGAATTTAATCAAGGGAATAATTGCAGAACACACAAAACAATGTACAACGAAAGAAAAAATGGTTCAAATAATATACATGGATCTTTAGGCAGCAATG
Organism: Lingula anatina; assembly: GCF_051362555.1. Lineage (NCBI taxonomy): Eukaryota > Metazoa > Brachiopoda > Lingulata > Lingulida > Lingulidae > Lingula > Lingula anatina. The sequence continues at coordinate 20,001,678 of NC_141771.1, read as the reverse complement.
AAAGTGGGCCTGACAATTCTCCAGATTCAGAGGGGGAAACAGATGAAATAAGAAACGTGGAAAATAAACTGATAAACAATAATGCTATAACCCATCATATATTCGAGGAAGAAAGAACAGAATACTATCATAAAGATGACACTTTTACCACGGAGAATATCACCATCATTACTGACAATGATGTCTATGACCGCATTCTCAACGAATTGAGCCAGGCTTTACAAATCCTGAGAACTAAAAATGGCGGATGTACATGAAAGAAAAACTGCCTAATCTTTTAATAGTCTCTCTGCCTCTCACACGCCTCCCCACACGTCGTCCCTGCGCGGTAAAGTAATTAAATCTCGGCTCCGTTCGCCATGCGGAAGCTACCTGAGAAATATAAAGTGCGCATGCTCATCAGTTAAACTCGTGGTGAAGAAAGCATGGCGGCTGAAGGTGATTGAAGGAAAAAAGCTCTTCTGTTCTATTATCTTTCAAAACAGAGACGAAAAAGGAATGAATTGGCCCGTAGAGCAGCAATGAATCGACTATCTACGGAGATAATATCACCAGAGATATTCACGGAGATATTCATGTTCGGAGCCGAGATTTAATTACTGTACCCCGCAGGGACGACGTGTGGGGAGGCGTATGAGAGGCGGAGAGACTATTAAAAGATTAGCGGTTTTTCTTTCATGTACGTCCCCCATTTTTAGTTATCAGGATTTGCCTGGCTCAATTCGTTGAGAATGCGGCCTATGAAATACTTACTGGCATAAAAAGGACCACACCAGGTCTTATCAAAACAATTATAAAAAATCCTTTCTACAACTCTTAATGATGTGTTCAGATGACAAAAACCAAAACAAACTATTACCTTATAAATTTGCTATTTTTGGACAACTAAAGAACAATCAAATGTAACTGCTTCAATTTTTATTAGTTCAGTGATTATCAATAATTATTACTATTACAATGTGTAGGTTCAGTATTCATCAGACCATTTACTTCCATGATCAGACGCATAATCTATGGGGTGTCTCGATAGTCCGAAGGTTCATTGGTCCGAAAAGTGGTAACATTTTCATCGATTTTTTAATCAAGGGTTCATTGGTCCGAAGGTTCTATAGTGAATATTCGGACCAATGAACCTTCGGACTATTGAACCTTCGGACTATTGCTATGGCCCCTAATCTATGATAGATCATCTAAAATAAAAGAATCGTACTACATCAAATACATGATATTACACTAGAAAATCCATCTCCTCTATCTTTTTTGTTGAAAACAGAAAGAGAAATTGCCTTTTCATAATTTAGATTATTTAATTTTTTAATGTATCAATTTTTCTTATATCCAATGACTCAACGACAGAATAAACAGTAAAAAAAGAAACATTGTTTTGTTCACTTAAGAAAATATCACACTCCAAATGAATATTTGATTAAACCACAACAAATATTACAAACTTTAAAGTATCAATGCCAGCTTGACAAGTGAGATGTTGAAAGAGTTTAAAATCTCAAAAAATGGAAAGAAAGAAAAATGAAAAAAAGAAAAACACCTGTAAATGTAATACTACATGCTTTGCCTAAAAGAATTCAATGTTTTATCACTGTTCTCTGTCAGCACCATTTCAATATGTGATAGATACAATACGAGTCGCCGAGCTGTACGTGAAATATTACGAGTGTATTGGCGAGCCGCAGGCGAGACAATACACGAGTAATTTTCACGTACAGCTCGGCGACGAGTGTTGTATCTGGCTTAAACCACGGCCTCTGATTGGCTTCTACACTAGTAGTGCAACAGACCGTGGAACGCACTCGTACATGACGTGCTTGTATGTCGAATACAGCACGGCCGAGTCTTTTGTTCTACGTGCTAGCCGTGGTTTAATTTAAGTTACCAACTGAACACTACAGTCCACCTAACACTAGCAACATTCTGTATCAGTTATCCATAAGGAATACTGAGCTGTAGTCAACAAATGAATTTCTAGCATGATAATAATAATATTCATAATTATAAATTATGAATAAATTAATAAATAATAATAAATTCACATACCATTTTACTGTAACGAATTGAAATGTCAAAATATGGAAAAATTAGTGGTTAAAAAAAGAGGCTAACCCACTCCTGTCTTCTTGCTGATTTTTATCTGCTATCTGTATATGTATATTACAGCTGTTTTCTCTTAGGCTGCGTTCACATGAAAAATCTATTTTCTAATAATCTAAAAATCTATTTGCAGTATCTTGTGATCACGGTCTGTGCCCTGAATACCAGCTGCATAATTACTGGCAGCGACGAGAATTTTTATTAAAATTACAGCTTTGGAAGAAACTGGCTCGCGCTGCCCGTAATTATGCCGTGGGGTATTCAGGGCACAGACCGTGATCACAAGATACCGCAAATAGATTTTTAGAAAATAGATTTTTCATGTGAATGGTCCCTTAGTATTGATACAAAATCTATGGAAAATGCAAATTTAACCCATTGACAGTGACCTCTGTATTGTGGTCAACTGATGACCCCATCACTAATGGTCAATTTACCTGAGTGTCCCTAGTTCTGTCTTCCTGACTTGTTAACAGCTGACCACTAATAAGTGAAGGCCTTGGGTTGCCGGACCTGGGTGGAAATAGTGCTGCGATCACTCTGTCTTCATGTAGAACTTGGACATTAATATTATAAATATTACGTAGTTGATTGTGAGAGAATTGACCCCCCCTTTCCCCCTCTTACGCCTAATTAAGGTTTGAAAATGCATAATAATAATGAATGATTCTTAAATGAATTGACTGGTAAGGGCTGAGGGAACGCATTCGGTCCCTGGTTGTGAAAGGGTTAAATGCCCCTCTTCCCGCCTCGCCCTATTCCGGCTGCTTACCCTGAGCTTCAAGAGATAACTTGAAACAAACATCTGCACTATGGCATACCCTTGGCGTTACCAGTTACTTGAAACGGCAAGGGTTAATTGCTATTTTAAGATCTGAAGTTCAGGGTGCGTCTCCTACACCTGTGTATCAAAACTATCGTTGGCAGGTTCATCTTCTGCCGGGAGTTGAACAGTTAACGTGGTCAACAAAATTTTAGGGAGACACTGATGGCATGGAGATGTATCATATTGTCTGAATGTGCTACAAGGTGAAACTGGAAAAGTGGGATATTTTTACAACTTGTCTAAAAGATAGTAAAAGCCTCTGATTATAGCAGCTCCACGCCTTTTTTATATTTTGCTGTTGAACTGATACTTCTCTCATCCGTCCGACTCTCCCTAAAATGTTCCACTCCAGAAAAAATCAATGGGAGCTATGGGAGAATTGTACAGGCAATTGACCTACATTCTCCACTGCAGTTATTGGCGCTAGTTTAACAATGTCATGACTTGGACATGATAACGTGATTCACGCCTGTGATATGAAGGTTTATAATTTATATAAATAAATCAATAAACAGGGCGTGTCGATCAAATGATTGAAAATTTGTGAGGGTAAAGGGACATCGTCATTTATAAAAGTAATAAAAACTGTAAATGACTCAAAATCACAAAAAATGCATTTTTTTTCTTATATGCAAATTAGATTGCCTGTAGTAATATAAGGCTGTCCGGAAGTGATGTCCACATCAGAGATTTCAAATAGCGGTGATCATGATCACCTAAGCTATCTTAAATTTTATTATTTGATAAAATTAATACATATTTGAAGCTACCAAATGTAATTTACCGAAAGAAATAAAGCAACTTTCCTTTCATTATAAATCATTGCTCGACCCGCCCTTCGGCAGAATTTTGTAACAGCTAGAAGGCTGAGAAGGGCTTCTTGACGAGAGCCCCGGTGTACGCCCCCTCCCTCCCCTTGAGAGGTACTGTAAAGATCACTTTTATTAATATTTTCCAGCGAATAGGAAATTTGATTTTTTTATAGATATAAATAACTCATATTCCTATGCTTTTATTGCATTATGCCTGTGGCTCTGCTGATTTTGAGCGAGAGAGAGAATTTGTTTAACGCAAGGATGTGGTATTTAACTGTTATAAAATTTCCATAACTTTCATGTCCATATTGAATTATCAATTCATCAATAAGATTTAGCTAACAAGATTATTCGAATAATAAAGAAATTGAAAAAAATAAAAAAAATCAAATTCAAGGAAGATTGCATTTTTAATTTTCCACGCAATCCAAATGCAATAATTTACCAGTTGTCTTTATTTTGGTTATTCAACTAAAAGCGTACTCATTTTTTCCGTTTCTAAAAATAAAATGTGTCACTGATATCTTAATTTTTTTTACTACAGGTAGAGATTTAGCAGTTACCTGTGTCCAGTCTAGTGAAAATTAACCTGCCATTAATATATGGAATAGATAAGCGTGTTAATCGTGGTGCAACACAAATAAAAAGCGAACGCGGTAAAAATTCAGTCATGGTTGTCGTGGGACACTACCTACCGCCAGTCTTATTCAAAATACAGTAGAATCTACCTCGACAAAGAGAGAAGACACTCATCGTGTCACCTTAAAACAAAGCTGTTTGATAGTTGACGCGGTTATAAAACATTGGATGTAAAAGAGTAGAAGAGGACAATTTTATTCTGATATTTAGGACATAATGACTGTAAAACGTCTTGGATTTGTTTCGTTTAGCTTGTTGAAATGTTTAATTCATATTACTACAGTATCTTATACTTTGTAGAGGGTGGGGGTGGAGAGAATTTGTTATCTAAAAAGTTATACACACATTTACCAGCCCCACTTCAGACTTCCCATAGATTTTTTAATGTTTTAACCTTTTTTTTTTTTTGGGGGGGGGGGGGGGGAGAAATAAAAGTGAGATGCACACGCCCCCCCCCCCCCCCCCCCCCCCCCCCCCCCCCCCCCCCGTCACGTAGCCCAAATTGCAGAAAATCAGTAAAAGCTTATTACTCAACTGTCTTCAACTACATGTAATTCCAATTATGAATCGCTATTGTCGCTCTTAGATGATAGGGTAGACAAGGCGATGGATATCTCTGAAGCACTTTATAATGAGACGAGAATAATAGCGACGGAAGTATCACAAAATTTGGCAGCAATTATGTACAATTTACAATCGCATGAATAACAGCAATTCAGTTATATTCTCATATGGACAAGTATCAAACAGCTATTATTCAGTTAGCGCAGGGTATATTGAGTCCGTTGATTTTAACTTCACAACTTATACAAGAAACTATAATTTTTATTCAGTCAAAACTTAATGACCAAGCTCAACTTTGAATCACACCACTACAAATTTCTACTATAAGCATCCACATTTCGTCACTGCCTTTCACAATCAGTCACTCTTCATTAGACTAAAATTCCCCATAACGACTTACCCTCATTCGCTCACCGCACACTCAGTCACCACATATCCGGTCCCTCTCCAGCGCAAGTGTCTTCATGGTACTTTTATCAAACTACCATCCATTTTTGCCAATTTCCGATGATGAAACTCACTATTCCATCCTCACGCATACAGATTGGTCTTTATGTCGAGGCTCATTCCTCAAATCTTGTCCACAATATCCTATTGTGATTCCTGTTAGTTTTTTTTTTTTTTTTTTTTTTTTTTTTTTTTTTTTTTTTTGAGAGCTGTGTTAGCAGTCTTTTCCTGAACTTACGCCCAAAAATATTAGGGCGTATTTTACATTTCAACAGAGTGCCCTTTCCTCTTCCGCACACTTCATTACCAAAGACACCATATTATTCACCAACGTGGACGTCATAATGCTCCCATACCAAGACGTCCCATATCTTCAATTGTCATCATTGTGTCGTGCACCTACCCTGTCACTGCACAATCAATACTAAGATGGCTTATTTTCCGGAACGTTTATATAATTGTCATAATTTTCCTTTGATGAGACCGTCAAATACCCCTTTAACCTCATTGCTCTACAACACTTGTTTGCGGAAGAGCGCATTAACGATCTCATGGGAGATACCTTGTTATCTAAGCCTCCTTCCTTAACCATTCCGAAAATCAAGATTCTCCACAATAAAATTGATTCTATCATCGCCTCCGAACGGACTGACCATTTAAATTTCGAACGCATCATATATGCGGTAAAACGGAAGCAACCAGTCTACCACTCAATAGCGGACACATTACCCGTCAGTCAGCAATCTGACGACCTTACACCCCTTATCCCTTAATATCGCTATTGGTCTATCAGTTTTTAACATTCTCTTAACCGCCTTTTTATCTTGTAAATTCGCTAGATTATCTGTTATCATAACTTCCCTTCAGAACATTTTCTCTGTTCGAGGTTTTCATCTAACCTTTGAAACCACCTCACTTCCAACTACTTTTAAAATTGATTCCCCGATTTTTGCATTGCCCTATATCACCGAATCACTTGTTATTTTGCTGCTTTTCGTTATAATTGTCATTCTCGCAAATTCTATGGACATAGACCTGTCCTGGTCTTACAGATTTCGACATTAGATGATGCTGTTGTTTTGCCTGTTATGCACCTTCAGGGTAGTGTAACGGCCTGGAAAGCCCACACACCCACATTGTTCGATAATTTTGAGATCCATGGTTGTATTTATCTCATGTTGCACATAAATTGGAACGGTATCTGTCTCTCTAATTACGAAATTGATCATTCAATCACTCTTTTCAATCCGATTTCCTCAAAATACTGCCAAACGTATACATTGAAAAAGATGTTTGCTCAGCCATTCTTTGCACTCTTAATTATTCAGTAGTGTAGTTGGCTTTACAAGCTCGATATCATGCCTGTTGAAGTTTTTGTTTTTTTTTATACTTCCTCCAAAAAGCTGAACTCTTGCGACACTGTTCATGCATTGATTTGAAAATTTCAGGACAGAAATCTTGAATGAAACTCACTCCATTGTTATGCTTAAATGTTTTGACATTTTATCTTTAGGGATAGACATATTTAATCAGCTTCATATTCATTTCTTAATAATAACTCAAAATATATCAATTATTTTTAGCGGTGAACTTATTTGTATACTACTTTCATAATAATTTTCGTTATTAGATAGCATTATGCGGTAGAATTGTAAGGGTTATGGTAATAATATTGTTTACTATCCATTTTATCCTAGTGACCGTATTTTATTCAGCTCTCTATAATTATTTAAAGGTACGATGTTACACTCGACGTCCGGTGCGATATCTTATCAGTGTTTTGATAGCATCGTCTTAGTCCCTGTAAAAGAGCCATCGCTTTTGATACAGGTTAATCATTTACCTTTACTTTGAATTTGTTACTACACGTTTATTCTTATTTGTATTTTAACTGCTTTATATGTATATTTTCCTTTTTTCAAATAGCTGTCTGTCTAGTTGACATTCATGATACTTTCACAGGTCATATCGATGCAGGTACATGAATATCAGTTCTATGTAATTGTTCAGAAATCATACTGTATAGTCGAGAATTGCTTATTCTATTATCGCTCACAGACATCTTCATTATCTGTTGCCACGTAATATCATACAGTGAAATCTTCAGACGTATTCCACTTCCTTTTTGCCCAGCACCTAATCATCCCCTCGTTCCCTTCATTCCAACACCTCTATAAAGTCGGCCTCCTTCAACGACCACTTCATCCACTCTGCTTTGGACCACCACCAAGACAACATCATGAATGTTCTCGTTATGTCATCAGACAACGTCACTAGACCTTTTGATTCCCTGCGCCAAATAAAGGACTCCCCGTGGGTTCCTCGAGGTACCATCATTCAAGGGCACCAGGCAACACCGGTGTGCAACACCACTCTGGAAGAGGCGCTGCCAGCCATTAGAGCGATTGCTCCAACACTACTGATTCTATATGGTTGGATGGTCACCTCGCCCAACCTGACCTCGGAGGTAGGCTATCTCCTTCATCTGCTGTTCAGGGCACTAGGGACGATGGCTGCACCAACTACTCGGCAGAAGGCGAGGGTGGTTATTCTACCCTCCGTGCGCCTTAACGGCAACTTATGAGGGCGGCTTCTTTAATGCGGGACGTGGTCATTGTACGCCCGCGTTCTTTGGTTCCTTCGTGGTTCGGTTCCAGGGACCCGGAGGAAGTAGCCCTTCAGTGTAGGGACGTGTTGGCCGCCGCCCTGCGTTTCCCACCTTCACCACCCCAGGCAAGACTTCCTGCTGCAGCTATGAGACGCATACCCAGAGGAACTCGAGACGACCCTCTCCTTGTCCCGTCTGAAGATGAAATGATTAGCGAATGACTCCTAGAAGCAGATGGGCCAGACCAAATGGGGGACCTAAGAGGCCGGAGCCTAACGCCCAGCGGACCTTTCTGATGATGACCCCGACATGGAAGAAGCATAGGCGGAACTTTAAGATAACAAAAAGAAAAAAAGAGAGAGAAAGAAATGCCTTCTATTCCCCTTTTGGTCAAATAAAGAAAAATTACGTCTGAAGATATCACCTGGTGTTGTGTGTGTGTGTTTTTTTTTTTTTTTTTTTTTTTTTTTTTTTTTACATCTTAGGTTTAGTTATTACTAGTTACTTTTGCAGGAGCAAAATCTTCTAAGGCCCGACGGACATGTAACACAGTTGGTAGAAAATTGAGCCTTTACGTAACATTTAGTAATTAAAACTTCTGTGTAATATAGGCCAATGCCACACCCGGCTTCCTGTGAATATATTAGTCACACCGCTGTCATCTCTATCTGTATCTCAGATTTTCTACAAGAGCTTTTAATCTCTCAAAGGTACAGAGGAATCTTAATCTATCTTGAAAGTCGGTGTTGGAAGGTGCTACCTTAACAGGAGATGCAAATGTGACCAATGAACCTTATAAGAATATACATTCGAAGGGCCGCACATATATTATAGTAAGCGCCCAGTATTATGTTTATTAATTATCAATTCCGGGTGAAAGTATTGTTTTATCAACGTGCATAATATAGAGTAGAAGTTTAAGGCCAAGTAGCCAGTATAACTAGTAACTGTTTATATAAGGAGAATTATCCTGGCACCATCAGGCACGGTAAACAGTCACCTCACCCTCAAATTCAGTATAAAGGGGCGTCCTGATTTCAACACAAGAGACGAACGCCCAGGGACGTCAGAGCAGGGAATTAATGTCAGAGTGACCAGCAACAATGACAGCACGAGAGGGAGACTGAGGACCGAGGACGGCCAGGTCAATCAGAGTCAAGATCGAGGGAACGACTGGGTCACCGTCTTACCGTAGCGCTGTGCTTTGCCTAAGCTAGATGTCCCTGTATGTATGTAACGGGTTTGAGAAATAAACTGTATTAATAGGGAAACCTATCATATACTGTTGTTTCATTCTTACGAACCTCGCGCACACGCCAAACAACCGTCCCCGTTACATTTATTAAGATATTGATAACCCAGTGGGTTGAAGTTCTAGATAAAATATTAAGAGCACTACAATAATAATAAGATACATTTTAATGAATCTAAGGTTTCATTCCATTTCGTTCTATGTAGATCAATCCAACTCTGCTAAATGCAATCAGTTTAACAGATTAACACACCTCCTCTTGTTTCAAACTTTCTCGTATAATCACCACCTTTTCTGTATTCTACCAAACGCCAGGTGGAGGCGTAACAATTTGAAATATCAATTCCCGAAGAAAAAAATATTTGATACAAATGGAATTTCATTTCTTTTATTTCATAAAATATGTTATTCGAGTGCTGTATGTGAAAGAATCATGTGATGTATGATATATGTCAATAATGACAGCATGAAATGACAGGAGGATATTGGGGAGGTAGAATAAAACTGTTATAACTTGTGCATGACAGTACAGACGGGCGTTATGATAACTGGTTGTATGATGCAAAGTGAAAAAAATCAATTTGAATAAAATGCTTCGGCAAAATATAGGCATAGCATATTTTCACGGTGTTTGTGCTGCCGTGTTAAATTATTACACGGATTTTCCTGGGATAAGTGGTATTTTTCTCCAACTAAACAACCCTTCTTTCCTGCCATTGGCTAAAATTCTGCTAAAGTCTTGGATAATTTAACAAATGCCTTTGTTATCATGACCAGGTTCCACGCACGCACGCATGCACACACGCACACAGACATATATTCCGGCGAAAGTTTATTTGTCATTGTGAAGGTAAATGAAGACTACAACATCGTACATTCAGATATGATCACATAATTTAAAAGTTTATTAATTTGTAGTCTGCTGATTCCAGAAGATGGCGCCATAGTACGGTCAGGTTGGTCACGTATACTAAACTCTGTTCAGATAAAAACGTGTATTTGATCATAATCAGTGACGTAAATAATGTTTCATTGTGGGGGTGTTAGGGTATGAGATTAATTTTATCAATGGCGTCTTTTGAAATATATCAAACACAAATGCGTCCTATGCATTTTTATAGCAATAAATTGTAAATGAAGGTTCACCTATCAGATAATGATGATAATTGAGTAAATAATGTGTCCAAAATATCCTGCCTCCTCCCCCATGAATCATATGTAACCAACACTCCAAAAAGAGATGTCACGTCTTCATCAGTTCTGAGTGACCAGGGAGTGGATGCGAGGCGGTCCAGATACATGTACTAAGTATATGAATACATGTATATATCAGTTTCAACTGATTTAGTACAACGTTTTAAGATATTAATATTAGATATTTGATGATAACTTATTTGTGATTCATTTTTGATGCCTAAATGCTTAAAACTAGTTTCGGAAATATCCCAATATTTTCGCCATTTTGCTTCCTCCACATTTTCGCCAGCTCTTCATATCTCATATGCACTTCATGTTAATTGGACTGCGTTAGTAGATATAGTCGTAGGGGTAAAATTAAACATTTTGCGTGTGTCATTTTTCTCAATATTTTTGCGAAGGAGAGAGATAGTATATGTAGGAAAATAGGTAGTTATAAAACTTGTTTGTAGTATCATTAAGAAAATATATTCCTCTATCCAGTAAAGAATGAAGTAATTTTTCTTCAATCAACAGCTTAATATTGAAATAGTTGACCTTTACCTCCAATATTTTGATGTCTAATAGAACATTCATCATTTCTCACCTGGATAGCCTCATTCTCTGATTTCAATATAAGCTGTTGATTGAAGAAAGTTCATTCTTATAAGATAAAACAGCTGATAATATTCTTCTCTGATTTGTCCAGTTAAAATTTATTTACATATTGGTAATATTACATTGAATAATATTGTTTTTGCTAATTTCTTGTGAGCTATACTTTTAAAAATGTGTTCTTTTATCCAATAAAAATTAATGACAAATTGGGAATATTACATTAAATAATATTTTTTGCTGATGTCAATTTTTCATTTCTTGTTCTTAATTACTTTGAGTTCAGCATATAAAATTATACCACTGTCTTCAAAAACATGGGTTTTAATTTCAATTCAAAAGCATATATAGTGCGTGTTACACCTTTACCTAGAAAATAACATCCTGAGAAATTCAACAATTTCCCTTTATCACCAAAGCACACTTATCCAACACCGAGGACAAAAGCACGATGCATGAAAGTTTTAAAAAGTCGAGTTGTTATATGCCGTACTCTGTTACTTCCCAGTGCGGTTTACAATAGATAATAACACGTTTTGAATTGTAGATTTCAAAATGTTGCCGCCATAAGTAAAATTGGCCTTTGTCTATTTTCAATACGAGAGGGACTTTTCTGAAGCTGTAAACGAATTAATGAATCGCAATGCTATGAACTGTTTTCGATACCGCATACCTTGCACTTTGATAATTTGTTGTTAAAATTTCTAAGAAAATTAAATGAATTTAAGGATCTTATTGCTTTGAACTGTTCTGGATACCGTATACCTTGGTGACTTATTGCTAATTTATTTTTATTTTTTTTCAATTTAATGACTTTATGGATTGAATCGCTGTTAACTGTTCTGGTTATTGTATGCCTTGGTGATTTATTGTTGAAATTTCTAGGAAAATAAAATGTTAGCTACATATGGGACCAGCACTCACTACGGGGGGGGGGGGGGGGGGGGGGGGGGGGGGGGGGGGGGGGGATGTGCCTTTGCTTTACTTTAAACGCTCAGAGAAGAGATTAGAAAACTTAATTTCATAAGCTTGTTCTTGTTAATGAACCAATTTTCTGATGTCTAGGTTCGTAGTATGTACATTATGACTTTCGTAAAATGTAACTGAAAGATGATGTCTCTTAAAGAAATCTGGATTCTGTGTAAAGACGAAAGAATTATTGATACCATTTTTCAAAATCTGCTCAACTTTGAAAAACTTACTTTTTATTGGATCGATCAGTAGGTGCAAAAATGTTTTCTCTCTACATGTGCTATGTGAAATTAATTTTTGTTCTGTTCATTGCAAAACATTTGTCACAAGAGTTGTAGAATTTTTCATGATTTTAGGTATTTAGTTATTGAAATAATTCTTATTATATCGTATGGTTAGAAACAGAAAAAAATCAACGTCAGATCTGGAACATTTAAATTTAGTCAAAATGTGAAATTCTAGGTAATTTGTAGCATTGTGTGTACTTGATAATGTTAGTCCAGAGTGGGTTTCCTTCTCGATTTTTCTGATGTTAAAGGTGGGGTGGATACCAGATCCTGCGTTGTTTTTTAAAGGAAAAAGTTTTATTCTGAATTATTTTCTTTAATATTAATGAGGTCAAACACGGGTAGTTTAGTTGATAATTTTATTTGTAAAATCAAATAGATTGAATTTGTTACATTTTTAGTGAATTCTAATGAGGATCTCAATAACTTTGTTGATATCATTATATTCAAACCTTCAAAACTTAAAAAAATCACAATTGTAGTCCCACAAACTGATGTTTTAAGATGGTTAAATATACATGCATTTATGGAATGGAAATTTGTTTTGGTCTTAATAAAGAAATGCCAAAAGTATGCAACGAGTTGTAATATTTTCATGTTCATTGGTACCCACGGGTTGGGGTTCAGTTTCCTGCTCGCGCACTTGGATAAAACCGAGTAATTCCAAAAGTCTTTTTAAAAATTTCCTTTGGTTACTATAAGAAGAAAGTCTATCACGAGGAGGGTGGGTGGGAACAGTTAGAGGAGTAGGTAACGCGCTTGCCTCTCAGACAGAAGGTTGTAGGTTCGATTCCTGGCGCAACTAGGTCCCAGCAAATTACCTTTTGCAAAAATAAATCCAAATAAAGAATTTCGACTTCTACAAAACAGTGCTACGAACACAGGATAGGAAGAAGAGTCGGTGGTTCTGTAGTTAAGAAAAATAACTTCTATTTTGTTCATAAAACAATATTGCACATTTATTATTGCACAAATGAATACAAAAAGTAACAGCATTGTTTTCACAAAATAGTATAAAACTTGGAATACCTTTTTTCTTCTTAATGTCAATTTCATAAAACGTACTATGAAATGTGAATTAAGCTTTTACACACAAACAAAAATGGTTCTCTATCTAACTAAAACGTGTCAAGATTCTATGCATTTTGAAAATTTCTACTTGGCCGGCGTAGCATTTTTATTTATAAAGGAGTTCAGGAATATTATTATAGACATAATACCAACAAGATTAACAAAATCAATAAATAAAAAAAACAAAACATTACCAAAAAATGTTTGTCTAAATTCACTGGTGTGAACGGTATAGAAAATTCAATATGCATATAACCTCATCCTATCCCGACGCATGCACCCACATGCAAGCACTATGTCGTCTTGCTGATGTTCACAAAAAAAAAAAAAAAAAAAAAAAAAAGTAGATAAAATAATAAAATTTAGTAAGATTCCTGGTTGTTTAGTTCATCGATAAATATTGTCATGCCCAAAACAGACGTGTTTTTTTTTCATACGAATTGCTTAAATATGCATTTCATGGCACAACTTTGAGCGAAAACTGAAATCTGTACAGCATGCAAATCAGAAACGTAATAATGACATGACCAACTTACAAGCTTATTTCAACCATAGCTATTTTAAAGAATAATGTGCAAAGAAGAACGGAAAAAAGATTATTCAAATGCACATTTACTAAGACAATGCTAATAAACTTAAGATTGGTCTCCGGTGTTCAGTGATCAAGTGACACTCGGCATTATAACTCGACAGGACATGCAAGACTGACATCCGATAAGGAGTTATTCTTCAATCACTCTTTGATTGCGACCAAAAAGTCAACTAAAAAAATACAAGGCACAAGGCCAACCTTTAACAGAGCGTTGATCTACACACTTTTGTATAATATTTTTATACTGAGTGAATTACAATCATTCATTTTTTGTTTAAAGAAGCAAAATACAATTAAAAAGTAATTTTGTACGATAATTCGATGGTTTTTCAAAGAATTGGCTAAAAAACTGCTAGCCAAAATTTAAGTAAATTTACGAAAAATGTAAATTTGGCTTTTTAAAAATTGTATCACATTCAGAAATTGGCAATCTTAAAACCTTCATCGAGTACTCATTTAAAAAAAAGGCAGCTAAAATGATTTATTTGACTTTGTCAAGAATTTGTCGAAAATTCAGTGTGTAAAATTTTCTGATGAATGTCAGTCCTATATGGGCCCTTTAATGAAGATAATATTCCGAAATAAAACATCTTCTGTAATACAACGATTTTCCTTTGTAACCTACCACTACTGCAATAAAAAATGCACATTAATTTCGGGAAATTTTCAACTCCTTGGTTTCGTTTCTAAAACCAGGGCGAGTTTTGACCCCTCCCCTCATTGAAACACGAAGTTTACATTATATGCGTCACAATCGCACATTCAAACTTAAGAAAGATCGTTTCAATACGTGTGGACAGTTCTGCAATACTAATGACACATTCTGCCAATTTGATAATGCTGCAATTTCTGAAGCATAATTATTCAAATAACAGCGAATTATTGATTTTTGGTGGATGCACATCTCGCTCTTTTTTTCTTCCGAAGAACAACTGAACACTCACTGCAACTTCCAGACGCTTTCTAAAGCATTAGACCGAGTTCACAACCAGTTGAACCACCGTCTATCTAGTCCGTGGATCAAATATGGCGCGCACTTGACAATATAACTTGACGACTTGACAATATAACAATATAACAATAACTTCCAAAGACTTCCGAAAATGCATTTTACACGGTTGGAATGTTTTCTTTCTTTCCAAAACTAAACATCACCAAAATAAATACTAGAATTCAATTTTAAATAAATAATTGTTCACGGAGAACTGCCAAATTGCAGATTTGTCCTCACAAATATGTTACCATCAAAAAGAAAACCGTCGTCCTACATGTGCATTGTTGTTTATGTTGCAACACCTGCATAGAAATAAACCACTACTACAAGTACGTGTAGCAAAGTACTCTTCCTGAACACTACTTTGTAATAGTTTGAAAATAACTACAGCCGATTCACAACCAAAAGCAAACATTGCACTTCATATTAAGTGTCAACTCTACAAATTTACTAGCAGACGAACTCTGACATGCGACATGTTATCTTGACATAGATGTAGCCGCTGTGGAACACGAGTCTGACGTCTTTGATGGAGAACGTATTCAATCTTCTCGTGCACGGTTGAGTCACTGAAATTAAACAATAAACCCACTTTTACAAAGCAATGGGTCAGCAATGTCTATGGAGCGATTAAATTAAGCAATTTTTAATCTTACGGTAACCGATTTCGACAGTAATATTCAACAAACCACTTTTCAACTTTAAAATTAGACGAATACACTGTATACATATAGGCCTACTGAGCTGACACGTTTTATGTAAACATGCACTTTCAAACAATATAATTTCTATTCTTTTACTCCGTGTACACACAGTAACGTGACAACATTCTGTGTCTTTAGAATCACACGTCAGTGGTGCTACTAAAAAGATAGTGACCCTTCCATTACGTATAAAGTGAAATTTTAGAAATAAACATATGACAGGAGGGTAGTAAAAACAACATTTATGAGATCTTAGAAAGTAGAACAACATAGTCACGACATGTGCACATTGGCGGGTAGGGATTTGCTGAGGTGGATTTTGAATTTTTTAAAAAACAAATTAAGCTAATGCAGTTACCTGCCGAAATGTCCTGACATTGTTGGAAACGGAAGACGCGTTCACTGCTTGAGCAAACCTCTCACCATCTATTTACTAGCAAATGCATTCCATCTGAAAAAAATTAACAGAAAATTAACTATTTAAACGTCAAGTTGAATTTGGACTTTTAAGGGAAAATATTGTTGACGTCAAGACAAAATGTCGACATGATGTTTTATGTCCAAAATGCCCCATTTTTCGCAAATATCATTCACAAATGTTATCTTCCATCATCTATACATGCACAGTATTTACAACAGATCGATGCCAATTTCAGTCCCAGATTTCCGACCATTTCGTAGAATTTGTAGTAATGAAACACAAGGCTGCTTTCTTCTCCATCTTCTACTGACCTCGGTCCAATCTGAACACCTCTCACCAAAATGCTCACCTGATGCAAACGATTATATACAGTTGTCCACCTTCCGTACTGAAGCCTCGATTTCAACTAGTCTTTGTTGAAAGATACGGCGCAAACATGCCCCCCTCCCCCATCTCTGGAAGGTGATTCGGGTTTGCTGAAATCATAAAGGCATAAACATTAAAAGTTGTCTGTTTTTTGTCCACAACAGTTGTGATATGAAATTTTAAATATACACGAATGCCCCTGTACCGTGTCTTTGTGTTAACAAAGGGGACAGGAAAATACCCCACCCCAAACACAGAGTGTAAGTATCACAGATGAAGGCACTGAGTAGTGGGGTGCAAAGTTTTGAACTCTATGAAAAAGATAACAACTGTTCATTTTGGCCAAAAAAAAATTGATTTTCCTCGGGTAAACGGTTCCCATACTTTTTTTATTATATATAAAACCCAGCCAACACATCCATTTAGACGGACGTACTAGTATTTACCTTGACGCAAATTGCACTTTTTCTTCCGAATTAGGCGTTTTCGTAAATACATATCTTAACAATCCTTATTTATAAACTTTTATTAAGTTTATATGTTTTTATTTAAGTCAAGTGGTCATTTTATGGATTTCAGACGTTAAAAAGATAATTTATCATCATGTTTGCCATTATGAACTGAGAAATACTGCAGATTCACTTATTTTCGGTCAAAATACATTGTACGTCTCAGAGTTGAGATCAATTTGACTGCGTCCAAGGATATTTTGTGACTTTACACATTTGCTTGTATAGCGCAGGAGTTTCCTTCATAATTTGGTGTTCGAGTTCAAATCTTGCAAAGTGTAGGGAGCAATGATATCATACACGGGTTCTTGCAGATATCAGAAGACACAATGCATGAAGCATTATCTATTGGCAAACATCGTTTTATTTGATTTCTGTTATGCATATATGATGACCATTTTGGCCGCTGAAACGGTTAATGGTCTAATATAGTGTTCTTTTACAAACGCCAATCGTGGTGACGATCTTGAACATTCATGTAGTCATTTCATTTTCAGGAGCTCGTGCCAAAGGTGAATATTACAAAGTTTACACTAAAATGAAAAATCTACTACAATCTGTATAGGAACTATTTCCAATGTCAGCAAAGTCTAGGGTCCTTTAGAAAGGGCAAACCGGGCGTAGCCTGGTAAATGCAAGTTTGTTTCAAGTAATGATATTTAGGACAAGGTGTCAACAGCCCGAATTTTTCTTGCACTGGGGTCCACAATACAATCTAGGTATACAACAGCGACACGTGTAGTCGTGTATGTAGCACAAGTCTGAAGCATGCTTGCAACAGCCACCGTAGTTGCCACAGCAACCGCGGTCAGAGCCCCGGATGTTCCAGCCGGCGGAATTCGACACAAACCACCAGCCACCCCTGGACTCACAGCCCGACACCCTGAAAGTAGAAAATGCATTAAACAGTTAATTTTGATCTGATAAACTGGGCACTATTACAAAGACGGCTATTGCGTCCCCAGTTCCCATGTAGTAATCTGGAAATAATTCATTCATTTACTGGTGTGTCTTTATTTTTATTCATTAATTTGTTATATACAGGCCCAACGTGTATAAAAATGTTTCTATTTATCATTTCTTCTGGAATCTTCCTTGCAGAGAAGGGCACAAAATAAGTGCAGTTACAATATTTAGAAAATTTATTGGACTGTGTGTTGTAAATTTTTCTAAAAGCAAACAGAAAATAATAATAATAAGCACCCGACAAATGTGAAGAATATTCTTCAATCAGGATATTTTATTCTAAATTGGCTCTACAATAGTTAACACCAAAGTACAGATTTACATACTTGCAGTTAATGGAGCCGCATGCTCTTCTGCGAGCAAGACCTTTCGTGAGTGAAGACCGTTTCTGGGCAGAATAAACTTCGTTCCCTGATCTCTCACTGGTGGCTTCCACCAAATGTGCCACCAGTAACAATGCAGCGGCAACTAGTGAAATTTTCATTGTTTTTCAAACTTTATGGCTCTGAATAAAGAAAGAATAATCTCAAATCAAAGTAACATCTTCAATTATACACATAGATATTACTGAAGCGATTGAGTCTGAAAACAGTGACAAAGGCAGTGACAAATCATCTTTATAAAAGCAACATAATGTAGTGATTTTTGAAAATACTTGACAGTTATTAATCTAGACAATCGAGGCAAAGATGCTGCACTACATTTTCCAGAAATCTCAAACCTTTTGACCCAAATGGAAGCTGTATTTGTATAGCAGAGCTGTTGAACTGGCGGCGAATTCGTCCAGATTGAGCTCCTGATAAATTTGTCTTCCACACTTTTCTTTTATAGGTATCTATCCCTCGACGGAACAATAGAATAATTGTACTCCCATGCAATAGCTATAGCTATAACTAGGACCCCATTCCCATAGATTTTAGATCGATCTACCCCTGTGGAGAGTCTCACTAGATTACTGTCAGCTTAGCCGGCTTAAGCGTCTGTCCCGCCTACTAAAAGCTGTAAGGGGGTAATTAACTATGGTGCGCGCTCGGCTGACTGCAATTTAGCGTGAAACACCAGGGAGTTAGGTCGATCTAAATCTTAATCTTTGGATCGAGCTAAATCTCTGGGAATGCACCCTAGCTAGGACTCTGATATCACTACTTCTTGTGACGTCATAGGAAAACGTGAGTGAGTACAACTCAGAAATCAAGCCAGACCCGTCAAAATCGCAAAGTACAAATTAGCATTATTACCGGCAATATAAAAACTGCTATATAAGCCTTCCTATTGGTTGGAAAGTGCAAACTGTTCCGAGAGGACAAATAGTTTTGCTTCTTACTGACGACTTACGGATATTTGGCACATTTAGTGTGATTAACAGCCTTGAATATGTCTTAATTTATCATCTTTTTATCAAAATCTATAAACACTCGCGAAAACTGAAATAGTTTGAAACGATATTGGGACACCTTATAGACTAAAATAGCATACAAAATTAAAGTACTGGCTGTAACAGACTACTAGCGCACCCTGTGGTCAGAGAGGGGCTTGGACCCACCCTAACCGTAGGTAATTATGTAGGCTCAACTAATCACATAAGATAATTATACTCTTGTATGCCGCATATACAGTGGACAACTTTTTTTGCAACAGGTACTCAAACGCCCACTTGTACCCTTATTACAACGTTGGCCACAGGGGTCGCTGTTAGTCTGTTAGTTAGGTTATAGTAGAAACACGCAATTTATTGAACAAACTGGCTCATTCTTATCTCTTTTTTAATATATCTTTTTTTTTTTTTATAAAGAGCAGTTATTAAAATAAAGAAAGCAGTCATAACTGTAAAGATATAAAAACTCGGATCGTCAGCTTGCGGCCAGTGGAGTGCCGTGTCCGTGGATATCTTTGTGAAAATAACAGCGGTAACGAAGTTATGTCACTGTCAGTATTACATAAACTTTTGCTGGGACTCTGTGCTTCTTGGGCAGGTAGAAGCAAAACTTTGACCGTGAGCAAAGTTAGCCTATAAGGTTAAAAAAAATGCGATTTTTTGTAATGTTCTCTTAAGAGATTATTACTGAGATATAGCCATCTATGAAGGCCCACTTGGTCTGATGACAAGCACAAAATCCAGAATAATTGCGCTAACCACTGTTTAGGTGGGAAAATGGAATTTATTATATTTTAATGGGTTGTTTACAATGTATTTATTATGAAAAATGAATTTCATATGAAGAGTTATCCCTTTAAGATTAAAACATGCCGTTTCAGCCGTTTCAGCCGTTTCATCGCTTTCCTCGCAATATTTGGCGGAAAATATTTGATTTTTACAAGGCGATGACATTGACCCGTACGACCAACACAAAGTACCGGTTGAGCCGGGGTAGTGAACGTCCAGTGGAATTAAGTAGAGCTGTTACAGCCACGCTGCCCTAACTGGCGAGTTTTGCTACTCATGCAGCCCACCCGTGGAGACAGTATTATAGTTTTACTTGTCAGGTGAAAATTCATCATATCTGCCATTTCATATATTCTAATCTTAACCACACAGAAATGTGGGACAATATCCCTGTAGATGACACATTAGTAAGTGGACTACATTTTCTGTATGCATGTACACGAACCCTAGGTTTCATGAATTTCACAGTGCTATGGATTATTGAAACAATCTTTGATGAATTGCGGTAATAACTTGATCTTTCCAATGAGGAAAAATTGTGAATGTTACGGACACTGTATTTTTGTCATGATTTCTTAAAATCAGAATGTTCCCGTTGAGGACGTTGAGTGCATGGTAACAACAAAACTGAAAAGCAGACTACATTCTATTTGAATGGTACGCAGTAAAAAGCACCAGAAATGCGTCAAGGAAATACAATTATGTATTTGAAAGGTTGATAATTTTTGCCAATTGAATAGGCGGGAGTCAATACAGTATCTTCCATTAATTTCTTTAAATCTGTTGAATATCTTTGGATGCAGACGCGCAACTTATAATTCATAGACTGTCAGGGACGAAATATCTACATTCTAAAAATTATAGCTCTATAATATGGGTCCAAGTAGGGGGGAATTACCCTACAATCGCAACAACATCGATCGTTGATATAATTCTATAATTCCACACTTTCTTGGATAAACGTCCATTTATTGGACCAGGGTGGTGGTTTTACGTGGCCGAATAAACAACATTGGAAAAATATTTACAAAAGAATTCGATTTAGAAATGAACCTTATTTTTGACCAAACAAAGCCACTCAGTTAAATTAAAGTAAAACAAAATATGGTTTGGCGGTTTACAGCGACTGGTGTGTCGGACGATTCTAGGACACTCCTCAGGATAATCCCCCCCCCCCCCCCCCCCCAGGAAAGAATATGTTGCTTTTGAACTATCCATTTGAGGCATTTATACATTTCTTTAATGGTTTACTGAACATAAAAAAGGGTAAAATGAAAAAAGACTGGCTACTATAATAAGATTTGGGAAGCCGACTTATGCGCTTAAACAGAACTTAGAGGTAACCTTAAATCAGATGCTATAAATGCAAATTTGCCATAACATTTTATTTGTCAAATAAATAAATACTACCATTTTATCCATTTTTTTTCTAAAAGCAAACATTTATTTTACATATGAGTGAGTTTCTTTAATAACAAGGAAAAACGCATTACTGAAATATAAACAATATTTATTTTGTTTATAAAATAAATAGTTTAATATCACATACAAACTTTGATCTTTGAACACAAAATCTAGCACTTACTTACTCCCTTTTAACTAAATTTAGAAGAACTGTTAACATAACAAGACACAACCCAGCGGGCAAATTATGTTGTTTTAACATTGAAACAACGTTGAACCATAACGTTGAAAAGACATTGAAGAAACGTTGGATTTGAAAGTTGTGTCAACCTCAGATAACAACGTTGTATCAACGTCAGAAAACAATGTTATATCAACCCCACCCAGCGGGAAATTTGCCTGGATGTGTTTAGCAGTAGGACATGTTTGATGGCTAAATATATGTAGGGTATAAATGTATGGCCTTTAAGTTAAAATTTCCAAGGTTTAGAATTATATATATAACAAGATCACAGTCACCTCAACCTGTCTATCTATAACAGGTTACCAAGACCTGTGAACTCCATCATATTTACAGCAACTTATTCATCCTAGTGTTAGCTGACCTTGCAAGCAATTCAGTTTATTGGAATGTATTTCTGAATAACAAGTTAAGAAAATTCACTAGTTAACTAAAGACACAAAACAACTGTCACTTTAAATTTAAACCCATTTTGTTATTATTTTGATAAAGAATGAAGGACAATAGGTGGACAATCAGGCTTACAGAATGGACCCCAAGGTATGGACAAAGAAAAAGAGGAAGGCCGGTCAAACGATGGAGGGATGAATTAGATGACTACTGGAAGTCTTGGAAGAAGAAACCTTGGCCAAACTGGAAATCTGAGGCTCAGAATAGGAAACAATGGAAAAAGCATGCTGAGGCCTTTGTCCAACAGTGGAACACTATAGGCTCTAAATGATGATGATGATGAAATGATGAGTTACAGTATTGATAAACAAAGTATCACGTTTTCAATAATTTATATTTTAAATTACAATCCATAACTGCAAGGTTGTGTCATTGACCAAAATACAATGTTGAGTCAACGTGGTTGGATCAACGTTGATTTAACTTTGAATTTAGGTAGATCAACGGCAATTCAACATATCAACCTGTTTTCAACGTTGATCCAACACAACTATGCCTGCTGGGAACTGTATTTGTCATCCTACAATTTGTATGATAAGCTAGATTCATACTGATTTCAATGCAAATGATTATCATTAATAACAATTGTTATCATTATTATTTGGTAATTTCATCTACTAAGAGGAGAACATGGACCTTGATCCAGTTCAACATTGACATTCTGTACAGTTGTCTTTGCATGCACATCTGATAAGCTCCCAGCATGCACTGGGCACTTTAGGTGTAGTCATCCACACTGGCTCCCACTGCCATAATCAGGCATATTTCAGTAAAAATCAAATTAAAAAATATCAACTTTTCAAATGTATACTGACACCAAGCACAGTGTATATAAACCTAGTGCCCTTCCCAAAACTTCACCGTTTCCTTTGCACTGAACAGCCATTTGAAAGTTCTCAATACCCAACAACACACACACACACACACACACACACACACAAAAGAAATAAAGGTTCCTCTCAGTGAATTAAAACACGACAATTATCTCAATCCAATTCCAACAGAGAAACAGCAGTAACAATACACTCAGTGTATGGCATTTCTGTAACATAGTCCAAAATGTGTAATGATAGAAAAGTCCCACAAATCAAATAGTTGTTTTGGTGATGTTTCTCACCTCATAGCAAGGGCAATTGTAAGTTCAATGCAGTAATTTCTGTGGGTATGCAAAAAAGAGTCCATAGCAAAAGAGAATGTGACTTTTGGTTGGCGCTGAAATCCCAGAAACTGCATGTCCATCAGTCCAGTGATGAAGGTCATAATATTTGATAACTATAATCCTTTTCTTCTGCCAGCTGAAAGGGAAATAGTGTAGTGCCCCATTAGAATACTTGCAAGCATAACATTAACACAATTCATTCATAGTTTGTTCCCAAAATAAAAAGCACTTGCCAAAGTCAAAACCTCAACAGAAAATTTCTACACTAAAGAAGCAGCAGCAGTCATAATTTTTCCAAAATCAAACCCAAACTTAAATGTAGACATACCCACTATTTTGATTAAGGGCACATTCCCAATGGAACTATCAATCTATGTAGTCAGATTGATCCAACTCTGCAGGGACTCTGGCTGAATGCAATCATATTAAAACACCACCTCTTGTTTCCAAACTTGTATAATCACCAGCTTTTTTTTATATATATTTTACTCAATGCCACGAGGCATGTTAACCTGATTGCATTCAGCTGGAGTCCCCGTGGAGTTGGATCTATCTCTGTAGAATGGTAGTTTCATTGGGAATGGGCCCTTAGAGAGCAACCTACACTGTTTGTGTTCTACAGAAACAACTCAATTCAATTATTTACTGACAATTTGAAACAAAAGATTTAAATTCAAAATATCAAAACAAAGTTTTTGTCAATTTAAAATAAAAAAAACTATTTAATTATTACCTGTAGCCTCTCTTGAATATCTTAAGAATTCTCCATATGTAATTTCCTCCTCTTTTTAGAAGACAATCAAGCCATGTTGGACATGGACCTCCTTGAAGTAGGCCAAACTCCTGTGAAATTACAATATACAAATACTATATCATATCTTACACAAAAATACAACAAAAATACTCCCAGGAGATGGGCCAGAGAGATGTTCCAACCTAGGATACCTGCTGGCTGGGGCTGAAATAATAAATGACATTAATAGGGCCACTTATTCTCATACTTTGAGTGATCGAGGTAAACACCATAGTTTGTTAGAACAAAACAATTTATAACTAGCTTTACACAATGTTATTGATTTGTTTGTTGGACTAATTTGGCTGGATTTCTCTCTGGCCTGCGACATAAATACCCACTATAGCTCACAATAGTGTATTATTCATCATAGTGTACTTGCCACTTATATATGATAATAATTACAATTTTATATAAGCATTGATTATTTCTAATTGATAGATATAAAGTAAAATGTGTACTGAAGTATTTTGTTTGTATAATTGTCAATGGCATTGCATATACATGTATTATGTATTGGTACATATTAAAAAAATCAAATGATAAGATTTTTATTCTAAAATTAAGATTTTCGCACACTCTCCGCATGCTTCTATTGAAATACCAAGTCTCTTGCATACTTTCTGCACACTATCTGTACTTATGGAAGTGTGCAGTAGGTGTGCAACAAGAAAGAATTTTTATTGCACACTTCTGCACACTCCCCAAAGCTGTCTACTGCACACTCTAGAGTGTGCTGCACATGTGCTGCACACTTTTCATTTTGCTAAGGGAAATTACATGTGGAGAATTCTTAAGATATTCAAGAGCAAAATATCACTTTAGAACATGGTTCCTCACAAATTTGTTTGATACATTACTGCAATAATACTGTAATAACACTGCTTACCATATTACCTGCCCTTCTCTGGCTGTGTAAATCTCACTTGGCCTAAAACTTGCCACATCCCATGTGTTGCATATGTGGATGAGATATGAAGGCTAGGGATGTTCTGGCCGGTCTTTAACTGTCTGTTCCTTATTATTAAAAGCCATGTCCATGTAGCCAGCTGCTGTCTAGAAGCCACCATGTCATACAGAAAGGTGCTGGAAAAAATAAAACAGTCCAGTCAACCACCAGTTTTTGTCATGAAGAAGTCTGGTTTGTTTTTGTGCTGGATACAACAAAGCGTCAGTGCCACCTGAGCTTGGGAATGAGGTACGGCTGACAGAGAAATCAACATGGTGCCAAGCGGGATGGTCAAGTGAATTGAAATGGGCATGTGTGTTCTGCGGCAGTGTGTCTGAGGAAGGGTGGACATTGACCTCTAGAAGAACTGGATATTTTTAAAAATAGAAATAGCTAACGTTTTGAGCATGCATGTGGTTGGAAAAGATTGTCATGCTCCGAAAAGACTGAGTGCATTTTTATCCATGCCTCTCCCTCTTCATAGCCATCCCTGGCTGGACCATACCAAACAGTTAGGAGACATTGCTTGCCAGACTACCCAGGAGAGCATGGATAAGGTGGTGCTACAAGTAAAACAGCTTCTGCATGGCGTGGACGTCGATTTGGGGAAGGTTGTGGACTGTGCCATCACGATAGATAGCTCATGGCAGAGCCGCAACAATTCTAAGCATGGTTTCGTTGCAGTAATATCAGTAGATACAGAGAAAGTGCTGGAGTATGTGAAGAGACATCAGGTGTCAGAACATTGCGATGTGGCATGTTTGTACATCAGCACAGTATCCATACTTGGCAAGTACACCTGACAGAATTATTAATGAAGCAACAACACTGGAGGTTAAATGCCCCTTTACCAGCCGTGATATATATATATATATATATATATATATATATATATATATATATCAGTATCAAACCCCCAATGTTGTTCGTGAAACTTGGTTTGTAACTGGCCTTATCATATTTCAATGACGTCAGACTGTTATACCAATCACATACTTTTCAATGGTGTAGGTTTAGACTTCACCAAAATGGTGAGGGAAGAGTTTCAGAAGCAAGTGCAAACTAGAAAAATCGTCAAAATGCCTACGGACAAAAGCTTAAACAAATGGACGCATTAAAAAAATGCTAAGATGCATACAGGTCTGATGAACTTTACCAAACTGCAAAGGCTGCTCCAAGATAAAAAACATGTCAAAACCCAATGCAGTGTGGGTTTTGCTGGCTGTGTTTTCTCCACCAGAGAAAGAACTTGATTTTTTTAAAATTCAAATCTGTAACTGTACATAATGAGAAAAATACCACAATATCAGTACAAAACTGAAAGGTTTTAATTGGTACATAAACTGGTACATATTGGTACATATATTGGTACATATTGGTACATAAACTGGTACGTATTGGTACATAAAAACACATAGAAATCTAAAAAAAAGTGGCAGGAATTTTTTAAGGTGAAAGAGACATCTGATGGAGACTCTCTTGAAATGTTGCTAAAATGCTGTTGATTTTAGGCATTCTCATACAGCTGCATTCAACAGATTTGATGACATACATCCTGCGAGAAAGCTACAAAACATAGGAGTATTAATTGAAGAACTGACAGTCAAGAGAAGACAAATTCTAGTGTTGTCTCCAAAACAAACTGACAACTTAAGTGACACTTTTGGTTGCAGTCTGTTGAGTATTATCACATTCATAATTCACAAGTGGTAAATCAGGGACAATCAGATTTTTATCTCCCTAGACAAGCAGTAAAAAGAATTTATTCATTAACATTAAGTGTTGTTCTACCATTTTACTAAGAAGGCTGGCTAATGATGAAGTCAGTTTGGAACTTGGCAGCAAAGAAGCAACAACATGTAAAGTTTGCAATGAGAATAGAACGCAGGAGAAGCTAAAGTAACGTTCCCATACCAAGACAGATCTTGTGATCATTGTAAAATTTTGTCCTTTTCACAAAATGAAAGTACAATGACAATGAGCGTCCACATCGTTTTAGAATGGTTAAAGATACTTATAATAATTATTTATACAAGTGTTTCTACTTATTATTTAAATGACTGTGTGAAATGTCTACATAAAGATTGATTTTACTTATCAGGATTGGTATCAGTAGAGAAACTCGTGAAAGATCTCTCCACCACAGTGAGCAGAGTGCAGGCGTTCAGAAGGTCAGAGTCACCCACGCCATCACCCACTCCATCAACGTCTGGCCAATCATATTTCTCCACACTGTTCGCTCCAAAATCAAGAGTGAGACAGGAATCCTCCAGCTCGGGATCCTCTGACAATGAGGATGAACACATGGTAAATTTTGATTTCATCTATATGAATAATTTTGTAATGTACATATTACAGAAAATTATTTCAATGAAAAGGCTGATAAGTCATGGCTCAGGTATGGTGAACAGTAGATAAAAAGAAAATCCCAATCCTGTAATGCTTTCTCTGCCTCTTTACATTGGAGCTGAAATTTAAGAACTGTGCCCCGGGCCCTGCAAGGAAAATGCTGGTTGAGGCACATTCTTCTTTTCATTTACTGTTGAAAATATTTGAGCCATGGCTTAGCTGAGCTGCTGACTATCTTGATGAGAACGTGGTCTAGGATTTGGCAAATTGCATTGTCTTATTTTTGAAACAATTCATCAGTGGAATGGACCTTTTTATTTCACAGACATAAATTTACATAAACTGTTCAACTTGATTAGTAAATTAGTAAAAATGCTTCCTGTATTTTATGGGGAATCAGTCTTTACAAATATTTAACAGCTTTGGTGCCTTGTTTGTATTTAGAATTATTTTTGATAGAATTTTTTACATGTTAATTTGGTAGTTGAATATGTATCTATATTGTTGGTGTCTGTTAATCCAGCTTACTAATCCATAAAGGTGTATAAGTGATTGATATTTTCTGTTGTCTTTGTAGGTGCTGCTTCACCCAGGATTAAAGATCAGGAGGGAGGAGAAGCAAGTGTTGGATTTGAATAGGGATCCGAGGAAATTTGTTTGTTTTAATGGACATGATTTGGACAAGAGAGCTCCTAGCAACACATTCTCTGACTGGGAAGAGTTCCAATGCGCACAGAGAAAAAATGGTTAAGCCACAGCTTGACCAGACGAAGGTGGTGGCATTGTGTGGTAAGCATGATAATAAGTTGTGGCTGATTTCTACAAAAGCTGACAAATCTTATTGTTTCAGATATCCTTATGTTTCGCTAATAATTTAGATTGTGCAATAATAATGGGTTCCATTTGCATAAAATTCTAGCAGCCAGTATCACTTTTAAACAATTTGGTTCTTCATATTTTTACTTTAATCCCTCGTCTTTGATAAAATGCTGTTAACTGATAAAGGCAATGAATTGCTCGAAATAGAATTGGTGCAATTATTATTTATCTGATTAGAAAAATTTTCCTCCTTATTTTGCATTTTTGTAAACAGCAAACTGAACAAACAATGTTTTTTTTTTTTTCAGAATACGTCTGCAGATGGTTTAACATGTCATCAACAGAAGTAAAGAAAGCAATTACTGAGAAGCTTAACAATGTACAAAAGACTTATGTTTAAAATTCTTAGTCATAACTCAAGGGATGAACTACTACCCTAAATCAGAATTATATGTTGTATGTTGAAGATGTACACACTTTGTACATATTGAATAAAGGATATAAACATGATACTCTCTTTTGTTTTGAAGGACCAGAGCTACCAATTTTTGCCAAGTACTTCACAATATATAAAGAGCTGTAAAAATATTCTAAGCAGTTAATAAGATTTCCTATAGGATCCTATAGGAAAAAGGGACAATTTCCTATAGGATCCTATAGGATTTCCTATAGGATCCTATAAGATTTCCTATAGGAAATCCTATAGGAAATTTTCGTAAGGGGTTTCAAAACCAATGCATCATAATGCAGGCTTATATTTTATTTGTAAATAGTTTCTTTTGTTGAATTCTCTTTTTACAGATTGAAACAACAAAGAACCTTATAGTCAAAGGACAACTGACAAAGATAACAACCCTCATGGTGCAAGAAGAAACAGACTCAATAACTGGAAATCTATGACGAGATGCCTCTAGTTCTCCTGTCAAGGTTGGAAGCTTGGCAGAATTTAAGAGACAAATAAGTTTCAACTCTTTTGAAAAAAGACTGGTGTGCCACATCAACAATTCCAAAGATGTGGAGGTAAATGGAGTAGCCACCAAAATGACTACCGTCATAGTAGAAGATGCAACTGACTCCATTCCAGTAAACTTGTGGCGTGATGCCTCATCTTCACCAGTCAAGGTCGGCAGGTCTGCAGAATTCCATGACAACAGTTTCAACTCATTTGAAAAACGCCTAGTATGCCACATTAACAATGCAAAAGATGTGGTAACAACTGTTTTTCTTTTCAACACTGTCCCTAGACCTGTAATTTCACTACAATTAAATGTTTTATATAATAACTAACAAATACAATGTTTTAGGTATGTCTTCTTTGTTCATTTCAGATACAACCAAGCATGGATATAGATAAACAATTGACACTGATTGCTTTTTCCTCCTCTAACAATGGGGATTTACCCTTCCTAACTGAAGAGTTAGAAGGGGAAACAGCAATGAATAAAGAAATTGCGGAGGGACTTATCTCAATTACCAGCGAGGAAGGCATAAGGACTGAATTGCCCCATGGCAATACATGCCTCAATTAGTGAGGACAAGATCGTCAAAGCAAGTAAAGATGGAACATGTTTCCATTTTATCCAATTATTACAGTTCCAACACTATTATCAAAATAACTTTTTTTAATTATTTATATACAAAGTAAATTACATCTATTACTCTTCTGTTCCTTTTGGAGTGCAGCACAATGCTTTCTCACTATGTATGTAATGACTAAATGTTCATAAGCCCTTCATGCATCTGATTGGTGCTTTTTTTTTAAATATACTTTTTTAATATACTTTTTAAATATATTTTTTAATATGAATGTAGAGAGCATCAAGAAATAAACCATTAAACTGGTCATTATGTGTCCTTGGGTTTTCTTTGAGGGGCAATGCGTAAAGCTGACACAAACTATGGAGTCGTGGATTGCATTTTGAGCCTTATAAAAGTTATAATTACATAAGTAGAAGTTTTAATTACAACGTATATCTAAAGAACACCCTGACTTAGAAATCAATTAAGTATGCCTTAAGTGCAAAAATGCATAGTTTTCTTACATTTAGCAACACTTTTATTTTTGCACTTACAGATAGGAATAAAGAAATTGTAACCATGGAAGAATCGCACAGAGGGTACAAATATATATGCACTGTGAATTGTTATTTAACGAAACATGCTTCTGCTACAGCACTGCAGAACAAGAATGCTTCATCAGTAGCTGAATATGTTATGCAGCTGATGATGATGTGAGTTTACCAAAGTTTACAAGGCTTTTTTGTCTTAAGACGTTTAACAAACATTTTTCTTCAATGAAATGTTTTTTCTTTGCGTATTTATAGCACAATTTTACTGGAATGATTAATACCTGCATATTATAAAAGCAGAACATTGTCAAATAAGACAGTATTTAGCAAAATGCCCTTTCTCAGCAGATTTGGATTTACTTTGATTATTATTATTATTCTCCACATTTTTTTCAAATTCAGCAATCCGTCAAGACCTGGACTGTTAGGACTGGCGTTGGAGGGAGTAAAGATGCAGATAAGATGCATTCTGCCATCATTGCTGTGGGTATATTATGATACCACTGTAATATGCTAGTTTTATACAAATTTTTGGATACATTTATTTATCAAAATTATTATTTTTCAACATCCCAGCCACCTTGCTTAATAAAAATTATACTGTGAAATAAAATGAGCTTGAAAAAAAAAGTATGATTTAATCAGACAGATTATACTAAATTATAAAACCTGAATGTACAAATTTTGATTGATACAGTGATAATTTCTTTTTATTCTTTATCCAGATCACAGAGGAGATTGGCCTGAGCAACAGTCCAAACACAAGAAAGTTTTTAAAAATGAAGATAAGAAGACACCAACAAAATAAACATCACTACAGCGGCAGGTAAAAATCCATAAATCCATTAAAAATAGAACAACAGATCCACAGCATTCAGTGCAAAATAAAAAAAGTTATAAGTTATTTATATATAACAACTGAGTTTTTGATGCTCTTAATTCATACTTTTTCCATAATGGACCAAAGTCTGATAAAGTTATGACAGTACAACTTAAAATTGCCTTTGTCCTTTTGTTTGCATCCCATGTAACCATTAAGATTTTTGTTTTATTTAGGTGGTACAGGGTTCTGCCGAGGCCGCGATTCTGCGAGATTCTCGCCAAAAAAATAAAATTCTCGCACAAAAATTACCAAAGATGCGAAAATTCTCGCATACAAACCGAATGAGGGTGCTATCATTGTTCTTGAGATGATAAAAGACACATTGAGAGTGGCGTCTAAAATTGTTTATCTAAATTATCATCACCGGTATAAATTTCTTTGCATCACCCGCTGCATTGACTTGTTAACACAGTGTCCTTAACGTCGTCATATTGCGACGAAGTTTAACTGCATGTGTACCCTCGTAAGAGATCGTTTCAGGCAGCGTCGTCATTTGTTGTCGTAATATCAATAGTACCTCTTCATGACTACAGTCCAATCGGCAATCCTCGGGTGACTCCGCTGCACTCGGCCTAAAGTAGGTTGAGCGATTGAGCGGTTTTATTGGTTCTCTCACTCGCGGGACAGTCAACCAATGATAGACAGCGTGACAGTGATATTCAGGCGTGGTTAAAATGGCGGCTTCCTTGCCGAATAGGATTACCCCTGCCGAAAGCGAAAGTTAAAAAACAGAGATCTATTTTAAGTTTTATGCCAAAGTCAGGTGAATCCGTCATTCCGCCTGACAAGTCTGAGAAAAGGAAGAAACAAATTTCTGAAGATGCGACTCCAGATGAAACTGACAGTTCGTCGACGATAAAGGTATGGTCCAATTCCGTGGCATTTTTATTTTACGTTTTGGAAGGACACTTGACACATCGTTTGGAAATGTGAAAGAAAGTAAAAAAACGGTAATAGGCCCGTTTTTGGTACGATTATTCCTCTATATGTGAGTATGAAAATTAAAAAAAAAAAAAAACGTTAAAAAATGACGGGTCCCGTTTCTGGTATGCTTATTCCTCCTATGTGAGTATGATAATATGAAAAAGAAGTGGAGGCCCGTTTTTGATATGTTTATTCCTCCTATGTGAGTATGATAATATGAAAAAGAAGTTTAAAAAGTTAGGAGGCCCATTTTTGATATGTTTATTCCTATCTCTCTATAATGCATATATGTGTGTGTGTGAGAATAAAAATTTGAAAAAAGGAAATGTTTAACTTCAATGAAGAAGTAAGGAGATCTGTTTATTCCTCTGTATATATGTGTGAGAATACTAATTTGAAAAAAAGTTAGGGCCTCCTAATCAAGGATATTTTCATAGAATGAACTCAACCAAATGGGTGACCTATATTTTTTTTACTTTAGCCTTTATTTTAAAAAGTAGTCAATATTGTGAAAACGATAAATCAAAGATAAAAATGTCCTTCCCAAACACTAACACCCAAACACAATTTTTCCTGATTAAAGTGTTAATTTAGTCATGATTAATCATCAAAACCTAAAAATTCTTTTGGATTGTGGTGTCTGGTTCCAGAAATTATAAGTTTGTAAGTAGGAGAAATTTTAACTTTTTTTTAAATTTTAGGTCTGCAGACCAAATACCATCGAAGGGCCTGAAAGAAAGAAACCAAAAGTAGTGCCACAGAAATTTCAACACGATTGGTTAAGAGATTATTCTTGGCTCCGCTATGATAATGAGGAAGATGCTATGAACAGTACAGATTAGCAGTGTATCATTGTTGGCACATAGCCTTAAAGTGAAAGTTTTTATAAAAAATCATTTGCAACTGTATATACATACAGTCTATGTAAAATCACTTTCAAAGTTGAATCAGTTCAGTTTGTGAACTTTAATTAAATACCAATACAGACTAACAGTGTATGTTTTTACGTAAAATATCATTTTTCCTGATCTCCCACTATTTCTCAAAATCTCCCCAACTTTTAAGCTCAG
Source organism: Lingula anatina (assembly GCF_051362555.1). Taxonomy (NCBI): domain Eukaryota; kingdom Metazoa; phylum Brachiopoda; class Lingulata; order Lingulida; family Lingulidae; genus Lingula; species Lingula anatina. The sequence continues at coordinate 19,968,474 of NC_141771.1, read as the reverse complement.
AGGGGAGAATTCTCCCCCCTTTTTTGAGACCTTGGCAGAACCCTGGTGGTATAATTTATTTTCTGTTTTGTAGGAAAGTAAGGACTTTCACAAATCAGGAGGAGATGAGAAAGTGGAGTGAAAATTTAAACATGACAACATGCATGGAGGATGATGTAAGTGTTCATGTGCAGACCTTCCAACTGCTAAAGAAAAAAATCTTTTTGGGAACATACAAAAAGGGGAAAATAGTTCATCACATTAAAGAATACATCTTGTGCCATTTGGTCTTAATGCAAATTATTGTAATCTCTTTTAACAATGTAGGATTTTAAATATTACTTTTGGATTGCAGTTGCAGAGTGAGGTGTATCAGTTGCCTGCAACTGATGCAGAAATGGAGTCAGGATAAGTGCACAGCCAGTCTTACTATATGAGCCTCAAGACACTTCTTCCTCCAGATATCTTCTATTGCAGATGTCTTACAGACAAAAAGAATCAAGAATCAAGTGGAGTTTGTCCATTTTATTGATATTTTGATTAAAATGCACTGATCACAATCCGTGAACATGCAATAATTTAGGAAAGTAAGTCTAAACGGGATGACAATTCTTGCCGTGCATTCACAGAGATGTTTTTGATAAAAGCAAGTCTTATTTCCATTTCCTTTATTAACATTAGAAATGAGGAGTAATAAAAGGGAACTTTTTTGTAGATGACGAAGCAAATCAAATCTAGAAATACCCATATTCAACCGGATGAGCCAAAAGGCAAAAGTAATGTACAGTGCATGCATACTAGTAACATTTTACTACTACTGCTACTGTATCCATGGTTTCACACAAGGCATACATTATAAAAGATCAAGATTAAATCTGAAAAAAATATATATTTTTTATTAAGCAAGGTGGCTGGGATGTTGAAAAATAATAATTAAGATAAAGATAAATAGACTGAAATGAGGCCTGTCACTCCACCAAACACAGCAGGCACTGCTTCACTTCCCAAAAAAAGAGGAAGGCCAACTAAGGCTCCAACTGCACCTTTGAGACCACTTTTGCCCCAACCACCCCTTCTTGTTTTACCCCTGCCTGTGACAACAGTAACTAGTACTGAACAGATTTCTGTTTCTAAAGTTCCATACTCTGCACAACATTACAGGAAGAGGAAGGCAGAGGAAGGGTGTATTTAAAAGGGCATACAAAAAGACTTCATCTGTGTATATGTCTGTAAAAAGTTTAATACAGAATGCAAGGCCCCTGCACATACTATGGAACAATACTATGGAAACTGGTACTGTGCTGAGACAGACACTTCATCTTTTGAGGAGTGGATAAGACAGTTTCTAGCTCAGGGGTATGGAGAGAAATCATAAATCCATGGTTTTATTTTTTTTCTGATATGATGTTTATTGCCCCATGCATGTCCAGATTAGACTTTAATGTACTTAAGAAAAGAGATGCGGCCTTCTGGTAAGGTTAAATTCCAGTGGCACTGTAGCATCATAGTGAGAGGTCAAGATCAAGATCAAAGGAGAATGAAGAAAAATGGACCAACATGGTGCAACACTTACACTTTCCATGTGTAGGTTGAAAATTTGGCACTGAAATTAGCACCAATCTGATAAGGAAAGCATTTGCCAATAAAGAAGTAAAAGGATTGTTTGAGGTGTGAACACTAAGTATGTCTTAAACATGCACTACAGAATCAAAGACAAGTTACTTCATTTGGAATGGTGTAATTTGTAAGATAAGTGTTTGTTTAAAACAAATACTATAATTGTTCATATTTTATATTGCAGACTGGAAAGTCCCAACCAAAAAGATTAGATGGAATCAAAGAATCAAAGACAGGATACTTCATTTGAATGGTTAGAATTTGACGTGATGCCTTTCATGATCTTCAGTGAAATCATCACAGACTGCCACCGTGGACCTCATAGAAAAAATGCAGTCAAGGCGAAAATTGCTGCTGTGAAAGCTGACAAGGTTGCTAAAATATATATGTTATAGGGCTTTAATTTTATTAACATTGGTGTTAAAGCCTATTCATAAGGGATATAATTTGTTGCATGGGAGGGGGAAGGGGGACAAAAGACAAAAGCCTATAGCTACTAATGCTAAATTTCATTTTCAGATAAACGATCAGGAGTCCGACTTTGTATATTCAAAATGCCAGAACTCCCAAATGTCCATGAAGTTTAGATGTCCCATGTAGACACGCCTTTTGGAAGTGGTTAAATTTCCAGAGTACAAGGTAAAAAATATAATTTAATATAATTTTCTTCACCTATGATGAAAATGATTTTCTTATCCCACATGTATTTGTCTTTACTGTTCATGTGACAGCCTCCAGTGATTTGACACGCAATTATCTATTTCATGCTCGAGGACTGTGGGGTTTTTATCTAAAGATTTATTACTCCCTTCATGTCCACCCTCGCCAATGACTCTAACACCCATTTTGCCTCCCTGAGAAACTTAGCATCCCAATTCTTCAAACCAAAAGAGAGTCCAATAAAGAAAATGTTTGTTGTGGAACCAAAACTGCATTATTCCTTTGGTTTGATGATTAATACTAATAACTAACTTTAGAGAAATTACCTGGTATATGTGCTTTCGCAAAATAAAACAAAGAAATCATGTTAAAATTTTTTTTTTTCAGGGATCTCCAAAAGGGGTGCAACCAAACTTGGAATCTTTTCAGGCCTGATGAATGCAGAATTCTGTGTTAAAATTTTGAAAGACTTCCTTCTTCCATTCCTAAGTGAAACTCTCCCTGAAGGTCATCGCTTTTTTCAAGACAACACCAAAACCCACACAAGCCACTTGACCAAAGAATATTTTTGGAAGAAAATGGTGTCAACTGGACGAAGACCCCCCTGAAAGCCCCAACTTTAACCCCACTGAACTGCTCTGGGCTGAGATGAAGCATCACCTGAGGAAACACCAAACACAAAAGAAAAGAAGAGTTGGCTGCAGGTCTAAGAGACTTTTGGAGGACTGTGGACAACGAGAAATGTAAGAAATACCTTGGCCACCTGAGGAAAGTCATGCCAGTGGTGATTGAACGGTAAGGACTATGAGTTATTTATACACAAATAGGTTATACAAAATTGAAATTTAAGGTTTCACGCCAGACCGTCAGAATGGCTTGAACAGATCACATTCTTCAGAAAACATGTCCTGCTAATGATACGTATCTTTATGCAAAATACACAAATTAAAAGCTCATTTTGTAAAAATTGGGCTTTAAAAAATGTCCTTTTTGCTCAGTCGGGGAGTTGTCTGATGATGACATAAGGCCACCAGAGTAGAGAGCCAAGCAGGTTAAAGAATTGAATAAACAGGAAAATGGCTTCACACGGCTTAAAGAGGTTTTAGATTCCTCGGGTAAGAGATTTGAATGTGTATGTACTGTTATCAGGAGTTTGAAAAGTCATCTCACAGGTAGACAATGAAGCTCAGTTGAAGTGGTAGACATTTATCTCTATTTACTATTCAAAAATATATTCCAGGTGTTTGTGTTGTTCATGTCATCCAATGTCTGATGGACTAGAATGCATATGTTGTCATGAGCTGAGCCCCATAGAAGACAGACTAGAAAATGAAAATTGCACCACGCATTGCACATGGCTACCTTCTCCAGTGTGTGTCTTAACAGAGACGTGATTGAAGTGAATATGTACCAGAACGTGGAACAGGAAGGACCAACTGATGACAATATGCCCATCAACAAGTAACTTTTTTACTTTTATTCTAGGTCGTTTTTACGTAATGTCCATATTATTGAAATAAATTACTGAGTCAGATATAATGATAAATATGAACAAGCACTGTTTTTCATTATTCTAAGTATATATTATAAGTGCATTTCCTTTTGTACTAAAAAAAATTAAATGTAAAAAAATAAATAAATAAATAAAAAATAAACAAATATTAAATTACAATTACCACACAGTCTGATTTATGGCAGTGGCATTTTTATCTTCATACATTCCTCGCTAAAATTTCTTTCAAACATTTGTTCCAGGTTATATCATTACATAGCTTACCCCTCCTTTACAAGGTGGATCCACCATAATTTAGGAAGGAAGAAGAGAATGGTGATTCCCTCCTGGGTTGTATTTAACATAAGAGAGAGATTTCCATTCCAGGAGTACAGAGGTTTTAAGTATGCAAGACCATGATGACTCAGACGTTTTTCTGGGGACCAGTTCATGGCCGACTCTACTCAAGGGGCGCAGCTTTTTAAAGCGATTACACCAGGAGCCATCCCTACCAAACAATTTTAGTGTTGATGGCCTCACGACTAACTTTTATTGCTCAGGGGGAGCAACACTCGCTAGTTTCTTGAATGATCCCAATTTTTGGCCTCTTCTAAACATAGTTGGAAATCAATGTCTTTCTGGTTATGCAAGTCTCATTGTTTCTAATTACAGCATTCAGACTTAAATTTTTACAGAAAAACATGACCCTAAGTTTAATTGTATATCTCAATACAAAACTGTGATCTTTACTTCTGAGAATTTTCTGTCCATTAGATGGACCAGTCATTCCCTCTTTCACTTTCAGATATTGGAAAACTTCACCTGCCTGGCAGTAGATTTTTGTATCTCTTAAAAATCTCTGAGCCAATTGTGAGCAGCCAGATCAGCCATCAACATATGACTGTGAGGTGCTACATGGTGCAACCATTGTCCACAGTCTTCTTGCCAGTGGCAACACATTGGATGATTATGCTGGCAACATTTTCTTCCCTTATTTGAACAGACAGTTGAACAAAATATGGAGTATAGAACAGGTCTTCCTAACACCCTCAAAGAGTGCACAAGTGAGAAGAAAGGAAGCAAGATATGCAAAAAAGAAAGTGAAATGTCCCCCCCCCCACCTATAAGATAAAACAAACTTATTCTCTTTTGAAAGATCAAAGACCTAAAATTGCAACTGGCAAAAATCCAATTAGGTCTTTTTGACTCCAGTGCTGTCAAATCAGGTTACTGTTTTGTTGTGGAGAGACCAACATGCCATGCCGAGCTGGGTGTCAAGAAATAATTCTTGTATGCCCATTTATCACCACAGAGTTGCCATACAGGTGGGCAAGTTTGGCAAGGCAGCCATTTTTTTTTTTTAATCTCAGAAACTTCATTATACAACAAAACACTCATGCAATCAGCAGGGATCCTGGGCCACCTTAGGATCCAAAATAATCCTAGAATTCCATTAGTCAAAAAAAAAAAAAAAAAAAGCAAACTCTTTTTAGCAGATACTTTAAAATAATATTACCATAAATTGGCATCCATCTTTGATTTTTTCTTTTTCCATTTTTTTTTTTTTTTTTTTTTTGAATGGGTAAATTCTCCAAAGATAGAGCTATTACAACTTCATTTTGATTTAGTACGCCAAAAGACTTTTGGTACAATATTTGGTGATTTTATCTGTTAAGGGTAGATTTTTTTCATTATTCACTTCATGGAATATGAAACAACTTGCAATTTGCCACTGATAGGAATGATATTTTGATATTTTTAATTTACAGATTTACAGTTAGGTGTATCAAGCAGACCCAGCAAGAAATGTTGTGATAGATCCAGATGGTAGAGTCTGGGAGAAGGCAGCTATGGACCTCCCAGCTCAGTTCAGTATCAGTAGAGAATAAACAAAATCTTTGGCAGGACTACCCACACTTTTCTACAAAGATTCAATACATGGACTAACTGGAGGAACTGCTAAAAAACTCAGGTTGGCTGGCTATGTTTAAGGCAGGCAAGGTTACATCGAAACATTAACACACTTTAAAAAAATAATTAATTCCATTCTCATTTAGTGAATTCAAATATTGGAAACTTGGCATACCAAAACTTCCAGTGCTTCTAACTACCTTCAGCCCTTTTTTAGGGAAAGAAGAGAGGAAAGCTTTTGATATATACATGAATTATGGCAATAGTGACTTCATAGAGGCTTTCTCCTGTCTTTGGGCAGTCTTCGCAGTTGCAGAAAGAAAATCAAAAGTGATGGAACAATTTGTCTGCAATCTTTATATCCAGAAGGCAGCTAGTAATGTCAATGAGGCCAGGTTCTGAACATATTTTGCTTGTCAACCCCAAGTGAGCAGAGAATGCCTCTTACCCAAGATGCTCTGAATTTGTATACTGAGAGATCAAATTATCAAACAAAAATCCACAGATCTGCTACCAAGCAGTGGATTGAAGCACCACATCTCCATGGAAGTGGGTGAGAAATAAAAAACAATGAACTTGAAGTAAAGTTCATTGGATAGCAAAACATTTTAAGGGGCTAGGTCCTGTGTCATTCACATAAGTTGCAAGTGTAAAGCTTCTAAAATGTAATTCGAAAAGGTGGTGAGGTCATGGATATTAAAATTTTTGTCATGATTACTGATTATCTGCATTCACAGTGAAAATTGTCTGGCCCTATGAATCTTCTAGCGAAAGTGCTTTTCTAGAAGTCTTTTCCCTTATCAGGTGAGTGACTATTGTTACAGTTAAAAAAAAAAAGAACCATTTTTACATTGTATTTTTGAAGAAATTAAGACAGATTTTATTGAGGGGATATTTGGTTTCAAACTCTGCCAGAAAGAGTTAGAAAAGACTTCGGCTTGTTTAAGGAAGAAATTCTTAATTCCTTCCAACAGACACAGCAGATGAAGCTACAAAAAACTGTAGAGCTGTTTCACCAAAAACAGGGAGAAACAGAGACTGCTGTAGATTTTCTCACAAGGATGAGGAAACTAGGAAGGAACACAACGCCAGATGACAATAGCCTAATTTGTGCCTGCATCAATGGACTCAGACCTGAAATCCTGCCCTTCATAATACAAAAACAGGTACAGACAATGGCTGAACTTCACCAAGCAGCAGCCTTGGTGGAAGTAAACTTCAGGACAGCATTAGCAACTACAGCTACTGCGGAAGGCAGCATAATCCAAAGTTTGATGCATCGCATCAATCTGTTAGAAAACCCACAGAAATCGGTCAGCTTTGAGCCCACCCCACAAGGACGGCCCATAATGAAGCAAGCAGAGAGAAGATGTGGGGGAACACTTTTGCTGAAGGGGGAACACTTCTGCTGAGAAGCTTTCAGCGTACCTCTCCATGCCGGCTCCAGTGGCAAACAACAGTTGGCGTCTCCACACACAGGCCTTAGGCTACCGCACCAGGGAGAGAGCTCTGGAGAGAATGGATGGCACCGTCCTCCAAGCAATGTCAATCCAGGAGAAATTGTGGACTGTGGGGTTACCTTGGATGGTTCCTGGCAAACCAGAAACTTGTCTAAACATGGATATGTAGCTGCTATTTCAGTGGATACGGGAGACATTCTGGACATTCACTATATGTGTACCTTTTGTCAGACGTGACAATTTTCAAAAGCTGCCCCACACCACGGTGGAAGAGGTTGACTTTCAACTGAAACACTTCCAGGAGTGCCACCACAACCACGAAGGCTTGACCCAGGCCATGGAAGTTGAGGGTGCCTTTGTTTTATACAGTCATTCCATTGAACTTTTTTGGTTACGCTACAATCAATTTGTAGGGGATGGGGACAGCTCAGCCTTCCAGAGTGTCCATCTACAGCAGCCCTATGGTCCAGACATTGAGATTACTAAAGAAGATTGTACAGGCCATATCCAGAAGAGAATGGGCACTAGACTTTGGCCCTTAGTTGCCAGAAATAAAGGTAATTATAGTGAAAATACATTGAAGTAAAAAGTACATTTGTACAGGATTGACTTATCTTCAATGCTATATCTGCTTTTAAATTAGTTATTGCTTAAAGTTTGCAAACATAACTTTATCCACGGCTCCATGATATGTTGTTTTACCTCTCTGTGATAAGTGAAATTTGCAATCTGCTTCTTAACCAAAAAAGCCACTCTGTAAATTTCAAGTAAGACAAAAATACAGTTGGACAGTTATGGGATATGTCATGTGCCTGACAGTAACGGCAACAGCAACGACGCAGATAGACAGACCAATGAGAATACATACAAACACTAACAAAGACCTACATTTACATAAAATATTTTGATAAAAAGGGTTATAGTTCTTATATTTTTTAGATAATATTACAGATGAAGTTACAGAAACAAGTACACCCCTTGTAACATGCTTGCAACCAGAAGACTTGTTGCAGTATATATCAGATAAGTACAAAGACAGAATATTATGTTTTGCTCCATCAGAAAATCAACATCCTGAATCTTCATTGTTAGGCCCTATCTATTAACACCATTTTTAAATCCAAATGGAACAAGTCAGACATGCATGTAAAGGACACAACACTAGGTAGACCTACATCTTGCCACATTCCCTGTATGTGTTTTTTGGTCAAAACTTATATCATGTACCTATGTCAGAGGATAAGATAATTTTAAGGTACATGTATATATGCATAAGCTGAGGACAGTCACACAATAATATATCTATTTTGTTTGCAAATATAGAATGTATCTTGTTCCTTGTTATTTTTTTCTTAAACTATCATTACAAAAAATCCAAGCAAACAACTCAAATATCCTCTGCAAACATATATGACTGTAAAACATGGTAAATAAAGAGTATGGTTCATCATGATCCAACATGCAACAAAGCAAGAAAGAATATTCTAAATATTCGTAATAATAATTACATAGTTGATTATGCATATACACGTAGGGAATATTGGCAAACAAATGTCAAGTTATTACTGTGAACACCACTTTTTCCAGATGCCTCTGCAATCAACTGGATCCGGGGGAATTCAGTTTGTATGGAGTTAAAGCCATGTTGGGAGTCTTCTGGTGACATCTCCAGACATCTTCATGACCACAAGTAGCTGACTGGGAACAGTGGATTTGTGATGGGACACACTTTATCTTAAAAGGATAACAACTGTCCTTGTAAGACTATTTTATAATAAATTCACTGAAACAGCTCATAGAAATGAATGTAGGAATGGATTCATTAACCATAGGTAAAGTGTGGGTAAATTGTTGTTTGCCCCAGGAAAATCTGTTTTTTGACCAAAAGGAACAGTTGTTATCCCTTTATAACTGAAGAAATCAATTGTAAGCAAATTTCCAAATCATGGTGTATTAGCTGGCAAGTGTCTCACCTACTTTGGTGACTGGACTGTGAAAAAAAATCAAATGTACTTACATTGTGGAGGATACTAGTACTGGTGACAGCTCTGACTTCTGAGACTGACACTATTCCCAGACTGAAAGAATAAACAATATTAACTTTGCCAAATCTGTTTCAATATTTGTGATACTTGTACATGTATGTAAATTCTTACAGCAGTAAAAAACAGATCAATATTAATATCAGTATCTATATTAAGCTATATTAGGCACATCAGTTGGCTGTAACTACTTGAAGTGTACTTTTGTGATGTAATGTGAGGGAAGTGGGGAAATTACAGTAACTGGTCAACAAGACAAAATTACTTAAACCCAAAAGAAACACAAGATGTGATTACTGGTGAGTTTTTCTTCATGGAGAAAGGGAAGGAGACCATGCAATTACCTGTTACCATGGTTCCCCATTTCTGGCTTTTCACATTCCATTTATCATAAAACTTGCCACATTTCATGTTTTGTACATGACCCTGATTTAAACATTCTTCACATGAATATTTACTGCAAGTTTTTCTATCAGAGGTAACGAGTGATTCAATCTATTATAAGCTTCCATGTTTTTGTTGTTTTGTTATATGCTATTATGACTAGCAACCCAAACTTGCCACCATGTTTAATTACATGAAAGACACATTAAAATGACGAATTATGCATACGCAGAGGCCATTGCGACTAGTCCCAGACAGCCTCAGTAATCTGGCCCGCGTCTGGCCCAGATCTGGCAACGTCTGGCAATATCTGGGCCAGATTTTGCCAGACACTTGCCAGATCTGGGCCAAGTCTGGCAAAGTCTGGCATTTATGCCACATTTTGCCAGACACTTGCCAGATCTGGGCCAAGTCTGGCAAAGTCTGGCATTTATGCCACATTTTGCCAGATGCTGCCCAGACTTGGGCCAGATATGGTACTTTCATTTTCAATTTTTATTTTCTATTTATTTATTTTTTATTGACCAGTGAGCTGAATGCATTGAACTGACGTCATTTGATAAATTTTGATTTAATTTATCTCTCTCTCTTTTCTTCAAAGTCCCCTCATAAGTGTGCTATTTGTTTAATTTGACTTGACATTTGAATGAATTCACTGTTCTAAAACTTTTTTGAACTACTCGTTCCGCTGTTGTAAGATTCCGCTTTTTATGCTAAGCCGGTGAAGGACCCGGATGTAGCGTTTCTTATAGTTATGGATATGAAAAAAGCACAAGCGTATCAAGCTGATACAATTCGTTGAGTGATTTGATTCGTGATGCGATTTATTTCGAAGGCATCAACACTGGCGACGAGGATTAACACTAGTGCAAAACTGTGAGCCAACTTTCTTTGAAAAAATGGAAGAAAAATGTGAAATTACGGAATTCGAACCGTACAGAAGTCCGGAGACATTAGGGTCACGCTCGACGCGATGGCTAGACAGTTTTAACCTCTTCGCTGACGGAAAAGATTGATCTTTTCAAAACCAATGGACGGCATGAATAATGAACAAAGATAGAAAATTAAAAATACGTGACAGAGGAGACGCGCGCTTATGTTGTATTCAGCAGGGTTAGGTGTACAAGATATTTCCAGGACTCTCCCAAACACAGGTTAGAAACATGAATATACATAAGACAGTTAACGCTTTGAATGAAATTGGAACACCAGAAACTGTGAGTATGATGAAACCGAAGTCATTTGACAAACCAAACCAGTCTAAACATTAGGAGTTTAGACATGAAAAACGAAGTAGAAACTCCCTGACTGAGAAAACATGGAACGTTGGATCACTTTGCAAAAGTCTGCAAAACTGAAACTATTATTCATGTAAATGACAGCTTTGAACATGATAATCCAGGAGTGCATATACATTTGGTGTGGGAACCAATGCAATATACACAGAAGACATGTAGGAAATAGAGTTTTAATCTCAGTGTATTACCAGATTCAGGTGCATATTGTAATATCATTGATGAAAATACATGGAGAATGCTGAAATCCAAGAAAAATAAATGTGGCTCTTGTGGAGGACCAGAAAACTAACAGTATTATTCATACACGTCTGAGAAACCTTTAAAAGTGAAGGGAACATTTGAATGTGACGCAAAGGCAAGCAAAGGAAGAGACCAGTAGCAGTAAAAGGACATGGGATTTGATATGAGTTGATTAGTTTTGAGAATTTTCAGTGTGGTTTAAGGAATAAAAGTTGGAGTTCATATGCTATTCTGCAAATGTTTGAAAAGACATTTTAAAGACTGAACTGTCAATTAACATGTTTTGAAAGGACCGTTTCTCTCCAAGAAAGGAAGGGATGTTGTGTTTTGACTTGACATTTGAATGAACTGTTGTTAACTTGGTAGAGTTACTTGTTCCATTGTTGATTCCTTTAATAATTATAAGCTTGTCAAGAAGTATCATTTCTTAGTGTTATGGATTTGAAAAAAGCGCAAGCATTGCAAACTGGTTCAATTCATTGAGTGATTTGATTAGTGATGTGATTTAATTCAAAAGCATTGATACTGGGGTTTGTTTTTGTGCACATGTAATTCTCTTTTAATTGTACGTCTATATCTGTGCTGGAGTCTACATATTTTTTTTTCAGAATTTACATGTATGTACAGTACTGTAGCCAGCATGCAAGTTGAATTGAAACAGTTACTGCATGGTTATTTATAATTTTGTTATAACTCTCCATCATCTAAAAAACAATGTTTTTTCATTCATTATTCAAGATTTATTCATTACAAAACTATATTCATTAGTGATTATTATTATTAATGATATGTTTGAATTAGTTTAAAAATGACAATGTATAATATTATTTAGGTTGAGGTGTGCAAAAATATTTCTCCCTCAAACCCCTCCCCCATGTACATGCATAATTAATTACAATTTTTGTAATTTGTGTTAATTCAGATTCGATGAGCAGCTTTGTGTTGAAAAAAAATTGTTGTTATAACTGTTTTCTTTACATGTATGTAAGTGACATTTCCTCCTGTTAAGTGTCTGTATATTTGCCTTTTTGCAGTGTAGTTTTTTTTTTTTTCAAACATACATTTTTTTGTACGAAAAGACAAGGAGTGGCCCTTAATTTGTTACATGTTAGTTGCCAGCAAGGTTATATAATGTGTAATAATTTTGTTTAGGGTTTTAGCACAGAATAAATACTTGAATCTTGAATCTTGTATGTCTTTTTTTATAGTAATCTTATTGAATAATTAAAAATAATTAAAAAAAAGAAAAAAAAAAAACAATCTGGGCCATATGTGGTCCATGTCCAGCCCTAATCTGGCCCACTTCTGGCCCACATCCGGCATGCCATACATTTGCCAGATATTGCCAGATCTGGGTCGACATCTGGCCACATGAGCAAATGTGAAATAATAAAAAAAAAAAAACAATCTGGGCCATATGTGGTCCATGTCTGGCCCTAATCTGGCCCATTTGAATATGATCTGGCCCACATCTGGTCCACATCTGGCATGCCATACCTTTGCCAGATATTGCCAGATCTGGGCCGACATCTGGCCATATGAGCAAATGTGGACTGGGCCAGATGTGGCAATGTCTGGGCCAGATCTGGCCCAAACATTGCCACATCTGGCCCACATGTGGCAAGCCATACGTGGGCCATACCTTTTGCCAGACATTGCCAGACGTTGCCAGATCTGGGCCAGACGTGGGCCAGATCACTGAGGCTGTCTGGGGTTTGTATTGCCGCAAATAATACCCTCGAAACAAATGGTGATTTTGCTATTAGCGAGGCTTTCGAGATATGGGATAGCGAGGAATTGCCATGCTTGCGCCCGCTCACCATAAGCAAATCTTTCGAGATACGGGGCCCTGTTGTAACTTGTAGAAGTTACATACAAGTGCAAAGAATACAGATTCTTCTATCAAACTTACATTTATAAAATTTTAATTAATTAAAATAATTAAAAGACATTAACGACGTAATGTTATTTGTCAAAACAGCAATATTGCCACAAATCAGGCACATAAAGGCATAAAAATATTATATGTAATCACGACAGAAAAGGAACAGCTAAGCAAATTCAGCGCACCCACGTGGTAAGCCGTGACTGTAGACACGCCCTGTAACTTACAAGGCAACATTCTGCTGTCACTGTTAGATCTAGGCCTAGGCTAAGTGTAGAGAGAACACAGTGATAGTGCGTAAACTTACGTTAGACTACTGTCGTCTACACCCAAGTTTTTGTCGTACGTTCTGTCCAACGCTCTAACCCAGGACCCCATACCAGGCACTGGGGGAGAGAAGTGCACATAAGAAGTACGAGAGGCTCCATTCACGTTTTGAATCTCGTAAATTATCGGACCTGACGCGAGGTTAGCCAAGGACGCCTCGGTGTCTCAACCATGATTGTGTTTTTACCTTGCACCTGCCTTTCAGCGGACTTTTGCGCTTCTGCTTCGTCGGAGCTCATTTATGCATTTTTTTAAAGAACTGCATTGTTATTCATTAATTTTGCCAAGCCCTGTTTTGAAGATGCAAAAAAAAAAAAAAAAAAATTAAGAGTGAACAACCACCGTAAACACTCCGCAAAGAAACCACCCTGGCCGCTACATGTTACATGTAAAATAACACAGAATATTTGAAAAACTGAGAACAAATGGACTTAAAAAAAAAAAAAAAAACAAACATAACAAATTAGGTGACCTCCTTGTAGGCCCTAAAAAGCAATAAGGAACAAACTATTATATCTTTTTTTTTTTTTATTTCTTTATTCTAAAGATGCGCCGCAGTGCCAGCTTCAAAGGAATTATTGTCAAGTGCCGGGGTAAAGCTCCTAAAATCCTAAAAAAAAGGAAACCGTTTACTTCAACATGACTTGGCGATCTCTGACCTGCATGATTTCTGTCCCTGATATAGCCTATGTATAATCCCTTCTCCAAAATGGCTGAGGACATTAAACTACCGGAAAGTGGGTGGGTGGCAAAAGCTTGTACAATACACATAATGAAGATAGAAATTATTGATACTGGTACCTTAGAGACCATTACCAGGCCCTATCGTACTAACTTTGGTTCGAACTATCTCCAAGGGGATTCTCGCTTAATTGCAATTAACTTAAGCGGCTTAATTAGATGTCTGTCACGCCCACTGAAGCTGATTAATTCATTAATTATCGTTTAGCAGCTTCAGTAGGCGTCTCAGACATCTAAGCCACTTAAGCTGCAAGGAATTTAGCGAGAAACCCCGTGGACATGAACCGATCCTGTTAGATCGATCTAGGGAGGGGAATCCAGCCTTACTTTCATGGATTGCAAGTGGATTCCTCTAAACTTCTCAGTCATGGAGGTAGCCGTGACATCTCACAACTTGAAGCCAGAAATAATCGTTTGTTTTTGACGCCATGCAAAGTCACGTCAGAAAAAAAAATTAATAAAAAGAATGAATAAATCAATAAATAAAAATAAAAACATGCCAGTTTCTTGTGGCTTATACAAGGAAAACGAAGCCATGCCCGGTACAGTATGCGATTTGTGGATGTAGGCCTACATGTACTAGCCAGGAAAGTGTTGTTGTAAATCATTCGCCATTCATTTAGAGGTAAAGTATAATATTAAGTACTCTTTTCGTTTAACGGAAAGCTATTTAAAACCGCCACTGGAGGGCGCGCCGCGCGCGGTCCCCGTCGTGGGAGCCTATCAAATTTAAGGCCGTTAGCCGAAAAGCAGCCACGTGACTCTTTTAAAATCGGCAATTAGAGCGTTGGCAGCGAGCAAGGAAGAAGCGTGTAGGGAGCAGGCGCTCTCCCTCTTCCTCCGGTGCTTCATAGTTATTGCGTTTTTATTTTAAACTATGGCAGAGAATTTCGAGCTTTGGGTCCAGGAAAATGAGCTATCCCCAGAGACGGTAGACATCTTAAAGGACGCGGGTTTTGTATCTCTGAAGAGCTGCAAAAAGCTCTCTGAATCACTTATTCAGAAACATTTCGGACGATCCCTTTCCTTGGCCCAGCTGCTACTCCTGCAGGATGCAGTGGAGTCACTGCAGCCTCCGCAGCCACGGATCAACCAGGGTCCGGGTGCGGGGGAGGGTGATTCAACAGGAGCCACAGAAAGTGAGGGAAATCAGCCATCTACATCTAGGGAAGTTCTGAGGGAGAGGAAACAAACGGAGCCAGACCCTATTGACTCCGAACTAGATTATGCCAAGCTGTGCCAGCTACTAGGAGTTGAGAAACAGGACAGCAAAACACCTACAACAGGTGAGCCACTAGGTAAAATTTTTGACCCCTTTTCGATCTCAATCCCACAAAAGCAAACTGCAAAGCTCCGTGAGATCCGCGACTACGTGATGTTTTCACAGGCCTACGAAAAAGGCAAGATAGAGAGCGACGTACCACTACGAGTAGGCAACATAGAACTATCTCTCACGGAACGGAAAATCCCACTGGAGAAAATCACCCCCCTGCAATTCACCGAGGCATCAATGAAGATTCTGAAGGAAATGGTGGAGCAAGACGGCGCGGACATGAAGACAGCCATGCAATATGTCGGCTACATCACGAAGGTAGCGTGTATGGGTCAATCGTTTACGTGGTCGTCGGTATTGCGGTACGATGCGGAGTACAGGAGGGCACAAAACTCCATGGGTTTTCCCTGGGGAAGCGACAGCCCTTTCCTTATGCAACTCTTACTTAAGCCAGTCCAGGATCGCTCATCGCCTCCTTCCCTGGGACACAGACGAAAGCCGAACAGGACAGACCCATCGTCAGGACGCCCCATATGTCTCAAGTACAATGGTCGACAAGGGTGCTCTCTCCAAAACTGCCGCTTTGCGCACATTTGTTTGACATGCCAAAGCTCGTCACACGGGGAATTCACACATAGTCAGCAAGAAAGCAGAAACACAACCCACTGACCATTACAAAGCGCGAGGGATTCTCCGCTCCGCGAAAACCTTCGAGCGTGGGGAGAGGAACTAAGCGGAGACGTTGACAATGTTTTTATTTTAAGGGGAATCTCTGAGGGCTTTCGCATTGTGGATGACATTGATTTAGATAGCATACCAAGAGTCGAAACTATTAACAGTAAATCTGCCACCTGCGGAGGTGCAAAAATCATGGTGGAAAGGCAGATTCTAGAAGAGATAAGAGAAGGTCGCTACATATATCCCAAGGCAGACCCCTTAATTATCAGCGCGTTATCAGCAGTGCCTAAGTCCGACGACAAGATACGCCTAATTCACGATTACAGTCGTCCTGAAGGTAAGGCTGTCAATGATTATGCTACTAAGAACACTTTTAAGTGTGAGACTTTACAGACGGCCCTCAATCTGATCAAACCCGGTCATTACCTAGCGAAAGTGGACCTCGAGGCAGCCTATCGCTCCGTTCCCTTGCACCCGTCCCAGTTCCGGCTCACAGGGCTAAAATGGAAATTCAGTGACGATAGGGAGCCACGTGTTCTAGTGGATACAAGACTGCCATTCGGTGCTACCAAATCTCCTGAAATTTTTCATCGGATTTCACAAAGCGTCAAACGAATGATGGAGAGAAGAGGTTTTAATGTGGTAGTATATCTCGACGATTTTCTAGTGATAGGAGAGACCTTTAATGAGTGTCGGGACGCTTACAACGCCTTGATTAATCTCCTGAGGCGGCTCGGCTTTAGTGTGAATTGGAAGAAAGTGTGCGACCCTACGACAAGGCTTACGTTCCTGGGCACCGTCATAGACACTGTCGCGGGTACGCTATCCCTGGAAAAGCAGAAGGTGTCGGCTCTGATTACATGCTTAAAACAATACATGGCCCGGAAGCGTGCGTCGCGGCGCCAGCTTGAATCTCTCGCAGGGAAACTCGTGTGGGCTTCAAATGTTATCCCTTGGGGCAAAACTCATGTGCGCCCCATTTTCAACGCGATTTCAACTCTTAAAAAGGCGGCACACAAGTGCAAACTCGATTCTCTTCGCCGGGACTTCCTTTGGTGGAATAAATGGCTTATTGCAGGAAACAACACCAGACTAATCTGGGATTTCCGTCCAGAATGTCATGTATTCACAGACTCCAGTGTTTTTGCAGGTGGAGCCTTCCACAATGGAGACTGGTATTACACGAACTGGGAGCAGGATGCCCCCCGCCTTGGCGCCAGCCATATCAACGTAAAGGAACTTGCAGCCATTGTCCTTGCAGCTTACAGATGGGGACACCTGTGGTCTTCATGCCGGGTCATTGTCCACACAGATAGCGAGGTCGCCATGCACATCTTAAACAAAGGAGCGTCACCCAATCACATGTGTAACGACCTCCTTAAGGACTTATCGTATTTATCCCTGAAGCATTGTTTTTCAATTCAGGCGGCTCATATCGCAGGAAAAGACAATGGGATGGCCGACGCCGTATCAAGAATACACGACCTGAACTCTTGTGCGCGCTTCATTAACTTAGTGTCCGTTTTTTATATGTACCACAATACCAAACCTCCTTTTTACAATCTTAGGAATCACATGACTGACTTATCTTTATTTTCTCTCTCTTCTTCACTCAGATCACGTGCGGCTGCGCCAGCAACTAGATGAGGAGGTAGTCTTTTGGAGATCCCAGCTATTCGCACCGTCCACTAAGAGCACTTACAAATCCCACCTTCGCGCCTACGCCAAATTCTGCGCCGAGATAAAGTGTGTGCCCGTTCCTATCTCGTCCGCAAATCTCTGCAGATATGCAGCGTATCGGGCTCGCACATGCGGCGTATCTACGCTTCGCCAGTACCTGAACATAGTTAGGATTATTCATTTGGAATTCGGGTTCCCAAACCCTCTCTCCTCGTGGGATGTTAAGGCTACCATCGGCGGGATAAAACGGCACAAACAGGACCCCAGCCGACAGAAATCACCAATACTCCCGTTCCACCTGCTCCAACTGCGTTCTACCCTTATTTTAAGCGACCTAGACCAGCTGCAGACGTGGGCAGCTTGCTTAACTGCGTTTTTCGGCATGCTCAGAGTCAGCAACTTCACGGCGAAATCGCAATCAGATCCGGGTCATTCTATCCTGCGGCGTGACGTGACTTTCACTAAGAGAGGGTGCACCATACGGGTGACTAAGTCAAAAACCAACCAGTTCGGCCAAAGAACTCACATCATCACCCTTCCCTTCATGCCAGGGAACGCACTATGTCCTACTACAGCACTGACAGCTTTTTTCAAACTGTCGCTCGAGACGCCAGAATCGGCGCCCCTCTTCGCTACCCTAAAGGACGATACTACGGTCTACCTCACGTCTGCGAGCTTCCGCCATAGACTGACAAAATCCCTGGGAACAATAGGCCTTTCACCTACCGTCTATAATACCCACAGTTTGCGGAGAGGGGGGGCTACCTGGCTGCTGTCCGTGTGCCAGTGTATGGGCGGCCAAAAGGGCAAAAAATCCTGACATCGATTCAGTTATGTTTCGTCGATTCACTGCCTTCCCATCGATTCAGTTTCAAGTTTAAACGATCCTGTCATAAATTCAACATCTAGGCCTACTTTCGTCAATTCAACTGTCAAACATTTCTCATCTACGTATTACGGTGTATTAAAACCAATGCTGTCACTATTTTCGTCGATCGTGTAACTATTCTCGTCGATCGTCCAACTAATCTCGTCGATCGTGTAACTATTCTCATCGATCGTCGAATCTCGTCGATCGTGTAACTATTCTCATCGATCGTCTGTTCTCGTCGATCGTCTCATCGATCGATCGCCAGAGGGCGCTGCGGTAGCACATTGGCCTATCACATGACTATCAAAATGGCAGACAACAAAATGAATGCTAGTGAAATAAGAACATTTTCTCAACAATTTCAATTTTAGTTGTTAATAATTAAAAGATATTCGGTTGTAGGGACATTATTTTCTAGTTGTGCTTAACTCTGACCATGGCTGGCCGAGTTAAAAATTACCGCGTGATTGACAGACAGAAGCACGTGTTGCTACCGCAGCGCCCTCTGGCGATCGATCGATGAGACGATCGATGAGAATAGTTACACGATCGACGAGATTAGACGATCGACGAGAATAGTTACACGATCGACGAAAACAGTTTGACGATCGACGAGATTAGTTACACGATCGACGAAAATAGTGACAGCATTGGTTTTAATACACCATAGATGAGAAATGTTTGACAATTGAATTGACGAAAGTAGATGTTGAATTTATGACAGGATCGTTTAAACTTGAAACTGAATCGATGGGAAGGCAGTGAATCGACGAAACATAACTGAATCGACGACATGAATTTTTGCCCTTTTGGCCGCCCATACCAGTAATCATTGTCATCACGCACATCTATGAGTGGCCATGGCAGAGATACGACTACCTGTGATTATGTAAATCACTGCATTCCACGGAAATAAGTATGTTTATTGATATTTAAAATAAAAGAAACATTGGTTACTCAGTCTTTAATATCTTGTGATATCTTTAAAGTGTTGCCCAACCGGACCCAGGCTTTTGACAACCGTTGAACACCGCGGTTTGAAGGGAATGGGGGAGAGGCGGGATGAGGGGGGGGGGGGGGGAGGGAAAAAAATTAGATATCAAGCATCGGTGGTTCAGTGGTAGAATGCTCGCCTGCCACGCGGGCGGCCCGGGTTCGATTCCCGGCCGATGCAAAAATGTTTTAACGGTTTTTTTATCTCCGACAAAGAAACAAGCAAAAATTGCTGATAACAAGGAACAATCCACTCATCAAGCGACATCATCTGGTTGCCTTGTCAGTAACTGTAGTAACATGGTCCGTATTATTTTTGCTCTCCCATATTTTAAAACATGTTATTTACATTATGTTATTTTCAAATATGTATTTTAATAAGTGAAAACTTGTGACGCACACTACACACAAAGAGCTGAAAGCGGTTTGTTTGAATGGTAGTAGTAGAAAGAGGGGGCGGGGGAAGGAGGAATTTCAAAAGATAGGTCTTTCTTAGTTCATGAGTAGCTTTTACTTAAAGATAACGAAGTCATTCATTTCATACAATAAATCATTTCTTTTTAAATAAAAGTCCTGAATTGAGAAAATTTGTTTCGGGTGGAGAATGCAGGGGTAGATTGAGGCCGACTTCTGGGTTTTCCGGAAGACGGTCAGATTTTCGAGTTGACATTGACGGGTATCTAATTTTTTCTGTCCGAAGACGGTCAAAAATAGAGGATGCATCAACAAAGATAATTTAGAAGACTGTCAGAAAAAAAATATCTGGATCCGCCCCTATTCCAATAAATTGGAAATCAGTTGGCTAGCAGGGGCGGATCCAGAATTATCTGAAGGGGGGGGTCCGCGGATGCAAAGCCGACCCCCCATCCCCCAACTTGGCGTGGGGTTCGGGGCCCGATGAAGAGCCCTGAAAAAAATTGGTATTTAAGAGGGCGAAAGGTGCCATTTGGTATGGTTTAGAACCATGATTCAGCTAGTCAAAATTCTAATTTCTAGAGGGTAACAGAAATCGAAGAAGGGGGGGTCAGGACCCCCTTGACCCCCCCTCTAAATCTGCCACTGGATAGGTTCTCGGTCAGTGCAAACACATGTATGTTTTATTGGATTTTATTCGTTTTCATTTGTGAACGTATATTTAAAAATAGGAAAATAATTTCAACCAGATATTTTCTATGGTTCTGTTTACGTTTCATTAAATAGTTTTCAAATAAAAAACTCGGAATAATTTTCAGTTATTAATAATAATAACAGTGAATGATTCTTAAATAAATTGACTGGTTAGTGCTGAGGGAACACATTCGCCCCACTGCTCAGGGGTGACGCAGTTGGTTGTGAAAGGGTTAAGCCCCCCCCCTCCTCCCCTCTCGCCCTATTCCGGCTCCTCACCCTGAGCTTCAGAGATAACTTGAAATAAACATCTACACTATGGCATACCCTTGTCGTTTCCAGTTACTTGAAACGGCAAGGGTTAATTGCTATTAAGATCTGAAGTTCAGGGTGCGGCTCCTACACCTGTGTATCAAAACTATCGTTGGCAGGTTCATCTTCTGTCGGGAGTTGAACAGTTAACGTGATCAACAAATTGTTAGGGAGAGACAGATGGCATAGAGAATTATCATGTTATCTGCAAAGTGCTACACAGTGAAACTGGAAAAGTGGGCTATTTTTACACTCTTCTCAAAAAGCATAATAGACTCTGATTATAACAGCTCCGCTCTCTCTTTTTATTTTGCGGTTCAAATGGATACCTCTCTCTATCGTCCGTCTCTCCCTAAAATGTTCCACACCAGAAAAAATCAATAATGCTATGGGAGAATTGTACAGGCAATTGACCTACATTCTCCACTGCAGTTATTGGCGCTAGTTTAACAATGTTATGACTTGGACGTGATAACGTGATTCACGTCTGTGATATGAAGTTTTATAATTAATATAAATGAATTAATTAACAGGGCATGTCGATGAAATGATTGGAATTTATGAGTGTAGTGGGACTTGCTATTTACGAAAATGAAAGAAAAACTGTATACATCTCAAAAACAGAAAAAGAATGCATTTTTCTCTTATATGCAAATTAGATTGCCTGTGGTAATATAAGGCTGTCCGGAAGTGATGTCCACATCAGAGATTTCAAATAGCGGTGATATTGATCATCTAAGCTATCTTCAATTTTTTTTTTATTTGATAAAAATAGTATAGATTTGAAGCTACCAAATGTAATTTCCTCCAAGAAATAAAACAATTTCCTTCTCATTATAAATCATTGCTCGAATCGCCCTTCGGATGAATTTTGTAACAGCTGGAAGGCTGAGTAGGTCTTTTGGACGAGAGCCCCGGTAGATATTAATAATCAACTTGGTTCTGCATTTATAAAGAATGATCTTGTACTAAGAACTAAAGTACCAAGAGAAGTGCATTAAAATTCCTTTATTGATATTCTTTAGAAAAATAAAATGTAAAAAAAGGTTTGTTTTGGCCTACAATTAACAGCCATGTTACCTTTGAGCACAGAAAAATACGAAAACAGTAGGAAAAAAAAGGGGGGGGGGGCACGCCGGAAATACCAGGAAAGTGTTTCCCAGAAAAAAAAAGAATCAACCAAAATTGCACTTTGGGGATCGACCCTCCTCCCTAATTGGTAAACCTGGTCTTAAACTATGCGGCAATCAGCATGACGTACCGAAAAATACAAAAACGAAAAAAAAAGAAAAGAAAAAAAAGAAGGAAGTAAATGAAAATGAGCAGAAATGGCCAAACACTGATAAAATATTGTACTTGTGTCTGAAATAAATGCTAGTTAGTGAAGTTACAGTGGAAATTTTAAGGAAAAGCTTTTAGATTTTTTTAAGTGAGAAAATTCAGCAAAGAATGAATAGAAAAACATGACAAATAATGAAAAAATGTTGCTGAAATTCTGATCTAGTTTGATTCTTTGGTAAATGGAAAGACGTTTAGCAAGTGACAGTTTGGGGGTCATTTAAAAGTACTGCAGGCGAATTTGAAAAAAAAAATATAAAGATTTATTAAAAAGGAAAAGAGGGCTCATCACACGAAGAAATAAAAAATGATGAAATAAGTATTATATTTAAAAGTTTTGGATATCATTTGAGGTAAACTGATTGGAGCAGACACATAGCAGAAATTTAAATGAAAAACATGGGCAGTTGTCTGTTATCATCAAAAAAACTATTTAATTATACAGACAATCCTTCAGCAAAGCATTTCATACAAGAAATCATAATCCATTAATTTGGAGGTAATCAAAATTTATATACTTGTATATTTTAAATAGGAATATCTGCTTATTAATATTATTCCATTTTTTCACAAAAATTATTTTAGTCTTCTTTCTTAAAATTTAAGTGAAAAGAAAAAGATCAGAGAAAAAGAGAAACAATTTAACACACATTTTTTCTTGAAAAACATCCTTTATTACAGTGAAATAATGAAGAACATACATAATATTGACATGAATGTACTAAAAAAAAATACTCTTTCACAAGCATCTTTAAATCAAAAGATGTATTTCTAGGATAATGTATCAAAACAAACTGTAAAGTTTTCATATGGAAT
This sequence comes from Lingula anatina, assembly GCF_051362555.1. Classification (NCBI taxonomy): domain Eukaryota; kingdom Metazoa; phylum Brachiopoda; class Lingulata; order Lingulida; family Lingulidae; genus Lingula; species Lingula anatina. The sequence goes on along the minus strand of NC_141771.1, from coordinate 19,945,370 downwards.
CTTCACATTAAATCCATTGAGTTGTTTCACAAGAACAAATATTTTGTATGGGTTTGATATACCCGGTATCACTTCATAATAAAGTTTCATCATAACTACAAACATCTAATCTGCTTGCTGTGAGATGTATTCCCTCCCAAGCCTTGGAACGATCATCAAGAATTCTTATGGTAAAAAAAATCTTTAGTCTCATAAATCTGTATTAGTGACTAAAACATCAGTGTCGTAATTGTTTTTCTATCTGAAGAACAGAGTTATTTATGTGGTATATGGACTGTGATCTCTGATGACTGGTTGTCTGCTACCCCATTGGAGTGAGTGGAGCTGGTCATGTCCTTTGTTAGGAGGTTTAACAAGTTCTAATCCTGTCATATTGCCATACAATGGGTTGGAGAAGTTGGTCGGTTTGTTGTGGTCTTCAAAATTCTGTTTTGATGTACTCTGGTTCCATTGCATCCTATGAGAAAAAGGATGAGCATTTTAAACCAATGAATAAAAAGAAAACTTCCAGCTACGAAGCATAAATATAAAATGCTTTCATGGGCAATTGGTAAAAAACAAACAAACAAAAAATAAAAAAAAGATGAAGCTATATACATGCTTTTCTACTATATATGCAAAATACTGAAAACTTCAAAGTTCCAAATCTTCTGTCTTTTGTCTCAACTGAGTATCCAAATCAACCCTCAAATCATTTACTGATCACATTTCTATACAATATGTGACTATGTTTACCCCATTCTGTGCCACAGAGCTGTCATATATAAAGTCTGGCATGCTGATGGCCACAACATTTTCTCCATGGTGAGCCATCGTTCCTGCAGGTGCCCCAGTCTGAACTCGTCTCCACCACTGGAATGCAGGGCCTTGCTCATACTGAAATCATAGCAACAACTATTTCAATATGCAGGGGAATTGTTTGATATCATTACTAAAAGATCAAGACTTGGACTTGTAATAAATATCAAATTAATATTTAAAAAATGCTGCAAAGATTATTCCTTATGTGCTTTTAAGAAAATGCTGATACTTAATAACTTATTTTCTAAGATGCACTTGATATCATCTAAGATGGCTTAACTTCTTTATTCATGATATAAGTTTTAAAGATGTTTTTGTCATAGGTGGTGAAAAAATTTGACTTCTATTTAGCTCTGGCCACGATGTTCAGGTTAGCTGAAAAGCTGGTATACCTGATAGCAAAACGATCATAACTTGAAAATTGATAGAGATAATTTGCTGAAATTTCCTGGATTGAAAATTACTATAATTGACATCATCCCTGTGAATTTTCAGGCAAATGTATGTAGAAATAAAAAATTGATGTGCAGAAGATAAATCAACTTTGTTTTATTTTACCCATTACCAAATGAAAATGTAGTTTTTAACCGGCTATAACTTTTGATACTGCATGTAAAATTTAAATGTAATTCTATTTTCATTTAGCCTGAAATATTGGCTTTTTAAAAATGTATACTTTGTATGGGTAATAAAGTCTAACAAATAAATTATGACCAATTTACTAAGGTGACCCGGCTTTTCAAGGCTAGCTCACAGAATTAATTGGGCACAGCAGAGCTTTATGGGTCAGCATTAACTGGATCCTATGGGGTTAATCTTCAATCCTCTCTTGGGACAATCGCTGTGATCTATGGTACTTTTCAATCCAAAAAGTTAATCTAAAATTAAGATGTATTTTTTGTAAATATTTTTGATGATTATAAGAAACCAGCCTAAAATACTAAGTCATTCAAAGGGAGAATTTTAAAAAGTAAAAGAGCTTTTAACGGTGTATGTACTTGAAAAAATGTACGAATTTTCTAAAGACGACTTTGCAAACGAACCAAAATACAAATATAATATATAATTTTGTCAAATCTTCACCAATATTTATGAAATTTGTACAAATGATGCTTAACAAAGATAAAAATCTATGGTAAGCTGTTGACTGTGACTAATGAAAAGATCTTTTTGAAACAATATATTTGGTAAAACTGAAAATTACATTGAAAAGACTGGGAAATCCCAGGCCATAAAAAAGTTAAACGTTAATAATTTTGTGAAATCTAGTCCAATATTTCTGAAACTAGTACAAATGATGCATAACAACAATAAAAATCTGTGATAAGCTGATCATTTGACTGTGACTAATGAAAAGTCTTGTCTTCGGATAATAATATTTTTTTAGAAAACTGAATATTATACTGAAAATCAACAATGCAAAATTCCATGACTTAAAATAGTTAAACGTTAATAATTTTTTAAAAAAATTGTCCAATGTTTCTGAAATCTGTACAAATGATGCTTAACAACAATAAAAATCTGGGATAAGCTGATCAGTTGTCTGTCTTCTTTTAAGTGTCAAGTTTATGGGAAATTGATCATCAGAGGAGTGAGAATTAACCAAAACATATTTCAATATTGCAATGTATTATTTACTCTAAAAGAAAACAGCAAATGTCATGATTTGAGGTTATTTGTTTAAGAGGTTGCAAATTACCTATAACTGTCATCTGGAAACAATATATACTCATACAAGACTTCTCCTTACTACCAATGCCAGATGCAGATTACTCCTTACAATGGGATTCTGGAAGGGGTTGTTCTTATCACAATAGTTGACAATGTCCTAAATCTTGCCAAATATCATGTATTGTACACATGGATAAGACATAGTGCTGCTCTTGGTGCTGTCTTTCACTGCCTGCTTTTTCATGGTAAGGGTACTCTGGAACAAGAACAATATAACTGAAAGAACTGAAAATTACATTGAAAAGAATGGAAGTTCAGTGACTTAAAATAGTTAAATGTTAATAATTTTGTCAAATGTAGTCCAATATTTCTGAAATTTGTACAAATGATGCTTAACAACAATTAAAATCTGTGATAAGCTGATCAGTTGACTGTGTCTAATGAATAGTGTTTTTAGGACAATATATTTGGGAAAACTAAAAATTACATAGAAAAGACTAGGAAATCACAGGCTTTAAAATAGTTAAACGCTAATAATTTTGTCAAATCTTGTCCAATATTTCTCAAATTTGTACAAATGATGCTCAACAACATTAAAAATCTGTGATAAGCTGATCAGTTGACTGTATGTACTGAAAAGTGTTTTTAAGGACAATATATTTGGGAAAACTAAAAATTACATTGAAAAGACTGGGAAATCGCAGGACTTAAAATAGTTAAACGTTATTAATTTTGTCAAATCTTGTCCAATATTTTTGAAATTTGTACAAATGATGCTCAACAACATTAAAAACCTGTGATAAGCTGATCAGTTGACTGTATCTACTGAATAGTGTTTTTGTGAAAATATATTTTGGAACACTGAAAATTACATTGAAAAGACTGACAAATCTCAGGCCTTTAAATAGTTAAACATTAATAATTTTGTTAAATCTTGTTCAATATTTCTGAAATTTAAACAAATGATTATTTACAAGAATGAAAATCTGTGATAAGCTAATCAGTTGACTGTGACTAAAGAAAAGCTTTTTTGGGGACATTATATTTGGGAAAACTGAAAATTACATTGAAAAGACTGACAAATCTCAGGCCTTTAAATAGTTAAACATTAATAATTTTGTTAAATCTTGTTCAATATTTCTGAAATTTAAACAAATGATGCTTTACAACAATTAAAATCTGTGATAAGCTGATCAAATAACTGTGTTTAATGAATAGTGTTTTAAGGACAATATATTTAGGAAAACTGAAAATTACATTGAAAAGACTGGAAAATTCAATGATTTAAAATAGTTAAACATTAATAATTTTGTCAAATCTTGTCCAATGTTTATGAAATTTGTACAATTTATAATTTACAACAATTAAAATCTGTAATGAGCTGATCAGTTGACTGTGACAAATGAATAGTGTTTTTAAGGACAATATATTTGGGACAACTGAAAATTGAAATGAAAAAAACTGGCAAATCGCAGGCCTTAAAATAGTTAAACATTAATAATTTTGTCAAATCTTGTCCAATGTTTATGAAATTTGTACAAATGATGATTAACAACAATAAAAACCTGTGATAAGCTGATCAGCTGTCTCTGTGAATTTTTAAGTGTCACGTTTATAGGAAATTCATCATCAGAAGAGTGAGAATTAACCAAAACAAATATTTCAATATTGCAGTGTATTACTTACTCTAAAAGAAAATGGCAAATGTGATGTATTGAAGTTGTTTGTGTAAGAGGTTGCAAATTACCTATAACTGTCATCTGGAAAACAATATATACCCATACAAGACTTCTCCTTACTACCAATGCCAGATGCAGATTACTCCTTACAATGGGTTTCTGGGAGGGGGTGTTGTTATCACATTATTTGACAATGTCCTAAATCTTGCCAAATATCATGTATTGTACACATGGATAAGACATAGTGCTGCTCTTGGTGCTGTCTTTCACTGCCTGCTTTTTCATGGTAAGGGTACTCTGGAAAAAGAAAAAAATATAACTGAGAAAACTGAAAATTACATAGAAAAGAGGGCATATCCAATGATTTAAATTAGTTAAACATTAATAATTTTGTCAAATCTTGGCCAATATTACTAAATTTTGACCAAATGATGCTTAACAAGAATAAAAATCTGTGATAAGCTGTTCAGTTGACTGTGTCTAATGAATAGTGTTTTTTGTGAAAATATATTTTGGAACACTGAAAATTACATTGAAAAGACTGACAAATCTCAGGCCTTTAAATAGTTAAACATTAATAATTTTGTTAAATCTTGTTCAATATTTCTGAAATTTAAACAAATGATTATTAACAAGAATGAAAATCTGTGATAAGCTAATCAGTTGACTGTAACTAAAGAAAAGCTTTTTTGGGGACATTATATTTGGGAAAACTGAAAATTGCATTGAAAAACTGGCAAATCACAGGCCTTAAAATAGTTAAACATTAATAATTTTGTTAAATCTTGTTCATTATTTCTGAAATTTAAACAAATGATGCTTAACAACAATTAAAATCTGTGATAAGCTGATCAAATAACTGTGTTTAATGAATAGGGTTTTAAGGACAATATATTTAGGAAAACTGAAAATTACATTGAAAAGACTGGAAAATTCAATGATTTAAAATAGTTAAACATTAATAATTTTGTCAAATCTTGTCCAATGTTTATGAAATTTGTACAAATGATAATTAACAACAATAAAAACCTGTGATAAGCTGATCAGCTGTCTCTGTTAATTTTTAAGTGTCACGTTTATAGGAAATTCAATATCAGAAGAGTGAGAATTAACCAAATCAAATATTTCAATATTGCAATGTATTACTTACTCTAAAAGAAAATGGCAAATGTGATGTATTGAGGTTGTTTGTGTAAGAGGTTGCAAATAACCTATAACTGTCATCTGGAAAACAATATATACCCATACAAGACTTCTCCTTACTACCAATGCCAGATGCAGATTACTCCTTACAAAGGGTTTTTGGGAGGGGGTGTTGTTATCACATTATTTGACAATGTAATAAATCTTGCCAAATATCATGTATTGTACACATGGATAAGACATAGTGCTGCTCTTAATGCTGTCTTTCACTGCCTGCTTTTTTATGGTAAGGGTACTCTGGAAAAAGAAAAAAATATAACTGAGAAAACTGAAAATTACATAGAAAAGACGGGCAAATCCAATGATTTAAATGAGTTAAACATTAATAATTTTGTCAAATCTTGGCCAATATTACTAAAATTTGACCAAATGATGCTTAACAAGAATAAAAATCTGTGATAAGCTGATCAGTTGACTGTGTCAAATGAATAGTGTTTTTTGTGACAATATATTTTGGAACACTGAAAATTACATTGAAAAGACTGACAAATCTCAGGCCTTTAAATAGTTAAACATTAATAATTTTGTTAAATCTTGTTCAATATTTCTGAAATTTAAACAAATGATTATTAACAAGAATGAAAATCTGTGATAAGCTAATCAGTTGACTGTAACTAAAGAAAAGCTTTTTTGGGGACATTATATTTGGGAAAACTGAAAATTGCATTGAAAAACTGGCAAATCACAGGCCTTAAAATAGTTAAACATTAATAATTTTGTTAAATCTTGTTCATTATTTCTGAAATTTAAACAAATGATGCTTAACAACAATTAAAATCTGTGATAAGCTGATCAAATAACTGTGTTTAATGAATAGGGTTTTAAGGACAATATATTTAGGAAAACTGAAAATTACATTGAAAAGACTGGAAAATTCAATGATTTAAAATAGTTAAACATTAATAATTTTGTCAAATCTTGTGCAATGTTTATGAAATTTGTACAAATGATGATTAACAAGAAAAAAAATCTGTGATAAGCTGATCAGCTGTCTCTGTTATTTTTTAAGTGTCACGTTTATAGGAAATTCATCATCAGAAGAGTGAGAATTAACCAAAACAAATATTTCAATATTGCAATGTATTACTTACTCTGTATTACATATGTATTACGACAAATGTGATGATTTGAGGTTGTTTGTGTAAGAGGTTGCAAATTACCTATAACTGTCATCTGGAAAATAATATATACCCATACAAAACTTCTCCTTACTACCAATGCCAGATGCAGATTACTCCTTACAATGGGTTTCTGGGAGGGGTTGTTGTTATCACATTATTTGACAATGTCCTAAATCTTGCCAAATATCATGTATTGTACACATGGATAAGACATAGTGCTGCTCTTGGTGCTATCTTTCACTGCCTGCTTTTTCATGGTAAGGGTACTCTGGAAAAAGAAAAAATATAACTGAGAGAACTGAAAATTACATTGAAAAGACGGGCAAATTCAATGATTTAAAATAGTTAAACATTAATAATTTTGTCAAATCTTGTCCAATGTTTATAAAATTTGTATAAATGATGACTAACAAATATAAAAATCTGTGGTAAGCTGATCAGTTTAATGGGACTAATAAAAAGTGCTTTTTGGGGACAATATATTTGGGGAAACTGAAAATTGCATTGAAAAGACTGGCAAATCGCAGGTCTTAAAATAGTTAAACATTAATAATTTTGTCAAATCTTGTCCAATATTTCTGAAATTTGTACAAATGATGATTAACAAGAATAAAAATCTGTGATAAGCTGATCAGTTGACTGTGACTTATGAAAAGTGTTTTTTGGGGACAATATATTTAGGAAAACTGAAAATTACATTGAAAAGACTGGAAAATTCAATGATTTAAAATAGTTAAACATTAATAATTTTGTCAAATCTTGTCCAATGTTTATGAAATTTGTACAAATGATAATTAACAACAATAAAAACCTGTGATAAGCTGACCAGCTGTCTCTGTTAATTTTTAAGTGTCACGTTTATAGGAAATTCATCATCAGAAGAGTGAGAATTAACCAAATCAAATATTTCAATATTGCAATGTATTACTTACTCTAAAAGAAAATGGCAAATGTGATGTATTGAGGTTGTTTGTGTAAGAGGTTGCAAATAACCTATAACTGTCATCTGGAAAACAATATATACCCATACAAGACTTCTTACTACCAATGCCAGATGCAGATTACTCCTTACAATGGGTTTCTGGGAGGGGGTGTTGTTATCACATTATTTGACAATGTCCCAAAAATTGCCAAATATCATGTATTGTTCAAAAGGATAAGACATAGTGCTGCTCTTGGTGCTGTCTTTCACTGCCTGCTTTTTAATGGTAAGGGTACTCTGGAAAAAGAAAAAAAATACTGAGAGAACTGAAAATTACATTGAAAAGACTGGAAAATTCAATGATTTAAAATAGTTAAACATTAATAATTTTGTCAAATCTTGGCCAATATTACTAAAATTTGTACAAATGATGCTTAACAACAATAAAAATCTGTGATAAGCTGATCAAATAACTGTGTTTAATGAATAGTGTTTTTAAGGACAATATATTTAGGAAAACTAAAAATTACATTGAAAAGACTGGCAAATTCAATGATTTAAAATAGTTAAACTATAATAATTTTATCAAATCTTGTCCATTGTTTATGAAATTTGTGCAAATGATGATTAACAAGAATAACAATATGTGATAAGCTGATCAGTTGACTGTGACTAATGAAAAGAGTTTTTTGGGGACAATATATTTGGGAAAACTGAAAATTGCATTGAAAAGACTGGGAAATCGCAGGCCTTAAATTAGTTAAACATTAATAATTTTGTCAAATCTTGTCCAATGTTTATGAAATTTGTACCAATGATGATTAACAAATAAAAAAACCTGTGAAAAGCTGATCAGTTGACTATGTTTAATGAAAATTGTTTTTTGGGACAATATATTTGGGATAACTGAAAATTGCATTGAAAAGACTGGCAAATTGCAGGCCTTAAAATAGTTAAACATTAATAATTTTGTCAAATCCTGTGCAATGTTTATGAAATTTGTACAAATGATGATTAACAAGAATAAAAATCTGTGATAAGCTGATCAGCTGTCTCTGTTATTTTTTAAGTGTCACGTTTATAGGAAATTCATCATCAGAATAGTGAGAATTAACCAAAACAAATATTTCAATATTGTAATGTATTACTTACTCTGTATTATGTATGTATTACGACAAATGTGATGATTTGAGGTTGTTTGTGTAAGAGCTTGCAAATTACCTATAACTGTCATCTGGAAAATAATATATACCCATACAAGACTTCTCCTTACTACCAATGCCAATCCTTACAACGAGTTTCTGGAAGGGGTTGTTGTTATCACGGTAATAATAATATAATAATAATAAGATTCTTATATGGCGCCTTACATTCTATCTCAAGGCGCCTTACAATAATGGCTAATATACTAAAATCATTAAAATGACTACAATATTTTAATCATAAACTCTCATTGGAAACCATTTAAAATTTACACTACTAAAAATCAATCCTATTAAAAAAAAAAAAAAAAAAAAAAAAAAAAAAAAAACATATATATATTAAAACAAAATCTAAGAGATATAGACAGAATTAAAAAAGTGGGTCTTTAAAAGAGATTTAAAATTGTCAAAGTCTTCTGTTTTCCTAATAAAATTTGGTAGACCATTCCACACTCTTGGGGCGTAGATTATAAAAGCACGATCTCCATAACTTTTTAGGCACCCCTTCTCTAAAACAGAATGTTCTAAAATAAAATCATTCTCAGTATTAAAACGTGTGGACCGCCGTGGTAAGTTAAAACAGATAAGATCAGATAAATATAATGGTCCTTGTGAATGGATCGCCTTAAAAATAATACAGAGTACTTTAAAATCAATCCTCTGCTTCACAGGCAGCCAGTGTAATTCTTTCAGAATGGGAGTGATATGGTGTGTACTATTGTACTTAATTTGACAAACCAGTCTTGCAGCTGAGTTTTGAATAACTTGTAACTTTTTAATCTGATAGTCACAAATACCAAAGAGGAGACTATTGCAGTAATCTAATCTTGATGATATAAATGCATGTACTAATTTTTCAGTGGTTTTGTTATCTAACACTTTCCTTATTTTTCCAATGCGCCATAGTGCATAAGATGCTGATTTACACACTTCAGATACACGCTTGCCCATAGTGCCATTTTCATCGAGGGTAACTCCCAGATCTTTTACAGAACTAGATGGTTTTATAAGAACATCTCCTATGCAAATGTTGGCATTTGCTACATTTTTTCTATTTGCCTTGAACCTTGATGTAAACCATATCAACTCAGTCTTACTATCATTTAAAGCCAACATGTTCACTTTCATCCATTCTCGAATCTCTGCAAGACAAGTCTCCATAGAAGTGATTGTTGCAGACTGGCTGCTCTTGCATGTAATATATACTTGTGTGTCATCTGCAAAAATAACAGTGTTCAGACCATGCTTTAGTATGATATCTTCTACAGGTAACATGTATAATGAGAATAGGATCGGACCTAAAACAGACCCTTGTGGGACACCGTACTCCAAGTTAACTGGCTGAGATAAAACCGACTCTATTGAAACCCTTTGTGTTCTGTTTTTCAGGTAAGAGGTAAACCAACTAAGTGCAAGTCCATTCACTCTAAAACGATGATTTGACAATGTCCTAAATCTTGCCAAATATCATGTATTGTACACATGGATTAGACATAGTGCTGCCCTTGGTGCTGTCTTTCACTGCCTGAAATTTGTACAAAAAATGCTTAACAACCATAAAAATCTGTGATAAGCTGATTAGTTGACCAAGTCTAATGAAAAGTGTTTTTAAGGACTATATTTTTGGGAACAATGAAAATTACATTGAATAGACATGCAAATTGAATCATTCAAAATAGTTAAATGTTAATAATTTTGTCAAATCTGGTCCAGTATTTCTGAAATTTGTACAAATAATGCTTAAAAAATCTGTGATAAGCTGATCAGCTGTCTCTGTTATCCTTTAAATGTCAAGTTTATACTATAGGAAATTCATCATAAGAAGAGTGACATTTAGCCAAAACAAATATATTAATATTGCAATGTATTTCTTACTCTGAAAGAAAACAGCAAACATAATGATTTGAGGTTGAGTCTTCTTCTTATTAACAGTGCCAGATGCAGATAACTCCTTACAATGGGTTTCTGGGTTAAATGGAAATGGAGAAAAAAGTCCTAAAACAGCATGGATGGACAACATTAAAGATTGAACCAATCAAAAATATACATAAAGCATACCAATGACACAAGATTGAGAAGCATGGTGATTTATGACAGCAAACTTGCTGAGAGTAGTATTGATATTGATTATTGTATTACAATTAATAAATTAACCTATTTTGTATATCATTTGTATATCATCCGGTACTGTAAAAGATGAAAAACTTGCTGAAAGGCTGTAACTAAACGGCATTACAGATACAAAATTTTACTGAAATATGTAAAGATCCAGAAAACAATGTGATCTGTGTAGGAACATTCAAAATGAAAATGAAATCTTACATAACCATATTGGAAATTATTCTGGAGTCATTGTGTTCCACTGTGGCAGTATAGTCCTGTGTCTCCTAGTGCAGTGTAGTAGTCTGGGGTCATTGTGCTCCATTGTGGCAGTATAGTCCTGTGCCTCCTAGTACAGTGTAGTAGTCTGGAGTCATTTGTGTTCCATCGTGGAAATATAGTTCTGTGCCTCCTAGTACAGTGTAGTAGTTATAATAAAGTGACTAGAGTAGCTGGTGGTTTGAGAGACCATGTGTTCTTTATTCCGTTTATACTAACTCAAGTGTAAAACAGATGACGTAAGATCTACATATAAGATGTAACACACACATAAAGTCAAACTACTACATTACATCCTTCCCCCCCTTGAATTACTTTTACCTGGGGTTGAAAAGTAAATTGAAAATAATAATCATATATGTGCAGTGTCTGACAGTCTCTCACAAAATTCTCTTTGTGATTTACATGTAAAAGTCTTTGAAAATGTGAAACATAAACAGTCACTGATCCATTGGTTACCAATTCTTGAATAAAATCACTTAAATTGTAGCACTGTGTTATTGTCTTTCTCTCTCTCTGATTTTTTTAAATACAAACTTGAAACTTTAAATGTTGTCCTAACAAAATCAATGTCTCTAAAAACAAATGATTTAAGTCCTTTACTGTATTTTGAGATCTTAGTGTTCACTGTCACAGTTTGAATTACTTTGAGAAAGAAATAAAAATTAAGTCCTACAAGACAGGAGAGGTTGCCAGTACATCACTCTCTAAACCAAGTCTTTACCACTTGGTAGCTAACTAAACACTTCTATAACACAAAATCCTTGAATCTTTCAGGGATTTCCCTTGCTCTTTGAGATCTTCTTAAATCTGGTGATTTTGGCTGTTCTTTTGTTGAGAACTGTGCATTTTGTTCACTGGCTGAAATATCTGATTTCACGTTCTCTACTCAGGCAGTATAGTCCTGTGTCTCCTAGTATAATATATTAGTCTGAAGTCATTGTGTTCCATTGTGGCAGTATAGTCTTGTGCCTCCTAGTGCAGTGTAGTAGTCTGGAGTCATTGTGTTCCATTGTGGCAGTATAGTCTTGTGCCTCCTAGTACAATATAGTAGTCTGGAGTCATTGTGTTCCATTGTGGCAGTATAGTCCTGTGTCTCCAAGTACAGTGTAGTAGTCTGGAGTCACTGTGTTCCATTGTGGCAGTATAGTCCTGTGTCTCCAAGTACAGTGTAGTAGTCTGGAGTCATTGTGTTCCATTGTGGCAGTATAGTCCTGTGTCTCCAAGTACAGTGTAGTAGTCTGGAGTCATTGTGTTCCATTGTGGCAGTATAGTCCTGTGTCTCCAAGTACAGTGTAGTGGTCTGGAGTCACTGTGTTCCATTGTGACAGTATAGTCCTTTGCCTGCTAGTACAGTGTAGTACAGTGTAGTCTTGAGTCAGATGATGGACTGGAAAAGACAAAAAATGACAGTGATCTGAGCCTTTTCCTTAAGATCCAGAATTTTAGAGTAATTTAGTAAGTTTTCTACATGTGTACATCATATTTACTGTGAAGAAATAAATATAAAAACTTACAAAATAACGCGTTGTTGTAAGTCAAGGCTGAGGGGAAAAAAGGTCTACTTATAAATCAGATACAGCGTCAGTTCTCCAGTTAATTATCTTACCTTCATAAGCCAATGCAAAACTACAGATGAAAAGGGAATGGCAAAACTTGAAGTAAATGACGGTGTGCAATCTTGTCAGTTCTCCAAAAGCACGTCAACATTCTGTAGCGCATTGTAAAATCTTCACAAGCACATTGCATCGTGATGTGAACAGTGAACAACTGACACAGTCAATACCACATGTGTCCTTCACTTCAGATGTCTCATCCTGAACTCACGGTTTAAGTTTGCCGAAAGAATCTATAACAGAACCAACTTAGAAAAGTGTCCTGGTGGAAGATGACACTTAGTGTACAGAACATTTGATGAAAATTCGGCTTTTCGGTATCACCCTTTGCCTGATACGCCATATTTATAAACATTGTTTAGTATAGATGGCGCTGTGCAAGAGGTGAGACTTTGGATTTGTAATGGACTGCGGCCAGTATCAGCAACAGGTTCACCGCCTGCTTAGAAACTCCTGGAAGGAGGAGAGGGTTCTGGCACTGCAACAGAAATTACCAGGGTCCAGGCATTGTGTTATATATTGTGTATTTAGCAAAAATAGACTCAAAGTCATGAGCTTCAACGAAGCGTCAATCTGATTGGTTGAAAGTTCTGGAAACAATACAGGAGCCGTCCAATGAAATTTCTTTATACAATAATTTTTTATTGTTTTGTAAACATTTGGCAAATAGACAATGTCTACACAGTCGCTGGTAAGTTTAATTTTTTATTCCAAACTGAAACCCTGTATCAAGTATAAAGTAAGCCCCCATAGCCCACATAGTAAGCCCACACATCCTTTAAAATTTCTTGTCACACAACATTTTGATGATCATTCTTGTAATGGTGCAAATGTTTTTTTTTTTTTTACAAAAACTATCAAATGAAGATACAGAAATCTATGATTTGTACCTTGTTTAACTAAGATTTCATTTATTAATATATTTTAATAACAGCTAACATAATATATTTTAATGACAGCTGATATGGAGATTGAAATAAACAAAAAAGAACCGTGTGTTTGTAAGTTGTGTGTATGTGTGTGTGTGTGTGTGTGTGACTGTATGTGTTTTGATAAATGGGCTGGCATTTTATTACAGTGGGTCTAAAATAACTAATTAATTTCTTCATAATATGAAAGTAAGATACCCATTCTTTATTTACATTAATTAAGTGGTCAATTTGAATGTTTGTAGTGAAAATATCAAAAAGATATATTGATAGGTTTTCTTTCTATTTTACTTTTTATTTTGAACAGCCAAGGCCAATGTCAATATAATTCTGACAGAAAATCTGTTGAAAGCAAAAGTGGTGGGCAGGGGAACTGCTCTTGGAGGCTGGGACACCCAGCGTGGCATTAACATGTCAAGGACGACCAGCATGGGTGTCCCGTCTCTAAGGGCAGAGTTTCTTCTGCCCAAGGGCTCAAAAATAGAATGGAAATTCATTAAGCCACAAAATGTAAGTATTATATCTTTTTACAAAAGTAATAATCTAAGGTAAAATTATATTCTTTGAAATTGAAAAGTCTGGCATGTTTAAGTATTTATTTATTCATTTTTCTGGAGTATTTGATTTATTAGTAATTGTATATATTTATAAAATTATATTATCATTTTATACATTAGCATATTATCAAGTTATTTATTTATTTATTTATTCATCATTCATTCAGCCTTACCACCCTGGGTCTGGCTGGACATGGGAGCCTGAACCCTTTAGGAACAGGTGCCTCCAGGTGACCGACCACCAAGGACAGCATGGAAGTGACCTGTACTTGGGGAGAACTAGACATGGAAATAAAAGGTGCTTGATCTTATTATTCTATTTGATATAACCAAATAACCAATGGAAATTTAACTTGAATTAACCTTTCAATTCTGTCATGTATAACATATGGAAATAAAACGTTATTTGATCTCACAATCCTATAAATTATAACCTATGGAAAGCAATAATGAAATGGTCCTTTCATTCTTCCAAATACATTTTAATTTATATCATAATTTATATCATAATTTGTGAATGACAAATAAATGGGAATAAAAGGTGAATTAAACTTTTAATTTTGTCATGTATTATGTATGGAAAAAAGATTACTTGATCTCATAATCCTATGAAATATAACCAATGGAAAGAAAAGATGAAATGGTCCTTTAATTCTGTCAAATACATTTTAGACTATATTTTAATCTATATTATAATTTGTGAATGACAAATAAATGTGACATCTTATTCCAGAGTGGAACTACATGTAGGAGCCTGAAGTCCACACCAGTGGTTAGTGAATTGCATTATATAATTGTATTGCTCTATTCAAGACAATAATTCAGCAGGTTTAGCAATCAACTTGGTGCATTTTTAAATCTACTAGCAGGGAATCATGTAATAAAATTATTTATGACAACAACACCTTCACTCTCAGGGTGCAAGTCTGGACCTTCAGGGCCTGTTCACAATGAATTGGAAGACCTAGCTAATATGCACTAACTCTATGGAAACTCTCGCTGAATGCAATCAAATCAGCACATTCTTTTCTTTCAGGTGATACCAAAGAAGAGAACAATGTAGCAATTGTTAAGACCCTAAGTATTGAGGAGCTAGGTAATGCTGGAATGATAATCTCAGTAAAATAATTATGAATTTTGATATATTTATGAAACATACGGTAATGTGCCATGAATTTCGAACAGTAGAAAATAATTAAATTTGGGAAAAGATCGTTCTGGCCGAAATTCATGAAATGGAGGTGCTCAGAACTTCTGAAAGTTCGAATTTCATGGAATTCTGTCAATTTTGACCGGAAGTTGTCTGTTCGTCGCTAGGCCTTCTGTTATCTTCTCCCGACGATCTATTTAGAGTTACCATTATGTATGATGTGTGAGTGTCGGTAATTGCGACCAAAGGTATACACGTACTTTCACCCGATCACTGTGTATGGCCCATAGATAGAGCGGTACTGTTGTCTAGGGCCGCAAAACAGCATCGTTATCAGTAGTGTCGTTTTTCAAAAGCGATTCTGGCAGCCAGAAACTAGTGTCGTTTTTCAAAAACGATCCTGGCGCTCAGAACGGGAGTGGACGGAGGGAGAGACGGCCGACGATTAGCGTCTGCCACGGCCAGATAACCTTTACTATGGAAGCTGAGTGTTACCGGTGCTCCTTTCCGTGCACCGAAACCGAGACGACAGCCGATCAGTGTCTATGGCGCACGTGCAGGTAGCCTTCATCTGCGATTTATAAGTGTCTTCCGCGACCAGGTTCGTTGCCTTTACCGTTAAAGTCGGGCGGAGCTTTACGCGCGAATGCGTCCTCATCTCGCCGTTCGCGGGTCGGTGTCTCCGACGCATACGTAGCCTTCCCTGCAGAAGCCGGCCTCGGCACTACGGCCTCTCCTCCGTGCGGGGAGGCCACTACGACCGCAGATCGGTATGTGCGGCGCACAGGTAGCCTTCGCCACGGCAGCCGAACTGTGTATTACGGTCTCTCTCCGTCGTGCGCTGCGACCAAGATGACCGCTGATTGTTGTCTTCGATCAAATATACTAGGTTTGGGGGTGGGGGGTGGGGGGGGGGGTGCAGGGCCGTTTTTTTTTTCTTTCGCTCAGGCAACCCAATCTTAACCAGCAGCAGCAACTGATTTCCTGGCGCATAGTTGCGTCAATGTACGCATTTGAAAAGCGTGTAGGTTTTGTCATTGAAACCATTTTCAAACAAACGCGAGAGATAGGTAATCTAGAGTAAACCGAAAAGGCAGTTTTTATATTCGTTCAAGGGACTGGAAGATCGTCAATGGGAGATAGTGAGCGATCTGAGCGCGACAATAAGCCAATTTCCACACTAGTTCAAGGGACTTCGTTACTATATTCGTCAGCAAGAGATCGTCAGCGATCCGAGCAAGCATAGAAGCTTGGACTTTTTGTCCATGCTAGAAGGCAATTTTCATGTAGTCAGCAGGATATGGTTTGCTGGTTTGCGACAGGGGCGTAACCAGGCATACGCACGGATGCACTGTGCGTATATAATTTTTTGGCCAACCATGATATTATTCTCTATAAATCTAGTGTACTTTTCAAGGAATATTATCGAAAATCCCCTTCGATTATAAGTTAACGTCACCTGAATGTACAAATTCTCTGTATAATTTATATATGCACCATTGTTCTGACACCCTTCTCGTTTGCTTTCACAGAACTGAGGTAAACAATACTCCTTATCAACTGAAGTCCGATCTTAATCATCCATCTAGCTGGAACTTGCTTTACCTCTTAATTAGAGGGTAAAGCGCCCTTCAGCTCACAGGTAGCTTTTGTCTTGAGTGTATCGAACGCGATATTTATCTCAGATAAAAATCTACCTGTGTGTTATTTTCAAAGAGCTGCTCCAGCAGACCTGGGGGCACTAGATAAATCTGATCATAGGGCTAAACAAGGAGCCAGAGAAACAAAGGAAGATTGATTTTTCCTGCAAAGTTTCAAAGAATTTTGACACGCCGCTGACATCACCGGACGGCCTATATTTTCAAAGACGGCTAGACGGCTTGCGACTTTTTTTTAATGACGTCTTGGCTTGTCGGGACAGCCTTGGACGTTGTAAGAAATTTTCTTAGAGTAATTTGACGTTACTAGCTTTTATGATGCGTCACAGATGAATGGTACTACTTTGTAGTGTACGCTGATATTCAGTCACGACGAAACTACTTCCTAAAGCTTACAAAACACAATAAAATGTTTCTATGAACTTTAAGATACACATTCCACGCCGTATGCAGCAGTGACAAGAGTGACCTTCATGCAGTACAAAACACTAAGCAAACTACAGGCCAATTTGTGAAAAGGGACACCTTCCGGACCTTCATACGCACGGCAACTGACAAAGCTGATTGACAAAAAGGAAAATTTCAAATTTTCAGCGAGGGATCGTTCGCAATCCGAGAGAGACCAGGAGGCAATTTTCATATTTGTTAAAGAGACTTCGTAAGCTAAAGGGTGAGACGAGAACGCAATTTTCGTATCGTCAGCGTCGCAATCCGAGTGA
This sequence comes from Lingula anatina, assembly GCF_051362555.1. Taxonomy (NCBI): domain Eukaryota; kingdom Metazoa; phylum Brachiopoda; class Lingulata; order Lingulida; family Lingulidae; genus Lingula; species Lingula anatina. Next base: position 19,927,763 of record NC_141771.1, on the reverse strand, counting down.
AACGAGAAAGCTCATACTCGTTCAGTGGCTTTCGTTTGCGGAAGATCGTCAGCCGGAGAGCGTTCTCGATTGTTTTTAACCCTCCATCCCTCCCCATTGGAATTTATAATTTTTAAAAATATTTTTCATTTCATTTGTACATTTCAAGTGACTTCATTAGCGGAAGATCGTCAGCGGGAGATCGTGAACGATCTGAGCGAGACAAGAAAGCAATAATGGTAATTTTTTTTGCACCTCTTAATATTGCTCTTTTGTTCTGTTACTGAAGTATCTACTGTTAACAATGCTATTGTGCGCCTCAGCAAAACTACCGATCGCTATCTCACACCGAATACTGCAGTAAAGAAACAACAGCCCGACAGTACAACTCTTAATAGATTCTCCTGTTATCTGAATGAATGGATATGACGATGTTGTTTAGCGTCCTAAACTAACTGTACCGATCGTTATCTTGCACCTTGGGCCGCACACGTAGTACTCAGGTAAAGGTACGCTAGGGCAATATTGCCGACTGTTAGATCTTTATAAGCGCGAGAATAGCCCGGTGACCGATTTTAAGGTGTATGAAATTCACGAAATCAAGATCGCGCAAAATTGCTTACTGGCCGAAATTCATGGTCCAGAAAAAACTCCAGACGGCCGATTTTAAGATCGTTCGAAATTCAAGAGCCGTTCGAAATTCATGGCACTTTACCGTACATGCACCCACACATACACTAACAAACCCACATACACACACCTTCATTACACACTGCAAGCATGTTACTCAAGCAAAACCTGGTCTTTAGCATACTAAAGAAGATTATTTATTTAATTTTAAGTAATTAAATCTTTGAATGTGTCTTTAACAAATTGCAATACTCAGTCCTATTTGAACATGCACAGATATAGAATGTTAAGTTTTGATTGATAATTTTTTTTCTTAAGCCCATATCAAAGATACAAAGAGCGCATTCTCAACGAATTAAGCCAGGCTTTACAAAGCCGGTGACCTAAAAATGGCGGACGTACATGAAAGAAAAAACGCCTAATCTTTTAATAGTCTCTCCGCCTCTCACGCGCCTCCCCACACGTCGTCCCTGTGGGGTACAGTAATTAAATCTCGGCTCTGAAAATTAATATTTCCGTGAATATCTCTGGTGATATTATCTCCGTAGATAGTCAATTCATTGCTGCTCTACGGGCCAAATTATTCCTTTTTCGTCTCTGTTTTCAAAGATAATAGAACAGAATAGCTTTTTTCCTTCGATCGCCTTCAGCCGCCATGCTTTCTTCACCACGAGTTTAACTGATGAGCACGCGCACTTAATATTTCTCAGGTAGCTTCCGCAAGGCGAACGGAGACGCGATTTAATTACTGTACCCTGCAGGGACGACGTGTGGGGAGGCGGAGAGACTATTAAAAGATTAGGCGGTTTTTCTTTCATGTACGTCCGCCATTTTTAGGTCACCGGCTTTGTAAAGCCTGGCTTAATTCGTTGAGAATGCGCTCAAAGAGTGTGTCGTATGCTGAGGACATCAAAGAAAAAGGTAGTACAGTAAGGGCAATTTAAGATGAATTCATTTAACGCACTTGAATCTGACAAACACTTAATTCTAAATCTTTGAATTTGTCTTTGACTATGTAAAATAATGTATTGAATCCTTGCTGTGCACAGGTGTGGAATGTTAACTTTGTGTTCCATTTTTTTCTTCAGTTGATATTAAAGACACAACAACTGTGACGGAGGCCGTGAAGGAGAGAGGTAAGACAGCAGGGTCAATAGAATAAGTAGCTATTTATTACACTGATGATATGTGATTGTACATGTACACACATATGCACAAACACACACACACACACACAGGTACTGTACTTGTACAAATGTTGCACAAGCAAAGTCTGGCCTTTGACAGACTTTACAAGATACTTCATCTACTTAAAAATTAATGCTTTTGCTGTGTAAAGATTGAACATACATAATATTGTCTTTAAAATTCAATCAATTCTGTTCTTTCAGATGATAACAAAGTCAAGAACAATGTAACAGTTGTTAAGGCCCTAAGTATTGAGGAGATAGGTAAGACAGAAATCTCAGTAAAATAGTTTTGACTTCTAATATACTTATGACACATGCATGCACACACACACACACACACACACACACACACATTTATACACACCACAATCATCTCGCTTAAACAAAGTCTGATCTTTAGCATAATTTTTAAAGTCAATTAAATTTTTGAATGTTCTCAACAAATTGTAATGCCGAATCCTATTTGAACATGCACAATATAGAATGTTAAAATTTTATTTGATGTCATTTTTTTTTCAGCTGATATAAAAGACACAAAGAGTGTGTCAGATGCTGAGGGCATCAAAGAAAAAGGTAAGACAGTAAGGGCAATTTAACAGGAATTCATTTAAGACACTTAAAAAATGTTAACACACACAGATGGACTTTAGGGTGGAGACTCTTACGCACAAACACTGAGTAAAAATTCATTGTTCAGTTATCTTAATCTTTTCTTTGACTATGTTAAATAATGCATTGTATCCTTGTTGTGCACATGTATGGGACGTTTAATTTGTTTTCCTGTCTTTCTTCAGTTAATATCAAAGACACAACAACTTCGACAGAGGATGTGAAGGAGTGAGGTAAGATATCAAGCATGCACACACACACTTACAGCTGCACATTGATGAGTAAACACAGTATGGCCTTTATTCAAGTTTTACTTGTCCAATTTGTTTATTCTTAATAATTATGAGATTATTAATTGTAAATTTTTTCAGTACAGTTGCAAGCGTAAAATAATATGGTGCAATGACTGCTTATTGAAGGTTATATATTATTGCATATTAGTAAGTGTGGCCTTATGTCCCACATAGGATGAAGAGGAATGATGATATTAGTAAGTAATATTGTGTCATATATTTCAGCTTCCAAGAACAGTCAACCATCTCGGTGGAGAAGGTTCCTAAATCTTATCATGTCTTGCTTCAGACGAAGATCAAAAACATAAATGGTTATTATTATTATTATTATTATTATTGTTTTTTGCATTGTTGTTAAATAAATGTAATCACTCTGGATACTTTAGAAATGAGGAAAACTTGACAGCATTTCAAAAAAGAACAGATTCATTATACAGTCACAAGGAAGTTCTTTTGTTTGTTTCCTTGTTTTGATGGCATCATAAGTAAGTGAACTTTCAGTTTTTAAGAGGCACATTATGTCAAACAGCTGATAAAACCTGTACAGTAATTATATGACAGCAGCCGCGAGCTGCTGGTTATAGAGTTACTGTCAACATCTTTTTACAGCTAATACATTATGTTTTAATATTTTCATCTTCTTATTTTTCAGGGTCATCATTGCTGAACTACTATTGCCTCTGAAGCAGCCAGTTAAAAACTTCAAATGACATTCTCTTAATTTTACAATAAAGTATAAATTTTGTGTAATCAAATTTGTTTTGTTTTTCTTTCTTTTCTTAATTGAGACAATGATTCAACGACTTAAACCTCACAAAAACAATTTATTTTAAAAAATCATTCAATTGCTTGTGAGCAAACTGAAAAGAATTTTAATCACTTGGTTGTCTCAGTTAATGGGTCAAAGTTTAAACAGACAATACAGCCCCACACATTTTGATATTTAATTTTGAAAAAAAGCTGTAAACCAAAATAAGTTTTACTTACTACACCAGTCTCTTGCGATGACTCATAAATCATCCAATGGGACTACTATAAAGTTGTGGGGAAAAATTAAATAATCTTATTGCCAAATATTAATATTGCTTGATATAACATATGAATCTTTCAATGGAACTATCATAAAAGTTGTGGAATAAAGAATGAAAAAACATAATACTAAATATCAGTGTTGTCTGATATAAAACTGACTTGACAACAGAAAATTATGAAACTTGAAGTGCTACACTCTAAATTATTTCTTTGATCCAAATTACTGCTGAGTTGAAAGTCACTTTGAGAATAAAAACATGTCTTAGTTCTACTGGTCAAGATTTGCATTTGATGAAGTGCACCAGATTTGTCCTTGCTGTCATGCTGATAGGAAGGTGGTCTCCTATAGGCTTCTCTTCTGTTAATTAATCTGGAAAAATGTCACAATATGTCTTCAGACGATATCCATCACTTAAATTGATCAAAATGTCTTTAAATAAAGATATTGTTACACTGTAAAAGAATATATTAAATACCCAACTGCAGGAATCATTTTAGTAAGAAAAAATGACACTTTTTCGTATTGTCCACTATGCAGATAATGCAACTGCTAATGAATTGCTAATGATTAAATAAATTAATTTATACCACAAGAAACAGTTTTACCTTAGCTGTCAGCTGTGGTACCATATGGTCTGGAGTTTGTTTGTTACCCTGATCTCCATGACAACAGGTCCAGATGATCGTCTGCAAACACATCAGAGCCTCAGCAACCATCCACAATTCCTGGTCCTTGGTCACTACTTCCACAAGAAATGTACCAAAATTCTGAAGGAAAAAAAAACTCAACATCAAAACTGTCAAATATACAGACACCAAACAGCAAACAAAATTTCAACAAGATTAGCAAAAAGAGTTTTAAAAGTTCTAAAAGCAATAAAAGTGTTCACCTTAACTTGGACATAAAAAGGAATCTTATTATGTCCAAGACCTTAACAACAGGCTAAAGAAGTAAATGTTTTTTACTCTTCACAAGCTCTGTTGGTTTTCTGATCATCGTACACACTTTCATGTTAGAAAGCTTTCAATATTTTAAGTTGTTATCAACTAGAAAAAACAGTTCATTTACCACTGATACTATTCCCTGTGATTAAAACATGAACGTAACCATATACAGGGTACGATATACATGTACCTATCTGGGGTACCTTGTAGGTGTGTTTCCATCTCTGTCTTAATGGTGTGGTGGCTCACTGATATTACAGCTGCTATCAACAAAAAGTGTTTTCCTGGCCTATTGGCACACTACCCTGAGAGACAAAAATTAACACTAGGGATAAATTATGTTTGAAACAGAAAAGCTGGCAAAAATGCAGTCACCAAACAGTAAAAATATTGCACACATCAAAAAAATTCAATCTTTCTCCTCTTTGAAAGTAACATGCCTTGGTGGAGTAAATTTTTTAATAGGTTTTTTTTAAATAAACTATAACTGATCTAAATTTTTTAATAATTTTTTAACCTGAACAGGCCCAGTAGCCAGGGGGTGTGTGGGGTCTCTTTTTTCTGGGAAAATGTTCCCTCTGAGTAAATTTCTTTTCTAAGTACACGATGATTGCATGGCAAAAGGTCAATTTTTCAGAAAAAGAGCTCACTTTTGAAAGGGTTTCATAAATTGAATTAATTGAAGTACTTGTCACATCATCTACAGAACCAGCCTGGCATGTGTGACAAATACAAACTAACTGATAAAATCACTTCTTGTCTTAGCTAGCTAGATGTGAGCTTGATGGTGTCATGGTACGTGTTTAACAATGCTTAGTGAAGTAATAACAGATAATTATATGCAGTGGGTTGTGCAGATAACATCTTTAAATTATGGCACCTGAAGTATTGGAGAGAAATGACTTTAACCAATCAGATATGTCCACTGTAACCAGCAGTTAACATTGTCCAATAGAATGACTGGATTCAAGATTTTAAACAGGGGGTTCCTAATACAACTTTATGCATTGCTCAGTACAAAAACTAGGTGCATTGGTAATGTTGACAACAAGTTCATACAGAATCCAAATGGATATTCTTATGGTGCTCTGAGAGTTGAATTGTGAACACAATTACAGTATTAGAAAGGACATATCAAGCTTTGATAAGTCTTAGCACCTTATCCAAGTGACTGGCTCACAGTGAAATGTAAGACAGTAGTGTACGTAACAATGGCAGGAAAAGGAATGACAAACCAAAAATAGGAAATCATGTGAAAAGTAGCCTTGGAATCAGGACTCAAAGTAACTTGTGACAAGAATCTTTTGGCAATTAATCATCTCATAAAATTTAAGAAAATAATTATACTGGAGAGAAACCTTACAAGTGTAGAGTCTGTGACAAGACTTTTAATACCACCAATTAAGTTCTTACAACATTCAGTAAAAATGTGCAAAGGAGAGAGACCTTACAAGTGTAGATTCTGTGACAAAACTTTTACTCAAAAAGGCCATTGCACAGTGCATGAAAGAATTCATACCGGAGACAAACCATACAAGTGTAGATTCTGTGACAAAACTTATGTAGACAAAACTTTTTGCATACGTCATGAAAGAATTCACACAGGAGAGAGACCTTACAAGTGTAGATTCTGTGACAAAACTTTTACTCAAAAAGGCAATTGCACTTTGCATGAAAGAATTCATACTGGAGAGAAACCTTACAAGTGCAGATTCTGTGATAAAACTTTTAGAGTCAAAAGTAATTGCAGTGGGCATGAAAGGATTCACACAGGAGAGAAATCTTACAAGTGTAGATTCTGTGAGGTAACTTTTACACATAAAAATTCTTGCGTATATCATGAAAAAATTCACACAGGAGATAGACCTTACAATTGTAGATTCTGTGACAAAACTTATAAAGACAAAACTTCTTGCATATACCATGAAAGAATTCACACAGGAGAGAGGCCTTACAAGTGTAGATTATGTGACAAAACTTTCACGCAAAGAGGCCATTGCACAGAGCATGAGATAATTCACACAGGAGAGAGACCTTACAAGTGTAGATTCTGTGATAAACTTTTTAATGACAAAAAAGCTATCATCTATCATGAAAGAATTCACACAGGAGAGAAACCTTACAAGTGCAGATTCTGTGACAAAACTTATAGAGACAAAAAGACTTGCAGAGAGCATGAAAGAATTCACACAAGAGAGAAACCTTACAAGTGTAGATTCTGTGAGGAAACTTTTACAAGAAAAAATTCTTGCAAACGTCATGAAAAAAATCACATCATGATCACGGATGAAATAAGTCACATGGAAGATAAACAGACAAATAATAATGCCATAACCCATCATATATATGAGGAAGAAAGAACAGAATACAATCATAAAGATGATGACACTTTTACCACAGAGAATATTGCCATAATTACTGACAATGATGTCTATGAAATACTTACTGGCATAAAAAGGACCACACCAGGTGTCATCACAACAATTATAAAAAATCCTTTCCACAGCTCTCAATGATATGTTCAGATGACAGAAACAGAAAAGACACTATCACCTTTTAACTTTGCTATTTTTGCACATCTTAAAAACAATCAAATGTAACTGCTTCAATTTTTATCAATAATTATCATTTTTATACTGTGTAAGTTCCAACCATTATCTTCCATGATCAGACACATCATCTATGATAGATCATCTATAATAAAAGAACTGTACTTAGTCAAATACATGATATTACACTAGAAAATCCCTCTCTCCTACCTTTATTGTTGAAAACAGAAAGAGAAATAGACAAGTGTTTCATTTTGATGTAATTTATGTGTTTACTAGATGAAAACAATTTAGATTATTTTATTTTTTTATATATCCAATGACTTAGCAACAGAATAAACAATAAAAAAAGAAACATCGTTTTGTTCACTTAAGAAAATATCAATGGATATTTGATTAAACCACGACACATATTATAGGCTTTAAAGAAACATTCAATACCAGCTAGGGAAGTGAGATGTTGAAAAAGCTTAAAATCTCAAAAAAAAAAAAAAAAAAAAGAAAGAAAGAAAAACACCTGTAAATGTAATACTATATTTATGCTTTGTCTAAAAGAATTCAATGTTTTATTGCTGTTCTCTGTCAGCACAATTTCAATATTTTAAGTTATCAACTGAACACAACAGTCGGGGTCATGTCGATACTCCCCCCGCACCGTTACTCCCCTGCACTGATACTCCCCCGCACCGATAATCCCCCTTAGTAATTTTTTGTGTTATGTGCATCGATACAACCTCGCACCGGTACATCCCTACACCGATACTCCCCCTCAGTATATCTGTAATTGTGGGGGAGTATCGGTGCGGGGATGTACCGGTGCGGGGGAGTATCGGTGCGGGGACGTATTGACATGTAACTCAACAGTCCACCTAACATTGGCAACATTCTGTATCAGTTAACCATAAGGAATACTGAGCTGTAGTCAACAAATGAATTTCTAGCATAATAATAATAATAATAATAATAATAATAAATCCACATACCATTTTATCTTAACACATCAAAATGTTAAAACATGGAAAATTTGGTTAAAAAAAGAGGCTAACCCATTCCTGTCTTCTTACTGATTTTTATCTGCTATTTGCACACAAATCTCAAACACTTGCTTTTCTAGCTACAGAAATCTGTTGACGGAAATTTTATGGCTGATCACGGGTAATTATTGATACCATATATAAACTTAGTATTAATACAATATCTATGAAAACTGCAAATATAACCCATTGACAGTGGCCCCCGTATTGTGGTCAACTGATGACCCCAACACTAATGGTCAGTTTACCTGAGTGTCCTTAGTGCTGTCTTCCTGACTTGTTAACAACCGACCACTAAGTGAAGGGTTGCCGGACCAGGGTGGAAATAGTGCTGCGATCACTCTGTCTTCATGTAGAACTTGGACATAAATATCATAAATATTACGTAGTTGATTGTGAGAGAGTTGACCCCCCCTTTCCCCCTCTTACGCCTAATTCAGGTTTGAAAATGCATTATAATAATAATAGTGAATGATTCTTAAATATATTATCTGGTAAGTGCTGAGGGAACGCTTTCGGCCCCTGGTTGTGAAAGGGTTAAATGCCCCCCCCCCCCCCCCCCCCCCCCCCCCCCCCCGTCTTGCCCTATTCCGGCTGCTTACCCTGAGCTTCAGCGATAACTTTGAACAAACCTCTGCACTATGGCATACCCTTGGCCTTACCAGTTACTTGAAACGGCAAGGGTTAATTGCTATTAAGATCTTAAGTTCAGGGTGCAGCTCCTACACCTGTGTGTCAAAACTATCGTTGGCTGGTTCATCTTCTGCCGGGAGTTGAACAGTTAACGTGGTCAACAAATCGTTAGGGAGAGACAGATGGCATAGAAAATTATCAAGTTGTCTACAAAGTGCTACACAGAGAAACTGCAAAAGTGTGCTATTTTTACACTCTTTGCAAAGATTGTAATAGACTTTGATTATAACAGTTCCACGCTCTCTTTTTATTTTGCAGTTCAATGGGTACCCCTCTCTCTCGCCCGCCTCTCCCTAAAATGTTCCACTCCAGAAAAAATCAATAATGCTATAGGAGAATTGTACAGGCAATTGACCTACATTCTTCACTGAAGTTATTGGCGCTATTTTAACAATGTAATGACTTGGACATAATAACGTGATTCACGCCTGTGATATGAAGGTTTATAATTTATATAAATAATTTCATAAACAGGAAGTGTCCATCAAATAAGCGGAAATTTGTGAGGGTAAAGAGACATCGTTGTTTACAAAAGTAATAAAAACTGTACATGACTCTAAAACAGAAAAAAATGCATTTTTTTCTTATATGCAAATTAGATTGCCTGTAGTAATATAAGGTTGTCCGGAAGTGATGTTCACATCAGAGATTTCAAATAGCGGCAATCTTGATCACCTAAGCTATCTTAATTTCTATTATTTCATGTTTGAAGCTAGCAAAAATAATTTCCCCAAAGAAAAATAACAATTTTCATCTCATTATAAATCATTTCTCGACCCGCCCTTCGGAAGAATTTTGTAACAGCTAGAAGGCTGAGAAGGGCTTCTTGACGAGAGCCCCGGTGTACGCCCCCTCCCTCCCCTCGAGAGGTACTGTAAAGATCACTTTTATTAATATGTTCCAGCGAATAAGAAAAGTTTAGATATATATAACTCATATTCCAATGCTTTTTTTCGCATTTTGTCTGTGGCTCTGCTGAGTTTGAGAGAGAGAGAGAGAGAGAGAGAGAGAGAATTTGTCTTACGTTAGATCGCGAGGATGTGGTATTTAACTGCTATGAAATTTCCATAATTTATTCAAAATAAAGTAGAATCTACCTCGAGAGAAGACACTCATCGTGTCACCTTAAAACAAAGCGGTCAGCGACTTGTCACACCTAACACATTTTCATCAATTCTGTGGAAGACGTCGCAATCATGTTGAGACAGAACAGACGCCAGAATATCACCCTGTATAATAATGATTATTTCTTATTTATTGATATGTTCTAGATAAATATTAAGAGCACTACAGTAATAATAAGATACATTTTAATGAAACTAAGGTTTCATTCCATTTCGTTCTATGTAGATCAATCCAACTCTGCTGAATGCAATCAGTTTAACAGATTAACACACCTCCTCTTGTTTCAAACTTTCTTGTATAATCACCACCTTTTCTGTATTCTACCAAACGCCAGGCGGAGGCGTAACATTTTGAAATATCAATTCCCGAAGAAAAAATATTTGATACGAATGGAATTTCATTTCTTTCTTTATATAAAATGATATCATGTTGAAATCGTGTATATGTGATGTTGATAGCATGAAATGACAGGAGGATATTGGGGAGGTAGAATAAAACTGTTAAAACTTGTGCATGACAGTACAGACGGGCGTTAATAACTTATGATAACTGGTTGTATGATGCAAAATGAAAAAAAAAATCAATTTGAATGAAATGCTTCGGCAAAATATAGGCATAGCGTATCTTCACGGCGTTTGTGTTGACGTGTTAAAATATTGCATGGATTTTCCTGGGATAATGCTAACCAACCCTTCTTTCCTGCCACTGGCCAAAACTGTAAAAATCTGGAATCATTTAATAAACAAACGCCTTCGTTATCATGACCAGGTTCCAAGCACGCACGCACGCACACACACACACACACAGACATATATTCGCAAGTTTATCTGTCATTGTGAAGGTAAATGAAGACTACAACATCGCACGTTCAGATATGATCACATGATTTTAAAGTTTATATAGTTTTAGTCTGCTGATTCCAGCAGATGGCGCTATAGTACGATCAGGTTGGTCACATACCAAACACTCTTCAGATAAAAACGTGCATTTGATCATAGCTGCGACGTAAATAATGTTTGATTGTGGGGGGTGTTAGGCTATGAGATTAATTTAATCAATGACGCATATTGAGATATATCAAACACAAATGTATCCTATGCATTTTTATTGCAGTAAATTGTCAGGTTCGCATAATGTTGATATATTGAGTAAACAATGTGTCCAAAATATCCTGCCTTCCCCCCCCCCCCCCCACCCCACCCCCCACCCCCCCGAATCATATGTAACCAACACTCCAGAAAGAGATGTCACGTCTTCATCAGTTCTGAGTGACCAGGGAGTGGATGCGAGGCGGTCCAGATACTAAGTATACGAATATATCAGTTTCAACCGATTTAGTTCCACGTTGTAAGATATTAATATTAGGTATTTGATGATGACTTATTAGCGATTTGTTTTTAATGCCTGAATGTTTAAAACTGGTCTTGGAAATATTTTCCCTATTTTGCTTCCTCCACTTTTCGCCAGCTCTTCATATCCCATGACAATGAAGAATACACTTCATGTGAACTATTCTGAACTCCGTTGATAGATGTAGTCTTAGCAGTAAACGTTTTACGTGTAGAATTTTTTTCTGATTCTTTTTGCTATAGGGGAGCCGGTATATATAGGAAAATAGGCAGCTGCTGAATATCTTTAAGAAAATGTATTACATTATCCAGTTAACATTTGTGACAAATTGACCATATCACATTGAATAATAATTTTTGACAGTGTCAATTTTTAATTTCTTGTTTTTTGGTACTTTGAGTTCAGCATACAAAAAAATTTCACTCTCTTCAAATTTATAGGATTTTATTTTAATTCCAACGGAGATAGTGTGCGCTAGACTTGAAGCTAGAATGTAAAATACTGAAAAACTTAGCAATTTTCCTTTATCACCAAACCACAGTTTTATCCAACACCGTTCACAAAATTACGATGTATAGAATTTAAAGAAAGTCTAGTTGTTATATGCCGTACTCCATTACGCCGCAATGCCGTTTACAATAGATATAAACACGTTTTCGTGTTGTAAATTTCAATTTTTTGCCGCCGTTAGTGAAGTTTACCAGTTTCTATTATCATTACTAGAGAGACTTTCTTAGAAACGGAAGAGAGTTTTGTATACAAAACAAATAATGTGTTAAGTTGAAGGGACTGATACTATTTTCCAAAATCTGCTCAACGTTGAAAGAAGGCTCTTGCTTTTATTAGACCGACCAGCAGGGGCTAAAATATTTCCTGCGTGAACTATGTAAGGTCTATTTATGCTCAGTTAATGGTAAAACATTTGTCACGAGAGTTGTAGAATTGCTCATGATTGTAGGTATTTAGTTATTGAAATAATTCTTATAATATCGTATGGTTATATAGAAACAGAAAAAATCAACATCGGATTTGGAACATTTAAATGTGGTTAAGTTGTGAAATTCTAGGTAAATTGTAGCACTATGTGTACTTGATAATGTTAGTCCAGAGTGGGTTTCCTTCTTGATTTTTCTGATGTTAAAGGTGGGATGGATACCAGATCCGGCGTTGTTTTTTAAAGGAAAAAGTTTTATTCTGAAATATTCTCTTTAATATAAATGAGGTCAAACACGGGTAGTTTAGTTGATAATTTTATTTTGTCAAATCAAATAGATTGAATTTGTTACATTTTTGTGTGAGTTCTAATGCAGATATCAATAACTTTGTGTATATCTTTATATTCCAACTTCAAATCTTAAGATTTTTCAGAAATGTAGTCTCACAAATCAACGTTTTAAGATAGTTCAATATGCATGCATATATGAAATGGAATTTTGTGTTGGTCTTAATAAAGAAATACCAAAATAATTCAGTGCGTTGTAGTATTTTCATGTTCATTGGTACCCACGGGTTGGGTTCACTTTCCTGCTCGCGTACTTGGATACCACTGAGTATTTTCCCCAAGGACTTAAAAAATTTCCTTTAGTTACTATAAGAAGAAAGTCTACCTGGGGAGGGTGGGTGGGAACAGTTAGAGGAGTAGGTAACGCGCTTGCCTCTCAGACAGAAGGTTACAGGTTCGATTCCTGGCGGTGCTGGGTCCCAGCAAATTACCTTTTGCAAAAATAAACCAAAATAAATAATTTCAACTACTACAAAACAGTGCTACGAACACAGAATAGCAAGGAGTCGATAGTTCTGTAGTTAAGAAAAATAACTTCTGTTTTGGTCATAAAACAATATAGCACATTTATTATTGCATAAATTAATACAAAAAGTAACAGCATTGTTTTCAAAAATATTACAAAACTTGGAATATCTTTTGCTTCTACATTAATGGCAATTTCATAAAACGTACTACATGGCATGTAAATTAAGCTTTTACATACAAAAATGGTTCTGTAGCTAACTAGTGTACAACACGGCGAGATTCTATGCATATTGGAAAATTTTTACTTGACCGACGTAGCTTTAATTTATAAAGAAGTTCAGGAATACTATGATAGACATAATACCAACAAGAAGGTAGAATTTATAGGTTTTTGTCAAAATTTACAGGCAAACTGGAAAATTAACCAAAAGATTACAAAAAAATAATAATAACGTCTGTCTAAATTCACTGGTGTGATCGATATAGAAAATTCAATATGCATATAACCTCATCCTATCCCGACACATGTACCCACATGCAAGCACTATGTCGTCTTGCTGATACTCGCACATAAAACAAAAATTGGTGTTCAAATATAATCAAATTATGTAAGATTCCTGGTTGTTTAGTTCATCGATAAATATTGTCATGTCCAAAATCAACGTATTTTCTTAATTCCTAAAATATGTACTTCATGGCACAACTTTGAGCGAAAACTGAATTTTATACAGCATGCGAATCAGAAACGTCATTTGACATGACCAACTTACAAGCTTATTTCAACCATAGCCATTTCAAAGAAAACGGAAAAGAATACGAAATATTAGTTTACTTGAAATCCACACTTACTAAGACAATGCTAATAAACTTAAGACTGGTCTCCGGTATTAAGTGATCTAGCGACATTCGGCATTATACAGGACATGCAGGACTGACATATAAGAAGTTCTTCATTAATCACCCTTTGATCTCTACCAAAGAATAAACTACAAAAATACTAAGTACAATGCCAACCTTTAACAGAGCGCTGATCTAAACACTTTTGGATATTTTAAAAAGAATTTTCAAACAATAGGCTTAATAACTGCTAGCCAAAATCTAAGTAAATTTACGAAAATGTTTCTTTAGTTTTTCATCCCTTGCTATAAATTTCGCTTTAAATTGCATCACATTCTATTTTGGGAGTATTGACAGAAATTGACAGTCTTAAAAACTTCATCGAGTACTCATTATTCTAAAAAATCGGCTTTGTGACAGCTAAAATGATTGATTTGACTTTGTCAAGAATTTGTCGAAAATTCAGAATGTGAAAGTTTTTGATGAATGTCAGTCCTATATAGACCCCTTAATGTAGAAAATATTCTGAAATAAAATATTTTCTGTAACACAACGATTTTTCTTTGTAACCTACCACTTGTGCAATAACAAATGCATATTAATTTCGGGAAATTTCAACTCCTTGGTTTCTTTTCTAAAACCAGGGTGACTTTTGACCCCTCCCCTTATTGAAACACAAAGTTTATTTGACATGCGTCAAATCGCACATTCAAACTTAAGAAAGATCGTTTCAATACGTGTGGACAGTTCTGCAATACTTATGACACATTCTGCCAGTTTGATAATGCTGCAATTTCTGAAACATAATTATTTAAATTACAGCGAATTATTGATTTTCGGGGGATGCACATCTCGCTTTTTTTTCTTCCGAAGAACAACTGAACGCACACTGCAACTTCCAGACGCTTTCTAAAGCATTAGACCGAGTTCACAACCAGTTGAACCACCGTCTATCTAGTCCGTGGATCAAATATGGCGCGTACTTGACAATATAACTTGACGACTTGACAATATAACAATATAACAATAACTTCCAAAGACTTCCATAAATGCATTTTACACGGTTGGAATATTTTCTTTCTTTCCAAAACTAAACATCACCAAAATAAATACTACAATTCAATTTTGAATAAATAATTGTTCACGGAGAAGCGCCAAATTGCAGATTTGTCCTCACAAATATGTTACAATCAAAAAGAAAACCGGTCATTCTACATGTGCATTGTTGTTTATGTTGCCACACCTACATTACATGGAAAAAAAACACTACTACATGTACGTGTAGCAAAGTACTCTTCCTGAACACTACTTTGTGATAGTTTTAAAATAACTACAGTCGATTCACAACCCAAAGTAAACATTACACTTTATATTAAGTTTCAACCCTGCAAATTTACTAGCGGACAAACTCTGACATGCGACATGTAATCTTGACATGGATGCAGCCGCTGTGGAACACGAGTCTGACGTCATTGATGGAGAGCGTATTCAATCTTCTCGTGCACGGTTGAGTCACTGAAATTAAACAAAAACCACCTTTACAAATCAATGTCTAAGGGTTGATTAAATAAAGCAAGTTTTAATTTTACGGCAACCGATTTCGATTCTTATAGTAATATTCAACAAACCACTTTTCAACTTTTAAATAAGTGGAATATACTGTATATATACTGAGCTGACACGTTCTATGTTATCATGCACTTTCAAACAATATAATTTCTATTCTTTTACACCGTGTACACACTGTAACGTGACAACATTCTGTGTCTTTAGAATCACACGTCAGTGGTGCTACTAAAAGATAGTGGCCCTCGCATTACGTATAAAGTGAAATTTTAGAAATAAACATATGACAGGAGGGTAGTAAAACAAAATTTATGAGATCTTAGAAAGAAGAACAATACAGTCACGACATTGGCGGGTAGGGATTTACTCATGTGGATTTTGGATATTTTAAAATCAAATCAGGACCTACAAATGTAATTACCTGCCAAAATGTGTTCACTACTGGAGCAAACCTCTCACCGCCCGCTTTCTGGCAAATGCATTCCATCTGAAAATATTAACAAAAAATAACCTATTTAAACGCCAAGTTGAATTTGAACTTTCAAGGAAATATATTGTTGACGCCAAGAAAAAAAATGTCGCCATGATGCCTTATTTGCAAATTGCACCTTTTTTGGGCAAATATCATCAACGCCAAATAACCATTGTTATCTTCCATCATCTATACAGTACTTACAACAGATCGATGCCAATTTCAGTCCCAGATTTCTGACCATTTCGTGGAAACTGTAGCAATGTAACACAAGGCCGCTTTCTTCTCCATCTTCTACTGACCTCGGTCCTTCCTGAACGCCTCTCACCAAAATGCTCACCTGGGTTACATAATAATGTACAGTTGAGCACCTTCCGCACAGAAGCCTCGATTTTAATTTTAGTCTTTGTTGTATGATACGGTGCAATCATGCCCCTCCCCCCCCCCCCCCCCCCCCCCCATGCCTGGAAGGTGATTTGGGTGTGCTGAAATCAAAATGGCAAAAACATTAAAGGGATAATAACTCTTCGTATGAGATCTATATTTCACAATAAAAACAATGTGAATAACTCATAGAAATATAATATATTCTGTTTTACCACAAAAAAACGGCAGTTATAGCTATTATTCTAATATCTGAGCTTGTCTTTAGACCATGTGACCTCCATTGATGGCTATATTCTGTTAAAATCTCTTAAGAGATTTTAACAAAAAACCAAACTTTTTAGAAAAAAACCAGGGACTAACTTTGAATGTAAAAATGGATTCATTAACAATTGGTAAGTATGGGAAAATTATTGTTTTCTCCAGGAAAATTCATTTTTTGGCCGAAATGAAGAGGTATTATCCCTTTAAACATATCTTATATTTTCCCCAAAACAGTTGTGATATGAAATGTTCAACATACACAAGTGCCCCTAACCTTCCATGTTTTTTGTTAATACTTGGGACAGGAAAATGACCCCACCCCCAACACAGTGTGTAAATAAGTATCAGGCATTCAGCAGTGAGGTGCAAAATTATAAGGTATATTAATTTTTGCCAAATAGATCTGAGTAAAACAAAATAACAGTCTGAGGAAGGTCTGAATTAATGTACTACATCCTCTGGTATCGTCCAAATTAAATTTGAATTAGTAATGTTTTCAAATAAAACACTTTCAAGGGTTTTGAAAGTCGTGATTTGAATGAACTCTTTTAAATTTTCTACATCCCAATTGCAGACTTGACATTTAACACATCTTTATTCTTAGAATTCCATAGTTCCTGTAAATTGTGTATTTCTACATACATAACTGGAATAATTTTACATGAACACTTTTCCATCCATAGTCTCAAGTCCACATTGGTAAATAATCGGTTTAGATATTGTAGGGTATTGTATCAATTTTCATTGTTTACACACACTCAAGATCAACATGTATTTTGCTTTTATTTTGTATTTAAAAAATCTTTGCATGCCTATATCAAAAATATCTCCTGTTTTATTACATTTTCAGATTTAATGTAATTACTTAAGCAAGATATTATTTCAAGATATTTTATTAGATACATAATGAAAACATTAAAACAAGGAAATTTCATAGAGAACTGTGAAAGATAAACACATATTTAAAATAAAAAATAAACTTTTGTACTACTACTACTACTATCTCCTGTTACGCCGTTGGGCGTCTAGGGCGTCAACAAAGGTCCTCCACTCCTCTCTGTCTCTCGCTAGGTGTTGAATTTGTCCCCCAACTTTCACCCAGTTGTTTCAATTCTGCTTCAACTGTCCTCCTCCATGTGGTCTTGGGTCTGCCCCTTTTTCTATGCCCCTCTGGTGTCCAGTACATGGCTACTTTAGTGGTGGAATTTGGGTCTTTCCTCAGAACATGGCCAATCCATTTCCATCTTCTTGTCCTGATGATTTCACTTATACTTCTCTGGTTTGTTTGCTTTAGCAGATCATCATTAGATATAGTTCTTGGCCAAAATATTTTTAATATTTTTCTGAGGCTTGAAGTGTGAAAAGTAGACAACTGTTTTATATCTTCTTCAGTTATGCGCCAGCATTCCGAACCATAGAGAAGAGTTGATAGTATACAGCTCTCAAATATTCGGAGTTTGGTTTTTATACTATATTGAGAGCATTTCCAGATTTTGTTTAAGCTCTTAAAGGCATTTCTGGCTTTGGTTAGTCTGTTGTTGACATCTCTACTGGTTCCTCCATCCGTGGCTACAATGCTTCCTAGATATGTAAAGCAGCTGGTGTTATTAAGGATGCAGCCTTCCACTTCAACTGGTGGTGGTGATTGTATATTTAATGGCATTACATATACAAAAAAAAAATAAAAATAAATAAATAAACTTTTGTGTATAGATAAAATTTCTCCTCAATGCTCAAGATTGGCAGTAGGTTTTTGTTGTAAAATAAATCTTGTTATCACTATCAATCAAAAAGTTAGCACATTGAGGTGCAAAATTGTGGAGTTGCTTCCTGCTCAGAGACAAACGGGTTTGCTCACAGACTATATAAGTTTTGCTTTTACCATGTGGCACTCATCTAGACACCCGCCGAAAGAAAAGCAAGGCACTTCTTCTTTGGTTCCATTTGCCTGTGGATTAATTAATAAGAGACAAATTAACCACTTCACCTCAGAACACAGTACTCCATCCATACTATATCCATTGGGTACATGTCTGATTAATGAAGATAATAATGATGTTATAACTATTTTGTCAGCATGTGGAATATCAGACAAGTATTTTGGAAAGTTTCGAAGAGATACAAAAATCACACCTCTCTCAGAATTAATGAAAATGTGAGAAGAAATCATAAGTGGGTTAAATGTTTTGCCAAATGTAGAAAACGTCTTTATTTGAAGATGTAATCCTCTAAAGCACAGAACTGAAAATGGTTTTTAAAAATAGTTTATTACTGTTAAAAACTTAAACCCTTTCCAATTCTAGAAACACCATTTCCGTCATACACACAATACACTGCCTTGTTGCAAATGAAACCTTGTGAGTTTCCCAAGTCACAGGACACCCATCCTGTATATTCCATCATGGCTGGCTACTCAGGGCAACAGCAAAATAAATTTTAAAATCTACCCAGGAAAAACGTTATGGTCATTAAACATAATATCTTATAGTCAGATTCAATATTATAACTCATAGCTAGAAAAAAAGATAATCTACCTTGTCTTTCAGACAAAACAAATAGGACTAAATTACTAATTAGTATAAAGTAGAACAAAAATATGATATAGCAGTTAAAGGTATTGCAGGCGAATTTGAAAAAAAATGTATAATAATAAGAATTTATATTAAAAGGCTCTTCAAACCAAGAAATGAAAAGATGAAGTCATAAGTATAAAGTTTAAAAGTGTTTATTATCATTTGAAGTTAACTGATTGGAACAGACACATAGCAGAAATCAAAAGAAAAAGCATGCACAGTTTTCTGTTATCATCAAAAATACTATTTAATTATACAGAGCATAATCCATTATTGGAGGTAATCAGAATTTTTCAATTTGCATATTTTTAATTGGAAAATCTACTTATTGATATGATTCTATTTTTTTCAATTTTTGTTCTAAAAATGTAAGTGAAAAATAAAAGATTAGGGGGAGAAAAAGAGTAACAATTAAACATACACATTTCCCCCCAAAAACATCCTTTATTAAAGTGAAATAATGAAGAACATATATAATATTGGCATGCATGTACTCAACAAACAAAAAATACTCTTGCACTAATATCTAAAAATTGAAATTAATACATCTTCATGTATAAAGAATAATGCACTAACACCAAAAGAATTACAAAATCTGAAGTGCAGTATTACAGTATCTGTAAGCCTCTATTCAAACAAAATTTTTAAAAATACATCAATAGAAGATTTTTAAATATCTGATTTGCTCCATTCAGAGATTCTGAACACAGTGAATGATTGAATTTGACGATCTGTACTGATATAATTTTATTTCCATTTTTGACTCTTTATTTCATAAAACATGATAACAGATTAAACATCATTTTTATAAAATAAACAAAATTCTAAAGATGCAGAAAAAGTCAAAAGAACACATTTAAATATGTTAGAAGTTCAATAATGAGACTTTTCACGTGTCTAAGAATTGAATCTGAGGAAAAACCACTTAATATATATACAAAAAAAGGATAACTTCATCAAAGCTTAACCAATTAAGATAATTTTCAAATTAAACCTGTACATATGAAACAGCCCTCTAAGTTTTAAAGCAAAATTCGACATGATTTTAATGCTATTTGTGTAAGTCAAATAGTTTTCCACTTATCATTATAACTCTGAATAAGCCTTGTGACAGACGCAGATGACAGCAATATGAACAGACACATCAGATTTCTGTCTGTAAATAAAAATTACATGTAAGTGAATGTTGCAATGGTGTGGGACAAACTTTTTTCCAGTTTCCTAAAAGCATTTATACAGTATTAATAAAATATCCATCTGAAGACATCTATATAAATGTCACATAACATACAGTTCAAAGCCAAAAGAAAAAAACATTAACATGTCTTGTACACTGTAAAATATAAATTTATCTTCTACCCTTTTCTGAAGCAAGACAAAAGTTCTTGGAATGTTGAGTACACCAAAGAAGCCAACACAGATGTATTTTTAGGATAATGTATCAAAACAAACTGCAAAGTGCTGTTTTGTATTTTCATCAGAAATCTTCATATCAACTCCACTGTTACATTGACTGAGTTGTGTCACAAGAACAAATATTTTGTATGGGTTTCATTGATATATCACTTCATAATAAAGTTTCACTATAACTACCAACATCTATTCTGCTTTGTGCCAGATATATTTCCTCTGAGCTTTGCCTCATCTGTGGAATGATCATCAAGAACTTTATGGTAAAAAATCTTTGGTCTCATAAATCTGTATTCGTGACTAAAACATCAGTGTTGTAATCATTTTCCGTTACTGAAGGACAGACTTTTGTATGTGGTATGTGGACTGTGATCTCTGATGACTGGTTGTCTGCTACCCCATTGAAGTGAGTGGAGCTGGTCATGTTCTTTTTAGGAGTTTAGCAGGTTCTAATCCTGTTATACTGTCATATGTTGAGTTGTACAAATTGGTCAGTTTGTTGCAGTCTTCAACATTCTCTGTTTTGTTGTACTCTGGTTCCATTGCATCCTATGAGAAAAAAGATGAGCACTTTAAAGCAATGAATAAAAAGAAAATGTCCAGTAAATGAAGCATAGATAGATATAAAATGTTTTCACAGATGATTTGTAAAAAAAAAAAAAAGATGAATCTTTACACATTCTTTTCAACTATATATGAAAATATGGAATACTTCAAGTTCAAAGTTCCAAATCTTCTGTCTTATGTCTCAACTGAGTAGCTAAATTCAACCTTCAGATCTTTTACTAATTACATTTCTATACAATATATGACTATGTTTACCCCATTCTGTGCCACAGAGCTGTCATATATACAAAGACTGGCATGCTGATGGCCACAACATTTTCTCCATGGAAAGCCACCATTCCTGCAGGTGCCCCAGTCTGAACTTGCCCCCACCACTGGAATGCAGGGCCTTGCTCATACTGAAATCATAGCAACAACTATTTCAATATGCGGGGTAATCCTTTGATATCATTACCAAAAAATTAATATCTGGACTTCTAATAAATATTAAATGAATCTTTTAATAATTGCTACAATGATTATACCTTATGTGCCTTTAAGAAAAAACAGCTTGATACTGAATACCTTATTTTCTAAGATGCATTTGATATCATTTAGATGGCTTAACAAATTTTTCTTAAAAGTGAGATATGATAATCAAAAAAATTAAAATTTAAAGTTAATACAGTCTTTCAAATTGACCTCAAAAAGGATCTAAGAAAAGATTCTATGGTCATTTCAACTTTCGTGAACTTGCATCAGCTCCAGTGAATGCTGAAGGCTCCTTTTCACAGTATTCCCCATAATAGTCTGGAATTTGATCAAATTAATTTTAATACAGTGTGACAAAAATATTGACTTAAATAAAATAAAAACAAAAACATTACTACACCATTTCAGATGTAAGCAAGCTATGCTGCATTTTTCTTTAATACCATCCCATAAACTTGAGTAGATTCAGGCCCGTGGCCAGGGAGGGGGGGGGGGGGGGGTTCAAGGGTTCAAAAGAAGCATCCTTTTTGTCAGGAAAAGGTCTATTCTGGGTAAAATTTGATCTAGGTACACAAAGGTTTCATTGGAAAAGGCCCACTTTTTCAGACAAAAAAAAAAACTTTTTGAAATTGATGGCTACAGGCCTGAGATTTTACAAGATACAAAGTAGTTTACAACTCTTCCTATTCAAGTCTTCATGTGTTTGCCGCGCTTTGTGACATTTTCATCTCAATTACAACAACATTTTCAATATTTTGTCATTGTTTTTCTAACCCAGATACTTACTATTCAAGCACAAACACACCAGCCCACCAGTTTCTGGATCTGGCTTACATTTGACACCATTCTTGCAAGGACATGTCTGATTTGGTGTGGGTTTTACTGTCTCCTCAGCTAAAAAATACAATAGACAATTAAATTGAATCTATTATGTAAAAGCTCCCAAATAATTTGACCTAGTACAGCTGTCCTGCTATATTTTAGAACAAAAATATTGTTGTTTTAATAGTAAAAAAATTAATTAAAGATTGTTTTTTACTATTACTGGGTAAAAGCTAAATAATCCTACTAAATTAATCAAATCAATGGATTGTGTATCATTTCTCAAGAAAGAGATAAAGTAGTAACTGTATCATGTCTCAAAAGAGAAAATTACACACATGGTGTTTCTAGTTGAGATATGAGCCCTGTTGTATGTTATGTCTGGCTCTGTCAGAGGCTTTGTTTTTGGTGTCATCAGATATGGGTGCAGA
The DNA here is from genome assembly GCF_051362555.1 of Lingula anatina. Taxonomy (NCBI): domain Eukaryota; kingdom Metazoa; phylum Brachiopoda; class Lingulata; order Lingulida; family Lingulidae; genus Lingula; species Lingula anatina. The sequence continues at coordinate 19,904,787 of NC_141771.1, read as the reverse complement.
GTATAGCCAGCATCCCCCCACGAGGAATCCTGGAATATCCTCTGTGTTCATACTAAACTGTTTGATTCATAACAGATTAAACTATGAGCACAAATTCTTTACATACAAGGTACATGAATAAATGGGGGAAACTAACCTTTCTGAACCAGATGCTGCTTCCTCATCACAGTAACTTTGATATTTCAAAGGGTGATGTCTGTAACAACAATAAGTGTATTAAATTTATAAAGAGTCAAACAGTGGCAACCTGATCTTACCACCTTTCAAACCTTCAAAGGCTGGAGTTCCAGCATATATGTTCACTGTTCTGTTTTTGGTTGGACTGAGTCCCTGGGGTGGTGGACCACCTCCAGTTAGGTGTCTGGACTTATTTAATTCACTGAGACAACTCTTAACAGAGGAAACCAGGTGCCTCCACTTATCCCAACACTCTGCTGAACTTCTTGTTGAAACTGCGACTGATGATATTTCAGTTGCAGTGGATTTCCACACTTCCACCTTGGCCATGTTGTCCAAGGTGGAAGAAATTTGTTCCTTATCATGGCATGATGTTTCTCACAAAACTCTATTAAAAGTGCTGTTTCTGCTTTCGTCCAGTTTGCCTTTCTCTTCCTCTTGCTTGTTGAAGCAGGTTCCATCCTGCAAGATAGAAAAGCAGACGACAGATGGCACCAGAACACAGGGGTATTGTGGGTAATTTATTTCCCAAATATGGCATAGATCACTTCTGTTGTCAGCAACTATCATGACTTTTACAATGTTTATAGCAACCAGTACAAAGTTTTCTCTCTAATCATTCTACGTCTGTGAAATCTCAAAGGATTTACTGCCAAACCCAGCAGGTTCGCCATTTTGGATGATTTAACAGCATGATAGCAGATTTATCCCACCTATTTCAAGTAAACAAATGAAATTTATCCTCTGATTTATTCCCTGAATAATGCTATCCACTGTTGATGAAACGCACTATTCTATGGATAGCACTATCCAGAGGATAGCGACCATTTTTATCCATAGGATAGCGCTATCCAGCCTTGATGAAACCAGGCCCTACAGTTTTACAATATTCTACAAAACACACATTGGCAGTACCATAAAAAGCCACTACAAATAAATATTTAGTTCACTCACAAACTTTACAATTTATAAGAACTGACCTACATGTAGTTGTCTCCAAACTTCGACATTGTATGGCCTCCAATCAGGAGTTGAAGACACATTACGCTCAATGGCCTTTGTAAGAGTTGTATTTTTCAGATGTTCTGACTCCTGATATGACCAACTGTCTGTTGCTGTCATCAAGGTTGGCATACCTGAAATGTAATGTATGTATGTATTAGATTTCATGTCATTTTATATATATTAAATGAAACAAGAAAAACTACAGAACCTGCAGTGAACTGTTTATGTCTCCGTTAGAAGATCAAATTAACAACCTCCAGAATGCTTGGCTGTGGTGCAGGTAATAACCTTTGACAGTACAACATACCAAATTTGGTTACATTCACCAACTGAAGATGTTATAAATATGACACATTTTATCAAAACAAAGGAAAGGCATAAGGATATGTAAACAAATATAGTTTAGCCACATTTTTCCAATCGCAAAAAATGGGAGTATTCCATCACATTTTCCTAGAAAATCAATAACTCAAAGCTGATACTAACTCAATATAATCCAGATGTGCATCAGCCCACCACATCTTCCTGGTGACATAGTCAATGGTCAAGGAATTAGGCTAGCCCAGATTCTCTGTGATCATAGATGACCAGTTGGTGACGTCCATTCTCACACAAACAACATAAGGGATATGATCCCAGTCTGTCCAGTAAATATATCTGGAATAAAATGCTTAGCATGTCATACATAATTTAAATTAGTAATTTAAATCAACTGCTAATATCAAACATGAGTATTGGTCACTGACTTTTTTATCGCAACGTTAAATATTTATTATTATTATAAATATCTATTTTATGAATTTTTTAAGTTCTTTTTTTTAAGCAATTAGATCATAATTCCATTTATCTTTATTATGGCAAAAAACAAAATGAGAGGAATAAATCAGTATTGCAAATAGCCTTGTCCAAAGAATAATAATAATAATGATAAAAAAAATAAATGATGAATTCAAACTACTCTGCTTAGATATGCCTAGAATCAGTGCATCTGATAAAGTAGAGAACACTAGTACCCCATTCACACTGCCATCTGAAAAATCTGGATATTTTAAATTCAAATTTTTGGTAAAAATCAGATTCACTTGCTTGTTCACACACGCAGAGCAAAACTTAATCCCACGCTAAAAAATTCCAGGTTTAACTTCCTGTTTTGAACACTCATGACACATGGACCGCACAGGAAAACTAATAATGCAAAACAAAATATGGCACAATTTACGACTCTAATTGTACTTAGCTTTTGCCTCTGTTTTAATTTGTGACAGCTAGTGCAAGTCAAAGCAAGTCAAAAGAAATTCCAGCTTTCTTGAAACATATCAGATGGAAACATAACTTTATGTTTTCCCATGTTGTAGTGAGCACTGACCTCCAGATACATTTGGTGCAATCACTGAAGTGATGAAGAAGTGTTCATTGATACCCACACAAGCTGCACACCCTGGGAGTCTCTTCACATTGATTAATATCTGCAACAGAAATAAAAATATCTTACTGAATGCTATTTGAATACAGCATCAAATGCAATTTGCACTTGATTTTATGAGATGGGCTTATATAATATAAAGAAGCTGATCAGTTGACTATGTTTCATGAAAAGTGTTTTTTGGGACAATATATTTGGGAAAACTGAAAATGACATTGAAAACACTGGCAAATTCAATGACTTAAAGTGGTTAAACATTAATAATTTTGTCAAATCTTGGCCAATATTTCTGAAATTTGTACAAACGATGCTTAACAACAATAAACGTCTCAGATAAACTGATCAGTTGTCTGTGTCTTTTTTCAAGTTTCAAGTTTATGGGAAATTGATCATCAGAGGAGTGAGAATTAACTAAAACAATTATTTTAATATTGCAATGTATTATTTACTCTGAAAGAAAACAGCAAATGTGATGATTTGAGGTTGTTTGTGCATGGGGTTGCAAATTACCTATAAAATAGTTAAACATTAATTATTTTGTCAAATCTTGTCCAATGTTTATGAAATTTGTACAAATGATGCTTAACAATAATAAAAATCTGTCATAAGCTGATCAGCTGTCTATATTATTTTTTAAGTGTTGAGTTTATAGGAAATTCATCATCAGAAGAGTGAGAATTAACCAAAACAAATATTTCAATATTGCAATGTATTACTTACAGCAAATGTGATGATTTGAGGTTGTTTGTGTAGGAGTTGCAAATTACCTATAACTGTCATCTGGAAAAAAGTATATACCCAAACAAGACTTATCCTTACTACCAATGCCAGATGCAGATTACTCCTTACAATGGGTTTCTGGGAGGGGTTGTTCTTATCACAATATTTGACAGTCCTAAATCTTGCCAAATATCATGTATTGTACACATGGATAAGACATAGTGCTGCTCTTGGTGCTGTCTTTCACTGCCTGCTTTTTCATGGTAAGGGTACTCTGGAAAAAGAACAATATAACTGAAAGAACTGAAAATTACATTGAAAAGACTGGCAAATTCAATGACTTAAACGCTAATAATTATGTAAAATCTGGTCCAATATTTCTGAAATTTGTACAAATGATGCTTAACAACAATGAAAATCTGTGATAAGCTGATCAGTTGACTGTATATAATGAAAAGTGTTTTTTTTTTTTTGGAAAATATATTTAGGAAAACTAATAATTATATTGAAGAGACTGGGAAATTGCAGGACTTAAAATAGTTAAACGCTAATAATTATGTACAATCTGGTCCAATATTTCTGAAATTTGTACAAATGATGCTTAACAACAATAAAAATCTGTGATAATCTGATCAGTTGAGTGTGACTAATGAAAAGCGTTTTTTGGGACAATAAATTTGGGAAAACTAAAAATTGCATTGAAAAGACTGGCAAATCGCAGGCTTTATAATAGTTAAACATTAATAATTTTGTCAAATCTTGCCCATTGTTTATGAAATTTAAACAAATGATAATTAACATCAATAAAAATCTGTGATAAGCTGATCAGTTGACTATGTTTAATGAAAAGTGTTTTTTTGGACAATATATTTGGGAAAACTGAAAATTACATTGAAGAGACTGGCAAATCGCAGGCCTTAAAATAGTTAAACATAAATAATTTTGTCAAATCTTGTCCAATGTTTATGAAATTTGTACAAATGATAATTAAAAACAATTAAAATCTGTGAGAAGCTTATCAGTTGACTATGTTTAATGAAAAGTGTTTTTTTGGACAATATATTTGGGAAAACTGAAAATTACATTGAAAAGACTGGCAAATCGCAGGCCTTAAAATAGTTAAACATTAATTATTTTGTCAAATCTTGTCCAATGTTTATGAAATTTGTACAAATGATGCTTAACAATAATAAAAATCTGTCATAAGCTGATCAGCTGTCTAAATATTTCAATATTGCAATGTATTATTTATTCTGAAAGAAAACAGCAAATGTGATTGAGGTTGTTGATGATTTGAGGTTGTTTGTGTAGAAGGTTGCAAATTACCTTTAACTGCCATCTGGAAAACAATATATACCCATACAAGACTTATCCTTACTATCAATGCCAGATGAAGATTACTCCTTACAATGCGTTTCTGGAAGGGGTTGTTATCACAATATTTGACAATGTCCTAAATCTTGCCAAATATCATGTATTGTACACATGGATAAGACATAGTGCTGCTCTTGGTGCTGTCTTTCACTGCCTGCTTTTTCATTGTAAGGGTACTCTGGAACAAGAACAATATAACTGAAAGAATTGAAAATTACATTGAAAATAATTGCAAATTCAGTGACTTAAAATAGTTAAATGTTAATAATTTTGTCAAATTTGTACCAAAATTTCTGATATTTGTACAAATGATGCTTAACAACAATAAAAATCTGTGATAAGCCGATCAGTTGTCTGTATCTAATGAAAAGTGTTTTTAAGACAATATATTTGGGAGAACTAAAAAATTACATTGAAAAGACTGGGAAATTGCAGGATTTACAATAGTTAAACGTTAATAATTCTGTCAAATCTTGTGCAATGATTCTGTAATTTGTACAAATGATGCTGAACAACAATAAAAATCTGTGATAAGCTGATCAGTTGACTGCGTCTACTGAAAAGTATTTTTAGGACAAGATATTTGGGAAAACTAAAAATTACTTGAATAGACTGGGAAATCACTGGACTTAAAATATTTAAATGTTAATAATTTTGTCAAATCTTGTCCAATATTTCTGAAATCTGTACACATGATGCTTAACAACAATAAAAATCTGGGATGAGCTGATCAGTTGTCTGTGTCTTTTTTTTAAAGGGATAATAACTCTTCATTTCGGCCAAAAAATGAATTTTCCTGGAGTAAACAACAATTTTCCCATACTTACCAATGGTCAATGAATCCATTTTTACATTCAAAGTTAGTCCCTGGTTTTTTTCTAAAAAGTTCGTTTTTTTGTTAAAATCTCTTAAGAGATTTTAACAGAGTATAGCCATCAATGGAGGTCACATGGTCTAAAGAGAAGCTCAGATATCAGAATAATAGCTATCGCTGCTGTTTTTGTGGTAAAACAAAATATGTTATATTTCTATGAGTTATTCACAATGTTTTTATTGTGAAATAAAGATCTCATATGAAGAGTTATTATCCCTTTAAGTGTCAAGTTTATGGGAAATTGATCATCACAAGAGTGAGAATTAACCAAAACAAATATTTCAATATTGCAACATATTATTTACTCTGAAAGAAAACAGCAAATATGATTGAGGTTGTTGATGTTTTGAGGTTGTTTGTGTAGGAGTTGCAAATTACCTATAACTGTCATCTGGAAAACAATATATACCCATACAAGACTTCTCCTTACTACCAATGCCAGATGCAGATTACTCCTTGCAATGAGTTTCTGGAAGGGGTTGCTGTTATCACATTATATGACAATGTCCTAAATCTTGCCAAATATCATGAATTGTACACATGGATAAGACATACGGTAGTGCTGCTCTTGGTGTTGTCTTTCACTGCCTGCTTTTTCATTGTAAGGGTACTCTGGAACAAGAACAATATAACTGAAAGAACTGAAAATTACATAAAAAAGACTGGCAAATTCAATGACTTAAAATAGTTAAACGTTAATTATTTTGTCAAATCTTGTCCAATATTTCTGAAATTTAAACAAATGATCCTTAACAACAATAAAAATCAGTGATGAGCTGATCAGTTGTCTGTGTCTAATGAAAAGTGTTTTTTGGAACAATATATATGGGAAAACTAAAAAATTGCATTGAATAGACTGGGAAATTGCAGGACTTAAAATCGTTAAACGTTAATAATTTTGTCAAATCTGGTCCAATATTTCTGAAATCTGTACAAATAATGCTTTACAACAAGAAAAATCTGTGATAAGCTGATCGGTTGCCTGTGTCTTTTTTTTTTGTCAAATCTTGTCCAATATTTCTGAAATTTAAACAAATGATCCTTAACAACAATAAAAATCAGTGATGAGCTGATCAGTTGACTATGTCTAATGAAAAGTATTGTCTTTGGATGATATATTTGAGAAAGCTTAATATAACACTGAAAATTAACAGTGCAAAATTCCATGACTTAAAAATAGTTAAACGTTAATAATTTTGTCAAATCTGGTCCAATGTTTCTGAAATCTGTACAATTGATGTTTAACAACAATAATAATTTGTGATAATCTAATCAATTGACTGTGTTTAATGATAAGTGTTGTCTTTGGATGATATATTTGAGAAAACTGAATATTACACTGAAAATTAACAGTGCAAAATTCCATGACTTAAAATAGTTAAACGTTAATAATTTTGTCAAATCTGGTCCAATATTTCTGAAATCTGTACAAATGATGCTTAACAACAATAATAATTTGTGATAAGCTAATCAATTGACTGTGTTTAATGATAAGAGTTATCTTTCGATGATATATTTGGGAAAACTGAATATTACACTGAAAATTAACAGTGCAAAATTCCATGACTTAAAATAGTTAAAAGTTAATAATTTTGTCAAATCTGGTCCAATGTTTCTGAAATTTGTACAAATGATGCATAACAACAATAAAAATCTGTGATAAGCTGATCAGTTGTCTGTGTTTTTTTTTAAGTGTTAAGTTTACGAGAAATTGATCATCAGAAGAGTGAGAATTAACTAAAACAAATATTTAAATATTGCAATGTATTATTTTCTCTGAAAGAAAACGGCAAATGTGATGATTTGAGGTTGTTTGTGCATGGGGTTGCAAATTACCTATAAATGTCATATGGAAAACAAGATATATCCATACAAGACTTCTCCTTACTACCAATGCCAGATGCACATTACTCTTTACAATGGGTTTCTGGAAGGGGATGTTGTTATCACAATAGTTGACAATGTCCTAAATCTTGCCAAATTTCATGTATTGCACATATGCATAAGACAAAGTGCTGCTCTTGCTGCTGTCTTTCACTGCCTGCTTTTTCATGGTAAGGGTACTCTGGAAAAAGAACAATATAACTGAAAGAACTGAAAATTACATTGAAAAGACTGGCAAATTCAATGACTTAAAATAGTTAAACGTTAATAATTTTGTAAAATGTGGTCCAATATTTCTGAAATTTGTACAAATGATGCTTAACAACAATAAAAATCTTCGATAAGCTGATCAGTTGACTGTTTATAATGAAAAGTGTTTTTTTGGAAAATATATTTGGGAAAACTAAAAATTACATTGAAGAGACTGGGAAATCGAGGACTAAAAATAGTTAAACGCAAAAAATTTTGTCAAAAATGTTCCAATATTTCTGAAATTTGTACAAATGATGCTTAACAACAATAAAAATCTGTGATAAGCTGATCAGTTGTCTGTGTCTTTTTGTAATGGTAAAGTTAATGGGAATTGATCATCACAAGAGTGAGAATTAATCAAAATAAATATTTCAATATTGCAATATATTATTTTCTCTGAAAGAAAACAGCAAATGTGATGATTTGAGGTTGTTTGTGTAAGAAGTTGCAAATTACCTATAACTGTCATCTGGAAAACAATATATACCCATACAAGGCTTCTCCTTACTACCAATGCCAGATGAAGATTAATCCTTACTGTAACAATGGGATTCTGGAAGGGGTTGTTGTTATCACAATATCTGACAATGTCCTAAATCTTGCCAAATATCATGTACTGTACACATGGATAAGACATACTGCTGCTCTTGGTGCTGTCTTTCACTGCCTGCTTTTTCATGGTAAGGGTACTCTGGAAAAAGAACAATATAACTGAAAGAACTGAAAATTACATTGAAAAGACTGGCAAATTCAATGATTTAAAATAGTTAAACGTTAATAATTTTGTCAAATCTAGACCAAAATTTCTGAACTTTGAACAAATGATGCTTAACAACAATGAAAATCTGTGATAAGCTGATCAGTTGACTGTATCTAATAAAAAGTGTTTTTTAGGACAATATATTTGGGAAACTTGAAAATTTCATTGAAAAGACTGCCAAACTCAATGACTTATAATAGTTAAACATTAATAATTTTGTCAAATCTTGTCCATTGAATTCTAAATACACTGTAAAAGAGGTCTTAATGGCATATGTTCTTGATAAAAATGTATGAATTTTCCGAAGACGACTTTGCAAAGGAACCAAAATTCAAATATAATATATCTTGTCAAATCTTGTCAAATACTTCTGAAATCTGTACAAAATGATGCTTAACAACAATAAAAATCTGTGATAAGCTGATCAATTGACTGTGACTAATGAAAAGTTATTTGAGAAAAATGAATATTACACTGAAAATTAACACTACAAAATTCCATGACTTAAAATAGTTAAACATTAATGATTTAGAATATTTTGTCCAATTTTTCTGAAATCTGTACAAATGATGCTTAACAACAATAATAAAAATCTGGGATAAAGTGATCAGTTGTCTATGACTTTTTTATGTGTCAAATTCATGGGAAATTAATCATCACAAAAGTGACAATTAAAGGGATAATAACTCTTCGTTTTGGCCAAAAAATGAATTTTCCTGGAGTAAACAATTTTTGCATACTTACTAATGGTTAATGAATCCATTTTTACATTCAAATTTAGTCCATGTTTTTTTTCTAAAAAGTTTGTTTTTTTGTTATAATCTCTTAAGAGATTATAACAGAGTATAGCCATCAATGGAGGTCACGTGGTCTTAAGACAAGCTCAGATATCAGAATAATAGCTACAACTGCCGTTTTTGTGGTACAACAGAATATATTATATTTCTATGAGTTATTCACAATGTTTTTTGTTTTTTTTTTTGTAAATATAGGTCTGATGCAAAGAGTTATTATCCCTTTAACCTAAACAAATATTTTAATATTACAATGTATTATTTACTTTGAAAGAAAACAGCAAATGTGATCATTTGAGTTTGCTTGTGTAGGAGGTAGCACCTTACAATGGGTTTCTGGAAGGGGTTTTTGTTATCACAATAGTTGACATGTACTGTACACATGGATAAGACATAGTGCTGCTCTTGGTGCTGTCTTTCTCTTCCTGCTTTTTTCATTGTAAGGGTACTCTGGAACAAGAACAATATAACTGAAAGAAATGAAAATTACATGGAAAAGACTGGCAAATTCAGTGACTTAAAATAGTTAAATGTTAATAATTTTGTCAAATCTAGATCAATTTTTCTGATATTTGTACAAATGATACTTAACAACAATAAAAATCTGTGATAAACTGATCAGTTGATTGAATCTAATGAAAAGTGTTTTTTGGAACAATATATTTGGGGAAAACTCAAAATTACATTGAAAAGACTGGCAAATTCAATGACTTATAATAGTTAAACATTAATAATTTTGTCAAATCTTGTCCATTGTTTATGAAATTTGTACAAATGATGATTAACAAGAATAAAAATCTGTGATAAGCTGATCAGTTGACTGTGACTAATGAAAAGCATTTTTTGGAGACAATATATTTGGGAAACTGAAAATTGCATTGAAAAGACTGGCAAATTGCAGGCCTTAAAATAGTTAAAGATTAATAATTTTTTCAAATCTTGTCCAATGTTTATGAAATTTGTACAAATGATGCTTAACAATAATAAAAATCTGACATAAGCTGATCAGCTGTCTATGTTATTTTTTAAGTGTCAAGTTTATAGGAAATTCATCATCAGAAGAGTGAGAATTACCCAAAACAAATATTTCAATATTGCAATGTATTACTTACTCTGAAAAAAAAAAAAAAAAAAAAACAGCAAATGTGATGATTTGAGGTTGTTTGTGTAAGAGGTTGCAAATTACCTATAACTGTCATCTGAAAACAATATATACCCATACAAGACTTCTCCTTACAATTTTAGGTTGTTTGTGTAGGAGGTTGCAAATTACCTATAACTGTCATCAGGAAAACAGTTTATACCCATACAAGACTTATCCTTACTACCAATACCAGATGCAGATTACTCCTTACAATGGGTTTCTGGAAGGGGTTGTTGTTATCCCAATAGTTGACAATGTCCTAAATCTTGCCAAATATCATGTATTGTACACTTGGATAAGACATAGTGCTGCTCTTGGTGCTGTCTTTCACTGCCTGCTTTTTCATTGTAAGGGTACTCTGGAACAACTGTGGAAGTATAGCCCTGTGTCTCCTAGTACAGTGCGACAGTCTGGAGTCATTGTGTTCCATTGTGGCAGTATAGTCCTGTGTCTTCTAGTACAGTGTAGTAGTCTGGAGTCATTGTGTTCCATTGTGGCAGTATAGTCCTGTGCCTCCTAGTACAGTGTAGTAGTCTGGAGTCATTGTGTTCCATTGTGGCAGTATAGCCCTCTGCCTCCTAGTACAGTGTAGTAGTCTGGAGTCATTGTGTTCCATTGTGGCAGTATAGTCCTGTGCCTCCTAGTACAGTGTAGTAGTCTGGAGTCATTGTGTTCCATTGTGGCAGTATAGTCCTCTGCCTCCTAGTACAGTGTAGTAGACTGGAGTCGTTGTGTTCCATTGTGGCAGTTATAGTCCTGTGCCTCCAAGTACAGTGTAGAAGTCTGGAGTCATTGTGTTCCATTGTGGCAGTATAGTCCTGTGCCTCCTAGTACAGTGTAGTAGTCTGGAGTCATTGTGTTCCATTGTGGCAGTATAGTCCTCTGCCTCCTAGTACAGTGTAGTAGTCTGGAGTCATTGTGTTCCATTGTGGCAGTATAGTCCTCTGCCTCCTAGTACAGTGTAGTACAGTGTAGTGTGGAGTCAGATGATGGACTGGAAAAGACAAAAAAGGTCAGTGATCTGAGGCTTTTTCTTTAAGATCCAGAATACTAGAATAATTTAGTAAGTTTTCTACATGTGTACATCATATTAACTGTGAAGAAATAAATATAAAAAACTTACAAAATAACGCGTTGTTGTAAGTCAAGGCTGAGGAGGAAAAAGGTCTACTTATAAGTCAGATACAACATCAGTTCTCTAGTTAATTATCTTACCTTCATAAGCCAATGCAAAACTACAGATGAAAAGGGAATGGCAAAACTTGAAGAAGATGACGGTGTGCAATCTTGTCAGTTCTCCAAAAGCACTTTTAATCTGCACGTCAACATTCTGTAGCACATATTGTAAAATCTTCACAAGCACATTGCATCGTGATGTGAACAGTGAACAACTGACACAGTCGATACCATATGTGTCCTTCACTTCAGATGTCTCATCCTGAACTCACGGATTAAGTTTGCCGAAAGAATCTATAACAGAACCATCTTAGAAAGTGTCCTGGAGAAAAATGACACTTAGTGTACAGAACATTTGATGAAAATCCGGCTTTTCGGCATCACCCTTTGCCTGATACGCCATATTTGTAAACATTGATTAGTATAGATGGCGATGTGCAAGAGGTGAGACTTTGGATTTGTAATGGACTGCAGCCAGTATCAGCAACAGGTTCACCGCCTGCTTTCTAAGAAACTCGTGGAAGAAGGGAGAGGGTTCTGGCACTGCAACAGAAATTACCAGGGTCTAGGCATTGTGTTATATATATTGTGATATATTGTGATTTGTATTTAGCAGAAAGACTCAAGGTCGAGAGCTTCAACGAAGCGTCAATCTGATTGGTTGAAAGTTATGGAAACAATACATGAGCCGTCCAATGAAATTTCTTTATACAATAATTTTTTATTGTTTTGTAAACAACAAAGCAAATAGACAATGTCTACACAGTCACTGGTAAGTTTTATTTTTTTTATTCCAAACTGAAACCCTGTATCAAGTATAAAGTAAGCGCACATAGCGCCTTTTTACAGTGTTGTTCATGATTTTTAAATGATTATTAACATTCTTCATGAAATTCTTTAAAATTCTTGTCACACAACGTTTTGATGATCATTCTTCATGTCTTGTAATGGTGCAAATGTTTTTTTTTTATACAAAAACTATCAAATGAAGATACAGAAATCTATAATTTGTATCTTGTTTAACTAAGATTTCATTTATTAATATATTTTAATATATTTTAGAATTGCAGATGACAGCTGATATGGAGATTGAAATAAACAAAAAAGAACAGTGTGTTTGTAAGTTGTGTGTGTGTGTGTGTGTGTGTGTGTGACTGACTGTATGTGTTTCGTTAAATGGGTTGGCAATTCATTACAGTGGGCCTAAAACAACTAATAAATTTCTTTGTAATTTAAAAGTAAGATATCCCATTCTTTATTTACTTTAAATAAGTGGTCAACTTAAATATTTGTAGTGAAAATATCAAAAAGATATATTGATAGGTTTTCTTTCTATTTTACATTTTATTTTGAACAGCCAAGGCCAATGTCAGAATAATTCTGACAAAATCTGTTGAAAGCAAAAGTGGTGGGCAGGGGAACTGCCCTTGGAGGCTGGGACACCCAGCGTGGCATTAACATGTCAAGGACCACCAACATGGGTGTCCTGTCTCTAAGGGCAGAGTTTCTCCTGCCAAAGGGCTCAAAAATGGAATGGAAATTCATTAAGCCACAAAATGTAAGTATTATATCCTTTTAAAAAAGTAATTCAAGGTAAAAAATGATTTTCTTTGAAATTGGAAAAGAAAATTTAAAGTCAAACATGTTTTTAAAGTATTTATTTAAACCTTCATTCATTTCTTTAGTGTATTTGATTTATCAGTTATTGTATATATTTATAAACATTTTGTTTTTCATTTTAGACATTAAGATATCATCAAATTGTTTATTTATTCATTCATCATTCATTCAGCCTTACCACCCTGGGTCTGGCTGGACATGGGAGCCTGAACCCTTTAGGAACAGGTGCCTCCAGGTGACCACCAAGGACAGCATGGAAGTGACCTGTACTTGGAGAGAACTGGACATGGAAGTAAAAGGTGCTTAATTGATCTTATTATTGTATTTGATATAACCAATGGAAATAAAAGGTGAATTAAACTTTTTATTTTGTTATGTATATCTATGGAAAAAAGATTATTTGATCTTATAATCTTATGAAATATTACCTATGGAATGAAATGATGAAATGGTCCTTTAATTCTGTCAAATACATTTTAGACTATATTTTAATCTATATCATAATATGTGAATGACAAATAAATGTGACATCTTATTCCAGAGTTGAACTACATGTACAAGCCTGAAGTCCACACCAGTGGTAAGTGAATTGCATTATATAATTGTATTGCTCTATTCAAGACAATAATTTAGGAGATTTAGGAATCAACTTGGTGCATTTTTTTTATCTACTAGCAAAGATTCATGAAATAAAATTATTGATGACAACAACACCCTGACTCTCAGGGTGCAAGTCTGGACCTTCAGGGCCTGTTCACAATGAATTGGAAGACCTAGTTAATATACACTAACTCCATGGAAACTCTTGCTGAATACAATCAGATTAACAGGCTAACACACACACCCCCTTTGTCTCCAACACACATAATCACCAGGTTTACTGTATTTTACTCAATGCCATGATGTATTTGATGTGTTAAGTTTAGACAAAACAAACACATGTATTGTGTTTCCTTAGATTTCAATTCAATTCACATGTTTCAGCTGATACCAACATAGTAAAAGTTGTAAAGAGTCCTAACACTAAAGAGATAGATAAGACTGGCATCTCAGTAAAATAATTATGACTTTAATACACACATGAAACAGGGGCAGTTCCAGGATATATGTTTTCTGACAGTCTTCCAAATTATCTTTGTTTATCCATCCCCCATTTTTGACCGTCTTCCGACAGAAAAAATTAGATACCCGTCAATGTAAAATTGAAAATCTGACCGTCTTCCGGAAGACCCAGAAGACGGCCTCAATCCGCCCCTGCATGAAACATACACATGTGCAGACACACACACACACACAGTATGTCTGGCCTTTGACAGTCTTAAGAAGATACTTTATCTTCAGAAAAATTAATGCTCTTGTGGTGTTATTATTGAACACAATTTAAAATTAAAAGAACAGAATTGAATTGAATTTTTAAATTTTAACTTTTTTTAATTGAACCACTTTCCTTAAAATTCAATTCTGTTCTTTCAGGTGATACCAAAGAAAAGAACAATGTAGGAATTGTTAAGTCCCTAAGTATTGAGGAGCTAGGTAAGGCTGGAATCTCAGTAAAATAATTATGAATTTTTATATACTTATGAAACATGTGCACACACACATACACTAACAAACACACACACATACACTAACAAACACACTGCAAGCATGTTGCTCAAGCAAACTCTGGTCTTAAGCATAATATGATAATATATTAATTTTTTTAGTCAATTAAGTCTTTTAATGTGTCTTCAACAAATTGTTATACTGAATTGTATTTGAACATGCACAGATATTGAATGTTAACATTTTATTTGATATCATTTTTTCTTCAGCTGATATCAAAGACACAAAGAGTGTGTCAGATGCTGAAGGCATCAAAGAAAAAGGTAAGACAGTAAGGGCAATTCAACAGGAATTCATGTAACACACACAAGTGGAATTTAGGGTGGAAACGTTCATGCACAAACACTGAGTTTAAATTCACTGTTCAGTTATCTAAATCTTTCAGTGTATCCTTGACTATGCTAAATAATGTACTGTATCCTTGTTGTGCACATGTACAGTATGGGATGTTTAATTTGTTTTCCTGTCTATCTTCAGTCAATGTCAAAGACACAGCAACCTTGACAGAGTATAACCAACAAGATTTCGTGTAGTTATAGAACTTTATTAAGCTAAGCTGAGCAACTAAAAATGATGTTAACAGAGTCGTGGCTGAAGCTCAACTGTCCTAAAAGTCCAGTGGCACTCTTGAGGTGAGGGGTGGTCCCCTTCCCTTTCATTGGTCAGTTCAGTATTAAATTATCCCCAGCCAACAATACGCAATAGATGTGATATAAATCTTAAACTTTGACTTTGATGTTTTAGAACTCTATCTTCATCTCCAGACGGGATCAGTTAATTGTTCCAAAACAACAATAGCTATCTATCCTGTGATGTTATCAACACACAGTGAATATAATTTAATGATCCCGACTGCAGATTAAGGTCACCATGAAGGCATTTTACTAGATATCTTATGAAATTAAAATGAGTTTCAAATTTTAAAATCATCTCTATTACAAGAGGACATGAAGGTGAGAGGTAAGACAGCAGGGTTAACAGAAAAGGGATTTATTTATCACATTCAATTTGATGGAATATGATTGTGCATGTACATGTGCACACACAAACACACACATACACAAACACACACACACAAAAGAAAGGTATGGTACTTGTACACATGTTGCACAAGCAAAGTCTGGCCTTTGACAGACTTAAGAAGATACTTAATGTGCTGAAAAATTAATGCTTTTGCTGTTTAAAGATTGAACACACATAATGTTGTCTTTAAAATTCAATTCAGTTCAACTCTGTTCTTTCAGATGATACAAAAACCAAGAAAAATGTTAAAATTGTAAAGACCCTTAGTATGGAGGAGATAGGTAAGACAGGAATCTCAGTAAAATAATTTTGACTTTTAATATACTTATGACACATGCATGCGCGTGCCCACACACACACACACACATCACAATCATGTTGCTCAAACAAAGTCTGCTCTTTAGCATACTTAAGAAGATAATTTTTTAAGTCGGTTAAATCTTTGAATGTTCTTGACAAATTGTAATGCTGAAATCTATTTGAAAATGCACAGATATAGAATGTTAAAATTTTATTTGATATCATTTTTTCTTTAGCTGATATCAAAGACACAAAGAGTGTGTCAGATGCTGAGGGCATCAAAGAAAAAGGTAAGACAGTAAGGGCAATTTAACAGGAATTCATTTACGACACCTAAAAAATGTTAACACACACAGATGGACTTTAGGGTGGAGACTCTTACGCACAAACACTGAGTTAAAATTCACTGTTCAGTTATCTAAATCTTTCAATGTATCTTTGACTATGTTCAGTAATGTATTGTATCTTTGTTGTGCACACATGTATGGGATGTTTAATTTGTTTTCCTGTCTTTCTTCAATCAGTATCAATGACACAACAACCCTGACAGAGGATGTGAAGGAGAGAGGTAAGATAGCAGGATCAATAGAATAGGGATTTATCATTACACTGACGGAATGTGATTGTGCGCGCACGCACACACACACACACACACTGCGTAGAGATGTGTAAACACAGTATGGCCTTTATTCAAGTGTTACTTGTCCAGTTTATCCTAAATAATTGTAAAGGATTTTCAGTACAGTTGCATGCATGAAATTATGTGGTGCACTGACTACGTATTGAAGGTTATGTATTATTGCATATTAGTAAGTTAAATATTGAGTCATATATTTTAGCTCCCAAGGACAGTCGCCTATATAGGTGGAGAAAATTTTAAAGTCTTTTCACGTCTTGCTTCAGACGTAGATCAAGAACATAAATGGTTATTATTATTGTTGTTGTTGTTATTTTTGTTGTTGTTATTGAATAAATCTAATCACTCTCGATATTTAGAAATTTGACAGCATTTTAAAAAAGAACAGATTCATTATACAGTCACAAGGAATTTCTTTTGTTTGTTTCCTTGTTTTGATGGCATCATAACTAAGTAAACTTTCAGTTTTTAAGAGGTACACTATGTCAAACAGCTGGTAAAACCTGTACATAATTATATGATAGCAGCCAGAAGCTGCTGGTCAGAGAGTTACTGACAACATTTTAAGATAATACATTTTAACTGAATTATATTATAATATTTTCATCTTCTTATTTTTCAGGGTCATCATTTCAGAACTACTATTGCTTCTGTAGCAGCCAGTTTAAAATTTCAAATGTTTTTCTCTTAAATTAACAATAAAATATTAATTTTGTGTAATCAAATGTGTTTTGTTTTTCTTTCTTTTCTTAATTGAGGGTAGCATTGGGGAGGGGTGATCACAGTTGGGGGGAAATAAAGTAAATTTAAAAATCACAGCATGCAAAACTTTATGCATATCTCACTGACAATGCTGTTGAAAATCATGAAAATCATGAATCACCAGGTATAATACTTCGTTTCATGTAGGGCAAAGAATAATTTTTTAAAAAAATATTTATTCAAAAGAAATGGAGGCAAAGCACTTAAAGCATTAGATGCTCTCCAAAAAATTAAATAAGTAAAACAAATGGATATGTATATGCAACAGAATATATATACGGTAATTCTCCAATCTATACGAACGCCGCAATAATTACGAACGAAACGTTTTTTCTCTGAATCTGAATTTTTTGTCTCCGTTCTGTACGAACGATCGCTAAACTCACCTTGGGCACAATTTAAATTTTCCGAACGCAAGAAAGTGTGCCCAATTGAAACTCGCCCCATGATTCGTCAAAGCGAGTTTTCAGACCACCGTTCCAAACAAAGGAACTGCCACTTGACAGGAGAGATTGTTATCATGTATTTGTGCTGTTTTTGAATGAGACGATAAAAGGACTCAACCTGCCCGCCGGCAGCTGCAGGCCAGTTTTAAAACCCTATTGTTATTTAGAAATTATTGAAAGCATCAGTACACATAAATTACTTACTGTTTATTATCATTTTTTAACTTCTGCCGGCCGACTGGATCATCAACATCCACCATCGGTGTTTCACCGATAACTGGTTTTCAGTAAAATCTATAAACGTGAAACCCACGCAGAACAGAAGAGTATGAGAAATCCATAGTCAATGATCGAGTTTTTCTTTGTTTTTGGTAGTCATTAGGAAATTAAATTTTTTAAGAGGAGTTCTGTCTTGTATTGTATTTATTTTTCTAATTTGAGTTGTGATAAAGTTCATGCTTTTTTGTTTGTTTGTTTTTCCTTGTTAAAGACCTTGTCTCATGAACAACTATTAGGTAAACCTTACTGATATTGGTGATTGTGAAAAATAAAGGTGCCGTATGACTTTATACAAATTTACCTGCAGTTTTCTGTATTTTTTCTAATTAAGTTTACATTGATTGCGTGCAAATTAATATGCTGTAAAATACTTTCATAAATAGACGTGAATTGAGCTGATGTTATTTTTCATATCAAGTATAATCTCTATTAACGTCAGTGATATCAACTGTGAGGAGTTTCAAGTATTTTGTTTTGGCGGAAGAAATTTATGTAGGCCTAATTGGGGGGGGGGGGGGGGTGACATTATTAATATTGCAGATTTTCTATATGTGAAATCATATTAAAAGTAAATGCGCATTAAATAAAATATGCAACTGGATACGCAAATATTCTTGTCTGTTTTTGACAGAAGTTGGGAAAAACGATGTTGTCCTGTCTTGGTAAAACATAACAGGGAAAAACGATGTTGTCTTGTCTTGGGAGAAATGTACCTCTTTAGTATGAAGAAATTGTTTCTTAACTTGAATTCCCGACTTTTGTTTAGTTTGTTTTAATTCATTGCAATATCGCAAGAATAATTTGTTTGTGCTAAAAGCTGATCACAATGATTTAATCTGAAAGTAATGCTTACACTTAGCAATGTAGGTAAGTGGAGATAATTTCCGGTACAGCCGTATTCCATTCGTATTTCAATGGATACGAACGCGTGGCAATTTTTAGCAGACTGAATTTCAAGCCTTACGAACAAAATGATTATCTTCCAAAAATAATTAATTTTAATCGTTCGTATAGATTGGAGAATTACCGTATATATATATATATATATATATATATATATATATATATATATATATATAATAGCAAAGAATACAATGGTGTATTAACAAGTCACAGGAATAAGGTGCTTCACAGATCAAGCTAAATAATATGAACATTTCATGCATCTCAGGGAAATAAAAAGTGACTTTCAAAGGTAACAAAAAAAAACTTGATGGGACTCTTTTAATTAAAATGTTTTAAAAAACAATATAGTGATTCTTGCTTTAAGGCATTTGAAATGTGGGGTAAGAAGCCAGCACTTGACTTTTATGTACAATAAATAAAATACACCAACATTTGATATCTGATTCAAATTTATCTCCAATTTTTATGTACAGACACAGATGTGTCTGTACATATTGCAATCACCTGCGTCTGTCGTCGCCGATGCCGATGCCGATGCCGTCGCCGGCGCCGTGCACTTTCCTTGTAAACACGATAAGTGGAGGGCAGTTTTACTTTTTGGCTTTATATTTACAGAGCTGATGAATATTCATAAAACGCAGGTCAAGTTTGAAAATCAGCATGATCGGGCCATTATTGTAGAAGTTATGCTGTTTTTTCACTTTTCAGCATATTTTTCACATTTCCTCAGATTCAATTCTTAGGCATGTTAACAGTCTCATTATTAAACTAATAAGATACGTAAAAGTTTTTGTTTGACATTTCCTGCATCTTTACAACATTGTTAGTTGATTTTGTAAAAATGATGTTAAACTTGTTATTGCGTATTGTGTAATAAAGTTTCAAAAATGGAAATAAACTCATATCATTGCAGTTTGTCAGATTCAATCATTCACTATGTTCAGAATCTCAGAATGGAAGAAATTGGACATTTAACACTGCTCTATTGATATTTTTCCCATCTCATCAATTTTCTTAGTTGATCATATAAAAATGACAGTAAACTGTTAATTTTGTTTTATGTTAAAAATTGTTAAAAATGGAAAAAAAAACATTTCAGAACAGTGCTGTCTTGTTTACATTTTGGCATTTTCAAGTTGTGACTTTGAAGTTCCATGGGCCTGAAGACCTTTGCTAGTCACATTTTCTGAATATCCATGATACTAATATTTTATTATTAAAAATTGATGGTCATTATGGTGTTAAACATTATGTAATATTGCATCAAAATTTGAAAAAAACCTATTTTGGGCACTGCTCCCATGATGACCATTTAAGAAAAACCATGTCACTTACTGTTTTCAAACAGTACAGTAAATATATATAGATGTGTCTGTACATATTGCCATCACCTGCGTCTGTCGTCCCCGTCAGCGCCGTCGCCGACACTGTGGACTTTCATTGTAAACACGATAAGTGTAAGGCAGTTTTACTTTTTGGCTTTATATTAACAGAACTGATGAATATTCATAAAATGCAGGTCAAGTTAAAAAATCAGCATGATCGGGCCATTATTCTGGTAGTTATGCTTTATTTTTCACTTTTCAGCATATATGCAACACTGTAAACACATTCCAAGGAAAACTGATAGGCCTGTTGTCATGAAACTCACAGGAGTAATCTATCTTACTAAAACTCAGGCCAAGTTAAAAAATCGGCATGATCAGGCCACTATTTTAGCAGTTATGCTTTTTTTTTCACTTTTCAGCATATATGCAACACTGTTAACACAATAAAAGAAAAACAGTTAGGCCAATTGTCATTAAACTCACAGGAGTGGTCAATCCTGCTAAAACGCAGGTTGAGTTAAAAGATCAGCATAATCGGGCCATTATTTTATAAGTTATGTTGTTTTTACTTTTCCTCAGATTCAATTCTTAGGCATGTTAACAGTTTCATTATTTAATTAATAACATATTAAAAGTGTTTGTTTGACATTTCCTGCATCTTTACAACATTGTTAGTTGATTTTGTAAAAATGATGGTTAATTTGTTATCGTGTATTGTGTAATAAAGTTTCAACAAGGCAGCAAAGCTGTCAAATGTTCAGACAAAAAACAGGAAATAACTATGCACAAAATAGGCTACTGTCAATTCTGATGCAAAAATACATTATGTTAAACTGCAAATTCAACATCAAATTTAAATTATCCTCAACAGGTAATACCAATGTAATTAAAATATGTGACAAGTTTACACTTTGAAAATGTATAACTTCCAGAAAAAGAAGTCACTTAGACTGCTTTTCCAACTCAGACTGCATTTTAGTCCTGTATTTCTTTTTTGAAAGTTTGGCAATCATAAGTAACATGGTTTTCCCATAATGGTTATCATGGCAGCAGCACCCAAAATTGTGTTTTCTTCTATTCTGATGCAATATTACATAATGGTTAACAGCATAATGACCGTCATTTTTTAATAATAAAATATACGTATCATGGATTTTCAGAAAATGTGACTAGCATGGGTCTTCAAGCCCGTGGAACTTCAAAGTCATACCTTGAAAATGCCAAAATGTGAAAAATTTAATTTTCACCAAATAACTGTTTAACTGGCAGTAAGAATTACCAAACAGACTGTATTTCCTACTGAAGCTGTATTTTAGTCCCATGTTTCTTTTCTGTAAGTTTGAGAAAAGTAAATGACATGGTTTTTCTTAAATGGTCATCATGGGAGCAGTGCCCAAAATAGGTTTTTTTCAAATTTTGATGCAATATTACATAATGTTTAACAGCATAATGATCATCAATTTTTAATAATAAAATATTAGTATCATGGACAAATAGTAAACGTGACTAACAAAGGTTTTTAGGCCGATGGAACTTCAAAGTCACGCCTTAAAGATGCCAAAATGTAAACAAGACTGCACTGTTCTGAAATGGGTTTATTTCCATTTTTAACACTTTTTTAACATAAAACAAAATTAATACGTTACTGCCATTTTTATAAGATCAACTAAGAAAATTGATGAGATGTGAAAAATATCAATAGAGCAGTGTTAAATGTCCAATTTCTTCCATTCTGAGATTCTGAACATAGTGAATGATTGAATCTGACAAACTGCAATGATATGAGTTTATTTCCATTTTTGACACTTTATTACACAATAAACGATAACAAGTTTACCATCATTTTTACATAATCAACTAACAATGTTGTAAAGATGCAGGAAATGTCAAACAAACACTTTTACGTATCTTATTACTTAAATAATAAGGCTATTAACATGCCTAAGAATTAAATCTGAGGAAATCTGAAGAAATGTGAAAAAACAGCATAACTTCTAAAATAATGCCCCGATTATGCTGATTTTCGAACTCGACCTGCGTTTTAGTAAGACTGACCATTCCTGTGAGTTTAATGACAATTGGGCTTTCTGTTTTTCTTATATTGTGTTGACAGTGTTGCATATATGCTGAACAATGAAAAAACCGCATAACTACTAAAATAGTGGCCCGATCATGCTGATTTTCGAACTTGACCTGCATTTTAGTAATATTGATTACTCCTGTGAGTTTCATGACAACAGGCCTAACGGTTTTCCTTAAAATGTGTTTACAAGGTTGCATATATGCTGAAAAGTGAAAAAACAGCATAACTTCTACAATAATGGCCCGATCATGCTGATTTTCGAACTTGACCTGCGTTTTATGAATATTCATCAGCTCTGTAAATATAAAGCCAAAAAGTAAAACTGCCTTCCACTTATCATGTTTACAAGGAAAGTGCACGGCGACGGCATCGCCATCGGCGACGACAGACGCAGGTGATGGCAATATGTACAGACACATCTGTGTCTGTACATAAAAATGGAAATAAACTCATATCATTGCAGTTTGTCAGATTCAATCATTCACTATGTTCAGAATCTCAGAAAGGAAGAAATTGGACATTTAACACTGCTCTATTGATATTTTTCCCATCTCATTATTTTTTTTAGTTGATCATATAAAAATGGCAGTAAACTGTTAATTTTGTTTTATGTTAAAAAATGTTAAAAATGGGAAAAAAAAAACATTTCAGAACAGTGCTGTCTTGTTTACATTTTGGCATTTTCAAGTTGTGACTTTGAAGTTCCATGGGCCTGAAGACCTTTGCTAGTCACATTTTCTGAATATCCATGATACTAATATTTTATTATTAAAAATTGATGGTCATTATGGTGTTAAACATTATGTAATATTGCATCAAAATTTGAAAAAAAAACTATTTTGGGCACTGCTCCCATGATGACCATTTAAGAAAAACCATGTCACTTACTGTTCTCAAACTTACAGGAAAGAAACATGGGACTAAAATATAGCTTCAGTAGGCAATGCAATCTGCCAGTTAAACAGTTTTTTTTTGAGAAAATTTAATTTTTCACATATTGGCATTTTCAACGTGTTACTTTGAAGTTCCACAGGCTTGAAGACCCATTCTTGTCACATTTTCTGAAAATCCATGATACATATATTTTATTATTAAAAATTGATTGTCATTATGCTGGTAACCATTATGTAATATTGCATCAGAATAGAAGAAAACACAATTTTGGGTGCTGCTGCCATGATGACCATTATGGGAAAACCATGTTACTTATGATTGCCAAACTTTTAAAAAAGAAATACAGGACTAAAATGCAGCCTGAGTTGGAAAAGCAGTCTAATTGACTTCTTTTTCTGGAAGTTTTACATTTTCAAAGGGTGAACTTGAACTCCCATGGGCCTGAAGCCTTATGTTTGTTACACATTTTACTTACATTGGTATTATCTGTTGAGCATAATTAAAATTTGATGTTGAGTTTGCAGTTTAACATACTGTACTTTTGCATCAGAATTGACAGTAGCCTATTTTGTTATTTCCTGCTTTTTGTCTGTACATTTGACAGCTTTGCTGCCTTGTTAAATTAAATTTGTTTTTAAATGCCTTCTATTAAACTTAAGAAATGAACTTTACATTGAACAAACATTTAACTATACTGAGTTACACACATAAACACTCATTCACATACCCTACCAAATGGCTGAATTATTGATAACTACACTTTTGCTTTTATATTCAAGTATGTTCATGTTTAATTACAATAGATAAATAAGGTTATTATAATAAAACACAAATAATTAGTAACAAATACACAAAGGATCTCATCCATTTGACATGTATTTTCTTTATAATGTACATTGCATAACATTAAATATGACATAAAATTGTATAACATGAAAGACATAATAGAGAAAACAAAATGTATTATGTGGATCCCACACATGCAGCAAGTTCTTTTTTTTTTTCGATTTACACAGCAATTGCACCAGTAGGCTTCAGACTTTTAAATGCAGTTAATGATTTTTAAGTAAGATTTCTTAAGTCAATTGACTTTTCAAAAGTCAATCACCGCAACTCAACAATCAGTCACCGCAACTCAACAATCAGTTATCGCAACTCAACAATCAGTTACAGCAACTCAACAATCAGTTACTGCAAACGGTCATTCGCGGACTTAACACCAGATGGCGCGCGCGCACCGTCAGCGATCTGAAACGTCCTTGACCTTTTCCATCGTTTTAACAGTATTAAAATACGTGGTGCCTCGATTTGAAACCATTCAGCTTAAAGTGTTTTTTTTAATCTCCAAATACTTAAAAAAATCAATAAAGCTATTCGACAAGAACCTATTATATCGTATCTTTTATATTAATTATTATTACATATCACAATAATAAACGAGTCGCCTTTTGATGTACGCCCGGCTATAACCTCTATTAAAAAATATCAATTTTTATGAGATTCGTATCGTTTGGTTCCATTGCCTCGCTTTCAAAAATTGGAACAGGCGCTCCAAAATCGTAAGACGAAGTTAAAATTTTTATATTGGCCGAGTTCGCCACCGACTAGAATGCCTATAAGTCCCCTCATCCGATACTCCCGCGCTTCTTTACATCACCGCACCAATACTCCCCCGCACCGATACTCCCCCGCTTCTTTACATCCCCGCATCGATACCCCCCCTCCCCCCCCCCCTGATACTCCCGCGTACCAATACTCCGCAAAAACACTATTCCCCAAAGCAAAGATTCCTTGGGCTTTGTAGACACAAATCGTGCTTCAAAACCCTTTCTATTATGCTATTTTTTTCAAAGTTGCACAACCCTCTTGGGACACATAATTGACACATTTTATTCGAAATATATTGGGGAAAATAAAGGGCGTTACTCGAAGTCGATCTCAGACTTTGCGTGCAGCTTAACAGTCCGTAGGCCTACAGCTATGCCTTGTAAATTTGAGAAATGTTTGTGCAAAATTAATATTGTTCTCCTACTGTAGTTACCGTATTTATATTATACGCCCTTTTATTTATTTACTTAAGGCAAAGTTAGTTTTAATCTAAGATGACGCAGCTATGTCTTTTCCTCAGGCAACGATGATTTTGTTTAATTATTAAATAATAAAAAAGCAGTGCTAAAGCGCTTCGTTTTCTGTTATCTTCCTCCAACCTTCTTTTCTGCTCTTAAACTTCTTTCCCTTGTCTTTTGGAGGCATATTAGAATCTGAATTGAGCAAAATTCAAAATTTTTGAAAATTGTTGGACAACGAAATTGTAGAGACACGAGCATGCGTCGTGAGCACACCTTTTATTCTCGCAGTCCCGCCGTGTTTTCGACTTACTTCGTCATAGATGTGAGGGCGTGCGCCGTACTCAACACGCAAAGGGCACTTTCTCTTTCATTGCTTGCGACGTGCATCTTGGACCACGCAAGTCTCACTTGAAAACTCCTCGCAAACTCCTTGCGAAGGGAGCAAGTTACGCTTGCGGCCTCGCTGTTTAAAGATTATTTAAACAGCGAGGCCGCAAGCGTAACTTGAGATTATTTGTAGAATAAAGCGTAACAAAGATTATTTGTAGAATCTATTGGAAATGTTTAGTATCCTCCGTACGTGCTTACATACGTGCGAACTCGAAATTTCGCATAAAGGACTTGCGTGGCACGTGAGATTCTCCGCAAAATTTGGACTCAAACGGGTCGTAAGAGCCCGTGCGGCCGGTTGTGACCGAGACTAATGTGTTGTCGCCCAAGATTTTTTAGGAACTTTGCGGCTTCTTTTGTATAATACCGATGCTCAATTGTAAGCAATTAAGATTTGTATGCACTGCGCAATAGCATAAAAACAACATCACCAAGGATCTCCCTGTGGCCATTTTTTTTCACTTATCTCACCAATATCCAAAGCGTTTTTCCATTTGAAAAAAGTATTTCTTATACAATGTAGGCCGTGCTTCCGAGTCGTTGACCAATTTTTCAAATCTATATGTGAAAAAAATCGATGCAAGGTGACAGACTCTCCCATGATAGACAGTCCGGTTCCCATCAATTTGCATATAGGTAATTCAGCCCCGCCCTAGATTTTGACCCACTTACGTCGATTGACCCTAACCTGTAGCCTATAATTAAATGGATGGATGACTCTCCGTTACCCAGACCCTCAGTTTCGTGGAAATTGCATAGGGGGAGTAGGCCTAATAATGCGGGGAGTAGGCCTATCGTTGCGGGGGAGTAACGGTGCGCGTATAGGCCTAACGGCAATTCTAGAGGGGATTTATCGATGCGGGGATCTATCGGTGTGAGGTCGTATCGACGTGCATAATGCAAAAATTTACTAAGGAGAAGTATCGGTGCGGGGGAGTATTAGTACGGGGGAGTATCGGCATGACCCCCTAGAATATCCTCACAGCATTATCTGCAATTTTTAATGTATTTTGCAATATAATTTTCATTCCTCCCGATGGATAATTTTATTAATCAAGAGTGGGGGAGGGGTGGAAAATCCCCTTGGTGCCACATATAACACTATAAATGCGAAAGGAATTACCCTATTTGTGAAGAGAAAATAAATGTATTTGTTTATTTCAAACAGCGTACTTATCGCGCATGCGCAGTAGTTTGAGACCTGTGCTATTCCGCATATTATTCGAGTAGGAACTACATGTGGTTCATTGCCATATCTAATTTCAGTATGATGTGATTGAACGCAATCCTACTATTATATACTTAACTATATCATGACAATACGAACACGATGAACCACATGTACTCCCATAATATGCGGAATTGAAAACATGGAAAAGGTCAAGGACGTTTCAGATCGCTGACGGTGCGCGCGCGCCATCTGGTGTTAAGTCCGCGAATGACCGTTTGCGACAACTGATTGTTGAGTTGACGTCTGCATTTTTTGCGTGAATGGCGCACCATGCATTCGCGCCATTCACGCAAAAAATGCATTGTTGAGTTGCGGTAACTGACTTTTGAATCGTTTATTGACTGTTAGATTTTGACGAATGATTAAAATGACCACAACTTATTTAGTAGAATTAAGTTTAGATAGTTAAAGTAGGTTTTGGTTAAATAGTGCCGGTAGATTGTTGATTTGACGTCTGTATTTTTTGCGTGAATGGCGCACCATGCTTTCACGCCATTCACGCAAAAATACATTGATACATTGTTGAGTTGCGGTGACTGATTGTTGAGTTGCAGTAACTGATTGTTGATTTGCGGTGACTGATTGTTGAGTTGCGGTGACTGATTGTTGAGTTGCAGTAACTGACTTTTGAATCGTTATTATTGATTGTTAGATTTTGATGAATGATTAAAATGACCACAACTAATTTAGTAGAATTAAGTTTAGATAGTTTAAGTAGGTTTTGGCTGTTAAATAGTGCCGATAGATTGTTGAATTGACGTCTGCATTTTTTGCGTGAATGGCGCTCCATAGTCCACCACTCTTGGCTGTAGAGTTACTTGGGTTCCAGGGCCCAGGACTGATAGGTCTAATGGATCGAAGCGCTGGAAACCCTCCACCTTGGATGCGGGGCAGGCGGTGGGTCGGAGGGGATGACACAGGCACGGTGATGCAAGGACCATTCACTGTCACCTGAAACAAGACACAGGGGAAAATAAACTTTCTTCGTTATAACAAAGTTTCATTGTCTTTTTTTTTTCATTCTTAAGTTAAACCCCCCTTCAGTTTATCTATTTTCAACATACATATACCATTACTCCTTTTTTTAATATGCATATACCGTATAAGCATTAACTCTTTACAGGTAAGGTCATTAACTAGTCAAGTGCACAAGCAATCGACTCTAATCAAATTAATAAAAAAGTCTGGGAATTATATTTGTGAACTCTACACAGTGTTAAGTATTTGAAAATTGTTGTTTTTTTCAGGAAAATTCGCTTTTTGGCCAAAACGCCAGCAAAACTGTCATATATTATCCCTTTATTATCCCTTTTAAAAAGGTCTATTCTTGCTCATTTTAAAAAGTAACATGCTTTGGTGGAGTAAATGCAAAAACTGTCAAATATTATCCCTTTAAAAAAGTCCATTCTTTGCTCCTTTTTGAAAGTAACATACCTTGGTGGAGTTAATGAATAAAGTTGTAATATACAGGTACCTACTGTACTGTATAACTGAACTAAATTTTTCATAAATTTCTTAACCTAAACAGGCCCAGTAGCCAGGGGGTGTGGGGTCCCTTTTTGCTGGGAAAATGTTCCCTCTGAGTAAAATTTCATCTAAGTACACAAAGATTGGATGGTAAGAGGTCCATTTTCTTCAGAAAAGACCTCCCCCCCCCCCCTTTTGAAACTGCTGGCTGCTGAATGACTCATCACATCATCTACAGAACCAGTCTGGCATGTGTGACAAATACAAACTGACTGATAAAATCACTTCCTGTCTACTGTAGCTAGATATGAGCTTGATGGTGTCATGGTACATGTTTATAAATGCTTAGTGAAGTAATAACAGATAATTATATGCAGTGGGTTGTGCAGATAACATCTTTAAATTATGGCATCTGAAGTATTGGAGAGAAATCACTTCAACCTAAGATCTAATAAACGGATATTAGATCTTAGCTTCAACCAATCAGATATGTCCACTGTAACCAGCAGTTAACATCATCCAATAGAGTGGATTCAAGATTTTAAACAGGGGGTTCCTAGTACAACTTTATGCATTGCTCAGTACAAAAACTGGGTGCATTGGTAATGTTAACAACAAGTTCATACAGAATTCAAATGGATATTCTTATGGTGCTCTGAGAGTTGAATTGTGAACACAATTTCAGTATTGGAAAGGACAGATCAAGCCTTGTCTTACACCTTATCCAAGTGACTTACCAGGTAGATTCTGTGACAAGACTTTTATACCACCAATTAAGTTCTTACAGCACTCAGTAAAAATGTGCACAGGAGAGAGACCTTACAAGTGTAGATTCTGTGACAAGACTTTTACTCAAAAAGGCCATTGCATTGTGCATGAAAGAATTCATACTGGAGACAAACCTTACAAGTGTAGATTCTGTGACAAAACTTTTATAGACAAAACAAATTGCACAAGGCATGAAAGAATTCACACAGGAGAGAAACCTTACAAATGCAGATTCTGTGACAAAACTTTTAAAGACAAAACTTCCTGCATAAAGCATGAAAGAATTCACACAGGAGAAGAACCTTACAAGTGTAGATTATGTGACAAAACTTTTAAAGACAAAACTTCCTGCATAAAGCATGAAAGAATTCACTCTGGAGAGAGACCTTACAAATGTAGATTCTGTGACAAATATTTTACTCAAAAAGGCAATTGCACTGTGCATGAAAGAATTCATACTGGAGACAAACCTTACAAGTGTAGATTCTGTGACAAAACATTTACAAGCAAAACAAAATGCATGTATCATGAGAGAATTCACACAGGAGAGAAACCCTACAAGTGCAGATTCTGTGACAAAACATTTACAGAAAAAAAATCTTGCATACATCATGAGAGAATTCACACAGGAGAGAGACCTTACAAGTGTAGATTCTGTGACAAAACATTTACAGACAAAACAAATTGGATACATCATGAGAGAATTCACACAGGAGAGAGACCTTACAAGTGTAGATTCTGTGATAAAACTTTTACACAAAAAAAATCTTGTAAACTTCATGAAAAAAATCACACTGGAGACAAAAATATCTGTAATTTTTTTGAGAAAACGTTCACTCCAAAAGGGAATTGCACTTACCCTGAAACAGTTTACACTTGAGACAAAACTTTTACTCAAGGTTTATGCACTGTCCATGAAACCATTCATACTGGAGAAAAGCATGATACATGTGAGTTCTGTGGGAAAAAGAGATCATAACAAAACTGGCCTGCACTAGCCCTAAAAGAATGCACACTTGTGAGACACCAGACAAATGTGGAGTAGAATTCAGTCAAGGGAATAATTGCAGAACACATGAAACAATGCACAACAAAAGGAAACATAATTCAGTTAGTAATACATGGAAATTTTGGCAATGAAAGTGGGCCCAACAATGTTCTAGATTCAGAGGGGGAGACAGAAGAAATGTGTAACGTGGAAAATAAACTGACAAACAATAATGCTATAACCCAACATATATATGAGGAAGAAAGAACAGAATACTGTCATAAAGGTGATGACATATTTACCACAGAGAATATCACCATCACTACTGACAATGATGTCTTTGAAATACTAACTGGCATAAAAAGGACCACACCAGGTGTCATCACAACAATCATAAAAAATCCTTTCTATAACTCTCAATGATAGAAACAGAAACAGAAACAGAAAACAAACTACTACCTTAAAACATTGCTATTTTTGGATAACTAAAGAACAATCATATTTTGTAATTGATACAATTTTTATTTGTTCATTGTTAATCAATAATTATTACTTTTATATTGTGTAGGTTCAGTATTCGTCAGACCATTTACTTCCATGATCAGATACATTGTCTTGATAGATTATCTATAAAAAAAAGAATTGTACTTAGTCAAATACATGATATTACGCAGGAAAATCCCTCATCTATCTTTACAGTTGAAAAACAAAAGGGAAATAAGTAAGGGTTTCATTTTCAAAGAATTCAAGTGTTTACTAGTTAAAACCCAATTTAAACCATTTCATTTTTTAATGTATCAAATGTATATATATATCCAATGACTTAGTGACAGAATAAACAGTTAAAAAAGAAACATCGTTTTGTTAACTTAAGAAAATATCAAACTCCAAATGAATATTTGATTAAACCATGACACATATTACAGACTTTAAAGGGACCATTCTCACAGAGAGTTGGATCTCCACTGCAAGTCTCACTAAATTGCTATCGGGGAGGTCGAGCGTACAAGAATGTTAATTACCCCCTCCCTGAGCTGATTCAGTAGGTGTGACAGACATTTAAGCCTCTTAAGCTGATAACAATTTAGTGTGAAAGGGAGTAAGGTCGATCCAGATGGATCGATCTAGGCATGGGAACCCAGTCTAAGAAACAGATTCAATGCCAGCTAGGCAAATGAGATGTTGGAAGAGTTTAAAATCTCAAAAAAATAAAAAGAAAGAAAAATGAAAAATAAAGGAAAAACACCTGTAAATGTAATACTATATGATTTGCCAGAAAGAATTCAATGTTTTATCACTGTTCTCTGTCAGCACCATTTCAATATTTTAAGTTATCAACTGAACACTACAGTCCACCTAACACTGGCAACATTCTGTATCAGTTAACCATAAGGAATACTGATCTGTAGTCAACAAATGAATTTCTAGCATAATAATAATATGAATAATAATAATAATAAATCCACTTACCATTTTACTGTAACAAATCGAAATGTCAAAACATAGACAATTTGGTAAAAAAAAAAAAAGAGGCTAACCCATTCCTGTCTTCTTACTGATTTTTATCTGTTATCTGCACAAATCTCAAAAACTTGCTTTTCTAGCTACAGAAATCTGTTGACAGAAAATTTATGTCTGATCACGGGTAATAATTGATACCATATATAAACTTAGTATTAATATAAAATTTATGAAAAATGCAAATTTAACCCATTGACAGTGGCCCCTGTATTGTGGTCAACTGATGACCCCATCACTAATGGTTAGTTTACCTGAGTGTCCCTAGTGCTGTCTTCCTGACTTGTTAACAACTGACCACTAAGTGAAGGCCTTGGGTTGCCGGACCAGGTTGGAAATAGTGCTGCGATCACTCTGTCTTCATGTAGAACTTGGACAAAAATATTATAAATATTACGTAGTTGATTGTGAAAGAGTTGACCCACTTTCCCCCTCTTACGCCTAATTAAAGTTTGAAAATGCATAATAATAATAGTGACTGATTCTTAATAGATAAATTGACTGGTTAGTGCTGAGGTAACGCATTCGGCCCCTGGTTGTGAAAGGGTTAAATGCCCCCCCCCCCCCCCCCCCCCACCTCCTCCCGCCTCGCCCTATTCCGGCTGCTTACCCTGAGCTTCAGAGATAGCTTGAAACAAACATCTACACTATGGCATACCCTTGGCGTTACCAGTTACTTGAAACGGCAAGGGTTAATTGCTATTAAGATCTGAAGTTCAGGGTGCGGCTCCTACACCTGTGTGTCAAAACTATCGTTGGCTGGTTCATCTTCTGCCGGGAGTCGACCAGTTAACGTGGTCAACAAATTTTTAGGGAGACACTGATGGCATAGAGATGTATTATATTGTCTGAAAGTGCTACAAGGTGAAACTGGAAAAGTGGGATATTTTTACACTTGTCTAACAGATTGTAAAAGCCTCTGATTATAGCAGCTCCACGCTTTCTGTATATTTTGCTGTTGAACTGATACTTTTCTCACCCGTCCACCTCTCCCGAAAATGTTCCACTCCAGAAAAAATCAATAATGCTATGGGAGAATTGTACAGGCAATTGACCTACATTCTCCACCGCAGTTATTGGCGCTAGTTTAACAATGTTATGACTTGGACGCGATAACGGATTCAGATTCTTTATTGACAAACACCTTCACATAAAGGTACAATCAATTACAATACGATACTAGTGGCTAGAACATAGAACAGACAAATAAATAGATAAATAAATATATATATATACACATATAGATTAGCAATTGTTGAAATCAGTGACTGTACACATGTATACGAATGTCGCATTCCATAATCAATTTACCAGGTTTGATCTACACGCCCAGTCTCTGCTGACAGCGCATAACGGGTCTCACACTGGTACTATGATCTGGTTTGGACATGCGCAGAAAGACTTACTCTCTTCTCCATGCATTTCTGTACGAATATGAGGAGGGGCGTAATCACATCCATTTCTTTTGTATTCATGATGTGTATAAACATAACGTGATTCACGCCTGTGATATGAAGGTTTATAATTTATATAAATGAATTAATAAACAGGGTGTGTCGATCAAATAATTGGAAAGTTGTGAGGGTAAAGGGACATCGTTGTTTACAAAAGTAATAAAAACTGTACATGACTCAAAAACAGAAAAAAATGCATTTTTCTCTTATATGCAAATTAGATTGCCTGTAGTAATATAAGGTTGTCCGGAAGTGATGTTCACATCAGAGATTTCAAATAGCGGCAATCTTGATCACCAAAGCTATCTTAATTTCTATTATTTGATAAAAATAATATAGATTTGAAGCTAGCAAAAGTAATTTCCCCAAAGAAAAATAACAATTTTCTTCTCATTATAAATCATTTCTCGACCCGCCCTTCGGAAGAATTTTGTAACAGCTAGAAGGCTGAGAAGGGCTTCTTGACGAGAGCCCCGGTGTACGCCCCCCCCCCCTCCCCTCGAGAGGTACTGTAAAGATCACTTTTATTAATATGTTCCAGCGAATAGGAAAAACTGATCATGATTGTTTTAAAGATATAAATAACTCATATTCCAATGCTTTTTTTTTTTTTTTTCATTTTGTCTGTGGCTCTGCTGATTTTTTGAGAGAGAGAGAGAGAGAGAGAGAATCTGTCTAACGTTAGATCCGAGGATGTGGTATTTAACTGCTATGAAATTTCCATAACTTTCATGTCCATATTGAATGATCAATTCGGCAATAAGATTTAGATAACAAGATAATGTGATTAATAAAGAAATTGAGAAAAATGAAAAAATCAAATTCAAGAAAGATTGCATTTCTATTTTCCACAAAATCCAAATGCAATAATTTACCAGTTGACTTTATTTTGGTTTTTCAACTGAAAACGTACTCATTTTTCCCGTTTCTAAAAATTAAATGTGTCACTGATACCTTATTATTATTATTTTTATTTTTTATTTTATTTTTTTACTGCATATAGAGACATAACAGTTACCTGTGTCCAGTCTCGTGAAAATTAACCTCCCATTAATACATGGAATAGATAAGCGTGTCGATCCTGGTGAAACTCAAATGAAAAGCGAACGCGGTAAAAATTCAGTCATGGTTGTCGTGAGGCACAACCTACAACCAGTCTTATTCAAAATACAGTAGAATCTACCCCGACAAAGAGAGAAGACACTCAACGTGTCACCTTAAAACAAAGCTGTTTTATAGTTGACGTGGTTATAAACATTGGATATAAAATAGTAGAGGAAGGCAATTTTATTCTCATATGTAGTGCACAGTGACGGTAAAAAGTCTTGGATTTGTTTCATTTTGCTTGTTATAATGTTTTAATTGATTTTATTATCTTTTTGTCACATACTCATGTACGCATAAGGGAAAACCAGCCCCTCTTGAGATTTCACATAGAATTTTTTCTTTTATCCTCTTTTTTTTTGGGGGGGGGGGGGAGAAAAAACATGTGAAACAAAACGTAAAAGTGAGAGGCACGCTATCTCCCTTAAATCTGACATTGAATAAGTGGCCAAATCATGATTTGTGGATTATATTTGGTGTTACGTTTTGGCGTATGACACAAATAGAAAAAATGCACCGTGTCTTGCGCATTGGTAGTTCACCTTGCAAGTAATACTACATGCATATATGTTAGATATTTATTAACAACTTAAGTTTACATTTGTATAGAAGGATTTTGTACTCAGAACCGAAGATGAGGAACAAAAAACACCAAGAGAAGTGCATTAAAATGCCTTTATCGGCATTTCAAGAAAAACAAAATGTTAAAATGCGTTTGTTTTAGCCTAAAATCAAAAGCGGTCATCGACTTGTCACACCTAGCACATTATCATCAATTCTGTGGTAGACGTCACAATCATGTTGAGACAGAACAGACGCCAGAATATCACCCTGTATAATAATGATTATTTCTTATTTATTGATAAGATATTGATAACCCAGTGGGTTGAAGTTCTAGATAAAATATTAAGAGCACTACAATAATGATAGGATACATTTTAATGAATCTAAGGTTTCATTCCATTTCGTTCTACGTAGATCAACAGTTTAACAGATTAACACACCTCCTCTTGTTTCTAACTTTCTTGTATAATCACCACCTTTTCTGTATTCTACTAAACGCCAGGCGGAGGCGTAACAATTTGAATTATCAGTTCCCGAAGAAAAAAATATTCGATACGAATGGAATTTCATTTCTTTTATTACATAAAATGTGTTATTCGAGTGCTGTATGTGAAATGATCTTGTGATGTATGATATATGTTGAAATCTTGTATATGTCAATATTGACAGCATGAAATGACAGGAGGATATTGGGGAGGTAGAATAAAACTGTTATAACTTGTGCATGACAGTACAGACGGGCGTTATGATAACTGGTTGTATGATGCAAAGTGAAAAAAGTCAATTTGAATAAAATGCTTCGGTAAAATATAGGCATAGCGTATCTTCACGGCGTATGTGCTGACGTTTTAAATTATTGCACAGATTTTCCTGAGATAAGTGGTATTTTTCTCCAACTAATCAACCCTTCTTTCCTACCACTGGCTAAAATTCTGTAAAAGTCTTGGATAATTTAACAAATGCCTTTGTTATCATAACCAGGTTCCACACACGCACGCACGCACATAGACATATATTCCGGCGAAAGTTTATTTGTCATTGTGAAGATAAATGAAGACTACAATATCGTACATTCAGATATGATCACATAATTTAAAAGTTTATTAATTTGTAGTCTGCTGATTCCAGAAGATGGCGCCATAGTACGGTCAGGTTGGTCACATATACTAAACTCTGTTCAGATAAAAATGCACTTGACTATAACCAGTGACGTAAATAATGTTTCATTGTGGGGGTGTCAGGGTATAGGTTTAATCTTATCAATGGCGTATTTTGAAATATATCAAACACAAATGCGTCCTATGCATTTTTATTGCAGTAAATTGTACATGATGGTTCACCTATTAGATAATGATGATAATTGATTAAATAATGCGCCCAAAATATCCTGCCTCCTCCCCCAGGAATCATATGTAACCAACACTCCAGAAAGAGATGTCACGTCTTCATCAGTTCTGAGTGACCAGGGAGTGGATGCGTGGCGGTCCAGATACTAAGTATACGAATATGTCAGTTTAAACCGATTTAGTACAACGTTGTAAGATATTAATGTTGGGTATTTGATGATAACTTGTTTATGATTCAATTTTGATGCCTGAACTTTTAATACTGGTTTTGAAAATACATCAGTATTTTCCCCATTTTGCTTCCTCCATTAAAATGAGGATACAGTTGCACTTCATGTTAAAACTTTTCTGTTGGTGGATGTAGTCAGCTATAGGAGAGATTGTAAAGGAAGGAAAATAAGTAGTTATTGTACTTGCTAGCAAATATCTTTAAGAAAATTTATTATTTTATCCAGTTAAACTTTATGACAAATTGACAATATTCATTGAATGTCTTGTGAGCTGTTATTAAAAATGTGTTCTTTTTTTCCAGTAAAAATTAATTGGAAATTTTACATTGAATAATAAATTCTCAATTTTTAATTACTTGTTATCAGTACTTTGAGCTCAGCATATAAAATAATTTCACTTTTGACATTCATGGAATTTTATATTAATCCAAAGGAATATAGTGCGCATTAGACTTTAGCTAGAATCCTGAAAATTTGACCAATTTCCCTTCATCACCAAAGCACAGTCTTATCCAACACCATTGACAAAAGTGCGATGTACAAGTTTTTTAAAGTCTGCTTGTTATATGCTACACTCCATTACGTTTTAAACATGCTTTCGAGTTGTAAATTTCAACTTTTCTCGTCGTGAGCGAAATTGACCATTCTCTATTTTCATTATTAGAGAGACTTGCTTGGAGCTTAAAATGAGTTTAAGGATCGTATTGTTGTGAACTGCTTTTGGACACCATGCACTTTATTTATTGTAAAAAATTTTAGGAAAACTTAATGACTTTGTGGATCGAATTGCTGTGAACTGTTTTTGGATATCGGATACCTTGGTGATTTATTGATGAAATTTATAGGGAATCAAATGTTTGCTTTTTACGGGACCAGCGCTCACTATGTGCCTTTAAAGTTGTCTTTAATTTAAATGCTCAGATAAGAGATTAGAATACTTGATTTCATAAATTTGTGCTTGTTAATGTTCTGTCTTCTGTCCAGACTCGTGGTTTGTACACTATGATCTTTGTAAAAATGCAACTGGGACGGTGATGTTTTTTAAACAAATCTAGATTTCGTGTAAAGTTTAAAGAATTATTGATACTATTTTTTAAAATCTGCTCAATTTTGAAAAAAAAAACAATAACTTTTATAAGATGGATCAGCAGGTGAAAAAATGTTTACTCTCTACATGTGTTATGTGAGGTTCATTCATGTTCGGTTTACAGCACAACACAGCACGAGAGTTGTAGAATTGCTCATAATTGTACGTATTTAGTTATTGAAATGATTCAATGAGAAACAGAAAAAAGAACGTCGGATCCGGAACATTTAAATGTGGTTAAATTGTGAAATTCTAGGTAATTTGTAGCATTATGTGTACTTGATAATGTTAGTCCAGAGTGGGTTTCCTTCTCGATTTTTCTGATGTTAAAGGTGGGATGGATACCAGATCCGGCGTTGTTTTTTTAAGGAAAAAGTTTTATTCTGAAATATTCTCTTTAATATTAATGAGGTCAAACACGGGTAGTTTAGTTGATAATTTTATTTTGTCAAATCAAATAGATTGAATTTGTTACATTTTTGTGTGAGTTCTAATGCAGATAGCAATAACTTTGTGTATATCTTTATATTCCAACTTCAAAACTTATGATTTTTCAGAAATGTAGTCTCACAAATCAATGTTTTAAGATGGTTCAATATGCATGCATATATGAAATGGAATTTTGTGTTGGTCTTAATAAAGAAATACCAAAATAATTCAGCGCGTTGTAGTATTTTCATGTTCATTGGTACCCACGGGTTGGGTTCACTTTCCTGCTCGCGTACTTGGATACCACTGAGTATTTTCCCCAAGGACTTTAAAAAATTTCCTTTGGTTACTATAAGAAGAAAGTCTACATGGGGAGGGTGGGTGGGAACAGTTAGAGGAGTAGGTAACGCGCTTGCCTCTCAGACAGAAGGTTACAGGTTCGATTCCTGGCGGTGCTGGGTCCCAGCAAATTATCTTTTGCAAAAATAAACCAAAATAAACAATTTCAACTACTACAAAACAGTGCTACGAACACAGAATAGCAAGGAGTCGATAGTTCTGTAGTTAAGAAAAATAACTTCTGTTTTGTTCATAAAACAATATAGCACATTTATTATTGCACAAATTAATACAAAAAGTAACAGCATTGTTTTCAAAAATATTACAAAACTTGGAATATCATTTGCTTCTACATTAATGGCAATTTCATAAAACGTACTATGACATGTAAATTAAAGTCATAATAACTCTTCGTTTTGGCCAAAAATTGGATTTTCCTGGAAAAAACGGCAATTTTCCCGTACTTACCAATGGTCAACGACCCCATTCCTGCATTCAAAGTTAATCCAGGGTTTTTTTCCTAAACGTACGGTTTTTTGTTAAAATCTC
Source organism: Lingula anatina (assembly GCF_051362555.1). Lineage (NCBI taxonomy): Eukaryota > Metazoa > Brachiopoda > Lingulata > Lingulida > Lingulidae > Lingula > Lingula anatina. The sequence goes on along the minus strand of NC_141771.1, from coordinate 19,865,788 downwards.
TTAAGAGATTTTAACTGACGGAGCTCTCTCTGACATTGCAAAGTCACTGGTGACCTACTTAAAACCGCGGGAAAAGCAGACAACAACAACACTATATAAGATTCATGAAATATATTCGTCTTTTTGTTAAAAATGCATTTATATCCACAATGTGTGCCATTCTGGGCTTTACGTTATCCGACGCACTGTACAAAAACTCGCAACTTACGTCTGCGTCCGCATTAATGTGTTTGGCGCCATGTTATTTTGGTCTCGAATGAACGCGAGAATCCGCGTGACACCATTACGTCATTAGCAACGAATGCCTTGATGACTGGGAAAAATGGCATCGTAAGCCCCATTGACAAGCACAGATTTTAGTTTTACTCCAATAACGGCCGTTTTAGTGGTAAAATACGATAGAATATATTTCCATGCGTTGTTTAAAATGTATTTCATGCGGAATTTTGAATCTCAAAGGAAGAGTTATTATTGCTTTAAGCTTTTACATACAAAAATGGTTCTGTAGCTAACTAGTGTACAACACGGCGAGATTCTATGCATATTGGAAAACTTTTACTAGACCGACGTAGCCTTAATTTACAAAGGAGTTCAGGAATACTATGATAGACATAATACCAACAAGAAGGTAGAATTTATAGGTTTTTGTCAAAATTTACAGGCAAACTGGAAAATTAACCAAAAGATTACAAAAAAATAATAATAACGTCTGTCTAAATTCACTGGTGTGATCGATATAGAAAATTCAATATGCATATAACCTCATCCTATCCCGACGCATGTACCCACATGCAAGCACTATGTCGTCTTGCTGATACTCGCACATAAAACAAAAATTGGTGTTCAAATATAATCAAATTATGTAAGATTCCTGGTTGTTTAGTTCATCGATAAATATTGTCATGTCCAAAATCAACGTATTTTCTTAATTCCTAAAATATGTACTTCATGGCACAACTTTGAGCGAAAACTGAAATTTATACAGCATGCGAATCAGAAACGTCACATGACATGACCAACTAAAAAGCTTATTTCAACCATAGCCATTTCTATGGGCGGCCAAAAGGGCAAAAAATCCTGTCGTCGATTTAGTTATGTTTCGTCGATTCACTGCATTCCCATCGATTCAGTTTCAAGTTTAAACGATCCTGTCATAAATTCAACATCTAGGGCCTACTTTCGTCAATTCAACTGTCAAACATTTCTCATCTACGGTGTATTAAAACCAATGCTGTCACTATTTTCGTCGATCGTGTAACTATTCTCGTCGATCGTCTAATCTCGTCGATCGTCCAACTAATCTCGTCGATCGTGTAACTATTCTCATCGATCGTCTAATCTCGTCGATCGTGTAACTATTCTCATCGATCGTCTATTCTCGTCGATCGTCTCATCGATCGATCGCCAGAGGGCGCTGCGGTAGCACATTGGCCTTTCACATGACTATCAAAATGGCAGACAACAAAATGATTGCTAGTGAAATAAGAACATTTTCTCAACAATTTCAATTTTAGTTGTTAATAATTAAAAGATATTCGGTTGTAGGGACATTATTTTCTAGTTGTGCTTAACTCTGACCATGGCTGGCCGAGTTAAAAATTACCGCGTGATTGACAGACAGAAGCACGTGTTGCTACCGCAGCGCCCTCTGGCGATCGATCGATGAGACGATCGATGAGAATATATAGTTACACGATCGACGAGATTAGACGATCGACGAGAATAGTTACACGATCGACGAAAACAGTTTGACGATCGACGAGATTAGTTACACGATCGACGAAAATAGTGACAGCATTGGTTTTAATACACCATAGATGAGAAATGTTTGACAATTGAATTGACGAAAGTAGATGTTGAATTTATGACAGGATCGTTTTAACTTGAAACTGAATCGATGGGAAGGCAGTGAATCGACGAAACATAACTGAATCGACGACATGAATTTTTGCCCTTTTGGCCGCCCATACATTTCAAAGAAAACGGAAAAGAATACGTAAATATCAGTTTACTTGAAATCCACACTTACTAAGACAATGCTAATAAACTTAAGACTGGTCTCCGGTATTAAGTGATCTAACGACATTCGACATTATAATTCAACAGGACATGCAGGACTGACATATAAGAAGTTATTCTTGAATCACCATTTGATCTCTACCAAAGAATAAACTACAAAAATACAAAGTACAATGCCAACCTTTAACAGAGCGCTGATCTAAACACTTTTGGATATTTTTAAAAGATAAATAACTGCTAGCCAAAATCTAAGTAAATTTACGAAAAATATTTCCTTAGTTTTTCATCTCTTGCTATAAATTTCTCTTTAAACTGCATCACATTCTATTTTGGGAGTATTGGCAGAAATTGACAGTCTTAAAAAAAACTTCATCAAGTACTCATTATTCTAAAAAATCGGCTTTAAGTGACAGCTAAAATGGTTGATTTGACTTTGTCAAGAATTTGTCGAAAATTCAGAATGTGAAAGTTTCTGATAAATGTCAGTCCTATATAGACCCCTTAATGTAGAAAATATTCCGAAATAAAATATCTTCTGTAATACAACGATTTTCCTTTGTAACCTACCACCCGTGCAATAACAAATGCACATTAATTTCGGGAAAATTTCAACTCCTTGGTTTCGTTTCTAAAACCAGGGTGACTTTTGACCCCTCCCCTCATTGAAACACGAAGTTTATATTATATGCGTCACAATCGCATATTCAAACTTAAGAAAGTTCGTTTCAATGTGTGTGGACAGTTCTGCAATACTAATGACACATTCTGCCAATTTGATTATGCTGCAATTTCTGAAGCATAATTATTCAAATTACAGCGATTTATTGATTTTTGGTGGATGCACATCTCGCTGTTTTTTTTTTCTTCCAAAGAACAACTGAACGCACACTGCAACTTCCTGACACTTTCTAAAGCATTAGACCGAGTTCACAACCAGTTGAACCACCGTCTATCTAGTCCGTGGATCAAATATGGCGCGTACTTGACAATATAACTTGACGACTTGACAATATAACAATATAACAATAACTTCCAAAGACTTCCATAAATGCATTTTACACGGTTGGAATGTTTTCTTTCTTTCCAAAACTAAACATCACCAAAATAAATACTAGAATTCAATTTTAAATAAATAATTGTTCACGGAGAACTGCCAAATTGCAGATTTGTCCTCACAAATATGTTACCATCAGAAAGAAAACCGGTCGTCCTACATGTGCATTGTTGTTTATGTTGCAACACCTACACGGAAATAAACCACTACTACATGCATGTGTAGCAAAGTACTCATCCCGAACACTACTTGGTGATAGTTTGAAAATAACTACAGCCGAATCACAACCCAAAGTAAACATTACACTTCATATTAAGTTTCAACCCTGCAAATTTACTAGCAGACAAACTCTGACAAGCGACATGTATAATCTTGACATGGATGCAGCCGCTGTGGAACACGAGTCTGACGTCATTGATGGAGAACGTATTCAATCTTCTCGTGCACGGTTGAGTCACTGAAATTAAACAAAAACCACCTTACAAAACAATGTCTAAGGGTTGGTTAAATAAAGCAATTTTTAATATTACGGTAACCCATTTCGATTCTTATAGTAATATTCAACAAACCACTTTTCAACTTTTAAATTAGACGAATATATATATATATACTGAGCTGACACGTTCTATGTAAACATGCACTTTCAAACAATATAATTTCTATTCTTTTACACCGTGTACACACTGTAACGTGACAACATTCTGTGTCTTTAGAATCACACGTCAGTGGTGCTACTAAAAAGATAGTGACCCTCGCATTACGTATAAAGTGAAATTTTAGAAATAAACATATGACAGGAGTGTAGTAAAAACAAAATTTATGAGATCTTAGCAAGAAGAACTACATAGTCACGACATGTGCACATTGGCGGGTAGGGATTTGCTGAGGTGGATTTTGAATTAAAAAAAAAACAAATTAAGCTAATGCAGTTACCTGCCAAATTGTCCTTACATTGTTTAAGACGGAAGACGCGTTCACTCCTGGAGCAAACAGCTCACCACCTGTTTACTGGCAAATGCATTCCATCTGAAAATAATTAACAGAAAATTAACTATTTAAACGTCAAGTTGAATTTTGGACTTTTAAGGGAAAATATTGTTGACGTCAAGACAAAATGTCGACATGATGTTTTATGTCCAAAATGCCACATTTTTCGCAAATATCATTCACAAATGTTATCTTCCATCATCTTTACATGCACAGTACTTACAACAGATCGATGCCAATTTCAGTCCCAGATTTCCGACCATTTCGTAGAAATTGTAGCAATGAAACACAAGGCTGCTTTCTTCTCCATCTTCTACTGACCTCGGTCCAATCTGAACACCTCTCACCAAAATGACGCATACGATTATATACAGTTGTCCACCTTCCGTACTGAAGCCTCGATTTCAACTAGTCTTTGTTGAATGGTACGGCGGAAACATGACCACCCCCCCCCCCATCCTCCCCCCCCCCCCTCCATCCCTGGAAGGTGATTCGGGTTTGCTGAAATCATAAAGGCAAAAACATTAAAAGTTATCTGTTTTTTGTCCACAACAGTTGTGATATGAAATTTTAAATATACACGAATGCCCCTGTACCGTGTCTTTGTGTTAACAAAAGGGACAGGAAAATACCCCACCTCAAACACAGAATGTAAGCATCACAGATGAAGGCACTGAGTAGTGGGGTGCAAAGTTTTGAACTCTATGAAAAAGATAACAACTGTTCATTTTGGCAAAAAAAAAAAAAAAAAAATTGATTTTCCTCGGGTAAACGGTTCCCATACTTTTTTTTATTATATATAAAACCCAGCCAACACATCCATTTAGACGGACGTACTAGTATTTACCTTGACGCAAATTGCACTTTTTCTTCCGAATTAGGCGTTTTCGTAAATACATATCTTAACAATCCTTATTTATAAACTTTTATTAAGTTTATATGTTTTTATTTAAGTCAAGTGGTCATTTTATGGATATCAGACGTTAAAAAGATAATTTATCATCATGTTTGCCATTATGATCTGAGAAATACTGCAGATTCACTTATTTTCGGTCAAAATACATTGTACGTCTCAGAGTTGAGATCAATTTGACTGCGTCCAAGGATATTTTGTGTCTTTACACATTTGCTTGTATAGCGCAGGAGTTTCCTTCATAATTTGGTGTTCGAGTTCAAATCTTGCAAAGTGTAGGGAGCAATGATATCATACACGGGTTCTTGCAGATATCAGAAGACACAATGCATGAAGCATTATCTATTGGCAAACATCGTTTTATTTGATTTCTGTTATGCATATATGATGACCATTTTGGCCGCTGAAACGGTTAATGGTCTAATATAGTATTCTTTTACAATCGCCATTCATGTAGTCATTTCATTTTCAGGAGCTCGTGCCAAAGGTGGATATTACAAAGTTTACACTAAAATGAAAAATATACTACAATCTGTATAGGAACTATTTCCAATGTCAGCAAAGTCTAGGGTCCTTTAGAAAGGACAAACCGAACGTAGCCTGGTAAATGCAAATTTGTTTCAAGTAATTATATTTATGCCAAGGTGTCAACAGCCCGGATCTTTCTTGCAATGGGGTCCACAATACAAGCTAGGTATACAACAGAGACACGTGTAGTCGTGTATGTAACATAAGTCTGAAGCATGCTTGCAACAGCCACTGTAGTTGCCACAGCAACCGCGGTCAGAGCCCCGGATGTTCCAGCCGGCGGAATTCGACACAAACCACCAGCCACCCCCGGACTCACAGCCCGACACTCTGAAAGTAGAAAATGCATTAAACAGTTAATTTTGATCTGATAAACTGGGCACTATTACAAAGACGGCTATTGCGTCCCCAGCTCCATGTAGTAATCTGGAAATCATTCATTCATTTACTGGTGTGTCTTTATTTTTATTCATTAATTTGTTATATATAGGCCCAACGTGTATAAAAATGTTTCTATTTATCATTTCTTCTGGAATCTTCCTTGCAGAGAAGGGCACAAAATAAGTGCAGTTACAATATTTAGAAAATTTATTGGACTGTGTGTTGTAAATTTTTCTAAAAGCAAACAGAAAATAATAATAATAAGCACCCGACAAATGTGAAGAATATTCTTCAATCAGGATATTTTATTCTAAATTGGCTCTACAATAGTTAACACCAAAGTACAGATTTACATACTTGCAGTTAATGGAGCCGCATGCTCTTCTGCGAGCAAGACCTTTCGTGAGTGAAGATCGTTTCTGGGCAGAATAAACTTCGTTCCCTGATCTCTCACTGGCGGCTTTCACCAAATGTGCCACCAGTAACAATGCAGCGGCAACTAGTGAAATTTTCATTGTTTTTCAAACTTTATGGCTCTGAATAAAGAAAGAATAATCTCAAATCAAAGTAACATCTTCAATCATACACATAGATATTACTGAAGCGATTGGGTCTGAAAACAGTGACAAAGGCAGTGACAAATCTTCTTTATAAAAGCAACATAATGTAGTGATTTTTGAAAATACTTGACAGTTATTAATCTAGACAATCGAGGCAAAGATGCTGCACTACATTTTCCAGAAATCTCAAACCTTTTGGTCCAAATGGAAGCTGTATTTGTATAGCAGAGCTGTTGAACTGGCGGCGAATTCGTCCAGATTGAGCTCCTGATAAATTTGTCTTCCGCACTTTTCTTTTATAGGTATCTATCACTCGACGGAACAATAGAATAATTGTACTCCCATGCAATAGCTATAGCTATAACTAGGACCCCATTCCCATAGATTTTAGATCGATCTACCCCTGTGGGGAGTCTCACTAGATTACTGTCAGCTTAGCCGGCTTAAGCGTCTGTCCCGCCTACTAAAAGCTGTAAGGGGGTAATTAACTATGGTGCTCGCTCGGCTGACTGCAATTTAGCGTGAAACACCAGGGAGTTAGGTCGATCTAAATCTTAATCTTTGGATCGAGCTAAATCTCTGGGAATGCACCCTAGCTAGGACTCTGTTACCACTACTTCTTGTGACGTCATAGGAAAACGTGAGTGAGTACAACTCAGAAATCAAGCCAGACCCGTCAAAATCGCCAAGTACAAATTAGCATTATTACCGGCAATATAAAAACTGCTATATAAGCCTTCCTATTGGTTGGAAAGTGCAAACTGTTCCGAGAGGACAAATAGTTTTGCTTCTTACTGACGACTTACGGATATTTGGCACATTTAATGTGATTAACAGCCTTAAATACGTCTTAATTTATTATCTTTTTATCAAAATCTATAAACAGAAATTAACCTCGAGAAAATTGAAATGGTTTGAAACGATATTGAACGATACTTTATAGACTAAAATAGCATACAAAATTAAAGTACTGGCTGTAACAGACTACTAGCGCACCCTGTGGTCAGAGAGGTGCTTGGACCCACCCTAACCGTAGGTAATTATGTAGGCTCAACTAATTTCATAAGATAATTATACTCTTGTATGCCGCATATACAGTGGACAACTTTTTTTGCAACAGGTACTCAAACGCCCACTTGTACCCTTATTACAACGTTGGCCACAGGGGTCGCTGTTAGTCTGTTAGTTAGGTTATAGTAGAAACACGCAATTTATTGAACAAACTGGCTCATTCTTATCTCTTTTTTAATATATCTTTTTTTTTATATATAGCAGTTATTAAAATAAAGAAAGCTGTCATAACTGTCAAGATATAAAACTCGGATCGTCAGCTTGCGGCCAGTGGAGTGCCGTGTCCGTGCGTATCTTTGTGAAAATAACAGCGGTAATGAAGTTATGTCACTGTCAGTATTACATAAACTTTTGCTGGGACTCTGTGCTTCTTGGGCAGGTAGAAGCAAAACTTTGCCCGTGAGCAAAGTTAGCCTATAAGGTTAAAAAAAAAATGCGATTTTTTGTAATATTCTCTTAAGAGATTATTACTGAGATATAGCCATCTATGAAGGCCCACTTGGTCTGATGACAAGCACAAAATCCAGAATAATTGCGCTAACCACTGTTTAGGTGGGAAAATGGAATTTATTATATTTTAATGGGTTGTTTACAATGTATTTATTATGAAAAATGAATTTCATATGAAGAGTTATCCCTTTAAGATTAAAACATGCCGTTTCATCGCTTTCCTCGCAATATTTGGCGGAAAATATTTGATTTTTACAAGGCGATGACATTGGCCCGTACGACCAACACAAAGTACCGGTTGAGCCGGGGTAGTGAACGTCCAGTGGAATTAAGTAGAGCTGTTACAGCCACGCTGCCCTAACTGGCGAGTTTTGCTACTCATGCAGCCCACCCGTGGAGACAGTATTATAGTTTTACTTGTCAGGTGAAAATTCATCATATCTGCCATTTCATATATTCTAATCTTAACCACACAGAAATTGGGACAATATCCCTGTAGATGACACATTAGTAAGTGGACTACATTTTCTGTATGCATGTACACGAACCCTAGGTTTCATGAATTTCACAGTGCTATGGATTATTAAAACAATCTTTGATGAATTGCGGTAATAACTTGATCTTTCCAATGAGGAAAAATTGTGAATGTTACGGACACCGTATTTTTGTCATGATTTCTTTAAATCAGAATGTTCCCGTTGAGGACGTTGAGTGCATGGTAACAACAAAACTGAAAAGCAGACTACATTCTATTTGATTGGTACGCAGTAAAAAGCACCAGAAATGCTTTAAGGAAATACAAATTTCATAATTATGTATTTGAAAGGTTGATAATTTTTGCCAATTGATAGGCGGGAGTCAATACAGTATCTTCCATTAATTTCTTTAAATATGTTGAATATCTTTGGATGCAGACGCGCAACTTATAATTCATAGACTGTCAGGGACGAAATATCTACATTCTAAAAATTATAGCTCTATAATATGGGTCCAAGTAGGGGGGGAATTACCCTACAATCGCAACAACATCGATCGTTGATATAATTCTATAATTCCACACTTAGTCCGGTGGCTTAAGGAAAGAATCATGACACGATGGATAAAAGCACCAAATTTTGCATGTGGGTACCTTTTGACATTCTAAATCAAATTAGAGCCGTAGCCCACGGAAAAAAATTACCGTTTGGCCAAAAATCCAAAATGGCCGCCAATTTATTGAATTCTTTAGAAATATGTATATGCCTATGTTGATTTTTATCAAATAAATTATTTTCTCAAAGTTTTCCACACCCTTATTACCCATTTTATTCATATATGTCAAATAGCAAACAAGTTCCCTTGCACTTTTTGAAAAAATCCAAGATGGCTGTCATTTGTCATAGAAACAACCATAGGAATACTAGTGCACAACTATTACCAGCTAGAACGATACGTTGCCCACTGTCAAATTAAGTCTGCTTCTCAGATCTTTGTTACCCACATAATATGTTTGTGGTGAGTAACTACGAAGTGTTCTTGGGCATTTTGGAAAATCCAAGATGGCTGCCATGTGCCACAGGAATTCTAGTATACGGTGATTCAACTAATGGCAACTGGAAAGATTAATTTTTCACTATCAAATTAAGCTGGTTTCTGAGTGTTTTTCCACATCCTTTCTACCCACACAATATGTATGTGGTGAGTAACTAACAGTATTCTTGGGCATTTTAAGAAAATCCAAGATGGCCGTCATATGTAATAGGAATACTTATAGTATTACAAAGGGTTGGAACTAATGCCAGCGAATTCACTATCAAATTCAGTTTATTTTTTAGTGCTTTACACAGTATTATTACACTGTGATACATATCTAGCAGGTAATAAATGTGCATATTTGATCATTTTGAGAAAACCCAAGATGGCCGTCACTGGCCATAGGAATACTACTGGAATTACAACTGCACATCCATGGTTTTTCATCTACTACCAGGGTGAATTTGTGTTTGCTTATCAAGTTTTGCCCATCCTTATTAGTCTTATGATATATATCTGGTGGGTAAATAGTGTGCATCCTTGGATATTCTGAGAAAAAGATACCTACAATTTAACATAGGAATACTAATGGGTGGGTTTCAATTGCTGCTAGAGAGGCATATGGTTCATTATACATTTACATTTCCATGGGTTTGTTTTAAAAATAATTTATGTTTTTCATTCCATTTATTATTACTCCTATGATGTATACCTGGTCTGTAGCATGTGTGTATCTTTGGGTATTCTGAAAAAATTCAAGATGTCTGCCTTTTGTCATTAGAATTTTCGAACACATAATCAAATAATGCTAGAAATACACTGAGTACGATTTAAACGTAGTTAACGTTGGGTTGTTTTTAATGTTTTTCATATCCTATTTATCCTTATGAAAGAATCTGTGTGTTTTGAAAGTGTATGTATCCTTGAGTATTATTCGGAGAAATCCAAGATAGCTGCCAGTTGTCATAGGAATATATCATTCAAATGCACATAGGTGTCAATTAATAAAACAGTTCAAACATTGATTCCAACATGAAATAAAGCTGTTTGATGTTTAAACATGTTGACAACCTTATTAACCTTACTCTTTATAAATCTGGTGTGTAACAAGTGTGCATCTTGCGTATTTGAGAAAATTCAAGATTGCTGCAATTCACAATAGGAATAGTACAGTCAACTACTGCCAGAGAGACATTGGGTTCAATATAAAATGAATTTTGTTTCTCTGTATTTCCCACATTCTTTTTGGACTTTTAGATATCTATCTGGTGGATAACAAGTGTATACCCTTAAGTATTTTGAAAAAATATCATGATTACCCTCATTTGCCTTAGAAGTGCCTATTAAATCTAATGCACCACTTTTCCTATGGGGAAAAGAAGGCCATCTTGGATTTCCCCAAAATGATAAAATATGGACATTAATTACCTAACAGATATGTATCATGGGATAATAATACTAAAAAACAGAATAACAACTGAATTCAGCTTTTTTATTTGTAAGCCTATCTCTCGCAGGTATTAACTGAACCCCACCTTCTATGGCTAATGGCAGCCATTTTGTTTTGTTTTCAAAAATGATACACATAACATTCTCATCACATATATATTATATGAATTAAAAAGATGTGGAAAATACTCAGAAACAAACCTAATTTATCAATTAATATTATATCTCCATGGCAGAAGAAGCCCTATGTGTATATTAGTATTCCTTTGATATGGGGGCCATCTTGGATTTTTCTCGAATTGCCTGTGAATAAAGGTTAGTTACTCACCACAAATATATTATTTGTGTAATAAGAAACAAAATTAATTAGATAGTGGGCAATGCATCTTCCTAGTTGGCATTAGTTAGTTGAATACCCTTGTATATGGTCTAGTATTCCTATGCCATACGGCGGCCATCTTGGATTTTTCAATAAGTCCAAGGACACTAGTTTGGTATCTGACACATATGCATAATATGGGTAATAACGATGTGGAAAACATTGAGAAAATACTTAATTTGATAAAAATCAACATAGATATGTATATATTTCTACAAAATTTCACAAATTGGCGGCCATTTTGGATTTTTTGGCCAAACAGTAAATTTTTTCCGTGGGCTACGGCTCTAATTTGATTTAGTATGTCAAAAGGTACCCACATGCAAAGTTTGGTGCTTTTATCCGCTGTGTCACGATTTGGCCATTTTTTTGCCCTAAGCAACTGGACTAACTTTCTTGGATAAACGTCCATTTATGGGACCAGGGTGGTGGTTTTACGTGGCCGAATAAACAACCCCGAATAAAACAACATTGGAAAAATATTTACAAAAGAATTCGATTTAGAAATGAATCTTATTTTTGACCAAACAAAGCCACTCAGTTAAATTAAAGTAAAACAAAATATGGTTTGGCGGTTTACAGCGACTGGCGTGTCGGACGATTCTAGGACACTCCTCAGGATAATCCCCCCCCCCCATCCCAGGAAAGAATATGTTGCTTTTGAACTATCCATTTGAGGCATTTATACATTTCTATAATGGTTTACTGAATATAAAAAAGGGTAAATGAAAAAAGACTGGCTACTATTATAAGATTTGGGAAGCTGACTTATGCGCTTAAACAGAACTTAGAGGTAACCTAAGTTAGAGGTAATCCCCCCCCCATCCCAGGAAAGAATATGTTGCTTTTGAACTATCCATTTGAGGCATTTATACATTTCTATAATGGTTTACTGAATATAAAAAAGGGTAAAATGAAAAAAGACTGGCTACTATTATAAGATTTGGGAAGCTGACTTATGCGCTTAAACAGAACTTAGAGGTAACCTTAAATCAGATGCTATAAATGCAAATTTGCCATAACATTTTATTTGTCAAATAAACAAATACTACCATTTTATCCATTTTTTTCTAAAAGCAAACATTTATTTTACATATGAGTGAGTTTTTTTAATAACAAGGAAAAACGCATTACTGAAATATTAACAATATTTATTTTGTTTATAAAATAAATAGTTTAATATCACATACAAACTTTGATCTTTGAACACAAAATCTAGCACTTACTTACTCCCTTTTAACTAAATTTAGAAGAACTGCTAACATAACAAGACAACTGTATTTGTCATCCTACAATTTGTATGATTAGCTAGATTCATACTGATTTCAATGCAAATGATTATCATTAATAACAATTGTTATCATTATTATTTGGTAATTTCATCTACTAAGAGGAGAACATGGATCTTGATCCAGTTCAATATTGACATTCTGTACAGTTGTCTTTGCATGCACATCTGATAAGCTCCCAGCATGCACTGGGCACTTTAGGTGTAGTCATCCACACTGGCTCCCACTGCCATAATCAGGCATATTTCAGTAAAAATCAAATTAAAAAAAATCAACTTGTCAAATGTATACTGACACCAAGCACAGTGTATATAAACCTAGTGCCCTTCCCAAAACTTCACCGTTTCCTTTGCACTGAACAGCCATTTGAAAGTTCTCATTACCCAACAACAACAACACACACACACACACACACACACACACACACACACACAAAAGAAATAAAGGTTCCTCTCAGTGAATTAAAACACGACAATTATCTCAATCCAATTCCAACAGAGAAACAGCAGTAACAATACACTCAGTGTATGGCATTTCTGTAACATAGTCCAAAATGTGTAATAATAGAAAAGTCCCACAAATCAAATAGTTGTTTTGGTGATGTTTCTCACCTCATAGCAAGGGCAATTGTAAGTTCAATGCAGTAATTTCTGTGGGTATGCAAAAAAGAGTCCACAGTAAAAGAGAATGTGACTTTTGGTTGGCGCTGAAATCCCAGAAACTGCATGTCCATCAGTCCAGTGATGAAGGTCATAATATTTGAAAACTCTAATCCTTTTCTTCTGCCAGCTGAAAGGGAAATAGTGTAGTGCCCCATTAGAATACTTGTAAGCATAACATGAACACAATTCATTCATAGTTTGTTCCCAAAATAAAAAGCACTTGCCAAAGTCAAAACCTCAATAGAAAATTTCTACACTAAAGAAGCAGCAGCAGTCATAATTTTTCCAAAATCAAACCCAAACTTAAATGTAGACGTACCCACTATTTTGATTTAGGGCACATTCCCAATGGAACTATCAATCTATGTAGTCAGATTGATCCAACTCTGCAGGGACTCTGGCTGAATGCAATCATATTAAAACACCTCTTGTTTCCAAACTTGTATAATCACCAGCTTTTTTTATATATATTTTACTCAATGCCACGAGGCATGTTAACCTGATTGCATTCAGCGTGAGTCCCCATGGAGTTGGATCTATCTATGTAGAATGGTAGTTTCATTGGGAATGGGTCCTTAGAGGGCAACCTACACTGTTTGTGTTCTACAGAAACATTTTCATTCAATTATTTCCCGACAATTTGAAACAAAAGATTTAAATTCATAATATCAAAACAAGGTTTTTGTCAATTTAAAATGATAAACTATCTTATTATTACCTGTAGCCTCTCTTGGATATCTTAAGAATTCTCCACATGTAATTTCCTCCTCTGCTTAGAAGACAATCAAGGAATGTTGGGCATGGACCTCCTTGAAGTAGGCCAAACTCCTGTGAAATTACAACATACAAATACTACGTATATATCATATCTTACACAAAAATACAAAAAATGTGATTAGCATGGGTCTTCAAGCTCGTGGAGGTTCTTAAGTCACACCTTGAAAATGCCAATATGTGAAAAATTAAATTTTCACAAAAAACTGATTAACTGCCAAAAAAATTTACCAAATAGACTGCATTGCCCACTGAAGCTTTATTTAAGTCCCATGTTTCTTACTGTAAGTTTGAGAACAGTAAGTGACATGGTTTTCCTTAAATGGTCATCATGGGAGCAGTGTCCAAAATAGGGGTGTCTTCAAATTTTGATGCAATATTACATAATGTTTAACAGGATAATTACCATCAATTTCTAATAATAAAATATTAGTATCATGGATATTCAGAAAATGTTCCTAGCAAAGGTCTTCAGGCCCAAGGAACTTCAAAGTCACACCTTGAAAATGCCAAAATGTAGACAAGACAGCACTGTCCTGAAATGTGTTTTTTTCCATTTTTAACAATTTTTTAACATATAACAAAATTAACAATTTACTGCCATTTATATATGATCAACTAAGAAAATTGATGAGATGGGAAAAATATCAATAGAACAGTGTTTAATGTCCAATTTCCTCCATTCTGAGTTTCTGAACATAGTGAATGAATGAATCTGACAAACTGCAATGATATGAGTTTATTTCCATTTTTGAAACTCTATTATACAATACATGATAACAAGTTTACCATCATTTTTACATAATCAACTAACAATGTTGTAAAGATGCAGGAAATGTCAAACAAACACTTTTACGAATCTTATTAGTTAAATAATGAGACTGTTAACATGCCTAAGAATTGAATCTGAGGAAATGTGAAAAAACAGCATAACGTATAAAATAATGGCCTGATTATGCTGATTTTCGAACTTGACCTGCGTTTTAGTAAGTTTAATTACTCCTGTGAGTTTCATGACAACAGGTCTATCGGTTTTCCTTGAAATGTGTTAACAGTGTTGCACATATGCTGAAAAGTGAAAAAAAAAACAGCATAACTACTAAAATAGTGGCCCGATCATGCCGATTTTCGAACTTGATCTGCGTTTTAATAAGATTGATTACTCCTGTGAGTTTCATGACAACAGGCCTATCGGTTTTCCTTGAAATGTGTTAACAGTGTTGCACATATGCTAAAAAGTGAAAAAACAGCATAAATTCTACAATAATGGCCCGATCATGCTAATTTTCGAACTTGACCTGCGTTTTATGAATATTAGTCAGCTCTGTAAATATAAAGCCAAAAAGTAAAACTGTCTTCCACTTATGGTGTTAACGCTGAAAGTGCACGGCGACGGCGACATGATCGGCGACGGCGACGGCGACGGCGACGACAGACGCAGGTGATGGCAATATGTACAGACACATCTGTGTCTGTACATAAAAAAATACTCCTAGGAGATGGGCCAGAGAGATGTTCCAACCTAGGATACCTGCAGGCTGGGGCTGAAATAATAAATGACATTAATAGGGCCACTTAAAGCTAAATGATAAAATGCGCATTTAGTTCCCAGTGGACACTGTGGGAAAAAAATTGAACATAGCTCTGTAACTAAGTGATAGGAGATATGAACCCTTAATCATAATGCTTCATTAATCATTTAAATAATTTATTTAAACAAAGACATTATTTTGCATCTTTTGTGATAAAATCCGAAGTAAAACTTTCCAGAACTTTTTCCGGCATCAGTTTGCAGTATTTGTTGTCGTGATCAAATGGGTGTTAAAACAGTGCTGTTAGCTGTTCAGATGATGAGGGAGATATATCTGAATTTAATATTACAGTTTTCAACCCAAGAATGCTGTTTTTACACCATGAAATTGGCAAATTCACCCCGATTTATTTTTGATGCAGCAGGATTATCTCATAACATGACAATATTTATTTTCCATATTATCTAAGAAGATAAGGAAAAAACCCAAATGTAACAATCAATCTCTCTTAAGTGATACCACTGAAAGCATAACAATTAACAAAGAACCGCAGCATGAAGAATCCATAATCAATACAACAGCTTGAAAATGCTTTAAATTTATTTATATATGTATATATTTATATATCTGGGGTAGCGCTAGCACTCGCCAACTTAGCCAAATGCTAAAACTGACTTAATTTGGTTTAACAAAAAGGGCTTGATTTGGCAAATTTTAGTCAAATAAAAACTATTTTCATAAGAAATTGACAAAAAAGTGATGATTTGGCTAAGCGAAAAAAATTGCTAGCGCTACCCCAGTATATGTTATGTATATATAATGATACTGTCAAAATGAAAAAAAGATGACAGTTGTGGGAGATAATCATTTGCTTCAAACATTGCAGTCTAGCAAAATATCATTTTAGAACATGGTTCCTCACAAATTTGTTTGTTACATTACTGCAATAATACTGTAATAATACTGCTTACCATATCACCTTCCCGTCTCTGGCTGTGTATATTCCACTTGTCCTAAAATTTGCCACATCCCATGTGTTGCATATCTGGATGAGATGACGGCTAGGGATGTTCTCGTTAGTTTTAACTGTCTGTTCCTTATTATTAAAAGCCATGTCCATGTAGCCAGCTGCTGCCTAGAAGCCACCATGTCATACAGAAAGGTGCTGGAAAAAACAAAACAGTCCAGTCAACCACTAGTCTTGGTCATGAAGATGTCTGGTGTGTTTTTGTGCTGGATACAGTATTTGGCACTGCAGCCAGTTGCAACAAAGCGTCAGTGCCACCCGAGCTTGGGAATGAGGTACGGCTGACAGAGATATCAACAAGGTACCAGCGGGATGGTCAAGTGAAATGAACTTGGCATGTGTGTTCTGCAGCAGTGTGTCTGAGGAAGGGTGGACATTGACCTCTAGAAGAACTGGATATTTTTTAAAATTAAAAGGGCTAGCATTTTGGGCATGCATGCAGTTGGAAAAGGTTGTGATGCTCCTAAAAGACTGAGTGAATTTTTATCCATGCCTATCCCTCTTCATAGCCATCCCTGGCTACCAAACAGATAGGAGACATAGCACGACAGACTGCCCAGGAGAGCATGGATAAGGTGGTGCTACAAGTAAAACAGCTTCTGCATGGCTTGGACTTCGATTCGGGGAAGGTTGTGGACTGTGCCATCACAATAGATAGCTCATGGCAGAGCCGCAACATTTCTAAGCACGGGTTCGTTGCAGTGATATCAGTAGTTACAGAGAAAGTGCTGGACACACATTCTTCATGCTGAACTCATGTGAACATAGTATCATAAAAAGTACAGTCATTATGTCATTCGTTAAACAAAATGTTCTGTAAAGTTTAAGATATTCAGTCATAACACTTTTGTAGTTCCATGGAGCAGTATGGTCTATGTTACAACCCATTTGTGGGCGATGGAGACAGACTGGCATTTGGTGTGTGCAACATGAACAGCCTTATGGTCCAGAATTTGAGCTGGTCAAGGAGGAGTGTGTTGGGCAAAACAAAAGCTATTACAGTAAACTTTGCACAATCAGAGACAAAATGTCAATCAGTTAATATTAGAGGAACTCGTGTCAGTGAAGTATCCCATTTCAAACTGTTGGGTGTTTTTATCACTAACAAGTCTGAACATGTATATAAATATAAAAAAGCATGCACATGATCGTTTTTTCTGTGCCAGCTTAAATGTGCTAAACTGTCCTCATCTGATCTTGTTCAGGTATATCAGAGTTTAATTCGGACCGTGGTTGAATATGCTTGTCCTGTGTGGCACCCTGGATTAACTGGAGAACAATGTAAAATAATAGAATCCATCCAGTCAAGGGCACTTAGGATAATATTCCCTGAATTAACTTATGTAGATGCTCTAGCCAAAGCAAAACTTATTACATTAAAAGAGCGCAGATTTGAACTCTGCAAATCATTTTTTGCAAAAATACAAAATGACACAGACAAGCTGAACTACCTTTTAACCTGCAATCCACACAGAAGACTAAGAAATAGCCTGTCAAAGTTTAACAAAAATTAGAAATGAACGTTTTAAAAACACTTATTCCTTTCTCTTTATTAAACCATTAGTGGTCGAGTTTTATTTTTGAAACTCATTTTGGCCTTTATTATATTTAATTTTCATTACTCCATCCTCTTTTACACTAACTTTCAGATGCCTGTGTAAAAAAATTTATTTTATTTATTTATTTTTTTTAAACTCATTAATTTCTATTCGCATATCCTATATGATATATCAGTACTTTAATTTGTAAATTTTATTCTCACTCCATTTTATGTATAACTTCAACCTTTTGGTTGCCATGTCTTAATAAACTTACTTACTTACATATACAGAAAAGGATGGGAAGCAGAATCAGTCAGATCATAGAGAGAAGTAGAGGTATTTTATATTGAAAAATATATTTTGCTGTCAAATGTAGTTTATGTTCTATTACCATCAAAGTAGAAATGCAATTTGTACTAGTACAGGTCAATGACATCGAGAGAAACACAAGGAAACAAAGCAAGGACAAGCAATGGATAAAAGACTATTTTATCTGTTTAACCTCTTCTAACTTTGGAGAAATTTGCAAGTGTTCAGTTGGAACTGATAGAATTAAACTTGCCAATTCTTTTGTGTGCCCTAAGAAGGTTGATGCACCATCACTCTGACATGGATGTCTGTATGAACACATAGCTGTCAGCAAGTATGTGAAGAGACATCAGGTGTCAGAACATTGCCATGTGGCATGTTTTTACATCAGCATAGTATCCATACTTGGCAAGTACACCTGAGAGAATTATTAATGAAGCAACAACACTGGAGGTTAAAAGCCCCTTTACCAGCCATGATGTATATATATACCAGTATCAAACCCCCAATGTTGTACTTGAAACTTGGTTTGTAACTGGCCTTATCATATTTCAATGACGTCAGACTGTTATACCAATCACATACTTCTCAGTGGTGTAGGTTTGGACTTCACCAAAATGGTGAGGGAAGAGTTTCAGAAGCAAGTGCAAACTAGGAAAATCACCAACATGCCTACGGACAAAAGCTTAAACAAATGGACGCATTTAAAAAATGCTAAGATGCATACAGGTCTGGTGAATTTTACCAAACTGCAAAGGCTCCTCCAAGATACAAAACATGTCAAAACCCAATGCAGTGTGGGTTTTGCTGGCTGTGTTTTCTTCACCAGAGAAAGAACTTGATTTTTTTAAAATTCAGATCTGTAACTGTACATAACGAGAAAAATACCAAAATATCAGTACAAAACTGAAAGGTTTTAATTGGTACATAAAAGCACATAGAAATCTTTTTTAAAAAAGTGGCAGGATTGTTTTAAGGTGAAAGAGACATCTGATGGAGACTCTCTTGAAATGTTGCTAAAATGATGTTGATTTTAGGCATTCTCATACAGCTGCATTCGACAGATTTGATGACATACATCCTGTGAGAAAGCTACAAAACATAGGGACATTAATTGAAGAACTGACAGTCAAGAGAAGACAAATTCTAGTGTTGTCTCCAAAACAAACTGACAACTTTAGTGACACTTTTGGTTGCAGTCTGTTGAGTTTTATCATATTCATATTTCACAAGTGGTAAATCAGGGACAAACAGATTTTTATCTCCCTAGACAAGCAGTAAAAAGAATTTATTCATTAACATTAAGTGTTGTTCTACCATTTTACTAAGAAGGCTGGCTAATGACCAAGTTGGTTTGGAACACACAGGAGAAGCTAAGGCATCGTTCCCATACCAAGACAGATCTTGTGATCGTTGTAAAATTTTGTCCTTTTCACAAAAAGAAAGTACAACAACACTGAGCGTCCATGTGGTTTTAGAATGGTTAAAGATACTTGTGAATAATAATAATTTATACAAGTGTTTCTACTCCTCTTCTATTGTAGGACAAATTGCGATGAGGAAATTCCCAAAGATTTTGTGGATGTTGCACTCAACATGGTGTTACCAAAAATATCATCCACTGAAAAAGTGAAAAAGATGCATGGAAAAGGGTGCATTAAGGCACTATTTAAAAGAAAAGTAACAAAGGTTATTAATAGTTTTATTTCTGTGATTTCAACTACCTGTCTTTATTTTTTAAACTGATTCATACAAAACTTATTTCTATAATTTTTGTTAACTATTACCACATTCACATAAAGTTGCTTCAAATGGCTGAAATCAAGGTTAATCTCATAACATTCTATTATACCTAATTTTGCTCTACATCTACATCACCACTGTTATTATATGCATATGCATCTTATTGTACTATATTCCAGCAAGTTGGACAGTCACATTTAGACGAAAAAGGACAAAGGACCTTATGGTAAAAGGAGTAGCCACCAAAATGACTACCATCACAGTAGAAGATGGAACAGATTCAATTCCTGTAAACTTGTGGTGTGATGCCTCATCTTCACCAGTCAAGGTCGGCAGTTCTGCAGAATTTCGTGGAAGAATAAGTTTCAACTCATTTGAAAAACGCCTAGTATGTCAAATTAATGATGCAAAAGATGTGGAGGTAACAACTTGTTTTTTTTTTGTAATCCATACTAAACATTCTTTATATGTTGATGAGGGTATTTCAATCAAACAATTCCATATCACTGTATATCCATCCATTAATAATTATTACTATATTAAATTAAACCATGCAAAGATGTCAATAACTACTTCATTTTACTAGGAATAAATGTTTTAAAATCTGTTCAGAATGGCACCAAAATTCAGTTCATTTCACACAAAAAATTGCCCTCCGTGCAATTTATATTGTTCTCATCAATACAATTTTTATGCAATTTAGAAACTTTCAGTGTTAATACCCACAAACATGATTCCAAAAATTATCAAACACATCTCAGTGTTTTCATTTATCCATGTCGACGTCTTTTCCTTTTTAAAACTGTGCTTCCATACTTAAAACTTGAATATAAACCATACATGCATGATTTCATCCCAACAAGCAAGAATACACATACTGGTACTGTACCCAGGTCAACACTGTCCTTAGACCTGTAATTTCACTACAATTAAATGTTTTATATAATAAATAACAAATACAATGTTTTAGGTATGTATTCTTTGTTCATTTCAGATACAACCAAGCATGGATGTGGAGGAACAGTTGACTCTGATTGCTGTTTTTCCTCCTCTGACGATGGGGATTTCCTCTTCTTAACTGAAGAGTTAGAGGGGGAAACAGCAATGAATAAAGAAATTGCTGAGGGACTTTTCTTAATAACAAGCGAGGAGGGTATAACAAGTGAATTGCCCATGGCAATACATGCCTCAGTTAGTTAGGACAAGATCGTCAAAGCAGGTAAAGATGGTACATGTTTCTAAATGTATACTTATAACTATCATATTTTAGATAGATGATGAAGGCAAGGACATTATGCATCGTATCAGAGAGAGTCGTTGTTCAAGAAGAAATGTGTCTTCTCACAACTAACTTATAGGACGACATGAATAACCTTAGTTACCCAGAAAAATTATGTAAACTTGGACTACCAACAGTTATAGGTCCGAAATCAACATCATCAGAAGTCACAAGTTAGTTTTGGAGGAAGAGTCCGATAAAGAGGATCCAGTAGGAACCTGAATTGGAAATCAACCCTAATCTAATCTAATCTAATCTAATGAAGATGGAAAAAAGCATAGCTAAATTGTTATTTGATACCAAAAAAAAGTTACTAAGGTACAGGTAATAATTATGTAATAATACCATTGAAGATGTATTTAAAATGACGCACATCGAAATATTACCGTGGCGATCATCGCGCATCAAATGGAGGAAATGTTAGGAAATCTACTCCTCATTGAGCTAAACAAGAGAAAGCATCTGGTACATCACATAGTGGTTAACATACACTGTAATTTGTCAAATTGATTTTTTCATACAGTGAAGAAATAATAAATTATTGACCGAATGTTCATATAAATACCGCTCTTTTTCGTTCGTTTTAACAGATCTGATTGTGTCATCCAGTGCTGTGCGGAGATTAAGGAAGAAGGTTGGCTGGGTGAAAAGTGCGAAGGGCTACTGCCAGCTTGTTAGCATTGTGAACCGTCCGAAAAGAGTGAACTGGTGCCAGGAGGCCCTGGCAGTAGAGGACAAGTTTGAGGACGTTGTGTTTTCTGGTAAGCCACAACCCACAGATCTGCATTAAAAAAACAACATGTACATGTATTGTTGTTTAAGATCTATTCCCGAATATTCCGCTCACTTTGTAAAACTACATGTATATATATTAGCACCGTTGTTAAAAAGGTATACAAACATTATTTCTTTTCTTGAATTTGCCTTTTGAATTTCAAAATGTGTCTTATTTATCTTATTTGCGCATTCACTTCAGATGAGTGTACCGTGGAGATGGACACGAATGGTCGATAAATTTTTCAGAAAGTCATCAGGGATAAAGACGGCAACGACATAAGTCCGCCCGCCCACTGCGCAGCAAACCGAAGCTCCCCTACAAGGTTCATGAATGGGCAGGTGAGACACTACAGTAAAATGTTTAATACTGTTGTGATAAAAAAGGGTAAACTTTGCTTGTTGAAATGTAATGAATCAAAATTTAACAAGTGTAATTTAACACTCCGGGTCTGAAAACTAATTCGCCAAGATTATGACTAGGCTTTTAAAATAAAAGCGCATGTTCATGTAAACTAACGGACTGATATTTTCTATTTCAGGCATTTTGCAAAGAGGGGCAACTCCCATTGTTATGTTTACTGACGCGATGAACAGCGAGGCGTACCAGGACATTCTTCGGGACACTCTTAATCCGTTTCTGCAAGAAAGGTAAGCGGAAATCAGCAATTAAAATAATAAAGAGTCAGTAGCGATTTAGAGTATGCATTGCTAATGTTTGTCCATCAGCTGAAAGTTCGGAAAATAGTAACATTTACGTATCTCTTCTGATTTAACCACAGACTTCCTCTGGGACACAGGTTCCAGCAAGACAATGCCCCCGTGCATACCAGCAGGTCGACGGCCACGTTCTTTGAGCAGCACAATATCAACTGGTTCAAGACGCCCCCCGAGAGCCCTGATCTAAACCCCATTGAGATGCTTTGGGCTGAACTAAAGTACTTCATCAGGAACCGGGTGAAACCAAGAACGAAAGATCAACTTGTGGCTGCCATTGAAGAATTCTGGACCACTGTGGATCAGGCTAAGTGTGTTAAGTATATTAACCACATTCAGAAGGTATTGCCCGAAGTAATTTGTGTTGAAGGCAGAGCCACAGGTTATTAAGTTACTGCCATGTCTGTCCAGGTATTTTTAGGCTTTGACTTTGTAAATATGTACAATATTGTTTGGGTTATTTTTTTGTAATTAAGATTATTTATAGATTATTTATATTTCTTTTCTTTGTATATACTTTGTATTTATTTTTCAACACCAACATTGTATATGTATATGTATTATATTATGTTTAATTTAAAGGAAAATGTTTCAAATCAGTATTTTATTTTACATTTATTTATATATTATTTTTATATATTTAGTGTAGTTTACAGTTTACTGCTTTACAAAAAAAGGGGACGATTAAATAGATTTACACTCCTGTCGCGACATCATCAGATTCTGTAATGGAAAACGCTGCTATATTTTTCGCAGCTTCATTGTCAACTTCATAACAGCATCTAGTGATGGGATGTCATAAGTGCAGATCTGTTCAAACTATTTCTTACTGGTTGGACATGTATAAATAGTGTATATATTTATCATATGTTTATAATTTTTAAATTCAAAATTTTAATTTATAGAGCAGTGCTTAATTCCACTTCTTTTTCGTTGCAGTGCCTTGGCTATTAGACCGACATGTCTCTGGCTTGGCCTGACTAAAGGAACATGAGTGTTGTTTTTATTTTAACTATGCAGATATGAGTAATCTCATAAAATTCCACACCACTGGTGCATTCCGGATATTGTGACATTACCGTCACCCATTAACACTTAATCACCCTTTGCGGTGTGTCAGAAGGCAAGTAATACAACTGTAAGGTGAACGGCTATCTATGTCGATGTACTGTTAAAACTCTCTCCACCCCCCCTCTCTCCAAATCCTGTTCTCAGGTGTGCTTTCTGGCAATCTTTAAAGCTGAAATTGGGGGGCTTTAATGAAGTGACCCGGGCGCGTTTCCACATTTTTTATGAATGTCAGGTGTGGTAAATTAATTTTCATCACTTTTTGGAAAAATTGGTGACAGGTCATTTTTGGGTGATTTTGAGAGATTTTCGTAAGGTCCGGATATGGCAGTTTTCTTCAATTTTGGCCAGGTAGGGATGAAAATTTTTTTTCTTCAATATTGTGTCAGGTAGGTGTGTTTGGTCATTTGTAGTGAGGGTAAAGTGCTGGAAGAGTGATTGTGTCATTATTTAGGAAGAAATAGAGCAAAAACTCTCTCCACCCCCCCCTCTCTCCAAATCCTGTTCTCAGGTGTGCTTTCTGGCAATCTTTAAAGCTGAAATTGGGGGCTTTAATGAAGTGACCCGGGCGCGTTTCCACATTTTTTATGAATGTCAGGTGTGGTAAATTAATTTTCATCACTTTTTGGAAAAATTGGTGACGGGTCATTTTTGGGTGATTTTGAGAGATTTTCGTAAGGTCCGGATATGGCAGTTTTCTTCAATTTTGGCCAGGTAGGGATGAAAAATTTTTTTCTTCAATATTGTGTCAGGTAGGTGTGTTTGGTCATTTGTAGTGAGGGTAAAGTGCTGGAAGAGTGATTGTGTCATTAAATTCTTGATCTGTAATTTTTTTTCCTCTATATTTTTTCACATGGACCTACTGGTATATCTTGAGGAACAGTGATTGTGCTGTGAATATCATACAATATTGTAATTTTGGTTACAAAGTTTAATACACAGATGTCGTTTGTGCTTTCAGATGCCTATGCGGTCATTGAATGGGATGATAAAACCATTTCTGGAATGAAGACTTCAGAATTAACTGCAAATGAGAAAATCCAACAAGGTGTGCTTGTTTCATATGGATTTCAAGATTTCAGAGGGAAAAGAAACAGTTTTAGCTACAACCAGTAAGTATTGATTCTTTGTATATTTGTAGCCATTTACTTCCTAATGATACTACTGTCACCACTTTATGTTGTTTGTAGAGAACCATATGGTGGAAGGTTCATGATTCAGTGTGATTTCTGTGATGAATGGTATCATGGGTCCTGTGTTAATATCACAGTGACTGATGCCTGGGATATTGATAAGTATAAATGTCCTCGTTGCAAGAAAGCTGAACAACATATAACCTAATACATGTGTGTTCATTTATCATTTCAGATGGCCCAGCAGCAAAAACCCCCAAGTCCAAAAATACAGTTGTGTATGAACTGGCTACATACGGTAATGTGCCATGAATTTCGAACAGTAAAAAATAATTAAATTTGGGAAAAGATCGTTATGGCCGAAATTCATGAAAAGGAGGTGCTCAAAACTCCTGAAAGTTCGAATTTCATGGAATTCTGTCAATTTTGACCGGAAGTTGTCTGTTCGTCGCTAGGCCTTCTGTTATCTTCTCCCGACGATCTATTTAGAGTTACCATAATGTATGATGTGTGAGTGTCGGTAATTGCGACCAAAGGTATACACGTACTTTCACCCGATCACTGTGTATGGCCCATAGATAGAGCGGTACTCTTGTCTAGGGCCGCAAAACAGCATCGTTATCAGTAGTGTCGTTTTTCAAAAGCGATTCTGACATTCAGAAACTAGTGTCGTTTTTCAAAAACGCTCCTGGCGCTCAGAACGGGAGTGGACGGAGGGAGAGACGGCTGACGATTAGCGTCTGCCACGGCCAGATAACCTTTACTATGGAAGCTTAGTGTTACCGTTGCTCCTTTCCGTGCACTGAAACGGAGACGACAGCCGATCAATGTCTATGGCGCACGTGCAGGTAGCCTTCATCTGCGATAAGTGTCTTCCGCGACCAGGTTCGTTGCCTTTACTGTTTAAGTTGGGCGGAGCTTTACGCGCGAATGCGTCCTCATCTCGCCTTTCGCGGGTCGGTGTCTCCGACGCATACGTAGCCTTCGCTGCATAAGCCGGCCTCTGCACTACGGCCTCTCCTCCGTGCGGGGAGGCCCCTACGACGGCAGATCGGTATGTGCGGGGCACAGGTAGCCTTCGCCACGGCAGCAGAACTGTGTATTACGGTCTCTCTCCGTCGTGCGCTGCGACCAAGATGACCGCTGATTGTTGTCTGCGATCAAATATACTAGGTTTGGGGGGGGGGGGGGGGGTGCAGGGCCGTTTTTTTTTTTCGCTCAGGCAACCCAATCTTAACCAGCAGCAGCAACTGATTTCCTGGCGCATAGTTGCGTCAATGTACGCATTTGAAAAGCGTGTACGTTTTGTCATCTTCAAACAAACGCGAGAGATAGGTAATCTAGAGTAAACCGAAAAGGCAGTTTTTATATTCGTTCAAGGGACTGGAAGATCGTCAATGGGAGATAGTGAGCGATCTGAGTGCGATAATAAGCCAATTTCCACACTAGTTCAAGGGACTTCGTTACTATATTCGTCAGCAAGAGATCGTCAGCGATCCGAGCAAGCATAGAAGCTTGGACTTTTTGTCCATGCTAGAAGGCAATTTTCATGTAGTCAGCAGGATATGGTTTGCTGGTTTGCGACAGGGGCGTAACCAGGCATACGCACGGATACACTGTGCGTATATAATTTTTTGGCCAACCATGATATTATTCTCTATAAATCTAGTGTACTTTTCAAGGAATATTATCGAAAATCCCCTTCGATTATAAGTTAATGTCACCTGAATGTACAAATTCTCTGTATAATTTATATATGCACCATTGTTCTGACACCCTTCTCGTTAGCTTTCACAGAACTGAGGTAAACAATACTAGTTACCATCTGAAGTCCGATCTTAATCGTCCATCTAGCTGGAACTTGCTTTACCTCTTAATTAAAGGGTAAAGTGCCCTTCAGCTCACAGGTACAATGTAGCTTTTGTCTTGAGTGTATCGAACGCGATATTTATCTCAGATAAAAATCTACCTGTGTATTATTTCAAAGAGCTGCTCCAGCAGACCTGGGGGCACTAGATAAATCTGATCATCGGGATAAACAAGGAGCCAGAGAAACAAAGGAAGATTGATTTATCCTGCATAGTTTCAAAGAATTTTGACACGGACTTGATCCAGCTTAACCCTCCAAACTAACGGGGTGGCATGGGCAATTTTTACAAAATTTACAAACAATTATATTTAGATATATTACAATTTTATCCTTTAATATAATTTTGGGAGGCATGCACCCGCATGTAAGTTGGGTGATGTCAGTAAGCCCCTAGTTAAATAAATATACCCTTATGAGCAAGGCTTTTCCCAGCGAACCGTCCAGCCGTCATTTGGACGGCCGCTGACATCACCGGACGGCCTATATTTTCAAAGACGGCTAGACGGCTTGCGACTTTTTTTAAATGACGTCTTGGCTTGTCGGGACAGCCGTGGACGTTGTAAGAAATTTTCTTAGAGTAATTTGACATACCTAGCTTTTATGATGCGTCACAGATGAATGGTACTACTTTGTAGTGTACGCTGATATTCAGTCACGACGAAACTACTTCCTAAAGCTTACAAAACACAATAAAATGTTTCTATGAACCTTAAGATACACATTCCACGCCGTATGCAGCAGTGACAAGAGTGACCTTCATGCGGTACAAAACACTAAGCAAACTACAGGCCAATTTGTGAAAGGGGACACCTTCCGGACCTTCATACGCACGGCAACTGACAAAGCTGATTGACAAAAAGGAAAATTTCAAATTTTCAGCGAGAGATCGATCGCAATCCGAGAGAGACCAGGAGGCAATTTTCATATTTGTTAAAGAGACTTCGTAAGCCAAAGGGCGAGACGAGAACGCAATTTTCGTATCATCAGCGTCGCAATCCGAGTGAAACGAGAAAGCTCATACTCGTTCAGTGGCTTTCGTTTGCGGCAGATCGTCAGCCGGAGATCGTTCTCGATTGTTTTTAACCCTCTATCCCTCCCCATTGGAATTTATAATTTTTAAAAATATTTTTCATTTCATTTGTACATTTCAAGGGACCTCATTAGCGGAAGATCGTCAGCGGGAGATCGTGAACGATCTGAGCGAGACAAGAAAGCAATAATGGTAATCTTTATTGCAGCTCTTAATATTGCTCTTTTGTTCTGTTACTGAAGTCTCTACTGTTAACAATGCTATTGTGCGCCTCAGCAAAACTACCGATCGCTATCTCACACCGAATACTGCGGTAAAGAAACAACAGCCCGACGGTACAACTCTTAATAGATTCTCCTGTTATCTGAATGAATGGATATGACGATGTTGTTTAGCGTCCTAAACTAACTGTACTGATCGTTATCTTGCACCTTGGGCCGCACACGTAGTACTCAGGTAAAGGTACGCTAGGGCAACATTGCCGACTGTTAGATCTTTACAAGCGCGAGAATAGCCCGGTGGCCGATTTTAAGGTGTACGAAATTCACGAAATCAAGATCGCGCAAAATTGCTGACTGGCCGAAATTCATGGTCCAGAAAAAACTCCAGACGGCCGATTTTAAGATCGTTCGAAATTCAAGAGCCGTTCGAAATTCATGGCACTTTACCGTAGATAAAATACCGTGTGTTTCCAGTCATCCAGCCCGGGAAATTTGTCTGTGATCTGGTAGAAGCTCTGCCTGGGGATATTGACAAGATCTAACAGTCAGTATAAGACTGTTCAGACTAGGAATTTATTCAACCTGAATCGCGGGCTTGAGCGCACGACTCGTAATACGTGTCAAAGTTTATAGCTCTTATAATCCCTGTTCATATCTCATGTCCTTTAAAGTTTATAGCTCATATCTAAAGTTAATCTCTTTTCATATCTCATCTCCTTTAATTATAAAGTTTCAATAAAGATATTCAATAAAGTCTGTCATGCAAATTTAGGTATAAAATCAGGCTGCGACCTGGAAATAAATGAGTTTTGATTTTTGTAACCAAACAGTGGTGTTGCGTTACTCTTCTCTCTGGGCATAACCCAAGTCGGGAATAGCATACTGAACCTAGAATCTTTCAACGGTGGATTAGAGCCCTTAGCGACTAGATTGTACCCGCGGTATATCTAAGAACTTAGTACAAGACGTTGTGGACTTATGTAAAATCCAAATGGCCAAAGATAATAAGTAGGGTGAGTACTACTCGTGGCTGCACAACTTAGCGTCTGAAGTACTCTCCAAGGGGATTTCCAATAAAAACTGGGTGGAAAAAATAACTCCCACCTAATTCTAAGACTGGGAAATCCAAGACGCCAGTGAGACCCAAACATATTGGGGAGCCAAGTGTTTTCTCGGGACCAGTCAGGGATATAAGGTTGGAAACTGACCCCACAATTACCCAAACCTCTTTTGTGGTGTCTGGGGGAGGGGGGACTTCCACACCAGTTCCTTCAACATCAACAGAGGCCATGGAGGTGGACGTCCTGGAGGGGGAGGTCTATTCTTGGGAGTCTTGCAATTCTTCGGAATTGCTTGGATCCTCAGATGGATTTGCTGCCAAAGGGAGCCCTAAACCCCGAGTCTGCTTTGGAAAAGTCCCTTGTATTTTCCATGGAGGGTAGTAGACGGGCAGCTTTGGTGCGCATTGCCGCAAACTTACCACCCCCTCTTCTGCTTCTGTCTTTGTTAGTACGGGAGAGAAAACCCATTCAATTGGGCAGATATCCCAAAGCAGAAAGCAAGATCAAAGGCCAATCCCATCCCTTATGAGCCTCTCCTTCCCTTCTTTTCCTAGTACGGGTGAGAAAGCACATTCAGTTGTGCAAGTATCCCAAACTGGAAAGAACCCCTTTTCTGAATTTGTAAGTACGGGAGAGAAATCCCAATCCGGAAAAAAAAAACACCTCGCTCATATTTGGTATCAATAAACCCCTAAAAAGCCTATCTGATTTTATATCCACATCAGGCAACAAAAAATCAGGGGGATTGGCGAAGCCCAACGGCAAGCCATGCAAGCCTTCTGTCAAGATCTTGGCATCACTCTGCCCCTGCAAGTAACCCTAAAGCCAGCCAACTCTGTGGGTGCACTTGTACATTAGAGAGTTTCCATTGCTGGTGAGATACCCTAGATTAAATGCTATAGCAAATCAATTAGAACTCAAAAAGCAATAAAAGGTAATGGCTAAATCATTCTTTTCCCAGGAAGCCTCATCATCATCATGTGCACTCTTATAATAATGCTACTCCATCCAGCATCAGCTATCTCCACATTAACCCAAGTTAATTATGGAGTCCAGTTCAAGGAAGTAGCAATCACACGGACATCAAAAGATTAATGGCTCCACACATTTGAAGTCCCCTTACCACAACCCCTCAAGGAAGAAATTGGAAATTGATCTGTTTGCAACACAGAAGTACCCGCAATATCTCGCTGTGAAGTCAGCAGAACGTCAGATATTCCAAATGCACAAACAAGCCAAGGACAGACTCTTCAAGGCCATAAACTCTGTCAATTGAAAGCTCTGGCAGAAGAGCACGGTAACTCCAGAGAGAAAAGATCGCTGCTACCGTTTGTTGGACATTTGTCACATTCACTGTTTGGGACAGCCACAGAAGATGACGTAAACAAGGTTATTGACCACTTAAACGCACTGCAGAAAAGACAAACAATTACAACAACTGCATTTTACAGGCAAACACAAAAGTTAGGTTCATTTTTTCCAGCAGTTAACACAAGAGTCAGTAACACCATCTTGGCCATCAGACAAAATCACATGGAACTAACACAGCTACACAACAACATTGATACCATACAAGAACAGACTAAATTGATCATAAACATTCTAGCGAAAACCCAGCATCAAACACACTTAGCCACTGAAATCCCCAGGAATTTAGACACTTTCACCCAGGGCATAACAGAACACACAAATAAATTATCCCCAGACATAGTTTCGATAGATATGATCAAAACAATGCCAGAAATGATCCAAAAACATTTAAAAACAGATAACACAGACTTTAACATTGCAATCACTCAACCCAGCTTTAACTTTTCACATGCCAAGCTCGCGACATCCAGAATCAATAACACTATTTTGTTACAATCAAGGTACCCTCACTCCATTAAAAAGCAAATTCCAGATTTATAAAGTTTCCAATTTTCCAGTCCCATTAAATGATTCAACATCACATGCAACTCATTTTTTTAATACCCTAAATTTATTAGTCGTGACCATGGATAGGCAGTACTCTACGGAGATGTCATGGGAAGAGTATGAAAACTGTTATGGGTCCACCCTAAAAGTTTGCCCTATTTCTAAAACCCTTACCCCTATTTCACAGAAATGATGCATTATGTCACTATTTTTGAGACTTAACAAGCAAGTCAAAACATTATGTAACTTCCAATTTGTACATAATGCAAGCAAACAGGAAATTCGAGAGTTGGAACAAGGTAAAATTTTGGTTTCAAATGTTAGCAAAATGGTATTTCATTGCCCAAATAGAAAAACATTCCTAATACAAGGTTGTCAGTTCTGCATCATGAATGTACGTACCATGTCAGTGTTCAGTTACCACAGATTATCTATATCTCTCACCCAGACTCCAGAACTGTCACTATAATGACTCAATCACAAGAGCCCGTCCAATTAATTTGGCACTTCTACAATACTTCTTTGATGAAGACTATTTTCATTATATTCTAGGTCATTCAACTTTTGAAAAAACATTAAATGTCAGCATCCCACCATTCCAATTGTTTGAGCAC
The DNA here is from genome assembly GCF_051362555.1 of Lingula anatina. Taxonomy (NCBI): domain Eukaryota; kingdom Metazoa; phylum Brachiopoda; class Lingulata; order Lingulida; family Lingulidae; genus Lingula; species Lingula anatina. Next base: position 19,833,924 of record NC_141771.1, on the reverse strand, counting down.
GATTTTGCCAAAACACTTTTGCCAGAGATCAAAAGATGAATTTGAATTTAGAGAAAATGGCCATGGCAGCCAAAAATGGAGACCAAAATTTTCAAACTTTGACTGATCCTCTCTTCACAGGAGACCTTTATATAGCTCCCACTCCCTTCATCTTCAGGCTAGATACGCCGGCTTGATTAATATGTCATCAGTTTGTGCACACTTGTGACGTTCAACGAGTTCATTATATATATACCATCTTCCTATCTAGTCTGCGTAATACAAGCGCTCCTATCTAGCCAGTGCAGAAGATTATTATAAATAGTTATTTAAGGTAATGTTTGCTAATTTATATGCTATATATACTTTTTTTACAATACTTCAAGTGTACCTTCATGCAAATTCCGACTTTTAAAGAGAGAGGAGTCACTAGTTTTGGTTTATCAGGCACGTAGTCGGGAGTTGATCAGGGGGTTCTTACTAACCGCCATTTTTGCCGGTAAAATGTCATTAAAAAAAGAAACTGCCCCTTGGAAATAGATGGCTACAGGACCGTAAATTGTTATTATATTTGTGGTAGAAAGGCGAGGCATAACCTAGCATATGCTCCTCTGTAACTTGCTTGCTATTTTCTTGAGATAAGCAATGGTTTTTAGTTATATGTACGTGCATGAAATGAAATAATAATTTTGTTTCCTTTTTTATAGTTAACCAACATGTCTCAAAATAGGTTCACTGTGAAGGACGATTTGATGCTATTGAGGGAGGTCATCACCCTCAACCCATTTGCAGGAAAGAGGGGCAAATGGGAGGAGGTGGTCACCAACCTCAACAGTTTTTCTGATACAGAAGGCAGCTTTAGCATAAAAAGTTGCCAAGCACGAATTAGGGCCCTAAAACTTGCTTTCAGCCAGAAAACTGTAGAGTCCTTAAAGGCGTGAGTATATATATATATATATATATATATATATATATATATAGCTTTGTAATTAATGTCAGCAAAAATTAATTAATAGGTTCATGTATCCAAGACTTTTATGTATACCTCATTTGCCAGTAAAATTCTTTTATCGCTAACAATTGCATAGAGTAAGGCTTTAGAAGCACATTGATTTTACTTCATTTTTTTGTAGAACAGGAACAGCTGAGGAAGTTGGGGAAAGAGAGCATCTGCTTCAAGAACTGACTGATGTTCTTGAAGAGAATGCGGCTGCAGAGGACAGCCAGAGACAGAACAAAAAGAAAGAGGAGGCTGAAAAGGAGGAGAAGGGTATCAAAGTCCGTGAGGCAGCCATGATGTCTCAGAAAAGAAAATAGTAAATATTTTATTGGCTGAAGTTAGCTTCATACATGAATCTAGCCCAACGGGATTTATGGCTCAACAATTTCAAGGTGCCTGCAGGTATCCAACGGACATCAGTGGCAGATGTAGTGATGGGAGTCGGAGTCCAGGCTTTCGATAGCCATTTCCACTTGGACAGGACTCTCCAAGCTTATAATCTGCCGTCCAATGGGACCTTGAGTCTGCGGGAGAAAGTTCCTATGCCAGAGGGCAAGGAGGTTAATCTGGTGGGCTCAGTAGCGGTATATTGTGATCCGGAGAGGTATCTGACTCGGAGTGTCTTGTTAAATAAGCCGGAGAACATGTACGTAGCTATAGGCTTTCACCCAAAAAAGGCCGTCCAAACCCCTGCTTTATGGGAGCAAAATCTCACAGCCTTCAGGACGATGGTTCATGTCACCATGTCACCACCATCAGAGAGGTCAGTCTTGATTTTTCAGAGTCCTCCCATGTCTGGCAGGATCAGGAAGATCTGCTCAATGATTTACTGCCCTCAGTAATTGACAGCAAGGTGTTAGTGCTGCATTGCCGTGGAATGGGTAGTGGTGACTCTGTGTATGCCATCAGGCATCTGTTATCAATCCTACAAGACCGCCATAGAGACAACATGTCCTGTGCAGCTATTCTTCAATAAGCCAGCATTCCTACGCTCATCCTACTGGATCAAACCACTTGGTGTATATAGTAGAGACAGGCTAGGAGCTATTTGAAGATCTCATAGGATTCCTAAAGGTGGAAAATTTATGGGAAGTTGTTCATGCCCCTGATCAGGGTGTGGCAGCCGCCTTTGTGCATCACTGCTAATTAGACTGTAGTTGTCACAAGAATAAGTGAGTTCAGCCACTCGGGTTCACTTTATTACTTATAGTTTTTTTGTAATATACCCCCTTCCTCTATTCCAGATTCCATACAAGCGCACATAGCTAAGGTGCGCTGTTACACCGATACAATCAACTCAGTAATTTCGAATGGAGACACTGAAGATAGTGCGAAAGGTATTACAGAGACCGCAACTGAGACAGAGACAACTTCTGAGACTGAGAGTGGTCAGGTCCCTGCTCCAAAAACAAAAAAAAAGGTGAGTTTTGAAAGAAAATAATTATATGGTTAAAACATACTTCCTGCCTCTCACAATTAAAAGAATTACAATAATTTTCTATATGAAGATAAAATTTTGGTTTTCAAATATAAATTTGAGGTAATTTATGTGTTTGTCTTTATAATGTTATTTAAACAGTATCATGAAAATGGTGAACTTGGCAGCTGTAGTATGTTTGCTACATGTGAGATATAATGTATTTCTTTTAGAGATTGACTTTAAGAAATACCAAAAACTGGTAATTTGGCACCATGTTAATTACATTTGAAAGCGACAGACTGCAGTTGATACCAATAGTTATATTTCTTGTTTATTTGAATATTCAGCCTGGACCCTTGCTGGCCCTAGGTGAAGCAGGGCCACACAATGGTCAAGAGCAACCTGTGCCTGTGTTGCAGTGCAATTGTAGAGGGGCATTCATTAAAATTATGGACAAACTAGAGGGATTAAACAAGAAAATGTACGCCATACAAGAACTCATGAAGGACAAAATAGTAGAGCTCGAAGCCTGCCCCAGCGCCCGTTCCACTCCAACTCCTTCCATCGCCCGTGCCACTCCAGCTTCTTCCATCGCCCGTCCCACTCCAACTTCTTCCAGCGCCGGACCCATTCCAACTTCTTCCACCACCTGTCCCACTCCAACTTCTTCCACCACCTGTCCCACTCCAACTTCTTCCACCACCTGTCCCACTCCAACTTCTTCTACCACCTGTCCCACTCCAACTTCTTCCACCACCTGTCCCACTCCAACTTCTTCTACCACCTGTCCCACTCCAACTTCTTCCACCACCTGTCCTACTCCAACTCCTTTCATGTGCCCTTCCCCAGTCCTTTGCCAACCACACCTTCCCAAAATTCCCTCATCACTGGAAACAGTGCCCTCACCTCTGCCGCCCAAGGTCTCATCCCTTTACTCTCTGATTTAGAGTTGACAAAAATTAAAATATAATCTAAAGGACCAGTAAGCTTCTGCGTGAAGGTAATGGCCAGCCTTTTTACTACTGCTTAAAGAATGGACCTGACAAGGAATATTGAAGGATCAACCAAAGGCCAAGACAAACGCGCCCCAATGGACATTGTTAGAGGGGAGTTCATAAGAAATGCTGTCCGTAAATTTTACCTAGAACAAACGTAAGACAACTTTTGGAGCAAAATGGTGACCGCCCTGAACACAGCCAACAGGAATCTTAGGAGTTAAAAAAAACTGTAACTGTTGGCCATGTTGACTCATTTTAACAGCATACATGAAATGGTTACCTTTCTCTTCATTCAAATTTTGACAATTATTTGTAATAAGATTAGTTGGAAAAAACTTTTATTTCATTTCATTTTCAATCTAATTTTTGTTTCTTTAATTTTTTTTGCCATAACATTATAATGATTCTTTGCATGATTCTTTAGCTGAAGAAAATAAAAAGGCACCTGGTCCTGTTAGATCTAAATATAGACCAAATTATATCAGAGACATGGCACACAAAATGTGCATAACAGAAACAAAACCAATTTTTTTTTTACAAAATTGCACACGAGCACAACACAACCTAGTTTTGATGGCTTTAATCAGAGAGCGAGAGAGACAGAGCCATCCAAGAGCTGGGCGATTCTGGGTGTGACCTTGGATAGAGAGGAAAAGATTCTTTGGACAGTACCATACACTTTTCATAGGGTCAGCAGTAGATCATAGACGGCAGCGGGACGGAAGTGAGAAATCCAACATGGCGGCCCCTAGCGATGAGATGCTAAGGCTGATAGTCGAATGTTTTAGTGCCGATCAAAACACAGTTCAATTGTTTTTTTTTTTAAATCGTATAATAACTAGGAATATAGCATATAATTTTTATTTACTTTTTAATTTATCTTTTCATTTTTTTAATCGTATTATACCTAGGATTTTGTCAACTTTGCCATTTGAATAAAGTAGATGAGTTCCACCTGCTGCTAGAGTGCAAAGCATTTGATTCAATACGTGATCCCTTCAGAGGGCAGCTGTCAGAGTTCCTATCCCTAGGCGACTTCAGCTTTAATGAACTGTTTAATTTTCTTATGGGTGCTCAAGACTTAAATATTCTTAGAATGGTTATGAGATGAGGTCTCACCTTTTGCAGAGCTTTGAGAGTCAGAAACTGACTTTATTTCCCTGTGAAAGACCCTCAACTCAGAGACATAGTGCACAAGAAATGGTTCATACCATAAGTGTGTACTGTAAGTGTTTGACCCACCGTCCTGGGGCACCAGTGATAAGATGTACCAACTGTTATAACTTCTATCATTACATGTGTATAAGAATAGATGCCAAGTCTGCTGCTACGCTAGTCACCAATAACTCCTATACTTGTGATGATTGTAAAAGAAAACTCAAGTAACTGCAAGCAGAGCAACAAATACCCGGGTAGCAGTTGGCTACTGACAGCAGCTATCATCAAAAATTACCTTGTTTGATATTTGACATTTGCAAATGTATGTATCAAGCCCAAGGTTTATTTAACCCCACCACGAGACTTGAATGACCTTGACAGGCGTATCAGGGATGAGGTGGATGTTCTTCAACGGGATAGAGCCACAGTATGACGTGCAGCTTATGGCATGAGGAGAAGAGCCCGAAATCTGCTTGGACAGAAATGGACAGCATGTTGAAGACTAATGGTTAAAACTTTGAAGTTATCACACATGTATACTTACAAACTGTGCATATTGATGCGGCTTCAGTTAAAAGTAGTGGAGAAGTTCTTGTAACATTGGATGTTCATGACAAAATAACATAAGTGGCAGATAACAGGAAACAAAAGGTTAATTGGCAGGCTTTTATTTTGAAAACCATTGATAGAACCATTTTATGGCAACTGATCAACCTTTTGAGAAAAAAAGTTCTCGAAATAAAAATTTGATCCTCATGATGTAATTTGACACTGCTCAGTTATGCATGGAAAGACACAACAATCTATGGTGTGCATTAAAGCATAATTTCCCTACAAATCTATATTAACATTAACATTTGTTATATGAAATAAATTTTTTTAATTCGAGACATTTATTAAGTGTTCACTTTTTTTTTTATACACCCTGTATTTGTGATAAACTGATTCTAGCAAAGTGACAGCAGATTTGTCATAATTTCATATTTTGTCAAGGCAAAAAATAGTTGAGATTACTAATTGGTGATACTTGATATTAAAACATTGTAGAATTTAGTTAACCTTTATATTGTGCTTGAGAGGCCAGCGTTTTGGCACATCTGATGCAACATTCATTTGCATAAATGATAACTTATAAGTTTAGGGATACAGTACTCCCATCAGTTTGGACATTTCATTTCACTCCACCCAGTGACTTCATAGGAGAAAGACCTACTTCACATTTTGTTATTTTTTAATTTCAAGATTGTGACTTAAAATTTATAATTTCAAGGATAGGCATAGGTGAGTTAAATGCATTGTCACATATTTACATTGGAAAAGTGAAAATCAATGAATTTTTTGTGGAGATTTTACGGGGATATCTGGTTCCATTCTTTACTGACAAAATGACAGATAAACATATGACTAAAAGCACACCAGCAAATTGGTGTAGTGTTATCTGTCACTGCTGAGAGGATCCTTGAATTCCGGTTGCGCTTATGGGGACTGCACTTATAAAGTAACAGCCAACCATGTGAGGTCCAAGATCCCCCCCAGATCAGTGCTCAAGACAGCACATCACGCTCCCTCTAGAGAAGATTCCATAAATTGTACTACAAAGCAGTGCTGTCCCTACTAAACAGGAGGAACAGGCAATACTCTCAGTAAGTACCAGCAGTGTATTTTACTGCTGTTAGAAATAGAGTAAAACACTTTATTGGCAAAGCAATTCAATAAAGCCAATAATATCAACTAGTTTAAAATGCCTCTAGAGGGTACGGACCTTGATCAAATTGAGAATTTGTGGGCTGTGCTCAAGCAAAACCTCAAACACCAGGAATCCTATCTTCAGTGATGTACCAGAGAAGATAACTTCGAACTCTGAATTGATTTTACTGCATCAGAAATGTGGTACAATCTGTGTAGGGAGCAGTGGGGACAGCATTATTCAGTTATGCAGGAACCACAATAAAGATGGACTTGCAGTTTTCTATATATTCCTGTGTAAATAGTCATTGCCAAGGAAAGCAATTTTTCCATCAAGATTAGGGGCCAAACCTTTTTTCAACAGTAAGACAATCTGAATGTCCAGTGTTAATTACCAGTAATCATGAAAAATGTGCACCTTGTGCCAAATGCAGGCCTACGCTACTGAGCATCTTCCATAGAGAAACCAACAAAGAAAACAAGTCCAACACCAGTCCAAGCAGCCATGCCCCCATCAATAGCCTAACTGTACAGTGAACACTTAAAAATGGTGAAGGAAGTGGAAAAGGCTGGACGGAAGCAGAACAAAAAGAGAGAAGAAAAGCTGAGGAAAATTGAAAATCGGAGTGTGGAAGAAGGAGTCAGTGTCTCACCAGATTTGCATGATAAGTTGGTTGACATCCTTCAGTCAAACACATCAGAGTTTCCAGAAGGTTCCGTACAAGAACTCCTGTGGACAGAGCAGCTGCAGGCGGGGACAGCGCGCTGTGCCGAGGGTTCGCTGTGCCGAGGGTTCGCTGTGCCGACAAAACCGGAAAATTGGTCTAAAATCGGCTAAGTTTTCCGGAGCCCCAAAATCAAAGGTTCGCTATGCCGAAGGTTCGCTGTGCCGAAAGGATCTGGTTCGCTGTGCCAAGAAGTTATAATGAGAAGGAGTAGAAACGGAACATCAATTATCTCTCTCGTCCAATCAGATCGCAGCATTCTTTTCAAAGCGGCGTCCTTTGAAATTCGATCCTCGTAACTGGTCTAATCCTCCGCTCGCCACCGCGTGACTCAAGATGGAGAAGCTGAACCAGTGCGTAAACGTCTTGATTTATTCATGTTTAATGCGAATATTTGGAAGTTATACTTAGAAAAACGCCAAGTCGAGCGATATAAAGGTGAGTGAGAGTTGATAATCTGCTTTGAGCATTGTTTTATGTTCATACGGTGGCTGTCACTGTCAGTCAAATTTGTCTGTGCAGAAAGCAGCGTTACCTCAAAGATCTGAGGCCGATTCAGCGGGACCTCTATGTTAAGGACTTTTTTCTTCTTAAGTGCGTGATGTATGCACATAATTTATGCTTTTCTGGCTAGTTAAGCACATGCATCATTACAATACATCACTTTGGTATTAAATGAATCAATCCTTTAGATGAAAAACATCGTTTCAAATAGACAACTTTTCATCGGACTTTTTCAAAATGGCGGGTCCCTAAATTGGTAAGAGACAGTTGGGTGACAGTTTGGGACAATTTTTGGTAATTTTAACGTGGTGTAAGCACTTAATTTATGTTTTTCTGGTTAGTTAAGCACATGCATCATTACAATACATCACTCTGGTATTAAATGAATCAATCCTTTAGATGAAAAACATCGTTTCAAATAGACAACTTTTCATCGGACTTTTTCAAAATGGCGGGTCCCTTAATTGGTTAGAGACAGTTGGGTGACAGTTTGGGACAATTTTTGGTAATTTTAACGTGGTGTAAGCACATAATTTATGTTTTTCTGGTTAGTTAAGCACGTGCACCATTACAATATAACATTGTGATATTAAATGAATCAATCCTTCAGATGAAAAACATCGTTTCAAATAAACAACTTTTCATGGGACTTTTTCAAAATGGTGGGTCCAAAATTTGATGACAGGGAACTCTCGGAATTTTTTTCAATTTTTTATTGCAATATGATGTTTGCAGAGTTTCGTTTATGATGTAGAGTTATATTTTGTAATGAATTCCGCACTTACTCATTTCAGGTTGAAGAGAATGCAGGTGAAAGATCTTTAGTTTTGCTGGCAGCTGTACATGTTTAAACAGCCAAAATGTTTAAACAGCCATAATTAAACAGCCAAAATGATTGTTTCCAGCAGCAACTTGATGAGGCACAAGGCTCTGTTTTCTTACCGCCACTAATATTAAACTATAGTGCACAAGAGGTGCAAGTTTTAAAAGGAAATTTAGTGGTCCAAGTTTTAAAAGGAAATTTAGTGTTCACTGGCTAATTGTCTAAAGTATAAAATAAAATAATCACCACATCAAAATAAAAACTAACCATTTTTGTATTGCTTTAATCACTGTTGGGTGTAACAATATTGACATATTTTCATTGCTGGTACTTTGTTTTAGATATTATACAAGTTGCTCGAATGTTGAAATAAAGCAATATCAATCAATAAAAATATTTCTATGATTTTTTCTTCTAATGAATTTAAACTATCAGTCTAATATTAGTTGGCCTCATGTAATAGACAAAGATATAAACAAAAATATGTATGTTATTTAGATTCATATTAAGTGCAATAACTTATTTTCATTTCCCCAATTTTCCTGTTTAAGCTCTACCTGGTATATAAGCAATAATGTGCCAAAAAAGAAAGAAACGAGGCTGGCATACGGAAATTGCAAGTACTACTGTTTTGTGTACACGGCTCTGAATTGAATGTGTCATTCCTAGATGAAGGTAAATTTCCTTTACACGACAAAAAGAATTTAAAATAAATGTGAGACTTCTACAGGTGCAAATTTTAGCGTTGAAGGTGGGTTTGTGAAATTGTTCTCATACATTCTTGATGTGAAACTAATTTTTGTATAACTGATCGGCTCTAGATCAAATGAAGGTGTATCTCGCATGATTTGAGTTTTATTTCCCAAAATGGTTGCGTCCAGGCTTGAAATCTCTCTCTACACCCTTCTGTAATCCCACCATGTTTTCTCTGTGAGATTATTAGAGACTTCGCGAGGCTTTATCCCAATTGGCTGAAGCAACCCACGTGAACGGTCTTTTGAATATGTATTAGGCAAAAGCTCTCCCTAAGACCACAAGCTGGGATATGGGACGCACAGTCCCATCTATGAATCCAATGCAATTCCTTAGTGGTGCCCCTTTAGCATGGATAACATCTGCATACGTCTGCAAATGGGCCTGATCCAACCATGGCTGGTCAAAATTTTCCAAAAGATGCCCATGTTCTTGTAAAATAAAGTTCAACATTTCTTTCGAAATCATGGACAGTGTGGACTTGGGTCTTCCAAACATTGGCTCCAAATCTGCCAGTCTATTTGGATAAACCATTCTCCTTAAAAGAATGCAAAAGGCATCTGTGCCACTAGCAAAGGCATCATTTTCACATATTATTTTATTGGGAATGTGTAGAACCCTGACCAGCCTCTTGATGTCATCTTTATAAAACCTAAAATATTCTCTACACTGGTCATCTGTCAAGGTCTCCAAATCAAACCTGGAATAAGAACAAAATTCGGGTAAAGTGCCAGATTTGCAGGAATTAAAACGGAACTTCAAACTAGGCCTACATGTTCTCACATCCTATGCAATTGCCACCAATTATATCTAAATAATTACATCATTAGTTCATAGATGTATAACATCGTTCGTTTATCGCCAGTATAAGTTACTACGTATCGTCAATCGACAACAGAAGTCCATCCGCAGTTCTGAAGTTACTGTATGTTTTCACTGTTATGTACGAAACTCCTATTGGTAAAAAAAATAATTGTACCAAGAATTTTATACGATTTCTGTGACAGCAAAAATTACCTTGGCCATTCGGGATCATAAGTTACATGTCCTGTTCTTTCTTGGTCTTGTAAAAGCATTAAAAGCATCTCATCATCATCATTTTCCATCGCTGAAAGCATAACATGCTGATACTCCGCGGCTGCCGCCATATTGAAATGAGCGCCACCTATGGCGGGAAGCGCCAGCATTCCGGGACTTTACCGGAACGTGAAAAGAGTAGCGCGTTACTCGATACCTTTGCACATACGTAACATACGTAACAATCTGGCCGGCGTATCTCACCGGCAACGGAAACTCTCTATTATTAGGATTAAGCCCGTTACGAGGATAGGATGAAAGGAAACCCCTTGTTTCTACTCCTTCTCTTTATAACTTCTTGGCTGTGCCGAGGGTTCGCTGCGCCGAAAAAGTCGGCTACCCATCACCCATTGTGCTTGTTATATAACGTGACGAGCAGTGGCCTTTTTTTTAAAATAAACGAGTTTAAAAAGTTCTCTTCTTCCATCCGTACCATTTGAATTTGTTAAAACTGCGCATTGAAAGTTAATCCTAATGGACATAAACATCTTAAATCGCTTTAAATAATCAGTTCTGTAAGTTAATTTATTAATTATTTTTGGCACTATGGGCGTCACCCACTTTAGGAAATTACTGAAAGAAAACATTCTCTAATTATTTTTGGCGAACTTGTAGTTATTGGGTGTGTGTAAAATTAACATCTTTTTATTTATTATCATTATACTTTTAGTAGTCGTTATTGTCACATGCAGTTATTTTAGCTTCGTATTTTTGTTGTTATCTATTTAATTACTATTTATTATTTATTTAATGACATATAGTTTTATATTTGATTAGTTTTGGCCGGGGGTCGTCGTAGAAAATAAAGAATCCTTGAACAATCCTAGCAATAATCCTAATAAAAGTGGAGCAGTCACATTGTCACAGAGATTTTTTCAAGGATTTTGACCCGGTTTTGTCGAAAAATCGTGGGATTAGCCTCCGATTGCATCGGAGGCGATCGGAGACGATTTCTGCGAGCGTCTTTTCTCGTAATTTTTTTTCCCCTGGGTATATGTGGTTATATATGGGTATATATTCGGAGGACGCCTCCGATTAATCGGAGGGCATCGTAGGTCATCGGAGATTGTGTCTGGGATGCCCAAACTGGGTGAAAAATCTTGCGAGCAATCTTAAAATTTTAAGTTCAAAGTTGGGGACCGCGACGGGTGTGGCGATGTCTAAAAAATCTGCGACAACCCGCAGGCGTCCGGAGAGCGCCTCCGACGGGTGCAAAATCGTGAGATCTGTCTCAAGATTTTGTGAAAATTTCCCGGGAAAAAAAGGTATTTTTTTTCAAAATATTTTCTTCAAAGTATGGGCTATCTAACTCTACGATGGCTTCGGCATAGCGAGCCGTCGACGCAGCGAACCTTTCGGCACAAAATAAAAACAATCGGCATAGCGAACCCTCGGCATAGCGAACCTTCGGCTCAGCGAACCTTCGGCATAGCGAACCCTCGGCACAGCGAACCTTCGGCATAGCGAACCCTCGGCACAGCGAACCTTCGGCATAGCGAAGCGCACCCCTGCAGGCAACCCAAAAGAAAAGTGCAAAACAAATGAGGTGGCATTTAACCATGATGAAATGGTGCATGAATCTGGGGGCCATGTCATCTACTGCATATGAATTCATTTCACAAAGTGGTTTTATGAAACTTCCCACTTGTAGAACTTTGTTTGATTATGAGAATTTAGGCACAATCTCTAGTGGTGTGAGTCCAAGTAGTTTAAAATGACATCTTACTGCTGTCAAGTTTTCAGAGCTTGCAGAACATCAGAAGAATGTTTCTCTTCTGTTCGATGAAATTAAAATTAAATCTGACCTTATCTACAGTAAAAGCAGCAGTGTGCTGGTGGGCTTTGTAAACTGGGATCACTGAACCAGGAACTCAAGTCATTAGAAATGCAGGTCAATGAAGAGCAACTTAAAGAAAAGAAGCTAGCAACTTCAGTGTTTTATTTATGTTTGTGTCAAGTGTAAAATACGTATAAATCCTAAAAATGATGCAAAAAATATGATCTATTGTGTCATTTGAGCCTAATGTATGACAGCCACAACTAATTACTTTCAAAAGTGTTGTAATCTTGCCGATTAAAAACCTAGGCCTAAAATATTTCTGTTTGTTGTTGTGTTTTTCTTGCTTTTGTTTCGTTACATTTGATTGGTCTAAGTTAGTTTACGTGAACCAATCATAAGCTTCGTCAATGAAAAACAAAAGTACATTTGAGAGCTCTTTAGAACAGAACGTATAACATATGCTCCCAGCCTCCAGCACGCCAGAACAAGAATGAGAACATATGGCGGCCAAAAGACTTAAATATGATCCAAAACAAGGAACATTATTGTTTGAGAACGGGAATATCAGTGTATCTCACGACGAAACCTAGCTCTCAGTCTGAAACACAAGGCGCAAGTAAACTGAAGCAAAATTTTAATCACTCCTGGCTACAAAAATACAGCTGGTTGTGTTTTTCAGAGGACAAGTTGGCCAGCTATATGTTTTGCAACTTGTGCAAATTGGGGAATACAAATTTCCAAAATTCAACCCTGACAAGGCACGCAAATCTGCCGGAACACAAGATGCTTATTGAAGCATCCCTTCTCCAAGCTGACAGAAAGGCAGTTGAAGGGAAACGATCTTCAAAATTGGACACTGCTATGACTGTGCTTCTGAAATGCGTCCATTGGTTGGCGACAGAAGACATACCCCTAAAATACAAGGCTTAAGTCATTGACAATTTCTTTCATGAATTAACCCTGGATGATCTCAAAGCAATATCACTTCTGAAACAGTCCAACATCATGTATGACTCAGCAACGAATTACTCCGGATTTTTAGACAGTCTTTCAAATGTTGTAGATAGAAAAATAACGGAGTCTCTCAGGGAATCACCAGTAGTTAAAGCACTTGCTGATGAAAGCACAGACATCGCAAACAACATAAGATAAGTTATTTATGCGCAAATAATTTCCTCTGAATTGAAGCCAAGTAAATTGTTTCTGACAAATGTAGAGTGCCCTGATGCATCGGTATTAAACGCCATTCACGCAAAAAATGCAGACCTCAATTCAACAATCTATCGGCACTATTTAACAGCGAAAACCTACTTTAACTATCTAAACTTAATTCTACTAAATTAGTTTTGGTCATTTTAATCATTCGTCATAATCTAACAATCAATAAACGATTCAAAAGTCAGTTACCCCAACTCAATCAGTTACCGCAAACGGTCATTCGCAGACTTAACACCAGATGGCTCGCGCGCACCGTCAGTGCTCTGAAACGTCCTTGACCTTAGGAAATCTTAGGAAATCTTATAGGATCCTATAGTGGGTGGCTTCCTTCTTCCTTCTTCCATTCCTAAGTGAAACTCTCCCTGAAGGTCATCGCTTTTTTCAAGACAACACCAAAACCCACACAAGCCACTTGACCAAAGAATATTTTTGGAAGAAAATGGTGTCAACTGGACGAAGACCCCCCTGAAAGCCCCAACTGAACTGCTCTGGGCTGAGATGAAGCATCACCTGAGGAAACACCAAACACAAAAGAAAAGAAGAGTTGGCTGCAGTCTAAGAGACTTTTGGAGAACTGTGGACAACGAGAAATGTAAGAAATACCTTGGCCACCTGAGGAAAGTCATGCCAGTGGTGATTGAACGGTAAGGACTATGAGTTATTTATACACAAATAGGTTATACAAAATTGAAATTAAAGGTTTCACGCCAGACCGTCAGAATGGCTTGAACAAATCACATTCTTCAGAAAACATGTCCTGCTAATGATACGTATCTTTATGCAAAATACACAAATTAAAAGCTCATTTTGTAAAAATTGGGCTTTAAAAAATGTCCTTTTTGCTCAGTCGGGGAGTTAATGAGCTATGTGGTCAAGTTGTCTGATGATGACATAAGGCCACCAGAGTAGAGAGCCAAGCAGGTTAAAGAATTGAATAAACAGGAAAATGGCTTCACACGGCTTAAAGAGGTTTTAGATTCCTCGGGTAAGAGATTTGAATGTGTATGTACTGTTATCAGGAGTTTGAAAAGTCATCTCACAGGTAGACAATGAAGCTCAGTTGAAGTGGTAGACATTTATCTCTCTTTACTATTCAAAAATATATTCCAGGTGTTTGTGTTGTTCATGTCATCCAATGTCTGATGGACTAGAATGCATATGTTGTCATGAGCTGAGCCCCATAGAAGAAAGACTAGAAAATGAAAATTGCACCACGCATTGCACATGGCTACCTTCTCCAGTGTGTGTCTTAACAGAGACGTGATTGAAGTGAATATGTACCAGAATGTGGAACAGGAAGGACCAACTGATGACAATGTGCCCATCAACAAGTAACTTTTTTACTTTTATTCTAGGTCGTTTTTACGTAATGTCCATATTATTGAAATAAATTACCAAGTCAGATATAATGATAAATATGAACAAGCACTGTTTTTCATTATTCTAAGTATATATTATAAGTGCATTTCCTTTTGTACTAAAAAAAATTAAATGTAAAAAAAATAAATAAATAAAAAATAAATAAATAAACAAAAATTAAATTACAATTACCACACAGTCTGTTTTGTGGCTGTGGCATTTTTATCTTCATACATTCCTCGCTAAAATTTTCTTACGAACATTTGTTCCAGGTTATTTAGTTACATAGCTTATCACTCCTTTACAAGGTAGATCCACCATAATTTAGGAAGGAAAAAGAGAATGGTTATTCCCTCCTGTGTTGTATATAAAATAGAGGGACATTTCCATCCGAGGAGCACACAGTATGCAATTGCACAAGTATGCAAGACCATGATAACTCAGACGTCTTTATAGGCACCAGTTCATGACCGACTCTACTCATGGGGCACAGCTTTTTAAAGTGTTTACACCAGGAGCCATCCCTACCAGACAATGTTAGTGTTGATGGCCTCACGACGAACTTTTATTGCTCAGGGGGAGCAATGCTCACTAGTTTCTTGTATGATCCCAATTTTTTGCCTCTTCTGACCAACTTTGATGTAGTTTTTTGTCAACTGGGAGAAAATGATATCAGCCCAGCAGTAACCTCACCAGCTTCCATTGTTTCTGCTGTCCTTCGTATGACCCACACTATCATTGATTACAATCCTAATATTCAGATAACAATTTGTGCATTCATTTTCAGGGCTCAACATAGTGTGTAATTACTTATATTGTACTGACATGGTTATCATTTGTTTTCTGTTAAATTATATATATGTATCAAAAACTTGTTTCCGCACTTCATAGTTATTATTTGGCAATTCCTTGATCCTGGAATTTTGAATCATCCGGCCCTTCTCCTTTATCTTCTATGTAGTCACAGTATCATGTGACCCAGATCTGTTGCTTCATTTTTGCATATTGAGGTGAAGTTTCCTTAAATGTTTTTTTTCTACTAACAGAAGGTTTTTATACTTTTTTAAAAGGTGGGTGTTGATGCAAACATATCTAATGTGTACAGATTGATTGCTGAATTTATAAAATTCGAGAAATGGATTTAAATGTGACCAGAATTCTTTAATGATATCTACCATTTAATAAAATTCAATTCATGCTCAATTCATGCTAATTAAAATGTGTTGTTGTTAGCATGATAACACAAAAATGAAATTAATGTTATCTGCCATTAAATAGTTTAATAAAATAAAATCAATTAATGATCTACTAAAGCTAATTAAAACACTTTTGTTGTTAGTGCAGGTAGAGGTTGCACTTAGGGAAAGTGTTTGTGTTATTGATAACATTTAGGGACCTTGACAACCTGCACCTCATTGGAGGCATATTTGAAACACCAGGCAAAGTAGCCTCCAATGTTATGTCAGATTTCCCAACATCTGCCAAGATTATGAATTTGGTTAGCAGAAATGGCACAAGAACTAGTCCAAGTAAATAGTTCATACAAGTAACAGACTGTTCTTTCCAGAAAACTGACTGCTCATGCAAAATTGCTCCAATTTTGTACAAAAAAAAAAAAAAATCAAGAAAACAACCTAGCGCTTGGAATGAGCAAGCATATTTCAGAAAAGAATGGCAGAAAGCCAAATATAAGCCAGCATAAGAATATTAACAAAGCAAAGGTCTAAAAGGGACATTGTAATACTGATTATTACACTGTCTGTTTACACTGTGTGGCTAAAAGAAACCAAAGGTGCTTTAAAAGATGGAAGATCTCCAAGTCCATTATAATATCTGGGACATAGACAACATCCCAACTTAACATACCTGCAGAATTGATGGACCAATTACTTCTCAAAGGACAGTTTATAAAGTATTTTTTAATGACTTTAAAATCTAGAAGGATGACTGCATTTCCATATTATCTTAACAGTATAACAGAACAATATAGCTGGTTCCACAGAAAACTTAGATTCAAATGGGTAAATTTGACAAAATGTTAAGAAACAAGAAGATACTTGTAAAGAAGTACTAAGAAGTATTGTATATTTTAGTAGAAATTACCATGAATTTATACTGGTAGGTGATCACTTACTGGTCCCTTTGATAGATAAAAAACAACATTATTGACTTCATAATTCTATGGTTACTTTACACTTTCAATTAATCTTCATATATTACTAATATTTGTAAACAGTACTGAAATGAATAAGAGACAATTTGCCCTGCTTTCATAGATTGTGACAGTGGTGCATGCTGGACACAATGCAATCACAACCAGTCACAATCTAAGTATATAATAGATTTTAAGGGCATCATCTATAATTGGCAGCTAGCTGGATAAAAACAAAATTTTGCAGGTGTACATATATAGATACCTTTTGACATACTAAATCATACTGGCCTCCTAACCCTCTGGAGAATAACCCCATTTGGGAAAATCGTTCAAGTTGGTCACCAATTTATGGAATTCTACAAAAATATACATTTCTCAGATACTTCTTCATAAAGAAACTTACTTTTGGTGTCTTTGGCAATTGTCTACCCTATATACTTTATAGTGATTGTACACAGTGTTGTAATATGTGCCTGAAGCTTGGTGTGTTGCGTCTTGGTCACGTGGGTTTGAAGAGCGGGAAATTGCAGTGTGTGATGCGCCATGTCAGGTGAACTATACAATGCAATGTTTCTACCACAATAATTTCAAAAAAAACTTTTTTATTTAGATGCTAGGAGGTCAAGTAAAAAATGCAGAATTCGGTGGATCCCTGGCAAAAACATTATGTCTGAAAGACAATAAAGAAATTGGAATTTTCATATAAAATAATTCAATCATCAATATGAAGCTGCCTTATCAACATATAGCCAGCCAGCAAATTATAAGTTTAAAAAAAATAGCTTTGTACTTTTTGGGGCATACACTTATGTAAAAATTTTCCAATCATGCTGATTTTCGAAACAAACCTACTTTATTAACTAATAACTATGGGAGCTATTCATTTACTTATTTTTGTTACCTGTTTTACTGCTGCAGTGTTTTTTCATGACACATGCACATTTTCAATTATATTCTGCTTGTAAATATGACAATATTACAAATAAGGTCAAAATCAATTATCTGATGGTTTTAGAATCCACAATAAAGGCAATCAAATTAAGCATGACATGGATGTTTTTGGCCAAACAGTTGAATATCTGAATCCAGGCCAAATTCCAGTAACCATATTTGATCAGTCACTATTTGCCAGATTACAGTGAGTGCAATTATAGTAATTAATGAACAAAGTCTTACGGTGAAGGGAGGCATTTTAATACTGGGGGAGGGGCGGTAAGAAGATTGGACAGAAATTTCAATCCAAAAAAAACTCGGTGCCATCTCTTAGAAGACTGGACAGACCTCTTTGTTTTCTATGAAGGCCTCACATTGGCTCAGAACAAGTGTACTTGCATTTAACCCTGTGCAATCTCTCAGCTCAATAGAGGTTCACACTTGGAGAAAAGGCTTGGGCTACATAAGAATCTGGCCAACATTTATGTTCTAGGATCAGATCATGAAATATTGAAACCTTATTCTAATGTGTAGCAGAGCCCATAAGGAGAAAGTTTTTTCGTTTCATGTTGAAGAATTGGATCAACAGCACTTTTTCTTTGCCTTAATTTGCCCATGTAGGTGTCTGTCCTTAAGTCTCTGCTGTGCAGGACTGGAAAATGCCTCAAACTGGGTATTTTCTAAAACAGCCAATTGTTTTCAGCCATCCCATTCAATCAGGCTCATGAGCAGGAAAACAACATGGTAAAAAGATAAGTACAGGTCAAACTTTATATTTGACTGAGAACCAAGCATTTTCATATGGACATGTTAGAAACAACACCAGCAGTTTCTTTAAATAGTCTTTTCTATGGACGCACAGTGTCCATTTATACTTCTACCAAGAAGAATTCCTGAGCTATCTTCAGAAAAGCCATTAGAAAGATCAATCCTAAGAAGAAAACAGCCAGATCAGCCATCAACATATTGACTGTGAGGTGCTACATGGTGCAACCATTGTCCACAGTCTTCCTGCCAGTGGCAACACATTGGATGATTTTGCTGGCAACATTTTCCTACCTTATTTGGATAGGCAACTGAACAAAATATGTAGTATACAGCATGTCTTCCCTGAAAGAGTGTACAAGTGAGAAGAAAGGAAAAAAGATATTAAAAAAAGAAAGTGAAATGTCTCCCTCCCCCCACCCACCTAAGAGATAAAACAGAAACAATCTCTTTTGAAAGATTGAAGACGTAAAATTGCAACTGGCCATAATCCAAGTAGGTCTTTTTGACTTCAGTGCTGTCAAATCAGGTTACTGTTTTGTTGTGCCTGATTGCAATGTACAGTGAAGAGGCCAACAAGCCATGCCATGCTGAGCTGGGTGTTCAGAGATAATTCCTGTATGCCCATTGATCACCACAGAGTTGCCATACAGGTGGGCAAGTTGGGCAAGGCAGCCATATTTAAATTTTTTAATATCAGAAACTTCATTATGCAACAAAACACTCAATCAGCAGGGATCCTGGGCCACCTTAAGACCCAGAAAAATCCTAGAATTCCATTAGTCAAAAATAAAAAAACCCTTTTTAGCAGATACTTAAAAATAATATAACCATCAATCGGCATCCATCTTTGATTTTTTTCTTTTTTTTTTTTTGTCAAATGGGTAAATTCTCCAAAGATCAAGCCATTATAACTTTATACATTTTGATTTAGTATGCCAAAAGATATTTGGTACAATATTTGGTGATTTTATCTGTTAAGGCTTGAGTTTTTTTAATTATTCACTTCATGGAATTTAAAACAATTTGCAATGTGCAGCTGATAGGAAGTATGCAAATGTACAATGAAAATGTAACTCCCCAAAAAGGTGTCTCCTCAGTCAGATTTTCATAATGAAAATCTGACTCCCTAGTCAAAATTTGCCCATGTTACCCATACCTATTAACAAAGATGAATAAAACAATTGATATTAACTGATTTTTAGGTCTACTTTTATGGCCATCATGCCCTTCCTACTCAGGCAGAGAACAGGCAAGGCAGTTCTGTGAATCATGTAAAGCATCATTTGATTGGGAGCAAGCAATCAAGGATGGGACATTCTTCCTATATATATTCCCACAAAGGAACAGTTGTTGGATATTTTACAAAATGACAAACTGATTCACCATCTACAAAACTGCAATGTAGAGACACTGCTGGCTGCCAATGCCATTTCAGATATAATAACTTCATGTCTCTAAAAGTTTAATCAGAAAAATTTGGCCAGGGCAGTGTTTCGTAAATGAACTTCTTCCATATCTTCCCTCTGATAGTGTTCTTTTAATTGGTCTCGTTTGGACATAGCAAGCCCAACAATATGAATAGATTTTTAAAACTTTTCATCGATGAATGCACACAACTAGAAGAACATACATTCAGTTTTCAAGGGGTTCAACGTATTTCCATTCATCTGTTGCACAGACAGCCCTGCACGGGCTTTGATAAGGAACTGCAAACAATACAATGGACAACTCAGCTGTGACTGATGTGTACAAAATTTGTTTGGTGCCTGAAACATTGTGTTGGAAGAAAAAAATACATCGTCAACAATTATTCTTTATTTTTTGATGCATGTTTTTGTTCAGGACTAATTGTATTTAACAAAGTATATGTAAAACCTTCTTTTGTACTTACATATATATTTTTACAGGGTTCTCCCCAGGCCTTTATAGCGTATCGGCCCCGATACGCTATTTTTTTTGCCGATACGCTTCTTTTTTTGCCGATACGCTTCTTTGAACTCCGTGTGTGACCAATGCCTTTAATGCCTTTATTCCTGACAGTCGCGACGTAAACCGTAAAATAAAAACGAGTGTGTGCGTACTTGGATCTCTTGTGTGCACGTTAAGTTGTTTATTTTTATTCTGCCTGGCGCAGTAATACAAGTAGGCCTATAACATCTTATGTTGAGGGCGCGGGACCTGCGTACTGACAAGTTTCGAATATCAACATCCGCTTATTAGTTTCGTCATCAATGTAATTCTGTGAGATTTGTTTGCTTTATCTATATTTTTGGAGAAATATAATAAATAGTCAATCCTTCATGTTATTTTGACTGAAGAATAGTAGCAGTCGTGATCATTTATAAATAAATGTATCCATGCGGTAAGAGAAAATGTCAGAAAAGATGCAACGCTATTTAATACATTAGGGCCTGTCCGGGACAGGTAAAAATTCAGCTCTGACAGGTGAAGTTGCAGGGTTGGCTGTCCGACAGACAGGTCATGGTTTATGAGAAATTTGGAGCAAAAATCTTTTTAAAAAATCATTTTTAATGCATACTAACGTCTTTTTGTCTCCTCCTACACGGTACTGAGAAGAATGACCTACTTTTGGCACAAAACACGTGCAGTCACAAAACGAAGTCTGAGCAAACTTACCGCCAAGTTATGAAAGTGAACACCCTCCAGAACTTCATCAGACAAAATTTATTCACATAACAGGCTCACTACTGAATATTTATTTGGTTAAAAATCTACGTGCTCTAGAGAGAAAGACCGTTACAGAAACAACACAAGTACTATGCTGGTTACAAAGCCAGATTGGACTAGATGAACTGGCTATATCTAGTTCGTTGTCCAGGCAACATACTGCCTGTCAATCAAATACGTTGTATGCTATCTACTCACTACAGAACGTGAAATCTTTGGGACTGAAGATATTGTTGAATGTTGTTTATTTGCCAAAATATAACCTGAAATTTTGTATGATGTTTTCTTTAATGACTTTATCATCACCTATATTATTTACAGTTAAAAATTTAGTGCTGGAATATGATAAATTAACATTGCTGTCATATACCAGTGTGGTATTGATGTAAGGAAGAAATTAGTAATAACAAATATGAGTATTTAAATAAAAAGGGGAACTTTTTTATACTGATTTTATTTAACTCATATATTTAAGAAAATCAAACCCAAGATAACCCCTAAAAATTTAAATTGTTAACATAAATATAAGTAAAGTATTATAAGATGAATATTCTTTAATTTTTCATTGAACTTTTGAATATTTTAATAAAATTAATCTAACAGAACCCCCTCCCCACCTGCCACTCAGGGTATTTATATTTTGCTTTGGTTAAACTTCATGTGAATTTGTTATCAAATTGCAGATTTACAATTAGCAGACCCTGTACCCAAAATCCTAGGAGAAGCCCTGATTGAAACTTTATAATGTTAAATCAGACTTATATGCAAGATTAAATCTTCAGGAGTTCACAAGTATGAAAAAACAATTTTTCATCTGAAAATAAATCCACTTTAAGATGCATTTTCCGGCTCATTTAATTTAATGTCTTGGCAATAAATGCATTAAATGTATGACTACACATATTTATTTACAAAGTTCAATGGTATGAATAGAAAAAATATTAGTTTTGTTGGACAGGTTGGATTGAAATTCGGACAGGTGCTCATAAAAGTTAGTGTCTAGCCCTGATTTGGTCCTGCAAGTGGGCTATGTCGTAACGATTTAATGACAGCTTCAGATTGCATGGGATTGCACCCTTTTTGCATGAAATAATGAAAGTTTTTCCTCCGGAGGGCACATCCCCCCCCTTTGTGCCTCGCTTCGCGAGCTTCGGTACTCTCGCGTAAAAAAAAATAAGGGCTATTTTCAAATCCTGGGGAGAACCCTGTTTTAAATTTACAGATTTACAGTTAGGTGTATCAAGCAGACCCAGCAAGAAATATAGTGATAGATCCAGATGGTAGAGTCTGGGAGAAGCCAGCTGTGGACCTCCCAGCTTAGTCCAGTATCAGTAGAGAATAGACAAAATCTTTGGCAGGACTACCCACACTTTTCTACAAAGATTCAATACATGGACTAACTGGAGGAACTGCTGAAAAACACAGGATGGCTGGCTATGTTTAAGGCAGGCAAGGTTACATCGAAACATCCACACACTTAAAAAAAAATCATTAATTCTATTCTCATTTAGTGAATTCAAATATTCGATGCTTGGCATACCAAAACTTCCAGTGCTTCTAACTATCTGCAACCCTTTTTTGGGGAAAGGAGAGAGGAAAGCTTTTGATATATACATGAATTATGGCAATAGTGACTTCATAGAGGCTTTCTCCTGTCTTTGAGCAGTCTTCCCAGTTGCAGAAAGAAAATCAAAAGTGATGGAACAATTTGTCTGCAATCTTAATAGCCAGAAGGAAGCTAGTAAAGTCGACGAGGCCAGGTCCAACACATTTTGCTTGTCAACCCCAAGTGAGCAGAGAATGCCTCTTACCCAAGATGTTCTGATTTTGTATATTGAGAGATCAAGTTAGCAAACAAAAATCCACAGATCTGCTACCAAGCAGTGGATTGAAGCACCACATCCCAATGGAAGTGGGTGAGAAATAAAAAAAACAATGAACTTGAAGTAAAGTTCACTGGATAGCAAAATACTTTAAGGGGCTAGGTCCTGCGTCATCCACATTAGTTGCAAGTGTAAAGCTTCTAAAATGTGATTCAAAAAAGCGTTCAGGTCATGGATATTAATTGTCATGTTTACTGATTATCTGCATTCACAGTGAAAATTGTCTTGCCCTATGAATCTTTTAGCAAAAGTGCTTTTCTAGAAGTCTTTTCCCTTATCAGGTGAGGGACTATTGTTAGATATTTAAAAATAGAAATAATTTCCTATTGACTTGTCAACCATTTTTACATTGTATTTTTGAAGAAATTAGGACAGATTTTATTGATAAATGTTTGTTTTCATGCAAAAATGAATTAAGCAAATGAAAACTAGAGGATCAGAGAGGCGATACCGCCTCCTGGTATTATACCACCAGCAGGAGTAAGCACATTGATTATTTTTAAGTTATGGATGGCCAAAATGTGTGCACCATTTTGATGAAAGAGAAAGGTGATTGGGTTGATACCCCTCTTGATTGCTACGAAAAGGCATTTAAAATATTACAGTTTAAAGGCTGTAAACCTGCTTGTATTAGAGCAATTGTCCAAAAAATGGAATGATAAAAAGCTGTATGAATGTTCAGCAGAAATTTTGGTTAGGAATTTGGAGGCATGAAGAGCAGTTTATCCTGTAAGAAATGTTTGGAATTGTTATTTTTTATGAAAACAATATTACTTTGATTATCTTGGAATGTTGCAGGAAAAAGAGGTCCAAGGAATTTGTAAAGTTGAGGATGGGAAAACGTGTATTTGTTGCTACAGAGCAGAAGATGCACCTGTTTAGATATATTTTTTCAATATATGGGGTTTTGAAGGACTGTATGTAAAATCACAAGAAATTTTGGTAGAAAATTTAGAAAAGATAAAGACCTTTATAAGCACGGAACAATGCTTAGAGTTACTTTTCTTATGAGGGATAGATATTATTTCAGGTGAATTTGTGTATGGTAGAGATGTTTTTCCTTTTTTCTTATTGCAGAGCAGAAGATGTATCCGTAGGGGTATATTTTTTTATGTGTGTATATAATATGTTTTTATTTAGTTAATATTTAGTTATATATAATATGGTATGTTGGAAGTATTTATAAATGTATTGATTTATTATTTTATTGTTGTTTACAGGTGACTTAGGGAAATGTAATAAGGTTACAAGTTTGAAGAAAATGGGGGAAGTTATGGAATTTTTGTATTATACTAAAAAGGTTTCTTTGAGGTAAGAGATACTTTCTTGATTTTATTTATAACACTATTATATATATTTGAAGACAGAAATTTGGATATCTGTTATACGGATTTAGTGGAGTAAATATGTAGCTTATATCATTTATATCATTCAATTTTAGTACTTATGTGATAAAAGATGTAATGATATATTTTTAGTTTTTATATTTATCTGATCTTTATTGGTTATAGGTGATTGTGACAGAAGAAGTTTGGAAGAATGGAGATATCAAAAGTCTTACTATGTTGAGGTGGATTCAAGATGTTTCCATATTGTGAATATGTATAATATTATGTTCTTAAATATGAAATGTTTGTATTGGATTGTTGTATCCATAAAAATTTGTTTTTATACGGTAATAAGGCAAGGAATACATGTTGTTAAGGTTTGTAGTTCAATGTATATGTAGGAAATTTGTAATGGGAAATTTAAATCAATGGATATTTAAATCAAAATTTATTTAAAGAATTTAAGGCAGTATTAAAAGTAAAATATTTCATGCTATGGTAGTGTAATGAGATGGGCATGCACGGCATGCGGTGGTATGCCAGAGGAAGGCTGGACTTCTACGTCGCGAAAGACAGGGAGGTATTTCTAAGTCAACAGGGCAAGTGTACTAGGAATGCGAGCTATTGCAAGGGGGAACACTTCTGCTGAGAAGATTTCAGCGTACCTCTCCATGCCAGCTCCAGTGGCAAACAACAGTTGGTGTCTCTACACACAGGCCTTAGGCAAGGCTTCAGCCCGAAGTTACAGCAGAAGTGGTCTGGCCCTTTTGAAATTTTAGAGAGAATTTCGGATTTGATCTATCGAATTAGACTAAATCGCAACAAATTTTGTGTCGTCCACTACGACAATTTGAAACGCTACTGCCCGTAGATTACAGGTGTGATGTATGGATCTCTCTATTCCTTCCCAGACGGTGGCACTCTGTCTCGGCTGGCTCAAGTGCTCAAAGCTCTCAGCTCCCCTGAGAGTGGAGGGCGAGGCGAGCTGTCCAAAGGTCAGGCAGCCAGGCCACTGAAAGGGGAGGAGTGAGAGTTTCCGCATCCACTTAATTTTATTCAAATTTATAAAGGAATTTGGCAGAATTGTTTGTTTTTTTTTTACTAATCACTGAATAACCTACCCCCTTATCTGTGCTCTTATGAACGCATAAAATGAAATGAATAATAAATCCACCTTTATTTTAGTGATGCCAGGTCAGAAATGCAAGTACTGCAGTTTACATTTTTCCTCAAGATCGAACCGCAGGAGGCATGAAGCGGCCATACACGAAACGTATAAGTGCATGGAGAAGAATTGCGACAGGTCCTACACCACAGAAAGCGAATTGATGAAACACCAACAGGCCCGTCACCAGCCAGTGCAGGTAATGGTGGGGAGGGAGGAGGAAGCCTCCCTCCTTGAGGAAACACCAGTAGAAGAGCCCCCAAGGAAAGCTCCACGCCCGACAACAGGTGGGAAGGGTATCAGGCTGAACATGACGCCAGAGCCCCCAACAGGAGGTTGGTCATCGGACGAGGACGTGGACGTGGAGGATGGTGAGAGTACACCAATGCCTGCCAGGAAGTTACCTGCTGCACGTGTAGATCAGTCAAACACAAGCATTGCCACCCTGTATGGCAGGGTGACAAGGTTCACTGAAAAGGAAACAATTTATCCAGATGGAAGATGAATGATCGTTAGAAATTTCTTTTGTTGACTGCAATGCTTATCTAAGATGATGGTTATGAATTATTATTACTATTAAAATCATTTTTTTTTAGGCAAAGTGTAATCATTTTTTTAGACTAAAAATGAATCTCTTCTCACAGACTATACAGGGACAATACTCTTGCGGACAATATTCAATAACTTAAAATGTACTCATGGCCATCTGTTATAAAGTTTTCACGTTTTTTTTTTTTTAAATAGTGTTTATCTACCTACAGTACTTGTTCTTGATTCAGGAGAATCAATTTTAAAAGGGTGGGGGCAGTGTAACAAAGGGGGTCACAGGAGCCACGAATTTGCTATTTAAAATCATTAGAAACAATGTAAACATGTGCTGCACGATTTACATTAAATCTTACCTAAGACTTCGTTTTTCCTTAGAGACATATGTCCCAGAGTTTATCCAACTAAACCCATAGGTTAATTCTTCATTTAAATCCCAAATAATGGAAATATGGCGCTAAATCTACAATACACAAGTTAGTGACACTTCCATGCAGAGCGGCCATGCTGTTAGGTCGCGACCTTCGACCTTTGACCGCAGCGCGAGCATGACGTAACGGAGTCTATAAATAGGGCTGCAGAGCCAAAGCGTGGGTTCTTCGAAAAGCTGACTCCCCTTTCAACAGAATTAGAATCAACAGCCTTTAGTACCAGTGAGTTAGATTTTATTTAGAGGGTGCCCCCGCGGGGGTAACCCGCCTGTCATTAGCCATTTTCTATGTAGTTTGGAACTGAATTTAATGAAACTTTATCTAATTTTAGTAAGTACAACTTGTAGAAGTTGCTAGATCGAAGTTACGTTCTCTGTTTAGATATTTCGCGTAGCTTCCCCATGACCTCCTTTTTTTTTTTACTATTAACCGTTTTTCACCACTAATTACCCGTTTCTGTTGTTTTGCACTCCCTGTGCAAGTAATTAAGTGATGTTCAGTTAATTTCTCTTTTACCTGTTCGTCTATGTTACTGCAGTTATCTCTAGGAGATCAAAGGTTATCTCAGGTTATCTCTATAGGTTATCTTAAGTTATCTTAACAGGTTATCTCTATAAGAGAACACGGTATCTCAGGTTATCTCTATAGGTTATCTTAAGTTATCTTCACAGGTTATCTCTATAAGAGAACATGTTATCTTAGGTTATCTCTATAGGTTATCTTAGGTTATCTTAATGGGTTATCTCTATAAGATCAAAGGTTATCTCAGGTTATCTCTATAGGTTATCTTAAGTTATCTTAACAGGTTATCTCTATAAGAGAACATGTTATCTTAGGTTATCTCTACAGGTTATCCTAGGTTATCTTAATGGGTTATCTCTATAAGATCAAAGGTTATCCCAGGTTATCTTCATGGGTTATCTCTATAAGATCAAAGGTTATCTCAGGTTATCTCTATAGGTTATCTTAAGTTATCTTAACAGGTTATCTCTATAAGAGAACATGTTATCTTAGGTTATATTAATAGGTTATCTTAGGTTATCTTAATGGGTTATCTCTATAAGATCAAAGGTTATCTCAGGTTATCTCTATAGGTTATCTTAAGTTATCTTATTAGGTTATCTCTATAAGAGAACATGTTATCTTAGGTTATCTCTATAGGTTATCCCAGGTTATCTTAAGGGGTCATCTCTATGGGATCAAAGGTTATCTTAGGTTATCTCTATAGGTTATCTTAAGTTATCTTAATGGGTTATCTCTATGAGATCAAAGCTTATCTTAGGTTATCTCTGTAGGTTATCTTAAGTTATCTTAAGGGGTTATCTCTATAAGAGGACAAGTTATCTCGAGTTACCTTAAGGGGTTATTACTATATGGAAACCGATTATCTTTAATGTTTAGGTCATTTAAAATTTACCGGCATGTGCTCGTTAGATTAATTACCACTAGTTTCTGAGTTTTAAACAAGTAAGGCAACTGGCAAGCTTATTTAACTATGGTCAGAACCCATCATGAGATGGGCATGCACGGCAAGCGGTGGTATGCCAGAGGAAGGCTGGACTTCTACGTCGTGAAAGACAGGGAGGTATTTCTAAGTCAAAAGGGCAAGTGTACTAGGAATGCGAGCTATTGCAAGGGGGAACACTTCTGCTGAGAAGATTTCAGCGTACCTCTCCATGCCAGCTCCAGTGGCAAACAACAGTTGGTGTCTCTACACACAGGCCTTAGGCAACCGCGCCAGGGAGAGAGCTCAGGAAAGCATGGATGGCACCCCACTTCCCGTGAAGCAGGTCTTCCGAGGGAGCAATGTCGATCCAGGGGAAATTGTGGACTGTGGGGTTACCTTCGATGGTTCCTGGCAAACCAGAAACTTGTCTAAACATGGATTTGTAGCTGCAATGTCGGTGGATACGGGAGAAATTCTGGACGTTCACTATATGTGTACCATGTGTCAGACATGTGACAATTTTCAAAAGCTGCCCAACACCACGGTGGAAGGGGTTGACTTTCAACTGAAACACTTCGAGGAGTGCCCTCGCAACCACGAAGGCTCAACCCAGGCCATGGAAGCTGAGGGTGCATCTGTTTTATACAGTCAATCCACGGAACTTTATTGGTTACGCTTCAATCCATTTGTAGGGGATGGGGACAGCTCAGCCTTCTGGAGGGTCCAGCAACAGCAGCCCTATGTCCGGACATTGAGATTACTAAAGAAGAATGCATAGGCCATATCCAGAAGAGAAGGGCACTAGACATCGGCCCATAGTTGCCAAAAATAAAGGTAATAATTGTGAAAATACATTGAAGTAAAAAGTGCATTTATACAGGATTGACTTAACTTCAACACTACATCTGCTTTAGTTATTGCTTAGACTTTGAAAACATAACTTTACGACTGATCCATGGCCCCATGATATGTTGTTTTACCTCTCTGTGATAAGTGAAATTTGCAATCTGCTTCTTAGCCAAAAAAAAAAAAAAAAAAAAAAAAAAAAAAAAAAAAAAAAAAAAAAAAAAAAAAAAAAAAGCCACTCAGTAAATTTAAAGTAAAACAAAAATACAGTTGGACAGTTATGGGATATGTCATGTGTCTGACAGTGACAGCAACAGCTACAACGCGGAGAGACAAACCAATGAGAATATATATACAAACACTGACAGTGACTTACATTTACATAAAATATTTTGATAAATAGGATTATTTTTCTTATATTTTTCAGATAATATTGAAGATAATATTGAAGATGAAGTTACAGAAACAAGTGCACCCCTTGTAACATGCTTGCAACCAGAAGATTTGTTGCAGTATATATCAGATAAGTACGAAGACAGAATATTATGTTTTGCTCCATCACAAAATCAACACCCTGAATCTTCATTGTTAGGCCCTATCTATTAACACCCTTTTTAAATCTTCATTGTTAGGCAAGAAAGAATATTAACAAAGCAAAAAAGAATATTCTAAATATTTGTAATAATAATTACATAGTTGATTATGCATATACACGTAGGGAATATTGGCAAACAAATGTCAAGTTATTACTGTGAACACCACTTTTTCCAGGTGCCTCTGCAATCAACTGGGTCCAGGGGAATAAAGTTTCTATGGAGATAAAGTCATGCTGGGAGTCTATTGGTGACATCTCCAGACATCTTCATGACCACAAGTGGCTGACTGGGAAGTGGATTAGTGAGGGGACACACATTATCTTAAAGGGATAACAACTGTTCTTATAAGATTAATTTTTTACAATAAATTTACTGAAACAGCTCATAGAAATGAATGTAGGAATGGATTCATTAACCTTAGGTATAATTATGGGAAAACTTCGATTGCTCCGGGAAAATCTGTTTATTGACCAAAAAGAACAGTTGTTATCCCTTTAATAATTGAAGAAATCAATTGTAAGAAAATTCCAAATCATGGTATACTACCTGGCAAGTGTCCCAACTACTTTGGTGACTGGACTATGAAAAAATCCAAATGTACTTACATTGTGGGGGCTACTGGTGACAGCTCTGACTTCTGACACTGGCACTATTCCCAGACTGAAAGAAAAAACAATGTTAACTTTACAAAATCTGTTTCAATTTTTGTGATACTTGAACATGTAAATCCTTACAGCAGTAAAAAACAGATCAATATTAATACCTGTATCTATATTAAGCTATATATTAGGCACATCAGTTGGCTGTAACTACTTGAAGTCCACTTTTGTGATGTAATGTGAGGGAAGTGGGGAAAACTACAGTAACTGGTCAACAAAACAAAAATTACTTAAACCCAAAAGAAACACAAGAGGTGATTACTGGTGAGTTTTTCTTCGTTGAGAAAGGGAAGGAGACCATGTAATTACCTGATACCATGGTTTCCATTTCTGGCTTTTCACATTCCATTTATCATAAATCTTGCCACATTTCATGTTTTGTACATGAGCCTGACTTTAGCATTTTTCACGTGAATATGAACTGCAAGTTTTTTTATCAGAGGTACCGAGTGATTCAATCTATTATAAGCTTCAATGTTTTTGTTATGTTTTGTTATATATGCTTTTATGACTAGCAACCCAAACTTGCCACCATGTTTAATTACAGGAAAGACACATTAAAATGACGAATTATGCATACACAGAGGCCATTGCGACAAGCTTGTATTGCCTCAAATAATACCCTCGAAACAAATGGTGATTTCGATATTAGTGAGGCTTTCGAGATATGGGAAAGCGGGGAATTGCCATGCTTGCGCCCGCTCGCCATAAGCAAAGCTTTCGAGAAATGGGGCCCTGTTGTAACTTGTAGAAGTTATATACTAGTGCAAAGAATACAGACTCTTCTATTGAACTTACATTTATAAAAAATTTAATTAATCAAAATAATTAAAAGACATTAACGACGTAATCTTATTTGTCAAGACAGCAATATTGCCACAAATCAGGCACATAAAGGCATAAAAATATTATATGTAATCACGACAGAAAAGGAACAGCTAAGCAAATTCAACGCACCCACGTGGTAAGCCGTGACTGTAGACACGCCCTGTAACTTACAAGGCTACATTTAGGTATGTTACAATCTCCGATATAAGCGGCAGCCATTTTCTCAGATCGCACATGCGTAGTGCTTGCGCTATGTGCGGAGGGGTTGCCCGCAATGTCGGACTGCTGATTGGTCCTCATTGGGAATACCCCAGTGATTCCTAGCTAATGACGTAGAGGAGAATCCCCTCTATTGCCTCGAATTCGATTTTTGCATTTCAGTGATATATTTCTCGTGTGCGGTGAGTTTGAAAAAGTTGCCGGACTTTGACGTCTCCAAAAACAGTGACCCAGCATATGGACACTAATCTTAGGTATATGGACATTGAGTATTAACTTTTATCTAAAAACTGACGTAGTTTCATTACAATTGGAGCATTAGAACTGGTATTTTTTTTGTCCGAAACGTGCCATGGGTACTTACCGAAAATCAAGATGGCGGATGTATTGAATGACGATAGCTAGTATAGGGTGAATAATGATAACAGTAACAGCAAACAGTGCCTGATAATAATTACAAAAAAGGTAGATAATAAAAAAATAACAACAAATCATTTAAATTGTTAAAGTTTTCATTTCTTAAACTGAGAACATTCCTATTGAGCAGTACAAAATTAAAAAGCAGTTCTATTCTGTACAGCAAAAACACCACAAATGTGTACAGAAATATAATTTTTGTGATAATAATTTTTTTATCTGAAAGAATAAATATATACATACATATATATATATATATATCTCGCACCTCTCATTGACAAACTATCTTTAAATATATATAAAAGATCATGCCCCCCAAAAAGAAGCGAAGTCTCTCTGAACCGCCAAGGCCTTCAGGCCCTGGAAGAATGCTGCTGCAGGATAAATTTTCAACACTTCCTACAGCTGATGATCTGAGAAATGGACACGTCCTTTACCTATATGTTACCTCCAACAAAAGCCGGGCAGAGACTGAGAGGAAGCTCAAGGAACATTTTGTAGGCCATTCGTTTACTCATACCTTAAATGCTGATATAAAAAGGATTGTTTCAAAGACATTGGATAAATTCAAAAAATTAACTGAGCCAAAGGAGTTTGAAACCTTTCACAGTATATGCCATGAACATTTCCAACTTTTAACTGATCCTATGGACTATCCAAGCACAAGTTCTGACCATGCAATGGCATCTGTAGCTAGAAACAACCCAGATGATAACAGTGTGCCCTGCACTGTAGATAACTTGCTTATTACCAGACAAAGTTCTCATGCACAGGACACACCTGAAAACCTTCCCAGTGAACCATCGACATCATTTACAACCAGGAGTAGTACTGAACTACTAACCCCCAGAAAAGCTCGGATGCGGAAGCAGCTCAAATTTTTAACTTCCTCAAGTGCTGAAATGAGGAAAAAGTTGAAGGGTGACATCAAAGAACTAAAACAAAAAATGAAAACACCAAAGAGAGTAATAAACCAGGCTATTGGCAGAAAAATTGAGATAATAAAGAAGAAAGATGCCACCATCAGAGATTTGAAGAGAAAACTACACTCAAATGAAATGTATATTAAATTTGCAAAAACAAAGGCAGAATTACACAAAGCCCAAAACACCCATTATAATCTTTTGAAATATAGAGAAAAAAAGAAGCGTGTTCCTACTGTTCCGCTTTATAAGTACAAAAAACTACTTAGTAAACTAAAAGAAAAGGAAGAAACCATAATAAATCTTGAGCATGAAAATCTACTGCTGCAAGAAACGGTAGATGAGCTGCAAGCAAATCCCACTATCAGTAATAAGCAAGACCTAAAGACTTATTCATCATCAGCCCGCCGTAAAGTATTTGTCTGCATTGTAAATAAAGTCCCCACTGCAAGTATTCCTGTCATCATGGAGGAGTTAGGGACACAACCAGGACAAAAGCCAGAGCCTGCCCCCAAAAGAAGTGCTGTAGAATTAATGGCCCGTGAACTTGGTGCAATTGCTGAACTCCAGGCTTCTGAAATGGTTCTTAGAGAAGAAAATGTCACCCTGGGTTTTGACGCTACAACTCAGGAAGGAACCCATATAAATAGCATTCACTTTACCACTAAGAAAGAATGTTTTTCTGCAGCAATTGATGTACTGGCTGGTGGGACAGCAGAAGACTATGCCAGCCACATTTGCCAGACAGTTGACAGCATGGCAGAAACTTATGTTTATTTCAATGATGGGAGCGATTACCAAGAGACAAGGCAAAGTCTCATTGATAACATTACCAACTCAATGAGTGACAGGTGTGCTGCCAATCATGCAGCTCTTCGTATAGTGGGTGGTGTGTGGAACAAGTCTCTGAATGAGTTAAACTGCCATTTACATCCTTTGGATTCCATAGCCACATCCTGCAGGACTGCACTGAAAGATGTTGAACAGGCTGAAGGCATTAAAGGGGTGCTTTTTGGAAAAGACTGTATGTCTGCAAATTGTATCTTGCAATTTAACAAGCTGCGATATAAGGATGGTAAGGGTGACCCACGGGCATTTCTGTCCTTTCTTGATGAAAAAAATCTTCCCAGAGGCATTCTTCCTAGGTACAGGGGCAACAGATTGCACATTCTCTTTCATATTGCTGGAGTATTGACTGAACACCATGACACCTTTTCTGAACACCTCCAAAAAGGTATGTACTTGACCAAAACACCAGGCCTGTGGCAAACTTAAGATGTTCTTGCAAATTTGTAGCAAATTATTACTTTTTTTTTATTTTTTATTTTTTTCTTATTTATTGCTTGCTTGCTTTATATTTATTTGTTTATTTATTTATTCATTCATTTATTTATTTATTTATTTATTTATTTATTTATTTATTTATTCATTTATTTTATTTATTTATTTATTTATTTTATCATTATTTTTTTTTTTTTTATTTTTTTGCAAACTCACTGCCACAGTCTTTTAGTTGCTTTTAGTTGCTTCAACTTTGCTGCAAACTTTATTTTGCTTAGGGACGTCCCTTGATGGACTAAGAGAGAAGCTTCTCGAGGATTTTTCAAATGATATTACGCGAATGGAACTGCAAGTATTAGGCCTGATTGGAAAATATCTATCTGGCCCTTGGATGAAAAAGTTTTACACCTCATCTGATAATGAAATTAATCATGTGGATGGAATTAGTGTTGTCCAAGGGGTGTTAGGGGCCATAAAAGAAATGCAGAAAAACCCAGAAAGTATTTTAACATCAGAAAAAGATTTCTTGGGTGGGGATGTCACTGGGGACCATACCCTCATCAAGTTGAGGTCTGTGTCAGGGGATATGCACCTTTTCAGTCAAATGATGGGAAGTTGCCTCCAGGGTATCATCAGAGTTTTGGAACGGCAGTATAAGAAATATTTTACAATGGATATTACAGAAAAACTTAGAGAAGAAACGGAATCTGCCAGGTCTCACAACATGGATGCTGAAGAGTTGATGGGAATGTTTAGTTCAGCCAAGCAGAAGTCACCAAATGCTACAGTTTGTTTCTTGTCTTCCCGTATGCGTGCATGTAAAAACAATACGATCGCATATTTAGACAGTATGGCAGATGAACACAGAGATTCTGTGATAAGGAAGGCAATTTCTTATGGAAGGATGCAAAGGAATAAAAGGAAAAAAACGCAGAAGGAACTAAGGATTGAGATGATCCAAAGACAGAAAAGGAAACAGGAAGCCCAAGACCAAAAGGAGAGAAAGAGATTGGAAAATTTGCTATCTAACTCGGGATTGGAAGCTGTTAAGTTAGAAAAACCAGAGTTAGATTACTCAAAGAAAGAGGAAATTACTGCTATACTTGAAGGAAAGGTTGTTGGCAGGAAAATTTGCCATGTGTGGTCTGAAGATTGTACTCTGCGGCCGTATTATGGACTGATTAGAAAACTGTACAAAAGTAAACACAAACAAAACAAGTACAAGATTTCATACTGGGACCAGTCTGAGGAACCTGATAATGCAACTGACTATGATGTTTCAAAATATGAATTAGTCATTGACCTGTTATTTGGTGAACTAGATTTAGCTAGCTATTAGAAACGCATGTACAGTACTAACAAGGTAAGGGTCTTGAACTTTTATATCCCTTAGAATTATGTCTTTTTTTCCTTTCAGCAGCAGAGCCAAGATGATGCTGATCTGGCATTGCTCATGGAGATAGAATAGAGGCAAATATCTAATTTTGCTAACTGATACCTCTTTTTTAGCTGACATGTGGGAAAACATTCGTTCACAAAGATAATGTCATCAGTTTTCCAGATCGCCTATTGATCACTAATTACTTGATTGATATTGATTAGCTATATGAAAACATACCAATTTCTGATTAATCTGCTTGTGTTATCTCCCACTTTTCATTTTAGGTGTTTCCTAACTAGGATTAAGTATAAGGGAGAAGATCCAAGTAATTTTTAATTGATTACCCGACTAAGGAATGTAGAGGGGGGGGGGGGTTAATTGCTTATTAATTTATAAATTAATTGATTTTCTCCATCTATTTCAGATTTAGATACAGTACTCTATCCAGGATGCTTCAAGCTGTTTCTCCTGAAAATTTCATTGAATTATCTTTATTTCTAGGGGAACAATGGACGTTTTTGTGTAACACTTCAATTTTGATGATCACAGTTTTTCACAACTCATAATGTTAAACCAATAGGAAAAAATGCGTCAAATTGGAAAGATTATTTTTGCAATATCTTTGTCAATTTGTGGGCTACAGACTTGGTTTTGGTATCAAAATCCATCTTTTTTTATGGTCCATCTGACTGTCTTGATTTTAGGAGGTTTTGGGGACTTTGAAAATTTTTGTAACATACCTACTACATTGCTGTCACTGTTAGATCTAGGCCTAGGCTAAGTGTAGAGAGAATACAGTAATAGCACGTAAACTTACGTTAGACTACTGTCGTCTACACCCAAGCTTTTGCCGTGCGTTCTGTCCTATCTTCTGCTATAAAATAACCCAGGACCCCATACCAGGCACGGCTGGCAGACTAACTGGGTGAGACAAGTGCAGAAAACAAGTACGAGAGGCTCCATTCACGTTTTGAATCTCGTAAATTATCGGACCTGACGCGAGGTTAGCCAAGGACGCCTCGGTGTCTCAACCGTGATTGTGTTTTTACCTTGCACCTGCCTTTCAGCGGACTTTTGCGCTTCTGCTTCGTCGGAGCTCATTTATGCATTTTTTTAAAGAACTGCATTGTTATTCATTAATTTTGCCAAGCCCTGTTTTGAAGATGCAAAAAAAAAAAAAAAAAAAAAAAAAAATTAAGAGTGAACACTCCGCAAAGAAACCACCCTGGCCGCTACATGTTACATGTAAAATAACACAGAATATTTGAAAAACTGAGAACAAATGGACTTAAAAAAAAAAAAAAAAAAAAAACATAACAAATTAGGTGACCTCCTTGTAGGCCCTAAAAAGCAATAAGGAACAAATTATTAGGCCTATATCTTATATTTTTTTATTTCTTTATTCTAAAGATGCGCCGCAGTGCCAGCTTCAAAGGAATTATTGTCAAGTGCCGGGGTAAAGCTCCTAAAATCCTAAAAAAAAGGAAACCGTTTACTTCAACATGACTTGGCGATCTCTGACCTGCATGATTTCTGTCCCTGACATAGCCTATGTACTTATCCCTTCTCCAAAATGGCTGAGGACATCAAGCTACCGGAAAGTGGGTGGGTGGCAAAAGCTTGTACAATACACATAATGAATATAGAAATTATTGATACTGGTACCTTAGAGACCATTACCAGACCCTATCGTACTAACTTTGGTTCGAACTATCTCCAAGGGGATTCTCGCTTAATTGCAATTAACTTAAGCGGCTTAATTAGATGTCTGTCACGCCCACTGAAGCTGATTAATTCATTAACTATCGTTTAGCAGCTTCAGTAGGGGTCTCAGACATCTAAGCCACTTAAGCTGCAAGGAATTTAGCGAGAAACCCCGTGGACATGAACCGATCCTGTTAGATCGATCTAGGGAGGGGAATCCAGCCTTACTTTCATGGATTGCAAGTGGATTCCTCTAAACTTCTCAGTCATGGAGGTAGCCGTGACATCTCACAACTTGAAGCCAGAAATAATCGTTTGTTTTTGACGCCATGCAAAGTCACGTCAGAAAAAAAATTTAATAAAAAGAATGAATAAATCAATAAATAAAAATAAAAACATGCCAGTTTCTTGTGGCTTATACAAGGAAAACGAAGCCATGCCCGGTACAGTATGCGATTTGTGGATGTAGGCCTACATGTACTAGCCAGGAAAGTGTTGTTGTAAATCATTCGCCATTCATTTAGAGGTAAACTATAATATTAAGGTTTATATTAAACATCGAATCTTAATACAAGGACAGGCAGAGCAATGACATGTTTAAATAACGTTTAAATAGCACAAATTTAGAAATTAATAATTGCGCCAGAGGGACAGTGTTGGAAAAGTCGGCAGTAGTTTCAAAAATTAAAATAAAATAATAATAATAATAAACAATGCCTCTTAGGACATCTTTTGTTTAAAGGACGTATGTTATACATGTTCCGTGTTCAAAATACACTGAACGCGTAAAACGAATACCTGTGCCAGTAATCATTGTCATCACGCACATCTATGAGTGGCCATGGCAGAGATACGACTACCTGTGATTATGTAAATCACTGCATTCCACGGAAATAAGTATGTTTATTGATATTTAAAATAAAAGAAACATTGGTTACTCAGTCTTTAATATCTTGTGATATCTTTAAAGTGTTGCCCAACCGGACCCAGGCTTTTGACAACCGTTGAACACCGCGGTTTGAAGGGAATGGGGGGAGAGGCGGGATGAGGGGTGGGTGGGGGGGGGGGGGGGAGGGGAGAGAATTAGGTATCAAGCATCGGTGGTTCAGTGGTAGAATGCTCGCCTGCCACGCGGGCGGCCCGGGTTCGATTCCCGGCCGATGCAAAAATGTTTTAACGGTTTTTTTATCTCCGACAAAGAAACAAGCAAAAATTGCTGATAACAAGGAACAATCCACTCATCAAGCGACATCATCTGGTTGCCTTGTCAGTAACTGTAGTAACATGGTCCGTATAATTTTTGCTCTCCCATATTTTAAAACATGTTATTTACATTATGTTATTTTCAAATATGTATTTTAATAAGTGAAAACTTGTGACGCACACTACACACAAAGAGCTGAAAGCGGTTTGTTTGAATGGTAGTAGTAGAAAGAGGGGGCGGGGGAAGGAGGAATTTCAAAGGATAGGCTCCGAACATTAATATTTCCGTGAATATCTCTGGTGATATTATCTCCTTAGATAGTCGATTCATTGCTGCTCTACGGGCAAAATTATTCCTTTTTCGTCTCTGTTTTCAAAGATAATAGAAAAGAAGAGCTTTTTTCCTTCGATCGCCTTCAGCCGCCATGCCTTCTTCACCACGAGTTTAACTGATGAGCATGCGCACTTAATATTTCTCAGGTAGCTTCCGCATGGCGAACGGAGCCGAGATTTAATTACTGTACCCCGCAGGGACGACGTGTGGGGAGGCGGAGAGACTATTAAAAGATTAGGCGGTTTTTCTTTCATGTACGTCCGCCATTTTTAGGTCACCGGCTTTGTAAAGCCTGGCTTAATTCGTTGAGAATGCGCTCTAATTTTTTCTGTCCGAAGACGGTCAAAAATAGAGGATGCATCAACAAAGATAATTTAGAAGACTGTCAGAAAAAAAATATCTGGATCCGCCCCTATGCCAATAAATTGGAAATCAGTTGGCTAGCAGGGGCGGATCCAGAATTATCTGAAGGGGGGGTCCGCGGATGCGAAGCCGACCCCCCATCCCCCAACTTGGCGTGGGGTTCGGGGCCCGATGAAGAGCCCTGAAAAAAATTGGTATTTAAGAGGGCGAAAGGTGCCATTTGGTATGGTTTAGAACCATGATTCAGCTAGTCAAAATTCTAATTTCTAGAGGGTAACAGAAATCGAAGAAGGGGGGGTCAGGACCCCCTTGACCCCCCCTCTAAATCTGCCACTGGATAGGTTCTCGGTCAGTGCAAACACATGTATGTTTTATTGGATTTTATTCGTTTTCATTTGTGAACGTATATTTAAAAATAGGAAAATAATTTCAACCAGATATTTTCTATGGTTCTGTTTACGTTTCATTAAATAGTTTTCAAATAAAAAACTCGGAATCATTTTCAGTTATTAATAATAATAACAGTGAATGATTCTTAAATAAATTGACTGGTTAGTGCTGAGGGAACACATTCGCCCCACTGCTCAGGGGTGACGCAGTTGGTTGTGAAAGGGTTAAGCCCCCCCCCCCTCCTCCCCTCTCGCCCTATTCCGGCTCCTCACCCTGAGCTTCAGAGATAACTTGAAATAAACATCTACACTATGGCATACCCTTGTCGTTTCCAGTTACTTGAAACGGCAAGGGTTAATTGCTATTAAGATCTGAAGTTCAGGGTGCGGCTCCTACACCTGTGTATCAAAACTATCGTTGGCAGGTTCATCTTCTGTCGGGAGTTGAACAGTTAACGTGATCAACAAATTGTTAGGGAGAGACAGATGGCATAGAGAATTATCATGTTATCTGCAAAGTGCTACACAGTGAAACTGGAAAAGTGGGCTATTTTTACACTCTTCTCAAAAAGCATAATAGACTCTGATTATAACAGCTCCGCTCTCTCTTTTTATTTTGCGGTTCAAATGGATACCTCTCTCTATCGTCCGTCTCTCCCTAAAATGTTCCACACCAGAAAAAATCAATAATGCTATATGGGAGAATTGTACAGGCAATTGACCTACATTCTCCACTGCAGTTATTGGCGCTAGTTTAACAATGTTATGACTTGGACGTGATAACGTGATTCACGTCTGTGATATGAAGTTTTATAATTAATATAAATGAATTAATTAACAGGGCATGTCGATGAAATGATTGGAATTTATGAGTGTAGTGGGACTTGCTATTTACGAAAATGAAAGAAAAACTGTATACATCTCAAAAACAGAAAAAGAATGCATTTTTCTCTTATATGCAAATTAGATTGCCTGTGGTAATATAAGGCTGTCCGGAAGTGATGTCCACATCAGAGATTTCAAATAGCGGTGATATTGATCATCTAAGCTATCTTCAATTTTTTTTTTATTTGATAAAAATAGTATAGATTTGAAGCTACCAAATGTAATTTCCTCCAAGAAATAAAACAATTTCCTTCTCATTATAAATCATTGCTCGAATCGCCCTACGGATGAATTTTGTAACAGCTGGAAGGCTGAGTAGGTCTTTTGGACGAGAGCCCCGGTAGATATTAATAATCAACTTGGTTCTGCATTTATAAAGAATGATCTTGTACTAAGAACTAAAGTACCAAGAGAAGTGCATTAAAATTCCTTTATTGATATTCTTTAGAAAAATAAAATGTAAAAAAAGGTTTGTTTTGGCCTACAATTAACAGCCATGTTACCTTTGAGCACAGAAAAATACGAAAACAGTAGGAAAAAAAAGGGGGGGGGCACGCCGGAAATACCAGGAAAGTGTTTCCCAGAAAAAAAAAGAATCAACCAAAATTGCACTTTGGGGATCGACCCTCCTCCCTAATTGGTAAACCTGGTCTTAAACTATGCGGCAATCAGCATGACGTACCGAAAAATACAAAAACGAAAAAAAAAAGAAAAGAAAAAAAAGAAGGAAGTAAATGAAAATGAGCAGAAATGGCCAAACACTGATAAAATATTGTACTTGTGTCTGAAATAAATGCTAGTTAGTGAAGTTACAGTGGAAATTTTAAGGAAAAGCTTTTAGATTTTTTTAAGTGAGAAAATTCAGCAAAGAATGAATAGAAAAACATGACAAATAATGAAAAAATGTTGCTGAAATTCTGATCTAGTTTGATTCTTTGGTAAATGGAAAGACGTTTAGCAAGTGACAGTTTGGGGGTCATTTAAAAGTACTGCAGGCGAATTTGAAAAAAAAATATAAAGATTTATTAAAAAGGAAAAGAGGGCTCATCACACGAAGAAATAAAAAATGATGAAATAAGTATTATATTTAAAAGTTTTGGATATCATTTGAGGTAAACTGATTAGAGCAGACACATAGCAGAAATTTAAATGAAAAACATGGGCAGTTGTCTGTTATCATCAAAAAAACTATTTAATTATACAGACAATCCTTCAGCAAAGCATTTCATACAAGAAATCATAATCCATTAATTTGGAGGTAATCAAAATTTATATACTTGTATATTTTAAATAGGAATATCTGCTTATTAATATTATTCCATTTTTTCACAAAAATTATTTTAGTCTTCTTTCTTAAAATTTAAGTGAAAAGAAAAAGATCAGAGAAAAAGAGAAACAATTTAACACACATTTTTTCTTGAAAAACATCCTTTATTACAGTGAAATAATGAAGAACATACATAATATTGACATGAATGTACTAAAAAAAAATACTCTTTCACAAGCATCTTTAAATCAAAAGATGTATTTCTAGGATAATGTATCAAAACAAACTGTAAAGTTTTCATATGGAATCTTCACATTAAATCCATTGAGTTGTTTCACAAGAACAAATATTTTGTATGGGTTTGATATACCCGGTATCACTTCATAATAAAGTTTCATCATAACTACAAACATCTAATCTGCTTGCTGTGAGATGTATTCCCTCCCAAGCCTTGGAACGATCATCAAGAATTCTTATGGTAAAAAAAATCTTTAGTCTCATAAATCTGTATTAGTGACTAAAACATCAGTGTCGTAATTGTTTTTCTATCTGAAGAACAGAGTTATTTATGTGGTATATGGACTGTGATCTCTGATGACTGGTTGTCTGCTACCCCATTGGAGTGAGTGGGGCTGGTCATGTCCTTTTTTAGGAGGTTTAACAAGTTCTAATGCTGTTATATTGCCATACATTGGGTTGGAGAAGTTGGTCGGTTTGTTGTGGTCTTCAAAATTCTGTTTTGTTGTACTCTGGTTCCATTGCATCCTATGAGAAAAAGGATGAGCATTTTAAATCAATGAATAAAAAGAAAACTTCCAGCTACGAAGCATAAATATAAAATGCTTTCATGGGCAATTGGTAAAAAACAAATAAACAAAAAAAAAATAAATAAATAAAAAATGAAGCTTAACACAATTTTCTACTATAAATGCAAAATAATGAGTATTTTAAAGTTCCAAATCTTCTGTCTTTTTTGTCAACTGAGTATCCAAATTCAACACTAAAATCTTTTACTGACCACATTTCTATACAATATATGACTATGTTTACCCAATTCTGTGCCACAGAGCTGTCATATACAAAGTCTGGCATACTGATGGCCACAACATTTCCTCCATGGAA
This sequence comes from Lingula anatina, assembly GCF_051362555.1. Lineage (NCBI taxonomy): Eukaryota > Metazoa > Brachiopoda > Lingulata > Lingulida > Lingulidae > Lingula > Lingula anatina. The sequence goes on along the minus strand of NC_141771.1, from coordinate 19,791,683 downwards.
AGCCACCGTTCCTGCAGGTGCCCCAGTCTGAACTCGCCCCCACCACTGGAATGCAGGGCCTTGCTCATACTGAAAGCATAGCAACAACTATTTCAATATGAAGGGGAATAGTTTGATATCATTACAGATTAAGATATGGACGGTATCAGGACTATCCCCCCCCCTCTTGAAGAATATACATTTAATATATGCAAATATTAAGTACAGAATAAAAAGTTCAAATCTTTTCATCCATTGTATGAATATTTCTTAGTGTGATGATACAACTCAAGGATAGCCAATGTTAATTTTATTAAACAAATTATATTCATGTAGAGTAGAGAAAATTTTTTTATTAAAAATCTAACCAGAGTATATCTCTAGGTAAAGTGGGGCAAACAAACCATCTCCCACATCCAGGTAACCCTTTGATGAATTTTAAAACTGCTTTTTTACTTGAGATATAATATGATTAAGAGATATAATCAAGAAAATCAAATTTTAATTCAAAAGCAAATACAGTTTTTCAAATTTAAACTCAAAAAAAGGATCTTGAAAAGGATTCTATGTAGTATTACCTTACTTGAACTTGCATCAGCTCCAGTGAATGGTGAAGGCTCCTTTTTACAGTATTCCCCATAATAGTCTGAAATTTGATAAAATTTATTCAAATACAGAGTGACAAAAATTATTGACTTTAAATAAATTAAAAACAAAAACTCTGCCATTTCAGATGTAGGCAAGCCATGCTGCATTTTTCTTTAATTATATCAATTCATAAACTTGGTTAGATTTCACAAGATAAACAGCCAGTATACAACAGCAAACCCTGGTTTTCTTTAATTATATCAATTCATAAACTTGGTTAGATTTCACAAGATAAACAGCCAGTATACAACAGCAACCCTGGTTTTCTTTAATTATATCAATTCATAAACTTGGGTAGATTTCACAAGATAAACAGCCAGTATACAACAGCAAACCCTGGTTTTCTTTAATTATATCAATTCATAAACTTGGGTAGATTTCACAAGATAAACATCCAGTATACAACAGCAAACCCTGGTTTTCTTCATCTCCACAAACTCCATGATTGTATTTTTGATTTGTAAAATCATCAGCTTGGCACCAACTATATTTCCTCTTCCTATTAAAATCGTCATGTGTTTGCTGTGATTTTTGATTACTGACACAAATCACGTTTTCGTCTCAATTACAACAACATTTTCAATTTCTTTATTATAATTGTTTTTCTAACCCAGATACTTACTATTCAAGCACAAACACACCAGCCCACCAGTTTCTGGATCTGGCTTACATTTGACACCATTCTTGCAAGGACATGTCTGACTTGATGTGGGTTTTACTGTCTCCTCAGCTGAAAAATACAATAGACAATTAAATTGAATCTATTATTAAATTAAATTAAATTAATTCTTCAAAGACAGGTTTTGAGTTACACTTGAAGTCATATGCAAATATCTTTAAATTGTAAATGGCATGTAAGAACAGTAACAATTATCTTTTTCTGAAATTGTTCAGTGACTGTTCTGTCACTGAACAGAAATATTCTTAAATCTGTTTATCAACAACAAACATGATATTGCAGTCATATATTGTACTTTACTAACCAAATAAAAAATAGAACAAGGTCCATCCCTTCTAGGCAGGTCCTGCCTGCTTCTGCTTCTTGTCCACTCTGTAGGACCACCTGAAATATTATGATTCAACAAATTTCCATTTATTCAAAGTGGCACATAAAATTATTGATATATAGCACTTTAAAGAACTATAAAATCACTTATTTCTTAAATATCTTAAAAAATCATTTGTGTCAAATCTCACCACAGCTGCATTTCAAAATTTTATTGTTAATTTTAGAAGGACAGTATACAGAAATTTAAAGGAAGACAAAACTTGTTTTAACTATGTTTTTTTAGACTAATTTCCATTGAAAATTATATTTAATAGGAAAATAAAGTGGTTTCTAAAAAAGACAAATGTATTTTTTTTTCAAATAAAGTCCAAAAAATATACTTACAAAGTTCGCTGGATTAATCTTCAATCCTCTCTTGGGACAATCGCTGTGATCTATGGTACATTTCGATCCAAAAAGTTAGTCTAAAATTAAGATGAATTTTTTGTAAATATTTTTGATGATTATAAGAAACCAGCCTAAAATATTAAGTCATTCAAAGGGAGAATTTTAAATAGTAAAAGAGCTTTTAATGGTGTAAGTACTTGAAAAAATGTACGAATTTTCTAAAGACGACTTTGCAAACGAATCAAAATACAAATATAATATATAATTTTGTCAAGTCTTCACCAATATTTATGAAATTTGTACAAATGATGCTTAACAAAGATAAAAATCTATGGTAAACTTATCCGTTGACTTTGACTAATGAAAAGATTTTTTTCAAACAATATATTTGGTAAAACTGAAAATTACATTGAAAAGACTGGGAAATCCCAGGCCGTAAAAAAGTTAAACGTTAATAATTTTGTGAAATCTAGTCCAATATTTCTGAAACTTGTACAAATGATGCATAACAACAATAAAAATCTGTGATAAGCTGATCAAATAACTGTGTTTAATAAATAGTGTTTTTAAGGACAATATATTTAGGAAAACTGAAAATTACATTGAAAAGACTGGAAAATTAAATGATTTAAAATAGTTAAACATTAATAATTTTGTCAAATCTTGTCCAATGTTTATGAAATTTGTACAAATTATTATTTACAACAATTAAAATCTGTGATGAGCTGATCAGTTGACTGTGACAAATGAATAGTGTTTTTAAGGACAATATATTTGGGAAAACTGAAAATTGCATTGAAAAGACTGGCAAATCGCAGGCCTTAAAATAGTTAAACATTAATAATTTTGTCAAATCTTGTCCAATGTTTATGAAATTTGTACAAATGATAACTAATAACAATAAAAACCTGTGATAAGCTGATCAGCTGTCTCTGTTAAGTTTTAAGTGTCACGTTTATAGGAAATTCATCATCAGAAGAGTGAGAATTAACCAAAACAAATATTTCAATATTGCAATGTATTACTCACTCTGTATTACGTATGTTTTACGGCAAATGTGATGTATTGAGGTTGTTTGTGTAAGAGGTTGCAAATTACCTATAACTGTCATCTGGAAAACAATATATACCCATACAAGACTTCTCCTTACTACCAATGCCAGATGCAGATTACTCCTTACAATGGGTTTCTGGGAGGGGGTGTTGTTATCACATTATTTGACAATGTCCCAAAAATTGCCAAATATCATGTATTGTACAAATGGACAAGACATAGTGCTGCTCTTGGTGCTGTTTTTCACTGCCTGCTTTTTCATGGTAAGGGTACTCTGGAAAAAGAAAAAATATAACTGAGAAAACTGAAAATTACATAGAAAAGACAGGCAAATCCAATGATTTAAATTAGTTAAACATTAATAATTTCGTCAAATCTTGTCCAATGTTTATGAAATTTGTACAAATGATAATTAACAAGATGACAAATCTGTGATAAGCTGATCAGTTGACTGTGTCTAATGAATAGTGTTTTTTGTGACAATATATTTTGGAACACTGAAAATTGCATTGAAAAGACTGGCAAATCGCAGGCCTTAAAATAGTTAAACATTAATAATTTTGTTAAATCTAGTTCAATATTTCTGAAATTTAAACAAATGATGTTTAACAACAATTAAAATCTGTGATAAGCTGATCAGTTGACTGTGTTTAATGAAAAGTGTTTTCCAGGACAATATATTTAGGAAAACTGAAAATTACATTGAAAAGACTGGCAAATTCAATGATTTAAAATAGTTAAACATTAATAATTTTGTCAAATCTTGGCCAATATTTCTGAACTTTAAACAAATGATGCTTAACAAGAATAAAAATCTGTGATAAGCTGATCAGTTGACTGTGTCTAATGAATAGTGTTTTTTGTGAAAATATATTTTGGAACACTGAAAATTACATTGAAAAGACTGACAAATCTCAGGCCTTTAAATAGTTAAACATTAATAATTTTGTTAAATCTTGTTCAATATTTCTGAAATTTAAACAAATGAATATTAACAAGAATGAAAATCTGTGATAAGCTAATCAGTTGACTGTGACTAAAGAAAAGCTTTTTTGGGGACATTATATTTGGGAAAACTGAAAATTGCATTGAAAAAACTGGCAAATCGCAGGCCTTAAAATAGTTAAACATAAATAATTTTGTAAAATCTTGTTCAATATTTCTGAAATTTAAACAAATGATGCTTAACAACAATTAAAATCTGTGATAAGCTGATCAAATAACTGTGTTTAATGAATAGTGTTTTAAGGACAATATATTTAGGAAAACTGAAAATTACATTGAAAAGACTGGAAAATTAAATGATTTAAAATAGTTAAACATTAATAATTTTGTCAAATCTTGTCCAATGTTTATGAAATTTGTACAAATTATAATTTATAACAATTAAAATCTGTGATGAGCTGATCAGTTGACTGTGACAAATGAATAGTGTTTTTAAGGACAATATATTTGGGAAAACTGAAAATTGCATTGAAAAGACTGGCAAATCGCAGGCCTTAAAATAGTTAAACATTAATAATTTTGTCAAATCTTGTCCAATGTTTATAAAATTTGTACAAATGATAACTAATAACAATAAAAACCTGTGATAAGCTGATCAGCTGTCTCTGTTAAGTTTTAAGTGTCACGTTTATAGGAAATTCATCATCAGAAGAGTGAGAATTAACCAAAACAAATATTTCAATATTGCAATGTATTACTCACTCTGTATTACGTATGTTTTACGGCAAATGTGATGTATTGAGGTTGTTTGTGTAAGAGGTTGCAAATTACCTATAACTGTCATCTGGAAAACAATATATACCCATACAAGACTTCTCCTTACTACCAATGCCAGATGCAGATTACTCCTTACAATGGGTTTCTGGGAGGGGGTGTTGTTATCACATTATTTGACAATGTCCCAAAAATTGCCAAATATCATGTATTGTACAAATGGACAAGACATAGTGCTGCTCTTGGTGCTGTTTTTCACTGCCTGCTTTTTCATGGTAAGGGTACTCTGGAAAAAGAAAAAATATAACTGAGAAAACTGAAAATTACATAGAAAAGACAGGCAAATCCAATGATTTAAATTAGTTAAACATTAATAATTTCGTCAAATCTTGTCCAATGTTTATGAAATTTGTACAAATGATAATTAACAAGAAGACAAATCTGTGATAAGCTGATCAGTTGACTGTGTCTAATGAATGGTGTTTTTTGTGACAATATATTTTGGAACACTGAAAATTGCATTGAAAAGACTGGCAAATCGCAGGCCTTAAAAAAGTTAAACATTAATAATTTTGTTAAATCTAGTTCAATATTTCTGAAATTTAAACAAATGATGTTTAACAACAATTAAAATCTGTGATAAGCTGATCAGTTGACTGTGTTTAATGAAAAGTGTTTTCCAGGACAATATATTTAGGAAAACTGAAAATTACACTGAAAAGACTGGCATATTCAATGATTTAAAATAGTTAAACATTAATAATTTTGTCAAATCTTGGCCAATATTTCTGAACTTTAAACAAATGATGCTTAACAAGAATAAAAATCTGTGATAAGCTGATCAGTTGACTGTGTCTAATGAATAGTGTTTTTTGTGAAAATATATTTTGGAACACTGAAAATTACATTGAAAAGACTGACAAATCTCAGGCCTTTAAATAGTTAAACATTAATAATTTTGTTAAATCTTGTTTAATATTTCTGAAATTTAAACAAATGAATATTAACAAGAATGAAAATCTGTGATAAGCTAATCAGTTGACTGTGACTAAAGAAAAGCTTTTTTGGGGACATTATATTTGGGAAAACTGAAAATTGCATTGAAAAAACTGGCAAATCGCAGGCCTTAAAATAGTTAAACATAAATAATTTTGTAAAATCTTGTTCAATATTTCTGAAATTTAAACAAATGATGCTTAACAACAATTAAAATCTGTGATAAGCTGATCAAATAACTGTGTTTAATGAATAGTGTTTTAAGGACAATATATTTAGGAAAACTGAAAATTACATTGAAAAGACTGGAAAATTAAATGATTTAAAATAGTTAAACATTAATAATTTTGTCAAATCTTGTCCAATGTTTATGAAATTTGTACAAATTATAATTTACAACAATTAAAATCTGTGATGAGCTGATCAGTTGACTGTGACAAATGAATAGTGTTTTTAAGGACAATATATTTGGGAAAACTGAAAATTGCATTGAAAAGACTGGCAAATCGCAGGCCTTAAAATAGTTAAACATTAATAATTTTGTCAAATCTTGTCCAATGTTTATGAAATTTGTACAAATGATAACTAATAACAATAAAAACCTGTGATAAGCTGATCAGCTGTCTCTGTTAAGTTTTAAGTGTCACGTTTATAGGAAATTCATCATCAGAAGAGTGAGAATTAACCAAAACAAATATTTCAATATTGCAATGTATTACTCACTCTGTATTACGTATGTTTTACGGCAAATGTGATGTATTGAGGTTGTTTGTGTAAGAGGTTGCAAATTACCTATAACTGTCATCTGGAAAACAATATATACCCATACAAGATTTCTCCTTACTACCAATGCCAGATGCAGATTACTCCTTACAATGGGTTTCTGGGAGGGGGTGTTGTTATCACATTATTTGACAATGTCCTAAATCTTGCCAAATATCATGTATTGTACACATGGATAAGACATAGTGCTGCTCTTGGTGCTGTCTTTCACTGCCTGCTTTTTCATGGTAAGGGTACTCTGGAAAAAGAAAAAATATAACTGAGAAAACTGAAAATTACATAGAAAAGACAGGCAAATCCAATGATTTAAATTAGTTAAACATTAATAATTTCGTCAAATCTTGTCCAATGTTTATGAAATTTGTACAAATGATAATTAACAAGAAGACAAATCTGTGATAAGCTGATCAGTTGACTGTGTCTAATGAATGGTGTTTTTTGTGACAATATATTTTGGAACACTGAAAATTGCATTGAAAAGACTGGCAAATCGCAGGCCTTAAAAAAGTTAAACATTAATAATTTTGTTAAATCTAGTTCAATATTTCTGAAATTTAAACAAATGATGTTTAACAACAATTAAAATCTGTGATAAGCTGATCAGTTGACTGTGTTTAATGAAAAGTGTTTTCCAGGACAATATATTTAGGAAAACTGAAAATTACACTGAAAAGACTGGCATATTCAATGATTTAAAATAGTTAAACATTAATAATTTTGTCAAATCTTGGCCAATATTTCTGAACTTTAAACAAATGATGCTTAACAAGAATAAAAATCTGTGATAAGCTGATCAGTTGACTGTGTCTAATGAATAGTGTTTTTTGTGAAAATATATTTTGGAACACTGAAAATTACATTGAAAAGACTGACAAATCTCAGGCCTTTAAATAGTTAAACATTAATAATTTTGTTAAATCTTGTTTAATATTTCTGAAATTTAAACAAATGAATATTAACAAGAATGAAAATCTGTGATAAGCTAATCAGTTGACTGTGACTAAAGAAAAGCTTTTTTGGGGACATTATATTTGGGAAAACTGAAAATTGCATTGAAAAAACTGGCAAATCGCAGGCCTTAAAATAGTTAAACATAAATAATTTTGTAAAATCTTGTTCAATATTTCTGAAATTTAAACAAATGATGCTTAACAACAATTAAAATCTGTGATAAGCTGATCAAATAACTGTGTTTAATGAATAGTGTTTTAAGGACAATATATTTAGGAAAACTGAAAATTACATTGAAAAGACTGGAAAATTAAATGATTTAAAATAGTTAAACATTAATAATTTTGTCAAATCTTGTCCAATGTTTATGAAATTTGTACAAATTATAATTTACAACAATTAAAATCTGTGATGAGCTGATCAGTTGACTGTGACAAATGAATAGTGTTTTTAAGGACAATATATTTGGGAAAACTGAAAATTGCATTGAAAAGACTGGCAAATCGCAGGCCTTAAAATAGTTAAACATTAATAATTTTGTCAAATCTTGTCCAATGTTTATGAAATTTGTACAAATGATAACTAATAACAATAAAAACCTGTGATAAGCTGATCAGCTGTCTCTGTTAAGTTTTAAGTGTCACGTTTATAGGAAATTCATCATCAGAAGAGTGAGAATTAACCAAAACAAATATTTCAATATTGCAATGTATTACTCACTCTGTATTACGTATGTTTTACGGCAAATGTGATGTATTGAGGTTGTTTGTGTAAGAGGTTGCAAATTACCTATAACTGTCATCTGGAAAACAATATATACCCATACAAGATTTCTCCTTACTACCAATGCCAGATGCAGATTACTCCTTACAATGGGTTTCTGGGAGGGGGTGTTGTTATCACATTATTTGACAATGTCCTAAATCTTGCCAAATATCATGTATTGTACACATGGATAAGACATAGTGCTGCTCTTGGTGCTGTCTTTCACTGCCTGCTTTTTCATGGTAAGGGTACTCTGGAAAAAGAAAAAATATAACTGAGAGAACTGAAAATTACATTGAAAAGACGGGCAAATTCAATGATTTAAAATAGTTGAACATTAATAATTTTGTCAAATCTTGTCCAATGTTTATAAAATTTGTATAAATGATGACTAACAAATATAAAAATCTGTGATACGCTGATCAGTTTTATGGGACTAATAAAAAGTGTTTTTTGGGGACAATATATTTGGGGAAACTGAAAATTGCATTGAAAAGACTGGCAAATCGCAGGTCTTAAAATAGTTAAACATTAATAATTTGGTCAAATCTTGTCCAATGTTTATGAAATTTGAACAAATGATAACTAACAACAATAAAAACCTGTGATAAGCTGATCAGCTGTCTCTGTTAATTTTTAAGTGTCACGTTTATAGGAAATTCATCATCAGAAGAGTGAGAATTAACCAAAACAAATATTGCAATATTGCAATGTATTACTTACTCTAAAAGAAAATGGCAAATGTGATGTATTGAGGTTGTTTGTGTAAGAGGTTGCACATTACCTATAACTGTCATCTGGAAAACAATATATACCCATACAAGATTTCTCCTTACTACCAATGCCAGATGCAGATTACTCCTTACAATGGGTTTCTGGGAGGGGGTGTTGTTATCACATTATTTGACAATGTCCTAAATCTTGCCAAATATCATGTATTGTACACATGGATAAGACATAGTGCTGCTCTTGGTGCTGTCTTTCACTGCCTGCTTTTTCATGGTAAGGGTACTCTGGAAAAAGAAAAAAATTTAACTGAGAAAACTGAAAATTACATAGAAAAGACGGGCAAATCCAATGATTTAAATGAGTTAAACATTAATAATTTTGTCAAATCTTGGCCAATATTACTAAAATTTGACCAAATGATGCTTAACAAGAATGAAAATCTGTGATAAGCTGATCAGTTGACTGTGTCTAATGAATAGTGTTTTTTGTGACAATATATTTTGGAACACTGAAAATTACATTGAAAAGACTGACAAATCTCATGCCTTTAAATAGTTAAACATTAATAATTTTGTCAAATCTTGTCCAATTTTTATGAAATTTGAACAAATGATTATTAACAAGAATGAAAATCTGTAATAAGCTAATCAGTTGACTGTGACCAAAGAAAAGCTTTTTTGGGGACATTATATTTGGGAAAACTGAAAATTGCATTGAAAAAACTGGCAAATCGCAGGCCTAAAAATAGTTAAACATTAATAATTTTGTTAAATCTAGTTCAATATTTCTGAAATTTAAACAAATGATGCTTAACAACAATTAAAATCTGTGATAAGCTGATCATATGACTGTGTTTAATGAAAATTGTTTTTTGGGACAATATATTTGGGACAACTGAAAATTGTATTGAAAAGACTGGCAAATCCCAGGCCTTAAAATAGTTAAACATTAATAATTTTGTCAGATCTTGTCTAATGTTTATAAAATTTGTACAAATGATGATTAACAAGAATAAAAATCTGTGATCAGCTGATCAGCTGTCTCTGTTATTTTTTAAGTGTCATGTTTACAGGAAATTCATCATCAGAAGAGTGAGTTTTAACAAAACAAATATTTCAATATTGCAATGTATTACTTGCTCTAAAAGAAAATGGCAAATGTGATGATTTGAGGTTGTATGTGTAAGAGGTTGCAAATTACCTATAACTGTCATCTGGAAAACAATATATACCCAAACAAGACTTCTTCTTACTACCAATGCGAGATGCAGATTACTCCTTACAATGAGTTTCTGGGAGGGGTTGTTGTTATCACATTATTTGACAATGTCCCAAAAATTGCCAAATATCATGTATTGTTCAAAACGATAAGACATAGTGCTGCTCTTGGTGCTGTCTTTCACTGCCTGCTTTTTAATGGTAAGGGTACTCTGGAAAAAGAAAAAAAATACTGAGAGAACTGAAAATTACATTGAAAAGACTGGAAAATTCAATGATTTAAAATAGTTAAACATTAATAATTTTGTTAAATCTAGTTCAATACTTCTGAAATTTAAACAAATGATGCTTAACGACAATTAAAATCTGTGATAAGCTGATCAAATAACTGTGTTTAATGAATAGTGTTTTTAAGGACAATATATTTAGGAAAACTAAAAATTACATTGAAAAGACTGGCAAATTCAATGATTTAAAATAGTTAAACTATAATTTTATCAAATCTTGTCCATTGTTTATGAAATTTGTACAAATGATGATTAACAAGAATAACAATATGTGATAAGCTGATCAGTTGACTGTGACTAATGAAAAGAGTTTTTTGGGGACAATATATTTGGGAAAACTGAAAATTGCATTGAAAAGACTGGGAAATCGCAGGCCTTAAAATAGTTAAACATTAATAATTTTGTCAAATCTTGTCCAATGTTTATGAAATTTGTACCAATGATGATTAACAAGAATAAAAACCTGTGAAAAGCTGATCAGTTGACTATGTTTAATGAAAATTGTTTTTTGGGACAATATATTTGGGATAACTGAAAATTGCATTGAAAAGACTGGCAAATCGCAGGCCTTAAAATAGTTAAACATTAATAATTTTGTCAAATCTTGTGCAATGTTTATGAAATTTGTACAAATGATGATTAACAAGAATAAAAATCTGTGATAAGCTGATCAGCTGTCTCTGTTATTTTTTAAGTGTCACGTTTATAGGAAATTCATCATCAGAAGAGTGAGAATTAACCAAAACAAATATTTCAATATTGTAATGTATTACTTACTCTGTATTATGTATGTATTACGACAAATGTGATGATTTGAGGTTGCTTGTGTAAGAGGTTGCAAATTACCTATAACTGTCATCTGGAAAATAATATATACCCATACAAGACTTCTCCTTACTACCAATGCCAGATGCAGATTACTCCTTACAATGGGTTTCTGGGAGGGGTTGTTGTTATCACATTATTTGACAATGTCCTAAATCTTGCCAAATATCATGTATTGTACACATGGATAAGACATAGTGCTGCTCTTGGTGCTGTCTTTCACTGCCTGCTTTTTCATGGTAAGGGTACTCTGGAAAAAGAAAAAAAAATACTGAGAGAACTGAAAATTACATTGAAAAGACGGGCAAATTCAATGATTTAAAATAGTTGAACATTAATAATTTTGTCAAATCTTGTCCAATGTTTATAAAATTTGTATAAATGATGACTAACAAATATAAAAATCTGTGATACGCTGATCAGTTTTATGGGACTAATAAAAAGTGCTTTTTGGGGACAATATATTTGGGGAAACTGAAAATTGCATTGAAAAGACTGGCAAATCGCAGGTCTTAAAATAGTTAAACATTAATAATTTGGTCAAATCTTGTCCAATGTTTATAAAATTTGTACAAATGATGATTAACAAGAATAAAAATCTGTGATAAGCTGATCAGCTGTCTCTGTTATTTTATAAGTGTCATTCATCATCAGAAGAGTGAGAATTAACCAAAACAAATATTGCAATATTGCAATGTATTACTTACTGTAAAAGAAAACGGCAAATGTGATGATTTGAGGTTGTTTGTGTAAGAGGTTGCAAAGTACCTATAACTGTCATCTGGAAAACAATACATGCCCATACAAGACTTCTCCTTACTTCCAATGCCAATCCTTACAACGAGTTTGTGGAAGGGGTTGTTGTTATCACGGTATTTGACAATGTCCTAAATCTTGCCAAATATCATGTATTGTACACATGGATAAGACATAGTGCTGCCCTTGGTGCTGTCTTTCACTGCCTGAAATTTGTACAAAAAATGCTTAACAACCATAAAAATCTGTGATAAGCTGATTAGTTGACCAAGTCTAATGAAAAGTGTTTTTAAGGACTATATATTTTGGGAACACTGAAAATTACATTGAAAAGACATGCAAACTGAATCATTCAAAATAGTTAAATGTTAATAATTTTGTCAAATCTGGTCCAGTATTTCTGAAATTTGTACAAATAATGCTTAAAAACAATAAAAATCTGTGATAAGCTGATCAGCTGTCTCTGTTATCCTTTAAATGTCAAGTTTATACTATAGGAAATTCATCATAAGAAGAGTGACACTTAGCCAAAACAAATATTTCAATATTGCAATGTATTTCTTACTCTGAAAGAAAACAGCAAACGTAATGATTTGAGGTTGAGTCTTCTTCTTATTAACAGTGCCAGATGCAGATAACTCCTTACAATGGGTTTCTGGGTTAAATGGAAATGGAGAAAAAAGTCCTAAAACAGCATGGATGGACAACATTAAAGATTGAACCAATCAAAAATATACATAAAGCATACCAATGACACAAGATTGAGAAGCATGGTGATTTATGACAGCAAACTTGCTGAGAGTAGTATTGATATTGATTATTATATTACAATTAATAAATTAACCTATTTTGTATATCATTTGTATATCATCCGGTACTGTAAAAGATGAAAAACTTGCTGAAAGGCTGTAACTAAACGTCATTACAGATTCAAAATTTTACTGAAATATGTCAAGATCCAGAAAACAATGTGATCTGTGTAGGAACATTCAAAATGAAAATGAAATCTTATATAACCATATTGGAAATTATTCTGGAGTCATTGTGTTCCACTGTGGCAGTATAGTCCTATGTTGCCTAGTACAGTGTAGTAGTCTGGAGTCATTGTGCTCCATTGTGGCAGTATAGTCCTGTGTCTCCTAGTATAGTGTAGTAGTCTGGAGTCATTGTGTTCCATTGTGGAAATATAGTTCTGTGCCTCCTAGTACAGTGTAGTAGTTATAATAAAGTGACTAGAGTAGCTGGTGGTTTGAGAGACCATGTGTTCTTTATTCCGTTTATACTAACTCAAGTGTAAAACAGATGACGTAAGATCTACATATAAGATGTAACACACACATAAAGTCAAACAACTACATTACATCCTTCCCCCCCTTGAATTACTTTTACCTGGGGTTGAAAAGTAAATTGAAAATAATAATCATATATGTGCAGTGTCTGACAGTCTCTCACAAAATTCTCTTTGTGATTTACATGTAAAAGTCTTCGAAAATGTGAAACATAAACAGTCACTGATCCATTGGTTACCGATTCTTGAATAAAATCACTTAAATTGTAGCACTGTGTTATTGTCTTTCTCTCTCTCTGATTTTTTTAAATACAAACTTGAAACTTTAAATGTTGTTCTAACAAATTAATGTCTCTAAAAACAAATGATTAAAATCCTTTACTGTATTTTGAGATCTTAGTGTTCACTGTCACAGTTTGAATTACTTTGAGAAAGAAATAAAAATTAAGTCCTACAAGAGAGGAGAGGTTGCCAGCACATCACTCTCTAAGCCAACTCTTAACCACTTGGTAGCTAACTAAACATTTTTATTATAAAATATATTTATAACAAAATCCTTGAATCTTTCAGGGATTTTCCTTGCTCTTTGAGATCTTCTTAAATCTGGTGATTTTGGCTGTTCTTTCGCTGAGAACTGTGGATTTTGTTCACTGGCTGAAATATCTGTTTCCACATTCTCTACGCAGGCAGTATAGTCCTGTGCCTCCTAGTACAGTGTAGTAGTCTGAAGTCATTGTGTTCCATTGTGGCAGTATAGTCCTGTCCCTCCTAGTACAGTGTAGTAGTCTGGAGTCATTGTGTTCCATTGTGGCAGTATAGTCCTGTGCCTCCTAGTACAGTGTAGTAGTCTGGAGTCATTGTGTTCCATTGTGGCAGTATAGTCCTGTCCCTCCTAGTACAGTGTAGTAGTCTGGAGTCATTGTGTTCCATTGTGGTAGTATAGTCCTGTGTCTCCTAGTACAGTGTAGTAGTCTGGAGTCATTGTGTTCCATTGTGGCAGTATAGTCCTGTCCCTCCTAGTACAGTGTAGTAGTCTGGAGTCATTGTGTTCCATTGTGGCAGTATAGTCCTGTCCCTCCTAGTACAGTGTAGTAGTCTGGAGTCATTGTGTTCCATTGTGGCAGTATAGTCCTGTCCCTCCTAGTACAGTGTAGTAGTCTGGAGTCATTGTGTTCCACTGTGGCAGTATAGTCCTGTCCCTCCTAGTACAGTGTAGTAGTCTGGAGTCATAGTGTTCCACTGTGGCAGTATAGTCCTGTGCCTCCTAGTACAGTGTAGTAGTCTGGAGTCATTGTGTTCCACTGTGGCAGTATAGTCCTGTCCCTCCTAGTACAGTGTAGTAGTCTGGAGTCATTGTGTTCCACTGTGGCAGTATAGTCCTGTCCCTCCTAGTACAGTGTAGTAGTCTGGAGTCATTGTGTTCCACTGTGGCAGTATAGTCCTGTCCCTCCTAGTACAGTGTAGTAGTCTGGAGTCATTGTGTTCCACTGTGGCAGTATAGTCCTGTGTCACCTAGTGCAGTGTAGTAGCCTGGAGTCATTGTGTTCCATTGTGGCAGTATAGTCCTGTGCCTCCAAGTACAGTGTAGAAGTCTGGAGTCGTTGTGTTCCATTGTGGCAGTATAGTCCTCTGCCTCCTAGTACAGTGTAGTAGTCTGGAGTCATTGTGTTCCATTGTGGCAGTATAGTCCTCTGCCTCCTAGTACAGTGTAGTAGTCTGGAGTCATTGTGTTCCATTGTGGCAGTATAGTCCTCTGCCTCCTAGTACAGTGTAGTCGTCTGGAGTCATTGTGTTCCATTGTGGCAGTATATAGTCCTGTGTCTCCTAGTGGAGTGTAGTAGTCTGGAGTCATTGTGTTCCATTGTGGCAGTATAGTCCTGTGCCTCCTAGTACAGTGTAGTAGTCTGGAGTCATTGTGTTCCATTGTGGCAGTATAGTCCTGTACCTCCTAGTACAGTGTAGTACAGTGTAGTGTGGAGTCAGATGATGGACTGGAAAAGACAAAAAAAGGTCAGTGATCTGAAGCTTTTTCTTTAAGATCCAGAATATTAGAGTAATTTAGTAAGTTTTCTACATGTGTACATCACATTAACTGTGAAGAAATAAATATAAAAAACTTACAAAATAACGCGTTGTTGTAAGTCAAGGCTGAGAAGGAAAAAGGTCTACTTATAAATCAGATACAACATCAGTTCTCCAGTTAATTATCTTACCTTCATAAGCCAATGCAAAACTACAGATGAAAAGGGAATGGCAAAACTTGAAGTAGATGACGGTGTGCAATCTTGTCAGTTCTCCAAAAGCACTTTTTATCTGCACGTCAATATTCTGTAGCACATATTGTAAAATCTTCACAAGCACATTGCATCGTGATGTGAACAGTGAACAACTGACACAGTCAATACCATATGTGTCCTTCACTTCAGATGTCTCATCCTGAACTCACCGATTAAGTTTGCCGAAAGAATCTATAACAGAACCATCTTAGAAAAGTGTCCTGGTGGAAGATGTCACTTAGTGTACAGAACATTTGATGAAAATTCGGCTTTTCGGCATCACCCTTTGCCTTATACGCCATATTTATAAACATTGATTAGTATAGATGGCGATGTGCAAGAGGTGAGACTTTGGATTTGTAATGGACTGCAGCCAGTATCAGCAACAGGTTCACCGCCTGCTTTCTAAGAAACTCGTGGAAGGAGGGAGAGGGTTCTGGCACTACAACAGAAATTACCAGGGTCCAGGCATTGTATTATATATTGTGATATAATATTGTAATTTGTATTTAGCAAAAAGACTCAAGGTCGAGAGCTTCAACGAAGCGTCAATATGATTGGTTGAAAGTTATGGAAACAATACAGGAGCCGTCCAATGAAATTCCTTTATACAATAATTATTCTTATTTTTTGTTTTGTAAACTGAAACAAAGCAAAAAGAGACAATGTCTAGATCTACACAATCGCTGGTAAGATTTTTTTTTATTCCAAACTGAAAAACCGTATCAAGTTTTAAGTAAGGTGTTGGTCATGATTTTTTTTATGATTATTTAACATTCGAAATGAAATTCTTGAAAATTTCTTGTCACATAGACGTTTTGAGAATCATTCTTGTAATGGTGCAAATGTTTTTTTTTTTTTTTACAAAAACAATCAAATGAGGATGCAGAAATCTATTATTTGTATCTTGTTTAACTAAGATTTCATTTATTTATTTTACATATTGCAGATGACAGCTGATATGGAGATTGAAATAAACAAAAAAGAACAGTGTGCTCGTAAGTTGTGTACGTGTGTGTGTGTGTGTGTGTGTGTTTGACTGTATGTTTTTGATAAATGGGCTGGCAATTCCTTACTATGGGCCTAAAATAACTAATTAATTTCTTTGTAATATGAAAGTAAGATATCCCATTCTTTATTTACATTAATTAAGTGGTCAATTTGAATATCTGTAGTGGAAATATCAAAAAGATATATTGATAGGATTTCTTTCTATTTCACTTTTTATTTTGAACAGCCAAAGCCACTGTCAGACTAATTTTGAGAGAAAACCTGTTGAAAGCAAAAGTGGTGGGCAGGGGAACTGCCCTTGGAGGCTGGGACACCCAGCGCGGCATTAACATGCCAAGGACAACCAGCATGGGTGTCCCATCTCTAAGGGCAGAGTTTCCCCTGCCAAAGGGCTCTAAAATGGAATGGAAATTCATCAAGCCAAAAAATGTTAGTATTATATCTTTTTACAAAAATGATAATCTAAGGTAAAAATGATTTTCTTTGAAATTTAAATAGAAAATTTAAAATCCAACATGTTGAAGTATTTATTTATACCTTCATTCATTTCTCTAGTGTATTTGATTTATCAGTTATTGTATATATTTATAAACATTTTATTTTTCATTTTAGACATTAACATATTATCAAGTTATTTATTCATTCATAATTCATTCAGCCTTACCACCCTGGGTCTGACTGGACTTGCACGTGCGCAAGTGTCTCGATTCCATGGCCCCGTATCTCGAAATAGAATCGGTTATGGAATCGAGACACTAAGGCTCGTGCACGACATAGCGAACCTTTCGAGATACGGAGCCCAGAACTCCAGACTCTAAGAACTGAAGACATTGGCTTGAAAGAAAATATTAGTGAAAAACATTTGTCTGAAGAGGAATTTAAGGGAAATGATGACAAGGTTCTGTATTATACTGGTGTTCCAAATTTTGTTATGTTGATGATCATTTTCCGCCAACTTGAAGAGTATTTGCCGAACAACTCTATTTTGACAAAATTCCAGATGTTTATCATGACTTTGATGAAACTGAGATTAAACCTCCCTGGTAGATATCTTGCATATGAGTTCAAAGTGTCAGTCGCTACTGTTTCAAGGCTTTTTGCAATAGTGATTGACATAATGTATGTACGTTTCAAACCTCTGGTAATGTGGCCTGACAGGGATAGTTTAAGGAAAACTATGCCCATGCAATTTAGGAAGTATTGTGGTAGAAAACGTGCAGTGATTATTGATTGCTTTGAAGTTTTTATTGAGAAGCCTTCCAATGTCAAACCTAGGAGCCAGACATTTTCTTCATATAAACATCATAATACCATCAAGTTTCTCCTGGGCGTCACACCTCAGGGCACTGTATCATTTTTATCAAAGGCTGAAAATAGCGGGTTTTTGGACAAGATTCTCCCTGGCGATTTGATTCTAGCAGATCGGGGTTTTGACATTGCTGACAGTGTAGGGAGCATGTGTGCTGAGGTCAGAATCCCAGCATTTACAAAGGGAAGAAATCAACTAGCACCACTTGATGTAGAAAACACAAGAAATCTTGCACACCTTAGGATACATGTCGAAAGGGTTATTGGATTAGTGCGCCAGAAATACACCATTTTAGAGAGTACACTTCCTATTGATTTTTTAATATGTAGAAATGGGGGTCTGCCTCTAATTGACAAAATAGCTCATGTTTGTTGTGCATTGGTTAATTTGTGCCCGCCAATTGTTGATTTCAACTAATTTGAAAGGTCCTTACTGAAATTGTATTCACAGAAATCATTTGTACATGTCCATGCATATTTATTCTGGGTAGCACTGAAAAAAAGCTTTCTTTATGCATTTTTACTCCATTATGTTTTTATTTGCTCGTGCAATCTGTGGATATTTATAAAGTGTATCATTTAAAAAATATTATTTTTCTCAGCAGTGTAATCATTCAGAAGGAAATGGTTGTGGCAGCTGTCTTAGAATTGTGCAATTTTGATGGCCATATATATTGAATATGGGTTGCTTGGCAACACCTTTTATTCATGTGAATTGTGCAATATTCTCAGTTTTTTAAGTAAATGAATGAAGATATAATAAAGATTGAATTGTGACCTTTTTATTGTTAATTTGCACCAGTTTCCATGCATGACAACATTTAAAAAAAAAGTCAAATAAGTGTGAAAAAATTAATTTACTGATTACAATAATAATAAGATTAAATTAGCATGTCTAGAACTAATGATGAAGCATTACAACTTATTTCATTTAATTTTCCTATTACACAAATAACAAAACACAACTTACAAGATCATAAAAATACTTTCTAACACAGATACAGACAAAAAATGCTCCCATTATATCTTTAAAATTAATGAACTATTAGACCCTTAACTAGACAGATAACTAACAGATAATGCATTATATACAGCAGCATAGTCTTCAACCAGTGTTCTATTAAAATATACATTCTAGCACCTTCTTGTAGACAAATAATTTATTCATGTGTCAAGAAAAATTATCCTAAGGACAATATCACGATGCCCTGTTAGAATTACTTCAGTCCAGGCATGCAGGGCTTCAGTTTGAGAGAAATAAAATCTCCCTCCACTTGACTCGGAACAGTGATATAGATACCCAGTAAAACATAAGCAAACGTTAGGTACAATGTTCTGAGGCATTATTCTAATCAGAATAAACATCCAATTTGATATTGCTGTTCAACTGTCGATTAGGAGAAAAATTAGCTTCAGAGCTTTTTTAACAGTGTAAACTATGGTAAAGATCAAATTCATAAATTGAACTCGTTCCTGCATATAAACATTACAGTTCAGAGTAGACAACACTTGCACATGCTGACAAGACCTGTTAAGAGCTAGTCTTCAATTTCTTACATGTCATCTTTGACATTTACCTCCTTTTTGAACAAGGGTTAGTGACTCTTCTCCTTTTACGAGAATTTTCTTTTCTGCAATCTGCACAAAACCATTTTCCCTTGGGAGCACTTGAGATCTTTACACAAGGAAAGTGAAACCATGCAATTTTGCAGTTTTCATTTTCACATGCAATCATCCGCCCGAATTCTCCCTGGCCACAGTAATACCATATTTCACTAGCAGCTGTATTACAATTCCTAGGGCTGTCATCAACACATGGGGAGACTGGTTGGCTGCTTAATGTGGAATAAAACTTCCCTACCAGTTCAGGTAATATGGCCTGTTCAAACAATGTCTTCGACTTCAAACAAATTGTGTCCCACAGATCTACATCAAAGTTAACAACTTCTACATGAATATCACGTAAAGTCCACACTACAAAATAGCATGCATCCAACTTTGTAACGCCCATCTGAGTCTGCATTTGGTAGTAGCATGGGTGTTTCCTGTCCACAGTCAAAGTCCCATCTTCTGCTGGCTTCAAGTAAGAATTTGAGTGCTGAGTTTTTGATAGTTTTTTGTCTTTTAAGGAAAAAGGACATTTAATTTCTAGGCAACTTTCGCCACAGCAATCACACCGCACAATGCCATCAGGGGATGCTGCAATGTAAGGGTGTTCAGGAGAGATGACAAGGCCACTATCTTCAATAACAACATTCTGGTGGTGCTTTTGTAGTTACGACAACAGTGCTTCCCTGGCAGTTTGTTCATGAGTACATGTAGATCCCCATTTTGTGGCAGATGTTTGAAACTGTTTCTCCCTTGGATAACATATCCTTTTCACCAAGCTTTGGGAGGGGTTTAAGGGGTCTGTATGGCATGCTTCTCTCATCTTTGAGGCGGTGACTCTGCCTGCGCGAAAATTGAACCATGTCTTTGTCTGAGACTGAACCTTGGTAGCTCTTTCCACACTGTCAGCTTGCTCTGCCGTGACACTGGTGTCTACACCATGACAGTACTTAATCAGTTCACTGTAACCTAGTCCAACAGCATTATCATCCCGCAGTTCAGTAAGAGGCTTTGGGAAACAGTCACTGGCTGATATAGGTACATACGTAGCTATCATTGTGGGCACCAATGACTGACAAAATAGCTACTTTGTTTTGACTGCTGGCAAGTTCTTGAAAAAACCCTCTAGATCTTCATTTGTTGGTTGTGGCACTGTGGGCGGTGTTGTCAGAGCAGCAGGTTCAGGGGTGCATTCGGCAGAGCTCATCATTCTTTTCCTGTGTGTCTTTGCTGCTGTGAAGTCAATTTCCCTCACCTCACTATATGGAACAGGTGTAGATGAAGGCGTCTTCCAATATGCAGCTTCCTGGGTTACCGTCTTTGAATTTCTAAGCTTGACTGTACCTTCTACAGCAAAAAGTAGGGCTCCAATGTGGGTACATGCTTCCCCTAGTCCAGCCATGCAATTACAGTGGGCTGCTTTTACATTGCCATCTTTCTCAGTTATAACCCAGCAGGGCCGTAGCCTCCGGGGGGGCAGGGGGGGCAGCTGCCCCCCCTGGAATTTGGAATTTTACATACCATACCCACCCCCCATGGTAGCTTCGCCCCCTCGTGTCCGCTTACTGCCCCCCCTGGCATTTTGCTCAGGCTACGGCCCTGACCCAGGGGGTTAAGGGCTTTTCTCTCAATCGCTGTGAGTGAAGTACCTGTTAAAATGTAATGTTGCAGATAAGTGAAAAAAGAAAGGAACTTAAAACTTGTTTTGAAGTAAAATAACAGACAAAAAAACATTATTTACAATAATGTTTTGACCCCTGTTTATGTGAGTGGGTTATAATTAATAGAATCTTGGTGTCACAACATTTTTGTGTTAATACTACCCATTTCTACACAGAAAAAAAAACTGTTATATTCAAAAAGTCTTCACCAATTATGAATGTAAAAATGATATTAGCACTCTAATCAGAAATGTTTCCTAGCGATGTTCATTGTCAATATTTACAGTAAAAGGAAAAATCTTTACTGGTTAGGGAGTATATATTGTAGTTGGAGTACACAGCTAAAACAGATAGGTAACAGTGCATGTGTGTCAGTAAAAAGTTTCAATTTGTGCATGAATGGATGTTTAAGAGCATGGTACAATTGAGATTACACCAACAAACTTACCTTAGCTTTTACAACATGCCGATGTTCAATCACCACTGTACACAACTCCCTCACCCATCCGGACACAAACTGAGTATAAGCTGTTAAACTCTTGTAGCTTTTCAAATCCTCTGCCGTGTATGGACTTTTGCTGAATACCAGATAGTTCACAATGTCGGGGTACGTAACATTAGGCAGCAATTTCACATCATTTGTCCAAGAATTGATCTCATATGGGTCGCTCCCGTTGATCAGTGTAAGTTTATCGTCATACCTATCCCGTTCTTTTTGTCCTAAGCAGTTGGGATACGAAGGTTCTTTAGTTTCACTTTGCTCACCCATTCTAACGCTACCGTTCGCCATTTTTCTCTCCCTCCAGAATGGTCGCAGGACTAGTGTTACGGAGCAAATATGACGTCACTGTAATGGGTTAATACATGTATTGTGTTTCCTTAGATTTCAATTCAATTCTCATGTTTCAGCTGATACCAACATAGTAAGAGTAACAATTGTAAAGAATCCTAACACTAAAGAGATAGATAAGACTGGAATTTCAGTAAAATAATTATGACTACACACATGAACATGCGCACTATGTTGCACAGTACATGTATGTCTGCTCTTTTAACAAACTTAAGTAGAAACTTTATCTTCAGAAAAATTAATGCGCTTGCTGAACATGCTTACCCTAGGTTCTAGATTCCGGTATTGCCAGCTCGATCTTGATTTCATATATATAACCCATGTCGCAAAAGTGACTCCAAGGTATATTAAATATGAAACAAACTAACTTTCACGTTGCTCTGACACTCAGGGTAAACATGTTTGGTATTCCTTTAAATTCAATTCTGTTCTTTCAGGCGACACCAAAGAAGAGAACAATGTAGCAATTGTTACCACCCAAAGTATTGGGGAGCTAGGTAAGGCTGGAATCTCAGTAAAATAATTTTAATATACTTATGAAACGTGTGCACTCACACATACACTAACAAACACACATACACACACCTTCATTACACACTGCAAGCATGCTGCTCAAGCTTACTTTGGTCTTTAGTATACTTAAGAAATTTTATTTATTTTTAAATCAATTAAATCTTTGAATGTCTCTTCAACAAATTGTGATACATAATCCTATTTGAACATGCACAGATATAGAAGTTTTTATTTGATTTAATTTTTTCTTTAGCCGATAACAAAGACACAAAGAGTGTGTCAAATGCTGAGGGCATCACAGAAAAAGGTAAGACAGTAAGGGCATTTTAACAGGAATTCATTTAACAAACTTAAAAAGTGTAAACACACACAGATGGACTTTAGGGTGGAGATTCTCATGCTCAAACAGTTAAAATTCACTGTTCAGTGATTTAAATCTTTGAACGTGTCTTTGACTAAGTAAAATAATGTATTGAATTCTTGTTGTGGAGAGGCATTAAATTTTTTGTGTTCCATTTTTTTTTTCTTCAGTTGTTGTCAAAGACACAACAACCCTGACAGAGGAAATGAAGGAGAGAGGTAAGACAGCAGGGTCAATAGAATTAGTATCTATTTATCACACTGGTGATATATGATTGTGCATTTACACACACACACACATATTGTACTTGTACTGTACATGAACACATGTTGCACAAGCAAAATCTGGCCTTTGATAGACTTAAGAAGATATTTTATCTTCTTAAAAATCAATGCTTTTGCTGTGTAAAGATTGAACACACATAATGTTGTCTTTAAAATTCAATTCAATTCTATTCTTTCAGGTGATATTAAAGAAGAGAACAATGTAGCAATTGTTAAGACCCTAAGTATTGAGAAGCTAGGTAAGGCTGGAATCTCAGTAGAATAATTATAAATTTTAATATACTTATGAAACATGTGTGCACACACACATACACTAACAAACACACATACACACACCTTCATTACACACTGCAAGCATGTTGCTCAAGCAAAGTCTGGTCTTTAGTATACTTTAGAAGATTGTTATTTTTTTAAAGCCAATTAATTCTTTGAATGTGTCTTCAACAAATTGTAATGCTAAATCCTGTTTGAACATGCACAGATATAGAATGTTAAAATTTTATTTGATATCATTTTTCTTTAGCTGATATCAAAGACACTAAGAGTTTGTCACATGCTGAGGGCATCAAAGAAAAAGGTAAGACAGCAAGGTCAATTTAACAGGAATTCATTTAACACATTTAAAAAGTGTAAACACACAGATGGACTTTAGGGTGGAGATTCTCATGCACAAACAAGTTTAAATTCACTGTTTAGTGATCTAAATCTTTCAGTGTGACTTTCAGTGTTAAATATGTATCGAATCTTTGTTGTGCACATGTATGGAATGTTTAATTTGTTTTCCTGTATTTCTTCAGTCAGTATCAATGACATAACAACTGTGACAGAGGACATGAAAGAGAGAGGTAAGATATCAGGGTCAATAGAATAGGGATTTATTTATTACACTGATGGAATGTGATTGTGCATGCAACTTGCAAGCATGTGCACACACACACACACACACACTGCGTATTGATGTGTATGGCATTTTTTTCAAGTAGTTTTAATTGTCTAATTTGTTTATTTTAAATAATTGTAAAAGATTTTCAGTACAGTTGCATGCATGAAATAATGTGGTACACTAACTACATATTGAAGGTTATATATTATTGCATATTAGTAAGGTAATATTGTGTCCTATATTTCAGCTCCCAAGGACATACGCCCATCTAGGTGGAGAAGATTTTTAAGTCTTTTTACATCTTGCTTCAGACAAAGATCAAGAACATAAATGGTTATTATTATTATTGTTGTTGTTATTAAATAAATCTAAACACTCCTGATATTTAGAAATTTGACAGCATTTCAAAAAAGAACAGATTCATTACACAGTCACAAGGAAGTTCTTTTGTTTGTTTCCTTGTTTTTTTGGCATCATAACTAGGTGAACCTTCAGTTTTTAACAGGTACACTATGTCAAACAGCTGGTAAAACCTGTACAGTAATTATATGATAGCTGGTGGTTGTAAAGTTACTGTCAACATCTTTTTACAGCTAATACATTTTAACTAAATTATGTTTTAATATTTTCATCTTCTTATTTTTCAGGGTCATCATTGCTGTACTACTATTGCTTCTGTAGCAGCCAGTAACAAACTTCAAATGACATTCTCTTAATTTTACAATAAAATATTAATTTTGTGTAATCAAATGTTTTGTTGTTCTTTCTTTTCCTTTCTTTCTTCTTATGCAGCAATAGAAGACTATGAAACATGTCAAAACTACATTGTATGATGTGCACTTGTTGGTAAAATTGAAGTTACAGTAAACTAACACATATTGTAACAAATGCTTTGAAAAAAGTAATATAAGCAAACCATCTTAATTCACCTAGAAAACAAATGAAAGCCATTGGAATCATTAAAGGTTCCATATATCCCCCCTCCATGGTTAAATAAAAAAAGTTAAGGAATTAATTCTTTTTATACATCCAGCCCATCCTAAAACTATGTTATTTATAGAATATAATACTGCCATACAATGTATCTATACCTGTTAAATTAAACTAATAATCTATATTTCCAACAAGTTTTATGATTTTTATATCTTGAGTTTAACAAAAAAATATTTTATTAACATCTACACCCATTTAAAACAATGTAATTTATTAGATTATTAGAGTGTTATACAAAGTTTAATCAAATCAAACCAATTCAATGTGGTGTAGACAATAATTGAACAACTTAAGCCTCACAAAAGTATAATAAAAAAATTATATTGCTGGTGAGCAAACTGAAAAGAAATTTAATCATTTGGTTGTCTCAGTTAGTGGGTCAAAGTTTAAACACACAATACAGTCCCACACATTTTGATATTTAATTTTAAAAGAAAAGGCTAAAAACGAATTTTACAACAGTGTCTTGTGATAACACATGAATCATTCAATGGGACCATGATAGAAGTTGTGGGGAAAAAATGAAAAACTTAATACTAAATATCAGTGTTGCCTGAAATTAAAGTGACTGAACACCAGAAAACTACAGAACTTGGTGTGGTACGCTCCAATTATTTCTCTGATCCATATTACTGCTGAGTTTAAAGTTACTTTGAAGAAGAAAAACATGTCCAAGTTAATCTACTGGTCAAGATTTGCATTTGATGAAGTACAGTACATGAGATTTGTTCTTCCTGTTATGCTGATAGTCAAGTGGTCTCCTAAGCTTCTCATATCTGTTGTTAATCTGGAAATTTTTCACAATATTCCTTAAAAAGATATCTACCATTTTCGTTCATTAATGTTTCAAAATAAAGATTACCATTACACTGTGAACAAAAATATTTTATACCCAATTGCAGGAATTATTTTTGTAAAAAAAACATGATGCTTTTTCATATTGTCCACTGTGCATATAATGCAACTGCTCCTTATATGTCTTTATTTGTATTGATCATTAAATAAATAAATAAATAAATAATTACCACAGAGAACAGTTTTACCTTAGCTATTTGCTGTGGTACCATAAGGTCTGGAGTTTGTTTGTGACCCTGATCTCCATGACAACAGGTCCAGATGATCATCTGCAAACACATCAAAGATGGCGTCAAGAGCCTCAGTAAACACCCACAATGTCTGGTCCTTGCATGGTTACTACTTCCACAAGAAATGAGCCAAAATTCTGAAGGGAAAAATAAACTTATTAGCAAAACTGGCAAATATACAGACACCAAACAGCATAATAATTTCAACAACATCAGCAAAGAGTTTTAAAAATTCTAAAAGCAATCAAAGTGTTCTCTTTAACAACAGGTAAAAGAAGTTAATGTTTTTTTTAACTCTTCACAAGCTCTGTTGGTTTTATCAAGGAGTTATAACTCCTTGGTTTTATGATCATCAGTGCATGCCTTCATGTCAGAAAGCTTCCAAAATTTTAAGTTGGGGTACCTTAATTGTAGGTGTGTTTCCATCTCTGTCTTAATGGTGTGGTGGCTCGCTGATATTACAGCTATTTTCAAGTAGTGTTTCCCTGGCCTATTGGAACACTCACCTGAAAGACAAAAATTAACATAAGCTGAGAGAGAAAAATTATGTTTGAAACAGAAAAGCTGGCAAAAATGTAGTCACAAACAGTAAAAAGTATTCCACATGCACATGCACACACCAAAAAAGTCTATTCTTGCTCCTTTTTGAAAGTAACACGCCTTGGGGGAGTTCATGAATAAAGTTTTAATACCTATAACTTATAAATGTCAATAACCTGAACTGGCCCAGTAGCCAGGCCCTGGGGGTGTGTCCATGGGATCCCTTTTTTTGGAAAAAAATTTCCTTCTGGGAAAAATTTAACATAAGTACATCAAGATTGCATGGTAAAAGGTCAACTTTTCAGAAAAAGAACCTACTTTTGAACTGCATGCTGGCTGCTGAAGGGTTTCATAAATTGAATTAATTGAATGACTCATCACATCATCTACAGAATCAGCCTGGCATGTGTGACAGATACAAACTGACTGATAAAATCAATTCTTGTCTTTTAACTAACTAGATGTACCTTGATGGAATGTCATGTTACATGTTTACCTATGCTTAGTGAAGAACAGATAATTATATGCAGTGGGTTGTGCAGATAACATCTTTAAATTATGGCATCTGAAGTATTGTAGAGAAATGACTTCAACCAATCAGATATGTCCACTGTAACCAACAGTTAACATTATCCAATAGAAAGACTGGATTCAAGATTTTAAACAGGGGGTTGCTAATACAACTTTATGCATTGCTCAGTACAAAACTGGGTGAATTGTTAACTACAAGTTCATATGGAATCCAAATGGATATTTCTAAGGTGAGATCGAGTTGAATTGCGAACACTATTTCAGCATTGGAAAAAACATATCAAGCCTCGAATAAGTCTAACACCTTATCCAAGCGAATGATCGACTAGCTCCTGAAAACTCTGAGGGCAATGAAGGCCTGCTTAGATCTGAATATTGCAGGTCCAGACAAGAAATTGCTGACCCGAATGTTTTTCGCATTAATTTGTATATTTACCCTATTTCAAGTAAACATTGTGCACATTTAACCGACAGACAGTAAATGCTGCGGCCTACTATATACTGCGTTCCTACTGAAAATGGCTGCCCCCATGTAGTTCCGCAGTCGGTGGAAACGCGCTTGTATGATTATGACGAGCCCAGCCGTCAGTACCGGATATTGTTTTGTGACCTTGAGGTTAGGTTTGGTCTTTGCGGCACGCATGAACAGTAGTCGAACTACCACACCTGGGTCTTTTGTTTTTGACAACTGTTCACTCGTCATAAGCAGTATGAAGGGGCCGGCGTCCAACAATTTTCAGCCTCTCTGTCCAGGTTCACAGCAAAATGTTAGACAGTAGTGTAACAATGGCTAATAAAAATTATGTGGAAAATAACCTTGGAATCAGGACTCAATGTTACTTGTGACAAGAATCTTTCAACAATTAATTGTCTCATGAAATTCAAGAAAATAATTATACTGGAGAGAAACCTTACAAGTGTAGATTCTGTGGCAAGACTTTTATACCACCAATTAAGTTCTTACAGCATTCAGTAAAAATGTACATAGGAGAGAGACCTCACAAGTGTAGATTATGTGAAAAGACTTTAAAAGGCAAAAATTCTTGCATACGTCATGAGAGAATTCACACAGGAGAGAGACATTTTAAGTGTAGATTCTGTGACAAAACTTTTATTCAAAAAGGCCATTGTGCTCAGCATGAAAGAATTCATACCGGAGACAAACCTTACAAGTGTAGATTCTGTGACAAAACTTTTACTCAAAAAGGACATTGCACAGAGCATGAGAGAATTCATACTGGAGTCAAACCTTACAAGTGTAGATTCTGCGACAAAACTTTTATAGACAAAACTTCTTGCATAGTGCATGAAAGAATTCACACAGGAGAGAAACCTTACAGTTGTAGATTCTGTGACAAAACTTTTAAAGACAAAAAATCTTGCACATATCATGAGAGAATTCACACAGGAGAGAGGCCTTTTAAGTGTAGATTCTGTGACAAAACTTTTACTCAAAAAGGCCATTGCACTGAGCATGAAAGAATTCATACTGGAGACAAACCTTACAAGTGTAGTTTCTGTGACAAAACTTTTAGAGACAGAGCTTCTTGCATAAAGCATGAAAGAATTCACATAGGAGAGAAACCTTACAAGTGCAGATTTTGTGACAAAACTTTCACTCTAAAAAGTTATTGCAACGTGCATGAAAGAATTCACACAGGAGAGAAACCTTACAAGTGCAGCTTCTGTGACAAAACTTTTACAGTCAAAACTTCTTGCATACAGCATGAAAGAATTCACACAGGAGAGAAACCTTACAAGTGCAGATTCTGTGACAAAACTTTTACTCAAAACAGTCATTGCAATGTGCATGAAAGAATTCATACCAGAGACAAACCTTACAAGTGTAGTGTCTGTGACAAAACTTTTAAAGAAAACAAATCTTGCACAGAGCACGAAAGAATTCACACAGTAGAGAAACTTTACAAGTGTAGATTCTGTGAGGAAACTTTTTCTCAAAAAGGCCAATGCAGTGCGCATGAAATAATTCACACAGGAGAGAAAAATTACAAGTGCAGTTTCTGTCACAAAACTTTTAAAGACAAAAAAAATTGCATATGTCACAAGAGGATTCACACAGGAGAGAAACTTTCTAAGTGCAGATATTGTGGCAAAACTTTTACTCAAAAAAGTCATTGCAACATGCATGAAAGAATTCATACCGGAGACAGACCTTACAAGTGTAGTTTCTGTCACAAATTTTTTAAAGACAAATATTCTTGCAAAGAGCATGAAAGAATTCACACAGGAGAGAAACCTTACAAGTGTAGATTCTGTGAGGAAACTTTTACTCAAAAAAGACATTGCAATGTGCATGAAAGAATTCACACAGGAGAGAAACCTTACAAGTGTACATTCTGTTACAAAAATTTTACTCAAAAAAGCCATTGCACTGTGCATGAAAGAATTCATACTGGAGACAAACCTTACAAGTGTAGATTCTGTGAGGAAACTTTTACACTAAAAAAATCTTGCAAACTTCATGAAAAAAATCACACCGGAGACAAACATTTGAAATTTTAAAGAGAAAAAAAATTGCATATATCATGAGAGAATTCACACAAGAGAGAAACTTTTAAAGTGAAGATTCTGTGACAAAACTTCTAAAGACAAAATTGCTTGCATTGAACATGAAAGAATTCACACAGGAGAGAAACCTTACAAGTGTAGATTCTGTGAGGAAACTTTTACACTAAAAAAATCTTGCAAACTTCATGAAAAAAATCACACCGGAGACAAACATTTGAAGCGTAGACTTGCTGCAAAATCTTTCACTACAAAAGGAAATTGCACTTACCATGAAACAATTTACACTGGAGACAAAACTTTTAAGCAAGGTTTTTGCACTGTCCATGAAACAATTCATACAGTTGGAGAAAAGCATGATACATGCAAGTTCTGTGACAAAGAGTTCATAACAAAATTGGCCTGCATTAGCCTTAAAAGAATTTGTGAGAAACCAGACAAATGTGGAGTAGAATTTAATCAAGGGAATAATTGCAGAACACACAAAACAACATACAACAAAAGAAAACACAGTTCAAATAATATATATGGAACTTTAGGCAATGAAGATGAGCCTAACAATGCTCCAGATTCAGAGGGGGAGACAGATGAAATAAGAAATGTGGAAAATAAACTGACAATAATGCCATAACCTATCACATATACAAGGAAGAAAGAACAGAATACTATCATAAAGATGATGACACTTTTACCACAGAGAATGTCACCATCATTACTGACAATGATGTCTATGAAATACTGGCATAAAAAGGACCACGCCAGGTCTCATCACTACAATTATGAATAATTCTTTCTACAACATTTAATGATATGTTCAGATGACAAAAAAAAAAAAAAAAAAAAAAAAAACTTTTACCTTATAATTTTGTTATTTTTAGACAACCTAGGAATAATCATATGTAACTGCTTCAATTCTTATTTGTTCAGTGATTATCAACAATTATTACTTTTATTCTGTGTAGGTTCAGTTTTCATCAGATCATTTACTTCCATGATCAGACACATTATCTATGACAGATCATATATAATAAAAGAACTGTACTTAGTCAAATACATGATATTACACTAGAAAATGCCTCTCTTCTATCTTTATTGTTGAAAACAGATAGAGAAATAGACAAGTGTTTCATTTTCATTTATTTTATGTGTTTACTAAATGAAAACAATTTAAATCATTTCATTTTTTATCAAATTTATATATATTCAATGACTTTGTCACAGAATAAACAGTTAAAGATGCATACAAAGTCATTTTTGTCACAAAAACCAACCAAATGCCAGCATATAGTTTCAAGTAGTATAACTAAGAGAATTACCAAAAGGCATTGTTTAATTTTACCCGAAAATGATGTTTGAACAGATTTTTCTGCTGGCATTCTAAGCTGTATGTCAAAAGGGCAGGAAAGTAGGTCATGGAAGTAGGTTAAATTTACAACCATAAATTTAAAGAAAGGAGCAGTCTAAAGGTCTTTTATGGCTGATCGAGTGATCTATTCAGTTTATCCCTTGGCATGTCAAATTTATTTGATGCATATTAGAATCTAGTAGAAGTAATTTACATGTGTTACTGGGAATCCACGCTCTACTGATGCTTGGTTTGTAAGTACCTTTAAAAAAGAAACATCATTTTGTTCACTGGAAATATCAAATTCCAAAGAAGATTAAATTAGACATAGAAGACAACACATATTACAGACTTTAAAGAAACAGATTCAATGACAGCTAGACAAGTGTGATGTTGAAAATAAAGAAAAACACCTATAAAATGTAATGCAATACTGTATGTTTTGTCGAAAAGAATTCAGTGTTATATCACTGTTCCCTGTATTACTGTCCAACCATTTTAATATTCTTAGTTATCAACTGAACACAACAGTTCAGTGGCAGATATAGAAGGGGGGGGGGGCAGGGGGTTATAACCCCCCCTCTTCGGTTTCTGAAAAACAGGCCTATATCACACCAATGGGGTCATGTTGATACTCCCTGCACCGTTACTCCCTCACACTGATACTCCCCCACAACATTACTCCCTCACACCGTTACTCTCTCACACCGATACTCCCCAGCACCGTTACTCCCCTTTAGTAAATTTTTGTGTATTATGCACATTGATATTCCCCCATACTGATAGATCCCCGCATCAACACATTCCCAGTAATATTGTCGATGAAAGCACACTATTATTACCCCACACCGATACTCCCCCACATCATTGCTTTCCTGCATCGATACTGTGGGGGAATATCGGTGCGGGGAGTATGGGTGCAGGGACGTATAGGGATGGAACCACATCAATATTCCCCTCTTGAATTTAGAATTTTGAAAAGCTAATCATAGTTCTTAATTGTACCAAAGGACCCTGTTTGCTCTCCAAACTCAAAAAAACTTTGGGGCCTTTAAGCAGGCCTGAACCCTACAACAAGTAACAACTACTGATCTCGAATTCTAACTCAAAATGACGCATATGAAATTAATCTCCAAGCTGAGGAGAGCGACACAGGCAAAACCTTGAGACATGAGCTCCCCCCTACTAGCTAGCTCTGCCCACAGTAACAGACATCGGACAATAGAGAGGCTTGCCTGTAATCTCCTTCTGTTGCTTTGGACACCCCCCCCCCCCCCTTCAAAAAATCCTGGATCTGCCCCTGTATATACAGTTTGTAGTCGCTGCATATGTAAAGGAAATACTAAATGAATTGTGCAACCTGCACCATATACCTCTGTAAACTCTTATATCCAATTATTAGCACCTACCTACCTACAACAATAAAACAAGGCCTTTATATAGCTGAGGCAGAAGTGTAAACCAAAACCCAATATAGTGGTGCAATTGACATTTAAAATATATTTAGATTGCAAACTATGTTTGAATATTACCATACATTTTTGGAACATATGTTACATTTAGGGCTCTATGCATAATGTAAAAGACATGGTAAAAATTCAAACCTGAATATCAACTGAGATAGTCCTGGATTTTTGTTCTACACACATTTATGTTTTAAAAATTGAATACAACTTTGAATTCATTCAGTTTTATTTTTTGACACTTTAGCATGTGAAATGCACCTCTATATTGGGTTTGTGTGTGTTACTTTGTTTGCATGGCCTAAGTGCCAGTGACTCGTCACTGCCAAGGTAAATGTAAGTCGTTTTAAGTATATTGACTCCAACGAGGAACCAATATAATGACCTCAACAAGTAAACCAATGGTGTACAATGTTGTGTTGACATTGGGTTAGTCAGCAGGATTAGTCATGAGTCAGCATTAATTCAGACATACATATAAGCCAAGTTGTACGAGTAGCAAGTCTAGAACTTCTGTTTCATTATTAAGCTGCATTTGTTAACTTCCAAGATGCCAACCTACAAGCTGTACTATTTTAATGCAAAAGGGAACGCAGAGATTACCCGTCTGGTGTTTGCTGCTGCTGGTGTGGAATATGAAGACATCAGATTTAAAGACCGTGATGATTGGCTTAATAACTACAAGCACTGTGAGTTTTTTTCCATTTGTAATCTTACATGTTTGATTCTCATAAAAAACATTTAGGTCATTCAATTGATTCTTTGATCTATCAGTTGTGAAATACTAGTCTTGACCCAGTGGCACCTGCTCTTACAGTTCTTGGTACATGTAATGGAAGTACCGAGTGTATGGTTCAGCGTGCCCAACAATCAGGGGACAAAGCATAATAACCAATTACCTCATTTTATGCTTAGGTCCATGTATCATATACCTTTAAAACAACAAC
The DNA here is from genome assembly GCF_051362555.1 of Lingula anatina. NCBI lineage: Eukaryota > Metazoa > Brachiopoda > Lingulata > Lingulida > Lingulidae > Lingula > Lingula anatina. The sequence continues at coordinate 19,758,106 of NC_141771.1, read as the reverse complement.
ACAGGTGTGGGTTGGAAGCTTTTTATTATAGCTTCGAAACTACGCTACGTCACTACATCTACAGTAATAAAATAATGAACAAAATCTCAATAATCCAGTCCTTGCCATATTAAGTATAGCACGTCTTCTCTGCATAAAGGTTTGCAACTGACCGAATTTAATCACTCTATGACCGGAAAACGAGACTTAAGTGTCCTGGATGCAGTGACGTAACGTAGCTGTCCCCACCTGTGTGTGTTTTAAATAGGACTTAAAGCTAAGTCTTTACATAAACCTACTACCAAGGTCCCAGGAGACAATTTCCACTTGATATTCACTGTTATTTCTCTGGCTAAATCTCTAAATCTTTTCTGTACCGTGAGCGTGTAAATTTTTTGGGAAAATGATGTCATCCCCCTGCTGACCTTTGATAGAGAGGACATGCCATTGCTCCAAGTCTTGTGATCATCTCTGTGATATACTGTGCAGGTACGCCAGCAGTGATGGCTAGACACTCCAAAACTATACATCCCTTGGCATAATAGGAGATAACTAGTTCAGTATTTTACATCTAACCTGTGAAACAGCATATGAATTTTAGATAAAACCAGTAGTGGTAGCTAGCAGCATTGGTATTGTTATGTTTCTGACTTTTATAGCCATTATCTTTGCTGTGTCCATGCACATCATTGCATTGTCTTCAAACTTATGGCAGTTACATTTTTGCAAGCCCATGTTATGTAGTTAATTATTATATAATATTGCATCACATTCACAAAAATTGTTTTGCATTGCTACTACATAAGCCCTGAAAAGAAAACCAAGTTACTTATTATTTACCAACTGACAAGAATGATTCTTGGGATTGATATATAGCTCTAATTGTTTAATTGGAAAGCCTGCTTGATAAAATTTTTTAAAAATTTGTGCAATTTTTGCGAAATTTCAAATTTTCTCATTGTGGCATTTTAACATGTGAAATTCAACTCTCATGGGCCTGAAGCCTTATGCCAGTTACATGTTCTGCCTTGTTAGTAACAGACCCTAAGATTTAGGTTCTATGCATGCCAGCATTTTTCATTTTTAAATCTTCACATATCCATGCTTACCTGAAGAAGCAGATATTTCAAAATTACGAAGCTGCATGGACCTGACACCCAGATCAGGTTTTAGAGTCAAGAATTACCATTTGAGATAAATTCACTTATTTTACAGTAAGCCCCACCGGACAGTGTCCATTCCTGGAGGTGGAGGGGAAGAAGATTGGTCAGAGTTTGGCTATTGCGCGTCTTGTGGCAAGAGAACACGGTAAGGAATGTGACAGATATTTAAACTTTGCCTGTATTGTAGTTTTTGCTTAAATAAGTAAGAGATTACCTTTTAGAAAAAACAAGGCAGCAAAGCTGTTAAATGTACAGACAAAAAAAAATCAGGATGCAGAAAACAGGTCATTTTTTCAATTTTGATGCTATATTTAATAAATGCTTTTAATAGTGCAGTCAATCAAAACTGAATTTTAATCATGCACAACAGGTAACATGGTCAATAACAGGAGCAGATCCAGAGATATTTTCTGACAGTATTCCAAATTATCCATCCTCCATTTTTGATGCTCTTCCAACAGAAAAAAATAGATACCTGTCAATGTAAACTTAAAAATCTGACCGTCTTCCAAAAGACCCAGAAGACAGTCTCAATCCGCCTAAGAATATGGGAAAGAAAGAAATTTCACAAAAATGTACAACTGGAAAAGAAGCCAATTAGACTGCTATTCCAACTCAGACTGCATTTTAGCCCTATGTTTCCTTCCTGTAAGTTTAAGAAAAGTAAGTGACATGTTTTTTCTTTAATGGTCATAATAAAACCAGTGCCCAAAATAGGGTTATCTTCAATTTTGATGCAATATTACATAATGCTTAACAGCATAATGAACATCAGTTTTTAATATTAAAATAAAATCATCATGGATTTTCAGAAAATGTGACTAGCGAAGGTCCTCAAGTCCAAGGAAGTACAAAACGTCGATATGTGAAAATTTAAATTCTAACAAAAAATTATATAATTCAAGAAAAGTTAACCAATAAGACAGGTTTTAGAACTGAAGCTGTATTTTAGGCCTATGTTACTTTTATGAAAGTTTGAGAGCTGTGACATGGTTTTCCTTTAATGGTCACTATGGAGGCAGTGCCCAAAATAGGGTTTTCTTCAATTATGATGCAATATTTCATAATGCTTAACAGCATAATGATCATTAATTTTTTAATCATAAGTATTATGGATATTCAGAAAATGTGACAAGCAAAAGTCTTCAAGCCCATGGAGTCACACATTGAAAATCCAAAAATGTAAACAAGTGATAACTGTACTGAAAATAATTTCCATTTTCAACACCTTTTTTTTTACATAAAAAAGAATAATCAATAAGTCATTTTTATATGATCAAACTGAGAAAATGTCAAAAGAACACTTTTACATATCCAATAAGTTCTATAATGAGACTGTTAATATGCCTAAGAATTAAATCTGAAAAAAAAAACACTTATATACAAACAAGGCAGCAAAGCTGTCAAATGTACAGACAAAAAACAGGAAATAACTATGCACAAAATAGGCTACTGTCAATTCTGATGCAAAAGTACATTATGTTAAACTGCAAATTCAACATCAAATTTTAATTATGCTCAAGCAGCACCCAAAATTGTGTTTTCTTCTATTCTGATGCAATATTACATAATGGTTAACAGCATAATGACCGTCAATTTTTAATAATAAAATATACATGGATTTTCAGAAAATGTGACTAGCATGGGTCTTCAAGCCCGTGGAACTTCAAAGTTACACCTTGAAAATGCCAATATGTGAAAAATTAAATTTTCACAAAAAAACTGTTTAACTGGCAGTAAGAATTACCAAACAGACTGCATTGCCTACTGAAGCTGTATTTTAGTCCCATGTTTCTTTCCTGTAAGTTTGAGAACAGTAAGTGACATGGTTTTTCTTAAATGGTCATCATGGGGGCAGTGCCCAAAATAGTTTTTTTTTTTTCAAATTTTGATGCAATATTACATAATGTTTAACAGCATAATGATGAGTATTATGGATATTCAGAAAATGTTACTAGCAAAGGTCTTCAGGCCCATGGAACTTCAAAGTCACAACTTGAAAATGCCAAAATGTAAACAAGACAGCACTGTTCTGAATTTTTTTTTTCCATTTTTAACAATTTTTAACATAAAACAAAATTAACAGTTTACTGCCGTTTTTATATGATCAACTAAAAAAATTGATGAGATGGGAAAAATATCAATAGAGCAGTGTTAAATGTCCAATTTCTTCCATTCTGAGATTCTGAACATAGTGAATGTCAATGATTGAATCTGACAAACTGCAATGATATGAGTTTATTTCCATTTTTTGAAACTTTATTACACAATACAAGATAACAAGTTTACCATCATTTTTACATATGTTGTAAAGATGCAGGAAATGCCAAACAAACACTTTTACTTATCTTACTAATTAAATAATGAAACATGCATGTTAACATGCCTAAGAATTAAATCTGAGGAAATGTGAAAAAACAGCATTTCTTCAAAATAATGGCCCAATTAAGCTGATTTTTAAACTCAACCTGCGTTTTAGCAGGAATGACCACTCCTGTGAGTTTACTGACAATTGGCCTATCTGTTTTTCTTATTTTGTGTTTACAGTGTTGCATATATGCTGAAAAGTGAAAAAAAAAAGCATAACTAAAATAGTGGCCCGATCATGCCTATTTTCTAACTTGACCTGCGTTATAGTAAGATTGATTACTCCTATGAGTTTCATGACAACAGGCCTAACGGTTTTCCTTGAAATGTGTTTACAGTGTTGCATATATGCTGAAAAGTGAAAAAACAGCATAAGTTCTACAATAATGGCCCGATCATGCTGATTTTCGGACTTGACCTGCGTTTTATGGATATTCATCAGCTCTGTAAATATACAGCCAAAAAGTAAAACTGCCTTCCACTTATCGCGTTTACAATGAAAGTGCACGGCGACAGTGACAGTGACAGTGACGGCAACGCCAGCCACGACAGACGCAGGTGATGGCAATATGTACAGACACATCTGTACATATTTACTGTACTGTTTGAGAACAGTAAGTGACATGGTTTTTCTTAAATGGTCATCATGGGAGCAGTGCCCAAAATAAGTTTTTTTCAAATTTTGATGCAATATTACATAATGTTAAACAGCTTAATGACCATCAATTTTTAATAATAAAATATTAGTATCATGGATATTCAGAAAATGTGACTAGCAAAGGTCTTCAGGCCCATGGAACTTCAAAGTCACAACTTGAAAATGCCAAAATGTAAACAAGACAGCACTGTTCTGAAATGTTTTTTTTCCATTTTTAACAATTTTTTTAACATAAACAAAATTAACAGGTTACTGCCATTTTTATACGATCAACTAAGAAAATTGATGAGATGGGAAAAATATCAATACAACAGTGTTAAATGTCCAATTTCCTCCATCCTGAGATTCTGAACATAGTGAATGATTGCATCTGACAAACTGCAATGATATGAGTTTATTTCCATTTTTGACACTTTATTACACAATACACGATAACAAGTTTACCATCATTTTTACATAATCAACTAACAATTTTGTTAAGATTCAGGAAATGTCAAACAAACACTTTTATGTATCTTATTAGTAAAATAATAAGACTGTTAACATGCCTAAGAATTGAATCTGAGGAAATGTGAAAAAACAGCATAACTTCTAAAGTAATGGCCCGATCATGCCGATTTTCAAACTTGACCTGCGTTTTAGTAAGATTGATTACTCCTGTGAGTTTCATGACAACAGGCCTAACGGTGTTCCTTAAAATGTGTTTACAGGGTTGCATATATGCTGAAAAGTGAAAAAACAGCATAAGTTCTACAATAATGGCCCGATCATGCTGATTTTCGAACTTGACCTGCGTTTTATGAATATTCATCAGCTCTGTAAATATAAAGCCAAAAAGTAAAACTGTCCTCCACTTATCGTGTTTACAAGGAAAGTGCACGGCATCGGCGACGGCATCGGCATCGGCATCGGCATCCGCATCGGCATCGGCGACGGCATCGGCGACGACAGACGCAGGTGATGGCAATATGTACAGACACATCTGTGTCTGTACATAAAAAAGGTTTAACCTCATCAAAACTTAACTGATCAAGCTTATTTTCAAACTTGATCTGTATTTTAGTCAGACTGATCACTCCTGTGAGTTGCAAGGCAATAGGCCAATTGGTTTTCCTTGTGTTATCAGTGTTGCATATATGCTAAAAAAAAAAAAAAAAAAAAAAAAAAAAAAACAGCATAACTTTTGAAAAAAAAATGCATTTAATGAATAGTCAGTTGTTCTGTAAGTTCCAAGCCAAAAGGTTAGAGAGTTTCCCACTTACCGTGTTATGGGTGTTACATATATGCTGAAAAAAGTGGAAAATAAACAGCATAACTTTAATAAAAATGGCCTGATCATGCTGACTTTCAAATATGACCACCATTTTTTTTATTGCAATTCATTAGTTCTGTAAGTTTCAAACCAAAGATTAAAGAGTTTTCCACTTATCAGGTTATAGTTGATAGTGTACGATGGCGATGACGGCGATGACAGACACAATGCAGGTGATGGCTATATGTACATACACATCTGTGTCTGTACATAAAAAGTTTTTAAGGGTGTATTCCCAGAGATTTAGATCGATCCAGGGATTAAGATTTAGATCGACCTAACTCCCCGGGGGTTCAGGCTAAATTGCAGTCAGCCGAGCGCGCACCTTAGTTAATTACCCCTTACAGCTTTCAGTAGGCAGGACAGACGCTTAAGCCGGCTAAACTGACAGTAATCTAGTGAGATTTTAACAGAGTATAGCCATCAATGGAGGTCACGTGGTCTAAAGACAAGCTAAGATATCAGAATAATAACTATAACTGCCATTTTTGTGGTAAAACAGAATATATTATATTTCTATGAGCTATTCACATTGTTTTTATTGTGAAATAAAGATCTCATACGAAGAGTTATTATCCCTTTAAGGTCATTTCAGAGTTTTTCTTACAACTTTATTCTTTCTTTCTAGGTCTTTATGGTGAAAGTAACATGGACGGTGCCATGATAGACCAGGTCCTTTACACTTTAGATGATTTGACCAAGCCACTTATCGATTGGCATTTTGAGAAAGATGAAGCAAAGAAGGTAGCATTTTTAGTAACTGGTCTATTTGGCGTAATGGTTAATAATTGTGACAAGTGGTGTATTAAATGTATCAGGACAATACCCCCACTTCCCCCGATAATCTCTCCCCCCTGACAATTCCCCTCCCTGTAATAAATATCAAACTGAGCATGAACAGCGTGATATTGAAACAAAATAATGCCTGCCTTAAATCAAAATGTATCTCCAGGTAGAGGCAGGTTAAACAAATCATCTCTCACTCATCTAGGAATACCTTTCATGAACTGACACTACTAATTGTTTAACCCACCCCCTCTTCCCCTTAATCAAGTGAAATTAGTATAGAAAAATTGATAAAATGTTTTATTAAAAAATGACAAGTAATGTCAAATTTGCATCTATAATAGCATCTTAAAGTTTAAAGTGACCTCTCAGGTCTGTTGAAGTGTGTAATGAGCCTACATACAGAGTCTTATAATCAATAGCCAATCATTGCTTTTATTTCATTTTCTGTCTTCTTTCTTATATTCAGTAAACTATTCAAGAAATGTGTGAATGTCTTAAGTACATAGTACAAAAACTGTGTATCTTGTTTCCTGGAAAAGGGATGGGGTTGTCTTAAGGGGCATTGTCTTGGGGGGGGGGGTAACCATGGTGCCATAGTGGAATTTTGCACAAGTGACCCGGGTTATAAAGGACATTTTTATTCCAAGTCAGTAGAATAACAAGCAATAGTTCTATTGACTTCATTGGTCCTCCATCTTTTTGCTAGGCAGAGAAAGAAAAGAAGCTAGCTGAGGAAACACTGCCTGAATCCATGCAACGCCTTGATAAACTTTTAAAAGGAAATGGCGGCAAAGGATACTTTGCAGGAAACAAGGTCAGACAAAATACTTTTTTCCTGAAATATTATATCGTGCTGCTCATATTATAAAAAATTAAATGTACAGAAATTTTTATTTCTATATTCAAAATGCAGATGGCTGTCTTATTTATAAGTTTTTCAAAATTAAGTGAGACACATAAAATATTAAAATCTAAACCATTTTATAATTATTTTTCATTTAAATACTTGACTGTATTTCTTTTCACATTCAGCTCTCCATTGCGGACCTAGCAGTCTTCAATCAATGTTCAGGGCTGGTGGTAAAGTTCCCCAAGTGCATGGACAAATGCAAAGAATTGCCAGCATTCATTGACCGCATTAAAGCTCTCCCAAAGATAGCTGATTGGTTGGCGAAGAGACCGCAGACAGATTTTTGAATTACGTTTTAACGAACTGCATTGTCACTTGTAACCTATATTTTGGCAAATTATAACTAAAACAGGGACAACTGTTGATAGCGATTTTCTTTTTTACTATTTTCAAAAAGTGACCCCTATGGAAAATGGGGCGTGGTATGGCAATGAATCACATATCATTATCTATCTTCCAACTTAACCAGCCACAGTTATAGCATTGGGACTCTTCCTTCTTAATCTGTGGTGGGTAAAGATTTAGTCAATTTTTGTTAAATAAAAAGGGAAGTGAAATTGCTTATAATTTGAAATGAAAAATTCATATTTGAGTCCTGCTAAAATTACAGAATCTGATATAATTGTCATCTTAAATTGTTGTCCCAAATAGTAAAGTTGTTGTTAAGGTGCAAACAGTGTGATGGTAAAATGGATTAAAACTTCAACATTCCAAAAATGGTTTTTATTTTGCATATAATCCTTGTCATGGTCGTTGCTTTAAGGGTGTTTCTGTGTCTTTTCACTCAGTTTTTGGTTATAATTATAGATATTAAAATATAAAGTTCCAATAGTATACAAGTGAATTAAAATCTGAAAGCACAAAGCAACACAGACACCAATTCAGCCGCTAAATTGAGCTTTAAAATTAATTCTTTTTTACTAAAAGTTACATCTAGGATGTAGTTGTTAATTTCCTGACTGTGATACATATTGCTATCATCTGCTGAATACATCTGATGTATTGTGAGTGTTTGATAACTTTTTCCTAACATTGCTTTGATATGTAATATTCTCTTCCAAGATTTGCAGTTCTCCACAGTCTGCAAGTCTATGTATGTCTAAATGCAGACAGTTTTAATGAACATTTCAACATGAAGCAGTGTTATCCAGGTGTTTTATGTAATAGAAGCAGGAGTCTCAGTGATCAGTATCAAGTAAAGTTTTCAAAGTAGCCTTTTGTAAAAATTATAGAAAGATGAACCACAGAATACACCAAAAGAGATGCTGCAGTGGCAGCCTCCCCTGACACCCTCCTGACACCCTCCCCCCCCCTCCCCCCCCTTCGGTTTCTGAAAGACTAGTTAAATCATAGAGCTAAACTGTACCAAAGGGCACTGTCTGCTCTCCAAAACACCAAAACACAAGGGGGACGATGTTTGACCTCTCATCCGAGGCCTGTTGTTCTGGACCCCCCCCCTTCAAATAATCCTGGATCCACCCTGCAGACCATATTACACTGACAACATTCTGTATCAGTAAACCATACGTGATACTTAGCTGTATTCAACAAATGTATTTCTAGCATAATGATAATAAAAATAATAATAATGATAAATCCACATAACATCTTATTGTAATGAATCAAAATGTCCAAACATGGAACATTTAGCAGTTAAAAAAAGAGGCTAACCCATCCCTGTCTTGATGATCTATCTAGACAAATCTAGCTTTTCTGGCTACAGACTTCTGTTGACAGAAATTTCATGTTTGATCACAGGTAATTATTGATATCATAAACTTAGTACTGATAGAAAATCTATGAAAAATGCAAATATAACCCATTGACAGTGTCCTCTGTCAACTATAGAGGTATATCCTTATTGATTGTATGTAGCAAAATATTCACCAAAATTATGAACAATAGGATATTAAAATGGGCAGAAAGGTCGGGTAAACTACATGAAAGCCAGTGTGGCTTTAGGACAGGTCGGTCAACTATTGATCAAATATTTACATTGAATGCTATTAAAGAAAAATATCTATCAAAGAAAGGTGGGAGGTTATATCTATTATACGTAGACTTCTCGAAAGCTTTTGATAGAGTACAACATGTATTATTATGGCACAGACTCATTAATTGTGGTGTACACGGAAAGGTACTGAGTGTATTAAAATCAATGTATTCAAATCTTAAGTCTTGCGTACGAACGCCTGCCGGATTAACTAATTTTTTTGAGTGTACTATTGGTACTAGACAAGGATGCATGGTCAGTCCACTGCTTTTCATTTTATATCTAAATGATTATATAAAAGACTTAGAGTACAAGGAATGTCGTGGTATATATTTATCTCCAGAGTGTCAAAATTTACTAGCATTGTTATATGCAGACGACATAGTAAATATTACAGATACTGTTATACATCTGCAGCGGCATTTGAATGTGTTAAGTGAATTTTGTAATAAATGGGGCATGGAGGTCAGTACAAATAAAACAAAAGTCATGGTGTGTAGGAATGGAGGACCTCTACGTAAATATGAACAGTTTTACTACAAGGGTAACAAACTTGAGACTGTTTCACATTATAAATATCTTGGGGTGCTAGTATCAACACGTAATAATTGGTCATCAACTCAACGAAATAATGCGGCTAAGGCTCTACGAGCGATTACAATGCTGAGATGTTTTGAGAAAAAATGCGGGAGGCTAGCATATAATATAGCCTTTCATATCTTTGATAGTATGTTTCTGCCTATTTTGTTATATGGCGCAGAGATATGGGGTTCAAATTATGTTGAGGTGATAGAGAAAGTGCAAATCAAATTTTGTAAATATTTCTTAGGTTTACCAAGCTCCGCATCAAACGCTGCAGCCCTAGGAGAATGTGGAAGACTACCTCTGACGGTGCATTATCTCACACGCAGCATTAAATACTGGTTGAAATTATTATGTATGGGACGAGACAGGTACCCAAGGCAATGTTACCAAATGTTATATAACCTAGAGCTGTCCGGTAGAATTACATGGGCTAGTAAGATAAAACATGTATTATTCAGCTACGGCTATGGTGTGTTATGGCTGTCACAAGATATAGGAAATGTTGATTTCTTTTTAAGTGAGTTTACTCAACGGTTGAAAGACACTGCATTTCAACAGTGGTCCGCTGATGTGAAGGGCAATAGTAAGCTGAATAGCTATAGTGAGTATAAAACTATGCTAAATGTGGAGCGCTATTTAACTGTAATTACGTCATGGAAGATTAGAAATGCCTTATCACGGCTTAGAACCTCGTGTCATGATCTAAAAATCGAGAGGGGTAGACATCAAAATATAGATCCCAAATTTAGACATTGTGATTTCTGCTGCAACGCTTATAATGAAGCATACATAGAGGACGAGTACCATTTCGTGCTTGTGTGTCCACGATATAATGGTTACAGAGCAAAATATATATATTCCCGGCATTCAGGCAAACATATTCAACTTTAATAAGCTCATGAAATCTGAAGATGCAACTCTCTTGACAAATCTGTCAATGTATGTGTATGAGTGCTTCAAACTTAGGGATATATACATGTAGAAGGCATAAATTTGACTCCTGTTACTGTAATGTAATATAGGCTGGTGGCCTAAATTAACGTAAATAAACATCATCATCATGTCACAGTGTCCTCTGTATTGTGGTCAACTGATGACCCCATCACTAATGGTCAGTTTACCTGAGTGTCCCTAGTGCTGTCTTCTTGACTTGTTAACAACTGACCACTAAGTGAAGGCCTTGGGTTGCCGGACCAGGGTGGAAATAGTGCTGCGATCACTCTGTCTTCATGTAGAAGGAACGTGTTCGATGTGCCTCCCCCTCTCCACACCCTCATTAGGACTGACGTAGTTGATTGTGAGACAGCCCCCCCCCCCCCCCCCCCCCCCCAACGTCTCGCCCCACATCCCGGCTCCTACACCTGTGTATCAAAACTATCGTTGGTTCATCTTCTGACAGGAGTTGAACAGTTAACGTGGTCAAAAAATTTTTAGGGAGACAAAGACGTCAGAGAGATGTATCATGTTTTCTACAAAGTTCTACACAGTGAAATTGGAAACATGGGCTATTTTCATACTTTTCTAAAATATTGTAAAACCTTCTGATTATAAATTCTCCGCGCTCTTTTTATATTTTGCTGTTAAACTGATACTTCTCTCTCCCGTCCGTCTCCCCCTAAAATGTTCCACCCCAGAAAAAATCAATAATGCTATGGGAGAATTGTACAGGCAATTGAACTACATTCTACACAAATAGAAAAAATGCACGGTGTCTTGCGCATTGGTAGTTCACCTTACAAGTAATACTACATCCTAGATATTCATGAATAACTTAATTCTACATTTGTATAGAAGGATCTTGTAACTCGGATCCGTAGATGAGGAACAAAAAGCACCAAGAGAAGTGCATTAAAATTCCTTTTATCGGCATTTTTAGAAAAATAAAATGTTAAAATTCGTTTTTTTTTAAATTTTATTATTATTATTATTATTTTTATTTTATTTATTTATTTATTTTATTTTTTTTTGCCTAAAATCAAAAGCGGTCATCGACTTGTCCCACCTAGCACATTATCATCAATTCTGTGGAAGACGTCACAATCATGTTGAGACAGAACAGACGGCAAAATATCACCCTGTATAATAATGATTATTTCTTATTTATTGATAAGATATTGATAACCCAGTGGGTTGAAGTTCTAGATAAAATATTAAGAGCACTACAATAATAATAAGATACACTATAGGTTTCATTCCATTTCGTTCTATGTAGATCAATCCAACTCTGCTGAATGCAATCAGTTTAACAGATTAACACATCTCCTCTTGTTTCAAACTTTCTCGTATCATCACCACTTTTTCTGTATTCTACCAAACGCCAGGCGGAGGCGTGACAATTTGAAATATCAATTCCCGAAGAAAAAAAAATTATACCAATGGAATTTCATTTTTTTAAATATAAAATGTGTTAATTGAGTGCTGTATGTGAAAGAATCATGTGATGTATGATATATGTTGAAATCTTGTATATGTCAATATTGACAGCATGAAATGACAGGAGGATATTGTGGAAGTAGAATAAAACTGTTATAACTTGTGCATGACAGTACAGACGGGCGTTATGATAACTAGTTGTATGATGTAAAGTGGAAAAATCAGTTTGAATAAAATCCTTCGGCAAAATATAGGCATAGCGTATTTTCACGGCGTTTGTGCTGATTTGTTAAAATATTGCACGGATTTTCCCGGGATAAGTGGTATTTTTCTCCAACTAATCAACCCTTCTTTCCTGTCACTGGCCAAAATTCTGTAAAAATCTGGATAATTTAACAAACGCCTTCGTTATCATGACCAGGTTCCACGCACGCACACACACACAGACATATATTCGCAAGTTTATCTGTCATTGTGAAGGTAAATGAAGACTACAACATCGTACATCCACATATGATCACATGATTTAAAGTTTATAAAGTTTTAGTCTGTTGATTCCAGCAGATGGCGACATAGTACGATCAGGTTGGTCACATATACTAAACTCTGTTCAGATAAAAATGCACTTGACTATAACCAGTGACGTAAATAATGTTTCATTGTGGGGGGTGTTAGGGTATGAGATTAATTTTATCAATGGCGTGTTTTGAAATATATCTAACACAAATGCGTCCTATGCATTTTTATTGCAATAAATTGTCAATGAAGGTTTACCTATCAGACAATGAAGATAACTGAGTAAACAATGCGTCCAAAATATCCTGCCTCCTCCCCCATGAATCATATGTAACCAACACTCCAGAAAGAGATGTCACGTCTTCATCAGTTCTGTGTGACCAGGGAGTGGATGCGAGGCGGTCCAGATACTAAGTATACGAATATATCAGTTTCAACTGATTTAGTACAACGTAGTACGTTGTAAGATATTAATGTTAGGTATTTGATGATAACTTATTTGTGATTCAGTTTTGATGCCTGAATGTTTAAAACTGGTATTGGAAAGACCCCATTATTTCCCAATTTTGCTTCCTCCACATTTTCGCCAGCTCTTCATATCCCATGAAAACGAGGAATGCAGTTGCACTTCATGTAAACTATTCTGAACACCGTTGGTAGATGTAGTCTTAGCAGTAAACGTTTTACGTGTGGATTTTTTTCTGATTCTCTCTGCTATAGGAGACACAGTATATGTAGAAAAATAGGTAGTTATTGAAGTTGTTAGCAAATATCTTTAAAAATTATTCCTTTATCCAATAAAGTTTATGACAAGTTAACCACATTACATTAAGTGATATATTTTTTGCTTATGTCTTGTGAGCTATAATTTTTCCAGTAAAAATTAATTGGGAATATTACATTGAATAATAAATGCTCAATTTTTAATTTCTTGTCATCAGTACTTTAAACTCAGCATATACAATTATTTCACTCTCTTGGCATTCACGGGATTTTATTTTAATCCAAAGGCATATAGTGCGCCTTAGATCTTTACCTAGAGAGTAAAATCCTGAAAAAATTGAGCAATTCCCCTTCATCGCCAAAGCACGGTCTTATCCAACACCGTCGACAAAAGTACGATGTATAAAAGTTTTTTAAAGGCTGCTTGCTATATGCCTAACTCCATTACGATAATACCACGTTTTGGAGTTGTCAATTTCAACTTTTCCCGCCGTGAGTGAAATTGCGCTCACTATGTGCCTTTAACGGTGGCTTTACTTTAAATGCTCAGATAAGAGATTAGAATACATGATTTCATAAATTTGTTCTTGTTAACGTTCCAAATTTTCACTGTCCAGATTCGTAGTATGTACACCGTGGGACCGTGATGTTTTTTTAAACAATTCTAGATTCTGTGTAAAGATATAGGAATTATTGATACTATTTTTAAAAATCTGCTCAACTTTGAAAAACCCCTCTTACTTTTATTAGATCGATCGGCATGTGCAAAAATGATTACTCTCTACATGTGTTATGTGAGGTTAATTCATGTTCACATTTGTCACAAGAGTTGTTGAATTGCTCTTCATTGTATTTTGTATTTAATATTTAGTTACTGAAATAATTCTTATAATACCGCGTGGTTAGAAAGAGAGAAATAACATTAACGTCGGATCCGGGGCATTTAAATGTGGTCAAACTGTGAAGTTCTAGGCAATTTGTAACATTATGTGTATTTGATAATGTTAGACCAGAGTAGTTTTCCATTTTAAATTTTTTCTGAGGTTAAAGGTGGGGTGGATACTAGATCCGGCGTTGTTTTTTAAAGGAAAAAAGTCTTTTCCGAAATATTTTCTTTCACATCAAGCATAAGATCAAACATGAGAAGTTTAGTTGTTAGTTTTATTTGTCAAATCAGATAGATTGAATTTGTTACATTTTTAGTGAATTCTAATGAAGATCTCAATATTTCTGTTTATATCATTATATTCAAGCCTTCAAAACTTAAAAAGAATCACAAATGTAGTCGCACAAACTGATGTTTTAAGATGGTATTTTAAGATGTATATTTATGCATGCATATATGGAATGGAAATTTGTTTTGGTCTTAATAAAGAAATACCAAAATTATGCAATGCTTTGTTGTATTTTCATGTTCATTGGTACCCACGGGTTGGGGTTCACTTTCCTGCTCGCGTACTTGGATAAAACAGAGTACTTCCCAGTCTTTTTAAAAATTCCCTTTGGTTACTATAAGAAGAAAGTCTACCTGGGGAGGGTGGGTGGGAACAGTTAGAGGAGTAGGTAACGCGCTTGCCTCTCAGACAGAAGGTTGCAGGTTCGATTCCTGGCGCCACTGGGTCCCAGCAAATTACCTTTTGCAAAAATAAATCCAAATAAAGAATTTCGACTTCTACAAAACAGTGCTACGAACACAGAATGGTAAGAGGAGTCGGCGGTTCTGTAGTTAAGAAAAATAACTTCTATTTTGTTCATAAAACAATATTGCACATTTATTATTGCACAAATGAATACAAAAAGTAACAGCATTGTTTTCACAAAATATTATAAAACTTGGAATATCTTTTTTTCTTCTACATAAATGGCAATTTCATAAAACGTACTATGAAATGTGAATTAAGGTTTTACATAAAAACAAAACTGGTTCTATATCTAACTAAAACATGTCGAGATTCTATGCATTTTGAAAATTTCTCTTTGGCCGGCGTAGCTTTTTTATTTATGAAGGAGTTCAGGAATATTATGATAGACATAATACTAACAAGATTAACAAAAAAAAAAAAAAAAAAAGAAAATTACAAAAAATGTTTGTCTAAATTCACTGGTGTGAACGGTATAGAAAATTCAATATGCATATAACCTCATCCTATCCCGACGCATGCACCCACATGCAAGCACTATGTCGTCTTGCTGATGTTCACAAAACAAAAATAGGTGGTCAAAATAATAAAATTTTGTAAGATTCCTTACAATATTGTCATGTCCAAAGCAAACGTGTTTCTTTTTCATACGAATTCCTAAAATATGCATTTCATGACACAACTTTGAGGGAAAACTGAAATTTGTACAGCATGCGAATCAGAAACGTCATACATGTAAGACATAACCAATTTTCTAGCTTATTTCAACCACAAACTTTTCCATAAAATTTGCTCTAGTTGTATCACATACTATTTTGAGAGTATTAACAGAAATTGGCAGTCTTAAAAACTTCACTGAGTAATCATTATTCTAAATAATCGGCTTTGTGAAAGCTACAGTGGTCGATTCGAATTTGTCAAGAATTTGTCGAAAATTCAGAATGTGAAAGTTGCTTATGAATGCCAGTCCTACATAGACCCCTTAATGAAGATGATATTTCGAAATGAATCATTTTCTAAAATTCAACAATTTTCCTTTTTAACCTACCACTACTACAATAACAAATGCATTTTAATTTCGGGAAAATTTCAACTCCTTGGTTTCGTTTCTAAAGCCAGGGTGACTTTTGACCCCCTACCATCACTGAAAATATGGACCGTCACATCTAACACAAGAAATACGAAGTTTATTTATATGCGTCACAATCGCACATTCAAACTTAAGAAAGATCGTTTCAAAACGTGTGGACAGCTCTGCAATACTAATAACACATTCTGCCAGTTTGATAATGCTGCAATTTCTGAAACATTATTATCTAAATTACAGTGATTTATTTATTTTTGGTGGATGCACATCTCGTTCTTTTTTTCTTAAACTGAACACACTATAACTTCCAGAGACTTCCATAAATGCAATTTACACGGTTGGGACGTTTTCTTTCTTTCCAAAAGTTAACATCGCCAAAATAAATACTAGAAATCAATTTTAAATAAATAACTGTTCACGGAGAAGTGCCAAATTGCAGATTTCCCTCACAAATATGTTACTATCAAAAAGAAAACCGGTCGTCCTACATGTGCTTGTTGTTTATGTTTCCACACCTACACGGAAATATACCACTACAACATGTACGTGTAGCAAAATACTCTTCCTGAACACTACTTTGTAATAGTTTGAAAATAACTACAGCCGATTCACAACCCAAAGTAAATATTACACTTTATATTAAGTTTCAACCCTGCAAATTTACTAGCGGACAAACTCTGACATGCGACATGTAATCTTGACATGGATGCAGCCGCTGTGGAACACGAGTCTGACGTCATTGATGGAGAGCATATCCAATCTTCTCGTGCACGGTTGAGTCACTGAAATTAAACAAAAACCACCTTTACAAATCAATGTCTAAGGGTTGATTAAATGAAGCAAGTTTTAATTTTACGGCAACCGATTTCGATTCTTATAGTAATATTCAACAAACCACTTTTCAACTTTTAAATTAGAGGAATATATATATATATACTGAGCTGATACGTTCTATGTAAACATGCACTTTCAAACAATATAATTTCTATTCTTTTACACCGTGTACACACTGTAACGTGACAACATTCTGTGTCTTTAGAATCACACGTCAGTGGTGCTACTGAAAAGATAGTGACCCTTCCATTACGTATAAAGTGAAATTTTAGAAATAAACTTATGACAGGAGGGTAGTAAAAACAACATTTATGAGATATTAGAAAGAAGAACTACATAGTCACGACATGTGCACATTGGCGGGTAGGGATTTGCTTAGGTGGATTTTGAATTAAAAAAAAAACAAATTAAGCTAATGCAGTTACCTGCCAAATTGTCCTTACATTGTTTAAGACGGAAGACGCGTTCACTCCTGGAGCAAACCTCTCACCACCTGTTTACTGGCAAATGCATTCCATCTGAAAATAATTAACAGAAAATTAACTATTTAAACGTCAAGTTGAATTTTGGACTTTTAAGGGAAAATATTGTTGACGTCAAGACAAAATGTCGACATGATGTTTTATGTCCAAAATGCCACATTTTTCGCAAATATCATTCACAAATGTTATCTTCTATCATCTATACATGCACAGTACTTACAACAGGTCGATGCCAATTTCAGTCCCAGATTTCCGACCATTTCGTAGAAATTGTAGCAATGAAACACAAGGCTGCTTTCTTCTCCACCTTCTACTGACCTCGGTCCACTCTGAACACCTCTCACCAAAATGATGCATACGATTATATACATTTGTCCACCTTCCATACTGAAGCCTCGATTTCAACTAGTCTTTGTTGAATGATACGGCGCAAACATGACCCCCCCCCCCCCCCCCCATCCCTGGAAGGTGATTCGGGTTTGCTGAAATCATAAATGCAAAAACATTAAAAATTATCAGTTTTTTTCCACAACAGTTGTGATTGAAATTTTAAATATACACGAATGCCCCTGTACCGTGTCTTTGTGTTAACAAAGGGGACAGAAAAACACAGAGTGTAAGTATCACAGATGAAGGCACTGAGTAGTGGGGTGCAAAGTTTTGAACTCTATGAAAAAGATAACAACTGTTCATTTTGGCAAAAAAAATTGATTTTCCTCGGGTAAACGGTTCCCATACTTTTTTTATATATAAAACCCAGCCAACACATCCATTTAGACGGACGTACTACACACCCTGGACAAAAGAAGTGTCACCCCTACTGAGCCAATACTATGGGGGAGATAAATGACTGTGGAATGATATGCTCCTTGTATCATTTTATTAACATCAAATTTCACGAAAAATCACAAAATGAGAACAAAATATACATTCTACCAAAATTTGCAGGTTTAAGTCCAAAATTATTACTTAGTGGCATAGCCACGTGACCTAATAATAGGTGCCAGTATACGAGGCAAGGATTCATATAATTGTCTGATGCGTTCAGGACTTATGCTGGCCCAAGAATGAAACACTGAATATAACAGAGTTTATCTGCTGGTTAGACGGGCATTTGTAAAAAGTTTTGACATATCATTCCACAGATTTTCTATTATGTTTGCATCCGGACTCTGGGCAGGCCACATCACCCTGCGAATGTCCTGTTGTTCAAACCAATCATCAACTGCTCTGGGCCTGTGACAAGGAGCGTTGTCATCCTGGTGAACAAACGGATAATTCCTGTCACCAAACATGTTAGTAATAGATGGTAGCAAGCCTGACTCCAAAACATCGATATATTTCTAGTGATT
This sequence comes from Lingula anatina, assembly GCF_051362555.1. NCBI lineage: Eukaryota > Metazoa > Brachiopoda > Lingulata > Lingulida > Lingulidae > Lingula > Lingula anatina. The sequence continues at coordinate 19,739,343 of NC_141771.1, read as the reverse complement.
CATGTTTCTATCAACCACTATCAATTCGCCCAAGCCATGGTTGCTGATGCAGCCCCACACCATGATGAATATGCTGCTCAGGGTTCGAAAATTCAGTGCATGTAGTTCAAATGCTTTACCAGCAGTTTGCCAGGATCAAACCCGTCTGTCATCAGAGGTCAGACCATAGCGACACTCATCAGAAAAAATATATAGGACCAATTGTCATGGACTGTCCAGTTCCAGATTCTGTTGACCCTAGTTCACTCTACGTTGTCTGTTTTGTAACGATTTAAGAGGTTTCAGGCTTGCTACCCTGCTGTACACTCTATGAGCATGTAACCGACGCCTAGCAATTTTCACAGACACATTCTTATGTGTGAAATTGTTCCACTGTGTTGTCAACTGACAAGCAATGTCGAACTTTGACAACCTGGGCATCAAAATCAGTCGTCGGTCTTCACGGCCAGTAGTTTTTCTTGGAAGACCCATTAGAGGCAATTTGTCTCTTGATCCAGTGTTTTTATACCGAGACCAGTCCCTCTGCACGGTTCTGACTGAACAATTCAATTGTATCGATATTCTGACATTGCTTATATTCCGCCTCTTCAGGTTAATAACTTGCACCTATAACCGTTAGATAATTGCCTGTATCTTGCCAAATTGGAGGAAGACAGGAATGACATTTGCTGTACATGTACAAGACTAACAATACAATTCCATGGTATAGCGGTTTTATACTCATTAGTCACATTATAAGTAGACCAGGCATCATAAGTGCCCCAGATCTGCCTACTTTTCTTACTCTGAGTTAGGGGGTGACACTTCTTTTGTCCAGTGTGTGTAGTATTTACCTTGACGCAAATTGCACTTTTTCTTCCGAATTAGGCGTTTTCGTAAATATATATCTTAACAATCCTTATCTATAAACTTTTATTAAGTTTATATGTTTTTATTTAAGTCAAGTGGTCATTTTATGGATTTCAGACGTTAAAAAGATAATTTATCATCATGTTTGCCATTATGATCTGAGAAATACTGCAGATTCACTTATTTTCGGTCAAAATACATTGTACGTCTCAGAGTTGAGATCAATTTGACTGCGTCCAAGGATATTTTGTGACTTTACACATTTGCTTGTATAGCGCAGGAGTTTCCTTCATAATTTGGTGTTCGAGTTCAAATCTTGCAAAGTGTAGGGAGCAATGATATCATACACGGGTTCTTGCAGATATCAGAAGACACAATGCATGAAGCATTATCTATTGGCAAACATCGTTTTATTTGATTTCTGTTATGCATATATGATGACCATTTTGGCCGCTGAAACGGTTAATGGTCTAATCTTGGACCTAAATAGAGACCTCTATTTAGGTCCAAGGTCTAATATAGTGTTCTTTTACAAACGCCAATCGTGGTGACGATCTAGAACATTCATGTAGTCATTTCATTTTCAGGAGCTCGTGCCAAAGGTGGATATGACAAAGTTTACACTAAAATGAAAAATATACTACAATCTGTATAGGAACTATTTCCAATGTCAGCAAAGTCTAGGGTCCTTTAGAAAGGGCAAACCGGGCGTAGCCTGGTAAATGCAAGTTTGTTTCAAGTAATGATATTTAGGACAAGGTGTCAACAGCCCGAATTTTTCTTGCACTGGGGTCCACAATACAATCTAGGTATACAACAGCGACACGTGTAGTCGTGTATGTAGCACAAGTCTGAAGCATGCTTGCAACAGCCACCGTAGTTGCCACAGCAACCGCGGTCAGAGCCCCGGATGTTCCAGCCGGCGGAATTCGACACAAACCACCAGCCACCCCTGGACTCACAGCCCGACACCCTGAAAGTAGAAAATGCATTAAACAGTTAATTTTGATCTGATAAACTGGGCACTATTACAAAGACGGCTATTGCGTCCCCAGTTCCCATGTAGTAATATGGAAATCATTCATTCATTTACTGGTGTGTCTTTATTTTTATTCATTAATTTGTTATATATAGGCCCAACGTGTATAAAAATGTTTCTATTTATCATTTCTTCTGGAATCTTCCTTGCAGAGAAGGGCACAAAATTAGTACAGTAACAACATTTAGAAAATTTATTGGACTGTGTGTTGTAAATTTTTCTAAAAGCAAACAGAAAATAATAATAATAAGCACCCGACAAATGTGAAGAATATTCTTCAATCAGGATATTTTATTCTAAATTGGCTCTACAACAGTTAACACCAAAGTACAGATTTACATACTTGCAGCTCTTCTGCGAGCAAGACCTTTCGTGAGTGAAGACCGTTTCTGGGCAGAATAAACTTCGTTCCCTGATCTCTCACTGGTGGCTTCCACCAAATGTGCCACCAGTAACAATGCAGCGGCAACTAGTGAAATTTTCATTGTTTTTCAAACTTTATGGCTCTGAATAAAGAAAGAATAATCTCAAATCAAAGTAACATCTTCAATCATACACATAGATATTACTGATTATCAGAAGCGATTGAGTCTGAAAACAGTGACAAAAGCAGTGGCAAATCATCTTTATAAAAGCAACATAATGTAGTGATTTTTGAAAATACTTGACAGTTATTAATCTAGACAATCGAGGCAAAGATGCTGCACTACATTGTCCAGAAATCTCAAACTTTTTGGTCCAAATGGAAGTTGTATTTGTATAGCAGAGCTGTTGAACTGGCGGCGAATTCGTCCAGATTGAGCTCCTGATAAATTTGTCTTCCACACTTTTCTTTTATAGGTATCTATCCCTCGACGGAACAATAGAATAATTGTACTCCCATGCAATAGCTATAGCTATAACTAGGACCCCATTCCCATAGATTTTAGATCGATCTACCCCTGTGGGGAGTCTCACTAGATTACTGTCAGCTTAGCCGGCTTAAGCGTCTGTCCCGCCTACTAAAAGCTGTAAGGGGGTAATTAACTATGGTGCGCGCTCGGCTGACTGCAATTTAGCGTGAAACACCAGGGAGTTAGGTCGAGCTAAATCTCTGGGAATGCACCCTAGCTAGGACTCTGATATCACTACTTCTTGTGACGTCATAGGAAAACAAATTAGCATTATTACCGGCAATATAAAAACTGCTATATAAGCCTTCCTATTGGTTGGAAAGTGCAAACTGTTCCGAGAGGACAAATAGTTTTGCTTCTTACTGACGACTTACGGATATTTGGCACATTTAGTGTGATTAACAGCCTTGAATATGTCTTAATTTATCATCTTTTTATCAAAATCTATAAACAGAAATTACACTCGCGAAAACTGAAATAGTTTGAAACGATATTGGGACACCTTATAGACTAAAACACCATACAAAATTAAAATACTGGCTGTAACAGACTACTAGCGCACCCTGTGGTCAGAGAGGGGCTTGGACCCACCCTAACCGTAGGTAATTATGTAGGCTCAACTAATTACATAAGATAATTATACTCTTGTATGCCGCATATACAGTGGACAACTTTTTTTGCAACAGGTATAGTACTCAAATGCCCACTTGTACCCTTATTACAACGTTGGCCACAGAGGTCGCTGTTAGTCTGTTAGTTAGGTTAGGCCACACTTTTTTAATTTTATGGATGACATCCTGCGCGCGCACGGATTTTCGCCCGTTCTCCAAAAAAAAAAAAAAAAAAAAAAAGCCCCCCCCCCAGCCCCCAACGAAGTCGGTTGTTGCAAACGATGTTATTGAATTTGCAAGGAAATGAGCTTTCTGCGCATGCGTATTTTCGCCACGTGGAAATGCGGCCACTTTGCTGTCAAATTCATCTCTAGGATTACTTTCAAATTACACAACAATAAAAGTCATCAAGAGAACGGGCGCCATCGTTTTGGATTGGTATGCCATTGATATTGGGCATGGAGATATCACCTTTTTACAATTGTGCGAAAGGCTGGAGGCGGCCGAAACATTTCTGTGACATTCTGTATAAAGCAGCACATTAATACCAGGTTTTCTGTAGCGAAAAAAGGGTCGACAAGGGCGTCGAGGTATTTGGTCGGCTGAAGGTCGGACAGGCCACCTGACAGTTTAGCTGCTTTGTGTGAGTTGAAGTTGACAAAATGGCATCGTCTGAAATGACCTTTAATAGATTTGGTAGTATTAAGCATATCTTTGCATCATTTTTTAAACATTTCTGTGAAGTGTTCAAAATGTTTTAATATTCTGAGAATACAAATAAAGACGCACTGTTTGATTGATATTTGTTTTATTGATTGCTATACCAAATGAATGCATGAAATAACCTTAAATTAATAGATTTGGTAATATGAAGTATATCAATTCATGACTTTTTTTTACATTTCTACGAAGTATTCACAATGCTTTAATATTTTGAGAGCATGGATAAAGACATATTGTTAGTTTGATACGTGTTTCTGTGGTTAAATTTGTGTTTCCAGCTGTGTACTGACAGCATTCCTTTACTTAAGCAGTTTTTTTTTTTTTGGACTGTTTTTTTTTTTTTTTTTTCGCCCTCTCGCACCGATTTTGGGGTACCCAGAGGATGTCATCCATAAAAATAAAAAAGTGTGGCCTTATAGTAGAAACACGCAATTTATTGAACAAACTGGCTCATTCTTATCTCTTTTTTAATATATCTTTTTTTATATATAGCAGTTATTAAAATAAAGAAAGCTGTCATAACTGTCAAGATATAAAACTCGGATCGTCAGCTTGCGGCCAGTGGAGTGCCGTGTCCGTGCATATCTTTGTGAAAATAACAGCGGTAACGAAGTTATGTCACTGTCAGTATTACATAAATTTTTGCTGGGACTCTGTGCTTCTTGGGCAGGTAGAAGCAAAACTTTGCCCGTGAGCAAAGTTAGCCTATAAGGTTAAAAAAAATGCGATTTTTTGTAATGTTCTCTTAAGAGATTATTACTGAGATATAGCCATCTATGAAGGCCCACTTGGTCTGATGACAAGCACAAAATCCAGAATAATTGCGCTAACCACTGTTTAGGTGGGAAAATGGAATTTATTATATTTTAATGGGTTGTTTACAATGTATTTATTATGAAAAATGAATTTCATATGAAGAGTTATCCCTTTAAGATTAAAACATGCCGTTTCAGCCGTTTCATCGCTTTCCTCGCAATATTTGGCGGAAAATATTTGATTTTTACAAGGCGATGACATTGACCCGTACGACCAACACAAAGTACCGGTTGAGCCGGGGTAGTGAACGTCCAGTAGAATCAAGTAGAGCTGTTACAGCCACGCTGCCCTAACTGGCGAGTTTTGCTACTCATGCAGCCCACCCGTGGAGACAGTATTATAGTTTTACTTGTCAGGTGAAAATTCATCATATCTGCCATTTCATATATTCTAATCTTAACCACACAGAAATGTGGGACAATATCCCTGTAGATGACACCCAAGTAAGGGGCTACATTTTCTGTATGCATGTACACGAACCCTAGGTTTCATGAATTTCACAGTGCTATGGATTATTGAAACAATCTTTGATGAATTGCGGTAATAACTTGATCTTTCCAATGAGGATAATTGTGAATGTTACGGACACTGTATTTTTGTCATGATTTCTTTAAATCAGAATGTTCCCGTTGAGGACGTCGAGTGCATGGTAACAACAAAACTGAAAAGCAGACTACATTCTATTTGAATGGTACGCAGTAAAAAGCACCAGAAATGCTTCAAGGAAATACAAATTTCATAATAATGTATTTGAAAGGTTGATAATTTTTGCCAATTGATAGGCGGGAGTCAATACAGTATCTTCCATTAATTTCTTTAAATCTGTTGAATATCTTTGGATGCAGACGCGCAACTTATAATTCATAGACTGTCAGGGACGAAATATCTACATTCTAAAAATTATTATTTCTGTATAATATGGGTCCAAGTATGGGGGAATTACCCTACAATCGCAACAACATCGATCGTTGATATAATTCTATAATTCCACACTTTCTTGGATAAACGTCCATTTATGGGACCAGGGTGGTGGTTTTACGTGGCCGAATAAACAACCCCGAATAAAACAACATTGGAAAAATATTTACAAAAGAATTCGATTTAGAAATGAACCTTATTTTTGACCAAACAAAGCCACCCAGTTAAATTAAAGTAAAACAAAATATGGTTTGGCGGTTTACAGCGACTGGCGTGTCGGACGATTCTAGGACACTCCTCAGGATAATCCCCCCCCCCCCCCCCCCCCCATCCCAGGAAAGAATATGTTGCTTTTGAACTATCCATTTGAGGCATTTATACATTTCTATAATGGTTTACTGAATATAAAAAAGGGTAAAATGAAAAAAGACTGGCTACCATTATAAGATTTGGGAAGCTGACTTATGCGCTTAAACAGAACTTAGAGGTAACCTTAAATCAGATGCTATAAATGCAAATTTGCCATAACATTTTATTTGTCAAATAAACAAATACTACCATTTTATCCATTTTTTTCTAAAAGCAAACATTTATTTTACATATGAGTGAGTTTTTTTAATAACAAGGAAAAACGCATTACTGAAATATTAACAATATTTATTTTGTTTATAAAATAAATAGTTTAATATCACATACAAACTTTGATCTTTGAACACAAAATCTAGCACTTACTTACTCCCTTTTAACTAAATTTAGAAGAACTGCTAACATAACAAGATAACTGTATTTGTCATCCTACAATTTGTATGATTAGCTAGATTCATACTGATTTCAATGCAAATGATTATCATTAATAACAACTGATATCATTATTATTTGGTAATTTCATCTACTAAGAGGAGAACATGGATCTTGATCCAGTTCAATATTGACATTCTGTACAGTTGTCTTTGCATGCACATCTGATAAGCTCCCAGCATGCACTGGGCACTTCAGGTGTAGTCATCCACACTGGCTCCCACTGCCATAATCAGGCATATTTCAGTAAAAATCAAATTAAAAAAAATCAACTTGTCAAATGTATACTGACACCAAGCACAGTGTATATAAACCTAGTGTCCTTCCCAAAACTCCACCGTTTCCTTGCACTGAACAGCCATTTGAAAGTTCTCAATACCCAACAACACACACACACACACACACACACACACACACACAAAAGAAATAAAGGTTCCTCTCGGTGAATTAAAACACGACAATTATCTCAATCCAATTCCAACAGAGAAACAGCAGTAACAATACACTCAGTGTATGGCATTTCTGTAACATAGTCCAAAATGTGTAATGATAGAAAAGTCCCACAAATCAAATAGTTGTTTTGGTGATGTTTCTCACCTCATAGCAAGGGCAATTGTAAGTTCAATGCAATAATTTCTGTGGGTATGCAAAAAAGAGTCCACAGTAAAAGAGAATGTGACTTTTGGTTGGCGCTGAAATCCCAGAAACTGCATGTCCATCAGTCCAGTGATGAAGGTCATAATATTTGAAAACTCTAATCCTTTTCTTCTGCCAGCTGAAAGGGAAATAGTGTAGTGCCCCATTAGAATTCTTGTAAGCATAACATGAACACAATTCATTCATAGTTTGTTCCCAAAATAAAAAGCACTTGCCAAAGTCAAAACCTCAATAGAAAATTTCTACAATAAAGAAGCAGCAGCAGTCATAATTTTTCCAAAATCAAACCCAAACTTAAATGTAGACTTACCCACTATTTTGATTTAGGGCACATTCCTAATGCAACTATCATTCTATGTAGATCGATCCAACTTTGCAGGGACTCTGGCTGAATGCAATCAGATTAACACACCTCGTTTCCACAAACTTGTATAATCACCAGCTTCTTTCTACATTTTACTCAATGCAAGGAAGAAGCATGTTAATCTGATTGCATTCAGCAAGAATCACACGGATTTGGATCTATCTCTGTAGAACAGTAGTTTCATTTAGATTGGGTCCTTAGAGGGCAACCTAGACACTGTGAATGTTCTACACAAACAACTCAATCCAATTATTTACTGACATTTTGAAACAAAAGGTCTTAAAATTATAATGAAACAATGTTTTTGTCAATTTAAAATAAAAAAACTATTTAATTATTACCTGTAGCCTCTCTTGAATATCTCAAGAATTTTCTATATGCCTACTCTGCTTAGAAGACAATCAAGTCGTCTTGGGCAGGGACCTCCTTGATGTAGGTCGAAGTCCTGGAAAAATAAAAAAAAAACAAAATACAAAAACTATTTCATATCATACACCTATTTTTCAAAACACAAATTTCAGCCATGTAGCTAAGTGAAAAATAAAGTTTGTGCTGAATGTACAAATGAATTTCTTTAACTTCGTTAAAGTACGTTTAACAATAGCAGTAGCTCATGTTAGTATTTATGAAAGATGCTAGTAACAAGATTGATTTTACACAAATGTACATGCAATTTTTTTTTTACTCTGTACATATTTCTAAAATAAATATATGAAATACTGAAAATATGTTAAGGGCAGACATATCATTTTTCTTATTTTGATCCACATCCCCTTGTCATAGCTGTTTATAGTATTTTTCTTTATGATGGAACATTCCAGGGATTTCCAGCTTAAAATGAAGATGTACCTTACAAATACATAGTTTAACTTCTTCCAACAAGCAGGTTAAGAAACATGCCGGAGGCATGAAGTTATATTTGATGCAATAGTTTTAAATCATAACATGGCAATATTTTTTTCTACATTACCTAAACAAATAAGGAAAAAAGCCGTAATGTACCAATTCATCCATGCCACTGAAAGCATAACAACATACGAAGAGACATGGTATGCAGAAAACATAATCAATTCACCAGCTTGCATACAGTATCACATACTTCATGTGTATAATGTCTTGCCAAAATAAAATAAAAAAAAATACAGTAATAGTTGCAGGAGATTATCTTTTGTTTCAAATATTGGAGTCCAGAAACAAATTTTTTAGAATATAATTTATCGATTCCAACTGAGTGAACTTCAAATTTGTTTGTCACATTACTGTAATGACACTGCTTACCATATTACCTGCCTGTCTCTGGCTGTGTAAATCCCACTTGTCCTAAAACTTGTCACATCCCATGTGTTGTATATCTGGATGAGATGAAGGCTAGGGATGTTCTCGCTGGTCTTTAACTATCTGTTCTTTATTATAAAAAGCCATGCCCTAGAAGCCACCATGTCATACAGAAAGATGCTGGAAAAAATAAAACAGTCCAGTCAACCACTACTTTAAGTCATGAAGAAGTCTGGTTTGCTTTTGTACTGGATACAGTATTTGGCACTGCAGCCAGTTGCAACAAAGCGTCAGTGCCACCTGAGCTTGGGGATGAGGTACGGCTGACAGAGAAATCAACAAGGTGCCAAGCGGGATGGTCAAGTTAATTGAAATGGGCATGTGTGTTCTGCAGCAGCGTGTCTGAGGAAGGGTAGACATTGACCTCTAGAAGAACTGGATATTTTTTAAAATAAAAAGGGCTAGCGTTTTGGGCATGCGTGCGGTTGGAAAAGGTTGTCATGCTCCTAAAAGACTGAGTGCATTTTTATCCATGCCTCTCCTTCTTCATAGCCATCCCTGGCTGGACAATACCAAACAGTTAGGAGACATAGCACGACAGACTGCCCAGGAGAGCATGGATAAGGTGGTGCTACAAGTAAAACAACTTCTGCATGGCGTGGACGTAGTTCGGGGAAGGTTGTGGACTATGCCATCACGATAGATAGTTCATGGCAGAGCCGCAACAATTCTAAGCACGGGTTCGTTGCAGTGATATCAGTAGATACAGGGAAAGTGCTGGACACACATTCTTCATGCTGAACTCATGTGAACATAGTATCATAAAAAGTACAGTCATTATGTCATTCGTTAAATAAAATGTGGGGTCATTCCATATCAATTCATCCAGCGAGGGTACCCTCCGTCAAGAAAGTTGCTGATTTTCACATATTTTGTAGATATTATAGGGACTAGAAAAAACCTAAAATTTTAGATTGAGATCTCAACTGGTTTCAGAGTTATGACACTCCAAAGTTGGACCCAGCTGAGGGCTTGCTGTGCCTCACATGAATGTAGGTCATGGTGACCTAGTTAAGAAAAACACTTTAACAATAGTTCTGCATATCCCATTGCTTTGTAGCTTTCATGACTTTATATTTTAACATTTCAGGAATCCAACTATCACACTGAAAATGGTCTGGCATATTTAAAAAGCACTTAATTTTCACTTTGAAAAATCCTTGTCATTTTTTCAAAATGACAGACACCCCACCCTTTTAATCTAATTTTTCTCAATGTCTCCAAAGGGACAGGTGTTTTTGCTTTATCTCATATTAAAGAGGAGGCTTTGAACTTAAAAGTGAAAGTGTTAAATCAAATTGTATATTTTGGAGACAAAAGTAATAAAACATTATAAGAAAATATGTGATATGGGCTATTGCATGGTCACTGATCCAGAACAATGTGCTATCAAACACCCAAATTTAGAAATATCTACATTAGTTTACCTGTTATCTTTCAGAATAAATTGCCTATGATGTTGTTATACTATAAAATATTTTCTTTTGATGTGAATGAAATTGTTTTATGCAGATATTCTTTTAATTAAATTGACATCCCAGCAATAGACCAGTTTCCATGTCTCCATCCATACCAACTTGTTGTCTCATGCCTTTTAAAAGATATTTAAAACCTAAATAAATAACCATATCATACATATGCCCATAAACTTATTGTTTTATTATAATGTACATGTTTATCTATTTATCTAAATGTCAAAATAGTTACATGTACACATGTATATACATGTACAGAATGCTACAACTTTGTACAACTGTAACATGTAGTTTCAAGTTAACATTATATCTTACACAACCTAAAAAATATGATTTTTCCATAATAACCATTTTTATTTTAGTTAAAGATGATTAAAAAAATTTAACCTATGATACATAATATTAAAGGGACTTCTCACAAATTTTCCTTTGGCCACCCTGCATAATATTATATAATCTGCCAGTGACAGGAACAGGGATGATAATTTTGCAAAGTATATCATGCTTGCTGACCAAAGAAAATTCTGGGTGAGTAGATTATGTAAGATAAAATGTTATCCTTAGAATACATTTAATGTAAATAGTTATACAAAGCATTCTGCATATTACCCCAACCTAATAGAGGTGAATTTCACATGCTGTAGTATTAAAAATATTACCAATTGAATTTTGAAATTGTAATCAATTTTTATAACCTGTGTGTAGTCTGTAGAACAAAAATGCATTGCTGTCTCAAATTTACTTATACATGCAATATTTATCATGTGTGTACCATTATGTAAGAAGCCTAAATGGTACTGCACACTCAACATGTACTGTACTGGTAATGGATGTTCCAGGTGATATAATATTTGTAATGATCCAGTCATGGGACATTGTGATGTAAAGTTGACATAAGGATGTCTTTCAAAATATTTTAACTGTAACTCAAGGGGGTTTGCCACATGGTTAAAACATAGGTAACTTATGTTTCCCAGAAAAATGTTCGAAAAAAAAAGGTTATTTTTGACCAAGTCCTTAGTGCAGTAGGTAAAAGGGTGTTTTGCTATCAACTGAAACATATACATAAAATGCACAGTGTTTGGCATTTCTGACATAATTTTTGCACCATATATAGAAAATAGTTCATTTTATGTTTCTTTTACTGTTAGCATGCTGCATTTGTATTTATAAAATTCAGTGACAAACAAACTAAAATTGCAGCAAAAATTATTGTTCTGTAGAGAAGATTGCTATGTTTTTAACAACTTTATACAAATTGTAAAAATTAGATGATGAAATAATAAAAGAAATCAGCACTTAATGAGCTTGCAAAGTGAGCACAACACTTTCATAGTTGAAAAATTTCCATTTGTGACAGTAACATTTGGGGTCAGACTATGAATTAACTTTTATGACAAGTGGTTCCAGGACAAACTTTGATACACACTTTTTCATGTGGGACCATAAGAATTACCAAACTTTGTTTCTAATCCATACATTGAATATTTTTGAGAGCAATGCCTCTAACATTATTTGCAGCTTTAGATTGGGTTTGGATGATAAACATGTAACTTTTCTGACCTACAAAAAAGAAGAAAACATGTACATTAAAATAAAACAATAAATTTTTGGGCACATGTATAATATGGTTATTTATTTAGGTTTTAAATATCTTTTAAAAGGCATGAGACAACAAGTAGGTTGGATGGAGACATGGAAACTGGTCTATTGCTGGGATGTCAATAATTAAAAGAATATCTGCATAAAACAATTTCATTCACATCAAAAGAAAATATTTTATAGTATAACAACATCATAGGCAATTTATTCTGAAAGATAACAGGTAAACTAATGTAGATATTTCTAAATTTGGGTGTTTGATAGCACATTGTTCTGGATCAGTGACCATGCAATAGCCCATATCACATATTTTCTTATAATGTTTTATTACTTTTGTCTCCAAAATATACAATTTGATTTAACACTTTCACTTTTAAGTTCAAAGCCTCCTCTTTAATATGAGATAAAGCAAAAACACCTGTCCCTTTGGAGACATTGAGAAAAATTAGATTAAAAGGGTGGGGTGTCTGTCATTTTGAAAAAATGACAAGGATTTTTCAAAGTGAAAATTAAGTGCTTTTTAAATATGCCAGACCATTTTCAGTGTGATAGTTGGATTCCTGAAATGTTAAAATATAAAGTCATGAAAGCAACAAAGCAATGGGATATGCAGAACTATTGTTAAAGTGTTTTTCTTAACTAGGTCACCATGACCTACATTCATGTGAGGCACAGCAAGCCCTCAGCTGGGTCCAACTTTGGAGTGTCATAACTCTGAAACCAGTTGAGATCTCAATCTAAAATTTTAGGTTTTTTCTAGTCCCTATAATATCTACAAAATATGTGAAAATCAGCAACTTTCTTGACGGAGGGTACCCTCGCTGGATGAGTTGATATGGAATGACCCTGTGCTATAAAGTTTAAGATATTCAGTCATAGCACTTTTGTAGTTCCATGGAGCAGTATGGTCTATGTTACAACCCATTTGTGGGCGATGGAGACAGACTGGCATTTGGTGTGTGCAACATGAACAGCCTTATGGTCCAGAATTTGAGCTGGTCAAGGAGGAGTGTGTTGAACAAAACAAAAGCTATGACAGTAAACTTTACACAATCAGAGACAAAATGTCAATCAGTTAATATTAGAGGAACTCGTGTCAGTGAAGTATCCCATTTCAAACTGTTGGGTGTTTTTATCACTAACAATCTTAAATGGTCTGAACATGTATATAAATATAAACAAGGCAGCAAAGCTGTCAAATGTACAGACAAAAAGCAGGAAATAACAATGCAAAAAATAGGCTACTGTCAATTCTGATGTAAAAATACATTATGCTTAACTACAAATTCAACATCAAATTTTAATTATGCTCAACAGGTAATACCAATGTAAGTAAAATGTGTAACAAGCATAAGGCTTCAGGCCCATGGGAGTTCAAGTTCACACTTTGAAAATGCCAGAATGAGAAAAATGAAAATTTCACACAAAATTGTATAATTCAATAATAAATGACAACCCAATTGAGCTGGCTTTCTAATTTGAACTGCATGCCAATCTTAAAAATCATACTTGTAAGTTAAAAATAAGAAGTAACACAGTTTTCTTTTCATAATTTTTGTAGTAGCAGTGCAAAAAGATTTCTGTCCATTTTTATGTAACATTACGTAATATATTACAGAATTATTATCACCAATTTTTGATTATTGACTACAAATAGCATGGACATGTAGAAAATTTGATTACCATTCAGCTTCATGTCCATGGGAGCTCCGAGTCCCACAATGAATATGCCAACACGAAAAAAAATGAATATTTCACTAAAATGTATAACTTCCAAAAAAAGAAGCCAATTAGACTGCTTTTCCAACTCAGGCTGCATTTTAGTCCTGTGTTTCTTTTTTGAAAGTTTGACAATCATAAGTAACATGGTTTTCCCATAATGGTCATCTTGGCAGCAGCACCAAAAATTGTGTTTTCTTCTATTTTAATGCAATATTACATAATGCTTCACAGCAAAATGACCATCAACTTTTAATAATAAAATATATGTATAATGGATTTTCAGAAAATGTGACTAGCATGGGTCTTCAAGCCCGTGGAGGTTCCAAGTCACACTTTGAAAATGCCAATATGTGAAAAGTTAAATTTTCACAAAAAAAAAACTGTTTAATTGCCAGAAAAAATTTACCAAAAAGATTGCATTGCTTACTGAAGCTGTATTTTAGTCCTGTGTTTCTTTCCTGTAAGTTTAAGAACAGTAAGTGACATGGTTTTCCTTACATGGTCATCATGGAAGCAGTGCCCAAAATAGGGGTTTCTTCAAATTTTGATGCAATATTACATAATGTTTAACAGCATAATGACCATCAATTTTTAATAATAAAATATTAGTATCATGGATATTCAGAAAATGTGACTAGCAAAGGTCTGCAGGCCCATGGAACTTCAAAGTCACACCTTGAAAATGCCAAAATGTAAACAAGACAGCACTGTTCTGAAATGGGTGTTTTCCCATTTTTAACAATTTTTTAACATAAAACAAAATTAACAGTTTACTGCCATTTTTATATGATCAACTAAGAAAATTGATGAGATGGGAAAAATATCAATAGAATAGTGTTACATGTCCAATTTCCTCCATTCTGAGATTCTGAACATAGTGAATGATTCAATCTGACAAACTGAAATGATATGAGTTTATTTCCATTTTTGAAACTTTATTACACAATGCACGATAACAAGTTTACCATCATTTTTACAAAATCAACTAACAATGTTATAAAGATGCAGGATATGTCAAACAAACACTTTTACGTATCTTATTAGTTAAATAATGAGACTGTTAACATGCCTAAGAATTGAATCTGAGGAAATTTGAAAAAACAGCATAACTTCTAAAATAATGGCCCGATTATGCTAATTTTCGAACTCAACCTGCGTTTTAGTAAGACTAACCACTACTGTGAGTTTAGTGACAACTGGTCTACATGTTTTTCTTATATTGTGTTTACAGTGTTGCATATATGCTGAAAAATGAAAAAACAACATAAGTACTAAAATAGTGGCCCGATCATGCCGATTTTCGAACTTGACCTGCGTTTTAGTAAGATTGATTACTCCTGTGAGTTTCATGACAACAGGCCTAACGGTTTTCCTTTAAATGTGTTTACAAGGTTGCATATATGCTGAAAAGTGAAAAAACAGCATAACTTCTACAATAATGGCCCGATCATGCTGATTTTCGAACTTGACCTGCATTTTATGAATATTCATCAGCTCTGTTAATATAAAGCCAAAAAGTAAAACTGCCTTCCACTTATCGTGTTTACAAGGAAAGTGCACGGCGCCGGCGACGGCGACGACAGACGCAGGTGATGGCAATATGTACAGACACATCTGTGTCTGTACATAAAAAGCATGCACACGATCGTTTTTTTTCTGCGCAAGCTTAAATGTGCTAAACTGTCCTCATCTGATCTTGTTCAGGTATATCAGAGTTTAATTCGGACCGTGGTTGAATATGCTTGTCCTGTGTGGCACTCTGGATTAACTGGAGAACAATGTAAAATAAAAGAATCCATCCAGTCAAGGGCACTTAGGATCATATTCCCTGAATTAACTTATGTTGATGCTCTAGCCAAAGCAAAACTTATTATATTAAAAGAGTGCAGATTTGAACTCTGCAAATCAATTTTTGCAAAAATACAAAATGACACAGACAAGCTGAACTACCTTTTAACCTGCAAACCAGAGGAGACTAATGTAACTATGTGTAAATATGCACTCGTCACTCGTCTTGTCTTGTGACTTGATGTGACTCTGACGCCCTCTAATTGTTCCTTTGTCTGTTCCTTTGTCTATGTCCCTTTGTTCTGTCTTCCCGCGTCTTTGTCATGTGACTTCACATTATAAAAGGCATTGGCGCCGTATTTTCAAATAGTGCTGAAGTTGCTGTTCGTCTGTCTGTTTCTATGTGGTAAGTTGGATGTCGTCTAGTTAATTCTAGTTATATTTTATCTTGTCTTTTGCGTATCCAACTCCACTATACTATACTGTATTACATCGTTTTCTACTCTTTAGTTTTCAGACCAAGCCGTATTGGTATATCCAGCACTCTTTCTAAACGCCCTTGAATAAGATCAGGGTAAGCCGTTATAGCCTTTATAAACCGTAGTTATATATATCAAATTTATTATTTCCTTATCATAGAGGTAAACTATAGAATTATAAGTTATTTGTTGTATGTCATTTTATTTAATCATATGTCACCTTTATTACAGGGTGAAAATTTTAGTTGTAGCAATAAAGTCATTTTACACAACCAGAGAGTCCGTCTGTTACACTAAGAAATAGCCTGTCAAAGTTTAACAAAAATTAGAACTGAACGTTTTAAAAACACTTTTATTCCTTTCCTCTTTATTAAACCATTAGTGGTCTGTATTTTATTTTTGAAACCCATTTTGGCCTTTATTGTATTTAATTTTCATTACTCCATCCTCTTTTACACTAACTTTCAGATATGCCTGTGTAAAAAAATTATTTTATTTATTTATTTATTTTTTAATCTCATTAATTTCTATTCGCATATCCTATATCATATATCAATACTTTAATTTGTAAATTTTATTCCCACTCCATTTTATGTATAACTTCAACCTTTTGGTTTCCATGTCTTAATAAACTTACTTACTTACATATACAGAAAAGGATGGGAAGCAGACTCAGGCAGATCATAGAGAGAAGTAGAGGTATTTTATATTGAAAAATATATTTTGCTGTCAAATACAATTTGTACTAGTACCAATCGATGACATTGAGAGAAACACAAGGAAACAAAGCAAGGACAAGCGATGGATAAAGGACTAGTTTATCCGTTTAACCTCTTCTAACTTTGTAGAAATTTGCAAGTGTACAGTTAGAACTGATAGAATTAAACTGGCCAAATCTTTTGTGTGCCATAAGAAGGTTGATGCACCATCACTCTGACATGGATGTCTGTATGAACACATAGCTGTCAGCATGTGAAGAGACATCAGATGTCAGAACAATGCGATGTGGCATGTTTGTACATCAGCACAGTATCCATACTTGGCAAGTACACCTGACAGAATTATTAATGAAGCAACAACACTGGAGGTTAAATGCCCCTTTCCAGCCGTGATGTGTGTGTGTGTGTGTGTGTGTGTGTGTATATATATATATATATATCAGTATCAAGCCCCCAATGTTGTTCATGAAACTTTGTTTCGTTTGTAACTGGCCTTAGCATATTTCAATGATGTCAGACTGATATACCAATCAGATACTTTTCAATGGTGTAGGTTTGGACTTCACCAAAATGGTGAGGGAAGAGTTTCAGAAGCACGTGCAAACTAGGAAAATCGCTAAAATCCCTACGGACAAAAACTAAAACAAATGGATGCATTTAAAACAAGGCAGCAAAGCTGTCAAATGTACAGACAAAGAGCAGAAAGTAGCAATGCACAAAATAGGCTACTGTCAATTCTGATGCAAAAGTACATTATGCTTAACTGCAAATTCAACATCAAATTTTAATTATGCTCAACAGGTAATACTGATGTAAGTAAAATGTGTAACAAACGTAAGGTTTCAGGCTGATGGGAATTCAAGATCACACTTTGAAAATGCCAGAATGAGAAAAATTAAAAAAATTTACACAAAATTGCATAAATAAAATAATAAATGATAACCCAATTGAGCTGGCTTTCTAATTTGAACTGAATGCCAATCCTTAAAATCATAATTGAAAGTTAAAAATAATTATAAGTAACACAGTTTTCTTTTCATTATGTTTGTAGTAGCAGTGGAAAAAGATTTTTGTCAATTTATCAATTATAAATAAATATGGATTATTAATTATAAATAACAGAATAATTATCACCAATTTTTGATAACTGACTATAAATAGCATGGAAATGTAGAAAACTTGATTACCATTCAGCTTCATGTCCATGGGAGCTCCGAGTCCCACAATGAATATGCCAAAAGGACAATAATGAATATTTCACTAAAATGTATAACTTCAGAAAAAGAAGCCAATTAGACTGCTTTTCCAGCTCAGGCTGCATTTTAGTCCTGTGTTTCTTTTTTGAAAGTTTGACAGTCATAAGTAACATGGTTTTCCCATAATGGTCATCATGGCAGCAGCACCAAAAATTGTGTTTTCTTCCATTTTGATGCAACATTACATAATGCTTAACAGCATAATGACCATCAATTTTTAATAATAAAATATACGTATCATGGATTTTCAGAAAATGCGACTAGCATGGGTCTTCAAGCCCGTGGAGGTTCTAAGTCACACCTTGAAAATACCAATATGTAAAAAATTGAACACACACACACAAAAAAAATGTTTATCTGCCAGAAAAATTTACCAAACAGTCTGCATTGCCTACTGAAGCTGTATTTTAGTCTTATGTTTCTTTCCTATAAGTTTGAGAACAGTAAGTGACATGGTTTTCCTTAAATGGTGATCATAGGAGCAGTGCCTAAAGGTGGAGAATTTATGGGAAGTTGTTCATGTCCCTGATCAGGGTGTTGCAGCCTCCTTTGTGCATCACTGCTAGTTAGAATGTAGTTATCACAAGAATAAGTGAGTTAAGCCACTTGGGTTCACTTAATTTGGCGACAAGGAAAACAAGCCCGTATATTCTTCACTAAGCCAATATTCCCAAGTTTTTCTTACTGGATAAATCCAATTGGTACAGATAGTAGTGACAGACTAGGAGCTTTTTGAAGTTTGCATAGGAGTCCAGACAGTGGAAAATTAATGGGAAGTTGTTCATGCCCCTGATCAGGGTGTGTCAGCTGCCTTTGTGCATCACTGCTAGTTAGACTGTAGTTATCACAAGAATAAGTGAGTTTAGCCACTCGGGTTCACTTTATTACCTTATTTTTTTGTAATATACCCCCTTCCCCTATTCCAGATTCCATACAAGCACACATAGCTAAGGTGTGCTGTTACACTGGTACAAACAACTCAATAATTTCGAATGGAAACACCAAAAATAGTGAGGAAGGTATTACAGAGACCGCAACTGAGACAGAGACAAATTCGGAGACTGAGAATGATCAGGTCCCAGCTCCAAAAACCAAAAAAGGGGAGTTTCGAAGGAATATAATTATACGGTTAAAACTTACTTCCTTCCTCTCATATTTAAAAGAATTACAATAATTTTCTATATATGAAGGTAAAATTTTGGTTTTCGAATAAATTTGAGGTAATTAATGTGTACGTCTTTATAATGTTATCCAAACAGTATCATGAAAATGGTGAACTTGGCAGCTGTAGTATGTTTGCTGCATGTGAGATATAATGTATTTTTTTAGAGATTGACTTTAAGAAATACCAAAGACTGGTAATTTGGCGCCATGTTAATAACAATTGAAAGCGATGGACTGCAGTTATTACCAATAGTTACATTTCTTGTTATATTTGAATATTCAGCCTGGACCCTTGCAGGCCCTAGGTGCAGCAGGGCCACACGATGGTCAAGAGCAACCTGCGCCTGTGTTGCAGTGCAATTGTAGAGGGGCACTCATTAAAATTATGGACAAACTGGAGGAATTAAACAAGAAAATGTATGCCATACAAGAACTCATGAAGGACAAAATAGTAGGCTTGAAGCCTGCCCCAGCGCCCCTTCCACTCCAGCTTCTTCTATTGCCCTTCCCACTCCAACTTCTTCCACTACCTGTCCCACTCCAACTTCTTCCTCTACCTGTCCCACTCCAACTTTTCACCACCCGTCCCACTCCAACTTCTTCCTCTACCTGTCCCACTCCAACTTTTCACCACCCGTCCCACTCCAACTTCTTCCATTGCCCTTCCCACACCAACTACTTCCAACCCTATCCCACTCCAACTTCTTCCAACCCTATCCCACTCCAACTTCTTCCAACCCTATCCCACTCCAACTTCTTCCAACCCTATCCCACTCCAACTCCTTTCACACTCCTGCCCTCTCCAACTCCTTTCATGTGCCCTTCCAGGGGCGGATTCAGAGATATTTTCTGACAGTCTTCCAAATTATCTTTGTTGATCCGTTCTTCATTTTTGACCGTCTTCCGACAGAAAAAATTGGATACCCTTCAATGTAAACTTGAAAATCTGACCGTCTTCCGGAAGACCCAGAAGACGCCCTAAATCCGCCCCTGCCTTCCCCAGTCCTTTGCCAATTATGCCTTCCCAATATCCCCTCATCACTGGAAACAGTGCCCCCATCCCTGCCGCCCAAGGTCCCATCCCTTTGCTTTCCAATTTAGGGTTGACAAAAATTAAAATGCAATCCAAAGGACCAGGAAACCTCTGCATGAAGGTAATGGCCACCAGCCTTTTTACTACTACTACTGAAAGAAGGAATGTTGAAGGATCAACCAAAGGCCAAGACAAACGTGTGTTGATGGACGTTGAAGGAGTAGGTTTTATAAGAAACGCCATCCATAAATTTTACCCCAAACATAGGGAAGACAACTTTTGGAGCAAAATGGTGACTGCCATGAACACAGTTAACAGGAATTTTAGGAGTTATAAAAGTTGTAATCTCTGTTGGCCGTGTTGACTCATTTTAACAGCATAAATGAAATGATTACCTTCCTCTACATTCAAATTTCGACTATTGTTTGTGATAATTTTAGTTGCAAAAAACATTTATTTCACTTCATTTTTAATCTAATTTTTGCTACTTTAACTTTTTTGATGCTGTAACATTATGATTCTTTGCATGAATCTTTAGATGAAGAGAAAGAAAAGGTACCTGGTCCTGTTAGGTCTAAATGTAGATTAAATTATATAAGAGACAGGGCACACAAAATGTATATAACAGGAGCAATAAACAATTTATTTTTTGCAAAAATGCACTGTCTTGAACAAAGTGAATAGGAATTAACATTAGGACATATTACAAAAAATGAGTTTAATTATGTTTATCATCATATGTATATACCAGTGGCACTGGGGAACAAAGCCAGCAAGCAAAACTGAAAACAGCAAGCAGCTTTTTGGGACTATTAAGAACAACATTAAGTCTAACTGCACCCTTCTTGCTGAAGTCTGCTCTGTCCATGCTAGTAATAAGCCAGACTCTGTGAGATAACCCCTGCATTTCCATTTGTTGAAGTCCCATGTACATTCAGAAAAACCTTCCAACCAGTCATCTGTTTTAGACTGAATAATTCACATATAAGGAGGACACAAAACTATTTGATGTCTTTCATGTTTACATTCATTTTAATGTCTTGGTGTTCATTTCAGAGAGATTTAATCAAACAATCAAAAAAATGATAGCTAAATCTACGGAAGACCCAAAGAAATGGGATGATGTCCTACCAGGATATGTTTTCTCTTACAACACCTCTATACACGAAAGCACAAGATATTTCCCCCGTTTTTTTCATATTCAGAAAATATGTTCATTTACTCCACCTATTGAATGTCGAAAAAAAAAGAAAAAATGAAATATTTGGTTTGTTTACATATTTCTAGGAGTGGTAACTGCAAGCACTAGTTTGTTTTCACTATTTTTGTTTTGTTCATCAAAGCTATCAAGTCGGTCTAATTTCCTTTTACTGTAAGCCATACTCACCACCCATAAAAAGAGGTAGGTGATACAAAAATAGTTTGGATTTTTTTTTCACTTTGGAGGACATTTTGCTGTATTCCAATGAAGGTGTAAAAACTAATATATAAAAGCTTTAAATCCAATGGTATTCAAAGGCTTTATTAAAGGAGGACGCACCCCCATATGCCAGATACAACACAATGAAGGAAGAATTTGAAATAAAAAAGACTTATTTAATTGAAAAATTAGCAGAACAAGGATATGACAAAAATTGGTGCAAGAACATAGCAGAACAAGTAGATTATGAATCACTCCACACAAACGAACCTGCACTCTTGACCGTGCCGCACACCTCAAACAACCCCCACCAAGAGGAGGTGAAGGAAGCAAAACAATACGCTGCCGGCTGCCAAGAGTGGGCCGAACACACTACCAAAACAGCTAGTGAGGGGCACTCACAACATCCGAGCCAGAGTGGGCGTCAAGGGATGTCTGGACTATGAGGCTTTAATAACCCAGTTAATTGAAATACAGGAAAAGGCATCAGCACAAATTAAAGAAGCCATAGAGAACCACATCTCAAACTTCGTCAAGAATGCAAAGAACAGGCTAGCAGAGGCCTCGGCACAAGAGTTCCAAGCAGAAGCTTTCTACGAGATCCACAGAACTTACGAAATGTGCGAAATCAACACTCAACCATCATCCACCCCTTTCTGCATTACTGCACTGAAAGTTTGAAGAATGGAAAAGTCATGTATTTTGTTTAAAAATTCCCAAATGCTTGGAAATTTTGCATGATCAAATGGGTCATTTTGGGAGAGATTGCACTTTAGAGTTGGTGAGAAATCGGTTCTTTTCGCCATCTATGGCAAAAGATGTGTCAGAAAAAGTGAGTACTTGAGGTCGTTGTGTGAAAAGAAAAACCCCTGTTTCAATGCCTGCTGCATCACTGGTAAATATTCAGACAACTCAACCAATTAATGGAGCTAGTGTGCATTGACTATTTATGCCTTGAGCCTTCAAAAAGTGGTTTTGATATTTTAGTGATGACCGACCACTTGATTGATTGACATTACATTTCAGCTTCTACATGTATTACCGGGTGTTGGTAACAATATCGACAGGAAGCCCGACAGTACTTGTAAACTGTCACCAAACGGCTCTTTTTAGGGCCACTTCATATTGAGAAAAGTATTTATACCAGTATGTTATGAAACCTTTAAAACATGCAGTATAATAGCAATTATATTGTTAATTCTTATCCTTTTCAATTTGCATATCGTAAGAACAGGTCTACTGAGGATGCTGTTGATATCACTTTATATAATGTCCTTACGTTTTTAAAACGTAAAATCCCCAAATATGCACAAGTACTCTTTATGGATTTAGCTCTGCTTTAACACGATACTGCTTTTTTAAACTGCATGAAAAACTGTGACGCTTCAAATCCCTATTGTCTGATTTTTAAGTTTGCGGATGATACCGCCTGCATTGTTCTTATTAACATTTCATGCAAGTTACGAGGTTCAGTTATAAATATCACTATTTAATATGGCATTCTTTCATTATTTAAGGCAAGAGAAATCCAGTAGTGGAAAGTCCAGAGGAAAGGTCCTACAGCCTAGACGACAGAAGACCTCTTGCTAGAATGGGTAGCCAAAACGTTTAGAGTCTACACTGAGCCACGCCCTTCTATACTGAGTATGAATGCCTTCTCCACCCATACCACTGAGAGAGTGGTGCAGGCACTTAACACCCAAACCCAATATAGAGGTGCATTTCACAAGTTCAAGTCTCAAAAAATGAAATTGAATGAATTTGATGTATTATCCAATTTTTTAAAACTTACATGTGTATAGAACAAAAATCCACAAATGTCCCAATTTTACGCCCACGCGTTTCTGTTTTGTAAGCAAATAAACTGATAACCGTTTGAAGTGAAAAAGCGTAAGAAAGAACATACGTTACCACTGAATCGCCTGATACAAACACGATCATTAGTTGAGCGCTGTGGAAATTTGTGCAAGCTAAACACTATCAGAACCCTATGAGTCATTAATGATGGAAAAGTGATAGGAAAATACTTTTAAATTGACCAGATCTAGGAAAATTACTTTCAAACTAAAGATCATTTTTCTTTACAATGTCCACGTTGATGACTCTTTCAATAGCAGTAATTGTCAATTGTATAGAGAATTGAAAACTTTGTTACCTAAAAGTTATCTACCACTGGTCATATTCGTCGTGAATTTAAAACTCATTGGCAGTTTCAAATTTTGGGTGTATTAGTTACAATACCAACTACGCCTGGCATCCTTCGCATACCGTAATGTAACGTATGTTCCACAGCCATAGAAAAGATACGGGACACGAGTTTAATAGATATTGATAAGATATTTTTTCGCTTTTTTTTCGTAGAATTTATTGAGGTGTTTAAAAGTAACTCAGACATCAAAAGTGATAACATATTTACACAAACACGATCCGCGTATCAAACGTCTTAATCATCTGCATGTAAAGAAAGGCAGATCCCAGAAACATCTAACTTACCACCCCTTTAAACGAAGCCTTTTTCAACACACCTATAGGTTTTCCAGTACAGCAGAGAATTCGTTCAAAATGAGCTTTACTATCCTCTCTGAAAGGTCTATTAAAAAAAATGTATATATATATATATATATATAATGTGTGTTCCATCTATAAAAAGTAAGTGGCTCACAAAATTACGTTTTTAAGTCTTTCCATTGAGTGGGTATAAGAAACAGATATCACTTTAGAGTTCAAGGGTCTCTACGGTCCTTATCAGTCGCTATTTAAGACAAATTATAGGCTGCATGATTTCTTGTAAAAGTTTCCTTGAGATTTCTTAGATGTTCATACTGTGTTTTTACTCTGCCAACGTGCTGGATGATTTTTTTTTTTTTTTTTTTTTTTGTTTTTTTTTTTGTTACTGGCGTTCTTGGCCTCTACTATAGTCGTCTCGTTCAAAAAATCGTATACAGCTTGCCTTTTTTTCCTGCTACTCCCATCCGTCGACTTTTCGACCAGTTCATCCCCTTTTCGCGAGTTCTCGACCAATGATTCCGGCAAATGCCAGTAGCAGCTGAAAGAAATCTGAGACAACGGTACGTCTTCGCAATCTTCTCAGCCACTATATTATGAAAGATTTTCATCTTACTTCTAGGTGTAACTGTAGCTAAAAAATCATTTTATATAAGTCATATTTTTAGGATGATGAGTCCTATTGGATATTATATGTATATATAATATTATTTTTATCCCTAAGGATAAAGTCAACAATTTGCTACATTGTTATTATTGCTAAAATAATATAGGGTAGTGGGGTTATAAAATAAAAGCGGCCTTGTTTGACCAAATCTTGAACAATCGATATTCTTTGTTGCCTTCTTTTTGTTATAAATAAGACTATGAAAGTTTGTGGTACACTGGGATGGAGGAGACACTGCCCAGTGTTAGCTAGGGTCCATAGCCTGCTGTATGATGCGTTCTGTCTATATTTTGGGGCATGTGGGAAATTCAGGTGGTTCCGTATTTCGTGTTCTACAATGGCTAAGTCGTTGCCGGATAGCATTCTCCCTCTTTCTTATGGCATTAACCTGTGACTGTAGTTCTTTAATTGTTCATTATGACTGCCTTCAGTTTCTTCTCAATCGTTTCCACGTTGTGGCCACCTCGCACACACAACAAGTCTCTCAGGTGGTGATTGCTGTGGACTTGCCTCGGCAACTTCTATAGCAGCTAGGAGCTCTTCTTTCCTTTGGTGAAGTCTACGTTTTCGCGGTTTAGTCTTCGCATGCCTCTTTTGTCTTTCACGACATTTACAGGGAGGCAGAAGGTAGGCCTACATAGTATTTTGAACCCGTTTTCTGTCGCTTCCAAATAAGCGTCACCCTCATTTTTTTTTTACGAGATCGATATATTTTTTTTATCTCAGCTCTTGTTTTCGCATTTTTCTGAAATAATGATGTTCCGTTCGGTATCAATGTATTTGGCACTGCGCTCACTACGCTCGTTGGCGATTATTTTTTTCTTGCATAGTCTTGTTTGACATCTATTTCCGTCTTTGACATTCATTCCTGTATTTGAATTAATTTTTTTATTACGACAAAATCATTTACTTCGCCTACATCGTTACTGAGTATTTTATGGATTTATTTACACATGTAACTAGCCTCATCTAATCTTTAGCTCGAGCAGACGTCAGAAAGAACCACCTGACATCTCAAACAGAAGCTAGTTTTTCTTTCGGAGCCAGTTTCGGGCACACGTAGATTTTCACTGGTAACGTATGTTCCGGTAACGTATGTTCCAGGCCACCTAATTTTTATTTTCATAACGTTTTCTTATATATTTTGAAGTGATTCGATCATGTTAAGTTAAATATGACGTAAGGACGTTTTTAATAAATATAAAAACCGTAACTAATGGGGCCTGCGTCATGGCTAATACTAGGTAACGTATGTTCCCTAGGAAAATTGACAAAATGTTTCATTTTGTACAAATACTTGGTGCAACAGAAAACAATGTTTTCTTTTGCTGACAGAAAAATATATAGTGATTCCATGATAGTTTGACATTTCAGATATAATATTTGGAGCACAAGGGGAAAAATAATTTATTAAATGCTTATTTTACTATCGGTAGGGTGTATTTTCCCCGTTTTTTTAATATTCAGTGACAGGCAAACTTAAGTCGCTAAAAAACAATTAACTGCTCAATACAGAAGCTTTTCGTAATTTTTTACAACGTTATACTTGTAGAAGATAAATTAAAGAACAAAACCCGTGATGATTGATTTTTCAATGTGATTAAAACGTTTCCACAGCGAGACGTTATGCATTTGTGACAGTAACGTATGTTCCTTTTTGGGGTTAGATGATGAATTATTTTTTATTATTCGTGGTTCCAGGAAAGTGAAACTTTAATACAAACTTCTTTATGTGGGACCCTAAAATAATCAAACATAGTTTGTAATCTATGCGCTAAATATTTTTAGGAACATGCCTGTGACATCGTTTGCACCTCTGTATTGGGTTTGGGTGTTAAGTGAGTGTCAGCAAAGCCAGCCATCATCCCAGGAGTTTGCACCTCTAAGACCTAGCCCCTTGAACAAGCCAGTGAAAGGCCATCTAAGGAGGCTGTGGTCTGAGAGGAGGTGTGAAGATGTCAATAAGTATGCCAGATCTTACCGGTACCCATGTTCCATCCTCTTTGCTTATATTACCCACAACTCCTGGTCTGTTCTATAAAACTAATATATGTCTTTTGCTCCTAATTTCAGGTGATATCCACCCAAATCTGGGTCCTCAAAAACTTCCTCAAAACCAGGTTGAGGGAGTAATTATAATGTTTGCTAACATCAGAAGCATCGGCGCTGAAAATGGTGCAAGATTTGCTTGAACAAAGAATTTTTTGGGAGTAAAAAATGGTATCAACTGGACAAAGACCTCCCCCCCTCCCTCCCTCGAAAGTCAGCATTTGAGGAATCGGAGGTTTGAAGGAGATTTTTCAGCTGACGAGTGGGAGGATCCACACCTAGAAAATACTGAATGGTAGGAGAAAGTACCTTTGTTTATAGTTTGATAACAATTGGGATGTTAATTTTTTGTCAATACAGAAAATCATTAAAACTTCTAGATCTTGTAATCACTTCAGTCATTACACTACTTAAATTGTGTTCTTGTACAGAAAGACAATTAAAAACATCCCAATATAAGGCCTCTTCTAAACATAATTGGAAATCAATGTCTTTCTGGTTATGCAAGTCTCATTGTTTCAGCAGGACGCCAGAAGACAGCGGATGAAAGGACAGTAATGCTAGAGGATGTCCTAGCATTCATCACGGGATCCAGGAGAAATAAGTTTCACTTTGGCGCCTTGAATAGAATTTTCAGCACAAATAATGCCAACAAGCAGAACGTGCTTAAATGTTTGTATCTCCCTCTTGATAACCCTCAAATGGAAGTCTTAAATGAAGCATTTGATGAATCTTTTATGAGTAATTATTTTGGAATTTCTTAATTAGAATTTGACAGACAACTCATAACTATTTAGGCAGCAAACTTAGATATAGTTTTTTGTCAACTGGGAGAAAATGACATCAGCACAGAAGTGACCTCACCTGCTTCCATTGTTTCTGCTGTCCTTCGTACAATCCACACTATCATTGATTACAATCCCAATATTCAGATAACAATTTGAGCATTCATTTTCAGGGATCAACACAGTGTGTAATAAATTATATTGTACTGACAGGGTTTTTACTTGTTTTCTGTTAAATTATTTAATATGTGTACCAAAAACTTGTTTACTCAGTTCATACTTATTTTTATGCAATTCCTTGATCCTGGAATCTTAAATCTTCAGGCCCTTCTCCTTTATCATCTATATTGTCTTACTATCACGTTACCCAGATCTGTTGCTTCATTTTTGCATATTGAGGTGAGGTTTACTAAAATGGTTTTTCTACTAATAGAAGGTTTTTATACTATTTAAAAGGTAGGTGTTGATTCAAACATATCTATAGTGTATGGATTGATTGTTGAATTTACAAATTTCGAGAAATGGATTTAAACGTGACCAGAATTCTTTAATGATATTAGCCATTTAATAAATTTCAATTCATGCTCAATTAAAGCTAATTAAAATGTGTTTTTGTTAGCAGGGTTACATGAAAATTAAATGAATATTATCTGCTGTTAAATAGTTTAATAAAATAAAATCAATTAATGATTTATTAAAGCTAATTAAAACATGGGTAGAGGTTGCACTTAGGGAGTGTTTGTGTTATTGATAACATTAAGGAACTTTGACAATCTGCACCTCATTGGAGGCATATCTGAAACACCAGGCAAAGTAACCTCCAATGTTATGTCAGATTTCCCAACATCTGCCAAGATTATGAATTTAGCTAGCAGAACGACACAATAACCTGTTCAAGTAAATAGTTCACACAAGTAACAGACTGTTCTTTCCAAAAGACCATCTGCTCATGCAAGTTTGCTCCAATTTTGTACAAAAAAAAAATTAAGAAAACAACTTAGCGCTTGGGATGAGCAGGCATACTTCAGAAAAGAAAGGCAGAAAGCCAAATATAAGCCAGCATAAGAATATTAACAAAGCATTTTATTAATACACTGTCAGTTCACACAGTTTGGCTAAAAGACAAACTGAAGGTGCTTTATAAATGGAAAATCTCCATGTCCATTATAATATCTGGGACATAGACAACATCCAACTTAACATACCTGCAGAATTGATGGACTGACTTCTCAAAGGACAGTTTATAAAGTAATTTTGATGACTCTAAAATCTAAAAGGATGACTGCATGTCCATATTATCTTAACAGTACTATAGAACAATATAGCTGGTTCCCCAAAAAGTTGTACTCAAAAATGGCAAATTTGACAAAAAGTTACGAAACAATAAGATACTTTGAGATTACTAGAGATTACCATGAATTTATACTGATACGTGTTCTCTTACTAGCCCCTTTGATAAATAAAAAAATATCATTATTGACTTCAAATTTCTATGGCTACTTTACACTTTTAATTAATCTTCATAAATTACTAATATTTGTAAACAGTACTGAAATGAATAAGAAACACTTTGCCCTGCTTTCATAGATTGTGACAGTAGTGCGCACAGGACACAATGCAATCACAACCAGTCACAATCTCAGCACATGATAGATTTTTAAGAGCATCATCTATAATTGGCAGCTAGATAGACAAAAACACCAAATTTTGCAGGTGTACATATATATAGATACCTTTTGACATACTAAATCATACTAGCCTCCTAACCCTCTGGAGAATAACCCTATTTGGGCAAATAGTTCAAGATTGTCACCAATGCAGGCCCGTAGCCAGGGGGGGTTCGGAGGGTTTGAAAGAACCGCCCTTTTGCTGAGAAAAGGTCCACTCTGGGTAAAATTTGATCTAGGTTCATGAATTTTTTATTGAAAAAGGTCCACTTTTTCAGAAAAAGAACCCCCCTTTTGAAATTGCTGGCTACGGGCCTGCAATTTATGGTATGAAAAATATACACATCTCAGATACTTCTCCATAAAGAAACTTACTTTTGATGTCTTTGGCAATTGTCTATCCTATATACTTTTTAATGATTGTACCAGGTTACAGAAGTCAAGGTCAAATTGAAAGTCAGATTATTAGTCTATCTGACATATATACATAAAAACCTCTGAAAAGATTTTTGTCAGGATATTCAATCGTGTTGATTTTCAAACTGAACCTGCCATAATAACAAATAAGGTGACTCAGCAAATTTAAAGTAAAAAGTGAGCTGAGGTCTTAAAAAATAACCTCTGAACAGTTATCATGGGGTAAAAAAACTAACCCATTTTTTTTATCTTAGATGCTCTGAGATCACATAAAAAATGCAGAATTAAATGGATCCGTGGAAAAAACAACATGTCTGAAAGACGATAAAGCAATTGGAACTTTCACATAAATAATTCATCATGCTGATTATCGATATGAAGCTGCCTTATCAACATATAGCCAGCCAGCAAATTTTAAGTAAAAACAAAAATAGCTTTGCATTTTTGGGGCATACACTTATACCAAAAGATATGACGCTTGAAAAAATGCAAAAAAGTAATCAAGAATTTATGTAATAATGATCCAACCAGGCTGATTTTTGAAACAAACCTACTTTATAAACACATACAGCCAGTAAGAAATTTTGTAGTTAAATGGGAGCTATTTATTTATTTTTGTTACCTCTTTTACTGCTGCAGTGATTTTTTTTCATGACAAATGCACATTTTCAATCATATTCTGCATGTAAATATAAACATTATACAAATAAAGTCAAAATCAATTATCTGATGGTTTTAGAATTCACAATAAAGGCAATCAAATTAAGCATGACATGGATGTTTTTGGCCAAACAGTTGAATATCTGAATCCAGGCCAAATCCCAGTAACAGTAACCATATTTGATCAGTCACTATTTGCCCAAGTGCAGCGAGTGCAATTATAGTAATTAATGAACGATGAAGGGAAGCATTCTAATACTGGGGGAGGGGGGGGGGGGGGGAGAAGATTGGACAAAAATTTCAATCCAAAAGACCCTTGGTGTCATCTCTTAGAAGACTGAGACTGAAGAGATCTCTTCTTTCTATGAAGTCCTCACACTGGTTCAAAACAAGTACATGATGCTCATAATCTTGCACTTAACCCTGTGTAATCTCTCAGCTTAATAGAGGTTCAAATGATGAAAATCCCATCCACACTTGCAGAAAAGACTTAATTGCTACATTAGAATCTGGTCAACATTCATGTTCTAAGATCAGATCATGACATATTATGATGACATTCCACTGTGTAGCAGAGCCCTTAAGGAGAGAAAATATACCTTTCATGTTGAAGCATTGGATCAAGCAGCACCTTTTCTTTGCCTTGGCCCATGTTTACTAGGCCAGGCAGGTGTCTGTCCTTAAGTCTCTGCTGTGCAGGACTGGAAAATGCTTCAAACTGCGTGATTTCTGAAACAGCCAATTGTTTTCAGCCATCCCATTCAATCAGGGTCATGAGCAGGAGAACAATATGGTAAAAGATAAGTACAAGTCAAACTTAAGATTTGACTGAGAACCCAGCATTTTCATATGGACATGCTAGAAACAATACCAGCAGTTTCTTTAGATAGTCTCTTCCATGGATGCATTGTGTCTATTCATATTGCTACCAAGAAGAATTCCTCAGCTCTCTCCAGAAAAGCCAACAGAAAGATCAATCCTGAGAAAAATTACAGACTTAAATTTGTACAGAATAACATGACTATATGGTCAATTATACATCTCAAAGCAAAACTTTGTAACTTCTAGGAAATTCCTGTCCTTTAGGTGGACCTGTCATTCCCTCCTTCACTTTCAGATATTTGAAAGCCCCGAGCCATGTGAACAACCAGATCAACCACCAACACATGACTGTGAGGTGCTACATGGTGCAACCATTGTCCACAGTCTTCCTGCCAGTGTAAACACAATGGATGATTATGCTGACAATATTTTCTTCCCTTGTTTGGATAGGCAACTGAACATAATATGTAGTATAGAACACGTCTTCCTGACTCCCTGAAAGAGTCCACAAGTGAGAAGAAAGCAAGATATGCCAAAAAGAAAGTGAAATGCCCCCCCAAGACCTATAAGATAAAACAGAAACTGAATGTTCTCTTTTGAAAGATCAAAGATGTAAGGTTGCAAATAGCCTAAATCCAAGTAGGTCTTTTTGACTTCAGTGCTGTCAAATCAGGTTACTGTTTTGTTGTGTCTGATTGCAATGTACAGTGAAGAGGCCAACAAGCCATGCCATGCTGAGCTGGGTGTTCAGAGATAATTCTTGTATGCCCATTGATCACCACATAGTTGCCATACAGGTGGGCAAGTTTGGCAAGGCAGCCATATTTAAATTTTTTAATATCAGAAACTTCATTATACAACAAAACACTCAATCAGCAGGGATCCTGGAATTCCACTTTTTTTTTGTCAAATGGGTAAATTCTCCAAAGATCAAGCTATTATAACTTCATTTTGATTTAGTATGCCAAAAGATATTTGGTACAATATTCGGTGATTTTATCTATTAAGGTTTGAGTTTTTTCATTATTCACTTCATGCATTCATTTTCAAGGGGTTCAACGTATTTCCATTCATCTGCACGGGCTTTGATAAGGAACTGCAAACAATACAATGGACAACTCGGCTGTGACTGGTGTGTACAAAATTTGTTTGGTGCCTGAAACATTGTGTTGGAAGAAAAAAATACATTGTCAACAATTATTCTTTATTTTTTGATGCATATGTTTGTTTAGGACTGATTGTATTCAACAAAGACTTGAAACTACATGTAAAACCTTCTTTTGTACTTATATATATTTTTTTAAATTTACAGATTTACAGTTAGGTGTATCAAGCAGACCCAGCAAGAAATGTTGTGACAGATCCAGATGGTTGAGTCTGGGAGAAGCCAGCTGTGGACCTCCCAGCTCAGTCCAGTATCAGAAGAGAATAGACAAAATCTTTGGCAGGACTACCCACACTTTCCTACAAAGATTCAATACATGGACTAACTGGAGGAACTGCTGAAAAACACAGGATGGCTGGCTATGTTTAAGGCAGGCAAAGTTACAACGAAACATCCACACACTTTAAAAAAAAATCATTAATTCTATTCTCATTTAGTGAATTCAAATATTCGATGCTTGGCGTACCAAAACTTCCAGTGGTTCTAACAATCTGCAACCCCTTTTTTTGGGGAAAGGAGAGAAGAAAGCTTTTGATATATACATGAATTTTGGCAATAGTGACTTCATAGAGGCTTTCTCCTGTCTTTGAGCAGTCTTCGCAGTTGCAGAAAGAAAATCAAAAGTGATGGAACAATTTGTCTGCAATCTTTATAGACAGAAGGAAGCTAGTAATGTCAATGAGGCCAGGTTAAACATATTTTGGCTGGAATTCTATGTCACGAAAGATAGGGAGGTATTTCGAAGTCAACAGGGCAAGTGTACTAGGAATGCTGCACCTCATCTATTGCAAGGGGGAACACTTCTGCTGAGAAGATTTCAGTGTACCTCTCCATGCCAGCTCCAGTGGCAAACAACAGTTGGTGTCTCCACACCCAGGCCTTAGGCAACCCTGCCAGGGAGAGAGCTCAGGAAAGCATGGATGGCACCGCGCTTCCTGTGAAGCAGGTCTTCCCAGGGAGCAATGTCGATCCAGGGGAAATTGTGGACTATGGGGTTACCATCGACGGTTCCTGGCAAACCAGAAACTTGTCTAAACATGGATTTGTAGCTGCAATTTGGATACGAGAGAAATTCTGGACGTTCACTATATGTGTACCATGTGTCGGACATGTGACAATTTTCTAAAGCTGCTCCAAACCACGGCAGAAGAGGTTGACTTTCAACTGAAACACTTAGAGGAGTGCCACCACAACCACGAAGGCTCAGCCCAGGCCATGGAAGCTGAGGGTGCGTCTGTTTTATACAGTCGTTCCATGGAACTTTATGGATTACGATACAATCCATTTGTAGGGGATGGGGACAGCTCAGCCTTCTGGAGGGTCCAGCAACAGCAGCCCTATGGTCCGGACATTGAGATTACTTAAGGAGAATGCACAGGCCATATCCAGAAGAGAATGGGCACTAGACCTCGGTGCGTAGTTGCCAGTAATAAAGGTAATAATAGTGAAAATACTTTGAAGTAAAAAGTGCATTTTTCAGATAATATTGATGATAATATTGAAGATGAAGTTACAAAAGCAAGTGCACTCCTTGTAACATGCTTGCAACCAGATTTGTTGCAGTATATATTAGATAAGTACAAAGACAGAATATTATGTTTTGCTCCATCAGAAAATCAACATCCTGAATCTTCATTCAACAAGGAAGCACAGTCTTTCCCAACTTTATTCCCAAATGGGAAAAACACTTTTTCAGAAAGATGGAAGCACAAGTTAACATTTCAGATTCACCAATGGGGTGGCAAAGTGGTCATGACTCCTTTGTTTGAACCTCATCCAATATCCAGCAGAAGTTCAATGAAGGCCAAATGTCCCAGAGTTACCTACTAGGGGATTCAGGGTACCCTGTTCAGCCTTATCTATTAACACCCTTTTAAAATCCAAATGGAAGAAGTCAGGCACACATGTAAAGGACACAACACTAGGTAGACCTACATATCCTGCCACATTCCCTGTATGCGTCTTTTGGTCAAAACTTATATCATATACCTATGTTAGAGGATAAGAAATTTTAAAATGTATACATATATATGCATAAGCTGTGGGCAGTCACACTATACATATTTATAGTGTTTGCAAGGATAGAATGTATCCTGTTCCTTGTTTTTTTCCCTTAAAGGGATAATAACTCTTCGTATGAGATCTATATTTCACAATAAAAACATTGTTAAGAACTCATAGAAATATAATATATACTGTTTTACCATAAAAACGGCAGTTATAGCTATTATTCTGATATCTGAGCTTGTCTTTAGACCATGTGACCTCCACTGATGGCTATACTCTGTTAAAATCTCTTAAGAGATTTTTACAAAAAACAAACTTTTTAGAAAAAAAAGGGGACTAACTTTGAATGTAAAAATGGATTCATTAAACATTGTTAAGTATGGGAAAATTGTTGTTTGCTCCAGGAAAATTAATTTTTTGGCTGAAAGGAAGTTATTATCCCTTTAAACTATCATTACAAAAACTCCAGCAAACAACTCAAATATCCTCTGCAATCATATACAGTAATGTGCCAGGCATTTCGACCGGCCCAGTCAATCCGACCACAAAAATTATTTTATAAAATTAATTTTTCTGGGCTCAAACATTTAGTCCATACGTCAAAATCATGCGACAGAATTTTTTTCTTGTTCCGATTGTTCGACCACATCGTCGGCAAGTCCCGGTAAATTTTCAAGCCAGTGAAATAGATGCTGCATGCCTCGGCCTTTTGTCAATTGTTGTCCTTTCAATAGCTCTCGTCAATGAAGAAGAAATAATTGAAGATCTAATCTGGAAGCATGACGTACCTGTCATTTCCTTTGTCCCCGAACAGTGCTCAAAGACATACAATTTGTGCAAATTAAGCAGACTTGCCCTCGCTGAGTGATTCATCACGCCCGTATCTGGGGGAGGGGGGGGGTTAAAAAAGGTCTATTCTGGATGAAACTAAATATCGACAGTGGGTAGAATACGTCGTAAACACCTTCATATAGACCATATATAGCGTTTGCTAGCATTAAAAAGTTTGGGAAGGATATATGCAATTTATTTTCAAGTTCAGTTGTAATATACAGTATATGCAGATGGGGAAATGTTCTTCAACACCGCAAGATCTTACATTTACTACAATCGCCCGACAGATCAGCGGGATCGACCGCCCAGACTTCTTGGCGCCAAATACCACGCGCTGTCAAAATCTGACGAACACGTGTAGCTGTTCACCTACATGGATAACTGATTTGTCAACAATAAAAATGACGTCTTCCTTAACTCCATGGGAGCTTCATAGAGAGTTCCACTGGGTATTTACGTTACCTGTGAGTCAATTTTTATTTCCCCAGATGCATGAAATGTTGATAATATTTAACGTAATCCACGAAGTACTCCATTCCTGTGACCCCCTCCCCCAAAATGGGACCGTCTTCATTAACATGTGGTTTGCGCTATGCTGGAGCAGACCAGATAAAACTAGTCTCTCATTTCTGCATGTGCTCAATTCTCACGTCATATTATAAATGCACCTGTTTTGTGAAAATTATGGCGATTAAATGCTTTTTTACGTTGTATCATTGGGGTTTTCAATATACACCGTGGTTTGTGCACAGCGAGAGTACTAGTATATAAGTAAGAAAATCGGAAGAGTGCCAGCAAGATACTGTACCGGTATGTCTATCGGCACAGGTAGGCTCGGTATTTTGCCTTTTCTCAATATATTTTAATATGACATGCTTTTTAAATAAAATACTTAAAAGTAATTTGAAGTTACACTGAATTCCGTT
The DNA here is from genome assembly GCF_051362555.1 of Lingula anatina. Classification (NCBI taxonomy): domain Eukaryota; kingdom Metazoa; phylum Brachiopoda; class Lingulata; order Lingulida; family Lingulidae; genus Lingula; species Lingula anatina. The sequence goes on along the minus strand of NC_141771.1, from coordinate 19,703,178 downwards.
TGAGTACCAGTTGGTATTCTTTGATACGGGTGACTGAATTTTCTTCGGAAGTAAGTACGTCTACGCTGAGTAAGCCTTGCGGGTTGAATACAACTGATCTCAGACTGGTAAAAAATTTCAATTCGGTCGATTTCAGTTGTCATATTAAAATTCAAATAGGGCGTACGTAGATCACATAACTAGTTTAAGTCCACTAAAGCTACCGGTTTCAAATATAAGTGACCGGCCTTTGTTTACAACACCTGTCTCCGGGGAAATACTCGTCCCACTTGTGAAGCGCATCATGAAAATAATCGTAGGTGAGGGAAATATATAAATAGAAATTATAATTGTCGTCTTTTTTAATGTTAAGTTATGTTAGCACATATTGTACACAGCAAAATAAGATTTCAAAAGGAGGATAAAACATGCCTGAAACACGTGTTAGACGAAAATTGCGGCTTATCTTGCGTAACACTTCCGGTAAAATGCAATACTTCCGGAAAGATGGACGTTTTGGCAAATGCCCCTAACAATCCGACGATATCAAAGGTTTCCATTTGCTGTATTTTAATCAATTCGACCAAACTGACATTTCCATGAAATTAATTAATTAATCTTGGTCGAATTGTTTGGCATATTACCGTATGACTGTAAAACATGGTAAATAAAGAGTATGGTTCACCATGATCCAACATGCAACAAAGCAAGAAAGAATATTCTAAATCAAGCACCACCCATATGCATGATGAACTGTGCCATATGACTTAATGCCATGATAACGTTAGAAAGCAATCTCTGTGAAAATCTGTCAATTGGTATTGGTAGTATTAGTGCACCTGCTGAAATATAATTACATTCTGTGGCCATTTTCACGGATTCAGAAAGTACATCCTTGAACATGAATCATGTAATCATTATTATATGGTTGATTATGCATATACACATAGGGAACATTGGCAAACAAATGTCAAGTTACTACTATGAACACCACTTTTTCCAGGTGCCTCTGTAATCAACTGGGTCCAGGGGAAATTTCTATGGAGTTAAAGCCATGTTGGGAGTCTTCTGGTGACATCTCCAGACACCTTCATGACCACAAGTGGCTGACTGGGAACAGTGGATTTGTGAAGGGACACACTTTATCTTAAAGGGATAACAACTGTTCTTATAAGATTCATATTTTGTAATAAATTCTACGAAACAATTCATAGAAATGAATGTAGGAATGGATTCATTAACCATGGTACAAGTATGGGGAAATTGTCGTTTGCCCCAGTAAAATCTTTTCTTTTTTTTTCATCAAAAGGAATAGTTGTTATCCCTTTAATAATTGAAGAAATCAATTGTCAAAAAATTCCAATTCATGGTGTGCTAGCTGGCTGCCCCAGCTAATTTGGTGACTGGACTGTGAAAAAAAAAATTCAAATGTACTTACATTATGAGGGCTACTGGTGACAGCTTTGACTTCTGACACTAGCACTATTCCCAGACTGAAAGAAATGAAAACAATGTTAACTTTGCAAAATCTGTTTCAATATTTGTGATACTTGAACATGTAAATCCTTACAGCAGTAAAAAATAGAGATCAATATTAATATCTGTATCTATATTAAGCTATAATATTAGGCACACCAGTTGGTTGTAACTACTTGAAGTGCACTTTTGTGATTTAATGTAAGGAAAGTGGGAAAATTACAGTAACTGGTCAACAAGACAAAAACTACTCAAACCCAAAAGAAACACAAGAGGTGATTACTGGCGATTTTTTCTTCGTGGAGAAAGGGAAGGAGACCGTGCAATTACCTGTTACCATGGTTCCCCATTTCTGGCTTTTCACATTCCATTTATCATAAAACTTGCCACATTTCATGTTTTGTACATGAGCATGACTTTAGCATTCTTCACGTGAATATTTACAGCAAGTTTTTCTATCAGAGGTACCGAGTGATTCAATCTATTATAAGCTTCCATGTTTTTGTTAAATGTTTTGTTATATGCTATTATGACTAGCAACCCAAACTTGCCACCATGTTTAATTACATGAAAGACACATTAAAATGACGAATTATGCATACAATGAGGCCACTGCGACAAATAATACCTTCAAAACAAATGGTGATTTCGCTATTAGTGCACGGTCCAGGGCCGTAGCCTGAGCAAAATGCCAGGGGGGGCAGTAAGCGGACACGAGAGGGGGTGAAGCCCTCGAGGGGGGAGGGTGTGGGAGGGGGTCTCCCCCTCCAACGGTGTGGAAAAGTTTTAAAAAACTGTGCGTATAATACTGCATTCTGGTGCATTTTAACTGCTATTTATTGCTCAATCAGAAGTCAGAAATTGTGGGTTCATTTTGTCATAAGTACAGCTTAGGGGATAGCTCCCTAAGGGAGGGTGAGCTTTTTGGCATGAACTGAGTTGGCTAAAAACAGTACACCTTTGTAAACAGATTGTTGAATGATTGTCTAGTGGCCATGAGTGCATTTCCTCACAGAATTGATACCAAATTCGCAATTATTTTGTTTTACCTTTGCGATTATTTTTTTTTGCACCTCAAATCCCAGGGGGGGGGGCAGCTGCCCCCCCTGCCCCCCCGGAGGCTACGGCCCTGCGGTCGCAATTTGCGAGGCTTGCTAGATATGCGATAGCGCGGAATTGCCATGCTTGCGCCTGCTCGCCATAAGCAAAGCTTTTGAGATACGGGGCCCTGTTGTAACTTGTAGAAGTTATATACTAGTATATAATAAATATACTAGTGCAAAGAATACAGATTTTTCTATTGAACTTACATTTATAAAAATTTCAATTTACTAAAATAATTAAAAACATTAACGATGTAATCTTATTTGTCAAGACAGCAATATTGCCACAATCAGGCACATAAAGGCATAAAAATATTATATGTAATCACGACAGAAAAGGAACAGATAACCAAATTCAACGCACCCACGTGGTAAGCCGTGACTGTAGACACGCCCTGTAACTTACAAGGCTACATTCTGCTGTCACTGATCTAGGCCTAGGCTAAGTGTAGAGAAAACACAGTGATAGTGCGTAAACTTACATTAGACTACTGTCGTCTACACCCAAGTTTTTGACGTACGTTCTTTCCTATCATCTACCATAACCCAGGACCCCATACCAGGCACGGCTGGCAAACTAACTGGTTGAGCAGAAAACAAGCACGAGAGGCTCCATTCACGTTTTGAATCTCGTAAATTATCGGACCTGACGCGAGGTTAACCAAGGACGCCTCGGTGTCTCAACCGTGATTGTGTTTTACCTTGCACTTGCCTTTCAGCGGTCTTTCGTGCTTCTGCTTCGTTGGAGCTCATTTATGCATATCTTTTTTTTTTTTTTAAGAACTGCATCGTTATTTATTAATTTTGCCAAGCCCTGTTTGAAGATGCAAAAAAAAAAAAAAAAAAAAAAAAAAAAAAAAAAAAAAAAAAAAAATTAGGGGTGAACAACCACCGTAAACACTCCGCAAAGAAACCACCCTGGCCGCTATATGTTACATGTAAAATAACACAGATATTTGAAAGACTGAGAGCAAATGAAATTTTCGAAAAATTAAGAACATAACAAATTAGGTGACCTCTTGTAGGCCCTAAAGAGCAGGTAATAAGGAACAAATTATTATATCTTATATTTTTTTATTTCTTTATTCTAAAAATGCGCCGCAGTGACAACTTCAAAGGATCAACTGCCGGGGTAAAGCTCCTAAAACCCTAAAAAAGGAAACCGTTTACTTCAACATGACTTGGCGATCTCTGGCCTGCATGAATTCTGTCCCTGATATAGCCTATTTATAATCCCTTCTCCAAAGTGGCTGAGGACATTAAGCTACCGGAAAGTGGGTGGGTGGCAAAAGCTTGTACAATACACATAATGAAGATAGAAATTATTAATACCCGTACCTTAGAGACCATTACCAGGCCCTATCGTACTAACTTTGGATCGAACTATCTCCAAGGGGATTCTCGCTTAATTGCAATTAACTTAAGCGGCTTAATTAGATGTCTGTCACGCCCACTGAAGCTGATTAATTCATTAACTATCGTTTAGCAGCTTCAGTAGGCGTCTCAGACATCTAAGCCACTTAAGCTGAAAGGAATTTAGCGAGAAACCCCGTGGACATGAACCGATCCTGTTAGATTGATCTAGGGATGGGAATCCAGCCTTACTTTCATGGATTGCAAGTGGATTCCTCTAAACTTCTCAGTCATGGAGGTAGCCGTGACATCTCACATCTTGAAGCCAGAAATAAAATCGTTTGTATTTGACGCCATGCAAGGTCAAGTCAGAAAAATATTAATAAAAAGAATGAATAAATCAATAAATAAGAATAAAAACGTGCCAATTTCTTATGACTTATACAAGGAAACGAAGCCGTGCCCGGTACAGTATGTGATTTGTGGATGTAGACCTTGTACATGTACATGTAGGCCTACTAGCCAGGAAAGTGTTGTTGTAAATTGTTGGCCAATGTTGGCCATTCATTTAGAAGTAAATTATAATATCAAGGTTTAGATTAAACATGGAATCTTAATACAAGGACGGGCCGAGCAATGATTCGTTTAAATAACCTTTAAATAACACAAATTAAGAAATTAATAATTGCGCCATAGGGACAGTGTTGGAAAAGTCGGCAGTAGTTTCAAAAATTAAAATAAAATAATAATAAAAAACTATGCCTCTTAGGACATCTTTTGTTTAAAGGAGGTATGTTATATATGTTCCGTGTTCAAAATACACTGAACGCGTAAAACGAATACCTGTGTCAGTAATGATTGTCATCACGCACATCTATGAGTGGCCATGGCAGAGATAGGACTAACTGTGATTATGTAAATCACTGCATTCCACGGAAATAAATATGTTTATTGATATTTAAAATAAAAGAAACATTGGTTGCTCAGTTTTTAATATCTTGTGATATCTTTAAAGTGTTGCCCAACCGGACCCAGGCTTTGACAACCGTTGAACACCGCGGTTTAAAGGGGATGGGGGGAGAGGCGGGATGAGGGGGGGTGGGAATAAGGTATCAAGCATCGGTGGTTCAGTGGTAGAATGCTCGCCTGCCACGCGGGCGGCCCGTGTTCGATTCCCGGCCGATGCAATAGTTTTTTAACTCGTTTAATTTTTTTTATCTCTGGCAAAGAAACAAGCAAAAATTGCTGATAACAAGGAACAATCCACTCAACAAGCGACATCATCTGGTTGCCTTGTCAGTAACTGTAGTAGTATGATCCGTATTATTTTTGCTCTCCCATATTTTAAAACATGTTATTTACATTATGTTGTATTTTAATAAGTGAAAACTTGTGACGCTCACTACACACAAAGAGCTGAAAGCGGTTTGTTTGAATGGTAGCAGTAGAAAGAGGGGGCGGGGGAAGGAGGAATTTCAAAGGACATGTCTTTCTTAGTTCGTGAGTAGTTTTTAGGCCACACTTTTTTATTTTTATGGATGACATCCTCTGGGGACCCCAAAGTCGGTGCGAGCGGGCGAAAAAAAAAAAAAAAACAGTCAAAAAAAAAAAAAAAAAAAACTGCTTAAGAAAAGTTATGTTTTCAGTACACAGCTGGAAACACTAATTTACCACAGAAACACGTATCAAACTAACAACATGTCTTTATCCATGCTACCAAAATATTAAAGCATTGTGAATAGGGCCTACTTCGTAGAAAGGTAAAAAGTCATGAATATATGTGCTGCATATTACCAAATCTATTTAAGGTTATTTCATGCATTCTGTTGGTATAGCAATCAATAAAACAAATATCAAATAAACAGCGTGTCTTTATTTGTACTCTCAGAAAATTAAAGCATTGTAAACACTTCATAGAATTGTTTAAAAAATGAAGCAAAGATAGGCCTATGCTTCCTACTACTAAGGTAATTTCGGTCGATGCCATTTTGTCTACTTCGACTCACACGTACCAGCCAACTATCGGGTGGCCTGTCCGACCTTCAGTCCACCAAATACCACGACGCTCTTGTCGACCCTTTTTTCGCTACAAAAAAAACCTTGTATGTGCTGCTTTGGACAGAACGTCACTGAAATTTTCCGGGCGATGATCGCTGGCCGCGGCCAGCCTTTCGTATAATTGTAAAAGGGTGATATCTTCATGTCCAGTATCAATGGCAAACCAATCCAAAACGACGGCCCCCGTTTTCTTTATGACTTTAATTGTCGTGTATTTTGAAATTAATGCTAGAGATGAAGTTGACGGCAAAACGGCCATATTTCCACGTGGTGATAATACGCATGCGCAGAAAGCTCATTTTCCGCACTCGGAACTACTCGGATGTCTCCGCAGTCGTCAATGACAGTATGGAGCTTGCAGAATTAGCCGAGAATTGCCGATTGCATTTTCCGGCAAATTCAATAACGATGTTTGCGACAACCGCCTTCCTTGTGTGTGTGTGTGTGTGTGTGTGTGTGTGGGGGGGGGGGGGTTTAGGGGGGGTTTTGGGGGGGGATTTTTTTTTTTTTTTTTTTTTTGAGAACGGACGAAAATCGGTGCGCGCGCAGGATGTCATCCATAAAAATAAAAAAGTGTGGCCTTACTTAAAGATAACGAAGTCATTCAATTCATACAATAAATCATTTCTTTTTAAATAAAAGTCCTGAATTGAGAAAATTTGTTTCGGGTGCAGAATGCAGGGGTAGATTGAGGCCGTCTTCTGGGTTTTCCGGAAGACGGTCAGATTTTCGAGTTAACATTGACGGGTATCTAATTTTTTCTGTCGGAAGACGGTCAAAAAATGAGGATGCATCAACAAAGATAATTTAGAAGACTGTCAGAAAAAAAATCTCTGGATCCGCCCCTATGCCAATAAATTGGAAATCAGTTGGCTACCAGGGGCGGATCCAGAATTATCTGAAAGGGAGGTCCGCGGATGCGAAGCCGACCCCCCATCCCCCAACTTGGCGTGGGGTTCGGGGCGCGATGAAGAGCCCCGAAAATTTTTAGTGTTTAAGAGGGCGAAAGGTGCCATTTGGTATGGTTTAGAACTATGATTCAGCTAGTCAACATTCTAATTTCAAGAGGGGACCAGAAATCTGCCACTGGCTAGGGTCTGGGTCAGTGCAAACACATGTATGTTTTACTGGATTTTATTCGTTTTCATTTGTGAATGTACATTTGAAAATAGGAAAATAATTTCAACCAGACATTTTCTATGGTTTAGTTTGCGTTCCATTCAATAGTTTTCTAATAAAAAAAAACTCGAATCATTTTCAGTTTTCTGCTTTTACAGAGACTACATGCAGATCTTGAATAAAAGTGTTTATCTGTTCAACATTTAAATCCACTAAGAATAACTTTTTCATATTTCCGGTGATTCTGATTTTTTTGTATCTCTTTCTTGAAAATTCCCAAAATACTAATGTTTGTTTTCCCTCCCGCTGACAACTTCGTGTGAAGCGTCATTTAGTTGTGCTTGCACCGGCCTCGTCTGGAGATGAACATCACTTGCAGCCAGTTTATTACTCAAGGCAATCTAATTTGCATATAAGAGAAAAATACAGTTTTTTCTTGGATTTGAGTTGTGTACACATTTTCCATAATCATTTCAAAAGCAATGCCCTTTTATGCAAAAAAAAAAAAAAAAAAAAACTTTGAAAGATTTGGTAGATACGTTCCATTTATTAATCATATCATTATAAAGAATTTCCTATCACAGACGTGAATCAAGTCTCCACGCCCAAGTCATAAAATTGTTAAAAAGCGCCTATAACTGTACTTGTTCAAAGTGGGTCAATTGCCTGTATAAAAATCCCATACGATTATCGATTTTTGTGTATGGACAGTTTTTTTTTTTTTGGGGGGGGGGGGGGGGGGGAAGCACGCGAGAGAAAATTATCAAGATGCCATCAAAATATCTGGGACTCTTGAAATCACTTAAAATCAGAGATTATTAAAAATATTTAAAGAGTGAAAAACTAATCAACTTCTTCAGGTTTGTGACTTAAAACTTTGCAGACACCATCGTAGAATTTCATGTTTATAATTCGTCTCCCTCTCCCTGAAATGTTGCAGACCGCGTTAACTGTTACCTGTTGTGAATCGCAGGATATGTTTAGTTTAGTTTATTTCACTGTAACATATGCATCCATCTGGTTGGATGAAAATGACAATATAATTATAATTTTTGTGAATATGCTATTAAACAATCACAATGAGTAAGACAATTAACTTATTAAAAAAAAAGTTTCTAGTTTCTATGAATCATACGATAGTGCTGAAGGAGTGAGGTTGGGTGGATGAAAGGGGGGGGGGGGGCTTACTCCCGTCACTTTTTCCAGTCACGATTGTCTTTAGAGCTGGATGCGTGAACATATGCAATTGGAAATAAAAATAAATAAAATTATACTTATATATTATACGGGTATTACTGCTAATCAACTGAAAATTATATATTATGTATTCTTTCAATCACTAGTTTCACGCACAAATAAAATCAATGTATTAGCACAGCCGCTTTTATCAGAAGGCTGAGACACCAGTCAAGCGAATCCTTACTACATTAACATAATTTTGCTGTCACCCCCTCCACCCGTTTATTTATTTATTTATTTATTTATTTATTTATTTATATCTAACAGAAAAATCCATCGCAACTCAGTCGCAATGTTATCGTCCAATACCAGTATATCAATGAGCCACTGTCTTGCACGGTATTTACAGGTCGATCAAGGAAAGAAAATCCCAAATAGCGTTTTAATAATAATAATAATAATAATAATAATAATGTTAAATAAGCCTATTAAAAAGTGAGGGTTGCCGGACCAGGGTAGAAATAGTGCTGCTATCACTGTCTTCATTAAGGCTGTGATGCCGAGGGAACACACGTGATGTGCCCCCCCCTCCCCCCCCACCCACCCACACACACACATATCCCGCTCCGACGCCTGTGTATCAAAACTATTGTTGGCTTGTTCATCTTAGAACTGCCGGCAGTTGAACAGTAAATGTGGTCAACAAATTTTAGGGAGAGTCAGATGGCATAGAGAGGTGTCAAGTTGTCTGCAAAGTGCTACACGGTCAAAGTGGAAGTGTGGGCTATTTTTACACTTTTCTAAAAGATTTTAATAGATTCTGAATACAACAGCTGTACGCTGTCTTTATAATTTTCTGTTAAATTATTACCTCTCTCTCGTCGATCTCCCAGCAAATGTTCCACGCCAGAATAATTCAAAAATGTTTTTTATAGCTAACAACTAAATTATATTTTAATATTTTCAATTTTTCATTTTCGGGTAAATAAAAAGTGGCTTTCATGGGTTACAAATATGCCCTAATTAAAGTTTGAAAATACATAATAACAGTGAATGATTCTTAAATAAATTGACTGGTTAGTGCTGAGGGAACGCATTCGCCCCCCTGCTCAGGGGTGACGCAGTTGGTTGTGAAAGGGTTAAGCCCCCCCCTCCTCCTCCCCTCTCGCCCTATCCCGGCTCCTCACCCTGAGCTTCAGAGATAACTTGAAATAAACATCTACACTATGGCATACCCCTGTCGTTTCCAGTTACTTGAAACGGCAAGGGTTAATTGCTATTAAGATCTGAAGTTCAGGGTGCGGCTCCTACACCTGTGTATCAAAACTATCGTTGGCAGGTGCATCTTCTGCCGGGAGTTGAACAGTTAACATGATCAACAAATTGTTAGGGAGAGACAGATGGCATAGAGAATTATTTTGTTATCTGCAAAGTGCTACACAGTGAAACTGGAAAAGTGGGCTATTTTTACACTCTTCTCAAAAAGCATAATAGACTCTGATTATAACAGCTCCACGCTCTCTTTTTATTTTGCGGTTCAATCGATACCTCTCTCTATCGTCCGCCTCTCCCTAAAATGTTCCACACCGGAAAAAAATCAATAATGCTATGGGAGAATTGTACAGGCAATTGACCTACATTCTCCACTGCAGTTATTGGCGCTAGTTTAACAATGTTATGACTTGGACGTGATAACGTGATTCACGCCTGTGATATGAAGGTTTATAATTTATATAAATGAATTAATGAACAGGGCATGTCGATCAAATGATTGGAATTTATGAGTGTAGTGGGACTTGCTATTTACGAAAATGAAAGAAAAACTGTATACATCTCAAAAACAGAAAAAGAATGAATTTTTCTCTTATATGCAAATTAGATTGCCTGTAGTAATATAAGGTTGTCCGGAAGTCATGTTCACATCAGAGATTTCAAATAGTGATGATCTTGATCATCTGAGCTATGTTCAAATTTTTTATTTGATAAAAATAATATAGATTTGAAGCTACCAAATGTAATTTCCTCCAAAAAATAAAACAATTTCCTTCTCATTATAAATCATTGCTCGAATCGCCCTTCGGATGAATTTTGTAACAGCTGGAAGGCTGAGTAGGGCTTTTGGACGAGAGCCCCGGTAGATATTAATAATCAACTTGATTCTGCATTTATAAAGAATGATCTTGTACTTAGAACTAAAGTGCCAAGAGAAGTGCATTTAAATTCCTTTATTGATGTTCTTTAGACAAATAAAATGTAAAAAAGGTTTGTTAACAGCCATGTTACCTTTGAGCACAGAAAAATACGAAAACAGTAGGAAAAAAAGAGGGGGGGGGGGACGCCGAAAATACCAGGAAAGCATTTCCCAGAAAAAAAAAATCAACCAAAATTGCACTTTGGGGATCGACCCTCCTCCCTAATTGGTAAACCTGGCCTTGACCTATGTGGCAATCAGCATGACGTACCGAAAAGTACAAAAACAAAAAAAAAAAAAAAAAGGAAGTAAATGAAAATGAGCAGAAATGGCCAAACACTGATAGAATATTTTACTTGTGTCTGAAATAAATGCTTGTTAGTGAAGTTACAGTGGAAATTTTAAGGAAAAGCTTTTAGATTTTTTTAAGTGAGAAAATTCAGCAAAGAATGAATAGAAAAACTTGACAAATGATGAAAAAATGTTGCAGAAATTCTGATCTAGTTTGATTGTTTGGTAAATGGAAAGACGTTTAGCAAGTGACAGTTTGGGGTCATTCAAAGGTACTGCAGGCGAATTTGAAAAAAAAATATAAAGATTTATTAAAAGGAAAAGAGGGATTCTCACACTAGGAAATAAAAAATGATGAAATAAGTATAATATTTAAAAGTTTTGGATATCATTTGAGGTAAACTGATTAGAGCAGACACAGCAGAAATTTAAATGAAAAGCATGTGCAGTTGTCTGTTATCATCAAAAATACTATTTAATTATACAATCTTTCAGCAAAGCATTTCATAAAAGAAAGCATAATACATTAATTTGGAGGTAATCAAAATTTATATACTTGCATATTGTAAATTGGAAAATCTACTTGTTAATATCATTCCATTTTTTCACAATTTTTTTTTTAGTTTTCTCTCTTAAAATTTAAGTGAAAAGAAAAAGATCAGAGAAAAAGAGCAACAATTTAACACACATTTTTTTTCCCTGAAAAACATCCTTTATTAAAGTGAAATAATGAAGAACAAACATAATATTGGCATGCATGTACTCAAAAACAGAAATACTCTTTCACTAGTATCTTTAAATCAAAAGATATATTTTTAGGATAATGTATCAAAACCAACTGTAAAGTGCTATTTTAGATTTTGATCTGGAATCTTCATATCAACTCCACTGTTACACTGACTGAGCTGTGTCACAAAAACAAATATTTTGTATGGGTTTGATATCTCACTTCATAATAAAGTTTCTTCATAACTACCAACATCTATTCTGCTTTGTGTGAGATACATGTATATTCCCACCCAAGCTTTGCCTCATCTGTGGAATGATCATCAAGAATTTTACGCTCAAAAATCTTTGGTCTCATAAATCTGTATTATACCCCGTTCACACTACAGTCATTTATTCGAATAAATAGCAAATTACATCCCCATTTGAATAACTGTATTAGTCTGAACGCATGAGGATTTTTGTTAACCTGATTTTCAAAATTTTTTCTTCAGCGATTCGAATAACTTACCAGAATCAACACCTGTACAGATCTTACTGCGCATGTGTGCAGGTTTCTATGAACGATTGTTTATTACTTTAGCGATTGCAATAAACGTATTTGGATGTCACCACTCACTACAACATGGGGAAACATAAGCTTATTTCTTTTGAGTTGCATTTGTCGTCGCAAATAAAAACAAAACGCAAAAGCTGAGTACGATTAGAGCCATGGTTTTTTTTTTTTTTTTTTTTTTTTTTATTCACAAAAAGACAAACAAAAATACATCTGTAGACACACACACTAACACACACACACACAATAACACACACAAGACATTCATTATACATTAAGTAAACATGTAGATAGCCGGACTACGTACGAAACGGTATATTACAAGTGATGCTGCACATAACAAGATACCAACATTTTACATTTCACATAAGAAATTAGCGAAAAAGTAAAGTAAATTTATAAGTGGAGAAACTAGTCAAAAATAGAATCCCAGGTTCTCCACTCTGTAAGAAAATGGCCTAATTGAAGATTTTTTTGAGAAACATATTTTTCTAATTCGAATTTTGTTTTGATATATAAGAGAAGGGAAGGGAAGGTCGGCTGCATTTTTCTTTTAAAACAAGTATATATATAAAATTTGGAGACAAGAATAATGTAATTTAGAGGCTTGAAATTTGTTTTGGATACTCCAAAAAGTATATTTTCATCATAGAGTGTAATTCTTTCATCAGTTTTGTTAGCAATCAAGCGTTCCATTTCAGTCCAAATGTTTCTTATTCGATAGCAATTTAAAAATACATGTCGCAAATCTTCCCTCTCCGCTCCACAGATAAAGCATTTCTCTGACACCTCAATACCGATTCTTTTCAGGTATGACCTAACTGGTAAGATTCTAAAAATTATTCTGTATTGGAACCATTGAAGTTTTGTTTCTCGTGTAACATAGAAACAATTCTCGTAAACATACTTCCAAGTGATATTTATATTTAGATCTAGGTTCCATTTCCTTTCGTGTACCAAGTTTTCAGGAGCTTCACTCATGAGAACCTGATAGAAATCTTTACACCCATTTCGACTCTTTATAAGTAGCTGAACCGGCTGAGGAACATAAGGAAATAAAATATCTTCAAAAATTTCTTCATTGTTCTTTTCTTTTAGCCTACATTTTAAACTGTTACGTATTCCAAAATATTTTAGATCACATACTCTTTGAAATCCAAATTTCCTTTCCAGTTCAGCTTTGGTTAAAAATTTTCCTTCGTTGAAAAGATCGCCAATTATTCTTATACCCTTATTGTACCATTCTTTGTCCAATATTGATACCCCACCCAATTTTACTTTTCTATTATACCACAGAGGTTCAAGAGCAATATTGCTATTCATATCTTCTATACCGTATGTTAAATCTTTCCAGGAGATAATGACATCTTTCCAAAACCTGTTATTGCAATTGCGTAAGAGTATATCTAAATAATCATTTCCATAGTCAAATATATTCCAAATAGATTGTAAATCAAAGGTGCTCTGGAGAATAGTGTTATAAACGTTATTTTTAAGGTATAGTCTTCTTATCCATGTACATTTTAATGCCGTTATGAATTTACTTAAGTCTGTCATTTTTAGACCACCATATTCATAATCCTTTACTATCTGACCTCTCTTTACCTTATCAATTTTGCTACCCCAAATGAATTGGAAAAAAATGGAACTTAGTTTTTTTATGAATACTGGATCTGGATTTGGCAGAGAAATGAAAAGATGGTTCAGCATTGGGATGATAAGGGTTTTTAAGATAGTAATTCTACCAATAGGGGTAAGTATTCTTCTATTCCAATGCCGAATCATACCCTCTATCTTCGGGATTTGTTTATCAAAGTTTAAAGTGACCATATCGTTTAAATTTACCGAGAATTCTATACCTAAGAGATTAAATTGAGTCGAACCCCAATCAAGTTTCCATCTAACGTGGTGAAAAACTTCCCGACTATATTTTCTTGAGCCAATCCACACTGGTTTAGTCTTGCTATTGTTGATATGGAGACCTGAAATTTTTGAGAAATAGTCTAATGTACGGAAAGATTCTAAGAAAGAAGACCTATTACCATCTAATATAAGGGTGGTGTCATCAGCATACTGGATTATTTTAAATTCGGTGTCACCAAGTTTTATTCCGCAAATATCTTTATTATTCTTTATCATGATTGCGAGAATCTCAGCACAAAGCAGAAAGATATAGGGAGACAAGGGGTCCCCTTGACGACAGCCCCTCGAAATTTTGAAAGGCTCCGACAAGTGGCCGTTTTGTGTAACAGAGGCCTTGCTATCGTAATTAAGGATATAAAACCACCTTTTTATAGTTTCCCCAAAATTAAAAAAGTCTAAAACTTTATCAATAAAGCCCCAATCTACAGAATCAAAGGCCTTTTCAAAATCGATAAGAATGAGTAAAGCAGGAATATTTTTCTTTTCTGCGATATGCATTAGATCATAAATTAATCTTGTATTTTCCCCAATATATCTTCCGGCAATAAACCCGGACTGAGAATTAGAAATAATTTTATCAAGATAGAGTTTCATTCTTTCCGCTATGCAGCCCGAGATCATCTTGTAAATAACATTTAAAAGGGTTATAGGCCTCCAATTTTTTATAAATTTTCTGATTTTATCGGCTTTTGGAATACAGGTTATAATCCCAAGATTTTGACTCGCCATCATTTTCTCATTGATGAAAATTTCATTAACTGCTCTAATTATAAAACTATGTAAATCATTCCAAAAAAATTTATAAAACTCTGCAGTAAAGCCATCAGATCCAGGCGATTTGTTATTTTTCATTTTTTTCAGCACCCTCAAAAGTTCCTTTGAGGTAATTTCGGTTTGTAAATATTCCTTATCAGGCTCGCTTAATTTGGGGACATCTAAATTTGCAAAAAATAATTCTAGGTCTACCTCTTCTAATTGATTAGTTTTTGACGAGTAAAGGCGTTCATAAAATAACTTTGCTTCATTTAGTATAAGTTTTTGATCAAATATTGTTGTTCCGTCTGGTAGTTCTAAATTCTGAATAGTTTTATTGACATAATTTCTGGATTCAAGTGAACAAAAATATTTCGTAGGCTTCTCTCCTTCCTCAATCCATCTGCATTTTGCTCGGACGAGGACTCCTTTTAGTTTTTCTTGTCTGATATTTTTCAACGCCTCCCTCTTAGCCTCAAGTTCGTCCAAAGAATTTTCATTTGGGTGGTTCATTTCCATTACATAAATTTCTCTTTCTAGTTCTAATTCTTGCCTGTCCCTTTGTTTTTTCTTAAAAGAGGAATGGGAAATTGTCATTCCTCTAATTTCCATTAAAAGCATTTCTAAAAATAAGGAGTCATCAATAGTGAAAGATATTTGTTCGTTTGGAATTTCTGTAATATTTTCTTCGGCGTACACCGGAACTGCATATTGAACTTTTGTTCTCTTAATTATGTCCTTCACTTTACTCACATATTCCTCATCTTTTAAGAGGGAACTGTTAAATACCCAAGTGCCTTTGCCCTTAATAAATTTATTTAGCTTTAATTCTAAAATTACGGGTGAATGATCAGATCGGTATGATGCCTTAATAGAAATATTAGAAACTGAATTTTGAAGGTTATCCGCAATTAAAAAGAAATCTAGTCTAGCCTGCCTTCTGGGATTCCTTCTTCTCCATGTGAATCTCCTCTCGTCAGGGTAGAGAAGTCTGAAATAGTCAATTATATTTAGGTCATTCATAACTTCAAGTAATTTTTGCCTAGCTCTAGGGTTATTCACATTTGCATAATTTTCTGTGTCTATATCAGGGTTTAAAGTAAGATTAAAGTCACCGCAGATCAAGAAATTTTCATTATTAAAGTCTATTATTATATCTCGTACCTGTTCATAAAAATCTGGAGTATCCCTGTTCGGGCCATAAATGTTGATTAATGTGAATCTATTTTTTTCTATATTTACATCAAGAGCTAAAAGATTGCCGTCGTTTGTTTTAAATTCCTTAAGGTACTCGAATTCAAAATTATTATTTATTAAAATTGCAACACCCCGAGAGTTAGTAGAAAAGAAATTAAAATATGCTTTGTAACCCCATTCTGATAAGATCCTTTTTTCTTCATGACTGTCAAAATGGGTATCCTGCAAACATACTATATGATATTTCTTTGATCTGTAGAAGTGAAAAATATCTCTTCTCTTTGTAGAGTCTCTCAGGCCTTGACAGTTAATAGAAGCGATCTTAATTGAATTCATGCTAAGTGGTAAAAAAAAAACCCTGTTAGTAAACATAATACACTGCTATTCACGGGCATACGATGATTAGGTACATTTTTTATGTTATTGAAAGAGAATATGCTCGAGTACAGCAATGATAGTATGACTGAGAGGAGTATTCTAGTTTGACATTCCTAAATCTAACATGCCGTGATATACATGTAAGAGTGTTCCTTTCTTCACAATAGAACAAAGATAGGAAGCTAACAGTGAGCATCTCATAGTAATGTGCTACCAACCATAATTTTACGCAAGCATACACAATCACACACACACGCATGAATGAATAATTTCTATACCCTTGCACAGGGAACATAATAGATACAGTACAAACGGAGTGATGTCTACTCAGGTCTTGCAGCTCAAGCTGTGTCAGTCAACCAAATAATAGTCATCAAGGAGAAAGTAATCTGAAAAATATTACGTACAATAAATATACATATGGCTTCTATATTACATTATTGGTAAATTAAACACAGTGTTTTGTTCAGGTAGAAGAAGCAATAAGTTACAGTTATTTCGTTTACCACAGTTCATAAGTACACTGTATTCAGTCTACTGTTTACATTGTACATGTAGGTGGATTATGAGCCACGATACTTCTTTATTTTTTCTTCTATATTGTCAAAAAGGTCAAATTTAATTCTTTTCCCAGTGGACTTTTGGGCATAAACTCCTCCGTTGTAGAACCAGACATAGTCCACTAATCCAGTCTGCCTTATTTTGGACATAAGGGCCAGGTTTCTATGGGTAATATCATCGTAGAGCCTCACACTTGATTTTATTTCCTTTTTCTTGGTCATAATTGATCTTTTTATGTCATTATTTCTCAATTTTACAATGACTGGCTGATGTTGTCCCTCTCTGCCTGGGATTCTATGAATTGCAGTTATATCATGGGGGGCCAGTTCAATGTTGATTTCTTTCTTGAGAAATTCAGGGAAGTCACTTCTTAAATTTTCTTTGTTGCGAGGGGGGAAGTTTAGGACTCTTACATTTAATTTTCTCGAGTATTGCTCGTTGTAGTTACTTTGTTTGATTGCTTCAGTTGATCTAGCATGATTTTGAACGACCCTTTCCTCCAGATCTTTTAGTTTCTTTTCTTTCTCATTCAGTTTCTCTTTAAGGTTTTCATTTTCTAGCAATAGTGAGTCAACTTTGTCTTGCATTTTACCCGTGACCTCGGCAATTCTTATTTTCATCTCACTTTGTATGAGTTCATATTGTTTTTCTAGCATTTGATCGGTTATTGTTGCTACGATGTCACTTATTTCATCCTTAGTGACTAAAGAACTCAATACCTCTTTTATGCCGGCCAGGTCACCGTGGATGCTGGCTAGTTGAGAGTCAAGGTCCGCCCCCTCCATGCTCTCTTCTGCCACGTCGGAGTGACTCCGTTTTTCCTTTTTTGATGGCTTTTCAGCAGACTCTTTTTTCTGATTCTTGTATTGGTCGATTGTTGATTGAGTTGATTTTTTCCTGTCACCTGGCATTTTGATCAAAGTCTACACAGACAGACACAAAAATGACATTAGCGAGGAGCTACGAGCAGGTTACTCACGTTGTGCCGCCATCTTGGTGCTCTTCTCTTAGAGCCATGGGTTGTCTGTTACCCCATTGGAGTGAGTGGGGCTGGTCATATCCTTTTATAGAGGGATTAGCAGGTTCTAATCCTTTTTAGGGGGATTAGCAGGTTCTAATCCTATTATATTATCATACATTGGGTTGGAGAAATTGGTCGGTTTGTTGTGGTCTTCAAAATTCTGTTTTGTTGTACTCTGGTTCCATTGCATCCTATGAGAAAAAATGTTAGTTCTTTAGACCAATAAATAAAAAGAAAATTTCCAGTTAATGAAGCATAAATATAAAATGTTTCACAGGAAATTTGTAAAATACAAACAAATATACACCCCCCCCCCCAAAAAAAAAAAAAAAAAAATACAAGAAGATGAAGCTATACACATACAAGATATGCAAAATACTGAAAACTTTAAAGTTCCAAATCTTCTGTCTTTTGTCTCAACTGAGTATCCAAATCAACCCTCAAATCTTTTACTGATTACATTTCTATACAATATGTGACTATGTTTACCCCATTCTGTGCCACAGAACTGTCATATACAAAGTCTGGCATGCTGATGGCCACAACATTTCCTCCATGGAAAGTCACCATTCCTGCAGGTGACCCAGTCTGAACTCGCCCCCACCACTGGAATGCAGGGCCTTGCTCATACTGAAATCATAGCAACAACTATTTCAATATGCAGGGGAATCCTTTGATATCAATACTAAAAAAATTAGATTTGGACTTATAATATGTGACTCTTTAAAAAGTTGTTCCAGACAGTTCCTGCAGGCTGAGAAACCCATCCAACAGTTTCTTATGAACAAAAGTGCTTGGTTTTTTATGACACTTCAAGTCTCAACCAGCCACTGATTGCTGACAGCAAGGTCTATCCCTTCTAGGCAGGTCCTGCCTGCTTCTGCTTCTTGTCCACTCTGTAGGACCACTTGAAATATTAAAAAAAAATGATTTAACAAATGTCCATTTATTCAAAAGGGGACATAAAATTATGGATATATAGCACTATAAAAAACTATAAAATTACTTATTTCTTAAAGCAATAATAACTATTTCTTTAAGATTCAAAATTCCGCAAGAAATACATTATAAACAACGCATGGAAATATATATTCTTTTGCATTTTACCACTAAAACAGCTGTTATTGTAGTAAAACCATAATCTTTGCTTATCAATAGGGCTTTTGATGCCTTTCTTCCTGGTCGTTAACGCATCCGTTGCCAATGACATTGTGGTGTCACGCGGATTCTCACATTCATTCGAGACCAAAATAACTTCTGGCGCCAAACGCCTGATGCAGTACGCAGACGTAAGTTGCAAGTTTTTGTACAGTGTGTCGGATAACGAAAAGCCCAGAACTGCACACATTGTAGATATAAATAGGAAAATAAAGTGGTTTCTAAAAAAATGAAGTCCAAAAAATATACTTACAAAGTTTCCTGGATTAATCCTCAATCATCTCTTGGGACATTATCTTTCATCACTGTGATCTATGGTACTTTTCGACCCAAAAAGTTCATCTAAAATTAAGATCTGTGATTAGCTGATCATTTGACTATGACTAATGAAAAGTCTTGTCTTTGGATGATATATTTGAGAAAACTGAATATTACACTGAAAATTAACAATGCAAAATTCCACGACTTAAAATAGTTAAACATTAATAATTTTAAAAAAATTGTTGTTTAATGTTTCAGAAATCTGTACAAATGATGCTTAACAAAACTAAAAATCTGGGAAAAGCTGATCAGTTGTCTGTTTCTTTTTTTAAGAGTCAAGTTTATGGGAAATTGATCATCACAAGAGTGAGAATTAACCAAAAACAATATTTCAATATTGCAATGTATTATTTATTCTGAAAGAAAACAGGAAATGTGATGATTTGAGGTTGTTTGTGTAAGAGGTTGCAAGTTACCTACAACTGTCATCTGGAAAACAGTATATACCCATACAAGACTTCTTACTACCAATGCCAGATGCAGATTACTCCTTGAAATGTATTTTGGGAAGGGGATGTTGCTATCACAATATTTGACAATGTCCTAAATCTTGCCAAATATCATGTATTTTACATTTGGATAAGACATAGTGCTGCTCTTGGTGCTGTCTTTCACTGCCTGCTGTTTCATTGTAAGGGTACTCTGGAACAAGAACAATATAACTGAAAGAACTGAAAATTACATTGAAAAGAATGGCAAGTTCAGTGACTTAAAATAGTTAAACATTAATAATTTTGTTAAATCTTGTTTAATATTTCTGAAATTTGTTCAAACAATGCTTAACAACAACAAAAATGTGTGATAAGCTGATCAGTTGTCTGTATCTAATGAAAAGGGTTTTTAGGACAATATATTTCAGAAAACTAAAAATTACATTGAAAAGACTGGGAAATCACAGGACTTAAAATAGTTAAACTTTAATAATTTTGTCAAATCTTGTCTAATATATCTGAAATTTGTACAAATGATGCTTAACAACAATAAAAATCTGGGATAAGCTGATCAGTTGTGTGTATCTTTTTTTTTAAGTGTCAGGTTTATGGGAAATTCATCATCAGAAGAGTGAGAATTAACCAAAACAAATATTTCAATACTGCAATGTATTACTTAATCTGAAAGAAAATGGCAAATGTGATTGATGTTGTTGATGATTTGAGGTTGTTTGTGTAAGAGGTTGCAATTTACCTATAACTGTCATCTGGAAAACAATATATACCCATACAAGACTTCTCCTTACTACCAATGCCAGATGCAGATTACTCCTTGCAATGGGTTTCTGGGATGGGTTGTTGTTATCACAGTACTTGACAATGTCCTAAATCTTACCACATATCATGTATTGTACACATGGATAAGACATAGTGCTGCTCTTGGTGCTGTCTTTCACTCCTTCTTTTTTCATGGTAAGGGTACTCTGGAAAAAGAAAAATATAACTGAGAGAACTGAAAATTACATTGAAAAGACTGGCAAATTCAATGACTTAAATAGTTAAACGTTAATAATTTTGATAAAATTTGGTCCAATATTTGTGAATTTTGTACAAATAATGCTTAACAACAATAAAAATCTGATAAGCTGATCAGTTGACTATGTTTAATGAAAAGTGTTTTTAGGACAATATATTTTGGAAAACTGAAAATTTCATTGAAAAGACTGGCAAATCGCAGGCCTTGAAATAGTTAAAGATTAATAATTTTGTCAAATCTTGGCCAATATTACTTAAATTTGTACAAATGATGCTTAACAAGAATAAAAATCTGAAATAAGCTGATAAGTTGACTGTGATTAATGAAAAGTGTTTTTAAGGACAATATATTTCAGAAAACTGAAAATTTCATTGAAAAGAATGGCAAATCACAAGCCTTAAAATAGTTAAACATTAATAATTTTGTCAAATCTTGTTCAATATTTCTGAAATTTAAACAAATGACGCTTAACAAGAATAAAAATCTGTGATAAGTTGATCAAATGACTGTTTTTAATGAAAAGTGTTTTTAAGGACAATATATTTGGGAAAACTGAAAATTGCACTGAAAAGACTGGCATATCGCAGGCCTTAAAATAGTTAAACGTTAATAATTTTGTCAAATCTTGTCCAATGTTTATGAAATTTGTACAAATGATAATTAACAACAATAAAAATCTGTGATAACCTGATCAGTTGACTGTATCTACTGGAAAGTGTTTTTAGGACAAGATATTTTGGAAAACAAAAAATTACATTGAAAAGACTGGGAAATCACAGGACTTAAATAGTTAAACGTTAATAATTTTGTCAAATCTTGTCCAATATTTCTGAAATCTGTACACATGATGCTTAACAACAATAACAATCTGAGCTGAGCTGATCAGTTGTTTGTGTCTTTTTTTTTAAGTGTCAAGTTTATGGGAAATTGATCATCACAAGAGTGAGAATTAACCAAAACAAATATTTCAATATTGCAACATATTATCTACTCTGAAAGAAAACAGCAAATGTGATTGAGGTTGTTGATGTTTTGAGGTTGTTTGTATAGGAGTTGCAAATTACCCATAACTGTCATCTGGAAAACAGTATATACCCATACAAGACTTCTCCTTACTACCAATGCCAGATGCAGATTACTCCTTGCAATGGGTTTCTGGGAGGGGTTGTTGTTATCACAATATTTGACAATGTCCTAAATCTTGCCAAATATCATGTATTGTACACATGGATAAGACATAGTGCTGCTCTTGGTGCTGTCTTCACTCCTTCCTTTTTCATGGTAAGGGTACTCTGGAACAAGAAAAATATAACTGAGAGAACTGAAAATTACATTGAAAAGACTGGCAAATTCAATGACTTAAATAGTTAAAAACGTTAATAATTTTGATAAAATTTGGTCCAATATTTGTGAATTTTGTACAAATAATGCTTAACAACAATAAAAATCTGTGATAAGCTGATCAGTTGACTATGTTTAATGAAAGTGTTTTTAGGACAATATATTTTGGAAAATTGAAAATTTCATTGAAAGACTGGCAAATCGCAGGCCTTTAAATAGTTAAACATTAATAATTTTGTCAAATCTTGGCCAATATTACTTAAATTTGTACAAATGATGCTTAACAAGAATAAAAATCTGTGATAAGCTGATAAGTTGACTGTGATTAATGAAAAGTGTTTTTAAGGACAATATATTTCGGAAAACTGAAAATTTCATTGAAAAGAATGGCAAATCACAAGCCTTAAAATAGTTAAACATTAATAATTTTGTCAAATCTTGTTCAATATTTCTGAAATTTAAACAAATGATGCTTAACAAGAATAAAAATCTGTGATAAGTTGATCAAATGACTGTTTTTAATGAAAAGTGTTTTTAAGGACAATATATTTGGGAAAAATGAAAATTACATTGAAAAGACTGGCAATATCAATGACTTAAAATAGTTAAACATTAACAATTTTGTCAAATCTTGGCCAATATTACTTAAATGTGTACAAATGATGCTTAACAAGAATAAAAATGTGTGATAAGCTGATAAGTTGACTGTGTTTAATGAAAAGTGTTTTTAAGGACAATATATTTCGGAAAACTGAAAATTTCATTGAAAAGCATGGCAAATCACAAGCCTTTAAATAGTTAAACTATAATAATGATCGGCTGTCTATGTTATTTTTTTAAGTGTCAAGTTTATGGGAAATTGATCATCACAAGAGTGAGAATTAACCAAAACAAATATTTCAATATTGCAACATATTATCTACTCTGAAAGAAAACAGCAAATGTGATTGAGGTTGTTGATGTTTTGAGGTTGTTTGTATAGGAGTTGCAAATTACCCATAACTGTCATCTGGAAAACAGTATATACCCATACAAGACTTCTCCTTACTACCAATGCCAGATGCAGATTACTCCTTGCAATGGGTTTCTGGGAGGGGTTGTTGTTATCACAATATTTGACAATGTCCTAAATCTTGCCAAATATCATGTATTGTACACATGGATAAGACATAGTGCTGCTCTTGGTGCTGTCTTCACTCCTTCCTTTTTCATGGTAAGGGTACTCTGGAACAAGAAAAATGTAACTGAGAGAACTGAAAATTACATTGAAAAGACTGGCAAATTCAATGACTTAAATAGTTAAAAACGTTAATAATTTTGATAAAATTTGGTCCAATATTTGTGAATTTTGTACAAATAATGCTTAACAACAATAAAAATCTGTGATAAGCTGATCAGTTGACTATGTTTAATGAAAGTGTTTTTAGGACAATATATTTTGGAAAATTGAAAATTTCATTGAAAGACTGGCAAATCGCAGGCCTTTAAATAGTTAAACATTAATAATTTTGTCAAATCTTGGCCAATATTACTTAAATTTGTACAAATGATGCTTAACAAGAATAAAAATCTGTGATAAGCTGATAAGTTGACTGTGATTAATGAAAAGTGTTTTTAAGGACAATATATTTCGGAAAACTGAAAATTTCATTGAAAAGAATGGCAAATCACAAGCCTTAAAATAGTTAAACATTAATAATTTTGTCAAATCTTGTTCAATATTTCTGAAATTTAAACAAATGATGCTTAACAAGAATAAAAATCTGTGATAAGTTGATCAAATGACTGTTTTTAATGAAAAGTGTTTTTAAGGACAATATATTTGGGAAAAATGAAAATTACATTGAAAAGACTGGCAATATCAATGACTTAAAATAGTTAAACATTAACAATTTTGTCAAATCTTGGCCAATATTACTTAAATTTGTACAAATGATGCTTAACAAGAATAAAAATGTGTGATAAGCTGATAAGTTGACTGTGTTTAATGAAAAGTGTTTTTAAGGACAATATATTTCGGAAAACTGAAAATTTCATTGAAAAGCATGGCAAATCACTGGCCTTTAAATAGTTAAACTATAATAATTTTGTCAAATCTTGTCCAATGTTTATAAGATTTGTACAAATCATGACTAACAAGAATAAAAATCTGTGATAAGCTGATCAGTTAACTGTGACTAATGAAAAGTGTTTTTTTGGGAACAATATATTTGGGAAAACTGAAAATTGCATTGAAAAGACTGGCAAATCGCAGGCCTTAAAATAGTTAAACATTAATAATTTTGTCAAATCTTGTCCAATGTTTATAAAATTTGTACAAATGACAATTAACAACAATAAAAATCTGTGATAACCTGATCAGTTGACTGTATCTACCGAAAAGTGTTTTTAGGACAAGATATTTTGGAAATTTTGTCAAATCTTGTCCAATGTTTATAAAATTTGTACAAATGACAATTAACAACAATAAAAATCTGTGATAAGCTGATCAGTTGCCTGTATCTAATGAAAAGTGTTTTTAAGACAATATGTTTGGGAGAACTAAAAAAATTACATTGAAAAGACAGGGAAATCGCAGGATTTACAAAAGTTAAATGTTAATAATTCAGTCAAATCTTGTGCAACGTTTCTGAAATTTGTACAAATGATGCTTAACAACAATAAAAATCTGGGATGAGCTGATCAGTTGTCTGTGTCTTTTTTTATGTGTCAAGTTTATGGGAAATTGATCATCACAAGAGTGAGAATTAACCAAAACAAATATTTCAATATTGCAACATATTATTTACTCTGAAAGAAAACAGCAAATGTGATTGAGGTTGTTGATGTTTTGAGGTTGTTTGTGTAGGAGTTGCAAATTACCTATAACTGTCATCTGGAAAACAGTATATACCCATACAAGACTCATCCTTACTACCAATGCCAGATGCAGATTACTCCTTACAATGGGTTTCTGGAAGGGGTTGTTGTTATCACAATAGTTGACAATGTCCTAAATCTTGCCAAATATCATATATTGTACACATGCATAAGACATAGTGCTGCTCTTGGTGCTGTCTTTCACTTCCTGCTTTTTCATAGTAAGGGTACTCTGGAAAAAGAACAATATAACTGAAAGAACTGAAAATTACATAGAAAAGACTGGCAAATTCAATGACTTAAAATAGTTAAACGTTAATAATTTTGACAAATCTTGTCCAATATTTCTGAAATTTGAACAAATGATCCTTAACAACAATAAAAATCTGTGATAATCTAATCAGTTGTCTGTGTCTTTTTTTAAGTGTCAAGTTTATGGGAAATTGATCATCAGAAGAGTGAAAATTAACCAATGTATTATTTACTCTGAAAGAAAACAGCAAATGTGATGATTTGAGGTTGTTTTTGTAAGAGGTTGCAAATTACCTCTAACTGTCATCTGGAAAACAATATATACCCATACAAGACTTCTCCTTACTACCAATGCTAGATGCAGATTACTCCTTACAATGGGTTTCTGGGAGGGGTTGTTGTTATCACAATAGTTGACAAAGTCCTAAATCTTGCCAAATATCATGTATTGTACACATGGATAAGACATAGTGCTGCTCTTGGTGCTGTCTTTCACTGCCTGCTTTTTCATGATAAGGGTACTCTAGAAAAAGAACAATATAACTGGAAGAACTGAAAATTACACTAAAAAGACTGGCAAATTCAATGACTTAAAATAGTTAAACGTTAGTAATTTTGTCAAATCTGGTCCAATATTTCTGAAATTTGTACAAATGATGCTTAACAACAATTAAAATCTGTGATAAGCTGATCAGTTGACTGTATATAATGAAAAGTGTTTTTTTTGAAAATATATTTGGGAAAACTAAAAATCACATTGAAAAGACTGGGAAATCGCAGGACTTGAAATAGTTAAACGCTAATAATTTTGTCAAAAATTTTCCAATATTTCTAAAATTTGTACAAATGATGCTTAACAAGAATAAAAATATGTGATAAGCTGATCAGTTGACTTTATCTTATAAAAAGTGTTTTTTAGGACAATATATTTGGGAAAACTGAAAATTTCATTGAAAAGACTGCCAAATCGCAGGCCTTTAAATAGTTTAACATTAATAATTTTGTCAAATCTTGTCCAATGTTTATGAAATTTGAACAAATGATAATTAACATTAATAGAAATCTGTGAGAAGCTGATCAGTTGACTGTAACTAATGAAAAGCGTTTTTTTTTTTTACAATATATTTGGGAAAACTGAAAATTGCATTGAAAAGACTGGCAAATCAAAGGCCTTAAAATAGTTAAACATTAATAATTTAGTCAAATCTTGTCAAATGTTTATGAAATTTGTACAAATGATGCTTAACAATAATAAAAATCTGTCATAAGCTGATCAGCTGTGTATGTTTATTTTTAAGTGTCGAGTTTATAGGAAATTCATCATCAGAAGAGTGAGAATTAACCAAAACAAATATTTCAATATTGCAATGTATTACTTACTCTGAAAAAACAAAAACAAAAACACAAAAACTTCAGCAACTGAAAGAACTGATCAGATGTCTGTCTTTTTCTAGGTGTCTAGTTTATGGGAAATTGATCACTAGAGGAGTACGAATTGACAAAAACAAATTGCAAACAAAATTAATAATTTGAATACATGTAGATTCAAATATGATTTCATAATTTTACTTTTTTATTTTTAGTCCATAAGTTTTCATTTATGATAGATCCACATATTTGATTTACCTGTTGACTGTTTCCTCTGTTCACTCTGATGGACTTGGCCATCCTTCTGGCTGGAAGATGATAAAAAATACATCTTTAAAACAATCTACTTAATTTTTTAGTGTCTTAAAAGTGTTTTTTAAGTTTCTTTGACAAAGCAATAAAATACCCAAGGGATTAACATAAAAAGTCTCACCACAAATTCACCTAAATATCTGGTATTACATTGTAAAAGATAAAAAACTTGCTGAAAGGCTGTAAAGATCCAGAAAACAATGTGATCTGTGTAGGAACATTAAATATATGAAATGCGTGCTCTTATATAACCATATTAGAAATTATTCTGGAGTCATTGTGTTCCATTGTGGCAGTTTAGTCCTATGCCCTCCAGTGCAGTGTAGTAGTCTGGAGTCATTGTGTTTCATTGTGGCAGTATAGTCCTGTCTCCTAGTACAGTGTAGTAGTCTGGAGTCATTGTGTTCCATTGTGGCAGTATAGTCCTGTGTCTCCTTGTACAGTGTTGTAGTCTGGAGTCATTGTGTTCCATTGTGGCAGTATAGTCATGCATCTCCTAGTACAGTGTAGTATTCTGGAGTCATTGTGTTCCATTGTGACAGTATAGTCCTGTGCCTCCTAATACAGTGTAGTAGTCTGGAGTCATTGTGTTACATTGTGGCAGTATAGTCCCGTGCCTACTTGTACAGTGTAGTAGTTATAATAAAGTGACTCGAGTAGCCAGTGGTTTGAGAGACCATGTGCTCTTTATTCCGTTTATACTAACTCTAGTGTAAAACTGATGACGTAAGATCTACATACAAGATATAACACACGCATAAAGTCAAACTACTACATTACATCCTTCCCCACCTTGAATTACTTTTACCTGGGGTTGAAAATAATAATTATATATGTGCGGAGTGTCTGATAGTCTCTCACAAAAGTCTCTTCATGATTTACATGTAACAGTCTTTGAAAATGTGAAACATAAGCAGTCACTGATCCATTGGTTACTGACTCTTGAATAAAATTACTTAAACTGTAGCACTGTGTTATTGTCTTTCTCTCTCTCACTTTTTTTTTAATACAAACTTGAAACTTCAAATGTTGTTCAAACAAATCAATGGCTCTAAAAACAAATGATTAAAGTTCTTTACTGTATTTTGAGATCTTAGTGTTCACTGTCACAGTTTGAATTACTTTGAGAAAGAAATAAAAATTAAGTCTTACAAGAGAGGAGAGGCTGCCAGTACATCACTCTCTAAGCCAAGTCTTTACCACTTGGAAGCTAACTAAACACTTTTATAACACAAAATCCTTGAATCTTTCAGGGATTTCCCTTGCTCTTTGAGATCTTCTTAAATCTGGTGAATTTGGCTGTTCTTTCGCTGAGAACTGTGGATTTTGTTCACTGGCTGAAATGTCTGTTTCCACATTCTCTACGTAGGCAGTATAGTCCTGTCCCTCCTAGTACAGTGTAGTGGTCTGGAGTCATTGAGTTCCATTGTGGCAGTATAGTCCCGTGCCTCCTAGTACAGTGTAGTGGTCTGGAGTCATTGCGTTCCATTGTGGCAGTATAGTCCCTTGCCTCCTAGTACAGTGTAGTGGTCTGGAGTCATTGCGTTCCATTGTGGCAGTATAGTCCTGTGCCTCCTAGTACAGTGTAGTGGTCTGGAGTCATTGTGTTCCATTGTGGCAGTATAGTCCTGTGCCTCCTAGTACAGTGCGGTAGTCTGGAGTCATTGTGTTCCATTGTGGCAGTATAGTCCTGTGCCTCCTAGTACAGTGTAGTAGTCTGGAGTCATTGTGTTCCATTGTGGCAGTATAGTCCTGTGCCTCCAAGTACAGGGTAGTAGTCTGGAGTCATTGTGTTCCATTGTGGCAGTATAGTCCTGTGCCTCCTAGTACAGTGTAGTGTGGAGTCAGATGATGGACTGGAAAAGACAAAAAAAGGTCAGTGATCTGAGGCTTTTTCTTTAAGATCCAGAATATTTGAGTAATTTAGTAAGTTTTCTACATGTGTACATCATGTTAAGTGTGTTAAGTGTGTTAAGAAGAAATAAATATAAAAAACTTACAAAATAACACGTTGTTGTAAGTCAAGGCTGAGAAGGAAAAAGATCTACTTATAAATCAGATACAACATCAGTTCTCTATAGTTAATTATATTTCCTTTATACAGGGGCTGATCCAGAGATTTTTTCTGACAGTCTTCCAAATTATCTTTGTTGATCCAGCCTCCATTTTTGACCGTCTTCCGACAAAAAAATTAGATACCCATCAATGAAAAATTGAAAATCTGACCGTCTTCCGGAAGACCCAGAAGACGGCCTGAATCCGCCCCTGTTATAAGCCAATGCAAAACTACAGATGAAAAGGGAATGGCAAAACTTGAAGTAGATGACGGTGTGCAATCTTGCCAGTTCTCCAAAAGCACTTTTAATCTGCACTTCAACATTCTGTAGCACATATTGTAAAATCTTCACAAGCACATTGCATCGTGATGTGAACAGTGAACAACTGACACAGTCGATACCATATGTGTCCTTCACTTCAGATGTCTCATCCTGAACTCACGGATTAAGTTTGCCGAAAGAATCTATAACAGAACCATCTTAGAAAAGTGTCCTGGTGGAAGATGACACTTAGTGTACAGAACATTTGATGATAATTCGGCTTTTCGGCATCACCCTTTGCCTGATACGCCATATTTATAAACATTGATTAGTATAGATGGCGATGTGCAAGAGGTGAGACTTTGGATTTGTAATGGACTGCAGCCAGTATCAGCAACAGGTTCACCGCCTGCTTTCTAAGAAACTCGTGCAAGGAGGGAGAGGGTTCTGGCACTGCAATAGATATTACCAGGGTCCAGGCATTGTGTTATATATTGTGTATTTAGCAAAAAATAGACTCAAAGTCATGAGCTTCAACGAAGCGGCAATCTGATTGGTTGAAAGTTCTGGAAACAATACAGGAGCCGTCCAATGAAATTTCTTTATAAAATAATTTTTATTGTTTTGTAAACAAAGCAAATAGACAATGTCTACACAGTCACTGGTAAGTTTTATTTTTTATTCCTAACTGAAACCCTGTATCAAGTATAAATTAAGCCCACATAGCGCCTTTTTACAGTGTTGTTCATGATAATTAAATCATTATTAACATTCTTAATGAAATTCTTTAAAATTTCTTGTCACACAACGTTTTGATGATCATTCTTGTAATGGTGCAAATGTTTTTTTTTTTACAGAAACTATTAAATGAAGATACAGAAATCTATGATTTGTATCTTGTTTAAGTAAGATTTCATTTATTAATATATTTTAATATATTAATAAATACATTTTAATATTTTAATATATTTTAAAATTGCAGATGACAGCTGATATGGAGATTGAAATAAACAAAAAAGAACAGTGTGTTTGTAAGTTGTGTGTGTGTGCGTGTGTGTGTGTGTGTGTGTGTGTGTGTGCATGTGACTGTATGTGTTTGATAAATGGGCTGGTAATTCATTACAATGGGCCTTAAATAACTAATTAATTTCTTTGTAATATGAAAGTAAGATATCACATACTTTATTTACATAAATTAAGTGGTCAATTTGAAAGTCGGTAGTGAAAATATCAAAAAGATATATTGATAGGATTTCTTTCTATTTTACTTTTTATTTTGAACAGCCAAAGCCACTGTCAGACTAATTTTGAGAGAAAACCTGTTGAAAGCTAAAGTGGTGGGCAGGGGAACTGCCCTTGGAGGCTGGGACACCCAGCGTGGCATTAACATGTCAAGGACAACCAGCATGGGTGTCCCGTCTCAAAGGGCAGAGTTTCTCCTGCCCAAGGGCTCAAAAATGGAATGGAAATTCATTAAGCCACAAAATGTAAGTATTATACTTTTTTTTTTTTTACAAAAGCAATGATCTAAGGTAAAAATTGTTTTCTTTGAAATTGAAAAAGAAAATTTAAAGTCCAACATGTTGAAGTATTTATTCATACCTTCATTCATTTCTCTGGAGTATTTGATTTATTAGCAATTGTATATATTTATAAAATTGTTATATTATCATTTTATACATTAACATATATATAATGTTATTTATTTATTTATTTATTTATTTATTTATTTATTTATTTATTTATTTATTTATTCATCATTCATTCAGCCTTACCACCCTGGGTCTGGCTGGACATGGGAGCCTGAACCCTTTAGGAACAGGTGCCTCCAGGTGACCACCAAGGACAGCATGGAAGTGACCTGTACTTGGGGAGAACTGGACATGGAAATAAAAGGTGCTTGATCTTATTATTCTATTTGATATAACCAATGGAAATAAAAGGTGAATTAAACTTTTATTTGTCATGTATAATCTATGGAAAAAAGATTATTTGATCTTATAATCCTATGAAATATTAACTATGGAATGAAATGATGAAATGGTCCTTTAATTCTGTCAAATACATTTTAGACTATATTTTAATCTATATCATAATTTGTGAATGACAAAAAATGTGACATCTTATTCCAGAGTTGAACTACATGTACAAGCCTGAAGTCCACACCAGGTGTAAGTGAATTGTATTATATTATTGTATTGCTCTATTCTAGACAATAATTCAGCAGATTTAACAATCAACTTTTTTTAATCTACATTTGTACTAGCAAGGAATCATGAAAAGAATTATTTATGACAACAACATCCTGACTCTCAGGGTGCAAGTCTGAAGTATCAGGGCCTGTTCACAATAAATTTGAAGACCTAGCTAATATGCACTGACTCCATGGAAACTCTCGCAGAATACAATCAAATCAACACATTCTGTTCTTTCAGGTGATACCAAAGAACAGAACAATGTAGCAATTGTTAAGACCCTAAGTATTGAGGAGCTAGGTAAGGCTGGAATGATAATCTCAGTAAAATAATTATGAATTTTGATATATTTATGAAACATACATGCACCCACACATACACTAACAAACCCACATACACACACCTTCATTACACACTGCAAGCATGTTACTCAAGCAAAACCTGGTCTTTAGCATACTAAAGAAGATTATTTATTTAATTTTAAGTAATTAAATCTTTGAATGTGTCTTTAACAAATTGTAATACTCAGTCCTATTTGAACATGCACAGATATAGAATGTTAAGTTTTGATTGATAATTTTTTTTCTTAAGCCCATATCAAAGATACAAAGAGCGCATTCTCAACGAATTAAGCCAGGCTTTACAAAGCCGGTGACCTAAAAATGGCGGACGTACATGAAAGAAAAAACGCCTAATCTTTTAATAGTCTCTCCGCCTCTCACACGCCTCCCCACACGTCGTCCCTGTGGGGTACAGTAATTAAATCTCGGCTCTGAAAATTAATATTTCCGTGAATATCTCTGGTGATATTATCTCCGTAGATAGTCAATTCATTGCTGCTCTACGGGCCAAATTATTCCTTTTTCGTCTCTGTTTTCAAAGATAATAGAACAGAATAGCTTTTTTCCTTCGATCGCCTTCAGCCGCCATGCTTTCTTCACCACGAGTTTAACTGATGAGCACGCGCACTTAATATTTCTCAGGTAGCTTCCGCAAGGCGAACGGAGACGCGATTTAATTACTGTACCCTGCAGGGACGACGTGTGGGGAGGCGGAGAGACTATTAAAAGATTAGGCGGTTTTTCTTTCATGTACGTCCGCCATTTTTAGGTCACCGGCTTTGTAAAGCCTGGCTTAATTCGTTGAGAATGCGCTCAAAGAGTGTGTCGTATGCTGAGGACATCAAAGAAAAAGGTAGTACAGTAAGGGCAATTTAAGATGAATTCATTTAACGCACTTGAATCTGACAAACACTTAATTCTAAATCTTTGAATTTGTCTTTGACTATGTAAAATAATGTATTGAATCCTTGCTGTGCACAGGTGTGGAATGTTAACTTTGTGTTCCATTTTTTTCTTCAGTTGATATTAAAGACACAACAACTGTGATGGAGGCAGTGAAGGAGAGAGGTAAGACAGCAGGGTCAATAGAATAAGTAGCTATTTATTACACTGATGATATGTGATTGTACATGAACACACATACACACAAACACACACACACACACAGGTACTGTACTTGTACAAATGTTGCACATGCAAAGTCTGGCCTTTGACAGACTTTAGAAGATACTTCATCTACTTAAAAATTAATGCTTTTGCTGTGTAAAGATTGAACACACATAATGTTGTCTTTAAAATTCAATTCAGTTCTGTTCTTTCAGATGATACCAAAGTCAAGAAGAATGTAACAGTTGTTAAGGCCCTAAGTATTGAGGAGATAGGTAAGACAGGAATCTCAGTAAAATAGTTTTGATTTTTAATTTACTTGTAATGCTGAATCCTATTTGAACATGCACAGATATAGAATGTTAAAATTTTATTTGATATCATTTTTTTCTTCAGCTGATATCAAAGACACAAAGAGTGTGTCAGATGCTGAGGGCATCAAAGAAAAAGGTAAGACAGTAAGGGCAATTTAACAGGAATTAATTTAAGACACTTAAAAAATGTTAACACACACATATGGACTTTAGGGTGGAGACTCTTACGCACAAACACTGAGTTCAAATTCACTGTTCAGTAATACCTAAATCTTTCAATGTATCTTTGACTATGTTCAGTAATGTATTGAATCTTTGTTGTGCACACATGTATGGGATGTTTAATTTGTTTTTTTGTCTTTCTTCAGTCAGTATCAATGACACAACAACCATGACAGAGGACATGAAAGAGAGAGGTAAGATAGCAGGATCAATAGAATAGGGATTTATTTATTACACTGACGGAATGTGATTGTGCATGTACACACACACACACACTTACACTGTCTATTGGTGTGTAAACACATTATGGGCCTTATTCAAGTTTTACTTGTCCAATTTGTTTATTCTAAATAATTGTAAAAGATTTTCAGTACAGTTGCTTGCATGAAATAATATGGTGCACTGACTACTTATTGAAGGTTATATATTATTGCATATTAGTAAGGTAATATTGTGTCATATATTTCAGTTTCCAAGGACAGACGCCCATCTAGGTGGAGAAGATTTTTAAGTCTTTTTACATCTTGCTTCAGACGAAGATCAAGAACATAAATGGTTATTATTATTATTGTTGCTGTTATTTTTGTTGTTGTTATTAAATAAATTTAATCACTCTCGATATTAAGAAATTTGACAACATTTTAAAAAAGAACAGATTCATTATACAGTCAAAAGGAAGTTCTTTTGTTTGTTTCCTTGTTTGATGGCATAATAACTAAGTGAACTTTCAGTTTTTACGAGGTACACTGTGTCAAACAGCTGGTAAAACCTGTACAGTAATTATATGATAGCAGTCGGGAGCTGCTGGTTGTAGAGTTACTGAGCAACATCTTTTTATAGCTAATAACTAAATTATATTTTAATATGTTCAATTTTTTATTTTTCAGGAATTTCAGTGCAGAACTCCAATTGCCTCTGTAGCAGTCAGTTAAAAAGCTTCAAAAGACATCCTCTTAATTTTACAATAAAATATTAATTTTTTGTAATCAAATGGGCTTTGTTTTTCTTTCTCTTCTTAATTGAGGGTAGCATTGGGGAGGGGTCATCACAGTTCATGTAAAATAAAATCATTAATTCAAAAACCACAGTAAACAAAACTTTATGCATATCTCACTGACAATGTGAGTTGAAAATCATGAAAATCATGAATAATACTTGGTTTTACAAAGGGCAAAGAATAAAAAGACATATTTACAAGTCATAGGAATGAGGGACGTGCTTCAAGGACCACCCTTTAAAGTAGACATTTCACGCATCTCAGGGAAATAAAAAGTGGCTTTCATGGGTAACAAATATACCCAATGACTCTTTTAATAAAAATATAGCGCTTTTTGTTTTAAGGCATTTGAAACATGAGGCAAGAAGGCAGCACTCGACTTTTATCTACAATAAATGAAATACACCAACATTTGATATATGATTCAAGTTCATCTCCAATTGTGAAAATTAAATTCTTTTTTAAAAATTTTTTTATAAACTTAAGAAATACACTATACATTGCACAAACATTTAACTAAACTTAAATACATACATAAACAGTCATATTCACATACCCTGCTACACAGCTGAATTACTGATAACTAAACTTTCGTTTTTATATTCATGTATGTTCATGTTTAATTACAACAGATGAACTAAGGTTATAATAAAATGCAAATAATTAGTACCAAATACACAAAGGATCTCATCCATTTGACATGTGTTTTCTTTATAATATATATTGCATAACATTAAATATGACATAAAATTATATATCATGAAAGACATAATGGAGAAAATTATGTGGATCCCACCCATCCAGCAATTACTTTTTTTCCAATTTACCCAGGAATATTACTAGTAGACTTCAGACTTTTAAATGCAGTTAATGATTTTTTAAGTGAGATTTCTCTGATCCCAATTACTGCCGAGTTTTAAGTAACTTTGAGAATGAAAACATGTCTTTGTTCTACTGGTCAAGATTTGCATTAGATGAAGTACATCAGATTTGTCCTTGCTGTCATACTGATAAAAAGGTGGTCTCCTAGGTTTTTCTTCTGTTCATGAATCTGGAAAGATGTTACAATATTCCTTCAGAAGATATCCATCGTTTTAATTCATCAATATGTTTCTTAATAAACTAATAAATAAATAAATAAATAAACCCAACTGCAGGAATCATTTGTAAATAAGTAAGAA
Source organism: Lingula anatina (assembly GCF_051362555.1). Classification (NCBI taxonomy): domain Eukaryota; kingdom Metazoa; phylum Brachiopoda; class Lingulata; order Lingulida; family Lingulidae; genus Lingula; species Lingula anatina. The sequence goes on along the minus strand of NC_141771.1, from coordinate 19,667,561 downwards.
AACATGCATCTTTTTTCATATTGCCCAATGCAAATCCTGATATATGTCTTTAAATGTTCTGATAAATAAATAAATAAATAAATAAATAAATAAATAAATAAATCTTACAGGGAGTAGTTTTACTTTAGCTGTCAGCTATGGTACCATATGGTTTGGAGTTTGTTTGTTACCCTGATCTTCATGACAACAGGTCCAGATGATCGTCTGCAAACACATCAAAGATGGCGTCCAGACCCTCAGCAACCATCCACAATTTCTGGTCCTTGGTCACTACTTCCACAAGAAATGAGCTTAAAATTCTGAAGGGAAAAACAACTCAACGTCAAAACTGGCAAAAAAAGAGACACCAACCAGCAACCAAATTTCAACAATATTAGTAAAAGAATTTTAAAATTTCTAAAAGCAATCAAAGTGTTCTCTTTAACAACAGGAAAAAGAAATGTTTTTTACTCTTCACAAGCTCTGTTGGTTTTCTGATCATCAGTACACACTTTCATGTCAGAAAGCTTTCAATATCTTAAATTGTTATCAATTAACTGGACACAACAGTTCATTTAACACTGGTACTATTTGCTATGAGTAAACCATGAAAAAAAAATGTAAAATTCTTTGAAAACACAGACTTTCAAGTCTATAAAAGAAGTAAAATATTTTTTATTGATCCAAATATTTTTGTTTGGTTTGGTTTTTTGACCAGCCATCAATAACTCTGTGTCGACACCTCTTTCATTATTTTAATCTATTTGATGAACATAACCATGGACACAACCACAAATGAACACCGGCAGTATTCCTATGAGTAAAGCAAAATTACATAAAACTCAAATAGGTCATAATATATAATATCAACTAATGTAATGAAAGAAAGAGTATTCCAACTTTAAGACACAGCAAATTCAATGACTACATCATTAAGAAAACTAAATAACATGATATACATGTACATATCTGGGGTACCTTGTAGGTGTGTTTCCATCTCTGTCTTAATGGTGTGGTGGCTCACTGATATTACAGCTACTATCGACGAAAAGTGTTTTCCTGGCCTATTGGCACACTTCCCTGAAAGACAAAACTTAGCATGATCATAAGCTGAGAGAGATAACTTATGTTTGAAACAGAAAAGCTGGTAAAAATGCAGTCACAAAAAGTAAAAAAATTGCACATACATACATTAAAAAAGTCCATTCTTGCTCCTTTTTGAAAGTAACATGCCTTGATGGAGTTAATGAATAAAGTTTTAATACCTATAACTGAACTAAATTTTTATATAAATATCTTAACCTGAACAGGCCCAGTAGCCAGGGGGTGTGTGGGGTCCCTTTTTTTCTGGGAAAATGTTCCCTCTGAGCAAAATTTAATCTAAGAACACAAAGATTGGATGGTAAAAGGTCCATTTTTTTTTTCAGAAAAAGAACCCCCCTTTTGAAACTGCTGGCTGCTGAAGGGTTTCACAAATTGAATTAATTGAATGACTTATCACATCATGTACAAAACCAGCCTGACATGTGTGACAAATACAAACTAACTGATAAAATCACTTCTTGTCTTTTAACTAGCTAGATGTGAGCTTGATGGAATGTCATGTTACATGTTTACCAATGCTTAGTGAAGTAATAACAGATAATTATATGCAGTGGGTTGTGCAGATAACATCTTTAAATTACGGCATCTGAAGTATTGGAGAGAAATCACTTCAACCAATCAGATATATCCTCTGTAACTAGCAATTAACATCGTCCAATAGAATGACTGCATTCAAGATTTTAAACAGGGGGTTCCTACTAAAAACTTTATGCATTGCTCAGTACAAAAACTAGGTGCATTGGTAATGTTAACAACAAGTTCTGACAGAATCCAAATGGATAATCTTACGGTGCTCTGAGAGTTGAATTGTGAACACAATTACAGTATTGGAAAGGACATATCAAGCCTTGATAAGTCTTAGCACCTTACCCAAGTGACTGACTGGCTTAAAGCAAAATGTAAGACAGTAGTGTAACAACGACTGACAGGACTTTTTTCTGGAAAAGGAATGAAAACCAAACAAAAGGGGAAATTATGTGAAAAGTAGCCTTGGAATTGGGACTCAATGTAACTCATGAAATTCAAGAAAATAATTATACTGGAGAGAAACTTAACAAGTATAGATTCTGTAACAAGACTTTTATACCACCAATTAAGTTCTTACAGCATTCAGTAAAAATGTGCACAGGAGAGAGACCTTACAAGTGTAGATTCTGTGACAAGACTTTTACTCAAAAAGGCCATTGCACTGTGCATGAAAGAATTCACACTGGAGACAAACCTTACAAGTGTGGATTCTGTGACAAAACTTTTACGGAGAAAACTTTTTGCAAACGTCATGAGAGAATTCACACAGGAGAAAGACCTTTTAAGTGTAGATTCTGTGACAAAACTTTTAAAGACAAAAAGTCTTGCAAATATCATGAGAGAATTCACACAGGAGAGAAACCTTACAAGTGCAGATTCTGTGATAAAACTTTCAGAGACAAAACTAATTGCAAATATCATGAGAGAATTCACACAGGAGAGAGACCTTACAAGTGTAGATTCTGTGACAAGACTTTTACTCAAAAAGGTCATTGCACTGTGCATGAAAGAATTCATACTGGAGAGAAACCTCACAAGTGTAGATTCTGTGACAAAACTTTTACAGAGAAAACTTTTTGCATACGTCATGAGAGAATTCACACAGGAGAGAGACCTTTTAAGTGTAGATTCTGTGACAAAACTTTCACTCAAAAAAGCAATTGCGCTGAACACGAAAGAATTCATACCGGGGACAAACCTTACAAGTGTAGATTCTGTGACAAAACTTTTACAGAGAAAACTTTTTGCATACGTCATGAGAGAATTCACACAGGAGAGAGACCTTTTAAGTGTAGATTCTGTGACAAAACTTTTACTCAAAAAAGCAATTGCGCTGAACACGAAAGAATTCATACCGGGGACAAACCTTACAAGTGTAGATTCTGTGACAAAACTTTTACAGAGAAAACTTTTTGCATACGTCATGAGAGAATTCACACAGGAGAGAGACCTTTTAAGTGTATATTCTGTGACAAAACTTTTACTCAAAAAAGCCACTGCATTGTGCATGAAAGAATTCATACCGGAGACAAACCTTACAAATGTAGATTCTGTGACAAAACTTTTAATGATAAAACTAAATGCACTTATCATGAAAAAATTCACATTGGAGACAGACCTTTGAAGCATAGACTTTCTACGAAGACTTTCACTACAAAAGGGAATTGCACTTACCATGAAACAATTATCACTGGAGACAAAAGTTTTACACAAGGTTTCTGCACTGTCCATGAAACCATTCATACTGGAGAAAAGCATGATACATGCAAGAACTGTGACAAAGAGATCATAACAAAATTGGCCTGCACTAGCCCTAAAAGAATGCACACTTGTGAGAAACCAGACAAATGTGGAGTAGAATTCAGTCAAGGGAATAATTGCAGAACACAAGAAACAACATACAACAAAAGAAAACATGAATCAGATAATATACATGGAACTTTTGGCAAGGAAAGTGGACATAACAGTTTTCTAGATTCAGAGGGGGAGAGGGATGATATAAAGAATGTGGAAAATAAACTGACAAACAATAATGCTGTAACCCATCATATATATGAGGAAGACAGAACAGAATACAATCATAAAGACGATGACACTTTTACCACGGAGAATATCACCATCATTACTGACAATGATGTCTATGAAATACTTACTGGCATAAAAAGGACCACACCAGGTCTCATCATAACAATTATGAAAAATCCTTTCTACGCCTTTCAATGATGTGATCAGATGACAAAAACAACCTTATAAATTTGCTATTTTTGGACAACTAAAGAACAATCAAATGTAACTGCTTCAATTTTTATTTGTTTAGTGTTTATCAATAATCATTCAGAATATATTTTATACCTTGTAGGTTCAGTATTCATCGGACCATTTTCTTCCATGATCAGACACATTGTCTATGATAGATCATCTATAATAAAAGAATCGTACTTTGTCAAATACATGATATTACACTAGAAAATCCCTCTCTATCTTTATTGTTGAAAATAGAAAGGGAAATAAACAAGTGTTTCATTTTCATAATTTAGATTATTTCATTTTTTAATGTATCAAATTTATATATATATCCAATGACTTAGCGGCAGAATAAAGAGTAAAAAAAGAAACTTCGTTTTGTTCAATTAAGAAAAGATCAAACTCCAAATGAATACTTGATTAAACCACGACTTATATTACAGACTTTAAAGTAACAGATTCAATGGCAGCTTGACAAATGAGATGTTGAAAGAGTATAAAATCTCAAAAAATAGAAAGAAAGAAAAATGAAAAAAAAAAGAAAAACACCTATAAATGTAATACTATATTATTTGTCTAAAAGAATTCAATGTTTTATCACTGTTCTCTGTCAGCACCATTTCAATATTTTAAGTTATCAACTGAACACTACAGTCCACCTAACACTGACAACATTCTGTATCAGTTAACCTTAAGGAATACTGAGCTGTAGTCAACAAATGAAATTCTAGCATAATAATAATAATAAATCCACATACCATTTTACTGTAACAAATCGAAATGTCAAAATATGGAAAATTGGGGCCGTAGCGATAGTCCGAAGGTTCATTGGTCCGAATGTTCACTATAGAACCTTCGGACCAATGAACCCTTGATTAAAAAATCGATAGAAATGTTACCACTTTTCGGACCAATGAACCTTCGGACCAATGAACCTTCGGACTATCGAGACGCCCCCGGAAAATTTGGTGAAAAAAAAGAGGCTAACCCATTCCTGTCTTCTAACTGATTTTTATCTGCTATCTGCACAAATCTCAAAAACTTGCTTTTCTAGCTACAGAAATCTGTTGACAGAAAATTTATGTCTGATCACGGGTAATTACTGATACCATATATAAACTTAGTATTAATACAAAATCTATGAAAAATGCAAATATAACCCACTGACAGTGGCCCCTGTATTGTGGTCAACTGATGACCCCATCACTAATGGTCAGTTTACCTGAGTGTCCATAGTGCTGTCTTCCTGACTTGTTAACAACCGACCATTAAGTGAAGGCCTTGGGTTGCCGGACCAGGGTGGAAATAGTGCTGCGATCACTCTGTCTTCATGTAGAACTTGGACAAAAATATTATAAATATTACGTAGTTGATTGTGAAAGAGTTGACCCCCCCCCCCCCCATTTCCCCCTCTTACGCCTAATTAAAGTTTGAAAATGCATAATACTGATTCTTAAATAAATTGACTGGTTAGTGCTGAGGGAACGCATTCGGCCCCTGGTTGTGAAAGGGTTAAATGCCCCCCCCCCCTCTCCTCCCGCCTCGCCCTATTCCGGCTGCTTACCCTGAGCTACAGAGATAACTTGAAACAAACCTCTACACTATGGCATACCCTTGTCGTTACCAGTTACTTGAAACGGCAAGGGTTAATTGCTATTAAGATCTGAAGTTCAGGGTGCGGCTCCTACACCTGCGTGTCAAAACTATCGTTGGCTGGTTCGTCTTCTGCCGGGAGTTGAAACAGTTAACGTTGTCAACAAATTTTTAGGGAGACACTGATGGCATGGAGATGTATCATATTGTCTGAAAGTGCTACACGGTGGAACTGGAAAAGTGGGATATTTTTACACTTGTCTAAAAGATTGTAAAAGCTTCTGATTATAGCAGCTCCACGCTTTTTTTATATTTTGCTGTTGAAATGATACTTCTCTCACCCGTCCGACTCTCCCTAAAATGTTCCACTCCGGAAAAAATCAATAATGCTATGGGAGAATTGTACAGGCAATTGACCTACATTCTTCACTGCAGTTATTGGCGCTAGTTTAACAATGTTATGACTTGGACGTGAGAACGTGATTCACGCCTGTGATATGAAGGTTTATAATTTATATAAATAAATTCATAAACAGGGCGTGTCGATCAAATAATTAGAAAGTTGTGGGGGTAAAGGGACATTGTTATTTACAAAAGTAATAAAAACTGTACATGACTCAAAAACAGAAAAAAAGCATTTTTTTCTCTTATATGCAAATTAGATTGCCTGCAGTAATATAAGGTTGTCCGGAAGTGATGTCCACATCAGAGATTTCAAATAGCGGTGATCTTGATCACCTAAGCTGTCCTAATTTTTATTATTTGATGAAAATAATACATATTTGAAGCTAGCAAATGTACGTAATTTACCCAAAGAAATAAAACAATTTTCTTTTCATTATAAATCTTTGCTCGACCCGCCCTTCGGAAGAATTTTGTAACAGCTAGAAGGCTGAGACCTTCCTCCCCTCGAGAGGTACTATATGGTCACTTTTATTAACATGTTCCAACGAATAGGAAAAGTTGGTGTTTTTTAAGACAAAAATAACTCCAATGCTCTTTTTTTCATTTTGTCCGTGGCTCTGCTAATTTAGAGAGAGAGAGAGAATTTGTCTAACGCTAGGATGTGGTTTTTCAATAACTTTCATGTCCATATTGAATGTCCAATTCGGCAATATGATTTAGATAACAACATTATACAAATAATAAAGAAATTGAATTTTTTTAAAATCAAATTTAAGGAAGATTGCATTTTATATTTCCACACAATCCAAATACAATAATTTACCAGTCGATTTTATTATTTTCTTTATTTTTTTTCAACTGAAAGCGTACTCATTTTTCCTGTTTCTCTTGACCATCAAACAAAATTTTACGTAAATGATGAACCCATAGAAGAAGTAAAACAATACCCATATTTGGGAATAGTTTTCTCCAATACTGGCTCATTAAAGGAAGCAATTGAAAATTTAAAGAAAAAGGCCCTAAAAGCCCTGTTTTCCCTTAAAGGAGCACTTGCCTCTCAAAACATCTCCAAACCTCTTTTGTGCATGAACTTATTTGACAAACTCATCAAACCAATTTTGCTTTATGGTAGTGAGGTCTGGTCACAGGAGATACTAAAACAGAAAAACATGTCTCTGAAAAAGATTAATAAAATGCCATTCGAACAGGTACACTTGAAATTTTGCAAATGGATTTTAGGTCTAAGAAAGCAGGCTAGCAATACCATGTCTAGAGCCGAACTCGGCAGGTACCCTATTTTTTCAACTATAGCTAAACTTGTCCAAAGATATAGTCTTAGACTGGAACAACTACCAGAAAATAGAATTGTAAAACAGGTGTACAATCATGAGCAAGACACAAAGGGAAACACATGGACAGAATCCATCCAATCTTTTCACAATTGTTGGGGTTTCTCAGAAGATAACAACCCACCAAAGAAATTACATCAAATAGAAAACCTAGTAGAAAAATTGAACATAAAAATCGAAAAACTTTTTGGCAGGAATTAAATAGTTCGACCTCAAACAAATTAAGGACATACAAAACAATTAAAAAATCTTATGAATGTGAAAATTACATCAAAATGAGTGTCTCCCCCTTAGATATCAAAACACTAGCAAAAATTAGACTAAGTGACCACGACCTAACAATAGAAAGGGGCCGATACACAAACCCTAAAACTCCACTTGATGAGAGAAAATGTAAAGCTTGCAACTGTGTAGAGGATGAAAAACATTTCCTCACAGAATGCACAAGATACACTGTTGAGAGGCAACGAATGCATGATGAACTACTGAAAATCAGTGTAGTGGGTCTAGATGACAGTGATCAGATATTGTCAATTCTCCTTAATCCACCCTGTCATAAAAGTCTCAAAGTAATAGCAGAATTTGTAAAGACTGCTGTTAAAATACATAGTTCACCTGAAATCTAGTATATCACAGCCACTTATTGTCAATAATGCTGTGAATAGCTTAATTAATTAATATTATAGCATAATTTGCATTAACACATGTATGATTTAACATACTACATATGTAAACATATATAATTGTATATCCATATATATATTGTGTAAATATTGTAGTCTAGAGAGCCTGCAAATGTATTCACATCATTTAGTGCTCAATAAACTTGTTATTATTATTATTATTAAAAATAAAATATGTGACAGACATCTTAATGTTTTTTTTTTTTTTTTTTTACTTAACAGTTACATGTATCTAGTGTCGTGAAAATTAACCTCCCATTATTACATGGAATAGATAAGCGTGTCAATCCTGGTGCAACACAAATAAAAAGCGAACGCGGTAAAAATTCACTCATGGTTGTCGTGAGGCACCTGTTACCACCGGCCTTGTTCAAAATACAGTAGAATCTTCGTCGACAAAGAGAGAAGACACTCATCATGTCATCTTAAAGCAAAGCTGTTTGATAGTTGACGTGGTTATAAAACATTGAATGTTAAACAGTACAGGAAGACAATTTTATTCCAATATGTGGGGATAGTGACTGTAAAACGTCTTGGATTTGTTTCGTTTAGCTTGTTGAAATGTTTAATTCATATTACTACAGTATCTTATTCTTTGTAGGGGGGGGGGGGGTGGAGAGAATTGTTGCCAATCATGAAAATATGTGGATTATATTTAGTGCTTCGTTTTGGCGTAGGACACTAATAGAAAAACGCATCGTGTCTTGCGCGTTGGTAAGCACACCTTGCAAGGAATACTACATCTTAGATACTTATGAACAATTTAATTCTACATTTGTACAGAAGGATCTTGAACTCAGAACCGAAGACGAGGAAGAAAAAGCACCAATAGAGGTGCTATAAAATTCCTTTATCGGCATTTTTAGAAAAATAAAATGTTAAAATTTGTTTGTTTTGGCCTACAATCAACAGCGGTTAACGGCTTGTCACACCTAACACATTACCATCAATTTTGTGGAAGACGTGGCAATCATGTTGATACAGAACATAAGCCAGAATATCACCCTGTATAATAATGATTATTTCTTATTTATTCGTAATTTATATCGTTCAGTCTGATGAAGGCCTTCGACCAGGTTGGCCGTAAGCTAACGGTGCGGGAATTTTCAGACTGGTGTTTGAGAACTTTCATGTATATATCGTTCAGGTTTAAAGACGGCTAGAAGCATCCAAAGCGACGTTATGAAATCAGTGCATGATATGTCCCAAGTAATCGACTCTCTACTTTCGAATTTAAATGTGGAGAAAATTTGGGCAAAATCTAGATCTAGACGCAGCATATTTCCATTCGTTGCTGAAATCAGTTAATCAATTTTTGGCACCGCCAGCAATAAAGACCTAAAAAATTTAGCATCTCACGTAGCCCAAATGCAGAAAATCAGCAAAAGCTTATTACTCAACTGTCTTCAACTACATGAATTATGAATTATGAATCGCTATTGTCTCTCTTAGATGATAGGGTAGACAAGGCGATGGATATCTCTGAAGCACTTTATAATGAGACGAGAATAATAGCGACGGAAGTATCACAAAATTTGGCAGCAATTATGTACATTTTACAATAGCATGAACTGTTAACAGCAATTCAGTTATTTTCTCATATGGTTAAGTAACAAACAGCTATTATTCAGATAGCGCAGGGTAGTCCGTTGATTTTAACTCCACAACTTATACAAGAAACTATAACTTTTATTCAGTCAAAACTTAAGGACCAAGCTCCGACTTCAACTTTGATTCACACCACTACAAATTTCTACTATAAGCATCCACATTTCGTCACTGCCTTTCACAATCAGTCACTCTTCATTAGACTAAAATTCCCCATAACGACTTACCCTCATTCGCTCACCGCATACTCAATCACCACATATCCGGTCCCTCTCCAGCGCAAGTGTCTTCATGGTACTTTTATCAACCTACCATCCATTTTTGCCAATTTCCGATGATGAAACTCATTTTTCCATCCTCACGCATACAGACTGGTCTTTATGTCGAGGCACATTCCTCAAATCATGTCCACAATATCCTATTTTAATTCCTGTTAGCATTGAGAGCTGTGTTAGTAGTCTTTTCCTGAACTTACGCCCAAAAATATTAGAACATTGCAATTTTACATTTCAACAGAATGCCGTTTCCTCTTCCGCACACTTCATTACTAAGGACACCATATTATTCACCAACGTGGACGTCATAATGCTACATTTCTCCCATATCAAGACGTCCTATATCTTCAATTGTCATCATTGTGTCGTACACCTACACTGTCACTGCACAATTAATACTAAGATAGCTTATTTTCCGGAACGTTTATATAATTGTCATAATTTTTCTTTTGATGAGACCGTCAAATACCCCTTTAACCTCATTGCTCTACAACACTTGTGTGCGGAAGAGCGCATTAACGATCTCTTGGGAGATACCTTGTTATCTAAGCCTCCTTCCTTAACCATTCCGAAAATCAAGATTCTTCACAATAAAATTGATTCTATCATCGCCTCCGAACGGACTGACCATTTAAATTTCAAACGCATCATATCTGCGGTAAAACGGAAGCAACCAGTCTACCATTCCATAGCAGACATATTTCCCGACAGTCCCCTGACGACCTTACACCCCTTATCTCTTATATCGCTGTTGGTCTATCGGTTTTTAACATTCTCTTAACCGCCTTTTTATCTTATAAATTCGCTAAATTATCTGTTATCATAACTTCCCTTCAGATCATTGTCTCTGTTCGAGGTTTTAATCTAACCTTTGAAACCACCTCATTGCCCTCTATCACCGAATCACTTATTATTTTGCTGCTTTTCATTATAATTGTCATTCTCGTTTTTTGCAAATCCTACGGACATAGACCTGTCCTGGCCTTACAGATTTCGACATTAGATGATGCTGTTGTTTTGCCTGTTATGCACCTTCAGGGTAGTGTAACGGCCTGGAAAGCCCACACACCCACATTATTCGATACTTTTGAGATCCATGGTTGTATTTATCTCATGTTGCACATAAATTGGAACGGTATCTGTCTCTCTAATGACGAAATTGATCATTCAATCACTCTTTGCAATCCGATTTCCTTAAAATACTGCCAAACGTATACATTGAAAAAGATGTTTGCTCAGCCATTCTTTGCACTCTTAATTATTCAGTAGTGTAGTTGGCTTTACAAGCTCGATATCATGCCTGTTGAAGTTTTCGTTTTTTTATACTTCCTCCAAAAAGCCGAACTCTTGCGCCACTGTTCATGCATTGATTTGAGAATTTAAGGACAGAAATCTTGAATGAAACTCACTCCATTGTTATGCTTAAATGTTTTGATATTTTATCTTTAGGGATAGAAATATTTAATCAGCTTCATAGTCATTTCTTAATAATAACTCAAAATATGTCAATTATTTTTAGCGGTGAACTTATTTGTATACTACTTTCATAATAATTTTCGTTATAAGTTAGCATTATGCGGTAAAATTGTAAGGGTTATGGTAATAATATTGTTTACTATCCATTTTATCCTAGTGACCGTATTTTATTCAGCTCTCTATAATTATTCATAGGTACGATGTTACACTCGACGTCCGGTGCGATATCTTATTAATGTTTTGATAGCATCGTCTTAGTCCCTGTAAAAGAGCCATCGCTTTTGATACAGGTTAATCATTTACCTTTACTTTAAATTTGTTACTACACGTTTATTCTTATTTGTATTTTAACTGCTTTATATGTATATTTTCCCTTTTTTCAATTAGCTGTCTATCTAGTTGGCATTCATGATATAATGTACTTTCACAGGTCATATCGATGCAGGTACATGTATATCAGTTCTATGTAATTGTTCAGAAATCATATAGTCGAGAATTGCTTATTCTATTATCGCTCACAGACATCTTCATTATCTGTTGCCACGTAATATCATACATTGAAATCTTCAGACGTATTCCACTTCCTTTTTGCCCAGCACCTAATCATCCCCTCATTCCCTTCATTCCAACACCTCTATAAAGTCGGCCTCCTTCGACGACCACTTCATCCACTCTGCTTTGGACCACCACCAAGACAACATCATGAATGTTCTCGTTATGTCATCAGACAACGTCACTAGACCTTTTGATTCCCTGCGCCAAAGAAAGGACTCCCCGTGGGTTCCTCGAGGTACCATCATTCAAGGGCACCAGGCAACACCAGTGTGCAACACCACTCTGGAAGAGGCGCTGCCAGCCATTAGAGCGATTGCTCCAATACTACTGATTCTATATGGTTGGAGGGGCACCTCGCCCAACCCGACCTCGGAAGTAGGCTATCTCCTTCATCTGCTGTTCAGGACACTAGGGACGATGGCTGCACCAACTACTCGGCAGAAGGCGAGGGTGGTTATTCTACCCTCCGTGCGCCTTAACTCGCCGGATCACGTACGGCAACTTATGAGGGCGGCTTCTTTAATGCGGGCCGTGGTCATTGTACGCCCGCGTTCTTTGGTTCCTTCGTGGTTCCGTTCCAGGGACACAGAGGAAGTAGCCCTCCAGTGTAGGGACGTGTTGGCCGCCGCCCTGCGTTTCCCACCCTCACCACCCCAGGCGCGACTTCCTGCTGCAGCTATGAGACGCATACCCAGGGGAACTCGAGACGACCCTCTCCTTGTCCCGTCTGAAGATGAGATGATTAGCGACGGTGCGTCGTCCCAGAAGCAGTTGGTCCAGACCGAATGGGGGACCTAAGAGGCCGGAGCCTAACGTTCGCCCAGCAGGTCTTTCTAATGATGACTCCGACATGGAAGAAGCATAAGCGGAACTTTAAGATAACAAAAAGAAAAAGAGAGAGAGAAAGGAATGCCTCCAATTCCCCTTTTGGTCAAATAAAGAAAAATTACGTCTGAAGATATTACCTGGTGTTGTGTGTGTGTGTTTTTTTTTTTACATATTTTAGGTTTAGTTATTACTAGTTACTTTTGCAGGAGCAAAATCTTCTAAGGCCCGACGGACATATAACGCAGTTGGTAGCAAAATGAGCCTTTACGTAACATTTAGTAATCAAAACTTCTGTGTAATAGGCCAATACCACACCTGGCTTCCTGTGAATATATTAGTCACGCCGCTGTCATCTCTATCTCAGATTTTCTACAAGAGCAATTCCAAGTGATTATCCTTTAATCTCTCAAAGGTACAGAGAAATCTTAATCTATGTTGAAAGTCGGTGTTCGACGGTGCTACCTTAACTAGAGATGCAAATGTGACCACTGAGCCTTATAAGAACATACATTCGAAGGGCCGTACATACATTATAGTAAGGGCCCAGTATTATGTTTATTAATTATCAAATCCGGGTGAAAATATTGTTTTATAAACGTGCATAATATAGAGTAGAAGTTCAAGGCCAAGTAGCCGGCGTAACTAGAAACTGTTTATATAAGGAGAATTACACTGACACCATCAAGCACCATAGCTAAATTATCCCGTCACCATCAGGCACGGTAAACAGTCACCTCACCCTCAAATTCAGTATAAAGGGGCGTCCTGATTTCAACACAAGAGACGAACGCCCAGGGACGTCAGAGCAGGGAATTAAGGTCAGAGTGACCAGCAACAATGAGAGCACGAGAGGGAGACTGAGGACCGAGGACGGCCGGGTCAATCAGAGTCAAGATCGAGGGAACGACTGGGTCACCGTCTTACCGTAGCGCTGTGCTTTGCCTAAGCTAGATGTCCCTGTATGTATGTAACGGGTTTGAGAAATAAACTGTATTAATAGGGAAACCTATCATATACTGTTGTTTCATTCTTGCGAACCTCGCGCACACGCACACTTTGTAAGTCCCCGTTACATTTATTGATAAGATAAGATATCTAGATAAAATATTCAGGGCACTACAATAATAATAAGATACATTTTAAAGAATGTAAGGTTTCATTCCATTTCGTTCTATGTAGATCAATCCAACTCTGCTGAATGCAATCAGTTTAACAGATTAACACACCTCCTCTTGTTTCAAACTTTCTCGTATAATTACCACCTTTTCTGTATTCTACTAAACGCCAGGCGGGGGCATAACAATTTGAAATATCAATTCCCGAAGAAAAAATATTTGATACGAATGGAATTTCATTTCTTTCATTACATAAAATATGTTATTCAAGTGCTGTATGTGAAAGAATCATGTGATGTATGATATATGTTGAAATCTTGTATATGTCAATATTGACAGCATGAAATGACAGGAGGATATTGGGGAGGTAGAATATAACTGTTATAACTTGTGCATGACACTCCATTGTTATGCTTAACTGGTTGTATGATGCAAAGTGAAAAACATCAGTTTGAATAAAATCCTTCGGCAAAATATTAGCGTATTTTCACGGCGTTTGCGCTGACGTGTTAAATTATTGCACTGATTTTCCTGGGATAAGTGGTATTTTTCTTTAATTAATCAATCCTCCTTTCCTGTCACTGGCCAAAAACTTTGTAAAAATCTGGGATAATTTAATAAACGCCTTCGTTATCATGACCAGGTTCCACGCACGCACACAGACATATATTTGCAAGTTTATCTGTCATTGTGAAGGTGAATGAAGACTACAACATCGCACATTCAGATGCTTTAAAGTTTATAAAGTTTTAGTCTGCTGATTCCAGCAGATGGCGCCATAGTACGGTCAGGTTGGTCACATATACTAAACTCTGTTCAGATAAAAACGTGTATTTGATCATAACCAGTGACGTAAATAATGTTTCATTGTGGGGGGGGGGGATGTTAGGGTATGAGATTACTATTATCAATGGCGTGTTTTGAATTACATCTTATACAAATGCGTCCTATGTATTTTTATTGCAATAAATTGTCAATGAAGGTTCACCTATCAGATAATGATGATAATTAAGTAAACAATGCGCCTAAAATATCCTGCCTTCCCCCCCTCTCCCGCCCTCCCCCCATGAATCATATGTAACCAACACTCCAGAAAGAGATGTCACGTCGTCATCAGTTTTGAGTGACCAGGGAGTGGATGCGAGGCGGTCCAGATACTAAGTATACGAATATATCAGTTTCAACCGATTTAGTAGGATATTAATGTTAGTAAGATATTAACGTTAGTTATTTGATGATAACTTGTTTGTGACTCATTTTTGATGCCTGAATGTTTAAAACTAGTTTTGGAAATACCCTAATATTTTCCCCATTTGCTTCCTCCACATTTTCGCCAGCTCTTCATATCTCATATGCACTTCATGTTAATTGGACTGCGTTAGTAGATATAGTCGTAGGGGTAAAATTAAACATATTGCGTGTGTCATTTTTCTCAATCTTTTTGCGAAGGAGAGAGATAGTATATGTAGGAAAATAGGTAGTTATACAACTTGTTTGCAAAAAACTTTAAGAAAATATATTCCTCTATCCAGTAAAGAGTGAAGTAATTTTTCTTCAATCAACAGCTTAATATTGAAATAGTTTACCTTTACTTCCAATATTTTGATGTCTAACAGAACATTCATCATTACTCACCTGGATAGCCTCATTCCCTGATTTCAATATTAAGCTGTTGATCGAATAAAGTTACTTCATTCTTATAACATAACACAGCTGATGAAATTCTCTAATTTGTCCAGTTAAAATTTATTAAATATTGGCAATATTACATTGAATAATATTGTTTTTGTTTATGTCTCGTGAGCTATATTTTTTAAAATGTGTTCTTTTATCCAATAAAAAATTAATGACAACTAGGGGATATTACATTGAATAATAATCGTATTCACAAGGATAGCTTTATTTCTTGTTCTTTAGTACTTTGAGTTCAGCATACAAAATAATATCACTCTCTTCGAAAACATGGGTTTTAATTTCAATTCAAAGGCATATAGTGCGCGTTACACCTTTACCTAGAAAATAACATCCTGAGAAATTCAACAATTTTCCTTTATCACCAAACCACATATAACACCGTTCACAAAAGTACGATGTATAAAAGTTTTTTTAAAAGTCTAGTTGTTATGTGTCGCCCTCCATTACGTCTCAATGCCGTTTGGAATAGATAGAAACACGTTTTCATGTTGTAAATTTCAATTTTTGCCGCCGTGAGTGAAATTGACCAGCTTCTATTTTCATTACGAAAGGGCCTTTTTTGGAGCTAGAAGAGAGTATATGGATTGTAATGCTGTGAACTCTTTTAGATACCGTATTCCTTGCCTTTATGTGATTTGTTGTTAAAATTTCTAAAAAAAAATTAATGACTCTGTGGATCGTATTGTTGTGAACTGTTCTGGATACCGTATACCTTGGTGATTTATTGTAGAAATTTCTAGAAAAATAAAATATTAGCTACATACGGATCCAGCGCTCACTATGTGCCTTTAACGTTGTCTTTGCTTTAAATGCTCAGATAAGAGATTAGAATACTTGATTTCATAAGCTTGTTCTTGTTGATGATCCAATTTTCTGATGTCTAGGCTACAAGATTCAAGCATGTACACTACGAATTTCGTAAAAATGTAAATGGCCTCAGGGATGATGATGCTTTCTTAAAAAAATTAATTATATATATCAGATTCTGTGTAAAGTTGAAGGGACCATTGATACTATTTTTCAAAATCTGCCCAACTTTAAAAATTGTCTCTTATTTTTATTAGATCAATCAGCAGGTGTAAAAATGTTTACTCTCTACATGTGTTATGTGAGGTCAATTCATGTTCATTTGTCACGAGAGTTGTAGAATTGCTCATGATTGTAGGCATTTAGTTATTGAAATGATTCTTATAATACCGCATGGTTAGAAACAGAGCAAAAACAACGTCGGATCTGGAACATTTAAATGTAGTCAAATTGTGAAATTCTAGGCAATTTATAGCATTATGTGTACTTGATAACGTTAGTCCAGAGTGGGTTTCCTTTTCGATTTTTCTGCGGTTTAGTTAAAGGTGGGGTGGATACCAGATCCGGCGCTGTTTTTTAAAGGAAAAAGTCTTTTCTGAAATATTTTCTTTAATATCAAACATAAGATCAATCATAAGAAGTTTAGTTGATACTTTTATTTGTCAAATCAAATAGATTGAATTTGTTACATATTTAGTGAATTCTAACGAAGATCTTAATGACTTTGTTTATATCATTTTATTCAAACTTTCAAAACTTAAAAAGAATCACAATTGTAGTCCCACAAACTGATGTTTCAAGATTGTTAAATATACATGCATATATGGAATGGAAATTTGTTTTGGTCTTAATAAAGAAATACCGAAATTATTCAATGCGTTGTAGTATTTTCATGTTCATTGGTACCTGGGGTTCACTTTCCTGCTCGCGTACTTGGATAAAAGCAAGTAATTCCCAAAGACTTTTTAAAAATTTCCTTTGGTTACTATAAGAAGAAAGTCTACCTGAGGAGGGTGGGTGGGAACACTTAGAGGAGTAGGTAACGCGCTTGCCTCTCAGACAGAAGGTTACAGGTTCGATTCCTGGCGCTGCTGGGTCCAAGCAAATTACCTTTTGCAAAAATAAACCAAAATAAACAATTTCAACTACTACAAAACAGTGCTACGAACACAGAATAGCAAGGAGTCGGTGGTTCTGTAGTTAAGGAAAATAACTACTGTTTTGCTCATAAAACAATATAGCACATTTATTATCGCATAAATTTATACAAAAAGTAACAGCATTGTTTTCAAAAATATTACAAAACTTGGAATATCTTTTGCTTCTACATTAATGGCAATTTCATAAAACGTACTGTGACATGTAAATTAAGCTTTTACATACAAAAATGGTTCTGTAGCTAACTAGTGTACAACACGGCGAGATTCTATGCATATTGGAAAATTTTTACTTGACCGACGTAGCCTTTATTTATAAAGAAGTTCAGGAATACTATGATAGACATAATACCAACAAGAAGGTAGAATTTATAGGTTTTTGTCAAAATTTACAGGCAAACTGGAAAATTAACCAAAAGATTACAAAAAAATAATAATAACGTCTGTCTAAATTCACTGGTGTGATCGATATAGAAAATTCAATATGCATATAACCTCATCCTATCCCGACACATGTACCCACATGCAAGCACTATGTCGTCTTGCTGATACTCGCACATAAAACAAAAATTGGTGTTCAAATATAATCAAATTATGTAAGATTCCTGGTTGTTTAGTTCATCGATAAATATTGTCATGTCCAAAATCAACGTATTTTCTTAATTCCTAAAATATGTACTTCATGGCACAACTTTGAGCGAAAACTGAATTTTATACAGCATGCGAATCAGAAACGTCATTTGACATGACCAACTTACAAGCTTATTTCAACCATAGCCATTTCAAAGAAAACGGGAAAGAATACGAAATATTAGTTTACTTGAAATCCACACTTACTAAGACAATGCTAATAAACTTAAGACTGGTCTCCGGTATTAAGTGATCTAGCGACATTCGGCATTATACAGGACATGCAGGACTGACATATAAGAAGTTCTTCATTAATCACCCTTTGATCTCTACCAAAGAATAAACTACAAAAATACTAAGTACAATGCCAACCTTTAACAGAGCGCTGATCTAAACACTTTTGGATATTTTAAAAAGAATTTTCAAACAATAGGCTTAATAACTGCTAGCCAAAATCTAAGTAAATTTACGAAAATGTTTCTTTAGTTTTTCATCCCTTGCTATAAATTTCGCTTTAAATTGCATCACATTCTATTTTGGGAGTATTGACAGAAATTAACAGTCTTAAAAACTTCATCGAGTACTCATTATTCTAAAAAATCGGCTTTGTGACAGCTAAAATGATTGATTTGACTTTGTCAAGAATTTGTCGAAAATTAAGAATGTGAAAGTTTTTGATGAATGTCAGTCCTATATAGACCCCTTAATGTAGAAAATATTCTGAAATAAAATATTTTCTGTAACACAACGATTTTTCTTTGTAACCTACCACTCGTGCAATAACAAATGCATATTAATTTCGGGAAATTTCAACTCCTTGGTTTCTTTTCTAAAACCAGGGTGACTTTTGACCCCTCCCCTTATTGAAACACAAAGTTTATTTGACATGCGTCAAATCGCACATTCAAACTTAAGAAAGATCGTTTCAATACGTGTGGACAGTTCTGCAATACTAATGACACATTCTGCCAGTTTGATAATGCTGCAATTTCTGAAACATAATTATTTAAATTACAGCGAATTATTGATTTTCGGGGGATGCACATCTCGCTTTTTTTTCTTCCGAAGAACAACTGAACACACACTGCAACTTCCAGACGCTTTCTAAAGCATTAGACCGAGTTCACAACCAGTTGAACCACCGTCTATCTAGTCCGTGGATCAAATATGGCGCGTACTTGACAATATAACTTGACGACTTGACAATATAACAATATAACAATAACTTCCAAAGACTTCCATAAATGCATTTTACACGGTTGGAATATTTTCTTTCTTTCCAAAACTAAACATCACCAAAATAAATACTACAATTCAATTTTGAATAAATAATTGTTCACGGAGAAGAGCCAAATTGCAGATTTGTCCTACAAATATGTTACAATCAAAAAGAAAACCGGTCGTTCTACATGTGCATTGTTGTTTATGTTGCCACACCTACATTACATGGAAAAAAAACACTACTACATGTACGTGTAGCAAAGTACTCTTCCTGAACACTACTTTGTGATAGTTTTAAAACAACTACAGTCGATTCACAACCCAAAGTAAACATTACACTTTATATTAAGTTTCAACCCTGCAAATTTACTAGCGGACAGACTCTGACATGCGACATGTAATCTTGACATGGATGCAGCCGCTGTGGAACACGAGTCTGACGTCAATGATGGAGAGCGTATTCAATCTTCTCGTGCACGGTTGAGTCACTGAAATTAAACAAAAACCACCTTTACAAATCAATGTCTAAGGGTTGATTAAATAAAGCAAGTTTTAATTTTACGGCAACCGATTTCGATTCTTATAGTAATATTCAACAAACCACTTTTCAACTTTTAAATTAGTGGAATATACTGTATATATACTGAGCTGACACGTTCTATGTTATCATGCACTTTCAAACAATATAATTTCTATTCTTTTACACCGTGTACACACTGTAACGTGACAACATTCTGTGTCTTTAGAACCACACGTCAGTGGTGCTACTAAAAAGATAGTGACCCTCGGATTACGTATAAAGTGAAATTTTAGAAATAAATATATGACAGGAGGGTAGTAAAAACAACATTTATGAGATCTTAGAAAGTAGAACAACATAGTCACGACATGTGCACATTGGCGGGTAGGAATTTGCTGAGGTGGGTTTTGAAATTTTTAAAAAACAAATTACCGGGGTAGGACCTGAGAATGAAGTTACCTGCCAAGATGTCCTTACTTTGTTTAAGACGTAAGACGCGTTCACTGCTGGAGCAAATCTCTCACCACCCGTTTTCTGGCAAATGCATTCCATCTGAAAATAAGAACCGATAATTAGCTATTTAAACGTCAAGTTGAATTTGGACTTTTCATGAAAAATATTGTTGGCGTCAAGACAAAATGTCGACATGATGCCTTATTTGCAAATTACACCAATTTTTGCTTAATATCATCAACGCCAAATAACCAATGTTATCTTCCACCATCTATACAGTACTTACAACAGATCGATGGCAATTTCAGTCCCAGATTTCCGACCATTTCGTGAAAATTGTGGCATGAGACACAAGGCTTTCTTCTCCATCTTTTACTGACCTCGGTCCTTTCTGAACACATCTCACCAAAATACTCACCTAGATTACATAATAATATATGCTTGGCCACCTTCCGTACAGAAGCCTCGATTTCAACTTTAGAATTTGTTGTATAATACCGAGCAATCATGCCCCCCATCCTGGGGAGGTGCTGAAATCATAGTGGCAAAAACATGAAAAATTTTCTGAATTTTTTCCACAACAGCTGTGATATGAAATGTTAAATATACATAACTGTGCCGTGTTGGAATTATATCCCATTGAAACTGAATTTTTTAGAAAATAAAAGCTTAAAATATCATGTTAATTTGACAAACATTTTATTTAAAACGAGCAGCAGCGCAGGTTCCATTTTAGTTGTCCCGTGACCATTTCCGTATATAGATTACATTGGTAATGTACACCATGGAGACGGGTGCCCGTTGAAATGGTGTTCAATTTATAGAGAAAAATAACGTTATTTCGGTACTGAGTTTACTTGTGAATGGCCCTTAAATCGGAACTTTAGTAAGCTCAGTATCTGTGGGTATTTCTAAGGGCAAATTTGGGACAAAGAAAACCAAGATATGAAGTTGCCTCGCAGACAATTTTTTGAGTGCAGTTTTTTTTTGTTTACGTACTAAAAGAGAGGAATGTCACTATTACATTATAATATGCGTCTTCGGACAAAAAAAAAAAAAAATCATAGAATGTGCTAGATGAGGCAAAACAAAGACGCTGTTGTTGATGCTGAATTAATTTTGTTTTTACTTAAAAATAGAACAAAATTAATTAGATAAAAAAGTATGTTTCAAGTAAATATTCGATGAAATATTAAAGGACAATGTTCATGTAAAAATCCATTTCTCGAATTTTGAAGATACAGCACTCAATCTATACACTAGAGGTATGTTTTAATCGATCCCCGCCATTTAAAAATTATAAAAACAATCTATTAGTAGAAAAAAAAGCGTTTTAGTAAACCTCACCTCAATATGCAAAAATGAAGCAACAGATCTGGGTCACGTGGTACTGTGACGACAATCACGATAAAGGTCTATGAGACTCAACTGAGCTGCATGGTGCATACTGTACAGACGGAGAAGTTAAGGAAAGTTGTGTTGAACGGAGTTGAGGAATTTTCGTTATGCCTCGGTGTGTTGCCGTGGGATTCAGCAAAATTGCAGCTCTCGTTGACAATCTTTCTTTGTCTGTGACGGTCTTCCGTGACTTACTTACTAACTTCGGTGACAATAGTTGCGATGCTCTAGATCATGATCACCTCAGGTGGTTTAGATCATATCAAGAGCTGGTAGTCTTTCAGATTAACTGTCATCAGTTGGCAAACTTACTGATTGCTGATGCATTTCAAATGCATTGTAGTTGACCAAAAGCTCGTTTACAACAAACCTGTTAATTATGCACCTCTGCAATTCCCAAGCCAGGTAATAACAGGTATGAAACTCGTCTTGGTGGGCTTTCATATTTTTCAATATATCTCATTTATTTCATGGGGTTATCTTATTGGTATTTGTAAATGACGTTAAATATCAATACTTAAACAATTAAGTTCAAACACGGTCGCGAACATTAATAAAAGAAATTGCTCTCAGGGTATCTTGAAGCTTCCGTGGAAGAAAACGTGTTGAGGAAAAACAGGAAAAAGAGCGTTATATTAAAGAAAAAATGGGAACTGCTATAATAAAATGGTTCGTTATCCTAATTAGTTTATGCTTTGAGGATTTGTTTCTGAAGATTATTTCATCTGAAATATTAAATAATTTAAAAGATTGATCATTTTATAACTTGAAACGCAAATTCTGCGTCAGTACGCAATTTTTTTTTTTTTTTTTTTTTTTTTTTTTCGCAAATTGGTAAGCTTATAACACCGTGCTATAAAGATCTACTCAAGAAAAAAATTTGCTTGGGTAAAATTGAGTACGGAATGAACTGGAGACACTTGGCTTGTCATTAAGTTTACACGAAAATATGTCAGGTAACTTTATACTGTCTTTGAAAGAATAAAGATTGAAAGATAATTTTAGACAAACTTTGACGGGGGAAATACCTACAAAGAGTAATGGGCTATTTCGCCAACATCTTGTTGAAAATTTTACACTGCAATTCTATTCAAATAAGCTAAGGAACTAATTGCCAAATTAATACTTTCATCACATAACAGGGGGGTAACCAGACCTGCAAAAATTGTACGCACATATTTAAAAAGATTACAAGCACATACAGCAAAATGTAGACTTACGCAAAACATGAACGACAGCGTAATCACAGCAAATGTACCTCATATAGTAGCTTAATTTCCATTAATAATAAAATCATCATTTAAGTCAAAAATATTCTTGCGATTTAATAACTATTTTAATTTACCCAGAACGGTATATTTATTTTAAAGGCGGTTAACTGAAATATAGTTTTATGATTTGTTTGTGAAAATTGCCCATGTCACCCTGTTAGTTTGGAGATCTAAGCTGGATCAAGTCCGTGTTAAAATTCCTATGAAGTTGTGCAGGAAAAATTCTTCCTTTCTTTCTCTAGCTCCTCGATAAACCTGGTGTTCAGATTTTATCTAGTACCCCCAGGTCTACGGGAGCTGCGCTTTGTAACTAACGCACAGGTAGATTTTTACCTGAGATAACTGGAGTAAAGCTTAGATAGAGAGTGCGTTCGATACAAGCAAGACAAATTGAATGCCATTTAACCCTCTAATTAAGAGGTAAAGGAAGTTCCAGTTAGATGGATGATTAAGATAGGACTTGTCAAGGTAACGGGCATTGTTTACCTCAGTTTAATAAAAGTATGCAAGACGGAGTGTCAGCGGTTTAATAAAATAAATTAAATTTCACAAATAACATGGACCTCATATGCAATAATCAACTCATTCAAATGCAGTGTTTTATACAACTTGGGATAACCATAATGAAATGCTTGTTAAAGAAATGACTAGACGGGAAATGGTTTTACACAGCTTCACGAGGATTTAGACCCCTCGGGTAAGAGATTTGAATGAGTATAAACTTTTATCAGAAGCCAGAGAAGTCATCTTACAGGTAGACAATGCAGCTCAGTTTGACAGCTAAGCACGCTCTGTTCTCCAGTGGCTCGATTGTCGTCATTGGACCACGTGACCACGTGGCTCATTAACTTCCAGGCCGAGCAAATAGGACGTTTTTTAAAGCTAAAAATTTACAAAATGAGCTTTTAATTTGTGTATTTGGATTTAGATATCGTTAGTTGGGCATGTTTTCTGAAGAATATGTTCCGTTCAGGCCATTCTGACGGCATGAAGCAAACCCTTTAACTCTTTTAGGGCGTAGCAACCATTTCATGTATAAAGAAAAGATAAGTTTTTACCAATCTGATGAAATAGCGTACAGTATAAAATATTGAACGAACAACTTCAATAAATTCAACCAAAAATTTCAATTCTTTGATCAAACCAGCCCGACTTATTCCACTATTAGTTTATTAATTTTCACACGTTATAGAAATCCGGAGTTTTTATACTTATGAAGTACTAACAATATATCGCAGATTAAAGCTCGAAAGATTGTTAACGCTATGCATAAACTTGTTTTCAATTTTAATTTGGCAGTTTTAATTGTGAAGTTTATTTTAAAACAACAGTTTTCACGCACGCTCCTTTCAATATATACAGCGACGGGCTACTTATTGCCCCGGCCCTTTATAAGGAACGAACAAAACCGGTAGTTCTTAATTTTACCTGGCCACTAACATCATTATCTCGGCATTTTTTCTCTCCGTAGCTCATAAAAAATGACAAGGTTTTACTTTTACTACCATTCGTTTTTAAAAAATGATCTAAAAATATTCATTGGGTGTAAAAGAATATGAGTATGATTAAAGTAATATGTTCAGTTCGTATACGAAGTTCCGATTTCGAACGAGCACCAAAGAAGGGATTATGGAGCAACAAACATCGACATCAACGTTATTCATGTTACATCATATCCAGAAAGAGAATGACAACTGACTTTTAGTACAATTAAAAACGCCTGTGAAAGAACCCGGAACTCTTTCACGTTGTTAAATTTCATGTCTCTCGGTTGAAATAAAAGAACTCGACGTTTTTTAACGCGCTGCAAAAACAGAAAATAAAATGCCCCCTACCTCCAGAATGTTACGACATGTATTGTTATAGACAGGTATTATATCGATCAAATTCGAACAGGCTAATTCAACTTTGATGGAAGCGGTCAAGCGCACACGACTATGAATGTAAGTTTTTTTTAAACAAACGTTTAACACAATTACTACACTCTTCTCTCCGAACATGTAAAAATTCAATATCCTTTGATTGACAAGGTGCCAATCAAATTCAGTTAGTTTTGATAGTTGCTGTCAAGTAATAACAGCTTGATTGACAGGTTATATAAACAAACGTCAATCATCGCGCACTATGATTTCTCTCGCTGTGAAACAGTGCGTACGCCGAAAGAGAGCGCTAAAATCTGAAGTAAGAATGGTAATAAACTTGCAAAATAGTTCAAGAGAAAATATACAACATGTTTCCAAAACTAGTTCTCTTTCTGGCCCCTTTAGCGTGTCTAATACAACACTCTAGATTACAAACTATTTTGTGAAAAGAAGAATTTAGCAAAAGAAACCAATTTAAAAACAGATTCAAGTAAAGGAATATGACATTTCTGGAGGTAGCGCATGGGTCATTTCAAAATAATTAGTACAACTATGTACCCCGGTATGTGCGTGGAAGAAGGAAGAATAAATGTTTTTGCATTATGTGTGGAATATCGACAGATTCCTTTACTGTAAAATTCTACTTTCTGCAATAAATAAATAAATAAATAAATAAAATACAAAGCTCTAGACATTTTCATGTGCGTCGTCCATTCCTATTTAACAAACAAACCGCTACTTCGCTCTTGTAAATATTTTGTTAGTTTATTTCACTTCAGTAAAGCGTGGATAGAATAGTTCCAAACGTCCTCACAGTGCCGTTGTGTTTGCGACTTCAGCTGCTGGGGTGAGATGAAGGGGCGAGGACAGGGGCAGATCCAGGATTATTAGAAGGGGCGGGGGGGGGGGGGTCCGGAACGACAGGACTCGGACGCGAAGCAGACCATCGCCCTCTTGGTGTGGGGTTTGGGGTCTGCTCAACGGACCCGACTAAAAATGGTGTTTTGGAGAGCAAACAGTGACCTTTAGTAGGCCTACGATTTAGAATTATGATTTAGCTGGTCAAAATTCTAATTTCAAGAGGGGAATATTGGCGATAAAATTTTCAGAAACCGAAGAGGGGTGGGGGTCATGACTCCCCTGACCCCCTCTAAATCCGCCACTTACAGTTCTTACATTTGGCCAGGGGCAATTGACCAGGAAACTATGCAATGTATGAATACGTCCAACATGGTTTCTCTTTTACACAACTTAGATAAGTACTGGAGATAATTAATATTTTACAAGATGGTTAGCATCATCGTTTTAATATGAATTTGGTACTGAAGTAAAAAGAAAAGAAAAAAAAGATTGGTGCACAAGCTAACGCAGGGATAAAATTACAGGTACAATGTTCGTGGTGGGAAGGGAGTCGTTTGATACAATGTTAATGCTACATTGTATTATTCGCGATGATGATCACTTAGCTAATCTATAACTGAGGTCATTTTCTTTTATGAATAAATAGTAAAATACCTGCATGAAAGTCTGCTGTACATCTCATGTAAAATGTTTTGTAATAAATAATAACCATCTTGATTTATTTTCTACAACACCTGAAGCGTGCAGGCCTCAAAACTGATGATTTATTACATTCGGTCATAAGACCAGTTTTAGAATATGCTTCTCCTGTCTGGCACTTTGGGTTAACAAATGAATTGACTGCCCTAGTAGAAAAATCTGAAGAAAGAGCTCTTAAAATTATCCTCATCTTGAATATGACGCTGCTTGTGAACATACGTGTAGTTAATGAATGCAAAAAAATGTTTATTAGGATATCAAGTGAATCGAATCAAAGATTGCATTATCTTTTACAACCAAAACAAAATGTCAAATATTCATTAAGGGAACCGGAGACATTCAAAAGATCTAAAATTAAAACAAAACGATCAATAAGTGACTTTTTAACCAGTGCGATATACAAGTTCCAAAATTGACTGATAGACTTTTATCTCATTTTTAACCTTGCATTTTAGTTATTTTATTTTAAACTTGTCAACATGTCTTTTAATATTCCTCTGTTCTTATTCACTAGTGATTTTATTCAACTACATGTATGATGCAAAGAATGTATTTATCCAACCTTCGGCTTGCAAATTTGATAATAATAAGAAGAAGTTGAAATAAAAAGTGTTGAATAAAACATCATATCTGACTTTGCCAAAGCCATAAAAAACATACTCCTTTTTACAAGCTGCATGCATTTATTCTGAATATGATAACAAAACATGAGAATTCTAAACTGAGAGAGAATCAAAGCTGAGACAAGCGTGGCATGTGCAGTCCGTTAGTGCTAATGGCGGTAGTAATGCAGGGATAATTCATTGTGACGTCATAATCGATCGCCTAGAACTGACGTCACGTCATCAAACATGGAATAATGCAGACTATTAAAGGAGATTCTTGGGTATTACAAGTCTCATTGTCTGATGCTTTCTTGTTATTTAGACGAAACGGAAGGAAGTTCCATAGCTACCGTAGCTGAAAAAGAAAGCAATCCATTTAAAATTAAAACATTAAAAAACAAACAAAAATATCTTCTTAGATTCCTATTTATTAACAACGCAATGATTAACTCTTTATTTTTTCTACTACATTTCATAAAATGCGTCATACAAATACTGGATTAAATAATATTGAAAATATATTCTATTTATACCTTACTTAACACCACATCGCAACACTAACGAACCTCTTCCAAAAACTCCCATACATAAACGCTTCTAATTCATCAAAAACTCAAAACATGCACCCCCACGTAAAATAAAAAATGCATGTACAGTATAAACAAGCAGCACTAGCATAATTGTACTGATGATAGGTTCCTACCTGGCTGTCGTCACCCCGTTCTGTGTTGTTCCTCTGAAGGACTGTAACGGTCCTAGACCTATCACTGTGGCCACTCCACCCGCTGCTGGTATACGGCCGTCATGAATGGCAGCTCGGCACAATCTGGAGTCCTGCCAACATAGGACAATATAAATAAATAAATAAATGAATAAATAAATAAATGAGTGGAGATTTATTTATTACCCTATAATGTTTTACTGACTGTTTTATTTCAGATAGTGTTGATAAACTAAGGCGTTGATAATTCTGTGCGAACTGTTTTAGTTTTTTATTGTTATAACTTATAACTAAAACGTGGACTTGTGCGTAAATTGTATAAAAATGTGGAATATCCATCCGTTTTAATGACAATACAAGTGTTACATAACACCTGAGGATAATATATAATGACTGCATGTGAAGACAGAAATATTCCTTTTCCACCCTTTTTTTCAAACCATAACTTACCCCTGTATAACTCCCTGTCCCCCATACGGTGCCTGAATTAATGCAGCCGATCGGACAGATGAAACTGAAATAATAGATAAAGTCATAAATAAGAGAGTGACTGTTCACGTACGTTCACAAGAAGTTGCGTGATATCACAAAGGTTCTTGACATGTCACGTGGGTTACCACGTGACCAGGCTCCATGGCAATCTTTCTTGTTGGGGGTGGTACCAACCTTAAAATTGGATCGTTCAATTACAGGTCCTTCGTCAGTATTACATTTATCTTCTTTATGTCTGTCATTAATGTGCATCTGTTTTCTAATGCCTTCGATCAATCTCTGACAAATGCGTTCAATGTGGTGAGTTGCCCAGTGACTGAGTGTTGCCCAAAACTAAATGTACATGTGTAAAGCGTGTTCAAATGAAACCCAAACGCAAAAGACGGATTAATTTCTAATTCTAAGAATAGATTTCTGCTGCAGACATTGTTCACATGCAGCTGCCCCCACAATGGAACAAAATACTGACATTTACACCACTAGACCCTGAGACAAACTGCATACGCGTCTCTTCTTCACAGCCATTCCACGAAAAAGGGTACAATTCTGAATAATACCTGTCGCAGCTTATTTTCAGTAGTAAAAGCATCTGCAATTTAGCTTTTTTTAGCCTTTTTTAGCAGGACCCGATGTGTTCTACTTAAAAAACAACAATTGATATAGTACCACTTGCTTTGAGGGGAACCCCGGGGGTCTATATGCCGCAAAAAGCACGATTTCGACGTGTCGCTTCGGTATTATAGCTGATTTGCCACAAGAAAAAGTTTATATTTTCCCGTATTTTAGTGTTTTTAGTCCTCAACTAATTTGAATTCATGTTTCTTTTTATCATACATAGTGTTCTCTGTCGAATTTGTTGGTTAGTTACGTCACTGTGATAGTTTAATCAATGTCGCTCAGTAACCCCTAACCTCCGTAACGCTTTTTTAACTCAGTGTAAGAATAAAAGAAAATGCTCTTAAATGGCCTTCCTGTGCATTTTTCAAACTCTTAATACATGAAGTTTAATAAAACAGTGCTATTTGTTAATTTTGAAGGATGCGTTCCATCATAGAGAATGTTAACTCACAAAAGTCAGGGTGTCGCATTTAAGAGCCTAACCTCAGTAACGGACCAAATTTGAAGAAAATGTTGTTTTAGAAAGTTAAAAACATCATTTTTGTTAAGCAAGGACCAACTTCTTCCTAAAAAATTCATTCAATAGTTATGCAAAGTTATCCCGAGGATAAAAACTGAAAAAGAGTGCGTGTCACCTTGCATCCGTTATGCTAACCTCCGTTACCGAAATAAGTTAATTGTTATAAAAATGACTGTTTTAAATACTTTAAAACGTTATTTCTGTGGTTTTGTGAGTTAGTTCTGATCATAGAAGTAGTTCTACTTCTATGTTCTGATGTAGTATGCATTCATACGGCTTGCTGTTAAAGACATTACCCCGTATTAATATAGATATAAAATATACATATATATAGCTGATAATTCTATCAAGATAAGCTAACCATTTAAGTTTTTACTCGAGTTTGCTATAAAATCGAGGGTAAATCGTGATTTGTTTTTTCAAATTGATTTCCATTTGTCACTTGACGATGCCTTTTTGAACTTATCATTCTGATTTTAAGCGAAATGAGGAGTTTTCAGGACTGTCTTGGCAAGAAAAATGGTACTAGCTGACATCAGTACTAGCGTACATGTAGCAGACATTATTTTCGCGGGAGACATATGGCGAAAGATATTAAGCATTGAAGCAACGCTTGTATTTATCAGGTAGAACTGCGGGGTTATTAGGCCCTATTTTACTGTTTCAGTAGCACATAATAGTTTTTAACATCTTCTAGATGCTTCCAGTAACTTTAAATGGACAATTACCCGCAAACACGTGTCTATTGTCGGCCTACTTGATTGTATACATCAACTTTCTCGGGTATTGTGTTGTTTTTTACTGCCTATAGCTGCGATCATGTACATGTAGGTTTAATGTTTTGTTATTATGTAACGTTTGTCGTATCTGTAATACTACAAATTCCGAATTCAGCCTCTAAAGTCTACTTTAAGCTAAGAAATATCAAAACAAATATGATCGCTATTAATGACCTAACCTCCGTTACGAAATTACTCATTTTTCATTTGAACATTGGATATGTGTGTGCTCATTGATCAATGCTCATATCATAATAGATTGATTGCACTTTGTTCATAAACAAATAGAATGATAAAAAAGAAAGTCTGTCCCCAATGATTAATAAAATAATTAAATTGGAATATCTCAGGCTTTGTATTTATAGAAAACGAGCCACTTATTATCAATGTGTTTGCACCGCATTTTCTATAATTGAAGAGAAATCTTAAATGGGCAATAATATTTTGAATACATACAAAATCTTAATAATTGAATCAAATATGGAGCCTGTGACCTTTGGCATGATTGAAATATAACCTAATTTAGATGTTACCTAACCTCCGTAACGAAAAAAATACTGTACCATGTTTACACGTGCATATTTCTTTAAATACAGTAATGGTGTGGGTTAAAATTCTTCTACTACTCTCTGAATGCCTCTTCATCAAAATTATATAAAAA
Source organism: Lingula anatina (assembly GCF_051362555.1). NCBI lineage: Eukaryota > Metazoa > Brachiopoda > Lingulata > Lingulida > Lingulidae > Lingula > Lingula anatina. Next base: position 19,636,849 of record NC_141771.1, on the reverse strand, counting down.
GTTTTCCAGTTTTGCAAAGTTCATATCACTGCATTTCTTGTTTTGGAATTGTACCCCTTTTCGTGGAATGGCCGTTCAATCTGCATTAATATCAGTTTCAGTGAAAAAAAAAGAAAACAATTCATTTGCGTCCACATGCCCCCCTTCCCAGGACTCATCAATCTTGTATGTGTATCAACAAGTAATCGGGTTGCGCCTTAATTATCACAGAGTTAAAACAGACATTTATTTGTATGCCAAACAAGCAGTTTTGTGGGAGATTTTCAACATAAACAGTGCATACATAGGTGGTTCCAATCTGGGAAGAAGCAAGAAAAGGTTCCTTTATACTATACACATTGATAAGGTATTATATCAAATTTTGATATAAAAATTAGTGGTTTGCGAATGTGCATTTGTGTTTGTATGAGTGCGTGTGCACGAGAGAGAGAGAGAGAGAGAAAGAGAGATATCTTGAACTCACGAACAGCGGCCAGTTCCGTACGTCTCTTTACAAGTTGATAACCAGGTTGATGTACATGCCACGGGGGCTGCTCTAATCTCACACTTCTCGCCAGTATATCCCGTCGGGCATGCGCATGAAACGTTATCGCCTGGACCTTTAATGCATGAACCCCCGTTTTGACAACTTGAATTCAAACAACTTGAATTCTGAAAAATCAGCGACATGCAAACATTTTAAAGTTTTGTTCAATTTTAAGCGTTTAAAAGCATGCATTGTAATTTAAATGACGCGAGAGGGATATTGAGGAAACCATTCATGTCAAAGTGGCATAGGGAAATGTAATTTTCAGTTTCTTCCAAGTTTCTATGAACCGGTAGAAGGAACTTAATAAAATAATGCCCATTTCGCCAGTTTTATATAAAATATTTCAATCTGATTTTGGCTAACAGGCCACTTAACCTTAATCGAACTACATTATGTTGTGACAATATGATCTATCAACGTAAAACGTGAACCTCTTCTTTCAGCATTCTAATTAAGAATGTTAAAACATAGCTGCATTGATCATAAATAATATTAACACGTCTACGTGCAAACGGAAAGTTCGACTGCCAAATATCTCTGAAACTGGAAACGACAGACGCAGGCTGATGAAATCGCTGGAGTTTCCAGATTTTTTTACTTACCTGACACCCCGGGGACAGATACTTCAGTTTAAGCGTTGACAGCACGTGCTTGGCCAATTCCACATTCAATCTGACTTGGTCCAGGTCCATTGCTGTTCTTCTTTTCCTAAGGAGGCTAAGTGGCACTCCCAGAGAACCCAGCTCTACTATCAGTGCCGGACAATGACGTCTCATTGCCCTCTCTACATATTCTATTTGTAAGTTGGTGCGATACAAGAGTTGCATCTGCGAAATATATTCTGGAGAGGACGTCTCCCCGTGAATGACGGCGCTCAAAATGTAGACCATAATCAAAACACAGAAAACGCGTAGATTCATTTTTTCTGCCGTCGCGAACCGAGAAATACCAATGTTTGGGAGAACAATATCCAAGTAGTAGATCCTTGATGTTGCAAAAACCTATTTGTGGCCCCAATCAACGTTAGCTTGTTAAATAGCAGCGTCTATAATTTCTGTTATAGCGGGTTAGTATCCGGGTGACGTTAATCCGCTATAATTTCCGTTATGTAGCGGGTTAACGTCACCCGGATACTAACGGTCTTATCTAAAAAAAAAAAAAAAAAACATCCTAGTGACGTTCTCTAGTTACTGTCAATGTTAATGATTATTAGAGCTTATCTCCTACCATAGAAGTAAGGGCGTATTCCCATAGATTTTAGATCGATCTATCCCTCACTAGATTACTGTCAGATAATCCGGCTTAAATGTCCGTCCCGCCTACTACAAGCTGTAGGGGGGTAATTAACTTTCGTGCCCACTCGGCTGACAGCTATTTAGCGTGAACCCCCAGGGAGTTAGGTCGATCTAGTTTGGATCGATCTAATCTCTGGGAATGGGGTCTAAGGAACCGTAGTCCGCTTCCCATTACTTAGTACAGATGACATTCGTCCCATATACTAACAACAATATATACAACAACTAACCCTAACCTGTACAAATCATATGGGAACCCAGACGTCCATTCCTATGACTTCCATTTCTGTTACACCTGTTTTTAAGTCAAATACGGGATAAAAGAAGATGAGCTAAGCGAATCTTACATTTGCATATCTCATATGTGCATATTTGATAGTAATTACACTCGTAAATAGCAAAAGGAAAAAATCATATACCGATGTGGCAGGAGTGCACGTCCTAGTATGCAAGTCCTAAGGCATGCATTGCTAGGAATGGAAGTCCTAGGACATACGTTACTAGGATTCAATGTCCGCAGGACGAAGGCTCCCAAGTAATGCAAGTCCTACGTGTAGTAATAAGTAACATTTCAGTAACACATGTCCTATATAGTTTACATCAAGAAATGACATGGATAAATAGATATAGAAATATACATGTACTAGATTATAGATATAATAAACGTTTGCTTTATTTCATTTTATTTTAATATTTTACGATGTTTCTTTCCGATTGACAGTTTATGTGCATATAAATGAAGCAACAAAATCAACAAGGTTTCATTGAAGTAAACGTATATTTTTACATGTGTCATTGACTTTCTTAGGCCTTCAAATAAGGGGTAATCATTTTACACAAAACACGGGATCTCCGTTCTTAGATTTTTCATTTTCATTTTCTGAATGTTCGAACTGACCCGGAAAACGTTTGATAAAGCCGATACCGATAGTGCTTGGAGTACCGAGCGAGACTTTGCAATGACACCGTTAATCTACGGCAGATCTATTTATATTAAAAACTTGGATCCTTCGGTTGATCCTTGGGGCTCTTGTTTTATATTTTGCAGATACTTTTCCTCTGTAATAATTACTGATGACAGACTAAACTCAGAATTGATTGTCGACTTTTAAGAGAAGGTATCGTTCTCCTCGGAAACTAATAATGCCCCCATGGCCAATGAAATTATGGGCTCATTCCCATTGTAAATATCGGTCTACGTAAATCGATCCAACTCTCTTTGAATGCCATCAATTTAATAGACTATGGAATTATAGATTAACTAACATGAACAGATTAACACGCATCCTCCTGGGGTTGGAAGGAATATAGAAGATTGGTGATTATACGAGTACGTTGGAACAAGATATTTTCAATGAAAAAGAGCTTCGTCTGCACTGTACTTACAACAGATTGCTGCCGTTGTCAGCGCTAAATATGAGGGCTGATTGTGGAAATAGCAGCACTGTGGCATAAGCTTCTTTCACTGACCTTGGTCCAAACTGAACACCTCTCACCAAAACAAGTACCCGTAATTTACAGTGTGTTATAGCCCACCCTCTGTTCGTACGGAAGCCTCAATTAAAGAATTTTTTGTTATTAAAGGCAACAACGTATGTCCAGTTTGTGGTTTTATGTAACTTTATAAACAACTCTGAATAAAACAACATTGAAACAATATTCACAAAAGAATTCAATTTTGAAATGAATCTTACTTTTTACCCAACAGGGACACTCAGTTAATTCAAAGTAAAACATAATATAGTTTGGTTTATACCGACTGTTTTGGACGATTCCCCCTAAGACACCCCCCTCCCCCATCCCGGGAAAGATGTGCGGCTCTTAATTAAATTATCGATTTGAGGCATTTATACATGTATTTAATATTTTACTCTGAATATAAGAAAAGGGACAGAATGAAAAACAAAAACTCTAAGGATTGACTTTTAATCATAAGATTAAAAAAAGCTCACTTATGTGCTTAAACAAAACTTAGAGGCAACCTTAAATCAGATGCATATATGCTTTTAAATGTTATTTTTCAAACAAACAAATACTACCAACTTATCAATTTTTCTGAAAGCAATCATTTCTTTATCTGCATTTCATTAGACATGAGTGAGTTTTCTGAATAAAATGTTTTTATTTATAATAAAAATGTAATCCATAAAAGGAACAAATAACACATCATTGAAATATCTAGAATATTTATTTGGTATTTAAATTTTCACTTCACATCATATACAAACTCAGATCTTTGAATTCAAAGCAGGCATTTCGCCTGAATAATGGTGCATGGAATAATGGAAGAGGACCTTGGTTCCATTTTCAGAACTTAGCTGCAGATCAAATATGGAACACACTTAAAACACCCTTAGATTGCCTGTTGTCAATGCAATGCGGTATTAAGAACAGTCTCATTCTACTAATATCATCCAGGTGAACATAGTGAAAAACTAAATCTCATACATAATTTTCGCTAAATTTTTTCTTTTTACTGAGTATTATAAGTTCTTTTAAAAGATACTGTTTATGTACCTCGGTATATAATCAGGCATATTTAAAAAAATATCTAACAAAAACTTCTCAACTTGTCAGTGTTTACAGACTGAAATCATGCACAGTGTGTGTGTGTGTGTATATATACCTGTATATGTGCCAAGCTGGCTTTCAAAACCTTCACTGTTTCCATTTGAAATTTCTTAATTTACCACTCTCTCTCTCTTTCTCTCTCTCTCACACACACAACAACTGAAGGTTATCTCAGTGAATAAAAACATGATTATAATCTCAATCCATTTCTAACAGATAAACTACACTAACAACACACTCAGTGTGTGACATTTCTATAACATATGTGTGATGACAGAAAAGCTAAGTCCCACAAATCAAATAGTTGTTCTTGTGATGTTTCTTTCAAGGGCAATCATAAGTTCAATGCATGTGCACACAATACCAGTAGTTTCTGTGCGCATGTGAAAAAGAGTCCGCAGTAAAAGAGAATGCAGCTTTTGGTTGGTGTTGAAATCCTAGAAACTGAATGTCCATCAGTCCAGTGATGAAATTCAAAACATTTGATAACTCTTATCCCTTTCTTCTGCCAGCTGAAAAAGAAATAGTGTACGGCCCCATTAGAATACTTGTCAGCATAAATATGAATGTAATACATAAAAAATTTGTTCTCAAAAAAAGTAGCTCTTAATTACAATAGTCAAACCTCTACAAACATTTCTACAATAAAGAAGCAGCAGTTGGTAATTTTCCCAAAACCAAATGCAAACTTTAGTAGACTTACCCACTATTATGATTTAGAGCACATTCCCTCTAGAACTATCATTCTATGTAGCTTGATCCAACTCCACAGGGACTCTGCAATCATATTAAAACACTAGAATAATGTTTCCACATCCTTATATATGTAACCACCAGCTTTTTTTAAATTTTAATTAATGCCAGGAGGAGGCGTTTATCTGATTGCATTCAGCGAGAGTCCCTACAGAATTGGATCTATTCCTGTAGAACAGTAGTTTCATTTTGAAATGGGTCCTTAGAGGGAAACCAAGACACTGTTAATGTTCCACACAAACAACTCTAATCAATTATTTACTGACACAGTCTGTGCCAAAAACTTTTTAGACTACTAGCCCTTCGGGCTAGCAGACTCTCAAACTTTACTAGCCCGAACCAAAAAACACTAGCCCAATTTAAATAATTCATTTAAAAAGTTTAAGCAGATGTTGTAAAGAGTTGTGGTAACCATACTGTACTTTATTGTAAACCTTATTATAGAAGTAGAACAAGTTAATAACAAAGTCAATTGGGTTAATTTTCAGTTGATGGGGTGGTAAAATTGATTTAAAATATATTTAATTATTTAATATTGAAAAAGTTCCCTTTTTTAATATGTAATACTGAATATAGTCACCCTTACTTTTCATATTTTTATAATACCTTTCTTTCCATTTTTTATATCTAATCAAATTTTTTTTAAAATTCCTATTTTTTTTATTGACAATGGCTCTTTTCCGACAATTTATTTCCAATTACATCGGTATATAATGCCACTTCTAATTTAAAATACATAGATGCTGTAAGGGTAGTTAAACAAACGTCTTGCAATTTTTTTGGTTAAAATTCTTTTGGTTATACATTTGTAAAAACAACTTTTCAAGGACTTTACCAGGACAAAGTGTGGAGGGGTAGTCATGGCATAAACCCAACTATCCGACATTGTCAAGAATAGTTCATAGGGTAGGCCTATTTATGTCACATGTAACTGACAGTGTCTTATTGTTTTTAAAAGGCAATAAGCAAAGGAAAATGTATTAACTCGTGGATATTAAAATTATAAATAAAAAATATTAACAAAAAAGGAAATAGAATACTACACCCCACAGTCTGCTAAGTGGTCCTAACCAAAATGTTCTATGAGATAATGCATACATTACACTTGCTTCGGAGACAGAGTTGTTTTGACAAAACCTGTTGCTAGTACCAAGGAATTCCGGTCTGATCCAGTAACTTGATTGTGTTACGCCTTCGCGGCCGAGTGCCTTATGAAGGTACAAATAACAATGTACTTACTGGTGTCTCAGAGTATAAGCACAGATAAAAGCCTCAAAGAGCCGCAAAGAAGGACCAAAAGAGCCAAGAGAGCTGCAAAGTCAGCCGCAAAGAGACCGATTTATTTCACGTTACACCTTATATACAAGTTCAGATAGTACACGTTTACCAATCAGAACCAACTATACAGTGAACAGTTTTACCTTTAGGTTACCAATCACGGGAGAGATTCAAACTTGCACACCGGACAACACTTTACTTATAGAGACATCTACCGGTAGCAATATAAAATAATCTCATCTAACACACTACATCGTCACACTCTCCCCCTTTTGACGAACAAAACTCCCCCCTATTATTACAATATAAACCATTACTTTAAATTGTTAAACTAACAATTATTATAATTCAACAACTGAAATGGTACTTTACATTTAAAATACGCAAGTAATGCAAATAAGTCATTCTTGTTATGCCAAAATTCAACATTTATCTTTAACACAAGCAAAGTCAATCAAGTCCATCTCTCAGCATAAATGTTCATCCTTAGGAATGCAAAACAAAGTTTTAAATCCATTATCACTTTAAATCAACTTTAAAAGCAAACAAAGTGATTTTAACTCAAAGTTGCTCAAAACAGCATTAGTAATGATAACAATGTCAATGTGAAATGTCAAATCATTATATAGTTCATTTTTTATAGCAAAGTAAATTCCATCCGCCGATACCAATGACTACTGAGTTCACGATCCTCTGATGACAGTTTTTGTAACAGATGATACAAAGTTTTCCAGTGAAACAAAGTCAACAAAGAATTCAGAATCTCAGTCTTAGGCTCCACACCATTTTCATGAATGTATATTTTCACAAAGTTAATGTCCTCCTTGGAACAGTTATCTGGCAACATCACTAGTCCTTCACTTTTCACATAGTCCATCAGCTCCCATATATTTCTCATATTTAATGTTAAGATGAGGAAATGTAAAAATCCATTGACCAATTGGATCCACAGTTTTTCCTCGAATTCACCAGTTCCACATGAATGAACATCACCATGACATTTACGTAAAAGCGAATTGTCCTTTTCCATCGATCTGCAATACCAGCACACCAATCCTGGAGTCATATACCATGGCAAATGAACAGATTTCACATGACGTCCAAGATGTCTACTTAGGTCAGCACTGGACACCAGACACAAACCACACTGGACTTCTTTCCTCTGTTTCTTCCTTCTGCAATTTGAGTGGGTAACTTCCTCCCCCTCTTCACCAATTAGGACAGTAGGATCTTCCACCAAATCAGTGTCATCATAATCTGGGACAAAACAGGCTTCATCTAGCATGTCTAAATTATCCATATCTGAAATAAACTTATACAATGGTTTATTTTCTTGAATGAACATACATGATAATGATTTTTTCTTTCAAATGAATATTAACATATTACATTATAAACATAATTTTACATTATTAACACAGTATTACACTATCAGCATAGCATTACATTACTAACATAGTAACACAGCATTGCCGCATTAACTATGTACAAATATTCAAATCAAAAGCAAAGTTAAATTGATTTTTATATTAAATCTATGAAAAACTTTATCATGAAAATATATAATAAGAAAAAAATTACCTTAACAATATCCAATCCAACTATCATAAATACCGTAACAATATCCAATCCAATTACCTTACATGCAAAACACATGCTCAACTGCAACATATTAGTTTGAACAGTGTAACTATGTTAGGCAATATTCAAATTTTTTTTTTTTTTTTTATAACCCCAATTCAAAATAAATATCAACTTATTCATGCAATGTTCAATGTAACATGCTCAACAATAAAATTCAAACAAATATTTAAAAAAACCTATACCAACTTGCACTGTTGTTTTGATCAAATTACCTGAAATATAATAGGAAGTACAAACTATAATATACTTCATCAAATATATCTTTATTATCTTGTTTATTTTTTCTAATATTTTAATACTGATAGAGTTTGTCTCTGAGATAACAAATAATATCAATACAATCTTCTTTAGACAACTCTTTGTTCATTTCTTTTTCGTGGTCCATGAACCAGTCATACCCCGTTTCTAACAAAAATCTTTCTTTCCATATCTTTCCTAAATGGATGATTATTTTAGCTTCTTTTGAACTTTTTTTAATTCATTGTTTCTGATAGAGAGTATATATAAAGTTTCTGGAGATTCAACCCAATCTGTACACCATTGAAACTCTTCTTCCCAGATGTGCATAATGTTTGATTCATCCATGTTCTAAATAAAAGAAAAAAAAAATACAAATAAATAAATAAAATTAAATTCCTTTTATCTCAGCACTGCCGAAAATTAAGGAAGTATTTATATACAACTATACCTTGACTAATAAACTAAATATACATTAATATGATCATTCTAAGACTAAATCTCTTAAATGAGATGGCATCTTTATTTGTCTACCAAATCTTGATCTTTTTACAATTGGTTCCACCAATTGTGGTTCATTCAATTGAAAATCACTCTCTCTTTCAACAAATTTTCTCAATCTATCATGATGTACCACCTGGATTTTTCCTTTTTTATCTTTAATTGTATAGAGAGGTGGGGATGCTTTGATAACCTCATATGGTCCTCTATATAAGGGTCTAAGTTTCTTACTTTCTCCCTTTTTATGACTTTCATCCTTCAAATATACTTTCTGACCACAAGTATATTCACTCTCTCTCAACTTTGCATCGTACAATTGTTTTTGACATTTCTGCACACATTTCAATTTTTCTCTAGCCATTTCATGTGATCTATTTAGGCTGTTACTCAAGTTTTTCAACCATTCATGAGTCTCATATGGTATCAAATTTTCATTCACACAACCTGTTAGTAAGTGTAATGGCATAAAAACTTCTCTCCCTAACATCATCATGTTAGGAGTAAACCCTGTTGATGCATTCACAGTTGAATGTAATGCCATAACTAATTGAGGTAAATCTCTATCCCAATATCTCACATTCCCTTCTACATTACATCTAATCATCTGTGTAATAATACCCATGCATCTTTCAACTTGTCCATTAGCACTTGCTCTAAAACCAGTTGTTCTAAGTTGTTTGATTTCTAATAGTCTACACAAATTTCTAAATAGACTACTTTGAAAATTTGAACCTTGATCTGTATATATCTCTTGTGGACAACCAAAAGTAACTATGAATTTTTCAAAAAATGCTTTTGCTACTAATTCAGCTGTCTGATTTGGCAATGCCACACACTCTATCCACTTAGTAAACTGATCTATCATCACCAAAATATAAGAATTTCCAAATTCACTTTGTGTAAATGGTCCAAGTATATCTAAATGAACCTTTCCATAGGAAATCCTGCATGATGTAATTTCATTTTGGCTTTTGGTCGAACAGTACTATGCTTGTTTTTATTGCAAAGTTCACATGAACTTACATACAATTTACAATCTCTATTCATTCCATGCCACTTGAATGATTGTTTGAGTTTTTGCAAAGTTTTCTCATAAGCAAAATGACCAGCCGTTTTTGAATCATGACAGAAAAATAAAACTTCATTGACCAAATCTTTTGGTACTATTAAACACAAATTTCTATCCTCTCTCTTTTCCCATTTATAATATAACACATCATTTAAAAGAATCAATTGCTCTTTGCAATTCCACAATCCTTTCACTGCCATACTACACAAATACAACTCTGATTCTTTAGGTTCACCATTCTCTAACCAACCTATGATTATTTTCAAATCTGCATCTTTTCTCTGCAATTTTTTCAAGTCATATCCTTTCAACCAATTGCATAATTCATCTCTTTCATTCTTGTCAGTTTTATCATTTGTATCAGCCCTCTGACACATCAAAACTGAACTCAATTTCTCACAATTTGTTTCATTTCTCATATCACCAACTACATTCAATTCAACTACATTATCATCTGATTTCTTATTTCCCAGAGGAATTACATCATTCACATCAGTCTCAAACCTTGACCAATTTTTATGTACTCTCTGACAATAATGACATCCTCCACAGGGTAAGTCACTCAATTTCACTCCCACCTTATAGCAATCACACTCTTTCATAGCTAAAGGTATTCTTGATAATGCATCTGCATTTCCATGCTTCTTTCCTGGTCTATGTTCAATGGTAAAATTATACTGAGATAATTCTTCTAACCATCTTGCTAACTGACCATCTGGGTTTTTAAATCCTAACAACCACACTAAACTATGATGATCTGTTCGGATTCTGAACTTTCTTCCTAACAAATAATGTCTATATTGTCTACAGAAGTTTACAACAGCCAAGAGCTCTTTTCTAGTTGTACAATAACGCCGCTGTATAGGTGACATAATTTTACTCCCATAAGCAATAACCTTCTCTTCACCATGTTGTATCTGTGAAAGTTCTGCTCCTATACATGAATATGATGCATCTGTATCAAGTATAAATTCACCTTCAGACAAAGGAAAGGCTAAACAAGGGGCAGTTGTTAACTCTTGTTTTAAATTTTCAAATGCTATTTGATGTTCATTTGACCAATTGAAAACACTTTTATTCCCTGTCAACTCATACAAACAAGCAGTTTTCTCAGCAAATTGAGGAATATGATCTCTATGATAATTGATGAAACCAAGGAATGTTTCAACTTCCTTTTTGTTTGTAGGTACTGGCCACTTTCTAACACACTCAATCTTACTCTCAGTTATACCAACACCTTCTCTACTGATTGACTTTCCTAAGAATTCACACTTTGTTTGGAAAAGAAAACATTTCTTAGGCTTTAACTTCAAGTTGTAAGAACGCAATCTCTCCAAAACCTCTTTCAAATTCTTAAGATGATCTTCAAAATTCTTTCCCAACACTGTGATATCATCCAGATACACCAACACTTTCTCCCAAGTCAAACCTCTCAATACTAACTGCATTGCTCTTGAAAAACTTGCAGGAGAATTGGTAAGTCCCATAGCCATTCTCTTATGCTCATACAGACCATACCTGGTGATAAAAGCAGTTTTATTTCTGTCTTTCTCATCAATCTCAATTTGAAAATATCCTTGAGCCATATCTATCAAACTCAAAAATTGATTTCCAGCCAGACAATCTAAACAATCACCAATGTTTGGAATAGGATAAGAATCTTTGATAGTTTTCTTATTTAATTCCCTATAATCCACACACCATCTAACACTTCCATCTTTCTTTCTTATTAAAACTGGTGGGGATGCCCATTCAGAATTTGATGGCTGAATAACATCAGAAGCTAACAACTTTTCAAGCATCTTTCTCTCTTCTCCTTCCATTCCCAATGGAGTTCTACGCAATTTCTGTTTCACAGGAGCTGCATTACCAGTGTTAATAGTATGCTTAACACCTTTCATGCATCCTAAATCAAGATCATGCTTTGCAAATACATCTTCATAATCTCTCAAAGTTTCACACAATGCAACCATTTCATTTGAATCAAGCTCCTCACTTGATCTTTCAAATAAATCTTGCAAATGTTCAGGCAAATCTTTTTTCCAATTTCTCATCACATCTTTTTTATCCACATTTTCACCTATATTCAACTTCATTTCAGCTTTATTCACAGCAGACACCCTAGCTTTTCCATTTAGATATTCTTTACATCTCACTTCAGAATCAACTGTCTCAACTTCCTTAATAACACCTAACACGCTACCTGCTTTCAAAACAGAATTTCTTTCTCCATTATTCACAATTTCTACAGGAACAACATCATCACCTTTAACTAATGCACAAGATACCAACACTTGTCTATCAACACAAGGTTCTATCACATATTCTTTCTTTTTCTCCAACTCATAATCTGCACAAACAGAAATTCTCATCACCGTCAATGGAGGAACTACTATTCTCTTTTTCGTTCTCACCATATTTTCACAAATTTTAACTTCTCTCTCCATTTCATCAACACATTTCTCATCACTTTTAGCTTCTGTCTCACCATTCACTTTACTCAAATCAGAGTCACCTTCAACTTCTATGCTTCCTTGCACACATTTTTCTCCAATGATCAATGTTTGATCAACTAAATTCACCACACAATTTCTCTCCTTCAAAAACTTCAATCCCAACAACAGATCAATTCCTTCTTGCAAATCTGCAACATACACATTTTCCTTATATTCTATCCCATCTATCTCAATACTCAAATTTTCTACTCTATGACCCATCATAAATGCATTTTTTCCAGCAAGCATTAATTTCAGAGTCTCACAAAACTCAGGCACATCCTGCAATTTACTATAAAATCTTTTATTTACAATAGTAAATTGAGCTGCCGTATCCACAACTGCTAATGTTTTCACACCACTTACACTAACAGGAATCACAAAATTTTCTCCCACTAATTCTCCAACATTCATCATTTTCACATTTCCACTATCCATAGTCCGACCTTCAACATGAAGTAAGGGATCCGAAATCCGGTCGGTCAATTCGTCCCCTTCTAGTTTACCGAATTTCTTGCACCGGGAGGAGGATTCTTTGGCAATTCTCTATTTTGAGGGCAATTTGTTTGAATGTGACCTCTCTGTCCACATTTATGACAAATCAAAATAGAAATTGGGCTGGCATTTTTACTAACATTGGGATTAGGTGGATGTTCTACAATTTCATTCTTACAATCCCTTTGAACATGACCTCTTTCTCCACATTTAAAACATTGTGGTGGACCCCCTCTACTTTGATTTATGTTTCCATTCTGGGGCGACTTTATCATTCTACTTGGATTTCTCTGAGAATTTGACGGTGACACCCATGTGTCATTCATTCTTTTCATCTGATCACACATAGCAGACATGGTTCTTTGCATATTGTAGAGTAATTGATTTCCACTTCCATTCTCCACACTCTGATCAGACATTCCAACTTGTCTAATATGCACATTTCTCCCACCTGTACCATACACTGCTTTGAAGTTATTGTTTGCAACTTTCACAAACTCTAACGCTTCAAATAAATCTTTAGGCTCTTTATCCATAGCCAATTTTGCAGATTCTTTGTCACGACACCCTCTCAAAAATGAATCCACAGCTATTCCTTCACCACCTTCTGCATATCCCTCTCTAGATGCCATGAACACACGATGAGCAAAATCTTGCAAAGATTCACTTTCACCCTGCCTCATTGATTGAAGTGCTCTGCGTGCAGATGAAGCAGACTCTTTCATACTAAAACGTTTTGACATCACTTCTTTCAAACGTTTATATTTGCAATTTCCAAACTCCACCGCATACTCAAGAGCTCTGTCTTCCAAACATTCAATCAATCTGCTAGTTTTTCTTTTATCATTCCATCCGTATCTTTCTGCCATTCCTTCAAACTTAAATACAAAAGCTTCCCAATTTTCTCTTCCATTCCCACTAAAACTAGGCATTTTATGAACAGGTCCTTTTTCTCTTTCAACTAAAGGAACTCTTTTCTGTTCACATTCAGATTCACTTTCACTTTCGCTTTCACTATCACTTTCACTCTCTGCTAGTTTCAGTATTGGTTTTTTCACAGGGGTTTCCAAACTTTTCTTTTTACTACTTCTAGGTGCAGGTGTGGGTCTACTAGTTTTAATATTTCTAGGAGTTGGCCTTGGAATTTTTTCTAAATCCTGTTGTAAATGCATTCTTTCATACTGAGTTTGCAAATGATCATGACGGGCTCTCATCTCATCCAATTGCAATTTCAAATCCATATTTTCAATTTCACACTTCTGCAAACTTTCTACACGTTTTCTCAACAATTCGTTCTGTGTTTCAACCTGAGCATGTAACATCATTTCTTTTGTGGAATACTCTCTACACTCTTCTTCCATTTCCATTTCTTTTTTCATCAACACTTGTTTAGTTTTTCCTAACTCACTCTGAATTTTCACATTTCTTTCTTTCAACATATCATTTTCATTTTTCAAATCACACTTCTCACTCTCTAAACTATACTTTTCACTTTTCAAAGCATATTTCTCTTTTTCTAATGCACTCTTTTCATTTTCCAACACAGATTTCTCATCTTCCAATGCATTCCTCTCTTGTTTCAACTTTTTGTAATCAATTGCCATTTCTGAATTTTCAACTTCCAACTTTTTCACTTTAGCATCATTCATCTCCAATTCGCTAGATAAAAATTCTATCTTTTCTCCTGCTTCTTCTACCTCATCTCGAAGATTTATTATCATTTCATTTTGTACCTTCAATCGTTCCATCAACTTTCTATACTTTTCTTCCCAATTCACACTCTCTTCCTTTTTCTCATCTCCAACTTTTGAACCTTCATCTTTTTCTTCCATTACACCCAGAATCACATTACCCTTCTTTTCCCATTTCTGCCATTCTGCTACACTAATACCAGTAATTTCTTCCAAATCACTCAACAACAATTTTCCTTTTTGATTTCTCAAAGACACCAATCTATGAGCTTTCACTGGACCAATTCCTTTCAAATTTTTCAATTCTGTCTCAGACGCTGTCTGCACATTCAACACAACACCACTTTCTACATTACCCGACGCCATTTTCACTTCCAGTTTCCCACAACCTATTACACAATTTTATTGATAATAGCAATGCAGCTGTGCCACAAAAACTACACAATAAAATACTTTCACCACTACCACACTTTACTGTTTGAAGAAAGTTTCAGCAAAAAGCCACTACTAAACTTCACAGTAAATACAAACAAATCTCTCACACTATTCAACCTACTCACATGTACACCTATGATGAAACACTTTCAACACAGACGAACAAGGTAGAATAGTAGTCTATCAATATATGCTATTGCAATATTGATAAAAATATACAATAAACAATTCACACTCACTCCTTCATTCAGCAAGTCAGTGAAAAACACATATTTGAAACCTTTATTTTAAATAAATGCTTTTCTTTGTAAATAAACTCACTAAATAATGTTCTGTATTCTAATTACAACATAAGGCTCTACACGCACGGGCCTGTAAATACACGTGGTCTTTCCGACTACTACTCACTACACGTGGTTCGCAATGTCTCTGCAGTTGTAGTATCACAACAGAAAATTAATACAAAATATCTCTACTAAAATGAATTCTAAATTGAAATATTTACTGAATTGCCGCGAGTATTAAACAACAATGAAAATGAAATATCACTGCAATATGTTCCGGCTAGTTCGCGTCTTGCAACAAGTCCCGTCTAACACGTGTCACTATCTTTCCAACTCTCACTCAATCATACACAAAGCTTTTCAAAAATTCTAATATCACTAATAACTACTAATTCTATCCTCTAACTACACAAGCTACACAAATTCTATCCCGTAAACTGACAACGTTAGCTACACAAATTGAATTCTGTCAATTTAACAACATATGCTACACAAATTGTATCCTCTAACAACGTTAGCTACACAAAATTCTATCCTGTCTATTAATAAGCAACACAAACTCTATCCTGTCGACTGCGCCAATTGTTACGCCTTCGCGGCCGAGTGCCTTATGAAGGTACAAATAACAATGTACTTACTGGTGTCTCAGAGTATAAGCACAGATAAAAGCCTCAAACAGCCGCAAAGAAGGACCAAAAGAACCAAGAGAGCTGCAAAGTCAGCCGCAAAGAGACCGATTTATTTCACGTTACACCTTATATACAAGTTCAGATAGTACACGTTTACCAATCAGAACCAACTATACAGTGAACAGTTTTACCTTTAGGTTACCAATCACGGGAGAGATTCAAACTTGCACACCGGACAACACTTTACTTACAGAGACATCTACCGGTAGCAATATAAAATAATCTCATCTAACACACTACATCGTCACAATTGACAGCAATTTGTAGTCATGACAACAAACTGGTCAAATAAAAAGATGCCGACACGCTGATCAGACAGACTGCTGCTATAAATAACTACAGTGAAGTTATTTATAGCAACTAATCAATATTCAGTAGCTAGAGCTAGGTGTGAGATTTTTCAACTGAGAGGCATATCATACTATCTAGAAACGTCAAATTAGAGGCAGGGACAAAGAAAACTGGCGTCTTATATTTTTGAAATCTTACCGAGTGTTACAATAGGCTCAAAATTTCAACTAGCCCGTTCGGGCTAGTGCTTTATAAAATTTCAACTTTTTTACTAGCCCGGTGCCACTTTAGGTGGGCAATTGCCTCGGGCTAGTGCCTAACGTCGCAGACTGCTGACAATTTGAAACAAAAGGTTTTTAAATTATAATGAAACAAGGTTTTTTTTCGAAATAAAAAACTAATTATTACCTGTAGCCCCTCTTGGAAATCTCAAGAAATCTCCATATGTAACTTTCTCCTCTGCTTAAAAGACAATCAAACCAAGATGGGCATGGACCTCCTTAAAGTAGGCCAAAGTCCTGGAAAAATAAAAAAAACAAAACACAAATACTATTTTATAACATACACCTATTTTTCTAAACACAAATTTCAGCCAAGTAGCCAATTGCAAGCGAAAAATAAAGTTTGCGCTCCATGTACAAAAGGATTTCAGTGTAGATCTAGTATAGTAATAGCTAATGTTTGTATATTTATGAAAGATGCTAGTATTATATCACAGTAACATGATTGATTTTACACAAATGTACATTTAATTTTAATTCATTTCATTTTATTCTGTACATATTTTGAAATAAATATATGAAATAAACATATGAAATACTGAAAATAAGTTAAGGGTAGACATTTCATTTTTCTTATTTTGATCCACAACCCCTTGTCACAGCTGTTGATATTTTTCATTAGGATGGAACTTTACAGAGATTTCCAGCTTAAAATGAAGATGTACCTAATACAAATACAAAGTTTATCTTCTTTCAACAAGCAGGTTAACAATCATGCCAGAGGCACCAAGTTATATTTGATGCAATAGTTTTAAATCATAACATGACAATTTTTTTTTTATTTATTACATAAGCATATAAGGAAAAAAGACAATGTACCAATCAATCTCTCTTAAGCAATTCATCCTTCCCACTGAAAGCATAACAACAAACAAAGAGCTGACATGTAGAAAATATAATCAATTCTCCAGCTTGAAAACAGTATCAGATACTTCATGTGTATAATGTCTTGCAGGCAATACTGTCAAAATAAAAAAATATTACAGTAACAGTTGCAGGAGATTATCATTTGTTTCAAATATTGGAGTCAAGAAACAAATGTTTTAGAATATATTTTATTGGTTCCAATCAATAAACCTTAAAAATTGTTTGACACATTACTGTAATGACACTGCTTACCATATCACCTTGCTGTCTCTGGCTGTTTCAATCCCACTTGTCTTAAAACTTGCCACATCCCATGTGTTGTATATCTGGATGAGATGAAGCCTAAGAATGTACTTGCTGGTCTTTAACTATCTGTTCCTTATTATTAAAAGCCATGCCCATGTAGACAGCTGCCGCCTAGAGGCCACCATGCCATACAGAAAGGTGCTGGAAAAAAATAAAACAGTCCAGTCAACCACTAGTCTTGGTCATGAAGATGTCTGGTGTGTTTTTGTATGGACAACATTTCTAAGACCCCATTCACATTTACCTTTATCGATCTAGTAGGATCTACTCATCTAAGAAGAGAGTTTGGTGAAAGATACAAAGGTCATTTCCAGGCAGTATACTGATCCACCTGACCATGGTTTCTGTCCAGATGGTAAGACTACACAGATCTTACTTATTGGATGCTCACATCTCAAATCCAAACTCCTTTCAATTTTTAAATACCACGGTCCCAATAAATACATTATGATCTAAAGAAAGGAATGAAAATAAGGCTGAAAGGGAGCTGTTAAGGTATTTTTGCACTCTTGGTTACTTGGGGAGCTTATATAATTAATTACACTTTTCTTTAAAAAATAGGAAAAATTTGAACCAGTTATATTTTGCAATTGACATAGTAATTTAGGAGTTAAGAGCATGAGTATAGTACAGATCAATGACTCTGAGAGAAACACAGGGGCAGATTCAAAGATATTTTCTGACAGTCTTCTAAATTGACTTTGTTGATTTATCCTCCATTTTTGACCATCTTTCAACAGAAAAAAATTGATACCCGGCAATGTAAACTTGAAAATCTGACTGTCTTCTGGAAGATACAGAAGACGGCCTCAATCCGCCCCTGAAAATTGATCCAGTTATATTTTGCAATTGACATAGTAATTGAGGAGTTAAGAGCATCAGTATAGTACAGAAAGATGGCATTGAGAGAAATATATGGAAACAAAGCAAGGACAAGCGAAGGAGAAAAGACTTCTTTATCTGTTTAATCTCTTCTAAGGCCACACTTTTTTATTTTTATGGATGACATCCTCTGAGTACCCCAAAATCGGTGCGAGAGGGCGAAAAAAAAAAAAAACAGTCCAAAAAAAAAAAAAACTGCTTAAGTAAAGGAATGCTGTCAGTACACAGCTGGAAACACAAATTTAACCACAGAAACACATATCAAACTAACAATATGTCTTTATCCATGCTCTCAAAATATTAAAGCATTGTGAATACTTCGTAGAAATGTAAAAAAAGTCATGAATTGATATACTTCATATTACCAAATCTATTTAAGGTTATTTCATGCATTCATTTGGTATAGCAATCAATAAAACAAATATCAATCAAACAGTGTGTCTTTATTTGTATTCTCAGAATATTAAAACATTTTGAACACTTCACAGAAATGTTTAAAAATGATGCAAAGATATGCTTAATACTACCAAATCTATTAAAGGTCATTTCAGATGATGCCATTTTGTCAACTTCAACTCACACGAAGCAGCTAAACTGTCAGGTGGCCTGTCCGACCTTCAGCCCACCAAATACCTCGACGCCCTTGTTGACCCTTTTTTCGCTACAGAAAACCTGGTATTAATGTGCTGCTTTATACAGAATGTCACAGAAATGTTTCGGCCGCCGCCAGCCTTTCGCACAATTGTAAAAAGGTGATATCTCCATGCCCAATATCAATGGCATACCAATCCAAAACGATGGCGCCCGTTCTCTTTATGACTTTTATTGTTGTGTAATTTGAAAGTAATCCTAGAGATGAATTTGACAGCAAAGTGGCCGCATTTCCACGTGGCGAAAATACGCATGCGCAGAAAGCTCATTTCCTTGCAAATTCAATAACAACGTTTGCGACAACTGACTTTGTTGGGGGCTGGGGGGGGGGGGGCTTTTTTTTTTTTTTTTTTTTGAGAACGGGCGAAAATCCATGCGCGCGCAGGATGTCATCCATAAAATTAAAAAAGTGTGGCCTAACTTTGGAAAAAATTGAAAGTGCACAGTTAGAGCTGATAGAATTAAACTTGCCAAATCTTTTGAGTGCCATAAGAAGGTTGATGCACCATCACTCCAACATGGATGTCAGTGTGAACACATAGCTGTCAGCATGAATTAAGAGACATCAAGAGTCAGAACATTTCCATGTGGCATGTTTTTACATCAGCACAGTATCCATACTTGGCAAGTACACCAGACAGAATCATTAATGAATCGAAGCAACAACACTGGAGGTTAAAAGCCCCTTTACAAGCCGTGATGTATATAGACCAGTACCAAACCCCCAGTGCTGTAGGAAACACTTGGTTTGTATCTGGCCGTGTCTATTTCAATGACAGTCAGACTGTTACCAACCAGATAATTTTCAATCATGCAGGTTTGGACTTCACCAAAATAGTGAGGGAAGAATTTCAGAAGGCAGATCAAGTACTAATTAGAATGTGTGAAATAGCAAGTCAAAACAAGGAAAATTACCAACATGCCTGCACACAAAAGCTCAAACAAATAAACACATTTAAAATGTGTGGAGATTTGTACAGATCTGGTAAATTTCACCAACCCGCAAAGGCTGTTCCAAGACACAAAACATGTAAAAAACCTACAAGAGGACATCCAAAAGGACCAAGTGTTTTGTAAAAAGAAATAGCATTATCCTCATTACTGTTGAAGAACTGACAGTCAAGAGAAGACAAATTTTAGTGTTGTCTCCAACACAAATTGACAACTTTAGGGACATTTTTGGTTGTAGTCTGTTAAGTATTATCACATTCCTCATGTACAGAATGTCTGGACGTGTGTCATTTGTTCCGTAAAAGATAATTTAGGTAATGTTACTGAGAAATCTCCAGAGATTTTTATACTCGGGCTTGTGCAAGCATATGATATAAAAGGTTTTTATCTACTTATCTTAATAATTAAGAAATATGTTAGTTTAAGTAGAACGAAAACAGAAATCCCAACATGGGAAGGAACAAGACAATATGTTATAAATTACAGAAACATTTGTTTATATTCTTTATATATGTTTACCAACAAAAAACAACAAAATTATAAAAGAAAATGGGAAAATATTGATCGCCTATTACAACTTAATTGACAATCAAGAAGCTAATGATATACCTCTTAGAATTTCAATTGTAAGGTTAACAACATGAATTGTCAATCTCTACTTTCTACCCGTTTATGCAATACTGTACAACCTTTTTTTACTGAGAGAGAAAGAGAGTCCAAATATGTTAATGTGTGTGTGTGTGTGTGTGTGTGTGTGTGTGTGTTTGTGTGCGATTCATAAGCCAAAAACTGTAAGAATGTATATTTATTTGCTACTGAATTAAAAAAAAAGTATTATCACATTCAAAGCAGAAACTATTAAGGTGAGAGAGTAGATTTAAAACCCACAAACTATTTATTCAACACCATATCAGTTAAAAGCACTGCAGATTGTGGATTTTGAGCAGGCCTTTGAAACAGAAAGTGTAGAGGAAGTAGTGGGAAATGAGAGAGGAGCACAAGTAACTAGAGGATCAGAGAGGCGATACCGCTTCCGAATATTGTACCACCAGCTGGAGCAAGCGCATTCATATAGACCCCCACATATACAAAATAAGGAACACAGCCACCAGTCTTGTGCTTGACAAGCTGTAAAAATGCAATCAACAAGAATTTTCAAAATATGCAAAAAATATATATATTACTAAAAATGGTACAATCAAAGTTAAGTTCATCGCAAGGTAGGTCAAAGGTCAATTCCAAGGTCACAGTAAATTGCCAGTATATGACTTCCTATTCAACTTCAATAGTAACTATGGGCCTATCTCTGCCAGGTTTGGAGTTAAAAGAGAAAGAAATTAGCAGAGTTCAGTTCATGATAATAAGTAGGTCAAAGGTCAATTTCAAGGTCACACTTAGATTGCCAGTATATGACTTCCTATTCACGTTCAATAGTAACTATGGACCTATCTCTGCCAGTTTTGGAGATAAAGGGGAAGCAAACTATGCAAAGTTCAGTTCATGGTGAAAAGTAAGTCAAAGGTCAATTTTAAGGTCACTTTAAGATTGCCAGTATATGACTTCCTATTCAACTTCAATAGTAACTATGGACCTATCTCTGCCAGTTTTGGAGATAAAAGGGAAGCAAAATTTGCAAAGTTCAGTTCATGGTGAAAAGTAGGTCAAAGGTCAATTTTAAGGTCACATGTAGATTGCCAGTATATGACTTCCTGTTCAAGTTCAATAGAGACTATGGACCTATCTCTGCCAGTTTAGGAGATAAAAGGGAAGCAAAATTTGCAAAGTTCAGTTCATGGTGAAAAGTAGGTCAAAGGTAAATTTTAAGGTCACATTTAGATTGCCAGTATATGTCTTCCTATTCAACTTCAATAGTAACTATGGACGTATCTCTGCCAGTTTTGGAGATATGAGGGACTAAATGTTATAATTTTGGAGTTACCATAATGTGCCATATATTTCCTACAGAAAAAATTAATTAAAATAAAGAAAAGGTCATTTTGGTCAAAATTCTTGAAATGGGAGGTGCTCTGAAGTTCCAGATGTTCAAATTTGATGAAATGTCATTTTTGACCACAAGTTGTCTGCTTTGCCAAGCCTTATGTTTTATTTTTCCGGAGTTCAAAATTTATTATCCATTACCGTACTGCACATTTTGCTTTCACCACCAATATGACTTTTTGATACAGCGTAACTTTGGAGATAAAAGGGAAGCAAAATTTGCAAAGTTCAGTTCTTGGTGAAAAGTAGGTCAAAGGTCAATTTTAAGGTCACATTTGGATTGCCAGTATATGACTTCCTATTCAACTTCAATAGTAACTATGGACCTATCTCTGCCAGTTTTGAAGATAAAAGGGAATCAAAATTTGCAAAGTTCAGTTCATGGTGAAAAGTAGGTCAAAGGTCAATTTTAAGGTCACATTTAGATTGCCAGTATATGACTTCCTATTCAACTTCAATAGTAACTATGGACCTATCTCTGCCAGTTTTGGAGATAAAAGGGAAGCAAAATTTGCAAAGTTCAGTTCATGGTGAAAAGTAGGTCAAAGGTCAATTTTAAGGTCACATTTAGATTGCCAGTATTTGACTTCCTATTCAACTTCAATAGTAACTATGGACCTATCTCTGCCAGTTTTGGAGATAAAAGGGAAGCAAAATTTGCAAAGTTCAGTTCATGGTGAAAAGTAGGTCAAAGGTCAATTTTAAGGTCACATTTAGATTGCCAGTATATGACTTCCTATTCAAGTTCAATAGAAACTATGGACCTATCTCTGCCAGTTTTGGAGATAAAAAGGAAGCAAAATTTGCAAAGTTCAGTTCATGGTGAAAAGTAGGTCAAAGGTCAATTTTAAGGTCACATTTAGATTGCCAGTGTATGACTTCCTATTCAAGTTCAATAGTAACTATGGACCTATCTATGCCAGTTTTGGAGATATAAGGGACTAAATGTTATAATTTTGGAGTTACCATAATGTGCCATAAATTTCCTACAAAAAAAATTAATTAAAATAAAGAAAAGGTCATTTTGGTCAAAATTCTTGAAATGGGAGGTGCTCTGAAGTTCCAGATGTTCAAATTTGATGAAATAATGTCATTTTTGACCACAAGTTGTCTGCTTTGCCAAGCCTTATGTTTTATTTTTCCGGAGTTCAAAATTTATTATCCATTACCGTACTGCACATTTTGCTTTCACCACCAATATGTACTTTTTGATACAGCGTAACTCGAAAACCGTATGGAATACAAAAAAACGGAGACCACCTCCAGTGTTGGGCTTTACATGCTCTACAAAATGCAAAAAAGAATGGGTGTCTAGCATTAACGGTTCCCGAATAAGAGACAGTTTTCAGTTTCGATATCTTATGGCCGCTACTCCCGTGAAAATGCACCGATTGACCCCAAATTCACGGAGATGAAAGATGACCTGAAGGGTAACACTTTCCATTAATATTATTAGTTAAGTCTGTGTGGTGTCTGAATAAGACCGCAAATAATTTTTTTTTCGGCAAAAATTTTGTTTTTTTGAAAATTTTGGCCCGTTTGACCTTAAAATAAAGGTCAAAGGTCAAATCCAAGGGCATATTTGAAATCTACACATATGACTTTTGGAAAGCTGTCTGTAGAAATTTTTCCCATAATTCCTTCTGTAGGGGAGATAATTAGCATTTAATTTTGCCATTTTTGGACAAGGGTGCATTGCAATGAGTGCCACACCTAGACCCCAATACCGACAAAGCCCAAATTTTACGTGGAACGAGTTGAGATTATAGGTGACCTAAATCCAAGAGATGGGTATGGAGGCCCTTATCGTCTAGGAGGAGAAGCGGTAACGGTGACTTGGCGGCGGAGCTGCAGGAGTCGCAGGAGCCGGCGGAGCCGCAGGAACATACGGGTCGGGACTAAAACCATGTGTACCGCCAGCGCCCACGAAGGCGAAGTTAGAAAACATTAATCAAATCCAATGGGCTACAGCCAACTCGCCCATATTGGCATAGCTGTTAACTATGGGTGTATTGATGACAATCTAGCGTATGCATGCAGTCAAAGTAGGTCAGTTGGCCAAATCATAACAACGGATATCTGTCATAAACTATGACAAGTCACGTAGGGATTAGCAAGCCACCCTTAAGTTTCACTGGAGGAGTGACAGCTTACATTTATTTGCACTACATTTAGTACCAAAGATGACTCCCACTATTAACCTCCCACACCCAGCTCAAACAAATGGCTCAGATACATTCTGCAGCCTTACATGGACAGACGACCAGCCCTAATAATCCTGGATGTGTTTTCTGCCCACACAACCGAGAAAAGAGAGGGCTGTGGCAAGCGTTTTCTGCCTACACAACCGAGAAAGTGAGGGAGGTGGCATGCAAAGCCAATGCCACCATGGCTGTCATCCCTGGGGCTGTACAGCTAGGGCCCAGCCCCTAGAAATGTCCTTGAATAGACCGTTCAAGGTACACCTAAGGAAAATGTGGACGGAGCACATGCAACGGTTAGCCATGGAAACAAAGGGTAAGTTTGAGAAATTGTCAATGGCCAGTTAACAGGGCATTGTTGCATGGGTGGCGTCGGCATGGAACAATATCAGCCCCGAAATGGTTGTCAAGTCGTTCTAAACAACTGGGATCATCAGTGTGTTGAAGGGGGAGGGATCCTGTCCAGCCAATGTTGTCCCAGATGTTTTGTTTAGCAGTGATGAGGGGGGTGACTTTTTGGGTTTTTCTGATGCAAGAGATGATCGACAGTGAGGATCCTTTTACAGATCTTACACAAACAACCAATGACCTCGAGAAAACTGTATCTTGAGGCAACTCAGAGAAATGACCAATCAATTACCAACCCATCAGCCGACCTAAAAAATAATTCCACCAATCGAATCATAGAGGGATTAAGTGCTTACAAACAAAGCACAAATCACATTAACAAATCAAAATTTAGAATCTCAGAGGAGGTCGTTAACATCCGTGCACCGAACACTTAAAATGAGAACAATCATGGAAGCAAGCATAAGTCTGTCTCGAGGCAATCAATCATCAAGTATCCAGAAAGCAGAAAGAACGCCTACAAACACAACAACTTTAGACACAACAGAGAGAACCACCAGTGGCCGAAACCAAGACAACATGACTCTCAGAAATGGCACAAAACAGGACCGCCAAAAGGCATTCTGCCCAAACCCAAGCGACCCGCACCTTTGAGTTCCCCACGCGACTCTAATAACCCACATTACGAGGAGGTGATGGAAACTAAACAGTACATCACAGGATGTACAGAGAGGGTGAACCACATAAACCGGCAACAAGAAAGGGGAACACACAAAGTCAGAGCCAGGATAGATTTTAAAGGATGTCCTGGCCACGAAGCTCTCACCACCAAGCTAATTGAAATCCAGAACAAGGCTGCAGATCAAGCATACAATCGAACTCCACATAGAGTATTTTGTGAAAAAGGCCAAGGAGAACCATGAAGAAGCCCTAGCCCGCGAAAGCAAGGCAGAGGCCTTCTTTAAAATGCATGGGACGTACGAAATCAACGCCAGCCCTCAACCGACTCCCAACACCAACCCAGATCTACTGGAACAGGTCCGCACTCTGCTTTTAACAATGGAATCCAAGAAGAAGAAGATCTTCACATCGACTAAAGCAAAACGCCGCACAGCTGCCACCCTGAAGTGCCTCAAATGAGCCAGCAACACAAATTTAATACAGCCCTTTTCAGGGCTACACACATGCTCAGGAAAAGCAATACCATAATATTCATATATATATATATATTGTAATAAATAAACAAGCCACAAGACCACTCTTTTGTCCCATCCCAAGGGCGAGAAACCCTCTCTTTACTTTGAAAGAAATCATGACCCTAGGGCGAGAAGCCCAAATATAACTAATAAAGAAAACATTAAAAAATAAAGAAGTCGCAGGATACTCACTCGGTCTTAACACCACTTGGGTCTAACTTAACAGAACTAGAATCACATCTGCTGTACCATCTATCTTAAACCTTGTTAAAAGTTGCGAGTCATTAGGATGAAAAATACTAGCCGCCTAGCCAAAAACTAAGCAACAGCGGCCCTCCTAAAATCAATACGGTAAAGTCTTGAAAATTTCGTCGCTTAAAAATTAATTAATATTTTTAATTGTGTAAATCCGACTAATTTTTCAAAATTACCTCTCCCCGACTCCTGGGTATGACGAAATTTTCAAAAATCCGGCCTTTGGGCTTTTATCCTTAGCGACTGTTATCTTTGACCTTCCTTTATGGTGGGATATTTATTACTACTTCTTAAGTCATTTTCTGGTGGTAAATAATAATCTATTTATTAGTGCATCTCGATTAAGTTATATTTAACTTACTGTACCCGAAAACATGTTGAGAATTATTTTCTCGGTAAGAAACATACCTCCTGATAGAGGAGAAGGATCAAGATAAGCCTAATTGCAACCTTGCATCATAACCTGGACGCGACATGTTAAAAAAAATTACGCACTTGGGAACGTTTGTTGCATGCAGGGCTTTTCCCAGGATTGAGTGTCAGGCCTTCTTAAATTACCATCTGTAACTTCCTAAAAATTTACAGGGAGTTAAAATAATGATCTCCCGTTGACGATCTTCCGCAATTTAAGTTCCTTGAACTAATGTGAAAACTGCATTTTTTATTGCTTACATCGCGAACAATCTCCCGATGAAGATGTGAAAATTGCCTATTCCTCTAGCAAGGATCGCGAACGATCTCCCGCTGACGATCTTCCACGAACGAAGTTCCCTAAATCCCTTAAACTAATATGAAAATTGCATTTCATTCTTGCTTACATTGCAGACGATCTCCAAATGATGATTTTAAGCGAACAAAGTCCTGACGATAGTACGCAAACGATTATCCGCCGAAGATATGCCGTGAGCGGGGAAGTGGGGGGTTAAAAATAAAACTAAATATATATATTATTTATAATATTCAAAGGGGGAGACGAGTTTAAAATAATGATCTCCCGCTGACGATCGCAAACTAAGTTCCTTGAACTAATATGAAAACTGCATTTTATTATTGCTTACATCGCGAACAATCTTCCGATGAAGATATGAAAATTGCCTTTACGTCAAGCCAGGATCGCGAACGATCTCCCTCTGATATGATCTTACGCGAACAAAGTCCTGAGGATATTACGCGAACGATTCTCCGCCGAATATATACCGTGAGCGGGGGAAGGGGGGCGGATTAAACATCAAATGAAAATGAATATTTTGTGTGTGTGTGTGTGTGTGTGTGTGTGTGTGTGTGTGTGGGGTTAAATAATCTCCCGCTGACGATCTTCCGCGAACAAAGTTCCCTAAATCCCTTGAACTATTATGAAAATTGCATTTCATTCTTGCGTACATCGCGAACGATCTCCCGATGATGATATGCAAATTGCCTTTTCGTCTCCCTCGGATCGCGAACGATCTCCCTCTGACGATCTTACGCGAACAAAGTCTTGATGATATTACGCGATCGATTCTCCGCTGAAGATATGCCGTGAGCGGGGGAAGGGGGGGTTAAAGATAAAATGAAAAATATATATTATTTATAAAATTCAAAGGGGGAGGGGGGGGTTAAAATAATGATCTCCTGCTGACGATCTTCCACAAACGAAGTTCCTTTGAACAAATATGATAAGTGCATTTTATTCTCGCTTACATCGCGAACGATCTCCCGCTGAAGATATGAAGATTGCCTTTTCATCTCTCTCTAATCGCAAACGATCTCCCGCTGATGATCTTATGCGAACGGAGTCCGCTACAAATATGAAAATTATCTTCTCGTCTCGTTTGGATCGCGAACGATCTGTTGACGATATTACGCGAACGATTCTCCGCTGAAGACATGAAAATTGCCATCTCGTCCCATTCGCATTGCGAACGATCTCCATGTACGAGCCAGGTAATCGTTAAATGGTCCTAAATTGAACATGGACATGAATAGCAGTGACGGGTACATTTCACTTCGAGATAATATCTTGATTTTTTCATTGTGTCTTCCTCATTTAGGACAGCCGCCGATAACAATAACGGCGTTACAAATGACAAAGCCGCGGCCTGTGACTTCTATTTGCCGGCTTGATAAGGCACCTTAAGCCAGGTAATAGTAATGCAACTAAAGACAAAAGGCCGACGTTCCCGCAATTGAGAACGGGAATTCACATCTAAACCATCTATATTGTGAGTAACCGCTCGCAGGGGCGCACTATTGTTCCTATCTCCCATTGAGAGTGTTATCGGCAATGATATCCTGATCGTATCATTGTCTTGAATCAACTGACGCATTACCTTCATGTTTGAGCTGGACAACGCGGCCATATTTGGTGACGAACTTTTCAAAAATTATCGATTACCTCATTTTTAAGGTCGACGAAGTTTTCAAAGGGAAAAAAATTACGTCGGCGGAAAATCTTCTGCCAACGAAATTTTCAAGAACGACGAAATTTTCAAGACTTTACCGTACCACCCTCACGAGGACTAGGAGACAACCTCACACCTTAAATCCTAGTCTCCAAATAAATTTCATCCAGTCAGAAAAGACCCTGAGTCTCAATCAATCAACGGACGCCCTCGTTAAATCACACTTCTATGTAAGATAAACCCTTAGGAGTTAACCAAAACAAACCTTATATCTGAGAATAAATTTACTTTGAATAACGTCTCCTAACAGCGTATGGCTATCGGAGGCGGCTTTGGTGCGTCTTCGGACCCTGACGATTATGAAATTGAACTCTTATCCGTGAATGCTGTTCACACGAATGCATTATATTTTTTCATTATTAGGAGGTGACAAAAATGACATTTTGATACATTATTCAGAACGTATGGCAATTTTATTTTTGAAAATAAATTAATATAAATAAATTATAATACTGAGTGAATTTTATCTGCTGAAAGTTTTTTTTACAATGATAAATAGTTTTTTTCTTTCTCCTCTTCTTCTTAATTTTTATTTATATTGTAACAAAGGGGGTCACAGAAGCCACGAATCTGCTATTTAAAATCATTAGAAACAATGTAAACATGTGCTGCACGATCGTCTGCTATGACCGGAATCTACTTTTCTTCAATAACTTTACATTAAATCTTACCTAAGACTTCGTTTTTCCTTAGAGACATATGTTCTGGAGTTTATCCAACTAAACCCATAGGTTAATTCTTCATTTAAATCCCAAATAATGGAAATACGGCGCTAAATCTACAATACACAAGTTAGTGACACTTCCATGCAGAGCGGCCATGCTGTTAGGTCACGACCTTCGACCTTTGACCGCAACGCGAGCATGACGTAACGGAGTCTATAAATAGGGCTGCAGAGCCAAAGCGTGGGTTCTTCGAAAAGCTGACTCCACTTTCGACAGAATTAGAATCAACAGCCTTTAGTACCAGTGAGTTAGATTTTATTTAGAGGGTGCCCCCGCGGGGGTAATGGGTTATCTCTATAAGTTATCTCTTCATGGGTTATCTCTATAAGATCAAAGGTTATCTCAGGTTATCTCTATAGGTTATCTCAAGTTATCTTAACAGGTTATCTCTATAAGAGAACATGTTATCTTAGGTTATCTCTACAGGTTATCCTAGGTTATCTTAATGGGTTATCTCTATAAGATCAAAGGTTATCCCAGGTTATCTTCATGGATTATCTCTATAAGATCAAAGGTTATCTCAGGTTATCTCTATAGGTTATCTTAAGTTATCTTAACAGGTTATCTCTATAAGAGAACATGTTATCTTAGGTTATCTCTATAGGTTATCTTAGGTTATCTTAATGGGTTATCTCTATAAGATCAAAGGTTATCTTAGGTTATCTCTATAGGTTATCTTAAGTTATCTTAACAGGTTATCTCTATAAGAGAACATGTTATCCTAGGTTATCTCTATAGGTTATCTCAGGTTATCTTAATGGGTTATCTCTATGAGATCAAAGCTTATCTTAGGTTATCTCTGTAGGTTATCTTAAGTTATCTTAAGGGGTTATCTCTATAAGAGGACAAGTTATCTCGAGTTACCTTAAGGGGTTATTACTATATGGAAACCGATTATCTTTAATGTTTGGGTCATTTAAAATTTACCGGCATGTGCTCGTTAGATTAATTACCACTAGTTTCTGAGTTTTAAACAAGTAAGGCGACTGGCAAGCTTATTTAACTATGGTCATACAAGGTTAGATTTGTGAGCTTTTCAGAGAGTGGCACCCTCTCTTTAATAAAGTGCTAAGGTCAGAGAATTCATTAAGTTACCTAATTAGAAGGGTGGACTTATACCGCCAAGTTTATGCCTTTATCAAGTAAGGCGACTGGCAAGCTTATGTAACTATGGTCATACAAGGTTAGATTTGTGAGCTTTTCAGAGAGTGGCACCCTCTCTTTAATAAAGTGCTAAGGTCAGAGAATTCGTTAAGTTACCGAAGTCAAGTGGTTTATGCTTTTAACAAATAAGGTGATTGGCAAGCTTATTTAGCTATGGTTTTACAAAGTTAGATCAGTGAGTTTTTAGAGGGCAGCACCCTCTCTTTAATATAAGTGCTCCTAGCAATTATTAAGTTTTTAAGTGGACAGTTGGCTGACTGAATATGGAGGTGTTTTTCCTGGTGAGGAGGGGTTCCAGCATGTAGGAATTGGTCCCTTGGCTGCAGTTGACAAGTTCCTGGCCAAGACCTTCACAGCACAAAAAGTCAATTTTCAGCTCTTTTACTCTTCAGGAAATGGGTCTGAATATTCTCTTTACAAGCCTTTTCAACGGTGTAAAGCTCTACCGGAAAGGTCAGGGTCTACGGGTTTACTACCCTTTTATGCCTAAGCTTAAAATTGTAGTTGCACTATTACTACGTCTTTCCGATCAAGTATAGGCGTCTAAAAACAACCTCTTTACAACTCCTTTCCGATCAAATATAGGCGATTTTTGACACGTCTTTATAACCCTTTTCCGATGAAGTAAATGCGATATGAGGTACGCCATTATAACCCTTTTCCGATCAAATAAAGGCAATTTTAGGTAAGTCTTTACTACCCTTATCTAATCAAATATGGACGATTATAGTTATTTCAATTACTTATAGCACTGATAATGTTTCAAATTCATGTAGCATTTCATTTTATGAGAGGAAGGCCTGTGAATTTTCATTTATAGTAATTTATTGCAAAAAACATCAATAACCATTACAATGCAGTGGGAATTATGTTTATAAAGCGCAACACAGCTACTTTATTTCACAAGTGGAAAGTAATCTTACACTAATGTATTATTTTGTACTCTCATTATACGCACACCCTAAACAATAGCGAATACCATTAAAAAATTTACCTAGTAAAATAATTACGCAAATAAATACGAACCTCATTTAAATACGACTTTCCAGAACAAAATCTAAACAAAAGTACAATTATAGGAACGTCACAGATACATAAATAGTCAGGCTTTTTCCATTATTTATCTGACATCTGGTAAACATATGATGAAAACGAAAACGACTACTACTTATCCATCGACTTAATGTATTT
Organism: Lingula anatina; assembly: GCF_051362555.1. NCBI lineage: Eukaryota > Metazoa > Brachiopoda > Lingulata > Lingulida > Lingulidae > Lingula > Lingula anatina. The sequence continues at coordinate 19,605,135 of NC_141771.1, read as the reverse complement.
GCAGAGAATAAATAACATGCCAATTATGTGTGCCCTAATTGCCCGACCCCGTTTTAAGAATTACACTCATTAGGTATTTTTGTTCACATTGAGTAAGGCGATGAAGCCTACCTTCCAAGGAAAGATTAAATATTGTCACCAAAACCCCTACAAAATGCGTAGGCTAAAGAAATAAAATAACAAGAGAAACGCAACACATTATGTACCTGAAATATCCGACTAACTTAAAGTATTAAATCAAATAAATGCTGCTCAAATCCTAAGAGAAAAATTTACTTTCAGAATAAATCTGTAGAAAAAACAGCTATTTATTTCTTGAGGTTTGTGAAACGTTCATCTTATTTAGCGTGATTCGTGAAGCACCCCATTCTCGCGACTTGTGAATGCAATTATTTATTCACCGCCCTTCGTGAAACGAAGACATTATACCCGGTGATACGTGATTTTCAGGATATTTTTTAAATGCCTACTATCAGTGAGATAATAGTACACTGTAATTTGTGCATTGATGATTTAGCTTCCCGCGTACTGTGGTCATTCCCCTCCCCAATTGGACTTTCAAGACTGGGCCTGAATTAAAACATATAAGTTTACTTGGGATCACAGCAAAATAACATACAAATATATGTTCAAATAGAAGAAGTACTGATCTCATTATAATAACAATATATATAAAAACAGTAAGTAAAAATCAATCACCGTAAAGGAGATATATTAACATTGATGAATACTGTGATATTATCTAATCTACAACTTTGGTCTCTAATCGTCCTTGCGTGTAAATTATTTTCCACACATCAAATCGCCCTTGCGTGTAAATTATTTTCCACACATCAACTTGAGCACTCCTTTAGCCTGGCAGACCCCCGCGTCAGATATTTCTGCCGTTGCCCCTTTCAACGTCTTCCCCTTGTTCAGTGCTGCTATCGCCCTTTCCTTTTTTTCCAGTGCGGTGTCCTTCTTAACGGTTTCTGTGAAGATATAACGAAATAATATCAAAATATAATGTGTAATAACGTATTAAACATAACTTGGTAAAGGGAACAGCATGTCTGACTAAAAAAAATTCAGACCAAGTATCAGGATTGAGAATTACAAGAATGCATGTAGCCTACCATTACAACAGAAATGGAGAATGTAATAAAATTAAAGACTTGGTAATTTATCAACACACATTGATAATCAATTATTAAAAATGAAAATAAATGAATATTATGAAAATAACAAAAGGAATAAAAACACTTACTGTCTTCATCCTCTCGTTTTTCCTGTACATATACTTTGTACTCTGTCTCTGTGGCTATCTTCACACCACACCACATCCTCCCCTTTGTAGTTGCGATTTAATATTCGTTGTTTAGGGGTTGTCGGCTCATGTCTTAGTTCAACTAACTCTTATCAAAATAACACGATCCAGGACTGGGCCCCTGGGGACGTGTGTTTTGACAGCGCCCCTCGTTAAAAGCTTTGAGATTGTTTTTGGGACGTTAGAGTTTAGATTGAAGTATAAAAGTCCCTTTAGATGCGTTATCACGTGTTTGTGAAGAGATGACAACGGTGATAGAACGTGTCCGTCTATAATTCTGATTCGAATTATGTAAGATAACTATTTATTGCCGTATTCAATATTATTGGCTGTTGTTTCACCTCAGTATGATGTGAGAGAGGTGTCTCGCCTCTGTATGTGTTTGACCTGAAGGGTCGACTGTACGAGATACACACAGTGCGGCTGGTGAAACGAAAAAAAGGGGGGTTGGACTGGTTGCAGAAAGCGCTTTTCGGTCAACAACTGACCTTCATCAGCTGCCAAGTCCTGAAAAAAAGAGGGGGGGGGGGCTGTGCTTAAACAAAGAAGTGAGAAACCAAAACACTTGGTTTAAGCCTTCATCACCGCGGTTGGAGAGAGGTTACATAAAAGATTAAATAGCTTATTGGCCACCATGCTGCTTGTTATACTGACCTCAGCTCATGAGTCATGAGTCGTGTTTCAATGGTACTTCATGTGAAAACTGTGTTAATTACTGGTAGCAATCCCCATACAAATACAACCGAATCCGGCTGTCATCTAAAGCAGGCCTGTCCTTCTCTGTCAAAGCCCAGAACTTATAAACAAAATAGCCGTTTTTGACTTGCGGCGATTTACTTATTTTCATGTGAAAAATGAATTTCTATGAAGAAATCAGTATATTGCGATATGATACATTTTCATTAGCAGAAACCGCGTAAAAGGGACACACGATGCACGTTTAATGTGCAGTGATTCTTCACTTACGTGGTTAAACCTCCCTTCTCTTCGTCACCCACTATGAGCAAGATATCATCATCAATAGAAAAAGTACTCCTGTTATATACGTATTACGGCACATCATACTGATAATGTTTGCTATATATCAACATATGTATCGCTGCTTAACCTTGCAAAATAACAATGGTCTTATAGTTATTCAGTTTTTCAAGCAAGGTTTTTTATGACAGCTAGTTAAGAACTAATGGTTTACTTATGGTTCTAGACATGGTCTATCGAGCGAAATCTTATCGTGGGATATACTACGATCAGTTGTGGGGCAATACTTATTCATAAAAAAAATTCTTATGCACCTCCAGTCAACATTGGTATTAAAGTATTTTTGTTTTCGTCTTTTAGCTGGATGAAATATTGAAGGTGACCGTGACGTACATTGTTGTTAGTCGGGCTTTGTTGAAATTTCCCCGGCCACCAGCGCATGGAGTGACACATCTTTTTCCTTTTTTGTTTGTTCTCCGCTCAGTGTTGATTAAATATTAGAACGATTAACAGTCGCCCGCTGGTTCTTCCAACTCCCTTATTAGTTAAAGATTGGTTGCACCACTGCACACGCTGATTCAATGCATAAGCACTACGTCCATCAGTGAAATAAACTTAAGATCTATTTAAACTGCCGCAGTCTAAATCGCGATCGACTAAGGAATCTTTATTAATACACCTTATTAATTGAAAAAATAAAAAATTAAAAAAACACTGACTGTGTATCATGATTTCAGTACAATGATTTTTACTCCGGAGACACCTTAAAACGTATCCTATAAAATCCAGATTTGTAAGCGCAAGTGTGATTAACAATTTCTATAGTACAAGCGACAAGTTAAATGCTAGTCAGTTATGTTGCTGCAACCAGAGTTGCATATCCAAGGCCGCGGCCAAACTTTTAATAATCAAACAGCATGGCCTTTGACCAAGTCTTATTCATTATAATTCATTGCAATTTTATGGAAATAATGATCATGCTTTAAATATAGACTTCTAAGCAATCTGTATTAATTTAAAATGGTTTTTGAGACGACTGTGAATTGGACTGGATTTGATAGATCAAATACAACTATTAGGGATAAATCCGCAAAGAGAAATGAAATGATGAATAACAAAATATGATAAGCCCTCGGGGGAAGCTTCCTCAGGAGAGATGTTCTTATGATCGGGATGATCACGCCTTTCGACAGTATATACATGTAGCACACCTAAGATAATTAAATGACATTTTGAAAGGAATTAACAATATAAATCTTTCAGTTCCATTGAAATCTCATGTTCTTAAATGTCAGTCACAATCCAATAACGACCGTCACATAATACCAAGGCAGGACCCCTGCGGAAAAACGTTGTTCAGTCGCGAAGAAAGACGAACGAGATTACGCCTGTTGAAAGGCCGTGTAAAAGAGAAAGGGGTACTCCTGCGCGGAAAAACGTCATTCAGTCGCGCGTTGTAAAGGCCAGCTTGCACTGTTCCGACGTCATTCCGCGGAGGCTGAAAAATCGGAAAGATTTGTTTTTGTGCTGTGCTTGGGGTGCAGTTGACAGGTTCCTGGCCAAGGTTGCTGCTGGTTTTGATGGCGAAGAGAAGTGCACATCTCATCCTCGGGTGAAAGGCCGTACGGGTCCGGGGCGCCATCGGCGCAGACGCAACTTGGTGCTGTTGATGATGTTCCAGTCCAAGTGCGCGGTGAAATCCTCCATGAGACTTGGGGGTAGTTTTTATTTTAGTTTCCTTAGTTATCCCATTGGGAATACCAGATACCTTATTCAGCCAGCTGATACCAAGAAGAAACAAAGTGAGGGTCAACGACGTCCATCAACGATGCCATCCAACGCGGTGCCGTCAACGTGGCCGTCCTTCGCGTAGTTACCACCAGAGATACCAGATGTCGTCGCACGCTTCCCAATTCCATCAACGCAGCCATCTAACGCGAACTGTCAACGAGGCCGTCCTACGCATGGTTACCACTAGAGATGCCTGATGTCATCGCACGCTACCCGATTCCATTAACGATGCCATCCAACGCAAAGCCGTCAACGAAGTCGACTCCATCTCAGATGTCATCTCACACTACGCGCAACGCCAACTTCTCAATTTTATAGACATTTATGACAATAAGTCATGTGATAATCACCACTGACTTGAGAATTTTATGGTCGATTTATCCGTTTAATAAAATTTATTAAAACATAAATCTGCCTCTTTATTTCTGAAGGACAGGGATATACTTTCCCTAAGAAACACCCAAGTTCCCACGCCGCGCATGGGTGTCGCGGTTGCTCGGGCCCGACCCCTCGCGTTACAATATTTTTTATTCCATCCAGTACTTTCATTTTCTTTCTCTTCTTCTTCTTTATTTTATTTATTTATTTTATTCCATCCAGTACTTTTATTAAATTTCGAGATTTTTTTCCACCCAGTACTTTAATTCCATCAGTACTTTTATTAAATATTAAAATTCTTTCCACCCAGTACTTTTATTCCATCAGTACTTTTATTCGATACTTCAGAGTTATACAATTTACTGTTAAGCTCTATATAATGCAAGTTAAAGTCATGTGTAGGTTGGGATAATTTGACATTTTGTCTAAAGCTGCTAAGAAACTCAAAACTTGGAAAAGTGCTCTTGGGTAGTTTAGATGGATGATTTAGCTCAGGTAAGGCCTGGTTTAAGGTTAGTCTACAAAAATTGCAGTTTACCTATGGAAAATTTGTTTTCTGTGAGTTTTGATGCCTTTTTGGCCCTTAGTTTACCTCTAAGTCATATATTACCCAGATGTTATCTGAGCAGTAAAATGTCTCTTCAATAAAAGATCTATTCAAAGATGCAGTTATTTGATTTTTAATCACCTAATTGCTACTCAACTGTCCTTTGAAAGTGTATAAAGCAGAAGTTAAAAGTGCACAGTTTTTACGCGAAATAGGGTAAATATACAAATTAATGCGAAAAACATTTGGGCCGGCAATATCTTGTCCGGGCCTGCAATATTCAGATCTAAGCAGGCCAATTGGCCTGCATTGCCCTCAGAGTTTTCAGCATGTCTGCTGTAGATGTATATATTATTTGTTTTTTAAATACAGTGAACTACAAAATCTTTTTTGAGAAATGCTGAAAAAATCCAAGTCAGAAAGACTTCTTCCCTTGCTGCAGTTGATACCAATAGTTACATTTCTTGGTTATTTGAATATTTAGCCTGGACCCTTGCTGGCCCTAGGTGCAGCAGGGCCAATAATGGTCAAGAGCAACCTGCGTCTGTGTTGCAGTGCGATTGTAGAGGGTACCTGTTAAAATTATGGACAAACTGGAGGAACTTCATAAGAAAATGGACGATATACAATAACTCATGAATGACAAAATAGTAGAGCCGAAGCCTTTTTACTACTACTAAAAGAACAGACCCGACAAGGAATATTAAGGGATCATCCAAAGACCAAGACAAACGCGCGTCGATGGACGTTGTTAGAGTGGGGTTCATAAGAAATACTGTCCATAAATTTTACCCCAATCATAGGGAAGACAACTTTTGGAGCAAAATGGTGACTACCATGAACACAGCCAAAAGGAATCTTAGGAGTTAAAAAAAGTTGTAATCTCTATTGGCTGTGTTAACTCATTTAAATTGCATAAATGAAATGATTACCTCTACATTCAAATTTTGACAATTGTTTATAATAATTTTAGTTGCAAAAAACATTAAAGCAATAATAACTCTTCCTTTGAGATTCAAAATTCCGCAAGAAATACATTGTAAACAACGCCTGGAAATATATTCTATTGCATTTTCCCACTAAAACGACTGTTATTGTAGTAAAACTAAAATCTGTGCTTGTCACTTGGGCTTACGATGCCTTTCTTCGCGGTTGACAAGTGCATCCGTTGCCAGATGACGTTTAGGTGTCACGCGGATTCTCGCATTCATTCGAGACCAAAATAACATGGCGGGAAACCCTCAGACGTACGTTGCGAGTTTTTGTACAGTGCGTCGGATAACGAAAAGCCCAGAATTGCACACATTGTAGATATAAATGCATTTTGAGCAAAAAGACGAATACATCTTATGAATCTTATAATATTGTTATATAGTGTTGTTGTTGTCTGCTTTTCCCGCGGTTTTAAGTAGGTCACCAGAAACTATTGCTCGATACGAGAGGGCTCCGTCAGTTAAAATCTCTTAAGAGATTTTAACAAAAAACCGTACGTTTAGGAAAAAAAACCTGGATTAACTTTGAATGCAGGAATGGGGTCGTTGACCATTGGTAAGTACGGGAAAATTGCTGTTTTTTCCAGGAAAATCGTATTTTTGGCCAAAACGAAGAGTTATTATGACTTTAATTTCATTTCATTTTTAATTTTTGTTACTTTAATTTTTTTACCGTAACATTATGATGATTCTTTGCATGATTCTTTAGATGAAGAAAACAAAAAGGCACCTGGTCCTGTTAGATCTAAATATAGACTAAATTATATCAGAGACATGGCACACAAAATGTATATAACAGAAAGAATAAACAAAATTTTTTACAAAGTTGAACACGAGCACAACCTAGTTTTGATGGCCTTAATCAGAGAGCAAGAGAAACAGAGCCATCCAAGAGCTAGGTGATTCTGGGTGCGACCTTGGATAGAGAGGAAAAGGTTCTTTGGACAGTACCATACACTTTTCATAGAGCTTGAATGGGAATCACAGGGTGACTTTATGAAATACCTACGGGTCGACCAAAACCTGTTCACTGAACTCCTCCTTTGAGTCACTCCAAGGATTACCAAGAGTGATAGGAGTGAATGAAAACATTAGCCACTTCCACCGCAATGATTAGATAAGAGTAGTGATATTAAATACATACATTTTTAGATTAAACATCATTATGTTCCATAATAATGTATTCACCAATTTCCTTGCTCTATGTTTAAGAGGCCGTAGACCATTGGAACCAGGATTGAAACTTGCCATCACCTTGCGGTTCCTGGCAACAGGGGCAAGCTACTGCAGTCTGGCATTCAACTTCAGGGTGGCTCATAACACCATATCCAAGTTCATACCAGAAGTGTGTACAGATATGATATGAGGAGAACAAGGTCAAACTCTTCACATCACCCTCAACTGCAGATGGCTGGAAGGATGTAGTGCGCAAATTTAGTTCGAGGCGGAACTTTCATTTCACATGTGGAGAAATAGATGGGAAACGTGGCAATCAAGAAGCCAAACAACAGTGGCTCATTGTACTTTAATTACAAGGGGTTCTTTTCCATTGTCCTGCTCGCCATAGTTGATGCTGAGTACAACTTTGTTTGGTATATGGTTGGTGCCAATGCCTCCTCATCTGATGGCTAGTAGTTTGCTACACTATGTGAAGGTATTAAGTTGCCAAAGACTTCTTTTGGGTGTGAGACGGACAGAAAAAGAGGCTGCAACTGACTGTACTGTACATTAATTTACCTTGTTTGATATTTGACATTTGCAAATGTATTTTGGTCCTTGTGGTAACTTCAGTAATATCTGCGATAAACTGATTATAGCAAAGGGACGGCAGATTTGTTTCATAATTTCATATTTTGTCAAGGCAAAAAAATAGTTAAGATTATTAATTGGTGATACTTGATATTGAATCACTGTAGGATTTAGTTAGCACTTTTAATGTGCTTGAGAAGCCGGCGTTTTGGCACATCTGATGCAACGTTCATTTGCATAAGTGATAACTTTAAGTTTAGGGATACTCCCATTAGTTTGGACATTTCATTTCACTCCACCCAGTGACTTCATTGGAGAAAGACCTACTTCACATTTTGTTCTTTTTCAATTTCACGGCTGTGACTTACTATTTATTATTTCAAGGATAGGCATAGGTGAGTTAAATGCATTGTCACATATTTACATTAGAAAAGTGAAAATCAATGAACTTTTTGTGGAGGTTTTACGGGGATATCTGGTTCCATTCATTACGGACAAAATGACAGATAAACATAGATTTTTGCAAGGCAATGGACTCAAAGTACACCAGCAAATTGGTGTAGTGTTTTCTGTCACTGCCAAGAGGATCCTGGGATTTCGGTTGCGCTTATGGGGACTGCGCTGGGATGCCCACATATAAAGTAACAGCCAACCATGTGAGGTCCTAGATCCCTCCAGATCAGTGCTCAAGACAGACGCATCACGCTCTAGAAAAGATTCCATTATACTACAAAGCAGTGCTGTTCCTACCAAACAGGAGGAACAGACAATACTCTCAGTAAGCACCAGAAGTGTATTTTACTGCTTTTAGAAATAGAGTAAAACACTTTAATGGCAAAGCAATTCAATAAAGACAATAATATCAACTAGTTTAAAATGCCACCAGAGAGTACGGACCTTGATCAAATTGAGAATTTGTGGGCTGTGCTCAAGCAAAACCTCAAACACCAGGAATCCTATCTTCAGTGATGTACCAGAGAAGATAACTTCGAACTCTGAATTGATTTTACTGCATCAGAAATGTGGTAAAATCTGTGTAGGGAGCAGTGGGGACAGTATTATTCAGTTATGCAGGAACCACAATAAAGATGGACTTGCAGTTTTCTATATATTCCTGTGTAAATAGTCATTGCCAAGGAAAGCAATTTTTCCATCAAGATTAGGGGCCAAACCTTTTTTCAACAGTAAGACAATCTGAATGTCCAGTGTTAATTACCAGTAATAATGAAAAATGTGCACCTTGTGCCAAATGCAGGCCTACGCTACTGAGCATCTTCCATAGAGAAACCAACAAAGAAAACAAGTCCAACACCAGTCCAAGCAGCCATGCCCCCATCAATAGCCTAACTGTACAGTGAACGCTTAAAAATGGTGAAGGAAGTGGAAAAGGCTGGACGGAAGCAGAACAAAAAGAGAGAAGAAAAGCTGAGGAAAATTGAAAATCGGAGTGTGGAAGAAGGAGTCAGTGTCTCACCAGATTTGCATGATAAGTTGGTTGACATCCTTCAGTCAAACACATCAGAGTTTCCAGAAGGTTCCGTACAAGAACTCCTGTGGACAGAGCAGCTGCAGGCAACCCAAAAGAAAAGTGCAAAACAAATGAGGTGGCATTTAACCATGATGAAATGGTGCATGAATCTGGGGGCCATGTCATCTACTGCATATGAATTCATTTCACAAAGTGGTTTTATGAAACTTCCCACTTGCAGAACTTTGTTTGATTATGAGAATGCAGGCTCAATCTCTAGTGGTGTGAGTCCAAGTAGTTTAAAATGACATCTTACTGCTGTCAAGTTTTCAGAGCTTGCAGAACATCAGAAGAATGTTTCTCTTCTGTTCGATGAAATTAAAATTAAATCTGACCTTTTCTACAGTAAAAGCAGCAGTGTGCTGGTGGGCTTTGTAAACTGGGATCACTGAACCAGGAACTCAAGTCATTAGAAATGCAGGTCAATGAAGATCAGCAACTTAAAGAAAAGAAGCTAGCAACATCAGTGTTTTATTTATGTTTGTGTCAGGTGTAAAATACGCATAAATCCTTAAAATGATGCACAAAATATGATCTAGTGTGTCATTTGACCCTAATGTATGACAGCCACAACTAATTACTTTCAAAAGTGTTGTAATCTTGCCGATTAAAAACCTAGGCCTAAAATATTTCTGTTTGTTGTTGTGTTTTTCTCGCTTTTGTTTCGTTACATTTGATTGGTCTAAGTTAGTTTACGTGAACCAATCATAAGCTTCGTCAATGAAAAACAAAAGTACATTTGAGAGCTCTTTAGAACAGAACGTATAACATATGCTCCCAGCGTCCAGCACGCCAGAACAAGAATGAGAACATATGGCGGCCAAAAGACTTAAATATGATCCAAAACAAGGAACGTTATTGTTCGAGAACGGGAATATCAGTGTATCTCACGACAAAACCTAGCTCTCAGTCTGAAACACAAGGCGCAAGTAAACTGAAGCAAAATTTTAATCACTCCTGGCTACAAAAATACAGCTGGTTGTGTTTTTCAGAGGACAAGTTGGCCAGCTATATGTTTTGCAACTTGTGCAAATTGGGGAATACAAATTTCCAAAATTCAACCCTGACAAGGCACGCAAATCTGCCGGAACACAAGATGCTTATTGAAGCATCCCTTCTCCAAGCTGACATAAAGGCAGTTGAAAGGTAACGATCTTCAAAATTGGACACTGCTATGACTGTGCTCCTGAAATGCGTCCATTGGTTGGCGACAGAAGACATACCCCTGATAAAATACAAGGCTTTAGTCATTGACAATTTCTTTCATGAATTAACCCTGGATGATCTCAAAGCAACATCACTTCTGAAACAGTCCAACATCATGTATGACTCAGCAACGAATTACTCCGGATTTTTAGACAGTCTTTCAAATGTTGTCGATAGAAAAATAACAGAGTCTCTAAGGGAATCACCAGTAGTTAAAGCACTTGCTGATGAAAGCACAGACATCGCCAACAACAAAAGATTAGTTATTTATGCGCAAATAATTTCCTCTGAAATGAAGCCAAGTACATTGTTTCTGACGAATGTAGAGTGCCCTGATGCATCGGTATTAAACGCCATTCACGCAAAAAATGCAGACCTCAATTCAACAATCTATCGGCACTATTTAACAGCGAAAACCTACTTTAACTATCTAAACTTAATTCTACTAAATTAGTTTTGGTCATTTTAATCATTCGTCATAATCTAACTATCAATAAACTATTCAAAAGTCAGTTACCGCAAACGGTCATTCGCAGACTTAACACCAGATGGCTCTCGCGCACAGTCAGTGCTCTGAAACGTCCTTGACCTTTTCCATGTTTTCGATTCCACATATTATGCAAGTACATGTGGTTCATTGTGCTCGTATTGTCATGATATAGTTCAGTATATTATAGTAGGATTGCGTTCAATCACATCATACTGAAATTAGATATGGCAGAGGACATTCCAAGAGAAATACGGCGACTACTTGCTCGTGCCAATATGATGTGGCAGCAGTATATTGATAGCAGGCCAGCATCAGCAGCAAAGTCAACCACCACCACCACCACGTCCACAACAGGCAGAGCTGCTACTGTAATGACCAATGATGGCCAGCAGGAGGAAAGGGCAAGGATTGTTTTGAGGTGAAAGAGACATCTGATGGAGACTCTCTTGAAATGTTGCTAAAATGCTGTTGATTTTAGGCATTCTCATACAGCTGCATTCGACAGATTTGATGACATAGGTCCTGTGAGAAAGCTACAAAACATAGGAGCATTAATTGAAGAACTGACAGTCAAGAGAAGACAAATTCTAGTGTTGTCTCCAAAACAAACTGACAACTTAAGTGACACTTTTGGATGCAGTCTGTTGAGTATTATCATATTCATAATTCACAAGTGGTAAATCAGGGACAAACAGATTTATATCTCCCTAGACAAGCAGTAAAAAGAATTTACGTGGTCTAGGATTTGGCAAATTGCATTGTCTTATTTTTGAAACAATTCATCAGTGGAATGGATCTTTTTATTTCACAGACATAAATTTACATAAACTGTTCAACTTGATTAGTAAATTAGTAAAAATGCTTCCTGTATTTTATGGGGAATCAGTCTTTACATTTAACAGCTTTGGTGCCTTGTTTGTATTTAGAATTATTTTTGATAGAATTTTTTACATGTTAATTTGGTAGTTGAATATGTATCTATATTGTTGATGTCTGTTAATCCAGCTTACTAATCCATAAAGGTGTATAAGTGATTGATATTTTCTGTTGTCTTTGTAGGTGCTGCTTCACCCAGGATTAAAGATCAGGAGGGAGGAGAAGCAAGTGTTGGATTTGAATAGGGATCTGAGGAAATTTGTTTATGTTTTAATGGACATGATTTGGACAAGAGAGCTCCTAGCAACACATTCTCTGACTGGGAAGAGTTCCAATGCACACAGAGAAAAAATGGTTAAGCCACAGCTTGACCAGACGAAGGTGGTGGCATTGTGTGGTAAGCATGATAATAAGTTGTGGCTGATTTCTACAAAAGCTGACAAATCTTATTGTTTCAGATATCCTTATGTTTCGCTAATAATTTAGATTGTGCAATAATAATGGGTTCCATTTGCATAAAATTCTAGCAGCCAGTATCACTTTTAAACAATTTGGTTCTTCATATTTTTACTTTAATCCCTCGTCTTTGATAAAATGCTGTTAACTGATAAAGGCAATGAATTGCTCGAAATAGAATTGGTGCAATTATTATTTATCTGATTAGAAAAATTTTCCCCCCTATTTTGCATTTTTGTAAACAGCAAACTGAACAAACAATGTTTTTTTTTTTCAGAATATGTCTGCAGATGGTTTAACATGTCATCAACAGAAGTAAAGAAAGCAATTACTGCGAAGCTTAACAATGTACAAAAGACTTATGTTTAAAATTCTTAGTCATAACTCAAGGGATGAACTACTACCCTAAATCAGAATTATATGTTGTATGTTGAAGATGTACACACTTTGTACATATTGAATAAAGGATATAAACATGATACTCTCTTTTGTTTTGAAGGACCAGAGCTACCAATTTTTGCCAAGTACTTCACAATATATAAAGAGCTGTAAAAATATTCTAAGCAGTTAATAAGATTTCCTATAGGAAATCCTATAGGAAATTTTCATAAGGGGTTTCAAAACCAATGCATCATAATGCAGGCTTATTTTTTATTTGTAAATAGTTTCTTTTGTTGAATTCTCTTTTTACAGATTGAAACAACAAAGAACCTTATAGTCAAAGGACAACTGACAAAGATAACAACCCTCATGGTGCAAGAAGAAACAGACTCAATAACTGGAAATCTATGACGAGATGCCTCTAGTTCTCCTGTCAAGGTTGGAAGCTTGGCAGAATTTAAGAGACAAATAAGTTTCAACTCTTTTGAAAAAAGACTGGTGTGCCACATCAACAATTCCAAAGATGTGGAGGTAAATGGAGTAGCCACCAAAATGACTACCGTCATAGTAGAAGATGCAACTGACTCCATTCCAAACTTGTGGCGTGATGCCTCATCTTCACCAGTCAAGGTCGGCAGGTCTGCAGAATTCCATGACAACAGTTTCAACTCATTTGAAAAACGCCTAGTATGCCACATTAACAATGCAAAAGATGTGGTAACAACTGTTTTTCTTTTCAACACTGTCCCTAGACCTGTAATTTCACTACAATTAAATGTTTTATATAATAACTAACAAATACAATGTTTTAGGTATGTCTTCTTTGTTCATTTCAGATACAACCAAGCATGGATATAGATAAACAATTGACACTGATTGCTTTTTCCTCCTCTAACAATGGGGATTTACCCTTCCTAACTGAAGAGTTAGAAGGGGAAACAGCAATGAATAAAGAAATTGCAAAGGGACTTATCTCAATTACCAGCGAGGAAGGCATAAGGACTGAATTGCCCATGAAAATACATGCCTCAATTAGTGAGGACAAGATCGTCAAAGCAGGTAAAGATGGAACATGTTTCCATTTTATCCAATTATTACAGTTCCAACACTATTATCAAAATAACTTTTTTAAATTATTTATATACAAAGTAAATTATATATATTACTCTTCTGTTCCTTTTGGAGTGCAGCACAATGCTTTCTCACTATGTATGTAATGACTAAATGTTCATAAGCCCTTCATGCATCTGATTGGTGCTTTTTTTTTTAAATATACTTTTTTAATATACTTTTTTAATATATTTTTTAATATGAATGTAGAGAGCATCAAGAAATAAACCATTAAACTGGTCATTATGTGTCCTTGGGTTTTCTTTGAGCGGCAATGCGTAAAGCTGACACAAACTATGGAGTCGTGGATTGCATTTTGAGCCTTATAAAAGTTATAATTACATAAGTAGAAAAAGTTTTAATTACAATGAATATCTAAAGAACACACTGACTTAGAAATCAAATAAGTATGCCTTAAGTGCAAAAATGCATAATTTTCTTACATTTAGCAACACTTTTATTTTTGCACTTACAGATAGGAATAAACCCTGTAACCATGGAAGAATCGCACAGAGGGTACAAATATATATGCACTGTGAATTGTTATTTAACGAAACATGCTTCTGCTACAGCACTGCAGAACAAGAATGCTTCACCAGTAGCTGAATATGTTATGCAGCTGATGATGATGTGAGTTTACCAAAGTTTACAAGGCTTTTTTGTCTTAAGACGTTTAACAAACATTTTTCTTCAATGAAATGTTTTTTCTTTGCGTATTTATAGCACAATTTTACTGGAATGATTAATACCTGCATATTATAAAAGCAGAACATTGTCAAATAAGACAGTATTTAGCAAAATGCCCTTTCTCAGCAGATTTGGATTTACTTTGATTATTATTATTATTCTCCACATTTTTTTTAAATTCAGCAATCTGTCAAGACCTGGACTGTTAGGATTGGCGTTGGAGGTAGTAAAGATGCAGATAAGATGCATTCTGCCATCACTGCTGTGAGTATATTATGATACCACTGTAATATGCTATTTTTATACAAACTTTTGGGATACATTTATTTATCTTAATTATCATTTTTCAACATCTGTGCCACCTTGCTTTATAAAAATTATACTGTGAAATAAAATGAGCTTGAAAAAAAGTATGATTTAAACAGATTATACAAAATTATAAAACCTGAATGTATGAATTTTGAGTGATACAATGATAATTTCTTTTTATTCTTTATCCAGATCACAGAGGAGATTGGCCTGAGCAACAGTCCAAACACAAAGTTTTTAAAAATGAAGATAAGAAGACACCAACAAAATAAACGTCACTACAGCGGCAGGTAAAAATCCATAAATCCATTAAAAGTAGAACAACAGATCCACAGCATTCAGTGCAAAATAAAAAAAGTTATAAGTTATTTATATATAACAACTGAGTTTTTGATGCTCTTAATTCATACTTTTTCCATAATGGACCAAAGTCTGATAAAGTTACGACAGTACAACTTAAAATTGCCTTTGTCCTCTTGTTTGCATCCCATGTAACCATTAAGATTTTTGTTTTATTTAGGTGGTATAATTTATTTTCTGTTTTGTAGGAAAGTGAGGACTTTCACAAATCAGGAGGAGATGAGAAAGTGGAGTGAAAATTTAAACATGACAACATGCATGGAGGATGATGTAAGTGTTCATGTGCAGACCTTCCAACTGCTAAAGAAAAAAAATCTTTTTGGGAACATACAAAAAGCATAAATAGTTCATCACATTAAAGAATACATCTTGTGCCATTTGGTCTTAATGCAAATTGTTATTGTAATCTCTTTTAACAATGTAGGATTTTAAATATGACTTTTGGATTGCAGTTGCAGAGTGAAGTGTATCAGTTGCCTACAACTGCTGCAGAAATGGAGTCAGGACAAGTGCACAGCCAGTCTTACTACATGAGCCTCAAGACACCTCTTCCTCCAGATATCTTCTACTGCAGATGTCTTACAGTCAAAAAGAACCAAGAATCAAGTGGAATTTATCCATTTTATTGATATTTTGATTAAAATGCACTGATCACAATCCGTGAACATGCAATAATTTAGGAAAGTAAGACTAAACGGGATGACAATTCTTGCATTCACAGAGATGTTTTTGATAAAAGCAAGTCATATTTCCATTTCCTTTATTAAAATTAGAAATAAGGAGTAATAAAAGGGAACTTTTTTGTAGATGACGAAGCAAATCAAATCTAGAAATACCCATATTCAACCGGATGAGCCAAAAGGCAAAAGTAATACTGTACAGTGCACGCATGCCAGTAAAATTCTACTACTACTGCTACTGTATCCATGGTTTCACACAAGGCATACATTATAAAAGATCAAGATTAAATCTGAAAAAAAGATCCAACAATAAATAGACTGAAATGAGGCCTGTCACTCCACCAAACACAGCAGGCACTGCTTCACTTCCCAAAAAAAAGAGGAAGGCCAACTAAGGCTCCAACTGCACCTTTGAGACCACTTTTGCCCCAACCACCCCTTCTTGTTTTACCCCTGCCTGTGACAACAGTAACTAGTACTGAACAGATTTCTGTTTCTAGAGTTTCATACTCTACACAACATTACAGGAAGAGGAAGGCAGAGGAAGGGTGTATTTAAAAGGGCATACAAAAAGACTTCATCTGTGTATATGTCTGTAAAAAGTGCAACACAGAACGCAAGGCCCTTGCACATAGACAATACTATGGAAACTGGTACTGTGCCGAGACAGACAATTCATCTTTTGAGGAGTGGAAAAGACAGTTTCTAGCTAAGGGGTATTGAGAGAAATCATAAATCCATGGTTTTATTATTTTTATTTCAATGTTTATTCCCCATACATGTCCAGATTAGACTTAAATGTAGATAAGAAGCAAGATGCAACCTTTTGGTAAGATTAAATTCCAGTGACGCTGTAGCATCATAGTGAGAGGTAATCAGATGATATCAAGATCAAAGGAGAATGAAGAAAAATGGACCTGCATGGTGCAACACTTACAGTTTCCACATGTAGGTCGAAAATTTGGCACTGAAATTGGCACCAATCTGATAAGGAACACATTTGCCAATAAAGAAGTAAAGGGATTGTTTGAAGTGTGAACACTAAGTATATCTTAAACATGTACTACAGAATCAAAGACAAGTTACTTTACTTGGATGGTTAGAATTTGACGTGATACCTTTCATGATCTTCAGTGAAATCATCATAGACTGCCACCATGGACCTGATAGAAATAAAGCAGTCAAGGAGAAAATTGCTGCTGTGAAAGCTGACAAGGTTGCTTACTATATATATACATATATACACACACACACACATACACACACACACGTTATAGGGCTTTAATTTTATTAACATTGGTGTTAAAGCCTATTCATGAGGGATATAATTTGTTGCATTGGAGGGGGAAGGGGGACAAAAGACAAAAGCCTATAGCTACTAGTGCTAAATTTCATTTTCAGATAAATGATCTGGAGTCCAACTTAGTATTGTCTTTGTATTTTTGTCTTTACTGTTCATGTGACAACCTCCAGTGATTTGACACGCAATTATCTATTTCATGCTCAGCATCACAATTCTTCAAACTAAAAGAGTCCAATAAAGAAAATGTTTGTTGTGGAACCAAAACTGCATTATCCCTTTGGTTTGATGATTAATACTAATAACTATCTTTAGAGAAATTACCTGGTATATAAATGAAATGCAAAGAAATTGTGTTAAATCATATGTAGTGTTTTTATCACTGCCAAGAGCATCCTGGGATGTCTGCTGCGCATATGGGGACTGCACAGGGACGTGCACATATAAAGTAACAGCAAACCATGTGACGCCCTAGATCCCAGCAGATCTCAAGATGTGAAGACACGCACACGCTTCCATGCTGATAAAACCTACAAGCACAGTGCCTCACCTATATGCAGAATGACCAGGCCCCCGTTTCACAAAAAAACTTAAGTCGGTTTCCCTGACTTAGGGCTTGGTTACCAACGTAATTAAGTCGTTACGTCACTAAGTCCCGTTTCACAAAGAATCTAAAACGTCGCTTACGTCGTTTTTTTCTTAGCTGTAAGTCGACGATGTCAAGCCTCCTCGGGAGGAGACTTAAGTTGTCGCTATCAGCAAAATGGCCGCTGCCGCAGTTGTTCATAATCTTCATCGTCAAGCTGTTCGAAGAGAGCGTGTCTTCAGAGACCGTGAAAATCCTTTAGATTATTTTAATGACGATCAGCTGAGGGAGCGTTTTAGGTTTAGAAGACATTCTATTTTATTTATCCTCCAGTTTATTATTAATACAATTCAACCTCCAACCAATAGAAGTCACTCAATACCGGCATTATTTCAGTTATTGATAACTTTGGGATTTGTAGCCATTGGTTTGTTTATGTTTGTTGTCAGGGATACAATCCCCAGGATATCCAAAGCAACTGTGTCCAGAGTGATAAGAAGAGTTACTGTGGAAATAACACGTCTTGCAGGACAGTTCGTACAGTTTCCTAATGGAAGGCGACTTGAAGAAGTAAAGAAGGGCTTTTTCCAACTTGCCGGTAAGTGCACAACCTTCAATTGACCCAATTTAAATTAGACAGCGTTCAAAAACATAGAGGGCGCTTACAATATTGCATTCGTCTCACCTACAGATATAAAGTAGGTCATGTTGCGCTTAGTGGATAAACAATGGCGGGCAATATGGAACGTTAGCTAAAGTAGGGAGAGCGGTTGCAAGAAAAGCGAAATATTTGGATTCAAAACCAGCATATGGAGGTCAAGTGGCCATCAATATATATTTGGTAACTTCTTTTCATAACTTCTTCAAAATTTTCCACATGAATGCCCAATGTAATAGGTGCCATCGACTGTACTCACGTACATATACTGGCACCAACTGGGGCTAGGGAGCCAGATTTTGTGAACAGAAAGGGCAGACACAGCCTAAATGTACAGGTAAAATATTTATTTACTTTTGTTGTTTTATTGACTTGTCGAAAATGTATATATGTTATTGTATATATTTTATATCCAATACATTATTTTGAGAATGATAAAAAAACTCATAAATTAATAAATTATATATATATATATACACACACACACACACACACACACACACACACACACACACACACACACACACTTTTATTGACTTTTGTAAATTCACTGATTTCACTTACACATCAGTGAACAACACTGCTTCATGAAATGTTAATGTAAAACACTTTACATATAATTTTTTCAGGGATTTCTGAAATGGGTGCAACCAAACTTTCAGGGCTGATGAATGTTGAATTTATATAAGACTTCCATCTGCCATTCCTTAGTGAAACTCTCCCTGAAGGCCACTGCTTTTTTCAAGACAATGCCCCTACCCACACAAGCTGCTTGAACAAATAATTTTTGGGAGAAAAAACGGTGTCAATTGGACCCCCCGCCCCTCGAAAGTAAGCATTACGATGAATCAGAGGTTGAAGGAGATTTTTCAGCTAATGAGTGGGAGGATCCACCCCTAGAAAATACTGAATGGTAGGAGAAAGTACGTTTGTTTATAGTTGATCAAAACTATGGAGTTAATTTTATTGTCATTGCAGAAAATCATTAAACTTCTAGATCTTGCAATCAATCCAGTCATTACACTACTTAAGATTGCATATTTGTACAAAAAGACAATTAAGCATACGGTAAAGTCTTGAAAATTTCGTCATTCTTGAAAATTTCGTCGGCAGACGATTTTCCACCGACGTAATTTTTTTCCCTTTGAAAACTTCGTCGACCTTGAAAATGAGATACTCGATAATTTTTGAAAAGTTCGTCACCAAAAATGGCCGCGTTGTCCAGCTCAAACATGAAGTTAATGCGTCAGTTGATTCAAGACAATGATACGATCAGGATATCATTGCCGATAACACTCTCAATGGGAGATAGGAACAATAGTGCGCCCCTGCGAGCGGTTACTCACAATATAGATGGTTAAGATGTGAATTCCCGTTCTCAGTTGCGGGAACGTCGGCCTTTTGTCTTTAGTTGCATTACTATTACCTGTGTTATCAAGCCGGCAAATAGAAGTCACAGGCCGCGGCTTTGTCATTTGTAACGCCGTTATTGTTATCGGCGGCTGTCCTAAATGGGGAAGACACAATGAAAAAATCAAGATATTATCTCGACGTGAAATGTACCCGTCACTTCTATTCATGTCCATGTTCAATTTAGGACCATTTAACGATTACCTGGCTAGTACGTGGAGATCGTTCGCAATGCGAATGGGACGAGATGGCAATTTTCATATCTTCAGCTTAGAATCGTTCGCGTAATACCGCCAACAGATCGTTCGCGATCCAAACGAGACGAGAAGATAATTTTCATATTTGTAGCGGACTCCGTTCGCATAAGATCATCAGCGGGAGATCGTTTGCGATATCGAGAGAGACGAAAAGGCAATCTTCATATCTTCAGCGGGAGATCGTTCGCGATGTAAGCGAGAATAAAATGCACTTTTCATATTTGTTCAAGGGAACTTCGTTCGTGGAAGATCGTCAGCGGGAGATCATTATTTTAACCCCACCTCCCCCTTTGAATTTTATAAATAATATATATTTTTCATTTTATCTTTAACCCCCCCTTCCCCCGCTCACGGCATATCTTCAGCGGAGAATCGTTCGCGTTATATCGTCAAGACTTTGTTCGCGTAAGATCGTCAGAGGGAGATCGTTCGCGATCCGAGCGAGACGAAAAGGCAATTTTCATATCATCATCGGGAGATCGTTGGCGATGTAAGCAAGACTGAAATGCAATTTTCATATTAGTTCAAGGGATTTAGGGAACTTCGTTCGCGGAAGATCGTCAGCGGGATATTAATTACCCCCCCCCCTCCCCACACACACACACACACACACTTTGGATTTTTAAAAAATATTCATTTTCATTTGATCTTTAATCCGCACCCCCCTTCCCCCGCTCAAGGTATATCTTCGGCGGAGAATCGTTCGCGTAATATCCTCAGGACTTTGTTCGCGTAAGATCATATCAGAGGGAGATCGTTCGCGATCCTAGCTTGACGTAGGCCTAAAGGCAATTTTCATATCTTCATCGGGAGATTGTTCGCGATGTAAGCAATAATAAAGTGCAGTTTTCATATTAGTTTAAGGAAGTTAGTTTGCGAACGATCGTCAGCGGGAGATCATTATTTTAACACCGCCTCCCCCTCTGAATACTATAAATAATATATATATTTCGTTTTATCTTAAACCCCCCATCCCCGCTCACGCCATATCTTCGGCGGAGAATCGTTTGCGTACTATCGTCAGGACTTCGTTCGCGTAAAATCGTCAGAGGGAGATCGTTCGCGACCCGAGCGAGACGAAAAGGCAATTTTCATATCATCATTGGGAGATCGTCCGCGATGAAAGCAAGAATGAAATGCAATTTTCATATTAGTTCAAGGGATTTAGGGAACTTCGTTTGCGGAAGATCGCAGCGGGAGATGATTATTTAACCCCCCCCCCCCCCCCCCCCCCCCCACACACACACACACACTTTGGATTTTTTTATAATATTCATTTTCATTTTATCTTTAATCCGCCCCCTGCCCCGCTCACGGTATATCTTCGGCGGAGAATCGTTCGCGTAATATTCTCAGGACATGGTTTCTCAGGACTTTGTTCGCGTAAGATCATATCAGAGGGAGATCGTTCGCGATCCTTGCTAGACGAAAAGGCAATTTTCACATCTTCATCGGGAGATTGTTCGCGATGTAAGAAATAATAAAATGCGGTTTTCATATTAGTTCAAGGAACTTAAATTGCGGAAGATCGTCAACGGGAGATCATTATTTTAACTCCCAGTAAATTTTAAGGAAGTTACAGATGTTAATTTTAGAAGGCCTGAGGCTCAATCCTGGGAAAAGCCCTGCATGCAACAAACGTTCCCAAGTGCGTAATTTTTTTTAACATGTCGCGTCCAGGTTATGATGCAAGGTTGCAATTAGGCTTATCTTGATCCTTCTCCTCTATCAGGAGGTATGTTTCTTACCGAGAAAATAATTCTCAACATGTTTTCGGGTACAAAGTAAGTTAAATATAACTTAATCGAGATGCACTAATAAATAGATTATTATTTACCACCAGAAAATGACTTAAGAAGTAGTAATAAATATCCCACACTATAGGAGGGTCAAAGATAACAGTCGCTAAGGATAAAAGCCCAAAGACCGGATTTTTGAAAATTTCGTCATACCCAGGAGTCGGGGAGAGGTAATTTTGAAAAATTAGTCGGATTTACACAATTAAAAATATTAATTAATTTTTAAGCGACGAAATTTTCAAGACTTTACCGTATGCCGTCCCAAAGCCGCCCCACTTGCCAGTCGGCAAATTCAAACCAACCTCGTTTTTACCATAAATGCAATTTAAGTGTACATGTCATCCAATGTCTAATGGACTAGAATGCATATGTTGTCGTGAGCTGAGCCCCATAGAAGACAGACTAGAAAATGAAAATTGCATCATGCATGTGGCTGCCTTCTCCAGTGTGTCTTAACGGAGACCTGATTGAAGTTAATATCTACCAGAATGTGGAACAGATAGGACCAACTGATGACAATGTGCTTGGTCTAGAACGCAGGAACATTTGTCATAACAAGCGATAAAGGCATCTAATGCAATATTTTGCTGTCAAAAATATTTTGGATATTTTGATTATCAAGAAGCCTTTAAATTGTTCGATGCAACTGTGAAACCGATTTTAATATATGCAGCAGAAATATGGGGATTTCAACAGTGCGCAAAAGTTGAACAAATTCACGCCGTTTAGACACTGAAGGAAGGTCATCCTGGGCAACTTGTATTAAAAACTTATTATTTCATTATGTTTTTGGATACGCCTGGATAGCTAACGATATCAGGGACACAGAGGCGTTTTTAAGTTTATTTAGAACTAGAATAACAGATTGTGCACAACAAACTACATTTTCCGATATTAATGTATCATCTAAATGCATCAGTTATAAACTCTACAAAAGCGCTTTAAATCCTGAACGATACCTTTCACTGCCTTTAACCTACAAGCAAAGGAAAATACTTTCAAATTTTCATTGCTCAAGTCATGAGCTCATGCCTTAAACTAGGCATTTACAGAATTGAAGACGAAATGCATTTTTTACTTTTATGCCCCTTGTATGATGAATTCAGACTGAAATACTTTAGAACCGAATGGACATCCTGCTTTCCAAATAAACATTTGTTTACAACTATAATGTCTGACGAGAGAGAGTATTTTCTCACTGGCTAGATTTTTATTAAACGCCTTTGCTCTAAGAAGTAAAATAGTAGATAACAATGTTAACCTTCCAGATATGTAAATGAAATACTTGTATATGTATGGTATATTTATAATTTATTTCTGTATGTAAAGCCTTGATTGTATATGTCTTCTGTGTTTATACAGATTGTAATGTATTGTTGGCCAGATGCCTTAAAGTGATAATAACTCTTCGTTTCGGCCAAAAAATGAATTTTCCTGGAGTAAACAACAATTTTCCCATACTTACCAATGGTTAATGAATCCATTTTTACATTCAAAGTTAGTCCCTGGTTTTTTTCTAAAAAGTTTGGTTTTTTGTTAAAATCTCTTAAGAGATTTTAACAGAGTATAGCCATCAATGGAGGTCACGTGGTCTAAAGACAAGCTCAGATATCAGAATAAAAGCTATAACAGCCGTTTTTGTGGGAAAACAGTATATATTATATTTTTATGAGTCACTCACAATGTTTTTATTGTGAAATACAGATTTCATACGAAGAGTTATTATCCCTTTAAACTACAAAGAATAAATAAATCACTTCAGCATCACTTCATAAATGTTCTGTATCTCCCTCTTGATAACCCTCAAATGGAAGTCTTAAATGAAGCATTTGATGAATCTTTTATGAGTAATTATTTTGGAATTTCTCAATCAGAATTTGACAGACAACTCATTACTATTTAGGCAGCAAACTTAGATATAGTTTTTGTCAACTGGGAGAAAATGACATCAGCACAGAAGTGACCTCACTTCCATTGTTTCTGCCATCCTTCGTATGACCCACGCTACCATTGATTACAATCCCAATATTCAGATAACAATTTGTGCATTCATTTTCAGGGATCAACACAGTGTGTAATAAATTATATTGTACTGACAGGGTTTTTACTTGTTTTCTGTTAAATTATTTAATATGTGTACCAAAAACTTGTTTACTCAGTTCATACTTATTTTTATGCAATTCCTTGATCCTGGAATCTTAAATCTTCCGGCCCTTCTCCTTTATCATCTATATTGTCTTACTATCACGTTACCCAGATCTGTTGCTTCATTTTTGCATATTGAGGTGAGGTTTACTAAAATGGTTTTTCTACTAATAGAAGGTTTTTATACTATTTAAAAGGTGGGTGTTGATTCAAACATATCTATAGTGTATGGATTGATTGTTGAATTTACAAATTTCGAGAAATGGATTTAAACGTGACCAGAATTCTTTAATGATATTAGCCATTTAATAAATTTCAATTCATGCTCAATTAAAGCTAATTAAAATGTGTTTTTGTTAGCAGGGTTACATGAAAATTAAATGAATTTCTATCTGCTGTTAAATAGTTTAATAAAATAAAATCAATTAATGATTTATTAAAGCTAATTAAAACATGGGTAGAGGTTGCACTTAGGGAATGTGTTTGTGTTATTGATAACATTTAGGAACTTTGACAATCTGCACCTCATTGGAGGCATATCTGAAACACCAGGCAAAGTAACCTCCAATGTTATGTCAGATTTCCCAACATCTGCCAAGATTATGAATTTAGCTAGCAGAACGACACAATAACCTGTTCAAGTAAATAGTTCACACAAGTAACAGACTGTTCTTTCCAAAAGACCATCTGCTCATGCAAGTTTGCTCCAATTTTGTACAAAAAAAAATTAAGAAAACAACTTAGCGCTTGGGATGAGCAGGCATATTTCAGAAAAGAAAGGCAGAAAGCCAAATATAAGCCAGCATAAGAATATTAACAAAGCATTTTATTAATACACTGTCAGTTCACACAGTTTGGCTAAAAGACAAACTGAAGGTGCTTTATAAATGGAAGATCTCCAAGTCCATAGTAATATCTGGGACATAGACAACATCCAACTTAACATACCTGCAGAATTGATGGACTGACTTCTCAAAGGACAGTTTATAAAGTAATTTTGATGACTCTAAAATCTAAAAGGATGACTGCATGTCCATATTATCTTAACAGTACTATAGAACAATATAGCTGGTTCCCCAAAAAGTTGTACTCAAAAATGGCAAATTTGACAAAAAGTTACGAAACAATAAGATACTTTGAGATTACTAGAGATTACCATGAATTTATACTGATATGTGTTCTCTTACTAGCCCCTTTGATAAATAAAAAAATATCATTATTGACTTCAAATTTCTATGGCTACTTTACACTTTTAATTAATCTTCATAAATTACTAATATTTGTAAACAGTACTGAAATGAATAAGAGACACTTTGCCCTGCTTTCATAGATTGTGACAGTGGTGCATGCTGGACACATTGCAATCACAATCAGTCACAATCTCAGCACATGATAGATTTTTAAGGACATCATCTATAATTGGCAGCTAGCTGGACAAAAACACCAAATTTTGCAGGTGTACATATATAGATACCTTTTGACATACTAAATCATACTAGCCTCCTAACCCTCTGGAGAATAACCACATTTGGGCAAATCGTTCAAGATGGTCACCAATTTATGGAATTCTACAAAAATATACATATCTCAGATAATTCCCCATAAAGAAACTTACTTTTGGTGTCTTTGGCAATTGTCTACCCTATATATATTTTTAATGATTGTACACAGTGTTGTAATATGTGCCTGAAGCTTGGTGTGGTGCGTCTTGGTCATGTGGGTTAAAAGAGAGGAAAATTGCAGTATGTGATGCACCATGTCAGGTGAACAATACGATGCAACGTTTCTACCACAAAAATCTTATATGAAGCTGTTGGTTTTATTCATGATTTATCAAATTACATTGAATCACAACAACAGAAGTCAAGGTCATATTGAAAGTAAGATGATTTAGTCTATATGACATATGTAACTAAGACTACACACCAAAGCTGGTAAATATGCATATAACAAACAGCAAAAAGGATTGCAACAATATCTACTTTAATAAATAAAAATTTGTCAGGACAGTAAATCGTGTTGATTTTCAAACTGAACCTGCCTTAATAATAAAAAGTCATTCAGCAAATTGAAGTCTTAAAAAAATCAATTATCTGATGGTTTTAGAATCCACAATAAAGGCAATCAAATAAAGCATGACATGGATGTTTTTGGCCAAAAAGTTGAATATCTGAATCCAGGCCAAATCCCAGTAACCATATTTGATCAGTCGCTATTTGCCAGATTACAGTGAGTGCAATTATAGTAATTAATGAACAAAGTCTTACGGTGAAGGGAGGCATTTTAATACTGGGGTAGGGGCAGGGAAGAGGCGGTAAGAAGATTGGACAGAAATTTCAATCGAAAAAACCCTTGGTGCCATCTCTTAGAAGACTGGAAAGATCTCTTTTTTTTCTATGAAGGCCTCACATTGGCTCAAAACAAGTGTACGGTGCTCATCATCTTGCACTTAACCCTGTGCAATCTCTCAGCTCAAAAGAGGTTCACACTTGGAGAAAAGGCTTGGGCTACATAAGAATCTGGCCAACACTCACGTTCTAGGATCAGATACTGAAACCTTCATTCTACTGTGTAGCAGAGCCCATAAGGAGAAAGTATTTTCCTTTCATGTTGAAGCATTGAATAAGGCAGCACCTTTTCTTTACCTTGACCCATGTTTACTAGGCCAGGTAGGTGTCTGTCCTTAAGTCTCTGCTGTGCAAGACTGAAAAATGCTTCAAACTGCGTGATTTCTGAAACAGCCAATTGTTTTCAGTCATCCCATACAATCAGGCCCATGAGCAGAAGAACAATATGGTAAAAAGTTAAGTACAGGTCAAACTTTATATTTGACTGAGAACCCAGCATTTTCATATGGACATGTTAGAAACAACACCAGCAGTTTCTTTAGATAGTCTTTTCTATGGACGCACAGTGTCCATTTATACTTCTACCAAGAGGAATTCCTCAGCTCTCTTCAGAAAAGCCATTATAAAGATCAATCCTGAGAAGAAAGCAGCCAGATCAGCCATCAACATATGACTGTGAGGTGCTACATGGTGCAACCATTGTCCAGTCTTCCTGCCAGTGTCAACACATTGGATTATTATGCTGGCAACATTTTCCTACCTTATTTGGATAGGCAACTGAACATAACATGTAGTATAGAACACATGTCTTCCTGACTCCCTGAAAGAGTCCACAAGTGAGAAGAAAGCAAGATATGCCAAAAAGAAAGTGAAATGCCCCCCCCCCCCCAAAGACCTATAAGATAAAACAGAAACTGAATATTCTCTTTTGAAAGATCAAAGATGTAAGGTTGCAAATAGCCTAAACCCAAGTAGGTCTTTTTGACTTCAGTGCTGTCAAATCAGGTTACTGTTTTGTTGTGTCTGATTGCAATGTACAGTGAAGAGGCCAACAAGCCATGCCATGCTGAGCTGAGTGTTAAGAGATAATTCTTGTATGCCCATTGATCACCACATAGTTGCCATACAGGTGGGCAAGTTTGGCAAGGCAGCCATATTTTAATTTTTTTTTTAATCTCAGAAACTTAATTATAAAACAAAACACTCAATCAGCAGGGATCCTGGAATTCCACTTTTTTTTTTTTTTTGGTCAAATGGGTAAATTCTCCAAAGATCAAGCTATTATAACTTCATTTTGGTTTAGTATGCCAAAAGATATTTGGTACAATATTCGGTGATTTTATCTGTTAAGGCTTGAGTTTTTTCATTATTCACTTCATGCATTCATTTTCAAGGGGTTCAACGTATTTCCATTCATCTGTTGCACAGACAGCCCTGCACGGGCTTTGGTAAGGAACTGCAAACAATACAATGGACAACTCGGCTGTGACTGGTGTGTACAAAATTTGTTTGGTGCCTAAAACATTGTGTTGGAAGAAAAAAATACATTGTCAACAATTATTCTTTATTTTTTGATGCATATGTTTGTTTAGGACTGATTGTATTCAACAAAGACTTGAAAGTACATGTAAAACCTTCTTTTGTACTTATATATATATTTTTAAATTTACAGATTTACAGTTAGGTGTATCAAGCAGACCCAGCAAGAAATGTTGTGATAGATCCAGATGGTTGAGTCTGGGAGAAGCCAGCTGTGGACCTCCCAGCTCAGTCCAGTATCAGAAGAGAATAGACAAAATCTTTGGCAGGACTACCCACACTTTCCTACAAAGATTCAATACATGGACTAACTGGAGGAACTGCTGAAAAACACAGGATGGCTGGCTATGTTTAAGGCAGGCAAAGTTACAACGAATCATCTACACACTTTAAAAAAAATTATTAATTCTATTCTCATTTAGTGAATTCAAATATTCGATGCTTGGCATACCAAAACTTCCAGTGCTTCTAACAATCTGCAACCCCTTTTTTGGGGAAAGGAGAGAGGAAAGCTTTTGAAATATACATGAATTTTGGCAATAGTGACTTCATAGAGGCTTTCTCCTGTCTTTGAGCAGTCTTCGCAGTTGCAGAAAGAAAATCAAAAGTGATGGAACAATTTGTCTGCAATCTTTATAGACAGAAGGAAGCTAGTAATGTCAATGAGGCCAGGTTCAACATATTTTGGCTGGAATTCTATGTCACGAAAGATAGGGAGGTATTTCGAAGTCAACAGGGCAAGTGTACTAGGAATGCGAGCTATTGCAAGGGGGAACACTTCTGCTGAGAAGATTTCAGCGTACCTCTCCATGCCAGCTCCAGTGGCAAACAACAGTTGGTGTCTCTACACCCAGGCCTTAGGCAACCCCGCCAGGGAGAGAGCTCAGGAAAGCATGGATGGCACCGCGCTTCCCGTGAAGCAGGTCTTCCCAGGGAGCAATGTCGATCCAAGGGAAATTGTGGACTATGGGGTTACCATCGACGGTTCCTGGCAAACCAGAAACTTGTCTAAACATGGATTTGTAGCTGCAATTTGGATACGGGAGAAATTCTGGACGTTCACTATATGTGTACCATGTGTCGGACATGTGACAATTTTCTAAAGCTGCTCCAAACCACGGCGGAAGAGGTTGACTTTCAACTGAAACACTTAGAGGAGTGCCACCACAACCACGAAGGCTCAGCCCAGGCCATGGAAGCTGAGGGTGCGTCTGTTTTATACAGTCGTTCCATGGAACTTTATGGATTACGATACAATCCATTTGTAGGGGATGGGGACAGCTCAGCCTTCTGGAGAATCCAGCAACAGCAGCCCTATGGTCCGGACATTATTTAAGGAGTCAACAGGGCAAGTGTACTAGGAATGCGAGCTATTGCAAGGGGGAACACTTCTGCTGAGAAGATTTCAGCGTACCTCTCCATGCCAGATCACCGAGATTACTTAAGGAGAATGCACATATCCAGAAGAGAATGGGCACTAGACCTCGGTGCGTAGTTGCCAGTAATAAAGGTAATAATAGTGAAAATACTTTGAAGTAAATAGTGCATTTTTCAGATAATATTGAAGATGAAGTTACAAAAGCAAGTGCACTCCTTGTAACATGCTTGCAACCAGATTTGTTGCAGTATATATTAGATAAGTACAAAGACAGAATATTATGTTTTGCTCCATCAGAAAATCAACATCCTGAATCTTCATTCAACAAGGAAGCACAGTCTTTCCCAACTTTATTCCCAAATGGGAAAAACACTTTTTCAGAAAGATGGAAGCACAAGTTAACATTTCAGATTCACCAATTTGGTGGCAAAGTGGCCAGGGTCTACACATGACTCCTTTGTTTGCACCTCATCCAATATCCAGCAGAAGTTCAATGAAGGCCAAATGTCCCAGAGTTACCTACTAGGGGATTCAGGGTACCCTGTTCAGCCTTATCTATTAACACCCTTTTTAAATCCAAATGGAAGAAGTCAGGCACACATGTAAAGGACACAACACTAGGTAGACCTACATATCCTGCCACATTCCCTGTATGCGTCTTTTGGTCAAAACTTATATCATATACCTATGTTAGAGGATAAGAAATTTTAAAATGTATACATATATATGCATAAGCTGTGGGCAGTCACACTATACATATCTATAGTGTTTGCAAGGATAGAATGTATCCTGTTCCTTGTTTTTTTCCCTTAAAGGGATAATAACTCTTCGTATGAGATCTATATTTCACAATAAAAACATTGTTAAGAACTCATAGAAATATAATATATACTGTTTTACCATAAAAACGGCAGTTATAGCTATTATTCTGATATTTGAGCTTGTCTTTAGACCATGTGACCTCCACTGATGGCTATACTCTGTTAAAATCTCTTAAGAGATTTTTACAAAAAACAAACTTTTTAGAAAAAAAAGGGGACTAACTTTGAATGTAAAAATGGATTCATTAACTATTGGTAAGTATGGGAAAATTGTTTGCTCCAGGAAAATTAATTTTTTGGCCGAAAGGAAGTTATTATCCCTTTAAACTATCATTACAAAAACTCCAGCAAACAACTCAAATATCCTCTGCAATCATATATGACTGTAAAACATGGTAAATTAAGAGTATGGTTCATCATGATCCAACATGCAACAAAGCAAGAAAGAATATTCTAAATCAAGCACCACCCATATGCATGATGAACTGTGCCATATGACTTAATGCCATGATAACGTTAGAAAGCAATCTCTGTGAAAATCTGGCAATTGGTATTGGTAGTATTAGTGCACCTGCTGAAATATAATTACATTCTGTGGCCATTTTCACGGATTCAGAAAGTACATCCTTGAACATGAATCATGTAATCATTATTATATGGTTGATTATGCATATACACATAGGGAACATTGGCAAACAAATGTCAAGTTACTACTATGAACACCACTTTTTCCAGGTGCCTCTGTAATCAACTGGGTCCAGGGGAAGTTTCTATGGAGTTAAAGCCATGTTGGGAGTCTTCTGGTGACATCTCCAGACACCTTCATGACCACAAGTGGCTGACTGGGAACAGTGGATTTGTGAAGGGACACACTTTATCTTAAAGGGATAACAACTGTTCTTATAAGATTCATATTTTGTAATGAATTCTATGAAACAATTCATAGAATGAATGTAGGAATGGATTCATTAACCATGGTACAAGTATGGGGAAATTGTCGTTTGCCCCAGGAAAATCTTTTCTTTTTTTTTTTTATCAAAAGGAATAGTTGTTATCCCTTTAATAATTGAAGAAATCAATTGTCAAAAAATTCCAATTCATGGTGTGCTAGCTGGCTGCCCCAGCTAATTTGGTGACTGGACTGTGAAAAAAAAAATTCAAATGTACTTACATTGTGAGGGCTACTGGTGACAGCTTTGACTTCTGACACTAGCACTATTCCCAGACTGAAAGAAATGAAAACAATGTTAACTTTGCAAAATCTGTTTCAATATTTGTGATACTTGAATATGTAAATCCTTACAGCAGTAAAAAATAGAGATCAATATTAATATCTATATCTATATTAAGCTATAATATTAGGCACACCAGTTGGCTGTAACTACTTGAAGTGCACTTTTGTGATTTAATGTAAGGAAAGTGGGAAAATTACAGTAACTGGTCAACAAGACAAAAACTACTCAAACCCAAAAGAAACACAAGAGGTGATTACTGGCGATTTTTTCTTCGTGGAGAAAGGGAAGGAGACCGTGCAATTACCTGTTACCATGGTTCCCCATTTCTGGCTTTTCACATTCCATTTATCATAAAACTTGCCACATTTCATGTTTTGTACATGAGCATGACTTTAGCATTCTTCACGTGAATATTTACAGCAAGTTTTCTATCAGAGGTACCGAGTGATTCAATCTATTATAAGCTTCCATGTTTTTGTTAAATGTTTTGTTATATGCTATTATGACTAGCAACCCAAACTTGCCACCATGTTTAATTACATGAAAGACACATTAAAATGACGAATTATGCATACACAGAGGCCACTGCAACAAATAATACCTTCAAGTAAGCGGACATGAGGGGGCAAAGCCCTCGAGGGGGGAGGGTGTGGGAGGGGGTCTCCCCCTCCAACGGTGTGGAAAAGTTTAAAAAAACTGTGCGTATAATACTGCATTCTGGTGCATTTTAACTGCTATTTATTGCTCAATCAGAAGTCAGAAATTGTGGGTTCATTTTGTCATAAGTACAGCCTGGGGGATAGCTCCCTAAGGGAGGGTGAGCTTTTTGGCATGAACTGAGTTGGCTAAAAACAGTACACCTTTGTAAACAGATTGTTGAATGATTGTCTAGTGGCCATGAGTGCATTTCCTCACAGAATTGATACCAACTTCGCAATTATTTTGTTTTACCTTTGCGATTATTTTTTTTTTGCACCTCAAATCCCAGGGGGGGGCAGCTGCCCCCCCGGAGGCTACGGCCCTGCGGTCGCAATTTGCGAGGCTTGCTAGATATGGGATAGCGAGGAATTGCCATGCTTGCGCCCGCTCACCATAGGCAAAGCTTTCGAGACACGGGGCCCTGTTGTAACTTGTAAAAGTTATATACTAGTGCAAAGAATACAGATTTTTCTATTGAACTTACATTTATAAAAATTTCAATTTACTAAAATAATTAAAGACATTAACGATGTAATCTTATTTGTCAAGACAGCAATATTGCCACAAATCAGGCACATAAAGGCATAAAAATATTATATGTAATCACGACAGAAAAGGAACAGCTAAGCAAATTCAGCGCACCCACGTGGTAAGCCGTGACTGTAGACACGCCCTGTAACTTACAAGGCTACATTGCTGTCACTGTTAGATCTAGGCCCAGGCTAAGTGTAGAGAAAACACAGTGATAGTGCGTAAACTTACATTAGACTACTGTCGTCTACACCCAAGTTTTTGCCGTACGTTCTTTCCTATCATCTACTATAACCCAGGACCCCATACCAGGCACGGCTGGCAGACTAACTGGGTGAGACAAGTGCAGAAAACTAACACGAGAGGCTCCATTGACGTTTTGAATCTCGTAAATTATCGGACCTGACGCGAGGTTAGCCAACCGGTGTCTCAACCGTGATTGTGTTTTTACCTTACACCTGCCTTTCAGCGGACTTTTGCGCTTCTGCTTCGTCGGAGCTCATTTATGCATTTTTTTAAAGAACTGCATTGTTATTCATTAATTTTGCCAAGCCCTGTTTTGAAGATGCAAAAAAAAAAAAAAAAAAAAAAAAAAAAAAAAAATTAAGAGTGAACAACCACCGTAGATCTAAACACTCCGCAAAGAAACCACCCTGGCCACTACATGTTACATGTAAAATAACACAGAATATTTGAAAAACTGAGAACAAATGGACTTAAAAACAAAAAACAAAAACAAACATAACAAATAAGGTGACCTCCTTGTAGGCCCTAAAAAGCAATAAGGAACAAATTATTATATCTTATATTTTTTTTTATTTCTTTATTCTAAAGATGCGCCGCAGTGCCAGCTTCAAAGGAATTATTGTCAAGTGCCGGGGTAAAGCTCCTAAAATCCTAAAAAAAAGGAAACCGTTTACTTCAACATGACTTGGCGATCTCTGACCTGCATGATTTCTGTCCCTGATATAGCCTATGTAGGCTACTAATCCCTTCTCCAAAATGGCTGAGGACATCAAGCTACCGGAAAGTGGGTGGGTGGCAAAAGCTTGTATAATACACATAATGAAGATAGAAATTATTGATACTGGTACCTTAGAGACCATTACCAGACCCTATCGTACTAACTTTGGATCGAACTATCTCCAAGGGGATTCTCGCTTAATTGCAATTAACTTAGGCGGCTTAATTAGATGTATGTCACGCCCACTGAAGCTGATTAATTCATTAACTATCGTTTAGCAGCTTCAGTAGGCGTCTCAGACATCTTTAGAAGCCACTTAAGCTAAAAGAAATTTAGCGAGAAACCCTGTGGACATGAACCGATCCTGTTCGATCGATCTAGGGATGGGAATCCAGCCTTACTTTCATGGATTGCAAGTGGATTCCTCTAAACTTCTGGAGGTAGCCGTGACATCTCACAACTTGAAGCCAGAAATAAAATCGTTTGAATTTGACGCCATGCAAGGTCACGTCAGAAAAAAAATAAATAAAAAGAATGAATAAATCAATAAATAAAAATAAAAACGTGCCAATTTCTTGTGGCTTATACAAGGAAAACGAAGCCATACCCGGTACAGTATGTGATTTGTGGATGTAGACCTACATGTACTAGCCAGGAAAGTGTTGTTGTAAATCATTGGCCATTCATTTAGAGGTAAATTATAATATGAAGGTTTAGATAAAACATCGAATCTTAATACAAGGACGGGCCGCGTAATGACATGTTTAAATAACGTTTAAATAACACAAATTTAGAAATTAATAATTGCGCCAAAGGGACAGAGTTGGAAAAGTCGGCAGTAGTTTCAAAAATTAAAATAAAATAATAATAAAAAACAATGCCTCTCAGGACATCTTTTGTTTAAAGGAAGTATGTAATACATGTTCCGTGTTCAAAATGCACTGAACGCGTAAAACGAATACCTGTGTCAGTAATCATTGTCATCACGCACATCTATGAGTGGCCAAGGCAGAGATAGGACTACCTGTGATTATGTAAATTACTGCATTCCACAGAAATAAATATGTTTATTGATATTTAAAATAAAAGAAACATTGGTTGCTCAGTTTTTAATATCTTGTGATGTCTTTAAAGTGTTGCCCAACCGGACCCAGGCTTTGACAACCGTTGAACACCACGGTGTGAAGGGGATGGGGGGAGAGGCGGGATGAGGGGGGGTGGGAATAAGGTATCAAGCATCGGTGGTTCAGTGGTAGAATGCTCGCCTGCCACGCGGGCGGCCCGGGTTCGATTCCCGGCCGATGCAATAGTTTTTTAACTGGTTTAATTTTTTTTATCTCTGGCAAAGAAACAAGCAAAAATTGCTGATAACAAGGAACAATCCATTCATCAAGCGACATCATCTGGTTGCCTTGTCAGTAACTGTAGTAATATGATCCGTATTATTTTTGCTCTTCCATATTTTAAAACATGTTATTTACATTATGTTATGAATGGTTAGCCTTCCAAAAAAGGGACTGTGCTGCACCCATAACCAGTTGAGTAGGTAGAGCCATTTGGGCTCTGCCAAATATGTTTTGTATTTTTTTTTTTTTTCATACAAGGAGTCATACAATATCACTATTGATCATAATTCATATTTATATATATTTGCATTCCTTTGTACATTTTCATCTATCCATGTAGATGCATACGTTACAATGAATAAAGCATATTTACGTATATTTTCAAATATGTAATTTAATAAGTGTAAACTTGTGACGCTCACTACACACAAAGAGCTGAAAGCGGTTTGTTTGAATGGTAGCAGTAGAAAAAGGGGGCGGGGGAAGGAGGAATTTCAAAGAACAGGTCTTTCTTAGTTCATGAGTAGTTTTTACTTAAAGATAACGAAGTCCTTCATTTCATACAATAAATCATTTCTTAAAAATATAAGTCCTGAATTGAGAAAATTTGTTTCGGGTGGAGAATGCAGGGGCAGATTGAGGCCGTCTTTTGGATTTTCGAGTTCACATTGACGGGTATCTAATTTTTTTCTGTCGGAAGACGGTCAAAAATGGAGGATGCATCAACAAAGATAATTTGGAAGATTGTCAGAAAAAAAATCTCTGGATCCGCCCCTACGCCAATAAATTGGAAATTAGTTGGCCAGCAGGGGCGGATCCAGGATTATCTGAAGCAGTGAAGGGGGGCTCCGCGGATGCGAAGCCGACCCCCCCTCCCCATCCCCCAACTTGGCGTGGGGTTCGGGGCCCGATGAAAAGCCCTGAAAAAATTTGGTATTTAAGAGGGCGAAAGGTGCCATTTGGTATGGTTTAGAACTATGATTCAGCTAGTCAAAATTCTAATTTCTAGAGGGTAACAGAAATCGAAGAAGGGGGGGGGGGGTCAGGACCCCCTTGACCCCCCCCCCCTCTAAATCTGCCACTGGATAGGTTCTCGGTTAGTGCAAACACATGTATGTTTTTATTGGATTTTATTCGTTTTCATTTGTGAACGTATATTTAAAAATAGGAAAATAATTTCAACCAGATATTTTCTATGGTTCTGTTTACGTTTCATTAAATAGTTTTCAAATAAAAAACTCGGAATCATTTTCAGTTATTAATAATAATAACAGTGAATGATTCTTAGATAAATTGACTGGTTAGTGCTGAGGGAACACATTCGCCCCCCTACTCAGGGGTGACGCAGTTGGTTGTGAAAGGGTTAAGCCCCCCCCCCTCCTCCCCTCTCGCCCTATCCCGGCTCCTCACCCTGAGCTTCAGAGATAACTTGAAATAAACATCTACACTATGGCATACCCTTGTCGTTTCCAGTTACTTGAAACGGCAAGGGTTAATTGCTATTAAGATCTGAAGTTCAGGGTGCGGCTCCTACACCTGTGTATCAAAACTATCGTTGGCAGGTTCATCTTCTGCCGGGAGTTGAACAGTTAACGTGATCAACAAATTGTTAGGGAGAGACAGATGGCATAGAGAATTATCATGTTATCTGCAAAGTGCTACACAGTGAAACTGGAAAAGTGGGCTATTTTTACACTCTTCTCAAAAAGCATAATAGACTCTGATTATAACAGCTCCACTCTCTCTTTTTATTTTGCGGTTCAAATGGATACCTCTCTCTATCGTCCGTCTCTCCCTTAAATGTTCCACACCAGAAAAAATCAATAATGCTATGGGAGAATTGTACAGGCAATTGACCTACATTCTCCACTGCAGTTATTGGCGCTAGTTTAACAATGTTATGACTTGGACGTGATAACGTGATTCACGCCTGTGATATGAAGTTTTATAATTAATATAAATGAATTAATTAACAGGGCATGTCGATGAAATGATTGGAATTTATGAGTGTAGTGGGACTTGCTATTTACGAAAATGAAAGAAAAACTGTATACATCTTAAAAACAGAAAAAGAATGCATTTTTCTCTTATATGCAAATTAGATTGCCTGTGGTAATATAAGGCTGTCCGGAAGTGATGTCCATATCAGAGATTTCAAATAGCGGTGATCTTGATCTTGATTTTTTTTTTTATTTGATAAAAATAGTATAGATTTGAAGCTACCAAATGTAATTTCCTCCAAGAAATAAAACAATTTCCTTCTCATTATAAATCATTGCTCGAATCGCCCTTCGGATGAATTTTGTAACAGCTGGAAGGCTGAGTAGGTCTTTTGGACGAGAGCCCCGGTAGATATTAATAATCAACTTGATTCTGCATTTATAAAGAATGATCTTGTACTAAGAACTAAAGTACCAAGAGAAGTGCATTAAAATTCCTTTATTGATATTCTTTAGAAAAATAAAATGTAAAAAAGGTTTGTTTTGGCCTACAATTAACAGCCATGTTACCTTTGAGCACAGAAAAATACGAAAACAGTAGGAAAAAAAGGGGGGGGGGGCACGCCGGAAATACCAGGAAAGTGTTTCCCAGAAAAAAAAAAAAGAATCAACCAAAATTGCACTTTGGGGATCGACCCTCCTCCCTAATTGGTAAACCTGGCCTTAAACTATGCGGCAATCAGCATGACGTACCGAAAAATACAAAAACAAAAAAAAAAAAAAAGAAAAGAAAAAAGGAAGTAAATGAAAATGAGCAGAAATGGCCAAACACTGATAAAATATTGTACTTGTGTCTGAAATAAATGCTAGTTAGTGAAGTTACAGTGGAAATTTTAAGGAAAAGCTTTTAGATTTTTTTAAGTGAGAAAATTCAGCAAAGAATGAATAGAAAAACATGACAAATAATGAAAAAATGTTGCTGAAATTCTGATCTAGTTTGATTCTTTGGTAAATGGAAAGACGTTTAGCAAGTGACAGTTTGGGGGTCATTTAAAAGTACTGCAGGCGAATTTGAAAAAAAATATAAAGATTTATTAAAAAGGAAAAGAGGGCTCATCACACGAAGAAATAAAAAATGATGAAATAAGTATTATATTTAAAAGTTTTGGATATCATTTGAGGTAAACTGATTGGAGCAGACACATAGCAGAAATTTAAATGAAAAACATGGGCAGTTGTCTGTTATCATCAAAAAAACTATTTAATTATACAGACAATCCTTCAGCAAAGCATTTCATACAAGAAATCATAATCCATTAATTTGAAGGTAATCAAAATTTATATACTTGTATATTTTAAATAGGAATATCTGCTTATTAATATTATTCCATTTTTTCACAAAAATTATTTTAGTCTTCTTTCTTAAAATTTAAGTGAAAAGAAAAAGATCAGAGAAAAAGAGAAACAATTTAACACACATTTTTTCCTGAAAAACATCCTTTATTACAGTGAAATAATGAAGAACATACATAATATTGACATGAATGTACTAAAAAAAATACTTTTTCACAAGCATCTTTAAATCAAAAGATGTATTTCTAGGATAATGTATCAAAACAAACTGTAAAGTTTTCATATGGAATCTTCACATTAAATCCATTGAGTTGTTTCACAAGAACAAATATTTTGTATGGGTTTGATATACCCGGTATCACTTCATAATAAAGTTTCATCATAACTACAAACATCTAATCTGCTTGGTGTGAGATGTATTCCCTCCCAAGCCTTGGAACGATCATCAAGAATTCTTATGGTAAAAAAAATCTTTAGTCTCATAAATCTGTATTATAGTCTAGTGGGATTTCCACAAAAGATGAATAGTAGGGGCATTTTGGGGTAAAAGTTGGGAACCAGGCTTATTGGCATAATTTTGGGATGCTGAATCCGATTTACCCGGTTCCCAAGCAAAATTTTGCGTTTTTAACGGTCTAATTTGCAAAAAAACAAAATGGCCGCCAGATTTCCTATTTTCTGCAATATCTCTGGGACTAGACAGGTGAACATGACAAATGAAGTGTCTTTACCTATATTTTCAGGGTCGAGGAACATTATTAAGATGTTTCTGTTAGAATTAGACTTACGCAATTTTCCTAAATATGCAAATTAGGATCGCCATTGCTGAAAAACTGTTTTACTTCTGTATCTCTGTAACTAGGCAAGCAAACATGACAAATGAAGTGTCTACACCTATGTTCTCAGGGTCAGGGAATGTGATAAATCAGATGTCTTGTCTTATGGGTAGCAATGACTTTGTGAATCTTGTCCGAGTAGCATCTTCTATTGTTTCTTCCCTGTATCTGTCAAACACAAGTCAATCTGCTGATAGTTAGAACCTGCCTTCAGAACTGCTTTTATGTTAACTAGGCAAGCAAACATGACATATGAAGTGCCCACACCCATGTTTTCAGCGTTAGGGAAAGTGATTAAGACATTTTCACTATAATCAAATCAGCAATGAGTGCTACACTGTCACACTGTAGCAATTATTCGAATCTGAATTGAATTTTGCAATTAAATACTGCACTGCCATTGGGATGTTACTTTTGACTTTTAAGATTTTAAAGGGCGACTGTCCATTTTACTTAAACTCTACCATAGAACTTTTAACTCCTATCAGATCACTTCGATTCGAGTGGACAACTTCAACTTAAGCGAAAAGACACTAAAAAGACTCTTAAGACATATGGACACAGAAGTTTCGAGATTTGTGCACCGATTTTATGGTCTAATTTTATCACAAGATCTAATGTGTCTCTGGATGACTCATATTACTGTTTTAAGAAGAATTTAAAAACTTTTTTATTTAAAGAATACTTAATTTATAGCATCTTTTTAGTTTTTTAAAATTTTTAAGTATTCTGTTTTTAGTCTATACTGGCTTTAATTTATCTGTGGAGTTATATTTTTTATGTAAACAGCGCTGAGACGCATGTGTAGCGCGGTTTTAAAGAAGTGTTTTATTATTATTATTATTATTATGTAAACATATTGGATCACACAACTGCCCTTTTTACCTAGATTTAAAAAAGATTACCTTATTAATGCAATGGTGGGATTTGCTGAATCAAGTAATTCATGTGATGCAATGTACAGACTTCACATTTAAAATGGATTTTTTTCAAACATATTTTCTTTGAATTTTCCCCATATATTAGTAATGGATGAAAAAACACTTGTTATCGTGTTCGATATGGCAACCCGTGTGAATACATAATCAAAAATATAATTTAAATTATAATTTAATATTCAAATCAGCGTTATAAACAGCGCATGGATAATTTTATAGCTGATAACGAGGTATTAAATTCTTATGAACTCGATATTATCAATAATATCAGTTGGTAAGGATTTTCTCTCACACAAAAGAATCATCAATACAAATGTGAAAAATGGAAACTGATAACAATGCGTGCAGCCTCAACCAGAGGCTGTGACACAATCATTCCATGCAGAGAGGTTTCTGAGAGTGTGATCCAGTATTGTGTTACACGCATTAGTCAGAGCTTGCCTTAACTTGTGCCGATTTGTAGGGTGGACGGGTAAGCTCTTGATTCTGCTAGCGATTTATGCCCACAGGTTTTCTATAGAATTCATGTCAGGGGAATTTCGTCAGCCAAGGCAACTGGTTTACCTCTTGGTTTTGCAGAAAAGCAGTTATTGCATGGGCATGGTGTGGTCGGGCATTGTCATCTTGCAGGATGAAGTTGTCCTGGAAGTACCTTCTTGCAAATTGCAAGCAAGTATTCTCTTAAATGTCCCTGTATTTTATCTGGTTGAGGTTTCCGTCAATTGCCACCAATAGTGTTTTGGCTCCAGAGTGGAAACCGGCCCATACACAGATACTGCCACGGCCACAAGTCACTGTAGTGTGACACAATCCTCGTGCAGTAACTCGTCTGGAAACCTACTGACTCTGATTCAGCCGGTGGTGGAACTCAAACCCTGCCTCATCTGTTAAAATCTACATGAACCCAGTGCTGTGCCTGGAACCGCAAATGGCGTCTAGCCCACCATGTTGCTAGCTTGCATTCACTAGAGTTCTTTGAATGGTAATTTGCCACTCATTTTGTTCAGCAAGAATTGTCTTTGTCCGGTTGTTGCGACATAACCACAGAAGCAAGGGGTCTTCCCTTCTGGTGGTGACTTTAGGACATCCTGGCCGTGGTCTCTGTGTTAATGCACCAGTCTGGGCGTGTTTCTGTAAGACGTTAGAAACTGCTCCCTGGGACACATGCAGCTGTCTGGCAATAGCAGTTTGCTTCTGTCCATTCTGGCATAATGCAACAATAGTGTGGCAAGTTGCTGTCGTTAGTTCACATACCGTAAGGTCAGCTAAGAGTCTGCAAAATATCAAACTCTTCTGACTGGACGTTGTCGAAATATATAGACTTATTCTGCAGAACTGCTGCCCTTTTATACGCATTCTGTAACCAGCCAAAGAGGACTGCTCAGAGAAACTGCCACATATTATGTAATGCAGGCCCCTCCCCCCCCCTCCCCCCCTTCGAATTCTGGTCCCCCCTTGAAATTATAATTTTGACTAGCTGAATCATAGTTGTAAACCATACCAAATGGCACCATTCGCCCTCTTAAATACAAAAATTTTGTGTGGCCCTTCAACAGGCCCCTAACCCGTTGCCAAGTGGGGGGGGGGGCTTTGCATCCGCGGACTCCCCCTTCAAATGATCCTGGATCCGCCTCTGCTCACCTTGCCTTATAATTGATGGGCAAGCACTGACAGTTTCACTGGGAAAGCCTGACAATGCAGTGACCTTTGGTAGTTTGGCTGACACGTACGTCAGAGCAGTTCTGAAGGCAGGTTCTAACTATCAGCAGATTTACTTGTGTTTGACAGATACAGGGAAGAAACAATAAAAGGTGCTACTCGGACACGATTCACAAAGTCAGTGCTACCCATCAGACAAGAAATCTGATTTATCACATTCCCTGACCCTGAGAACATAGGTGTAGACACTTCATTTGTCATGTTTGCTTGCCTAGTTACAGAGATACAGAAGTAAAACAGTTTTTCAGCAATGGCGATCCTAATTTGCATATTTAGGAAAATTGCGTAAATCTAATTCTAACAGAAACATTTTAATAATGTTCCTCGACCCTGAAAATATAGGTAAAGACACTTCATTTGTCATATTTGCCTGTCTAGTTCCAGAGGTATTGCAGAAAATAGGAAATCTGGCGGCCATTTTGTTTTTTTGCAAATTAGACCGTTAAAAACGCAAAATTTTGCTTGGGAACCGGGTAAATCGGATTCAGCATCCCAAAATTATGCTAATAAGCCTGGTTCCCAACTTTTACCCCAAAATGCCCCTTGCCTCTTATGCAGAGCCTTTTTTCAAAAATCTCACTAGACTATTAGTGACTAAAACATCAGTGTCGTAATTGTTTTTCTATCTGAAGAACAGAGTTATTTATGTGGTATATGGACTGTGATCTCTGATGACTGGTTGTCTGCTACCCCATTGGAGTGAGTGGGGTTGGTCATGTCCTTTGTTTGGAGGTTTAACAAGTTCTAATCCTGTCATATTGCCATACATTGGGTTGGAGAAATTGGTCAGTTTGTTGTGGTCTTCAAAATTCTGTTTTGTTGTACTCTGGTTCCATTGCATCCTATGAGAAAAAGGATGAGCATTTTAAACCAATGAATAAAAAGAAAACTTCCAGCTACGAAGCATAAATATAAAATGCTTTCATGGGCAATTGGTAAAAAACAAATAAACAAAAAATAAATAAATAAAAAATAAAAATAAAAAAATGAAGCTTAACACAATTTTCTACTATAAATGCAAAATAATGAGTATTTCAAAGTTCCAAATCTTCTGTCTTTTTTGTCAACTGAGTATCCAAATTCAACCCTCAAATCTTTTACTGATTACATTTCTATACAATAAGTGACTATGTTTACCACATTCTGTGCCACAGAGCTGTCGTATACAAAGTCTGGCATGCTGATGGCCACAACATTTCCTCCATGGAAAGCCACCGCTCCTGCAGGTGCCCCAGTCTGAACTTGTCTCCACCACTGGAATGCAGGGCCTTGCTCATACTGAAATCATAGCAACAACTATTTTAATATGCGGGGTAATCCTTTGATATCATTACCAAAACATTAATATCTGGACTTCTAATAAATATTAAATGAATCTTTTAATAATTGCTACAATGATTATACCTTATGTGCCTTTAAGAAAAAACAGTTTGATACTGAATACCTTATTTTCTAAGATGCATTTGATATCATTTAGATGGCTTAACAAATTTTTCTTTAAAGTGAGATATGATAATCAAAAAAATTAAAATTTAAAGTTAATACAGTTTTTCAAATTGACCTCAAAAAGGATCTAAGAAAAGATTCTATGGTCATTTCAACTTTCGTG
Source organism: Lingula anatina (assembly GCF_051362555.1). NCBI lineage: Eukaryota > Metazoa > Brachiopoda > Lingulata > Lingulida > Lingulidae > Lingula > Lingula anatina. Next base: position 19,561,900 of record NC_141771.1, on the reverse strand, counting down.
AACTTGCATCAGCTCCAGTGAATGCTGAAGGCTCCTTTTCACAGTATTCCCCATAATAGTCTGAAATTTGATCAAATTAATTTTAATACAGTGTGACAAAAATATTGACTTAAATAAAATAAAAACAAAAACATTACTACACCATTTCAGATGTAAGCAAGCTATGCTGCATTTTTCTTTAATACCATCCCATAAACTTGAGTAGATTCAGGCCCGTGGCCAGGGAGGGGGGGGGGTTCAAGGGTTCAAAAGAAGCATCCTTTTTGTCAGGAAAAAGTCTATTCTGGGTAAAATTTGATCTAGGTACACAAAGGTTTCATTGGAAAAGGCCCACTTTTTCAGAAAAACAAAACCTTTTTGAAATTGATGGCTACAGGCCTGAGATTTTACAAGATACAAAGTAGTTTACAACAGCAAACCCTGGTTTTCCTCAACTCCATGAACTCCATGATTGTAATTTTGATTTTGTAAAATCATCAGCCTATATTTTCTCTTCCTATTAAAGTCTTCATGTGTTTGCCGCGCTTTGTGATTATTGACACAAATCACATTTTCATCTCAATTACAACAACATTTTCAATATTTTGTCATTGTTTTTCTAACCCAGATACTTACTATTCAAGCACAAACACACCAGCCCACCAGTTTCTGGATCTGGCTTACATTTGACACCATTCTTGCAAGGACATGCCTGACTTGGTGTGGGTTTTACTGTCTCCTCAGCTAAAAAATACAATAGAAAATTAAATTAAATCTATTATGTAAAAGCTCCCAAAAAATTGACCTAGTACAGCTGTCATGCTATATTTAGAACAAAAATATTGTTCTTTTAATAGTAAAAAAATTAATGAAAGATTCTTTTTTTATTATTACTGGGTAAAAGCTAAATAATCAATGGATTGTGTATCATTTCTCAAGAAAGAGAAAGTAGTAACTGTATCATGTCTCAAAAGAGAAAATCACACACATGGTGTTTCAAGTTGAGATATGAGCCCTGTTGTATGTTATGTCTGGCTCTGTCAGAGGGTTTGTTTTTGGTGTCATCAGATATGGGCACAGAGGATAGCCAGCATCCCCCCTGGAGGAATCCTGGAATATCCTCTGTGTCCATACCCTCAAAATGTTGGCCAATACCACTGTATCTGAAAAAATAAATTAATTAAAAAATTAAAAATATATAAACCCTAATTAAAACGAATTAATATTTTACAATAACATACATACTTAAGTCACTATTTTCTGTATTTTCAAAATGAAAATAAAAAAAATATTTTTTTGAAAATGAAACAATTATCTCTGAATGAGAATTAAATTTTCATGTCCCTGCACTTGGAGGATGTACTAGAGATATTATTTCTAAAAAAAAATATTTCTAGTTCTAATAAAATTATGAATTGCATTTGAATGATTTCTTCTTTCAATGTTGAAGACTTTTTTACAGAATTGCAAAATCTTTTTTTTTTATTCACAGCAACCAACAACCAACACAATTGCAGTAGTTGTGATTGCTATACATGACTCAATTAGGTGGGTTTACATCTTGACAAAATCATGACATATATATATATATATATATATATATATATATATATATATATATATATATATATATTGACCTTATACTGTAAGAAATAAATGATAAAACAAAAAGATGTATTTACATAAGCTAGGCATTGCAAATTGCCTGCACATTGATGTAATGAAAGCCTTTACGACAGACGTAGGAGTTTTCAACGTTGGCCGTAGGAGATTTAATGGCAATCATAGTGCCATCCACACCAGATGGCACCCCAGCACTCTTGGGAATCTGGCAATAGCATGAAAGTCATCCTGTGGTCTGCACACCTTCGCCTGTTCACTTGGAAAACGTACAGACAAAGAGTGAGCACCTCCTCCAAAGTCAATCTAAACATAAATAATGACTGTCCTTATTTTTCATGTACAAATATGATAAAGAAAAAGACAAATTTGGCATATTCAGCAATAACAGCAATCAGCAGTTGGAGACATATTACGCTCAATGGCCATTGAAAATACAAGATGGAAAATATTATGTATATGTACGATACTTCACAATATTTTCTGTTACTTAGTTAATATTTTTCTTAGTAAAAGAAAATGAAACCTTACCACTTGTCTCCATCCCTCCTACCAAACTGTCAAACGCTGGAGTTCCAGCATATATGTTAACTATTCTGGTTTTGGTTGGACTTAGTCCCTGGGGTGGTGGACCCCCTCCAGTTAGGTGTCTGGCCTTCGCTGTGAGACTTCTTAACCGACAAAACAAGGTGCCTCCAGTTATCAGGGCACTCTGCTGAACTTCTCGTTGATATGGCAACTGATGATATTTCATTTGCTATGGCCTTCCACACTCTCACCTTGGTCTTGTTGTCCAAGGTGGAAGTGTGTTTGTTCGTAATCACTGCATGTTTCTTGCATAATTCTATTAAAAGTGATGTTTTGGCTTGTGTCCAGTTTGCCTTTCTCTGCCTCTTGCTTGTTGAAGCAGGTTCCATCCTGCAAGATAGAAAAGCAGATGACAGATGGCACCAGAACACAGGGGTATTGTGGGTAATTTATTTCCCAAATATATGGTATAGATCACTTCTGTTGTTAGCACCTATCATGGCTTTTACAGTGTTTATAGCAACCAGTATAAAGTTTTCTCTTTAATCATTCTACGTCTGTGAAACCTCAAAGGATTTACTGCCAAACCCAGCAGGTTCACCATTTTGGATGATTTAACAGCATGGTGTCAGATTTATCCCACCTATTTTGAGTGGACAACTTTATTCTGTTGGATAAGCTGATTTATTCCCTGGATCACGCTATCCACTGTTGATGAAACGCACTATTCTGTGGATAGCACTATCCAGAGGATAGCGACCATTTTTATCCATAGGATAGCCCTATCCAGCCTTGATGAAACCAGGCCCTACAGTTTTACAATATTCTACAAAACACACATCAGCAGTACCATATAAAGCCACTACAAATGAACATTTAGTTCACTTACAAACTTTACAATTTATAAGAACTGACCTAGTTGTCTCCGGACTTTGACATTGTATGGCCTCCAATCAGCAGTTGGAGACACATTACGCTCAATGGCCTTTGTAAGAGTTGTATTTTTCAGATGTTCTGATTCCTGATATGACCAACTGTCTGTTGCTGTCATCAAGGTTGGCATACCTGAAATGTAATGTATGTATGTACCTATTAGATTTCATGTTATTCCATATATATGAAATGGAACAAGAAAAACTACAGAACCTGCAGTGAATTGTTCATGTCTCTGTTAAAAGATCAACTTTACAACCTCCAGACCTGCTTGGCTGTGGTGCAGGTAATAACCTTTGACAATACCACATACCAAATTTGGTTACATTCACCAACTGAAGATGTTATAAATATGATAAATTTTTTCAAAACAAAGGAAAGGCATAAGGATATGTAAACAAATATAGTTTAGCCACATTTTTCCAATCGCAAAAAATGGGAGTATTCCATCACATTTTCCTAGAAAATCAATAACTCAAAGCTGATACTAACTCAATGTAATCCAGATGTGCATCAGCCCACCACATCTTCCTGGTGACATAGTCAGTGGTCAAGGAATTAGGCTAGCCCAGATTCTCTGTGATCATAGATGACCAGTTGGTGACGTCCATTCCCTGGAGTCAGCAATGTAAGGGATATGATCCCAGTCTGTCCAGTAAATATATCTGGAATAAAATGCTTAGCATGTCATACATAATTTAAATTAGTAATTTAAATCAACTGCTAATATCAAACATGATAAAAGTCACTGACTTTTTTATCGCAACGTTAAAAATTTATTATTATTATAAATATCTATTTTATGAATTTTTTAAGTTCTTTTTTTTAAGCAATTAGATCATAATTCCATTTATCTTTATTATGGCAAAAAACAAAATGAGAGGAATAAATCAGTATTGCAAATAGCCTTGTCCAAAGAATAATAATAATAATGATAAAAAAAAATAAATGATGAATTCAAACTACTCTGCTTAGATATGCCTAGAATCAGTGCATCTGATAAAGTAGAGAACACTAGTACCCCATTCACACTGCCATCTGAAAAATCTGGATATTTTAAATTCAAATTTTTGGTAAAAAATCAGATTCACTTGCTTGTTCACACACGCAGAGCAAAACTTAATCCCACGCTAAAAAATTCCAGGTTTAACTTCCTGTTTTGAACACTCATGACACATGGACCGCACAGGAAAACTAATAATGCAAAACAAAATATGGCACAATTTACGACTCTAATTGTACTTAGCTTTTGCCTCTGTTTTAATTTGTGACAGCTAGTGCAAGTCAAAGCAAGTCAAAAGAAATTCCAGCTTTCTTGAAACATATCAGATGGAAACATAACTTTATGTTTTCCCATGTTGTAGTGAGCACTGACCTCCAGATACATTTGGTGCAATTGCTGAAGTGATGAAGAAGTGTTCATTGATACCCACACTGGCTGCACACCCTGGGAGTCTCTTCACATTGATTAATATCTGCAACAGAAATAAAAATATCTTACTGAATGCTATTTGAATACAGCATCAAATGCAATTTGCACTTGATTTTATGAGATGGGCTTATATAATATAAAGAAGCTGATCAGTTGACTATGTTTCATGAAAAGTGTTTTTTGGGACAATATATTTGGGAAAACTGAAAATGACATTGAAAACACTGGCAAATTCAATGACTTAAAGTGGTTAAACATTAATAATTTTGTCAAATCTTGGCCAATATTTCTGAAATTTGTACAAACGATGCTTAACAACAATAAACATCTCAGATAAACTGATCAGTTGTCTGTGTCTTTTTTCAAGTTTCAAGTTTATGGGAAATTGATCATCAGAGGAGTGAGAATTAACTAAAACAATTATTTTAATATTGCAATGTATTATTTACTCTGAAAGAAAACAGCAAATGTGATGATTTAAGTGTTGAGTTTATAGGAAATTCATCATCAGAAGAGTGAGAATTAACCAAAACAAATATTTCAATATTGCAATGTATTACTTACAGCAAATGTGATGATTTGAGGTTGTTTGTGTAGGAGTTGCAAATTACCTATAACTGTCATCTGGAAAACAGTATATACCCATACAAGACTTCTCCTTACTACCAATGCCAAATGCAGATTACTCCTTACAATGGGTTTCTGGGAGGGGTTGTTCTTATCACAATATTTGACAGTCCTAAATCTTGCCAAATATCATGTATTGTACACATGGATAAGACATAGTGCTGCTCTTGGTGCTGTCTTTCACTGCCTGCTTTTTCATGGTAAGGGTACTCTGGAAAAAGAACAATATAACTGAAAGAACTGAAAATTACATTGAAAAGACTGGCAAATTCAATGACTTAAAATAGTTAAATGTTAATAATTATGTAAAATCTGGTCCAATATTTCTGAAATTTGTACAAATGATGCTTAAGAACAATGAAAATCTGTGATAAGCTGATCAGTTGACTGTATATAATGAAAAGTATTTTTTTTTTTTTTTTGGAAAATATATTTAGGAAAACTAATAATAATATTGAAGAGACTGGGAAATCGCAGGACTTAAAATAGTTAAACGCTAATAATTATGTACAATCTGGTCCAATATTTCTGAAATTTGTACAAATGATAATTAACATCAATAAAAATCTGTGATAAGCTGATCAGTTGAGTGTGACTAATGAAAAGCGTTTTTTGGGACAATAAATTTGGGAAAACTAAAAATTGCATTGAAAAGACTGGCAAATCGCAGGCTTTATAATAGTTAAACATTAATAATTTTGTCACATCTTGCCCATTGTTTATGAAATTTAAACAAATGATAATTAACATCAATAAAAATCTGTGATAAGCTGATCAGTTGACTATGTTTAATGAAAAGTGTTTTTTTTGACAATATATTTGGGAAAACTGAAAATGACATTGAAGAGACTGGCAAATCGCAGGCCTTAAAATAGTTAAACATAAATAATTTTGTCAAATCTTGTCCAATGTTTATGAAATTTGTAAAAATGATAATTAAAAACAATTAAAAACTGTGAGAAGCTTATCAGTTGACTATGTTTAATGAAAAGTGTTTTTTTGGACAATATATTTGGGAAAACTGAAAATTACATTGAAAAGACTGGCAAATCGCAGGCCTTAAAATAGTTAAACATTAATAATTTTGTCAAATCTTGTCCAATGTTTATGAAATTTGTACAAATGATGCTTAACAATAATAAAAATCTGTCATAAGCTGATCAGCTGTCTAAATATTTCAATATTGCAATGTATTATTTATTCTGAAAGAAAACAGCAAATGTGATTGAGGTTGTTGATGATTTGAGGTTGTTTGTGTAGAAGGTTGCAAATTACCTTTAACTGCCATCTGGAAAACAATATATACCCATACAAGACTTATCCTTACTACCAATGCCAGATGCAGATTACTCCTTACAATAGGTTTCTGGAAGGGGTTGTTATCACAATATTTGACAATGTCCTAAATCTTGCCAAATATCATGTATTGTACACATGGATAAGACATAGTGCTGCTCTTGGTGCTGTCTTTCACTGCCTGCTTTTTCATGGTAAGGGTACTCTGGAAAAAGAACAATATAACTGAAAGAACTGAAAATTACATTGAAAATAATTGCAAATTCAGTGACTTAAAATAGTTAAATGTTAATAATTTTGTCAAATTTGTACCAAAATTTCTGATATTTGTACAAATGATGCTTAACAACAATAAAATCTGTGATAAGCCGATCAGTTGTCTGTATCTAATGAAAAGTGTTTTTAAGACAATATATTTGGGAGAACTAAAAAAATTACATTGAAAAGACTGGGAAATTGCAGGATTTACAATAGTTAAACGTTAATAATTCTGTCAAATCTTGTGCAATGATTCTGTAATTTGTACAAATGATGCTTAAGAACAATAAAAATCTGTGATAAGCTGATCAGTTGACTGTATCTACTGAAAAGTATTTTTAGGACAAGATATTTGGGAAAACTAAAAATTACTTGAATAGACTGGGAAATCACTGGACTTAAAATATTTAAATGTTAATAATTTTGTCTAATCTTGTCCAATATTTCTGAAATCTGTACACATGATGCTTAACAACAATAAAAATCTGGGATGAGCTGATCAGTTGTCTGTGTCTTTTTTTTAAGTGTCAAGTTTATGGGAAATTGATCATCACAAGATTGAGAATTAACCAAAACAAATATTTCAATATTGCAACATATTATTTACTCTGAAAGAAAACAGCAAATATGATTGAGGTTGTTGATGTTTTGAGGTTGTTTGTGTAGGAGTTGCAAATTACCTATAACTGTCATCTGGAAAACAGTATATACCCATACAAGACTTCTCTTCACTACTAATGCCAGATGCAGATTACTCCTTACAATAGGTTTCTGGAAGGGGTTGTTGTTATCACAATATTAGACAATGTCCTAAATCTTGCCAAATATCATGTATTGTACACATGGATAAGACATAGTGCTGCTCTTGGTGGTCTTTCACTGCCTGCTTTTTCACTGTAAGGGTACTCTGAAACAAGAACAATATAACTGAAAGAACTGAAAATTACATTGAAAAGAATGGCAAATTCAGTGACTTAAAATAGTTAAACATTAATAATTTTGTCAAATCTAGACCAAAATTTCTGATATTTGTACAAATGATGCTAAAGAATTATAAAAATTTGTGATAAGCTGATCAGTTGTCTGTATCTAATGAAAAGTGTTTTTAGGACAATATATTTCGGAAAACTAAAAATTACTTGAATAGACTGGGAAATCACAGGACTTAAAATATTTAAATGTTAATAATTTTGTCAAATCTTGTCCAATATTTCTGAAATCTGTACACATGATGCTTAACAACAATAAAAATCTGGGATGAGCTGATCAGTTGTCTGTGTCTTTTTTTTAAGTGTCAAGTTTATGGGAAATTGATCATCACAAGATTGAGAATTAACCAAAACAAATATTTCAATATTGCAACATATTATTTACTCTGAAAGAAAACAGCAAATATGATTGAGGTTGTTGATGTTTTGAGGTTGTTTGTGTAGGAGTTGCAAATTACCTATAACTGTCATCTGGAAAACAGTATATACCCATACAAGACTTCTCTTCACTACTAATGCCAGATGCAGATTACTCCTTACAATAGGTTTCTGGAAGGGGTTGTTGTTATCACAATATTAGACAATGTCCTAAATCTTGCCAAATATCATGTATTGTACACATGGATAAGACATAGTGCTGCTCTTGGTGGTGTTTCACTGCCTGCTTTTTCACTGTAAGGGTACTCTGAAACAAGAACAATATAACTGAAAGAACTGAAAATTACATTGAAAAGAATGGCAAATTCAGTGACTTAAAATAGTTAAACGTTAATAATTTTGTCAAATCTAGACCAAAATTTCTGATATTTGTACAAATGATGCTAAAGAATTATAAAAATTTGTGATAAGCTGATCAGTTGTCTGTATCTAATGAAAAGTGTTTTTAGGACAATATATTTCGGAAAACTAAAAATTACATTGAATAGACTGGGAAATCACAGGACTTAAAATAGTTAAACGTTAATAATTTTGTCAAATCTTGTCCAATATTTCTGAAATTTGTACAAATGATGCTTAACAACAATAAAAATCTGTGATAAGCTGATCAGTTGTCTGTATTTAATGAAAAGTGTTTTTTAGGACAATATATTTCGGAAAACTAAAAATTACATTGAATAGACTGGGAGATTGCAGGACTTAAAATAGTTAAACATTCATAATTTTGTCAAATCTGGTCCAATATTTCTGAAATTTGTACAAATGATGCTTTACAACAATAAAAATCTGGGATAAGCTGATCAGTTGTCTGTGTCTAATGAAAAGTGTTTTTTAGAACAATATATATGGGAAAACTAAAAATTGCATTGAAAAGACTGGGAAATTGCAGGACTTAAAATCGTTAAACGTTAATAATTTTGTCAAATCTAGTCCAATATTTCTGAAATCTGTACAAATAATGCTACACAACAAGAAAAATCTGTGATAAGCTGATCGGTTGCCTGTGTCTTTTTTTTAAGTGTCAAGTTTATGAGAAATTGATTATCACAAGAGTGAGAATTAACCAAAACAAATATTTCAATATTGCAACTTATTATTTACTCTGAAAGAAAACAGCAAATATGATTGAGGTTGTTGATGTTTAGAGGGTGTTTGTGTAGGAGGTTGCAAATTACCTATAACTGTCATCTGGAAAACAATATATACCCATACAAGACTTCTCCTTACTACCAATGCCAGATGCAGATTACTCCTTACAATGGGTTTCTGGAAGGGGTTGCTGTTATCACATTATATGACAATGTCCTAAATCTTGCCAAATATCATGTATTGTACACATGGATAAGACATAGTGCTGCTCTTGGTGTTGTCTTTCACTGCCTGCTTTTTCATTGTAAGGGTACTCTGGAACAAGAACAATATAATTGAAAGAACTGAAAATTACATTGGAAAGAATGGCAAATTCAGTGACTTAAAATAGTTAAATGTTAATAATTTTGTCAAATCTAGACCAAAATTTCTGATATTTGTACAAATGATGCTAAAGAATTATAAAAAATTGTGATAAGCTGATCAGTTGTCTGCGTCTAATGAAAAATGTTTTTTAAGACAATATATTAGAGAAAACTAAAAAATTAAATTGCAAAAACTGGTAGATCTAAATCGCAGGATTTAAAATAGTTTAATTTTAATAATTTTGTCAAATCTAAACCAAAAATTCTGATATTTGTACAAATAATGCTTAACAGCAATAAAAATCTGTGATAAGCTGATCAGTTGACTGTGTTTAATGAAAAGTGTTTTTTGGAACAATATATTTGGGAAAACTGAAAATTACATTGAAAAGACATGCAAATCCCAGGCCTTAAAATAGTTAAACTTTAATAATTTTGTCAAATCTAGTCAAATACTTCTGAAATCTGTACAAATGTTGCTTAACAACAATAAAAATCTGGCATAAGCTGATCAATCCGTGTCTTTTTTTAAGTGTCAAGTTTATGGGAAATTGATCATCACTAGAGTGAGAATTAACCAAAACAAATATTTCAATATTGCAATGTATTATTTATTCTGAAAAAAAACAGCAAATGTGATTGAGGTTGTTGATGATTTGAGATTGTTTGTGAAAGAGGTTGCAAATTACCTATAACTGTCATCTGGAAAACAATATATACCCATACAAGACTTCTCCTTACTAGCAATGCCAGATGCAGATTACTCCTTACAATGGGTTTCTGGAAGGGGTTGCTGTTATCACATTATTTGACAATGTCCTAAATCTTGCCAAATATCATGTATTGTACACATGGATAAGACATAGTGCTGCTCTTGGTGTTGTCTTTCACTGCCTGCTTTTTCATGGTAAGGGTACTCTGGAAAAAGAACAATAGAACTGCAAATTAAATTGAAAAGACTGGCAGATTCAATGACTCAAAATAGTTAAAGATTAATAATTTTGTCAAATCTTGTTCAATATTTCTGAAATTTGAACAAATGATGCTTAACAATAATTAAAATCTGTGATAAGCTGATCAATTGACTGTGTCTAATGAAAAGTGTTTTTTGGGACAAAACCTGTGATAAGCAAATACCATGGCTTAAAATAGTTAAACATTAATAAATTTGACAATAACTATTAATTACTTTGAAAAGAACTGGCAAATTCTATGATATAAAATGGTTAAACATTAATAATTTTGTCAAATCTTGTCCAATGTTTCTAAAATTTATATAAATTAAGCTTAACAACACTTTAAATCTGAGATAAGCTGATCCGTTGTCTCAGTCTTTTTTGAAATGTCAAGTTTATTGGAAATAAATAATAAGAAGAGTATGAATTGACAGAAACAAACATTTCAATATTGCAATGTATTATTTACTCTGAAAGAAAACAGTAAATGTGATGATTTGAGGTTGTTTGTGTAAGAGGTCGAAATAACCTACAACTGTCATCTGGAAACCAATACATACCCAATACAAGACTTCTTCTTACTACCGATGCCAGATGCAGATAACTACTTACAATGGGTTTCTGGGTTAAATGGAAATGGAGAAAAAGGAAGACCTAAAACAGCATGGATGGACAACATTAAAGATTGAACCAATCAAAAATATACATAAAGCATACCAATGACACAAGATTGAGAGGCATGGTGATCCATGACAGCCAACTTTCTGAGAGTATATGGCACCCAATATTGATTATTGTATCACAATTGATTAATCAACCTATTTTGTATATTATTATGTTTTGCTTTTTGTCTGTACATCTAATTGCTTTGCTGCCTTCTTTGAAAATGTCCATATATTTTTAATTTCCTTGAATTATGCAATCTCGAGCGTCATTTTCCACCTCTGTGTCAGACAGGCAATCTTTTTAACAAAATTAATAATTTGAATACATGTTGATTTAAATATGATTTCATAATTGTAATTTTTATATTTGTAGTCTATAAGTTTTCATTTATGATAGATCCATATATTTGATTTACCTGTTGACTGTTTCCTCTGTTCACTCTGACGGACTTGGCCATCCTTCTGGCTGGAAGATGATAAAATATACATCTTTAAAACAATCTACTTTATTTTTTAGTGTCTTAAAACTGTTTTTTTCAGTTTCTTTGACAAAGCAATAAAATGCCCAAGGGATTTACATAAAAAGTCTCACATCAGTAGCGGCACAAATTCACCTAAATATCAGGTATTACATTGTAAAAGATGAAAAACTTGCTGAAAGGCTGTAAAGATCCAGAAAACACTGTGATCTGTGTAGAAACATTTAATATATGCAATGCATGCCCTTATATAACCATATTGGAAATTATTCTGGAGTAATTGTGTTCCATTGAGGCAGTATAGTCCTGTGCCCTCCAGTGCAGTGTAGTAGTCTGGAGTCATTGTGTTCCATTGTGGCAGTATAGTCATGTGTCTCCTAGTACAGTGTAGTAGTCTGGAGTCATTGTGTTCCATTGTGGCAGTATAGTCCTGTGTCTCCTAGTACAGTGTAGTAGTCTGGAGTCATTGTGTTCGATTGTGGCAGTATAGTCCTGTGCCTCCTAGTACAGTGTAGTGGTATGCAGTCATTGGGTCTATTCCCACAACTTTAGATCGATCTATCACCGCGGGGAGTCTCACCAGATTACTGTCAGATAATCCCCCTTAAGTGTCCGTCCCCGCCTACTACAAGCTGCAAGTGTTAATTAACTTTCGTGTCCGCCCGGCTGACAGCTATTTAGCGTGAACCCCCAGGGAGTTAGGTCGATCTAAAGTAGGTCGATCTAATCTATGGAAATGGGGTGATTGTGTTCGATTGTGGCAGTATAGTCCTGTGCCTCCAAGTACAGTGTAGTAGTCTGGAGTTATTGTGTTCCATTGTGGCAGTATAGTTCTGTGCCTCCTAGTACAGTGTAGTAGTCTGTAGTCATTGTGTTCCATTGTGGCAGTATAGTCCTGTGCCTCCTAGTTCAGTGTAGTACAGTGTAATCTGGAGTCAGATGATGGACTGAAAATGACAAAAAAAAAAATGACAGTGATCTGAGGCTTTTTCCTTAAGATCCAGAATTTTAGAGTAATTTAGTAAGTTTTCTACATGTGTACATCATATTAACTGTGAAGAAATAAATATAAAAACTTACAAAATAACGCGTTGCTGTAAGTCAAGGCTGAGGAGGAAAAAGGTCTACTTATAAATCAGATACAACATCAGTTCTCTAGTTAATTATCTTACCTTCATAAGCCAATGCAAAACTACAGATGAAAAGGGAATGGTAAAACTTGAAGTAGATGACGGTGTGCAATCTTGTCAGTTCTCCAAAAGCACTTTTAATCTGCACGTCAACATTCTGTAGCACATATTGTAAAATCTTCACAAGCACATATTGCATCGTGATGTGAACAGTGAACAACTGACACAGTCGATACCATATGTGTCCTTCACTTCAGATGTCTCATCCTGAACTCACGGATTAAGTTTGCCGAAAGAATCTATAACAGAACCATCTTAGAAAAGTGTCCTGGTGGAAGATGACACTTAGTGTACAGAACATTTGATGAAAATTCGGCTTTTCGGCATCACCCTTTGCCTGATACGCCATATTTATAAACATTGATTAGTATAGATGGCGATGTGCAAGAGGTGAAACTTTGGATTTGTAATGGACTGCGGTCAGCATCAGCAACAGGTTCACCGCCTGCTTTGTAAGAAACTCTTGCAAGGAGGGAGAGGGTTCTGGCACTGCAACAGAAATTACCAGGGTCCAGGCATTGTGTTATATATTGTGATATATTGTGATTTGTATTTAGCAGAAAGTCTCAAGGTCGAGAGCTTCAACGAAGCGTCAATCTGATTGGTTTAAAGTTATGGAAACAATACAGGAGCCGTCCAATGAAATTCCTTTATACAATAATTTTTTATTGTTTTGTAAACAAAGCAAATAGACAATGTCTGCACAGTCACTGGTAAGTTTTATTTTTTATTCGAAACTGAAACCCTGTATCAAGTATAAAGTAAGCTCACATAGCGCCTTTTTACAGTGCTGTTCATGATTTTTAAATGATTATTAACATTCTTAATGAAATTCTTTCAAATTTCTTGTCACACAACGATTTGATGATCATTCTTGTAATGGTGCAAATCGTTTTTTTTTTTTTTTTTTACAAAAACTATCAAATGAAGATACAGAAATCAATGATTTGTATCTTGTTTAACTAAGATTTCATTTATTTATTTTACATATTGCAGATGACAGCTGATATGGAGATTGAAATAAACAAAAAAGAACAGTGTGCTCGTAAGTTGTGTGTGTGTGTGTGTGTGTATGTGTGTGTGTGTGTGCATGTGACTGTATGTTTTTGACAAATGGGCTGGCAATTCATTACAATGGGCCTAAAATAACTAATTAATTTCTTTGTTATATGAAAGTAAGATATCCCATTCTTTATTTACTTTAAATAAGTGGTCAATTTGAATGTTTGTAGTGAAAATATCAAAAAGATATATTGATATTAATTCTTTCTATTTTACTTTTTATTTTGAACAGCCAAGGCCAGTGTCAGAATAATTCTGACAGAAAATCTGTTGAAAGCAAAAGTGGTAGGCAGGGGAACTGCCCTTGGAGGCTGGGACACCCAGCGTGGCATTAACATGCAAAGGACCACCAACATGGGTGTCCCATCTCTAAGGGCAGAGTTTCTCCTGCCAAAGGGCTCAAAAATGGAATGGAAATTCATTAAGCCACAAAATGTAAGTATTATATCCTTTTAAAAAAGTAATAATTCAAGGTAAAAAATTATTTTCTTTGAAATTGAAAAAGAAAATTTAAAGTCAAACATGTTTTTAAAGTATTTATTTATACCTTCATTCATTTCTTTAGAGTATTTGATTTATCATTTATTGTATATATTTATAAACATTTTATTTTTCATTTTATACATTTACATATTATCAAGTTATTTATTTATTTATTTATTCATTCATCATTCATTCAGCCTTACCACCCTGGGTCTGGCTGGACATGGGAGCCTGAACCCTTTAGGAACAGGTGCCTCCAGGTGACCACCAAGGACAGCATGGAAGTGACCTGTACTTGGGGAGAACTGGACATGGAAATAAAAGGTGCTTGATCTTATAATTTTATTTGATATAACCAATGGAAATAAAAGGTGAATTAAACTTTTAATTTTGTCTTGTATAATGTATGGTAAAAAAAGATTATTTGATCTCATAATCCTATAAAACATATCCTATGGAAAAAAATATGAAATGCCCTTTAATTCCATCAAATACATTTTAGACTATATTTTAATCTATATCATAACTTGTGAATGACAAATAAATGTGACATCTTATTCCAGAGTTGAACTACATGTACGAGCCTGAAGTCCACACCAGTGGTAAGTGAATTGCATTATATAATTGTATTGCTCTATTCAAGACAATAATTCAGCAGATATAGCAATTAACTTGGTGCATTTTTAATCTACTAGCAAGGAATCATGAAATAAAATTATTTATGGCTACAACACTCTGACTCTCAGGGTGCAAGTCTGAATTTAAAGACCTAGCTAATATGCACTAACTCCATGGAAACTCTCGCTGAATACAATCAGATTAACAGACTAACACCCCCCCTTTTGTCTCCAACATCCAGAATCACCAGGTTTACTGTATTTTACTCAATGCCATGATGTATTTGATATGTTAAGTTTAGAAAGAACAAATACATGTATTGTGTTTTGTTAGATTTCAATTCAATTCTCATGTTTCAGCTGATACCAACATAGATAAGATAAGATAAGATAAGATAAGAGTTTATTTAGCCAATTATAAAAATCGGAAATCATTTTCCTTTTGGAGCAATATACAGAGTAAAATAATAAAATAATACAATAAATAAATAAATTAAGAATTTAATTTTGAGATCAAATTAAAAAGTAATTATTGTAAAGAATCTTAACACTAAAGAGATAGATAAGACTGGAATCTAAGTAATTATTTTGACTTTAATACACACATGAAACATACACATGTGCACACACACATACATTAGCACATGCATGTACACAGACATGTACATGAACAGTATGTTGCACAGTATGTCTGACCTTTGACAGTCTTACAGTCTTCAGAAAAATTAATGCTCTTGCAGTGTAATTATTGAACACAATTGAAAATTAAAAGAACAGAATTGAATTGAATTGAATTTTAAAATTTTACTTTTTTTAAAAATTGAACCACATTCCTTAAAATTCAATTCTGTTCTTTCAGTTGATACCAAAGAAGAGAACAATGTAGCAATTGTTAAGACCCTAAGTATTGAGAAGCTAGGTAAGGCTGGAATCTCAGTAGAATAATTATGAATTTTAATATACTTATGAAACGTGTGCACACACACATACACTAACAAACACACTGCAAGTATGTTGCTTAAGCAAACTCTGGTCTTAAGCATAATTTGATAATATATTAATTTTTTAGTGTGGTGTGTCTTCAACAAATTGTAATACTGAACTGTATTTGAATATGCACAGATATGGAATATTAAGTTTTTAGGTTTATTATAATTTTTTCTTCCGTCGATACCAAAAACACAGATGCTGAAGGCATCAAAGAAAAAGGTAAGACAGTAAGGGCAATTTAAAAGGAATTCCTTTACACACACAAGTGGAATTTTGGGTAGAGAATTTCAGGCACAAATCCTGAGTTAAATTCACTGATCATTTATCAAAATGTTTGAATGTGTCCTTGATTATGTTAAATAAGGTACTGTATCCTTCTTGTGCACATGTATGGGATGTTTAATTTGTTTTCATTTCTTTCATCAGTCAATGTCAAAGACACAACAACCATGACAGAGGATGTGAAGGAGATAGGTAAGACAGCAGGGTTAACAGAAAAGGTAATTATTTATTACACTGATGGAATATGATTGTGCATGTACATGTGAACACACAAACACACACATACACAAACACACACACACACACACACACAAAAGAAAGTTATGTCTCCTTGATCTAAGTTGAAGTAAGAATTAGGATATGTCCGCGTTAGTAATGTAAGGCCTCTTTGCAACCCCACAATTTGAAATGTGTGCACTATTTGTCTGGAATTATAATTTAAATGTTGATACTTCTGGCGCACACTAAGTTTATATCATCTATCAACATAATCAATGTTTATCAGTAATACGCTTTATTTCTTTTTATTAATGCGACTTCCAATAAAAGCGGCCATCACCGGCCAAATTTCAAACATCACACTTGTGTCTGTTACATTACTAACGCGGACATATCCTAATTCTTTCTTCAACTTAGATCAAGGAGACATAAAAGAAAGGTATAGTACTCGTACACATGTTGCATGTTGCACTGGCCTTTGACAGACTAAAGAAGATACTTAATCTGCTGAAAAATTAATGCTTTTGCTGTTAAAAGATTGAACACACATAATGTTGTCTTTAAAATTCAATTCAGTTCAATTCTGTTCTTTCAGATGATACAAAAGCCAAGAAAAATGTTACAATTAAGACCCTTAGTAATGAGGAGATAGGTAAGACAGTAATCTCAGTAAAATAATTTTGACTTTTATACTTATGACACATGCATGCGCACACACACACACACATCACAATCATGTTGCTCAAACAAAGTCTGCTCTTAGGCATACTTCAGAGGATAATTTGTAATGTCACTTAAATCTTTGAATGTTCTAAACAAATTGTAATGCGGAGTTCTATTTGAAAATGCACAGATATAGAATGTTAAAATTTTTAATTGATGTCATTTTTTCTTCAGCTGATATCAAAGACACAGAGTGTGTCAGGAATTCATTTAAGGCTCTGTTCTCACAACTTTTAGATCGATCTATCACCGCGGGGAGTCTCACTAGATTACTGTCAGATAATCCCCCGTAAATGTCCGTCCCCGCCTACTACAAGCTTTAAGGGGTAATTAACTTTCTTGTCCGCCCGGCTGACAGCTATTTAGCGTGAACCCCTAGGGAGTTAGGTCGATCCAATGTAGGTTGATCTAATCTATGAGAATGGGGTGTAAGACACTTAAAAAATGTAAACACACACAGATGGACTTAAGGGTGGAAACTCTTATGCACAAACACTAAGATAAAATTCACTGTTCAGTTATCTAAATCTTTCAGTTTATCTTTGACTTTGTTAAATAATGTGTCGTATCCTTGTTGTGCACATGTATGGGACGTTTAATTTGTTTTCCTGTCTTTCTTCAGTTAATATCAAAGACACAACAACTGTGACAGAGGATGTGAAGGAGATAGGTAAGATATCAGTGTCAATAGAATTAGGATTTATTTATTACACTGATGGAATGTGATTGTGCATGCAACTTGCAAGCATGCGCAAACACACACACACACACTGCGTATTGATGTGTATTGCCTTTTTACAAGTACTGTTTTAATTGTCTAATTTGTTTATTTTAAATAATTGTAAAATATTTTCAGTACAATTGCATGCATGAAATAATGTAGTGCTCTGACTACATATTGAAGGTTATTTATTATTACATATTAGTAAGTTAATATTGTGTCATATATTTCAGCTTCCAAGGACAGACGCCCATCTAGGTGGAGAAGATTTTTAAGTCTTTTTACATCTTGCTTCAGACGAAGATCAAGAACATAAATGGTTATTATTATTATTATTATTGTTGTTTTTGTTATTTTTTGTTGTTGTTATTAAATAAATCTAATCACTCTCGATATTTAGAAATTTGACATCATTTTAAAAAAGAACAGATTCATTATACAGTCACAAGGAAGTTCTTTTGTTTGTTTCCTTGTTTTGATGGCATAATAACTAAGTGAACTTTCGATTTTTAAGAGGTACACTATGTCAAACAGCTGGTAAAACCTGTACAGTAATTATATGATAGCTGGTGGTTGTAGAGTTACTGTCAACATCTTTTTACAGCAAACAGAGTTTAACTGAATTATATTTTAATATTTTCATCTTCTTGTTTTTCAGGGTCATCATTGCAGAACTACTATTGCTTCTGTAGCAGCCAGTAACTTCAAATGTCATTCTCTTAATTTTACAATGAAATATTAATTTTGTGTAATCAAATGTTTTGTTGTTCTTTCTTTTCTTAATTGAGGGTAGCATTGGGGAGGGGTGATCACAGTTTATGGAAAATAAAATCACCAATTAAAAAATCACAGTAAACATCAGGCAAGTAGCCAGCACTTGACTTTTATCTACAATAAATGAAATACACCAACATTTGATTTCTGATTCAAGTTTATCTCCAATTTTAATTTTTAAATTTCTTTTATCAAACTTAAGAATTAAACTATACTTAATTACATACATAAACACTCATATTCATATACCCTACCATACTGCTCAGTTACTGATTACAACAGATAAACTAAGGTTATCATAAAATGCAAAAAATTAGTACCAAATGCACAAAGGATCTCATCCATTTTCTTTATCATGTATAACATTAAATATAACAAAAAATTATATATATATATATATATATATATATATATCATGAAAGACAGAATGGAAAAAACAAAGATTATGGGGACCCCACCCATCCAACAAGTTATCTTTTTATTTTATGCGGCAATAGTAGACTATAAAACATGACAAAACTATGATATGCACTTGTTGGTACAATTGAAGTTACAGTAAACTAACACATACTTTGAAAAAAATGCTTTGAAAAAAGTAATAGACGCAAACCATCTTAATTCAACTAGAAAACAAATGAAAGCCATTGGAATCATAAAAGGTTCCATATATATTTGCCCCCCCCCCCCCCCCCATGGTTAGATAAAAAAATTAAGGAATTAATTCTTTTAAACATCCACACCATCCTAAAACTATGTTATTTATAGAATATCATACTGCCATACAATGTATCTATTCCTGTTAAATTAAACCAATAATCCATATTTCCAACAACAGTTTTATGACTTTTATATCTTGAGATTCACCAAAAAATTTTTTTATTAACATCTACACCCATTTAAAACAATGTAATTTGTTCGATTATCAAAGTGTTATACAAAGTTTAATCAAATCAAACCAATTCAATGTGGAGAAGACAATAATTGAACAACTTAAGCCTCACAAAAGCATAATAAAAAAATTATATTGCAGGTGAGCAACCAGAAAAGAAATTTAATCACTTGGTTGTCTCAGTTAGTGGGTCAAAGTTTAAACAGACAATACAGCCCAACACATTTTAATATTTAATTTTGAAAGAAAAGGCTAAAAACAAAAACAAGTTTTATATCAGTCTCTTTTGATAACACATGAATCTTCTAACAGGACTATCATAAAAGTTGATGCCTGATATAAAACTGACTTGACACCAGAAAAACATGTCTTAGTTCTACTGGTCAAGATTTGCATTTGATAAAGTATATCAGATTTGTCCTTGCTGTTATGCTGATAGGAAGGTGGTCTCCTAGGTTTCTCTTCAGTTGATGAATCTGGAAAAAATGTCACAATAATTCTTCAGAAGATATCCATTGCTTTAATTCATCAAAATGTCTTTAAACAAAGATATCTTTACACTGTAAAAGAATATATTAAATACCCAACTGCAGGAATCATTTCAGTAAGCAAAATGGGACACTTTTTCATTTTGTCCACAATGCAGATAAGGCAACTGCTCCTGACATAAGTATTTGATGTAATTTTAATTAATTAAAATTAATTAAGAAACAGTTTTACCTCAGTTGTCAGCTGTGGTACCATATGGTCTGGAGTTTGTTTGTTACTCTGATCTCCATGACAACAGGTCCAGATGATCATCTGCAAGCACATCAAAGATGGCGTCCAGAGTTTCAGCAACCATCCACAATTTCTGGTCCTTTCTCACGACTCCCACAAGAAATGAGCCAAAATTCTGACGGAAAAAACAACTCAACATCAAAATTGGCAAATATACAGACACTAAACAGCAACCAAAATTTCAACAACATTACCAAAAGAGTTTGAAAAATTCTAAAAGCAATAAAAGTCTTCCCTTTAACAACAGGTAAAAATAGTAAATGTTTTTTACTCAATCTTCACAAGCTCTGTTGGTTTTCTGATCATCAGTGCACACTTTCATGTCAGAAAGCTTTCAATATTTTAAGTTGTTATCGACTAGACAAAACAGTTCATTTAACATTGGTACTATTGACTAAGAGTAAACCATGAACTTAACCATACATACTAGTACATGTACATATCTGGGGTACCTTGTAGGTGTGTTTCCATCTCTGTCTTAATGGTGTGGTGGCTCACTGATATTACAGCTATTTTCAACTAGTGTTTCCCTGGCCTATTGGTACACTACCCTGAAAGACAAAACTTAACATGATCATAAGCTGAGAGGAATAAATTATGTTTGAAACAGAAAAGCTGGCAAAAATACAGTCACCAAACAGTAAAAAAAATTGCACATGCACACACATTAAAAAAGTTCAATCTTGCTCCTTTTTGAAAGTAACATGCCATGGTGGAGTTAATGAAACAGTTTAATTACCTATAACTGAACTAATTTTTTTTTATAAATTTCTTAACGTGAACATGCCCAGTAGCCAGGGGTGTGTGTGTGTGTGTGTGTGTGTGTGGGGGGGGGGGGGGGGGGGGGGGGGGGGTTCTGGGAAAATGTTCCCTCTGAGTAAAATTTTATCTAAATACATGAGGATTACATGGTAAAAGGTCCATTTTTTGTCAAAAAAGAATCCCCCTTTTGAAACAGCTGGCTGCTGAAGGGTTTCACAAACTGAATTAATTGAATGACTTTTCACATCATGTACAGAACCAGCCTGACATGTGTGACAAATACAAACTGACTGATAAAATCACTTCTTGTCTTTTAACTAACTAGATGTGAGCTTGATGGAATGTCATGTTACATGTTTACCAATGCTTAGTGAAGTAATAACAGATAATTATATGCAGTGGGTTGTGCAGATAACATCTTTAAATTATGGCATCTGAAGTATTGGAGAGAAATGACTTCAACCAATCAGATATGTCCACTGTAACCAGCAGTTAACATCATCCAATAGAATGACTGGATTCAAGATTTTAAACAGGGGGTTCCTAATACAACTTTATGCATTGCTCAGTACAAAAACTGGGTGCATTGGTAATGTTGACAACAAGTTCATACAGAATCCAAATGGATATTCTTATGGTGCTCTGAGAGTTCAATTGTGAACACAATTACAGTATTAGAAAGGACAGTATTAGAAAGGACATATCAAGCACCTTATCCAAGTGACTGGCTCACAGTGAAATGTAAGACAGTAGTGTACGTAACAATGGCAGGAAAAGGAATGACAAACCAAAAATAGGAAATCATGTGAAAAGTAGCCTTGGAATCAGGACTCAAAGTAACTTGTGACAAGAATCTTTTGGCAATTAATCATCTCATAAAATTCAAGAAAATAATTATACTGGAGAGAAACCTTACAAGTGTAGAGTCTGTGACAAGACTTTTAATACCACCAATTAAGTTCTTACAACATTCAGTAAAAATGTGCAAAGGAGAGAGACCTTACTAGTGCAGATTCTGTGACAAAACTTTTACTCAAAAAGGCCATTGCACAGTGCATGAAAGAATTCACACAGGAGAGAGACCTTACAAGTGTAGATTCTGTGACAAAACTTTTACTCAAAAAGGCAATTGCACTTTGCATGAAAGAATTCATACTGGAGAGAAACCTTACAAGTGCAGATTCTGTGATAAAACTTTTAGAGACAAAAGTAATTGCAGTGGGCATGAAAGGATTCACACAGGAGAGAAATCTTACAAATGTAGATTCTGTGAGGTAACTTTTACACATAAAAATTCTTGCGTATATCATGAAAAAATTCACACAGGAGATAGACCTTACAAATGTAGATTCTGTGACAAAACTTATAAAGACAAAACTTCTTGCATATATCATGAAAGAATTCACACAGGAGAGAGGCCTTACAAGTGTAGATTATGTGACAAAACTTTCACGCAAAGAGGCCATTGCACAGAGCATGAGATAATTCACACAGGAGAGAGACCTTACAAGTGTAGATTCTGTGATAAACTTTTTAATGACAAAAAAGCTATCATCTATCATGAAAGAATTCACACAGGAGAGAAACCTTACAAGTGCAGATTCTGTGACAAAACTTATAGAGACAAAAACACTTGCAGAGAGCATGAAAGAATTCACACAGGAGAGAAACCTTACAAGTGTAGATTCTGTGAGGAAACTTTTACACGAAAAAATTCTTGCAAACGTCATGAAAAAAATCACATCATGATCACGGATGAAATAAGTCATATGGAAGATAAACGGACAAATAATAATGCCATAACCCATCATATATATGAGGAAGAAAGAACAGAATACAATCATAAAGATGATGACACTTTTACCACAGAGAATATCGCCATAATTACTGACAATGATGTCTATGAATTACTTACTGGCATAAAAAGGACCACACCAGGTGTCATCACAACAATTATAAAAAATCCTTTCCACAGCTCTCAATGATATGTTCAGATGACAGAAACAGAAAAGACACTATCACCTGTTAACTTTGCTATTTTTGCACATCTTAAAAACAATCAAATGTAACTGCTTCAATTTTTATCAATAATTATCATTTTTATACTGTGTAAGTTCCAACCATTATCTTCCATGATCAGTCACATCATCTATGATAGATCATCTATAATAAAAGAACTGTAATTAGTCAAATACATGATATTACACTAGAAAATCCCTCTCTCCTACCTTTATTGTTGAAAACAGAAAGAGAAATAGACAAGTGTTTCATTTTGATGTAATTTATGTGTTTACTAGATGAAAACAATTTAGATTATTTTATTTTTTTATATATCCAATGACTTAGCGACAGAATAAACAGTAAGAAAAGAATCATCGTTTTGTTCACTAAAGAAAATATCAAACTCCAAATGGATATTTGATTAAACCACGACACATATTACAGGCTTCAAAGAAACATTCGATGCCAGCTAGGCAAGTGAGATGTTGAAAAAGCTTAAAATCTCAAAAAAAAAAAAAAGAAAAACACCTGTAAATGTAATACTATATTTATGCTTTGTCTAAAAGGGGGCGTCTCGATAGTCCGAAGGTTCATTGGTCCGAAGGTTCATTGGTCCGAAAAGTGGTAACATTTTCGTCGATTTTTTAATCAAGGGTTCATTGGTCCGAAGGTTCTATAGTGAACATTCGGACCAATGAACCTTCGGACTATTGAACCTTCGGACTATCGCTACGGCCCCGTCTAAAAGAATTCAATGTTTTATTGCTGTTCTCTGTCAGCACAGTTTTCATATTTTAAGTTATCAACTGAACACAACAGTCAGGGTCATGTCCATACTCCCCCGCACCGATAATCCCCCTTAGTAATTTTTTGTACTATGCGCATCGATACAACCCCGCACTGGTACATCCCCGCACCGATACTCCCCCACACCGATACTCCCCCTCAGTAGATCTGTAATTGTAGGGGAATATTGGTGCGGGGATGTACCGGTGCGAGGGTTTATCGGTGCGGGGACGTATTGACATGTAACCCAACAGTCCACCTAACACTGGCAATATTCTGTATCAGTTAACCATAAGGAATACTGAGCTGTAGTCAACAAATGAATTTCTAGCATTATAATAATAATAATAAATCCACATACCATTTTATCTTTACACATCGAAATGTCAAAACATGGAAAATTTGGTTAAAAAAAGAGGCTAACCCATTCCTGTCTTCTTACTGATTTTTATCTGCTATTTGCACACAAATCTCAAACACTTACTTTTCTAGCTACAGAAATCTGTTGACAGAAATTTTGTCTGATCACAGGTAATTATTGATACCATACATAAACTTAGTATTAATACA
Organism: Lingula anatina; assembly: GCF_051362555.1. Classification (NCBI taxonomy): domain Eukaryota; kingdom Metazoa; phylum Brachiopoda; class Lingulata; order Lingulida; family Lingulidae; genus Lingula; species Lingula anatina. The sequence continues at coordinate 19,537,397 of NC_141771.1, read as the reverse complement.
AAATCTATGAAAAATGCAAATATAACCCATTGACAGTGGCCCCTGTATTGTGGTCAACTGATGACCCCAACACTAATGGTCAGTTTACCTGAGTGTCCTTAGTGCTGTCTTCCTGTTTATGAGAGAGTTGACCCCCCTTTCCCCCTCTTACGCCTAATTCAGGTTTGTGCATAATAATAATAAAATGCATGATAATAGTGAATGATTCTTAAATAAATTGACTGGTTAGTGCTGAGGGAACGCATTCGGCCCCTGGTTGTGAAAGAGAATGCTGAGGGAACGCATTCGGCCCCTGGTTGTGAAAGGGTTAAAACCCCCCCCCCCCCCCCCCCCCCCCCCCCCCCCCCCCCGTCTCGCCCTATGCCGGCCTCTCACCCTGAGCTTCAGAGATAACTTGAAACAAACCTCTACACTATGGCATACCCTTGGCGTTACCAGTTGCTTGAAACGGCAAGGGTTAATTGCTATTAAGCTCTGAAGTTCAGGGTGCGGCTCCTACACCTGCGTGTCAAAACTATCGTTGGCTGGTTCATCTTCTACCGGGAGTTGAACAGTTAACGTGGTCAACAAATTGTTAGGGAGAGACTGATGGCATGGAGATGTATCATATTGTTTGAAAGTGCTACGCTGTGGAACTGGAAAAATGGGATATTTTTACACTTGTCTAAAAGATTGTTAAAGCCTCTGATTATAGCAGCTCCACGCTTTATTTATGTTTTGCTGTTGAACTGATACTTCTCTCATCCGTCCGACTCTCCCTAAAATGTTCCACTCCAAAAAAAATCAATAATGCTATGGGAGAATTGTACAGGCAATTGACCTACATTCTTCACTGCAGTTATTGGCGCTAGTTTAACAATGTTATGACTTGGACGTGATAACGTGATTCATGCCTGTGATATGTAGGTTTATAATTTATATTCAAATAAATTCATAAACAGGGCGTGTCAATCAAATGATTGGAAAGTTGTGAGGGTAAAGAGACGTTATTTACAAAAGTAATAAAAACTGAACATGACTCAAAAACAGAAAAAAAATGCATTTTTCTCTTATATGCAAATTAGATTGCCTGTAGTAATATAAGTCTGTCCGGAAGTGATGTTCACATCAGAGATTTCAAATAGCGGTGATCATGATCACCTAAGCTATCTTAATTTTTATTATTTTATAAAAAATAAGTAATGTATATTTGAAGCTAGCAAAAGTAATTTCCCCAAAGTAAAATAACAATTTTCTTCTCATTATAAATCATTGCTCGACCCGCCCTTCGGAAGAATTTTGTAACAGCTAGAAGGCTGAGAAGGGCTTCTTGACGAGAGTCCCGGTGTACGCCCCCTCCCTCCCCTCGAGAAGTACTGTAAAGATCACTTTTATTAATATGCTCCAGCGAATAAGAAAAGTTTAGATATATATAACTCATATTCCAATGCTTTTTTTCGCATTTTGTCTGTGGCTCTGCTGAGTTTGAGAGAGAGAGAGAGAGAGAGAGAGAGAGAGAGAGAATTTGTCTTACGTTAGATCGCGAGGATGTGGTATTTAACTGCTATGAAATTTCCATAATTTATTCAAAATAAAGTAGAATCTACCTCGAGAGAAGACACTCATCGTGTCACCTTAAAACAAAGCGGTCAGCGACTTGTCACACCTAACACATTTTCATCAATTCTTTGGAAGACGTCACAATCATGTTGAGACAGAACAGACGCCAGAATATCACCCTGTATAATAATAATGATTATTTCTTATTTATTGATATGTTCTAGATAAATATTAAGAGCACTACAGTAATGATAAGATACATTTTAATGAATCTAAGGTTTCATTCCATTTCGTTCTATGTAGGTCAAACCAACTCTGCTGAATGCAATCAGTTTAACAGATTAACACACCTCCTCTTGTTTCAAACTTTCTCGTATAATCACCGCCTTTTCTGTATTCCACCAAACGCCAGGCGGAGGCGTTACAATTTGAAATATCAATTCCCGATGAAAAAATATTTGATACGAATGGAATTTTATTTCTTTTATTACATAAAATGTGTTATTCGAGTGCTGTATGTGAAAGAATCATGTGATGTATGATATATGTTGAAATCTTGTATATGTCAATATTGACAGCATGAAATGACAGGAGGATATTGGGGAGGTAGAATAAAACTGTTATAACTTGTACATGACAGTACAGACGGGCGTTATGATAAATGGTTGTATGATGCAAAGTGGAAAAAAAATCAATTTGAATAAAATGCTTCGTCAAAATATAGGCATAGCGTATCTTCACGGCGTTTGTGCTGACGTTTTGAATTATTACACAGATTTTCCTGGGATAAGTGGTATTTTTCTCCAACTGATCAACCCTTCTTTCCTGCCACTGGCTAAAATTCTGTAAAAGTCTTGGATAAATTAATAAATGCCTTTGTTATCATAACCAGGTTCCACGCACGCACACACACACAGACATATAATCCGGCGAAAGTTTATTTGTCATTGTGAAGGTAAATGAAGACTACAACATCGTACATTCAGATATGATCACATAATTTAAAAGTTTATTAATTTGTAGTCTGCTGATTCCAGAAGATGGCGCCATAGTACGGTTAGGTTGGTCACGTATACTAAACTCTGTTCAGATAAAACGTGCATTTGATCATAATCAGTGACGTAAATACTGTTTCTTTTTGGGGGGGGGGGGGGTGTTAGGGTATGAGATTAATTTTGTCAATGGCGGGTTTTGAAATATATCTAACACAAATGCATCCCATGCATTCTTATTGCAGGAAATTATAAATGAAGGTTCACCTATCAGATAATGCTGATAATTAAGTAAGCAATGCGTCCAAAATATCCTGCCTCCTCCCCCATGAATCATATGTAACCAACACTCCAGAAAGAGATGTCACGTCTTCATCAGTTCTGAGTGACCAGGGAGTGGATGCGAGGCGGTCCAGATACTAAGTATACGAAAATATCAGTTTCAACCGATTTAGTACAACGTTTTAAGATATTAATGTTAGGTATTTGACGATAATTTATTGATGATTCAATTTTGATGCTTGGGCGTTTAAAATTGGTATTGCAAATAGCCCAATATTTTCCCTATTCATTTTCGCCAGCTCTTCATATCACATGTAAATGAAGAATGCAGTTACACTTCATGTGAACTATTCTGAACTCCGTTGGTAGATGTAGTCCTAGCACTAAATGTTCTACGTGTGGTGTCTTTCTGATTCTTTTTCCTACACTAAAGATGGTATATGTAGGACAATATGTAGTTATTGAAGTTGTTAGCAAGTACCTTTCAAAAATATATTCCTTTATCCAATAAAATCTATAACAAGTTGACAATATTACATTGAATGATATATTTTTGCTAATGTCTTGAGAGCTATAATGAAAAATATATTCTTTTTCCAGTAAAAATTAATTGGGAATATTACATTGAATAATAAATTCTCAATTTTTAATTTCTAGTTATCAGTACTTTGAACTCGGCATATAAACATAATTTCACTCTTGACATTCACGTGATTTTATATTAATCCAAAGGCATATAGTGCGCATTAGACCTTGACTTAGAGAGTAAAATCCTGAAAAATTGAGCAATTTCCCTTTATCACCAAAGCACACTCTTATCTAACGCCGTTGACAAAAGTATGATGTATAAAAGTTTTTTAAAGTCTGCTTGTTATATGCTACACTCCATTACGATTTAAACATGCTTTCGAGTTGTCAATTTCAACTTTTCCTGTCGTGAGCGAAATTGACCATTCTCTATTTTCATTATGAAAGAGACTTGCTTGGAGCATAAAATGAGTTTATGAATCGAATTACTGTGAACTGTTTTTGGATACCGTATATCTTAGTGATTTATTGTTGAAATTTCTAGGAAAATAAAATGTTTGCTTTTTTACGGGACCAGCGCTCACTATGTGCCTTTAACGTTGGCTTTACTTTAAATGCTCAGATAAGAGATTAGAATACTTGATTTCATAAATTTGTGCTTGATAATGTTCTAATTGTCTGCTGTCCAGACTCGTAGTTTGTTCACTATGATCTTTGTAAAAATGCAACTGGGACGGTGATGTTTTTTTAAACAAATCTAGATTTCGTGTAAAGTTTAAAGAATTATTGATACTATTTTTTTAAATCTGCTCAATTTTGAAAAAAAAAAAACAATAACTTTTATAAGATGGATCAGCAGGTGCAAAAATGTTTACTCTCTACATGTGTTATGTGAGGTTCATTCATGTTCGGTTTATAGCACAACACAGCACGAGAGTTGTAGAATTGCTCATAATTGTACGTATTTAGTTATTGAAATGATTCTTATAATACCGTATGTTTAGAAACAGAAAAAGCAACGTCGGATCCGGAACATTTAAATGTGGTTAAATTGTGAAATTCTAGGTAATTTGTAGCATTATGTGTACTTGATAATGTTAGTCCAGAGCGGGTTTCCTTCTCGATTTTTCTGATGTTAAAGGTGGGATGGATGCCAGATCCGGCGTTGTTTTTTAAAGGAAAAAGTTTTATTCTGAAATATTCTCTTTAATATTAATGAGGTCAAACACGGGTAGTTTAGTTGATAATTTTATTTTGTCAAATCAAATAGATTGAATTTGTTACATTTTTGTGTGAGTTCTAATGCAGATATCAATAACTTTGTGTATATCTTTATATTCCAACTTCAAAACTTAAGATTTTTCAGAAATGTAGTCTCACAAATCATTGTTTTAAGATGGTTCAATATGCATGCATATATGAAATGGAATTTTGTGTTGGTCTTAATAAAGAAATACCAAAATAATTCAGTGCGTTGTAGTATTTTCATGTTCATTGGTACCCACGGGTTGGGTTCACTTTCCTGCTCGCGTACTTGGATACCACTGAGTATTTTCCAAAGGACTTTAAAAAAAAATTCCTTTGGTTACTATAAGAAGAAAGTCTACCTGGGGAGGGTGGGTGGGAACACTTAGAGGAGTAGGTAACGTGCTTGTCTCTCAGACAGGAGGTTACAGGTTCGATTCCTGGCGGTGCTGGGTCCCAGCAAATTACCTTTTGCAAAAATAAACCAAAATAAACAATTTCAACTACTACAAAACAGTGCTACGAACACAGAATAGCAAGGAGTCGATAGTTCTGTAGTTAAGAAAAATAACTTCTGTTTTGTTCATAAAACAATATAGCACATTTATTATTGCATGAATTAATACAAAAAGTAACAGCATTGTTTTCAAAAATATTACAAAACTTGGAATATCTTTTGCTTCTACATTAATGGCAATTTCATAAAACGTACTTACATGGCATGTAAATTAAGCTTTTACATACAAAAATGGTTCTGTAGCTAACTAGTGTACAACACGGCGAGATTCTATGCATATTGGAAAATTTTTACTTGACCGACGTAGCCTTTATTTATAAAGGAGTTCAGGAATACTATGATAGACAATAATACCAACAAGAAGGTAGAATTTATAGGTTTTTGTCAAAATTTACAGGCAAACTGGAAAATTAACCAAAAGATTACAAAAAAATAATAATAACGTCTGTCTAAATTCACTGGTGTGATCGATATAGAAAATTCAATATGCATATAACCTCATCCTATCCCGACACATGTACCCACATGCAAGCACTATGTCGTCTTGCTGATACTCGCACATAAAACAAAAATTGGTGTTCAAATATAATCAAACTATGTAAGATTCCTGGTTGTTTAGTTCATCGATAAATATTGTCATGTCCAAAATCAACGTATTTTCTTAATTCCAAGAATATGTACTTCATGGCACAACTTTGAGCGAAAACTGAAATTTATACAGCATGCGAATCAGAAACGTCACATGACATGACCAACTGAAAAGCTTATTTCAACCATAGCCATTTCAAAGAAAACGGAAAAGAATACGTAAATATCAGTTTACTTGAAATCCACACTTACAGTACTAAGACAATGCTAATAAACTTAAGACTGGTCTCCGGTACTAAGTGATCTAGCGGCATTATAATTCAACAGGACATGCAGGACTAACATATAAGAAGTTATTCTTTAATCACCCTTTGATCTCTACCAAAGAATAAACTACAAAAATACTAAGTACAATGCCAACCTTTAACAGAGCGCTGGTCTAAAAACACTTTTGGATATTTTAAAAAGAATTTTCAGACATTTGGCTAAATAACTGCTAGCCAAAATCTAAGTAAATTTACGAAAAATGTTTCTTTAGTTTTTCATCCCTTGTTATAAATTTCGCTTTAAATTGCATCACATTCTATTTTGGGAGTATTGGCAGAAACTGACAGTCTTAAAACTCATCAAGTACTCATTATTCTAAAAAATCGGCTTTGTGACAGCTAAATTGGTTGATTTGACCTTGTCAAGAATTTGTCGAAAATTCAGAATGTGAAAGTTTCTGATGAATGTCAGTCCTATATAGACCCATTAATGTAGAAAATGTTCCGAAATAAAATATTTTCTGTAACACAACGATTTTTCTTTGTAACCTACCTCTCGTGCAATAACAAATGCACATTAATTTCGGGAAAATTCCAACTCCTTGGTTTCGTTTCTTAAACCAGGGTGACTTTTGACCCCTCCCCTCATTGAAACGCGAAGTTTATATTATATGCGTCACAATCGCATATTCAAACTTAAGAAAGATCGTTTTAATACATGTGGACAGTTCTGCAATACTAATGACACATTCTGCCAGTTTGATAATGCTGCAATTTCTGAAGCATAATTATTCAAATTACAGCGATTTATTGATTTTTGGTGGATGCACATCTCGCTCTTTTTTTTTTCTTCCGAAGAACAACTGAACGCACACTGCAACTTCCAGACGCTTTCTAAAGCATTAGACCGAGTTCACAACCAGTTGAACCACTGTCTATCTAGTCCGTGGATCAAATATGGCGCGTACTTGACAATATAACTTGACGACTTGACAATATAACAATAACTTCCAAAGACTTCCAAAAATGCATTTTACACGGTTGGAATGTTTTCTTTCTTTCCAAAACTAAATATCACCAAAATAAATACTAGAATTCAATTTTAAATAAATAATTGTTCGCGAGAACTGCCAAATTGCAGATTTGTCCTCACAAATATGTTACCATCAGAAAGAAAACCGGTCGTCCTACATGTGCATTGTTGTTTATGTTGCAACACCTACACGGAAATAAACCACTACTACATGCATGTGTAGCAAAGTACTCATCCCGAACACTACTTGGTGATAGTTTGAAAAGAACTACAGCCGAATCACAACCCAAAGTAAACATTACACTTTATATTAAGTTTCAACCCTGCAAATTTACTAGCAGACAAACTCTGACATGCGACATGTAATCTTGACATGGATGCAGCCGCTGTGGAACACGAGTCTGACGTCATTGATGGAGAACGTATTCAATCTTCTCGTGCACGGTGGAGTCACTGAAATTAAACAATAAACCCACTTTTACAAAGCAACGAGTCAGCAATGTCTATGGAGCGATTAAATTAAGCAATTAATTTTAAGGAATCCGATTTCGATAGTAATATTCAACAAACCACTTTTGAACTTTAAAATTGGACGAATACACTGTATAGGCCTACATATACTGAGCTGACACGTTCTATGTAATCATGCACTTTCAAACAATATAATTTCTATTCTTTTACACCGTGTACACACTGTAACGCGACAACATTCTGTGTCTTTAGAATCACACGTCAGTGGTGCTACTAAAAAGATAGTGATCCTCGCATTACGTATAAAGTGAAATTTTAGAAATAAACATATGACAGGAGGGTAGTAAAAACAAACTTTTATGAGATCTTAGAAAGTAGAACAACATAATCACGACATGTGCACATTGGAGGGTAGGGATTTGCTGAGGTGAATTTTCATTTTTTTAAAAAACAAATTAGGACTTAAGAATGAAGTTACCTGCCAAGATCTCCTTACATTGTTTAAGACGGAAGACGCGTTCACTGCTGGAGCAAATCTCTCACCACCCGTTTTCTGGCAAATGCATTCCATCTGAAAATATTAACAGAAAATAAACGATTTACAATTTGAATAAACAAGTTGAATTTGGATTTTTAAGGGGAAAAATATTGTTGACGTCAAGAAAAAATGTCGGCATGATGCCTTATTTGCAAATTGCACCGTTTTTTGGTAAATATCGTTAACGCCAAATAACCAATGTTATCTTCCATCATCCTTACAGTACTTACAAAAGATCGATGGCAATTTCAGTCCCAGATTTCCGACCATTTCGTGAAAATTGTGGCAATGAGACACAAGGCTTTCTTTTCCATCTTCTACTGACCTCGGTCCTTTCTGAACACCTCTCACCAAAATACTCACCTAGATTACATAATAATATATTCTAGACCACCTTCTGTACAGGTGCCTCGATTTCAACTTTAGCCTATGTTATATGACAGAGCAACCGGTCCCGCCCCATGAGAAAAGAAAATTACCCCACCCCACCCCTAACGCACAATCACAAATGAAGATATTCAGTAATGAAATAAACGTCATGAGTTATATTCATTTACCGTAATAGAACTGAGTAGAAAAGACAGAAATAAAGGAAATTATAAACGAGAACTGGTAATGGAATAATTTTAAATGAACACTTTTCCTTCCATAGTCTCAAGTCCACATTGGTTAATCAGTCTAATTAATGAACATGAAAAAAACTCGAATTCTTGCGCAACAAATTTACAGGTTCATTAATGTTCGGGTAAGGCGGAGTCTTCGATGATGCAGTACTAGAGTTGGTTTTCTTCGTCCTTGTGCTGTGTTGCTCTCTTAACTGGTGAGACTTAATCCTTGTAGCGTTCCTCATTGGGGTATTCTGGATCCACCGATTGGTGGATCCAAAGTACCCAGCCCCCTTCCCCGCTGCCCAACGCGATCTTCAGTAATGCTCCTTGCAGACTGGTGGGAAATGTTACAATCATTACTAATCTTTATAAAAGCAATCTATGGCTCCGGATCACTAGTTTCTATTATGACAATTTTCTTGAAATTCTTTGAATGATCGCGGTAGTCTGTGGACAATATATGCTTTCCTTTATATTGAAGAGTTTTCCAGAAAGTACAGGTACATGTAGGTCAGTTTTCATGTAAAAATTGTGAGAAGTCCAAGAAGGTTTAAATGGTGGCATCCGTCTCAAAGTCTACTTGGTCGCTCGAAGGTGCATATTCTAACGAACAAGAATTGAACATACATGTCTTTTGTCCAAAAACATCCTTTATTATAGTGAAAGGATGAAGAACATACATAATATTGACATGCATGGACTCAAAACCAAAAAATACTCTTTTAAAAGTGTTTAAAAATCAAAACTAATATATCTTCATACCTACAACAATGCACTAACACTAAAAGAATTATCAAAATCTCAAGTACGGTATTACAGTATCGACAGGCCTTTATTCAAACAAATATTTTAAAAAATACATCAATTGAACAATTTTAAATATCAGATTTGCTCCATTCTGAGATTCTGAACACAGTGAAGGATTGAATCTGACAAACTGCACTGATATAATTTTATTTCCCTTTTGACTATTTATTTCACAATGCACGGTAATTGATTTACCATCATTTTTCTACTATCAACTAACAAAATTAAGATGCAGAAAACATCAAAAGAACACATTTAAGTATGTTATAAGTTCAATAATGAGACTTTAAACATGTCTAAGAACTGAATCTGAGGAAAAATCACTTATATACAAAAGAAAAAAAAACAGCATTACTTCATCAAAGCTAAACCTATTAAGAAAATTTTCAAATTTAACATGTACATATGAATCAGCCTGGTGTCTGTACATAAAAATCATATTTTAGTAAATGTTGCAATGGTGTGGGACAAATTTTCTTCCAGCCTTCTTACAGCTTTAATATTTATTAAATATTAATATAATTCCCATCTGGAGACATCTATATAAATGTCACATGACACATAGTTTAAATCCAGAAGGAAAAAGCATCAACATATCTTGTATACTGTAAAATATAAATTTATCTTCTACCCTTTGTCTGAACCAAGACAAAAGTTCTTGGAATGTTGAGTACACCAAGGAAACTAACACAGATGTATTTCTGGGATAATGTATTAAAACAAACTGCAAAGTGCTATTTTAGATTTTCATCTGGAATCTTCATATCAACTCCACTGAGCTGTGTCACAAAAACAAACATTTTGAATTAAAATTTCAACATAACTTCCAGCCTCCTTAAAGCTTTAATACTTATTAAATATTGATAAAATTCCCATCTGGAGACGTCTATATAAATGTCACATGATGTACAGCTCAAATCCAGAAGGAAATACTGTTAAATATAAATTTATCTTCTACCTTTTTCTGAACCAAGACAAAAGTTCTTGGAATGTTGAGTACACCAAGGAAGCCAACACAGATGTATTTCTGGGATAATGTATTAAAACAAACTGCAAAGTGCTATTTTAGATTTTCATCTGGAATCTTCATATCAACTCCACTGTTACACTGACTGAGCTGTGGCACAAAAACAAATATTTTGTATGGGTTTGATATATCACTTCATAATAAAGTTTCATCATAACTACAAACACCTTTTCTGCTTGGTGCGAGATATATTTCCTCTGAGCTTTGCCTCATCTGTGGAATGATCATCAAGAATTTTATGGTAAAAAATCTCTGGTCTCACAAATCTGCATTAGTGACTCAAACATCAGTGTTGTAGTCATTTTCTGTTACTGAAGGACAGAGTTCTTTATGGACTGTGATCTCTGATGACTGGTTGTCTGCTACCCCATTGGAGTGAGTGGGGGTGGTCATGTCCTTTTTACGGGGATTAGCAGGTTCTAATCCTATTATAATGTCATACATTGGGTTGGAGAAATTGGTCGGTTTGTTGTGGTCTTCAAAATTCTCCATTTTGTTGTAGTCTGGTTCCATTGCATCCTATGAGAAAAAAGATGAGCACTTTAGACCAATGAATAAAAAGAAAATTTCCAGTTAATGAAGCATAAATATAAAATGTTTTCGCAGGCAATTTGTAAAAAACAAACAAACAAACAAACAACCACCCCCCAAAAAAAATACAAGAAGATGAAGCTATACACATACAATATATGCAAAATACTGAAAACTTCAAAGTTACAAATCTTCTGTCTTTTGTCTCAATTGAGTATCCAAATTAAACCCTCAAATCTTTTACTGATCACATTTCTATACAATAAGTGACTATGTTTACCCCATTCAGTGCCACAGAGCTGTCATATACAAAGTCTGATGTGGTGATGGCCACATCATTTCCTCCATGGAAAGTCACCATTCCTGCAGGTGCCCCAGTCTGAACTCACCCCCAGCCACTGGAATGCAGGGCCTTGCTCATACTGAAATCATAGCTAGCAACAACTATTTCAATATGCAGGAGAATCCTTTGATATCATTACCAAAAGATTAAGATTATAATAAATATTAAATGAATCTTAGAAAAAATTGCTGCAATAATTATATCTTTTGTGCCTTTAAGAAAAGACTAATACTAAATACCTCATTTTCTAAGATGCATTTGATATCATCTAAGAGGGCTTAACAAATTTTTCTTACAATTCATTGAGAGAGAGAGAGAGAGAGAGAGAGAGAGAGAGACAGAGAGAGAGAGAGAGAAATCTTAGATTCTTCTTGGCAGAAATAGGAACACATCAATAAAGATCTCTAATAAGATCTAATAAGATGACCACAAGTATAATGGGGACCACAATGGCAGCTGTTTCAAATCAGGAAGGGAAATAATTCATGGAAGAAGTAACAGGGACTTACTTACAATGATAAAAATACCATACAGCACTATTGGACAAGAACAACCAAAACTGACATAAGATGAATTTACTTAGATGCAAAATGTTAAAAAGAAACTTACTATGAAATATGATAATCAACAAAATACAGTCTTTTTAATTTGACCTCAAAAAGGATGTTAAAAAAGATTATGTGGTCTCCTATCAACTTACATGAACATCCAGTGAATGCTGAAGGCTCCTTTACACAGTATTCCCCATAATAGTCTCCAATTTGATCAAATTTATTTAAATACAGAGTGACAAAAATATTGACTTTAAATAAAATAAAAACAAAAATATCACTCCATCATTTCAGATGTAGGCCAGTCATGCTGCATTTTTCTTTAATACCAATTCATAAACTTGGGTAGATTTCACAAGATAAACAGCCAGTATACAACAGCAAACCCTGGTTTTCTTCATCTCCACAAACTCCATGAATGTATTTTTGATTTGTAAAATCATCAACTTGGCACCAACTATATTTCCTCTTCCTATTAAAATCGTCATGTGTTTGCTGTGATTTTTGATTACTGACACAAATCACGTTTTCATCTCAATTACAACAACATTTTCAATTTCTTTATCATAATTGTTTTTCTAACCCAGATACTTACTATTCAAGCACAAACACACCAGCCCACCAGTTTCTGGATCTGGCTTACATTTGACACCATTCTTGCAAGGACATGTCTGACTTGATGTGGGTTTTACTGTCTCCTCAGCTGAAAAATACAATAGACAATTAAATTGAATCTATTATTAAATTAAATTAAATTAATTCTTCAAAGACAGGTTTTGAGTTACACTTGAAGTCATATGCAAATATCTTTAAATTGTAAATGGCATGTAAGAACAGTAACAATTATCTTTTTCTGAAATTGTTCAGTGACTGTTCTGTCACTGAACAGAAATATTCTTAAATCTGTTTATCAACAACAAACATGATATTGCAGTCATATATTGTACTTTACTAACCAAATAAAAAATAGAACAAGGTCCATCCCTTCTAGGCAGGTCCCGCCTGCTTCTGCTTCTTGTCCACTCTGAAGGACCACCTGAAATATTATAAAAACTGATTCAACAAATTTCCATTTATTCAAAGTGGCACATAAAATTATTGATATATAGCACTTTAAAGAACTATAAAATCACTTATTTCTTAAATATCTTAAAAAATCATTTGTGTCAAATCTCACCACAGCTGCATTTCAAAATTTTATTGTTAATTTTAGAAGGACAGTATACAGAAATTTAAAGGAAGACAAAACTTGTTTTAACTATGTTATTCTGGACTAATTTCCATTGAAAATTACATTTAATAGGAAAATAAAGTGGTTTCTAAAAAAGACAGATGTATTTTTTTTCAAATGAAGTCCAAAAAATATACTTACAAAGTTCGCTGGATTAATCTTCAATCCTCTCTTGGGACAATCGCTGTGATCTATGGTACTTTTCGATCCAAAAAGTTAATCTAAAATTAAGATTTTTTGTAAATATTTTTGATGATTATAATAAACCAGCCTAAAATACTAAGTCATTCAAAGGGAGAATTTTAAATAGTAAAAGAGCTTTTAATGGTGTATGTACTTGAAAAAATGTACGAATTTTCTAAAGACGACTTTGCAAACGAACCAAAATACAAATATAATATATTATTTTGTCAAATCTTCACCAATATTTATGAAATTTGTACAAATGATGCTTAACAAAGATAAAAAATCTATGGTAAACTTATCCATTGACTTTGACTAATGAAAAGATTTTTTTGAAACAATATATTTGGTAAAACTGAAAATTACATTGAAAATACTGGGAAATCCCAGGCCGTAAAAAAGTTAAACGTTAATAATTTTGTGAAATCTAGTCCAATATTTCTGAAACTTGTACAAATGATGCATAACAACAATAAAAATCTGTGATAAGCTGATCATTTGACTGTGACTAATAAAAAGTCTTGTCTTCGGATAATATTTTTTTAGAAAACTGAATATTATACTGAAAATTAACAATGCAAAATTCCATGACTTAAAATAGTTAAACGTTAATAATTAAAAAAAAATTGTCCAATGTTTATGAAATCTGTACAAATGATGCTTAACAACAATAAAAATCTGGGATAAGCTGATCAGTTGTCTGTCTTCTTTTAAGTGTCAAGTTTATGGGAAATTGATCATCAGAGGAGTGAGAATTAACCAAAACATATTTCAATATTGCAATGTATTATTTACTCTAAAAGAAAACAGCAAATGTCATGATTTGAGGTTATTTGTTTAAGAGGTTGCAAATTACCTATAACTGTCATCTGAAAACAATATATACCCATACAAGACTTCTCATTACTACCAATGCCAGATGCAGATTACTCCTTACAATGGGTTTCTGGAAGGGGTTGTTGTTATCACAATAGTTGACAATGTCCTAAATCTTGCCAAATATCATATATTGTACACATGGATAAGACATAGTGCTGCTCTTGGTGCTGTCTTTCACTGCCTGCTTCTTCATTTTAAGGGTGCTCTGGAACAAGAACAATATAACTGAAAGAACTGAAAATTACATTGAAAAGAATGGAAGTTCAGTGACTTAAAATAGTTAAATGTTAATAATTTTGTCAAATGTAGTCCAATATTTCTGAAATTTGTACAAATGATGCTTAACAACAATAAAAATCTGTGATAAGCTGATCAGTTGACTGTATGTACTGAAAAGTGTTTTTAAAGACAATAAATATTCGGGAAAACTAAAAATTAAATTGAAAAGACTGGGAAATCGCAGGACTTAAAATAGTTAAACGTTATTAATTTTGTCAAATTTTGTCCAATATTTTTTGAAATTTGTACTAATGATGCTTAACAACAATAAAAATCTGTGATAAGCTGATCAGTTGACTGTATCTACTGAATAGTGTTTTTTGTGAAAATATATTTTGGAACACTGAAAATTACATTGAAAAGACTGACAAATCTCAGGCCTTTAAATAGTTAAACATTAATAATTTTGTTAAATCTTGTTCAATATTTCTGAAATTTCAACAAATGATTATTAACAGGTATGAAAATCTGTGATAATCTAATCAGTTGACTGTGACTAAAGAAAAGCTTTTTTGGGGACATTATATTTGGGAAAACTGAAAATTACATTGAAAAGACTGGAAAATTCAATGATTTAAAATAGTTAAACATTAATAATTTTGTCAAATCTTGTCCAATGTTTATGAAATTTGTACAAATGATAACTAACAACAATAAAAACCTGTGATAAGCTGATCAGCTGTCTCTGTTATTTTTTAAGTGTCACGTTTATAGGAAATTCATCATCAGAAGAGTGAGAATTAACCAAAACAAATATTTCAATATTGCAGTGTATTACTTACTCTAAAAGAAAATGGCAAATGTGATGTATTGAAGTTGTTTGTGGAGGAGGTTGCAAATTACCTATAACTGTCATCTGGAAAACAATATATACCCATACAAGATTTCTCCTTACTACCAATGTCAGATGCAGATTACTCCTTACAATGGGTTTCTGGGAGGGGGTGTTGTTATCACATTATTTGACAATGTCCTAAATCTTGCCAAATATCATGTATTGTACACATGGATAAGACATAGTGCTGCTCTTGGTGCTGTCTTTCACTGCCTGCTTTTTCATGGTAAGGGTACTCTGGAAAAAGAAAAATATATAACTGAGAAAACTGAAAATTACATAGAAAAGACGGGCAAATCCAATGATTTAAATTAGTTAAACATTAATAATTTTGTCAAATCTTGGCCAATATTACTAAAATTTGACCAAATGATGCTTAACAAGAATAACAATCTGTGATAAGCTGATCAGTTGACTGTGACTAATGAAAAGTGTTTTTTTGGGACATTATATTTGGGAAAACTGAAAATTACTTGAAAAGACTGGAAAATTCAATGATTTAAAATAGTTAAACATTAATAATTTTGTCAAATCTTGTCCAATGTTTATGAAATTTGTACAAATGATAACTAACAACAATAAAAACCTGTGATAAGCTGATCAGCTGTCTCTGTTATTTTTTAAGTGTCACGTTTATAGGAAATTCATCATCAGAAGAGTGAGAATTAACCAAAACAAATATTTCAATATTGCAGTGTATTACTTACTCTAAAAGAAAATGGCAAATGTGATGTATTGAAGTTGTTTGTGGAGGAGGTTGCAAATTACCTATAACTGTCATCTGGAAAACAATATATACCCATACAAGATTTCTCCTTACTACCAATGTCAGATGCAGATTACTCCTTACAATGGGTTTCTGGGAGGGGTTGTTGTTATCACATTATTTGACAATGTCCTAAATCTTGCCAAATATCATGTATTGTACACATGGATAAGACATAGTGCTGCTCTTGGTGCTGTCTTTCACTGCCTGCTTTTTCATGGTAAGGGTACTCTGGAAAAAGAAAAATATATAACTGAGAAAACTGAAAATTACATAGAAAAGACGGGCAAATCCAATGATTTAAATTAGTTAAACATTAATAATTTTGTCAAATCTTGGCCAATATTACTAAAATTTGACCAAATGATGCTTAACAAGAATAACAATCTGTGATAAGCTGATCAGTTGACTGTGACTAATGAAAAGTGTTTTTTTGGGACATTATATTTGGGAAAACTGAAAATTGCATTGAAAAAACTGGAAAATTGCAGGCCTTAAAATAGTTAAACATTAATAATTTTGTCAAATCTTGTTCAATGTCTATAAAATTTGTACAAATGATAATTAACAAGAATAAAAACCTGTGATAAGCTGAGCAGCTGTCTCTGTTATTTTCTAAGTGTCACGTTTACAGGAAATTCATCATCAGAAGAGTGAGAATTAACCAAAACAAATATTTCAATATTGCAATGTATTACTTACTCTGTATTACGTATGTATTACGGCAAATGTGATGATTTGAGATTGTTTGTGTAAGAGGTTGCAAATTACCTATAACTGTCATCTGGAAAATAATATATACCCATACAAGACTTCTCCTTACTACCAATGCCAGATGCAGATTACTCCTTACAATGGGTTTCTGGGAGGGGTTGTTGTTATCACATTATTTGACAATGTCCCAAAAATTGCCAAATATCATGTATTGTACACATGGATAAGACATAGTGCTGCTCTTGGTGCTGTCTTTCACTGCCTGCTTTTTCATGGTAAGGGTACTCTGGAAAAAGAAAAATATATAACTGAGAAAACTGAAAATTACATAGAAAAGACGGGCAAATCCAATGATTTAAATTAGTTAAACATTAATAATTTTGTCAAATCTTGGCCAATATTACTAAAATTTGACCAAATGATGCTTAACAAGAATAACAATCTGTGATAAGCTGATCAGTTGACTGTGACTAATGAAAAGTGTTTTTTTGGGACATTATATTTGGGAAAACTGAAAATTGCATTGAAAAAAATGGAAAATTGCAGGCCTTAAAATAGTTAAACATTAATAATTTTGTCAAATCTTCTGCAATGTCTATAAAATTTGTACAAATGATAATTAACAAGAATAAAAACCTGTGATAAGCTGAGCAGCTGTCTCTGTTATTTTCTAAGTGTCACGTTTACAGGAAATTCATCATCAGAAGAGTGAGAATAAACCAAAACAAATATTTCAATATTGCAATGTATTACTTACTCTGTATTACGTATGTATTACGGCAAATGTGATGATTTGAGATTGTTTGTGTAAGAGGTTGCAAATTACCTATAACTGTCATCTGGAAAATAATATATACCCATACAAGACTTCTCCTTACTACCAATGCCAGATGCAGATTACTCCTTACAATGGGTTTCTGGGAGGGGTTGTTATCACATTATTTGACAATGTCCCAAAAATTGCCAAATATCATGTATTGTACACATGGATAAGACATAGTGCTGCTCTTGGTGCTGTCTTTCACTGCCTGCTTTTTCATGGTAAGGGTACTCTGGAAAAAGAAAAAATATAACTGAGAGAACTGAAAATTACATTGAAAAGACGGGCAAATTAAATGATTTAAAATAGTTAAACATTAATAATTTTGTCAAATCTTGTCCAATGTTTATAAAATTTGTATAAATGATGACTAACAAATATAAAAATCTGTGATAAGCTGATCAGTTTAATGGGACTAATAAAAAGTGCTTTTTGGGGACAATATATTTGGGGAAACTGAAAATTGCATTGAAAAGACTGGCAAATTCAATGATTTAAAATAGTTAAACATTAATAATTTTGTCAAATCTTGTCCAATATTTCTGAAATTTGTACAAATGATGATTAACAAGAATAAAAATCTGTGGTAAGCTGATCAGTTGACTGTGACTAATGAAAAGTGTTTTTTTGGGACAATATATTTAGGGAAACTGAAAATTACATTGAAAAGACTGGCAAATCGCAGGCCTTATAAAAGTTAAACATTAATAATTTTGTCAAATCTTGTCCAATGTTTATAAAATTTGTACAAATGATGATTAACAAGAATAAAAATCTGTGATAAGCTGATCAGCTGTCTCTGTTATTTTTTAAGTGTCACGTTTATAGGAAATTCATCATCAGAAGAGTGAGTTTTAACAAAACAAATATTTCAATATTGCAATGTATTACTTGCTCTAAAAGAAAACGGCAAATGTGATGATTTGAGGTTGTTTGTGTAAGAGGTTGCAAATTACCTATAACTGTCATCTGATAACAATATATATCCAAACAAGACTTCTTCTTACTACCAATGCGAGATGCAGATTACTCCTTACAATGAATTTCTGGGAGGGGTTGTTGTTATCACATTATTTGATAATGTCCCAAAAATTGCCAAATATCATGTATTGTTCAAAAGGATAAGACATAGTGCTGCTCTTGGTTCTGTCTTTCACTGCCTGCTTTTTCATGGTAAGGGTACTCTGGAAAAAGAATAAAATACTGAGAGAACTGAAAATTACATTGAAAAGACTGGAAAATTCAATGATTTAAAATAGTTAAACATTAATAATTTTGTCAAATCTTGGCCAATATTACTAAAATTTGTACAAATGCTGCTTAAGAACAACAAAAATCTGTGATAAGCTGATCAAATAACTGTGTTTAATGAAAAGTGTTTTTAAGGACAATATATTTAGGAAAACTAAAAATTACATTGAAAAAACTGGCAAATTCAATGTTTTAAAATAGTTAAACTATAATAATTTTATCAAATCTTGTCCATTGTTTATGAAATTTGTACAAATGATGATTAACAAGAATAACAATATGTGATAAGCTGATCAGTTGACTGTGACTAATGAAAAGAGTTTTTTGGGGACAATATATTTGGGAAAACTGAAAATTGCATTGAAAAGACTGGGAAATCGCAGGCCTTAAAATAGTTAAACATTAATAATTTTGTCAAATCTTGTCCAATGTTTATGAAATTTGTACAAATGATGATTGACAACGTTAAAAACCTGTGATAAGCTGATCAGTTGACTGTATCTACTGAAAAGTGTTTTTTAGGACAATACATATTCGGGAAAACTAAAAATTACATTGAAAAGACTGAGAAATCACAGGACTTAAAATAGTTAAACGTTAATTATTTTGTCAAATCTTGTCTAACATTTCTGAAATTTGTACAAATGATGTTTAACAACAATAAAAATATTTGATAAGCTGATCAATTGACTATATCTACTGAATAGTGTTTTTTGTGAAAATATATTTTGGAACACTGAAAATTACATTGAAAAGACTGACAAATCTCAGGCCTTTAAATAGTAAAACATTAATAATTTTGTCAAATCTTGTTCAATATTTCTGAAATTTAAACAAATGATTATTAACAAGAATGAAAATCTGAGATAAGCTAATCAGTTGACTGTGACTAAAGAAAAGCTTTTTTGGGGAAATTATATTTGGGAAAACTGAAAATTGCATTGAAAAAACTGGAAAATTCAATGATTTAAAATAGTTAAACATTAATAATTTTGTTAAATCTTGTTCAATATTTCTGAAATTTAAACAAATGATGCTTAACAACAATTAAAATCTGTGATAAGCTGATCATATGACTGTGTTTAATAAATAGTATTTTTAAGGACAATATATTTAGGAAAACTGAAAATTACATTGAAAAGACTGGAAAATTCAATGATTTAAAATAGTTAAACATTAATAATTTTGTCAAATCTTGTCCAATGTTTATGAAATTTGTACAAATTATAATTTACAACAATTAAAATCTGTGATGAGCTGATCAGTTGACTGTGACTAATGAATAGTGTTTTTAAGGACAATATATTTAGGAAAACTGAAAATTGCGTTGAAAAGACTGGCAAATCGCAGGCCTTAAAATAGTTAAACATTAATAATTTTGTCAAATCTTCTGCAATGTTTATGAAATTTGTACAAATGATGATTAACAAGAATAAAGATCTGTGATGAGCTGATCAGCTGTCTCTGTTATTTTTTAAGTGTCACGTTAATAGGAAATTCATCATCAAAAGAGTGAGAATTAACCAAAACAAATATTTCAATATTGCAATGTATTACTTACTCTGTATTACGTATGTATTACGACAAATGTGATGATTTGAGGTTGTTTGTGTAAGAGGTTGCAAATTACCTATAACTGTCATCTGGAAAATAATATTTACCCATACAAGACTTCTCCTTACTACCAATGCCAGATGCAGATTACTCCTTACAATGGGTTTCTGGGAGGGGTTGTTGTTATCACATTATTTGACAATGTCCCAAAAATTGCCAAATATCATGTATTGTACACATGGATAAGACATAGTGCTGCTCTTGGTGCTGTCTTTCACTGCCTGCTTTTTCATGGTAAGGGTACTCTGGAAAAAGAAAAAATATAACTGAGAGAACTGAAAATTACATTGAAAAGACGGGCAAATTAAATGATTTAAAATAGTTAAACATTAATAATTTTGTCAAATCTTGTCCAATGTTTATGACATTTGTACAAATGATAACTAACAACAATAAAAACCTGTGATAAGCTGATCAGCTGTCTCTGTTAATTTTTAAGTGTCACGTTTATAGGAAATTCATCATCAGAAAAGTGAGAATTAACCAAAACAAATATTTCAATATTGCAATGTATTAATTATTCTAAAAGAAAATGGCAAATGTGATGTATTGAGGTTGTTTGTGTAAGAGGTTGCACATTACCTATAACTGTCATCTGGAAAACAATATATACCCATACAAGATTTCTCCTTACTACCAATGCCAGATGCAGATTACTCCTTACAATGGGTTTCTGGGAGGGGGTGTTGTTATCACATTATTTGACAATGTCCTAAATCTTGCCAAATATCATGTATTGTACACATGGATAAGACATAGTGCTGCTCTTGGTGCTGTCTTTCACTGCCTGCTTTTTCATGGTAAGGGTACTCTGGAAAAAGAAAAAATATAACTGAGAGAACTGAAAATTACATTGAAAAGATGGGCAAATTAAATGATTTAAAATAGTTAAACATTAATTATTTTGTCAAATCTTGTCCAATGTTTATGACATTTGTACAAATGATAACTAACAACAATAAAAACCTGTGATAAGCTGATCAGCTGTCTCTGTTAATTTTTAAGTGTCACGTTTATAGGAAATTCATCATCAGAAAAGTGAGAATTAACCAAAACAAATATTTCAATATTGCAATGTATTAATTATTCTAAAAGAAAATGGCAAATGTGATGTATTGAGGTTGTTTGTGTAAGAGGTTGCACATTACCTATAACTGTCATCTGGAAAACAATATATACCCATACAAGACTTCTCCTTACTACCAATGCCAGATGCAGATTACTCCTTACAATGGGTTTCTGGGAGGGGGTGTTGTTATCACATTATTTGACAATGTCCTAAATCTTGCCAAATATCATGTATTGTACACATGGATAAGACATAGTGCTGCTCTTGGTGCTGTCTTTCACTGCCTGCTTTTTCATGGTAAGGGTACTCTGGAAAAAGAAAAAATATAACTCAGAAAACTGAAAATTACATAGAAAAGACGGGCAAATTCAATGATTTAAATTAGTTAAACATTAATAATTTTGTCAAATCTT
The DNA here is from genome assembly GCF_051362555.1 of Lingula anatina. NCBI lineage: Eukaryota > Metazoa > Brachiopoda > Lingulata > Lingulida > Lingulidae > Lingula > Lingula anatina. The sequence continues at coordinate 19,515,477 of NC_141771.1, read as the reverse complement.
GGCCAATATTACTAAAATTTGACCAATTGATGCTTAACAAGAATAACAATCTGTGATAAGCTGATCAGTTGACTGTGTCTAATGAATAGTGTTTTTTGTAAAAATATATTTTGGAACACTGAAAATTACATAGAAAAGACGGGCAAATTCAATGATTTAAAATAGTTAAACTATAATAATTTTGTCAAATCTTGTCCAATAATTATGAGATTTGTACAAATGATAATTAACAACAATAAAAATCTGTGATAAGCTGATCAGTTCACTATGTTTAATGAAAATTGTTTTTTGGGACAATATATTTGGGACAACTGAAAATTGAAAGGAAAAAACTGGCAAATCTCAGGCCTTTAAATAGTTAAACATTAATAATTTTGTCAAATCTTGTCCAATTTTTATGAAATTTGAACAAATGATTATTAACAAGTATGAAAATCTGTGATAAGCTAATCAGTTGACTGTGACCAAAGAAAAACTTTTTTGGGGACATTATATTTGGGAAAACTGAAAATTGCATTGAAAAAACTGGCAAATCGCAGGCCTTAAAATAGTTAAACATTAATAATTTTGTCAAATCTTGTCCAATGTTTATGAAATTTGTACAAATGATGATTAACAAGAATAAAAACCTGTGAAAAGCTGATCAGTTGACTATGTTAAATGAAAATTGTTTTTTGGGACAATATATTTGGGAAAACAGAAAATTGCATTGAAAAGACTGGCAAATTGCAGGCCTTAAAATAGTTAAACATTAATAATTTTGTCAAATCTTCTGCAATGTTTATGAAATGTGTACAAATGATGATTAACAAGAATAAAGAGCTGTGATAAGCTGATCAGCTGTCTCTGTTATTTTTTAAGTGTCACGTTAATAGGAAATTCATCATCAGAAGAGTGAGAATTAACCAAAAATATTTCAATATTGCAATGTATTACTTACTCTGTATTACGTATGTATTATGACAAATGTGATGATTTGAGGTTGTTTGTGTAAGAGGTTGCAAATTACCTATAACTGTCATCTGGAAAACAATATATACCCATACAAGACTTCTCCTTACTACCAATGCCAGATGCAGATTACTCCTTACAATGGGTTTCTGGGAGGGGGTGTTGTTATCACATTATTTGACAATGTCCCAAAAATTGCCAAATATCATGTATTGTACACATGGATAAGACATAGTGCTGCTCTTGGTGCTGTCTTTCACTGCCTGCTTTTTCATGGTAAGGGTACTCTGGAAAAAGAAAAAATATAACTGAGAGAACTGAAAATTACATTGAAAAGACTGGAAAATTCAATGATTTAAAATAGTTAAACATTAATAATTTTGTCAAATCTTGTCCAATGTTTATGACATTTGTACAAATGATAACTAACAACAATAAAAACCTGTGATAAGCTGATCAGCTGTCTCTGTTAATTTTTAAGTGTCACGTTTATAGGAAATTCATCATCAGAAAAGTGAGAATTAACCAAAACAAATATTTCAATATTGCAATGTATTAATTATTCTAAAAGAAAATGGCAAATGTGATGTATTGAGGTTGTTTGTGTAAGAGGTTGCACATTACCTATAACTGTCATCTGGAAAACAATATATACCCATACAAGACTTCTCCTTACTACCAATGCCAGATGCAGATTACTCCTTACAATGGGTTTCTGGGAGGGGGTGTTGTTATCACATTATTTGACAATGTCCCAAATCTTGCCAAATATCATGTATTGTACACATGGATAAGACATAGTGCTGCTCTTGGTGCTGTCTTTCACTGCCTGCTTTTTCATGGTAAGGGTACTCTGGAAAAAGAAAAAATATAACTCAGAAAACTGAAAATTACATAGAAAAGACGGGCAAATTCAATGATTTAAATTAGTTAAACATTAATAATTTTGTCAAATCTTGGCCAATATTACTAAAATTTGACCAACTGATGCTTAACAAGAATAACAATCTGTGATAAGCTGATCAGTTGACTGTGTCTAATGAATAGTGTTTTTTGTAAAAATATATTTTGGAACACTGAAAATTACATAGAAAAGACGGGCAAATTCAATGATTTAAAATAGTTAAACTATAATAATTTTGTCAAATCTTGTCCAATAATTATGAGATTTGTACAAATGATAATTAACAACAATAAAAATCTGTGATAAGCTGATCAGTTCACTATGTTTAATGAAAATTGTTTTTTGGGACAATATATTTGGGACAACTGAAAATTGAAAGGAAAAAACTGGCAAATCTCAGGCCTTTAAATAGTTAAACATTAATAATTTTGTCAAATCTTGTCCAATTTTTATGAAATTTGAACAAATGATTATTAACAAGTATGAAAATCTGTGATAAGCTAATCAGTTGACTGTGACCAAAGAAAAGCTTTTTTGGGGACATTATATTTGGGAAAACTGAAAATTGCATTGAAAAAACTGGCAAATCGCAGGCCTTAAAATAGTTAAACATTAATAATTTTGTCAAATCTTGTCCAATGTTTATGAAATTTGTACAAATGATGATTAACAAGAATAAAAACCTGTGAAAAGCTGATCAGTTGACTATGTTAAATGAAAATTGTTTTTTGGGACAATATATTTGGGAAAACTGAAAATTGCATTGAAAAGACTGGCAAATTGCAGGCCTTAAAATAGTTAAACATTAATAATTTTGTCAAATCTTCTGCAATGTTTATGAAATGTGTACAAATGATGATTAACAAGAATAAAGAGCTGTGATAAGCTGATCAGCTGTCTCTGTTATTTTTTAAGTGTCACGTTAATAGGAAATTCATTATCAGAAGAGTGAGAATTAACCAAAAATATTTCAATATTGCAATGTATTACTTACTCTGTATTACGTATGTATTACGGCAAATGTGATGATTTGAGGTTGTTTGTGTAAGAGGTTGCAAATTACCTATAACTGTCATCTGGAAAATAATATATACCCATACAAGACTTTTCCTTACTACCAATGCCAGATGCAGATTACTCCTTACAATGGGTTTCTGGGAGGGGTTGTTGTTATCACATTATTTGACAATGTCCTAAATCTTGCCAAATATCATGTATTGTACACATGGATAAGACATAGTGCTGCTCTTGGTGCTGTCTTTCACTGCCTGCTTTTTCATGGTAAGGGTACTCTGGAAAAAGAAAAAATATAACTGAGAAAACAAAATTACATAGAAAAGACAGGCAAATCCAATGATTTAAATTAGTTAAACATTAATAATTTTGTCAAATCTTGTCCAGTGTTTATGAAATTTGTACAAATGATTATTAACCAGGATAAAAATCTGTGATAACCTGATCAGTTGACTGTGACTAATGAAAAGTGTTTTTTGGGGACAATATATTTGGGAAAACTGAAAATTGCATTGAAAAGACTGGGAAATCGCAGGACTTAAAATAGTTAAACATTAATAATTTTGTCAAATCTTGTCCATTGTTTATGAAATTTGTACAAATGATGTTAACAAGAATAACAATATGTGATAAGCTGATCAGTTGACTGTGACTAATGAAAAGTGTTTTTTGGGGACAATATATTTGGGAAAACTGAAAATTGCATTGAAAAGACTGGGAAATCGCAGGACTTAAAATAGTTAAACATTAATAATTTTGTCAAATCTTGACCAATGTTTATGAAATTTGTACAAATGATGATTAACAAGAATAAAAACCTGTGAAAAGCTGATCAGTTGACTATGTTTAATGAAAATTGTTTTTTGGGACAATATATTTGGGAAAACTGAAAATTGCATTGAAAAGACTGGCAAATCGCAGGCCTTAAAATAGTTAAACATTAATAATTTTGTCAAATCTTCTGCAATGTTTATGAAATTTGTACAAATGATGATTAACAAGAATAAAGATCTGTGATGAGCTGATCAGCTGTCTCTGTTATTTTTTAAGTGTCACGTTAATAGGAAATTCATCATCAAAAGAGTGAGAATTAACCAAAACAAATATTTCAATATTGCAATGTATTACTTACTCTGTATTACGTATGTATTACGACAAATGTGATGATTTGAGGTTGTTTGTGTAAGAGGTTGCAAATTACCTATAACTGTCATCTGGAAAATAATATATACCCATACAAGACTTCTCCTTACTACCAATGCCAGATGCAGATTACTCCTTACAATGGGTTTCTGGGAGGGGTTGTTGTTATCACATTATTTGACAATGTCCCAAAAATTGCCAAATATCATGTATTGTACACATGGATAAGACATAGTGCTGCTCTTGGTGCTGTCTTTCACTGCCTGCTTTTTCATGGTAAGGGTACTCTGGAAAAAAAAAATTATAACTGAGAGAACTGAAAATTACATTGAAAAGACGGGCAAATTCAATGATTTAAAATAGTTAAACATTAATAATTTTGTCAAATCTTGTCCAATGTTTATAAAATTTGTATAAATGATGACTAACAAATATAAAAATCTGTGATAAGCTGATCAGCTGTCTCTGTTATTTTTTAAGTGTCATTCATCATCAGAAGAGTGAGAATTAACCAAAACAAATATTTCAATATTGCAATGTATTACTTACTCTAAAAGAAAACGGCAAATGTGATGATTTGAGATTGTTTGTGTAAGAGGTTGCAAAGTACCTATACTGTCATCTGGCAAACAATATATTCCCCATACAAGACTTCTCCTTACTACCAATGCCAATCCTTATAACGAGTTTGTGGAAGGGGTTGTTGTTATCACGGTATTTGACAATGTCCTAAATCTTGCCAAATATCATGTATTGTACACATGGATTAGACATAGTGCTGCCCTTGGTGCTGTCTTTCACTGCCTGAAATTTGTACAAAAAATGCTTAACAACCATAAAAATCTGTGATAAGCTGATTAGTTGACCAAGTCTAATGAAAAGTGTTTTTAAGGACTATATTTTTGGGAACACTGAAAATCACATTGAAAAGACATGCAAATTGAATCATTCAAAATAGTTAAATGTTAATAATTTTGTCAAATCTGGTCCAGTATTTCTGAAATTTGTACAAATAATGCTTAAAAACAATAAAAATCTGTGATAAGCTGATCAGCTGTCTCTGTTATCCTTTAAATGTCAAGTTTATACTATAGGAAATTCATCATAAGAAGAGTGACACTTAGCCAAAACAAATATTTCAATATTGCAATGTTTTTCTTACTCTGAAAGAAAACAGCAAACGTAATGATTTGAGGTTGAGTCTTCTTCTTATTAACAGTGCCAGATGCAGATAACTCCTTACAATGGGTTTCTGGGTTAAATGGAAATGGAGAAAAAAGTCCTAAAACAGCATGGATGGACAACATTAAAGATTGAACCAATCAAAAATATACATAAAGCATACCAATGACACAAGATTGAGAAGCATTGTGATTTATGACAGCAAACTTGCTGAGAGTAGTATTGATATTGATTATTGTATTACAATTAATAAATTAACCTATTTTGTATATCATTTGTATATCATCCGGTACTGTAAAAGATGAAAAACTTGCTGAAAGGCTGTAACTAAACGGCATTACAGATTCAAAATTTTACTGAAATATGTAAAGATCCAGAAAACAATGTGATCTGTGTAGGAACATTCAAAATGAAAATGAAATCTTATATAACCATATTGGAAATTATTCTGGAGTCATTGTGTTCCACTGTGGCAGTATAGTCCTGTGTCTCCTAGTACAGTGTAGTAGTCTGAAGTCATTGTGCTCCATTGTGGCAGTATAGCCCTGTGTCTCCTAGTATAGTGTAGTAGTCTGGAGTCATCGTGTTCCATTGTGGAAATATAGTTCTGTGCCTCCTAGTACAGTGTAGTAGTTATAATAAAGTGACTAGAGTAGCTGGTGGTTTGAGAGACCATGTGTTCTTTATTCCGTTTATACTAACTCAAGTGTAAAACAGATGACGTAAGATCTACATATAAGATATAACACACGCATAAAGTCAAACTACTACATTACATCCTTCCCCCCCTTGAATTACTTTTACCTGGGGTTGAAAAGTAAATTGAAAATAATAATCATATATGTGCAGTGTCTGACAGTCTCTCACAAAAGTCTCTTTGTGATTTACATGTAAAAGTCTTTGAAAATGTGAAACATAAACAGTCACTGATCCATTGGTTACCGATACTTGAATAAAATCACTTAAATTGTAGCACTGTGTTATTGTCTTTCTCTCTCTCTGATTTTTTTAAATACAAACTTGAAACTTTAAATGTTGTCCTAACAAATCAATGTCTCTAAAAACAAATGATTAAAGTCCTTTACTGTATTTTGAGATCTTAGTGTTCACTGTCACAGTTTTAATTACTTTGAGAAAGAAATGAAAATTTAGTCCTATAAGAGAGGAGAGGTTGCCAGTACATCACTCTCTAAACGAAGTCTTTACCACTTGGTAGCTAACTAAACACTTTTATAACACAAAATCTGCGAATCTTTCAGGGATTTTCCTTGCTCTTTGAGATCTCCTTAAATCTAGTGATTTTGGCTGTTCTTTCGCTGAGAACTGTGGATTTTGTTCACTGGATGAAATATCTGTTTCCACATTCTCTATGCAGGCAGTATAGTCCTGTGCCTCCTAGTACAGTGTAGTAGTCTGGAGTCATTGTGTTCCATTGTGGCAGTATAGTCCTGTGCCTCCCAGTACAGTGTAGTAGTCTGGAGTCGTTGTGTTCCATTGTGGCAGTATAGTCCTGTGCCTCCAAGTACAGTGTAGAAGTCTGGAGTCGTTGTGTTCCATTGTGGCAGTATAGTCCTCTGCCTCCTAGTACAGTGTAGTAGTCTGGAGTCATTGTGTTCCATTGTGGCAGTATAGTCCTGTGCCTCCTAGTACAGTGTAGTAGTCTGGAGTCATTGTGTTCCATTGTGGCAGTATAGTCCTGTGCCTCCTAGTACAGTGTAGTAGTCTGGAGTCATTGTGTTCCATTGTGGCAGTATAGTCCTGTGCCTCCTAGTACAGTGTAGTAGTCTGGAGTCATTGTGTTCCATTGTGGCAGTATAGTCCTGTGCCTCCTAGTACAGTGTAGTAGTCTGGAGTCATTGTGTTCCATTGTGGCAGTATAGTCCTGTGCCTCCTAGTACAGTGTAGTAGTCTGGAGTCATTGTGTTCCATTGTGGCAGTATAGTCCTGTGCCTCCTAGTACAGTGTAGTAGTCTGGAGTCATTGTGTTCCATTGTGGCAGTATAGTCCTCTGCCTCCTAGTACAGTGTAGTAGTCTGGAGTCATTGTGTTCCATTGTGGCAGTATAGTCCTGTGCCTCCTAGTACAGTGTAGTAGTCTGGAGTCATTGTGACCATTGTGGCAGTATAGTCCTCTGCCTCCTAGTACAGTGTAGTAGTCTGAAGTCATTGTGTTCCATTGTGGCAGTTTAGTCCTGTGCCTCCTAGTACAGTGTAGTAGTCTGGAGTCATTGTGACCATTGTGGCAGTATAGTCCTCTGCCTCCTAGTACAGTGTAGTAGTCTGAAGTCATTGTGTTCCATTGTGGCAGTTTAGTCCTGTGCCTCCTAGTGCAGTGTAGTAGTCTGGAGTCATTGTGTTCCATTGTGGCAGTATAGTCCTGTGCCTCCTAGTACAGTGTAGTAGTCTGGAGTCGTTGTGTTCCATTGTGGCAAGACAGACCTGTGCCTCCTAGTACAGTGTAGTAGTCTGGAGTCATTGTGTTCCATTGTGGCAGTATAGTCCTGTGCCTCCTAGTACAGTGTAGTAGTCTGGAGTCATTGTGTTCCATTGTGGCAGTATAGTCCTGTGTCTCCTAGTACAGTGTAGTACAGTGTAGTGTGGAGTCAGATGATGGACTGGAAAAGACAAAAAAGGTCAGTGATCTGAGGCTTTTTCTTTAAGATCCAGAATATTAGAATATTACATGTGTACATCATATTAACTGTGAAGAAATAAATATTAAAAACTTACAAAATAACGCGTTGTTATAAGTCAAGGCTGAGGAGGAAAAAGGTCTACTTATAAATCAGATACAACATCAGTTCTCTAGTTAATTATCTTACCTTCATAAGCCAATGCAAAACTACAGATGAAAAGGGAATGGCAAAACTTGAAGTAGATGACGGTGTGCAATCTTGTCAGTTCTCCAAAAGCACTTTTAATCTGCACTTCAACATTCTGAAGCACATATTGTAAAATCTTCACAAGCACATTGCATCGTGATGTGAACAGTGAACAACTGACACAGTCGATACCATATGTGTCCTTCACTTCAGATGTCTCATCCTGAACTCACGGATTAAGTTTGCCGAAAGAATCTATAACAGAACCATCTTAGAAAAGTGTCCTGGTGGAAGATGACACTTAGTGTACAGAACATTTGATGAAAATTCGGCCTTTCGGCATCACCCTTTGCCTGATACGCCATATTTATAAACATTGATTAGTATAGATGGCGATGTGCAAGAGGTGAGACTTTGGATTTGTAATGGACTGCAGCCAGTAACAGATTCACCGCCTTCTTTCTAAGAAACTCGTGCAAGGATGGGGCGGGGTTCTGGCACTGCAATAGATAATACCAGGGTCCAGGCTCTGTGATATATATTGTAATATATTGTGATTTGTATTTAGCAAAGACTCTAGCCTTGAGTCAAGGTTGAAAGCTTCAACAAAGCGAAACTCTGATTGGTTAAAAGTTTAGGAAACAATACAGGAGCCGTCCAATGAAATTTCTTTATACAATAATTGTTCTTATTATTTGTTTTGTAAACAAAGCAAAAGAGACAATGTCTACACAGTCGCTGGTAAGTTTTATTTTTTTTATTCCAAACTGAAACCCTGTGTCAAGTTTAAAGTAAACCCACATAGCTCCTTTTTACAGTGTTGTTCATGATGTTTTCATGATTAATTAATATTCTAAATAAAATTCTTGAAAATTTCCTGCCACACAACGTTTTGCTGATCATTCTTGTAATGGTGCAAATGTTATCTTTCAAAAACTATCAAATGAAGATACAAAAATCTATGATTTGTATCTTGTTTAACTAAGATTTCATTTATTTAATATACTAATTGCAGATGACAGCTGATATGGAGATTGAAATAAACAAACAAGGCAGCAAAGCTGTCAAATGTACAGACAAAAACCAGAAAAAAAAAAAAAAAAAAACGCAGGAAATAGGATACTGTTAATTTTGATGCATTAATGTATTATGCTTACTGTAACTGCACAGCCAACATGAAATTCTAATTCTGCATAACATTGGATTAGGATGAAAGTAAAATGTGTAACAAGCATTAGACTGAGTTCCCATACCTAGATCAATCTAACAGGATCAATCCAACTCCAAGGGGTTTCTCACTAAATTGCTTTCAGTTTAAGCGGCTTAGGATTCTGGCATGCCAGTTTCAGTAGGCGTGACAGACAGCTAAGCCACTTACATTGATTGCAATTTAGCGAGAATTCCCTTGGAGATAGATCGATCCACAGTTAGCGTGATAGGGTCTGGAAATAGTCCCTAAGGCTTCAGGCTGATAAGAGTTAAACTTTGGAAATGCCAGAATGAGATAAAGTGAAAATTTCTTAAACTCATTGCTTAAATTCAATTTAAAAAAAAAAAATATATATATATATATATATATATATATATATATATATATATATATATATATATATATATATATATATATATATATAATCATACTTGTAAGTTAAAAAATACAGAAAGTGTTACAAAGTTACAGTACAGAGTGCCTGGTGGTTGGGAGTGATAAGTCACATCTTGAAAATGCCAGTTTGAAAAATTAAAAATTAAAGAAAAAATTACAAAAATATTCCACTAAAGGTGCCATTCAGTCTAGCTGCATAACCATGATATGAATCATCCAACTTCAGTTTTTAAAAACAGTGTAAACAACTCACAGAAATATAATATATTTTGTTTTACCACAAAAAAGGGAAGTCATAGCTATTATTCTGATATCTGAACTTGTCATCAGACCATGTGACCTCCATAGGTGGCTATACTTTGTAATAATTTCTTAAGAGATTTTAACAAAAAAACTTTTTAGAAAAAAAATTATTTGCCAAAAAAGAACAGTTATTATCCCTTTAACTGTAAAGTCAAGTTGCAAATATTACACAACAGGTAGTATCAATAAAAGTGAACTGTTACATGCCCTTGGGAGTTATAAGGCCCATACTGAAAATGCCAGTATGTGAAACTTTCACTGAAAGATAAAAATTTCACAAAATGTACAACAGAACAACATGGTCAATAAGATTACAGTTTCAGGACCATATGTGAGAGTTCAAATTCACATAATGAAATTCCAATATGTGAAAAAAAAAATGACAGTGCATAAAATAATATAATTACACAATGTTTAAAGACATAAAAACCAACACAACTTCTAATGTGGAAAAACAGAAAATGCACAGTGCTTCTGGTGGATGGGGGTTGAAAGTGATATCTTGAAGATGCTAGTGTTTGAAAAATAATTAAAAGAAAATGTAAAATAAAACATAACAAAAAATTCCAATAAAGCTGCTATCAAACTTTTTATCTAGCTTTGTAATATACTAACATGACTAACATTTACCTGCATAATAATCATCGATTCCTTATTATGTGACACAGTAAAGAGAGATAAACCCAGGGGACTTTACAATGAAATCTCAAAGTGTGTTTTATGTAATCTCATTTAATGCCCACTTTAAAATTAATTAAGCAAATTACTTTATGATCCTGAATCAATATACTGAATTAATATACTGCTATCCATATACATTTATTGCCCCATATAGCACTCTATAAAACTGCATTGCTTCCAAAACAGAAAACAATCACACTGGTTTTCCAACACAAGCTGAACTTCAGTCTTATGAAACTTTTCAGTAAGTGAGTATCATAAGTAACATGGTTTTCCCTTTATTGCTATCCTGGCAGCAGTGTCCAAAATAAGGTTTTCTTCAACTTTCATGCAATATAACATAATACTTAACAGCAATAAACCATCAATTAAAAAAAAAAAAAAAAAGTATCATGGATATTCAGAAAATGTGATATGGAGAGGTCTCCAAGGACATGGAAGTTAGGGTCACACTTTCAAAATGCCAAAATGTTAACAAGAGATAACTGTACTGAAATGATTTTCTTTCCATTTTCAACACCTTTTTTACATAAAACAATAATCAATTTACTGTCATTTTTAAATGATCAACTAGGAAAATTGTTGACATAGGAAAAATATCAATAGAACAATTTATAATGTCCAATTAGCTCCATTTGGAGATTCTAAACATAGTGAATGATTGAATCTGACGAACTGCAATGATGAGTTCCTTTCCATTTTTGATACTTTATTACACAATGCACAATAATAGGTTTACGGTCATTTTTATATAATCAACTAAGAATATTGTTAAAAAGCAGAAAATGTTAAAACAACACTTTTACATATCCAATTAGTTCCTTAATGAGACTGTTAGCATGCTTAAGAATTAAGAATGAAGAAAAACCACTTATATACAAAAAGGCTAATAACTTCATCAAAACTTAACTGATCCAGCTTATTTTCAAACTTGATCTGTATACTGGTCAGATTGATCACGCCTGTGAGTTGCAAGACAAATGGCTGATTGGTTTTCCTTAAAATGCATTATCAGTGTTGCATGTATGCTGAATAAAGGAAAAAAAAACAGCATTACTTTTGTAAAAATAGTCCAATCATGCCAATTTTCAAACTTGACCTGCGTATTATAAATATTCACCAGTTCTGTAAATTTCAATCCAAAAGGAAAAACATTTTTATACTTATCATGTTATAAAAGTGCTGAAAAAATTGAAAAAAAAAAAAACAGGATAACTTCCATAAAAATTGCCCGATCTTGCTGATTTTCAAACTTGACCTGCGTATTATGAATATTCATTAGTTCTGTAAGTTTCAAGCCAAAAGAAAAAACAGTTTTCCACTTATTGTGTTATCAGTGCTGGATATATGCTGAAAAAAGTGAAAAAACAGCAGAAATTCCCTAACAATGATCCAATCATGCTGATTTTCAAACTTGACCTGCGTATTATGAATATTCATCAGTTCTGTAAGTTTCAAGCCAAAACTAGAATTGGTTTTCCACTTATCGTGTTATCAGTGCTGCATATATGCTGAAAAAAGTGAAAAAACAGCATAAATTCCCTAACAATGATCCAATCATGCCGATTTTTGAACTTGACCTGCGTATTATGAATATTCATCAGTTCTGTAAGTTTCAAGCCAAAAGGTAAAATGGTTTTCCACTTATCGTGTTATCGGTCCTGCATATATGTTGAAAAAAGTGAAAAAACAGCATAAATTCCCCAAAAGTGACCCATTCATGCTGATTTTCGAACTTGACCTGCGTATTATGAATATTCATCAGTTCTGTAAGTTTCAAGCCAAAAGCAAAAACGGTTTTCCACTTATCGTGTTATCGGTAAAAGTGCACGACGGCGACGACGGCGACGACGACAGACGCAGATGATGGCTATATGTTCAGACACATCTGTGTCTGTACATAAAAAGAACAGTGTGCTGGTAAGTTATGTGTGTTTGTTTGACTGTGTTTTTGATAAATGGTCTGGTAATTCATTACAATGGGCCATAAAACAACTAATTAATTTCTTTGTAATATGAAAGTAAGATATCCCACACTTAATTTACATTAATGAAATGGTCAATTTGGATGCCTGTAGTGAAAATATCAGAAAGATATATTGATAGGATTTCTTTCTATTTTACTTTTTTTTAACAGCCAAAGCCACTGTCAGACTAATTTTGTGAGAAAACCTGTTGAAAGCAAAAGTGGTGGGCAGGGGAACTGCCCTCGGAGGATGGGACACCCAGCGCGGCATTAACATGCCAAGAACAACTAGCATGGGTGTCCCGTCTCTAAGGGCAGAGTTTCTCCTGCCCAAGGGCTCTAAAATGGAATGGAATTCATTAAGCCAAAAAATGTAAGTATTATATCCTTTTAAAAAAGTAATAATTCAAGGTAAAAATGATTTTCTTTGAAATTGAAAAAGAAAATTTAAAGTCAAACATGTTTTTAAAGTATTTATTTATACCTTCATTTATTTCTTTAGTGTATTTGATTAATCAGTTATTGTATATATTTATAAACATTTTATTTTTCATTTTTGACATTTCCATATTATCAAGTTATTTATTTATTTATTTATTTATTCATCATTCATTCAGCCTTACCACCCTGGGTCTGGCTGGACATGGGAGCCTGAACCCTTTAGGAACAGGTGCCTCCAGGTGACCACCAAGGACAGCATGGAAGTGACCTGTACTTGGGGAGAATTGGACATGGAAATAAAAGGTGCTTGATCTTTTCATTCTATTTGATATAACCAATGGAAATAAAAGGTGAAATAAACTTTTAATTTTGTCATGTATAATGTATGGTAAAACAGATTACTTGATCTCATAATCCTATGAAATATAACCTATGAACAGAAATGATGAAATGATCCTTTAATTCTGTCAAATACATATTTTAATCTATATCATAACTTGTGAATGACAAATAAATGTGACATCTTATTCCAGAGTTGAACTACATGTACGAGCCTGAAGTCCACAACAGTGGTAAGTGAATTGCATTATATAATTGTATTGCTCTATTCAAGACAATAATTCAGCAAATTTAGCAATCTACTTGGTGCATTTTTTAATCTACTAGCAAGGATTTAGGGCCTGTTGACAATGAATTTGAAGACCTAGCTAATATGCACGAACTCCATGGAAAGTCTCGCTGAATACAACCAGATTAACACACTAACCCCCCTCCCCTTTTGTCTCCAACATCCAGAATCACCAGGATTTCTGTATTCTACTCAATGTCATGATGTATTTGATATGTTAAGTTTAGACAAAACAAATACATGTATTGTGTTTCCTTAGATTTCAATTCAATTCTCATGTTCCAGCTGATAAAGTCCTATTGAAGAGATGGATAAGACTGGAATCTCAGTAAAATGAACGCAATTGAACATGCACACTATGTTGCATAGTTTGTCTGGTCTTTAACAGACTTAAGTAGATACTTTATCTTCAGAAAAATTAATGCTCTTGCTGTGTAATCATTGAACACGCTTGTTATTCCTTAAAATTCAATTTTGTTCTTTCAGGTGATACCAAAGAAGAGAACAATGTAGCAATTGCTAAGACCCTAAGTATTGAGGAGCTAGGTAAGGCTGGAATCTCAGTAAAATAATTATGAACTTTAATATACTTATGAGTTAAAATTCACTGTTCAGTTATCTAAATCTTTCAGTGTATCTTTGACTATGTTCAGTAATGTATTGAATCTTTGTTGTGCACACATGTATGGGATGTTTAATTTGTTTTCCTGTCTTTCTTCAGTCAGTATCAATGGCACAACAACCCTGACAGAAGACATGAAGGAGAGAGGTAAGATAGCAGAATCAATAGAATAGGGATTTATTTATTACACTGACGGAATGTGATTGTGCATGTACACACACACAGCGTATTGATGTGTAAACACAGTATGGCCCTTATTCAAGTTTTACTTGTCTAATTTGTTTATTCTAAATAATTGTAAAAGATTTTCAGTACAGTTCCATGCATGAAATAATGTGGTGCACTGACTACATATTGAAGGTTATATATTATTGCATATAACTAAGTTAACATTGTGTCATATATTTCAGCTCCCAAGGACAGACGCCCATCTAGGTGGAGAAGATTTTTAAGTCTCTTCACGTCTTGCTTCAGAAGAAGATCAAGAACATAAATGGTTATTATTATTGTTGTTATTTTTGTTGTTGTTATGGAATAAATCTAATCACTCCCAATATTTAGAAATTTGACAGCATTTTAAAAAAGAACAAATTCATTACACAGTCACAAGGAAGTTCTTTTGTTTGTTTCTTTGTTTTGATGGCATCATAACTAAGTAAACTTTCAGTTTTTAAGAGGTACACTATGTCAAACAGCTGGTAAAACCTGTACATAATTATATGATAGCAGCCGGAAGCTGCTGGTTGGAGAGTTACTGTCAACATTTTAAGATAATACATTTTAACTGAATTATATTTTAATATTTCCATCTCATTTTTCAGGGTCATCATTGCAGAACTACTATTGCGTCTGTAGCAGCCAGTTTAAAATTTCAAATGTTATTCTCTTAATTTTACAATGAAATATTAATTTTGTGTAATCAAATGTGTTTTGTTTTTCTTTCTTTTCTTAATCGAGGGTAGCATTGGGGAGGGGTGATCACAGTTGGCGGGAAATAAAGTAAATTTAAAAATCACAGTATGCAATACTTTATGCATATCTCACTGACAATGCTGTTGAAAATCATGAAAATCATGAATCACCAGGTATAATACTTCGTTTCATGTAGGGCAAAGAATAATTTTTTTAAAAAATATTTATTCGAAAGAAATGGAGGCAAAGCACTTAAAGCATTAGATGCTCTCCACAAAATTAAATAAGTAAAACAAATGGATATGTATATGCAACAGAATATATATATATATATATATATATATATATATATATATAATAGCAAAGAATACAATGGTGTATTAACAAGTCAAAGGAATAAGGTGCTTCAGAAATCAAGCTAAATAATATGAACATTTCATGCATCTCAGGGAAATAAAAAGTGACTTTCAAAGGTAACAAAAAAAACTTGATGGGACTCTTTTAATTAAAATGTTTTAAAAAACAATATAGTGATTCTTGCTTTAAGGCATTTGAAATGTGGGGTAAGAAGCCAGCACTTGACTTTTATGTACAATAAATAAAATACGCCAACATTTGATTTCTGATTCAAATTTATCTCCAGTTTTTAAATTAAATTCGTTTTTAAATGCCTTCTATTAAACTTAAGAAATGAACTATACATTGAACAAACATTTAACTTTACTCAGTTACACACATAAACACTCATTCACATACCCTTCCAAATGGCTGAATTATTGATAACTACACTTTTGCTTTTATATTCAAGTATGTTCATGTGTAATTACAACAGATAAATAAGGTTATAATAAAACACAAATAATTAGTACCAAATATGCAAAGGATCTCATCCATCTGACATGTATTTTCTTTATAATGTATATTGCATAACATTAAATATGACATAAAATTGTATAACATGAAAGACATAATGGAGAAAACAAAATGTATTATGTGGATCCCACCCATCCAGCAAGTTCTTTTTTTTTTTTAATTTACACAGTAAAAAGTAAACTTCAGACTTTTAAATGCAGTTAATGATTTTTTTAAGTAAGATTTCTCTGATACCAATTACTGCTGAGTTTTAAGTCTCTTTGAGAATAAAAACATGTCTTAGTTCTACTGGTCAAGATTTGCATTTGATGAAGTTCATCATATTTGTCTTGCTCCTAGTCTTCTCTTCTGTTGATGAATCTGGAAATATGTTACAATATTCCTTCAGAAGATATCCATTGTTTTAATTCATCAATATGTTTCTAAATAAAGATTATCATTACACTGTAAAAAAAATAATAAAAAAATTAACCCAACTGCAGAAATCATTTGTAAATTAGTAAGAAAACATGCATCTTTTTTCATATTGCCCAATGCAAATCTTGATATATGTCTTTAACTGTTTTGATTAATTAATTAATTAATAAATTAATTAATACTACAAGAAGCAGTTTTACCTTAGCTGTCAGCTGTGGTACCATGTGGTCTGGAGCTTGTTTGTTACCCTGATCCCCATGACAACAGGTCCAGATGATTGTCTGCAAACACATCAAAGATGGCATCCAGAGCCTCAGCAACCATCCACAATGTCTTGTCCTTGGTCACTACTTCCACAAGAAATGAGCTTAAAATTCTGAAGGGAAAAACAACTCAAAATCAAAACTGGCAAAAATAGAGACACCAAACAGCAACCAAAATTTCAGCAATATTAGTAAAAGAATTTTAAAATTTCTGAAAGCAATTAAAGTGTTCTCTTTAACAACAGGAAAAAGAAATAAATATTTTTTACTCATCACAAGCTCTGTTGGTTTTCTGATCATCAGTACACACTTTCATGTCAGAAAGCTTTCAATATTTTAATTGTTATCAACTGGACACAACAGTTCATTTATAACACTGGTACTATTCGCTAAGAGTAAACCATGAATAAAAATGTAAAATTCTTTGAAAACACAGACTTTCAAGTCTATAAAAGAAGTAAAATATTTTTTATTGATCCAAATATTTTTGTTTGGTTTGGTTTTCTGACCAGTCATCAATACTACTGTGTCTACCATCTTTCATTATTTTAATCTATCTGATGAACATAACCACAAATGAACACTGGCAGTATTTCCTAAAAGTAAAGCAAAATTACATAAAACTCAAATAGGTCATAATATATAATATCAACTAATGTAATGAAAGAAAGAGTATTCCAACTTTAAGACACAGCAAATTCAATGACTAAATAACATGACATACATGTACATATCTGGGGTACCTTGTAGGAGTGTTTCCATCTCTGTCTTAATGGTGTGGTGGCTCACTGATATTACAGATATTTTCACCTAGTGTTTCCCTGTCCTATTGGTACACTACCCTGAAAGACAAATGTTAACATTATTGTGAGCTGAGAGAGATAACTTATGTTTGAAACAGAAAAGCTGGTAAAAATACAGTCACAAAAGGTAAAAAAAATTGCACATGCACACATTAAAAAAGTCCATTCTTGCTCTTTTTTGAAAGTAACATGCCTTGATGGAGTTAATAAATAAAGTTTTAATATCTAAAACTGAACTAATTTTTTTATAAATTTCTTAACCTGAACAGGCCTAGTAGCCTGGGCTCCCTTTTTTTGGGGGGAAAATGTACCCTCTGAGCAAAATTTTATCTAAGTACACAACATTGGATGGGAAAATGTCCATTTTTTTTTTCAGAAAAGAACCCCCCTTTTGAAACTGCTGGCAGCTGAAGGGTTTTCACATCATGCACAGAACCAGCCTGACATGTTTGACAAATACAAACTAACTGATAAAATCACTTTTTGTCTTTTAACTAGCTAGATGTTAGCTTGATGGTGTCATGTTACATGTTTACCAATGCTTAGTGAAGTAATAACAGATAATTATATGCAGTGGGTTGTGCAGATAACATCTTTAAATTATGGCACCTGAAGTATTGAAGAGAAATCACTTCAACCAATCAGATATGTCCACTGTAACTGGCAGTTAACATTGTCCAATAGAAGGACTGGATTCAAGATTTTAAACAGGGAGTTTCTAATACAACTTTATGCATTGCTCAGTACAAAAACAGGTAATGTTAAAAACAAGTTCATACAGAATTCAAATGGATATTCTTATGGTGCTCTGAGAGTTGAATTGTCAACACAATTTCAGCATTGGAAAGGATATACCACAGCAAAATGTAAGGCAGTATTATTAAGAAAAGGAATAGCAAACCAAAAAAAAAGGAAATTTTGTGAATAGTAGCCTTGGAATTGGAACTCAATGTAACTTGTGACAAGAATCTTTCAGTGATTAATCATCTCATGAAATTCAAGAAAATAATTATACTGGAGAGAAACCTTACAAGTGGAGATTCTGTGACAAGACTTTTATACCACCAATTAAATTCTTATAGCATTCAGTAAAAATGTGCACAGGAGAGAGACCTTACAAGTGTAGATTCTGTGACAAGACTTTTACTAAAAAAAGCCACTGTTCTAGGCATGAAAGAATTCATACCGGAGAGAAACCTTACAAGTGTAGATTCTGTGACAAAACTTATACAGACAATGCTGTTTGCATGCGTCATGAGAGAATTCACACAGGAGAGAGACCTTTTAAGTGTAGATTCTGTGACAAATATTTTACTCAAAAAAGCCATTGTGCTGAGCATGAAAGAATTCATACTGGAGACAAACCTTACAAGTGTAGATTCTGTGACAAAACTTTTACAGATAAAGCTTCTTGCATAGGGCATGAAAGAATTCACACTGGAGAGAAACCTTACAGGTGTAGATTCTGTGACACAATTTTTACTCAAAAAAGCCATTGCACTGCGCATGAAAGAATTCATACCGGAGAAAAACCTTACAAGTGTGGATTCTGTGATAAAACTTTTAAAGACAAAAAATCTAGCATATATCATGAGAGAATTCACATAGGAGAGAAACCTTACAAGTGCAGATTCTGTGATAAAACTTTTAGAGACAAAAGTAATTGCAGTGCGCATGAAAGGATTCACACAGGAGAGTAACCTTGCAAGTGTAGATTCTGTGAGGTAACTTTTACACATAAAAATTCTTGCATATATCATGAAAAAATTCACACAGGAGAAAAACCTTACAAGTGTAGATTCTGTGACAAAACTTATAAAGACAAAAGTTCTTGCATAAGTCATGAAAGAATTCACACAGGAGAGAGACCTTACAAGTGTAGATTCTGTGACAAAACTTATAAAGACAAAACTTCTTACATATATCATGAAAGAATTCACACAGGAGAGAGGCCTTACAAGTGTAAATTCTGTGACAAAACTTTCACCCAAAGAGGCCATTGCACAGAGCATGAGATAATTCACAAAGGAGAGAGACCTTACAAGTGTAGATTCTGTGATAAACTTTTTAATGACAAAAAATCTTACATCTATCATGAGAGAATTCACACAGGAGAGAAACCTTACAAGTGCAGATTCTGTGACAAAACATATAGAGACCAAAACACTTGCAGAGAGCATGAAAGAATTCACACAGGAGAGAAACCTTACAAGTGTAGATTCTGTGAGGAAGCTTTTACACGAAAAAATTCTTGCAAACGTCATGAAAAAAATCACATCATGATCACAGATGAAATAAGTCACATGGAAAATAAACGGACAAACAATAATGCCATAACCCATCATGAGGAAGAAAGAACAGAATACAATCATAAAGATGATGACACGTTTACCACGGAGAATATCAACATTACTGACAATGATGTCTATGAAATACTTACTGGCATAAAAAGGACCACGCCAGGTGTCATCACAACAATGTAAAAAATCCTTTACACAGCTCTCAATGATATGTTCAGATGACAAAAACTGAAACAAAGTACTACCTTATAACTTTGCTATTTTTGGACAATTTAAGAACAATCATATTTTGTAACTGATGCAATTTTATTTGTTCAGTGCTTATCAATAATTTTATACTTTGTAGGTTTATTATTCATAAAATGTTCAAATGATAGAAACAGAAAAAACTAACACCTCATAACATTGCTATTTTTAGACAATTGAAAAACAATCATATTTTATAATTGATACTGTAATTGATTCAATTGTTCACTGTTAATCAATAATTATTACTTTTATATTGTGTAGGTTCAGTATTCATCAGACCATTTTCTTCCATGATCAGACACATTATCTATGATGGATCATATTTAATAAAAGAATTGTACTTAGTCAAATACATGATATTACGCTAGAAAATCCCTCTCTTCTACCTTTCGTGTTGAAAAAAGTTAGAGAAATAGACAAGTGTTCCAT
This sequence comes from Lingula anatina, assembly GCF_051362555.1. Classification (NCBI taxonomy): domain Eukaryota; kingdom Metazoa; phylum Brachiopoda; class Lingulata; order Lingulida; family Lingulidae; genus Lingula; species Lingula anatina. The sequence goes on along the minus strand of NC_141771.1, from coordinate 19,494,969 downwards.
TTTCAAAAGAGTTACATTTATAAGATGAAAAGAATTTACATTATTTGATTTTTATGTATGAAATTTATATATCCAATGACTTAGAGACCGAATAAAAAATTGAAAAAGAAACATCTTTATCTTTATTCAACAAAATATCAAACTCCAAATGAATATTTGATAAAACCAGACATAGTAGACGATTCTTTATAGACTTTAATGAAATAGATTCACCGACAGATAGGCAAGTCAGATGTTGAAAGAGTTTAAAATCTCAAAAAAGAAAGAAAGAAACAATAGATGTAAAACCATATGCTTTGCCTAAAAAAAGTCAATGTATTATCAGTGTTCCCAGGTTTTCTGACCAGACATCAACAAGTCACTACTGTGTCAGCACAATTTCAATATTTTAATTTATCAACTGAACACAAGTCCACCTAACATTCTGTATCAGTGGGTCAGAGACATTTAATAATTCACAGGCAATTTCTGTAACTTCACATGATAACTTTTTATTGAAGTCTGTAATTCCACATAATATGTTATGTAAAGTCTAAAGAGGTAAAGTAAGCTTGTTGACTATTCTGATTAATTAATCAGAATAATCAACAAGCTTATACTTTTATAAGATGTTAAGTTCATGAAGCCATTGTCTTGGTTTGATACTAAAGAGTGTAATTCCCCACATATCATTAGAATGTAACTGAGCAGGCAACAAGTGAACATAAAATGACTGAAACTGGTTATAAATATTATCGGATTTTCTCATAGCAATTTGCATGTAAATATTTTGACCACAAATCAGGAAAGTAGTATTACTGCGTTATCCAACACAAACGCATACAGCAGTGTCCGTATTTCGAGCCTGTTTGTAATTTCTATCAGTGTTAAATTTGCGCAGTTCCAGACAAGTGAACCATAAGTGATGCTGAACTTTAGTCATCAAAATAAATTCTAGAATAATAATAATAATAATAATAATAATAAATCAACATATATGTCAATGAATCATAATGCCAAAACATGGAAAATTCAGTAGTTAAGAAAAAAGGCTCACCCAGTGGCGGGTTTAGAGGTGGTAATTATTGATATCATATATAAACTTAGCATTGCTATAAAATCTATGAAAAATACAAATATATTATAACCCACTGACAAAGACCTCTGTATTGTGGTCAACTGATGACCTCATCACTAATGGTCAGTTTACCTGAGTGATATTTTCCTGACTTGTTAAGAACTGACCACTAAGTGAAGGCCCTGGAATTCCTGGCCAGGGTGGAAATAGTGCTGCGGTAGACTCTTGTGCTGATGGACCGCCCTCCGCGGAGTTGGTTGTGAAAGGGTTAAGCCCCCCCCTCCTCTCGTCTCGCCCCTATTCCGGCTTCTCACCCTGAACGTAAGAGATAACTTAAGACAAACCTCTACACTATGGCACACCCTTGTCGTTTCCAGTTACTTGAAACGGCAAGGGTTAATTGCTATTAAGATCTGAAGTTCAGGGTGCGGCTCCTACACCTGTGTGTCAAAACTATCGATGGCTGGTTCATCTTCTGCCGGGAGTTGAACAGTTAACGTGGTCAGCAAATTTTTAGGGAGAGACAGATGGCATAGAGAATTATCAAGTTGTCTGCAAAGTGCTACACAGTGAAACTGCAAAAGTTTGCTATTTTTATACTGTTCTCAAAGATTGTAATAGACTAGACTTTAACAGCTCCACGCTTTCTTTTTATTATGCTGTTCAATTCATACCTCTCTCTCTCGTCCGCCTCTCCCGAAAATGTTCCACTCCAGAAAAAATCAATAATGCTATATGGGAGAATTGTACAGGCAATTGACCTACATTCTCCACTGCAGTTATTGGCGCTAGTTTAACAATCTTATGACTTGGACGTGATAACGTGATTCACGCCTGTGATATGAAGGTTTATAATTTATATTTAAATAAATTCATAAACATGGCGTGTCAATCAAATAACTGGAAAGTTGTGAGGGCAAAGAGACGTTATTTACAAAATTAATAAAAACTGAACATGACTCAAAAACAGAAAAAATGCATTTTTCTCTTATATGCAAATTAGATTGCCTGTAGTAATATAAAGCTGTCCGAAAGTGATGTTCACATCAGAGATTTCAAATAGCGGCAATCATGATCACCTTAGCTATCTTAATTTTTATTATTTTATTAAAAAAATGTATATTTGAAGCTAGCAAAAGTAATTTCCCCAAAGTAAAATAACAATTTTCTTCTCATTATAAATCATTTCTTGACCCGCCCTTCGGAAGAATTTTTTAACAGCTAGAAGGCTGAGAAGGGCTTCTTGACGAGAGCCCCGGTGTACGCCCCCTCCCTCCCCTTGAGAGGTACTGTAAAGATCACTTTTATTAATATGTTCCAGCGAATAGGAAAAGTTTAGATATAAATAACTCATATTCTAATGCTTTTTTTTCGCATTTTGTCTGTGGTTCTGCTGAATTTGAGAGAGAGAGAGAGAGAGAGAGAGAGAGAGAGAGAATTTGTCTTACGTTAGATCGCGAGGATGTGGTATTCAACTGCCATGAAATTTCCATAATTTTCATGTCCATATTGAATGATCAATTCGGCATTAAGATTAAGATAACAAGATTATTCGAATAATAAAGAAATTGAGAAAAAAATCAAATTCAAGAAGGATTGCATTTTTTTATTATCCACACAATCTTATATAGTTTATTTACTTTGGAATAATGACAATGAATACATACAATCACATATACATACAGCTGTAGCAGATCTGATCTTCCAGCCTGTTTAATCTATCGTGCTAAATTACATAATTCTTTTTTACTGGACGTATTCAGCAGGAGAACAAGTTTGAAGACAAGGTTTTCTACCAAAAAAGGCTTTTAAGCTATTAAAATAAACTTATTCCTGATACTAATCCAAATGCAATAATTTACCAGTTGACTTTATTTTGGTTTTTCAACTGAAAACGTACTCATTTTTCTCGTTTCTAAAAATAAAATATGCGACTGATATCTTAATTTTTTTACTACAGATAAGGATATAACAGTTACCTGTGTCCAATCTCGTAAAAATTAACCTCCTATTAATACATGGAATGGAAATGCGTGTCAATCCTGGTGCAACACAAATGAAAAGAGAACGCGGTAAAAATTCTGTCATGGTTGTCGTAAGGCACAACCCACCACCGGTCTTATTCAAAATAAAGTAGAATCTACCTCGAGAGAAGACACTCATCGTGTCACCTTAAAACAAAGCGGTGAGCGACTTGTCACACCTAACACATTTTCATCAATTCTGTGGAAGACGTCGCAATCATGTTGAGACAGAACAGACGCCAGAATATCACCCTGTATAATAATGATTATTTCTTATTTATTGATAAGATATTGATAACCCAGAGGGTTGAAGTTCTAGATAAATATTAAGAGCACTACAATAATAATAAGATACATTTTAATTAATCTAAGGTTTCATTCCATTTCGTTCTATGTAGATCAATCCAACTCTGCTGAATGCAATCAGTTTAACAGATTAACACACCTCCTCTTGTTTCTAACTTTCTCGTATAATCACCACCTTTTCTGTATTCTACCAAACGCCAGGCGGAGGCGAAACAATTTGAAATATCAATTCCCGAAGAAAAAATATTTGATACGAATGGAATTTCATTTCTTTCATTACATAAAATATGTTATTCAAGTGCTGTATGTGAAAGAATCATGTGATGTATGATATATGTTGAAATCTTGTATATGTCAATATTGACAGCATGAAATGACAGGAGGATATTGGGGAGGTAGAATAAAACTGTTATAACTTGTGCATGACAGTACAGACGGACGTTATGAAAACTGGTTGTATGATGCAAAGTGTAAAAAAAATCAATTTGAATTAAATGCTTCGGCAAAATATAGGCATAGCGTATCTTCACGGCGTTTGTGCTGACGCGCTAAAATATTGCACGGATTTTCCTGGGATAAGTGGTATTTTTCTCCAACTAATCAACCCTTCTTTCCTGTCACTGGCCAAAACTCTGTAAAATCTGGGATAATTTAATAAACGCCTTCGTTATCATGACCAGGTTCCACGTACGCACACAGATATATATTCGAAAGATTATTTGTCATTGTGAAGGTAAACGAAGACTACAACATCGTACATTCAAATATGATCACATGATTTAAAGTTCTTAAAGTTTTAGTCTGCTGATTCCAGCAGATGGCGCCATAGTACGATCAGGTTGGTCCAATATACTAAACTCTGTTCAGATAAAAACGTGTATTTGATCAAAACCAGTGACGAAAATAATGTTTCATTGTAGGGGTGTCAGGGTATGGGGTTAATCTTATCAATGGCGTATTTTGAAATATATCTAACACAAATGCGTCCTATGCATTTTTATTGCAGTAAATTGTCAATGAAGGTTTACTTATCAGATATTGATGATAATTGGGTGAACAATGTGTCCAAAATATCCTGCCTCCTCCCCCATGAATCATATGTAACCAACACTCCAGAAAGAGATGTCACGTCTTCATCAGTTCTGAGTGACCAGGGAGTGGATGCGAGGCGGTCCAGATACATGTACTAAGTATATGAATATATCAGTTTCAACTGATTTAGTACAACGTTTTAAGATATTAATATTAGATATTTGATGATAACTTATTTGTGATTCATTTTTGATGCCTAAATGCTTAAAACTAGTTTTGGAAATATCCCAATATTTTCGCCATTTTGCTTCCTCCACATTTTCGCCAGCTCTTCATATCTCATATGCACTTCATGTTAATTGGACTGCGTTAGTAGATATCACCCTGAGCTTCAGAGATAACTTGACACTAACCTCTTCACTATAGCCTATCTTCATCGTGTCAAGTTACCTCTGACCATAGAAGTAGAGAAAATGGAATGCCAACTCCCGCGAGATTTGTATTGCCCTCTGTGTTACGAGCTTGTGACCACGAGAGTTGGGCGAGAGTTGGGTAGTTTTACTTCCGGTCAACTTTCGTTGCACTACATGTGAATGGGGAGCAGGCGTGCTAAGACAATAACCTTGCGCGCGTTATACGTCACAGGTCTTGCGTAACTACCCACGTGCTACGATTTTTCCCTTGGGGGGGCAGCAAGCGGCCATTTTGTACAGGAGCAATGTATAGATGGGTGAAAACGATACGTTGTTTTTAGCAAAAAACGATGTCCCCGGGGCGAAACTGCCAACACCAAAAGTAAAGGAGCATACCAACGTTGTTTTGAAACGATGTGGTTAGCCTGTCAGTGACGAGTTAGGGAGAAAAGAGCAGCACTGATAGCAAGGTACTGTACTGGTATACACGTGAACCGGCAAAGTTAATGATGATTTCATGTTGCAAAAGCATAATTAAATCAGTTAGTTATTTCCAAACGATATTATTTGAATAGCAGATACGTAAATCAAACTAACAACAATAAACATTTTTGATGACATTGAAAATCAAAACCTGCGGTGCACGATAGGTTGGGGAGGACACTGCCACAGCAATAAATGCATGGATTTTGTTACACAACACCATATGCTTGTGTCATTGTTAACTCTGTGGTATTATTACTCAATTTACTACTCAAATTAATACCTGATACTATTTCTCAGGCTACCAAGTACAAATCAGCTTATTTTGTGGCAATTGACCTCCATGTTCCATCTTGTGTGCAGGTTGTTTATTATTATTATTATTTGTTCAAGCACATTTTAATAAAGTGTCTATGCTTTAACAAGAGAAATTTATGCTGAATTTTAAAAGATTAAATCATCAGTAGTATGTACAATTAAAGCTATTAATTTGATTATGCATATTTGATTTTCAACTATCTTGATTATGATATGAGGTTTCTGCATTTTTCTCTTGTCCTCGAATCAATATCTAACAAGTAAATTGATGGTGCTTTATTACAATTTTTGCTTTATACTTTCAGATGTAAAAACTGTGTAGCAGTTGGTAAAGCTGTAGAGACTGATGTGAGCATAGATCAGGGGAAATGGTATTAGAGAAACTAGGAGGACAAGACATAGATAATGTACTAGTAGATCCATCATCGCAGCAAGGATAGATGGTGTGATCTTGTCCCTGAAGCTATGCCACCAGTTTTCAAACTGGTTGAGTCCTTACTAAGACAAGCTGCTGCGGTGTGAATCGCAATATGTACATTCAGGTTATATGTGGCAGATTTATGACAAAAGAGACCTTCACAATATACTTCAAAGAAGTTATTCTTGCATCTATGCCTCATCAAAAGTACACAGTTACAGTGACTAGAACATTGTCTGCAAATAGTGAGGCAGTGAAGGCTGCAAGGTGCCATTGTTTTTCAGTATTAAAAATGACAGTATATGTTATTTATTTATTTATTTTTATTTCTCATTTTTAATGGGAGGGAGACTCACTTTGTTCTTTCTATGCCCATTCAGTTAAGGGTTGATGGCAATATATGGTAAATCTGTCATGCCTGTATGTAGAATTTCTCTGGCTCAAATTTCTACATTTATTGGGTGCATTATGAAGTTTCCTGACTGATTAATGAGGTTACTTGTAGAAATATCTTGCTTACACACATTTTGTGATATTTTTACTACTTTATACATATGATTATTCACATCTCATCAGTGGTGTGTGAAAGGTACTTGGTATTTGCATTTTAGAACTGTAGATCTGTGTACCAGCAGGGTTATATTTCATATATCTGCGAATGTGTCTTAAAATAAGCTTCATGTTTGATAATTACTTGGTTTGAAATAAGTAAATAAATAACCCAAATAAAATCAATTCATTTTATATTTCACATAATTTGTTTTTATTATTCTTCTAAGCATTTAATCGTAACAGTTCCCATCATTATACTGTTATTGTGTAATAACATTGAAAGTTTCCAAGTTTTTATTAACAGGTTGATGCTAACGTATTACAAATGAATGTAAGCATAAAAGCATATTTACTACTCAAATGTATCAAACGTACCACTGGCATAATACCGGTAAAGATACAGGTAAAGATGACAGCATTGATAACTGGGTTTACAGCGCTGTTAGTGCAGCTTGGTTAGTGTCAGATTGTTATCTGATAAAGTTTGCTACTAGTTCCTGAGAACAAAAGGCACTTGATAAAATCACAAAACACCTGTAGAAAATAGAGTATACCCTATACCTGCCCAACATTGATTTGTTCAGATTCTTGACTAGGGGTGCGTTACAGGTGTCAAGGGCCAAGACTTGAACTTAGGGGTTTGGCATGTCACTGGGCATTACCCCCGATTTCTGTCCAAATCTAATAAAGCCTCAGTTGCTTAACTTTCTCCAAATTTCCAATATCTACCGGTTGTGTTGTTTAATGCTTGGGGTCTCTTCTCTGGCGGCGGTTAATTGGGGACACCTGTGCGGCCTGTCAACGCACCTAGATTCACTTTTGCCGGTGCCACATTTTCAATTGCCGTAAATATCAAATTCATGAATAGAATAAGGAAAAATGACAGTTATGAAAAAATGTTTGGAAGTACCTGTCACCTTCGCCACAGTAACCATATGGGCTGTGATGCCCCCCCACCACAGGCGACACCTTGCGGAGCAAGCGTGCGTAATCCAGGGTGCAACTGAAAATAACCTTGACGCGCGACCTTATTGAGCGTCATTTTGACAGATTTTTGGTTCAATTTGATTAATAATGGCCTCGAAGTTGACATTATTGGAGGTAAGTCTGTCTCTTAGCTTGATTAAACGAAGCTGGATTGCAGCATGTGGATAAAATCGACGATAATCGAGCGATCTCACACGTGGACAGCCGGCAGAGTTTTACTTTCCCTGTCGTGATCAAGTAATGATATATCTGTACAGCAACGGAATATAAGTCCGAACTAGCCGTGAACTGTAGTTTGACTGCACATCATACTTGAAAAAAGTTGGAATAAAATTCTGTCCCTTAACTAGGGAATTTGATATTTAATGCTTTTGTTTACAACTAAATACAAGGCTGCTAGCAATTTTCCTGCCAAGGAAAAGGCAACCCAATAATTTTTTACTACCGATATTAAATCACCTCATTAAGTTGAATCCTACTCACATTCATTATCATTAAAATTTTGTATTTGTTGTAAGTTATTTTTTCCAAAATTTTAAGTAAATTTTCTGTTTATAGGATGATTTTGAAGAGAGATTCAGTATGCTGCAACTCGCCGTACAGAGCACCACGCAACCAGTAGCACCACCCTAGTATGTTGCAATAAATAAAAATAACCATCTTTCTGAACATTTTTTTTTTGTTTGAGAACATTTTTATATGATTAAACATTTTATAGTTACATGGAAATTGGAACAGTACATTCCTTTTCGTTAGATATTATGCATTTACATTAATAATGAAACATGATACAAATACAAAAATAATTTGTTGACAGTGCTTTTGTAAATTTACTACTTCAGGTGACTGAAATCTCACAATTAGTGGAGCAATCCCTGGAAAAGCTGCATCCAGCATTTTGTTGACATACAGCAGCTATAAATATGCAAAAGGAAACTTCGAAAGGTACATTGTTAAAGAATATATTTATTTCAGTATTTCAAGGCTTTTATCAAAATTACAAAGTTCCAAATATGTATCAGTTATAGTAGCAATAACAGCTGTTACTGCATACATAATAACAATAATAGCAAATGAATTTTACTCTTGACCTGCATATAAAATTTTTATATTTCTATGGAATGTTTTCTTGTCTACTTTGATCAATCATCAGTATATGATAAGAACAGTGAAATTTAGAGAAATCAGATATAAATACATAAAGCATCTTCAGCTGAAACATTTAGAAAATACAATGATTTCAGTTTAGAGATATTTTGCAATTGTTTAATACACTCTTGAACATGGTAATATTTCAGTCTAATGTTCAAGAAATCCAAAAAATAAATTATTTCCTGTGCCTTAATTATACCACGCACTTCCAAAACTATATAAAAATGTTTTTACTTGTTTTCCATGTAATACATCATGCCTCATCTATCTTTAAAAGCATTTTATAGTTTGTTATTTTCTCCTCTGTTTATTTCATTTTTTTTTTTATTTTATTATTTTTTAAATTTTATTTATTTATTATTATTATTATTAATTTTTTTTTTCTACTCTTAGCTGCAAACCATGGGTTATCTGATGCCATCACCTAAGATAGCTAATTTGGAAGTGCTTGATTTTACACCTTAAATTTTCCTTAAATAATATCAGCACCTGTTCACACAGTTTGAAGCCTCATACATCTGACCCATAGAATACTATTGGTGCAATTAATTTATTTTAAAGTGTAAATGCAATATTGGGTTGAACTTAATCACAATAGTATTTCAACCTGTTTTTAATAATGGTAACTTTTCCTTGCCTGCATAGTTTATTATAATGGTAACTTTTTCTTGCCTGCATACTCGATTTTTTTCTCAGCTCTTGTTCATGTTATACTATGGATTATTCTTTAATATATGGTGACAGACAGTGAAAGTGCATCAGAAAACTTTCTTGTCCTTTTTTTAACGAGAATCGATTCCAACTCTCTTTTGGTCATAAAAGAGTGAAATGTGTGACTGAATAATGTGTCATATTTCACATGAAAACTGTCATTTTCTTAATGTGCCAAAGGAACTTAAAATATTATTTGATAAATAAATGCTATGATTTTATTGACTGTCAGTATACATTTAAAAGCCAATGTTTTACATAGCCATAGTTAAAAATAAAGATGTCGTATTGAAACGGATTTCTCAAACAGCAATATTCTTGGATATGTCAAAATCTGGAGTCAGACATAATTAGTTGTACTCTGCCATTAGTACTTTTAAAAAACGTGCATCACTAGCATACAGTTCTAATTTAGTTTCAGGTTTCTGCAACCTTTTGGGACAATATATATCTCCCTGTTTGGTAAAGAAGTCCAAGGTCTCCAGGCTGAACAGAGAGGCATCCCAGTCAGCTATCTTCACTGCTACAACCAGCATACAAGACATTACAGCAGTCTGGTTGGCAGTTGAGATCTTCAGTTAAGTCCTGGATGCACATTTCATCAGCCCTACTAGTGCAGAAAATGTTGTCGATTCCATCAAACGGACAGAGGTAGACATCACACACTATAATGATTGGTGGTTTTTGTAGTCAGCAAACTGAAACATAGATGAAGGGGAAGTGATAACAAGGAAAAACTGAGTCAACTCGGAGATAAAAGTACACAGCCAGAAGCAGACATTGCAGGCTGCTAAGTCACAAGGCAGACTTGCATCTATCACTACAAATGCAGCCTATGTTGATGGAAATGAAAAAATTTTAGGAAAAAATTTCCTATACAGATACATTTTTCCAATGCTCTAATTCTGTTATTCCAGACTGCCATTTTAGTTCTACATAACATGCTAAATGTACAAATTCTGCCCTTATTATGCACATTTCTTAATTTATAGATTTCTATTTTAAAGTAAGGATAGTCTCAATTTGTATGTAACTACAATCAGTTTCACCATACATGTGTGCACTGCTAAATGTCTGATGTAAAAAAATAAAGCTTTGAAACCGAGACATAAGTCCTCATTTGGTAAGCAAACAGCAATGTTGAATTTAAGTTGTAATAAGGAGGTGAAAGGGATGTTAATTCATTTCAATCGAGTTCAATAAACTTTCATGAGATAATATTCATCCCCCAATTATACAGCCTGAATGTACACATACATTTAATGAAACAGTGCTTCAAAATAACTGGAACAGATCTTGACTTTCTCAGGATTGAAGTAGCTGTCACATCTGTTGATGCAGTGGATCAGCTGACTTCTCCATTTGTCTGAAACCTCAGACACTCCTGTGGATATGAAAAGATACATGTACCACCTTAATTCTTGTACTCGCCTTAGAAATGGGAGTTTCTTTGTAGAATCAAAAGCTGGCATATGAAGGTGTAAAATATTGAACATTATGAGATTTAATAAATTGTCGTTTTATATATAATTATTGTGAAAGAAGTAAGTTATTCAACTGTGAAAAGGTGCAAAAGAGATAATAATAAAATGGTTTGCTTGATTATTATTTTGTGTTGCTTCAATTTTACCTTAGGCAAGCTGTGGAAAGAAAGACCCTTGCACTTCTGTGAAGAGGCACTGCATAGAATAACACAACAGAAACTCCTTCTTGACACCCTTGAAAAGAACAGAATAAAAATTTACATTTCTAATAAATTATTATTATTATTAGTCCTACATAGTCAGGTATATCTTAATTATATGTTGAAGCTATATCTCCAGGAGTAATAACCAGCTATAACTGATCTAGTTTAGTGTTGCAATGATCCTCTGGTGGTATGGCACAACTCCAAGTATGACTTTGATATTTCCATTTTTTCTTATTAAACATGTTCGTATTTTGCTTGTACAAATGCATAAAATGAAAAGGGGACAACTAAATATGTAATATTTATATGTATAAATATTCTGTGCTTTTATTAACAGCTTGGATAACGACATTTAGTTCACAGATTTCTCGAAGACCGTACATGGACACTTGAGGGATAAACGGAAAACAATCGGCGTCAGACGACCATTGTATTCAAGGACAGATCATATCATGAATGAGCCTCTCACTCCTTAAATTTACGCTTAAAAAACACAATATTGTATTAAAATACAAAAGTTATTACTTACATTGCTAAATTATATTCCGTGTTATCTTCGACTTCGGTAATACACTCTGTCATACGCACCAAATAAAGCGCTTTGGGTTTTAATGATTCCGTTTTCACACCATAAAAACTGCAGTTAGAATGTCCAGACTCCCGTTTACGCCATAGCAAATCACATTATCGTAAAAACTAGCTCTAGTCGCTATGAAAAGTAGTTATTGAAACATGTAGAGCGTGAGTTGAATGCAGCGGCATGGAAACCGGAAGTGAAACTCCCCAACTCTCGGGGTCACAAGCTCGGCCTGCGAGATTTGAAGTTGGCATTCCATTTTCTCTACTTCTATGCTCTGACGAAAATAGTTTGACCTAGTTTATATAAGCCAATCAAATCCATGTTTCAAAATTTTTCACCAAAGTTTGGTGAAAACGCTGATTGGTTGACCGTCAATCGGCAATCCTCGGCTGATTCCGCAAGCTCCATACTAACATAGTTATTGTCGAGTGCGGAGACATCCGAGTAGTTCCGAGTGCATAACCGTACACAAAGAAAGCATGGAGTATATCGGAATTGAAACCAGAGCAGTTTGATGCCCTGCATAATTATCTACTGAGGGATGATGTATTTTGCGTGCTGCCCACAGGTTACGGCAAGTCCCTGATATTCAGCCTTATCTTTGATTGGTCCGGATTTGAACAAAGCGCGCTTTGACTCGTTCGCGTTCATTGGCTAGATCGTTCAATGAGTCATTGAGTGCGGACTTTAAATTTGATTGGCGGGCGGCGGAGGCAATCGAATGTGGTCAGAGGTAACTTGACACGATGAAGATAGGCTATAGTGAAGAGGTTAGTGTCAAGTTATCTCTGAAGCTCAGGGTGGTAGATATAGTCGTAGGGGTAAAATTAAACATTTTGCGTAGGTCATTTTTCTCAATATTTTTGCAAAGGAGAGAGATAGTATATGTAGGAAAATAGGTAGTTATAAAAATGTTTGTAAATATCTTTAAGAGAATATATTCCTCTATTCAGTAAAGAGTGAAGTAATTTTTCTTCAATCAACAGCTTAATATTGAAATAGTTTACCTTTACCTCCAATATTTTGATGTCTAATAGAACATTCATCATTACTCACCTGGATAGCCTCATTCTCTGATTTCAATATTAAGTTGTTGATTGAAGAAAGTTACTTCATTCTTATAAGATAAAACAGCTGATAATTAATATTCTTCTCTGATTTGTCCAGTTTAAATTTATTACATATTGGTAATATTACATTGAATAATATTGTTTTTGCTGATGTCCTGTGAGCTATACTTTTAAAAATGTGTTCTTTTATCCAATAAAAATTAATGACAAATTGGGGATATTACATTAAATAATATTTTTTGCTGATGTCAATTTTTCATTTCTTGTCCTTAATTATTTTGAGTTCAGCATATAAACTTAAATCACTGTCTTCAAAAACATGTGCTTTAATTTCAATTCAAAGGCATATAATGCGCGTTACACCTTTACCTAGAAAATAACATCCTGAGAAATTCAACAATTTCTCTTTATCACCAAAGCACACTCTTATCCAACACCGTTCACAAAAGTACGATGTGTAAAAGTTTTTAATAAGTCTAGTTGTCATATGTCGCCCTCCATTACGCCTCAGTGCGGTTTACAATAGAAATTAACACGTTTTGAGTTGTAAATTTCAAAATGTTGCCGCCATAAGTAAAATTGGCCTTTGTCTATTTTCAATACGAGAGGGACTTTGTTGAATCTATAAACGAATTTATGAATCGCAATGCTATAAACTGTTTTCGATACCGTATACCTTGCACCTTGATGATTTGTTGTTAAAATTTCTGAGAAAATTAAATGACTTTATGGATCTTATTGCTTTGAACTGTTCTGGATACCGTGTACCTTGGTGACTTATTGCTAATTTATTATTATTTTTTTCAATTTAATGACTTTATGGGTCGAATCGCTGTTAACTGTTCTAATTATTGTATGCCTTGTGATTTATTGTTGAAATTTCTAGGAAAATTAAATATTACCTACATATGGGACTGGCACTCACTACCGGGGGGGGGGGGGGGGGGGGGGGGGGTATGTGCCTTTGCTTTTCTTTAAACGCTCAGAGAAGAGATTAGAAAACTTAATTTCATAAGCTTGTTCTTGTTAATGAACCAATTTTCTGATGTCTAGGTTCGTAGTATGTACACTGTGACTTTCGTAAAATGTAACTGAAAGATGATGTCTCTTAAAGAAATCTAGATTCTGTGTAAAGACGAAAGAATTATTGATACCATTTTTCAAAATCGGCTCAACTTTGAAAAACTTACTTTCTATTATTAGATCGATCAGTAGGTGTAAAAATGTTTTCTCTCTACATGTGCTATGTGAAATTAATTTTTGTTCAGTTCATTGCAAAACATTTGTCACAAGAGTTGTAGAATTGCTCATGATTTTAGGTATTTAGTTATTGAAATAATTCTTATTATATCGTATGGTTAGAAACAGAAAAAAATCAACGTCGGATCTGGAACATTTAAATGTAGTCAAAATGTGAAATTCTAGGGAATTTGTAGCATTATGTGTACTTGATAATGTTAGTCCAGAGTGGGTTTCCTTTTTGATTTTTCTGATTTTAAAGGTGGGGTGGATACCAGATCCGGCGTTATTTTTTAAAAGAAAAAGTCTTTTCCGAAATATTTTCTTTAATATCAAACATAAGATCATACTTCATAAAAAGTTTAGTTGATAGTTTTATTTGTAAAATCAAATAGATTGAATTTGTTACATTTTTAGTGAATTCTAATGAGGATCTCAATAACTTGGTTGATACCATTATATTCAAACCTTCAAAACTTAAAAAAATCACAATTGTAGTCCCACAAACTGATGTTTTAAGATTGTTAAATATACATGCATATATGGAATGGAAATTTGTTTTGGTATTAATAAAGAAATACCAAAATTATTCAGTGCGTTGTATTATTTTCATGTTCATTGGTACCCACGGGTTGGGTTCACTTTCCTGCTCGCGTATTTGGATACCACTGAGTATTTTCCCAAGGACTTTAAAAAAAAATTTCCTTTGGTTACTATAAGAAGAAAGTCTACCTGGGGAGGGTGGGTGGGAACAGTTAGAGGAGTAGGTAACGTGCTTGCCTCTCAGACAGAAGGTTGCAGGTTCGATTCCTGGCGCCACTGGGTCCCAGCAAATTACCTTTTACAAAAATAAATCCAAATAAAGAATTTCGACTTCTACAAAACAGTGCTGCGAACACAGGATAGTAAGAGGAGTCGGTGGTTCTGTAGTTAAGAAAAATAACTTCTATTTTGTTCATAAAACAATATAGCACATTTATTATTGCACAAATGAATACAAAAAGTAACAGCATTGTTTTCACAAAATATTATAAAACTTGGAATACCTTTTCTTCTACATTAATGTCAATTTCATAAAACGTACTATGAAATGTGAATTAAGCTTTTACATACAAACAGAACTGATTCTCTATCTAACTAAAACATGTCAAGATTCTATGCATTTTGAACATTTCTGCTTGGCCGGCGTAGCTTTTTGATTTATAAAGGAGTTCAGGAATATTATGATAGACATAATACCAACAAGATTAACAAAATAAATAAATAAATAAAATAAAAACCAAAACATTACCAAAAATGTTTGTCTAAATTCACTGGTGTGATCGATATAGAAAATTCAATATGCATATAACGTCATCCTATCCCAACCCATGTACCCACATGCAAGCACTATGTCGTCTTGCTGATGTTCACAAAACAAGAAAAGTTAGATAAAATAATAAAATTTTGTAAGATTCCTGGTTGTTTGTTTAGTTCATCGATAAATATTGTCATGCCCAAAACAGACGAGTTTTTTTCATACGATTTGCTTAAATATGCATTTCATGGCACAACTTTGAGCGAAAACTGAAATTTGTACAGCATGCGAATCAGAAACGTCATAACGACATGACCAACCTACAAGCTTATTTCAACCATAGCTATCTTAAAGAATAATGTGCAGAGAAAACAAAGATAGAGCAAATATTTGAAAATCACATTTACTAAGACAATGCTAATAAACTTCAAACTGGTCTCCGGTGTTCAGTGATCAAGTGACACTCAGCATTATAACTCCACAGGACATGCAGGACTGACATTCCATAAGGAGTTATTCTTCAATCACTCTTTGATTGCGACCAAAAAGTCAACTAAAAAAATACAAGGCACAAGGCCAACCTTTAACAGAGCGTTGATCTACACACTTTTGTATAAATTTTTTTATACTGAGAGAATTACAATTATTCATTTTTTTGTTTAATGAAGCAAAATACAATTAAAAAGTAATTTTGTACGATAATTCGATGGTTTTTCAAAGAATTGGCTAAAAAACTGCTAGCCAAAATTTAAGCAAATTTACGAAAAATGTAAATTTGGCTTTTTAAAAATTGTATCACATTCTTTGTTGGGTATACTGACAGAAATTGGCAATCTTAAAACCTTCATCGAGTACTCATTTTCAAAAAAAAAAAAAAAAAAAAAAGGCAGCTAAAATGATTTATTTGACTTTGTCAAGAATTTGTCGAAAATTCAGTGTGTAAAAGTTTCTGATGAATGTCAGTCCTACATGGACCCTTTAATGAAGATAATATTCCGAAATAAAACACCTTCTGTAATACAACGATTTTCCTTTGTTTTGATTTACCACTACTGCAATAACAAATGTATATTAATTTCGGGAAAATTTCAACTCCTTGGTTTCGTTTCTAAAACCACGGTGACTTTTGACCCCTCCCCTCATTGAAACACGAAGTTTATATTATAACTTATAAAAATTATATGCGTCACAATGGCATATTCAAACTTAAGAAAGTTCGTTTCAATACGTGTGGACAGTTCTGCAATACTAATGACACATTCTGCCAGTTTGATAGTGCTGCAATTTCTGAAAAATAATTATTTAAATTACAGCGATTTATTAATTTTCGGTGGATGCACATCTCGTTCTTTTTTTCTTCAACTGAACACACAAAAGACTTCTAAAGACTTCCATAAATGCATTTTGCACGGTTGGGACGTTTTCTTTATTTCCAAATTTAACATCACCAAAATAAATACTAGAATTAAATTTTGAATAAATAATTGTTCACGGAGAAGTGCCAAATTGCAGATTTGCCCTCACAAATATGTTACGAACAAAAAGAAAACCGGTCGTCCTGCAAAGTACTCTTCCTAAACACTACTTTGTGATAGTTTGAAAATAACTACAGCCGATTCACAACCCAAAGTAAAAATTACAGTTTATATATCAAGTTTCAACCCTGCAAATTTACTAGCAGACAAACTCTGACATGCTACATGTAATCTTGACATGGATGCAGCCGCTGTGGAACACGAGTCTGACGTCTTTGATGGAGAACGTATTCAATCTTCTCGTGCATGGTTGAGTCACTGAAATTAAATAAACCCACTTTTACAAAGCAATGGGTCAGCAATTTCTATGGAGCGATTAAATTAAATAAAGCAATTTTTAATTTTACGGTAACCGATTTCGATAGTAATATTCAACAAACCACTTTTCAACTTTAAAATTAGACGAATACACTGTATACCTACATATACTGAGCTGACACGTTCTATGTAAACATGCACTTTCAAACAATATAATTTCTATTCTTTTACACCGTGTACACACTGTAACGTGACAACATTCTGTGTCTTTAGAATCACACGTCAGTGGTGCTACTAAAAAGAAAGTGACCCTCGCATTACGTATAAAGTGAAATTTTAGAAATAAACATATGACAGGAGGGTAGTAAAAACAACATTTATGAGATCTTAGAAAGAAGAACAACATAGTCACGACATGTGATTTTCATTTTTTTTAAAAACAAATTAGGACTTAAGAATGAAGTTACCTGCCAAGATCTCCTTACATTGTTTAAGACGGAAGACGCGTTCACTGCTGGAGCAAATCTCTCACCACCCGTTTTCTGGCAAATGCATTCCATCTGAAAATAAGAACAGATAATAAACTATTTTAACGTCAAGTTGAATTTGGACTTTCAATGTAAAATATTGTTGACGTCAAGAAAAAATGTCGACATGATGCCTTATTTGCAAATTGCACCATTTTTTGGTAAATATCGTTAACGCAAATAACCAATGTCATCTTCCATCATCTATACATTACTTACAACAGATCGATGCCAATTTCAGTCCCAGATTTCCGACCATTTCGTGGAAATTGTGGCAATGAGACACAAGGCTTTCTTCGCCATCTTTTACTGACCTTGGTCCTTTCTGAACACCTCTCACCAAAATACTCACCTGGATTACATAATAATATATACTAGACCACCTTCCGTGCGGAAGCCTCGATTTCAACTTTAGTCTTTGTTATATGATATACATGTAGAGCAACCGGCCCCGCCCCCCTAATCCCATGAGACATGAAAATTACCCCACCCCACCCCTAACGCACAATCACAAATGAGGATGTTTAGTAATGAAATACAACGCCATGAGTTATATTCATTTACCGTAATAGATCTGAATAGAACAGACAGAAATAAAGGAAATTAAAGGCTGAGGAAGCCATGAATTAATGTACTGCACCCTCTGTTATCGTCCAAAATAAACGAGAATTGGTAATGTTTTCGAATAAAGCAATTTCAGGCGTTTTGAAAGTTTACAGTTGTTGTGTTTTGAAAGAACTGTTACATCTCAAATGCAGAGTTGACATTAAACATCTTTACTTTTAAAATTGTATTGTTGCTGTAAAATTGTGTATGTCTACATACATAACTAGAATAATTTTACGTGAACACTTTTCTTCCATAGTCTCAAGTCCACATTGGTCAATCAGTCTAATTAATGAACACGAAAAAAACTTGAATTCTTGCGCAACATATTTCCAGGTTCATTAATGTTCGGTTAAGGCGGAGTCTTCGATTTCCTCGCGTGATGCGGTGCTAGAGTTAAACTGGGTTTCTTCGTCCTTGTGCTGTTTTGCTCTCTTAATTGGTGACCAATTGGTGGACCCAAAGTACCCCGCCCCCTTCCCCGTTGCCCAATGCTATCTTCAGTGACGGCAATGCTCCTTGCAGACTGGTGGGAAATGTTACAATCATTACTGTTCTTTTGATTTCCAGTTAATGTGAACAGTGATTTTGGTCACCAATGTAAACATGGAAATGACTATTTTTTCCAATAAAATGCAATAAAGTACTGTGAAAGACTAGAAATTGTATTGTTGTAATAAAAAATGCAGACACCTTACAAAGGGCAACAGATGGGAATGAATTTTGATGATACTGTATGAAATAAACAAGGCAGCAAAGCTGTCAAATGTACAGACAAAATAACAGAAAAAAGGATGCGAAAGAGGTAATTTTGCCAATTTTGATGCAATAATAAACAAGCCCATGGAACTTCAAATCACACCTTGAAAATGCCAATATGTGAAAATGTTTAACTGGCAGTAAGAATTACCAAACAGACTGCATTGCCTACTGAAGCTGAATTTTAGTCCCATGTTTCTTTCCTGTAAGTTTGAGAACAGTAACTGACATGGGTTTTCTTAAATGGTCATCATGGGAGCAGTGCCCAAAATAGTTTTTTTTTTTTAAATTTTGATGGAATATTACATAATGTTTAACAGCATAATGACCATCAATTTTAATAATAAAATATTAGTATTATGGATATTCAGAAAATGTGACTAGCAAAGGTCTTCAGGCCCATGGAACTTCAAAGTCACAACTTGAAAATGCCAAAATGTAAACAAGACAGCAATGTTCTGAAATGTTTTTTTTTTTTTCCAGTTTTATCAATTTCTAACATAAAAACAAAATTAACAGTTTACTACCGTTTTGATATGATCAACTAAGAAAATTGATGAGATGGGAAAAATATTAATAGAGCAGTGTTAAATGTCCAATTTCTTCCATTCTGAGATTCTGAACATAGTGAATGATTGAATCTGACAAACTGCAATGATATGAGTTTATTTCCATTTTTGACACTTTATGACACAATACACCATAACAAGTTTACCATCATTTTTACATAATCAAGTAATGATGTTGTAAAGATGCAGGGAATGCCAAATAAACACTTTTACGTATCTTATTAATTAAAAATTGAAACTGTTAACATGCCTAAGAATTTAATCTGAGGAAATGTGAAAAAACGGCATTTCTTTAAAATAATGGCCCGATTATGCTGATTTTGGAACTCAACCTGCGTTTTAGCAGGAATGACCACTCCTGTGAGTTTAATGACAATTGGCCTATCTGTTTTTCTTATATTGTGTTTACAGTGTTGCATATATGCTGAAAAGCGTAAAAAACAGCATAACTACTAAAATAGTGGCTCGATCATGCCGATTTTTGAACTTGACCTGCATTTTACTAGGATCGATTACTCCTGTGAGTTTCATGACAACAGGCCTATCGGTTTTCCTTGAAATGTGTTTACAGTGTTGCATATATGCTGAAAAGTGAAAAAACAGCGTAACTTCTACAATAATGGCCCGATCATGCTGATTTTCAGACTTGACCTGCATTTTATGAATATTCATCAGCTCTGTAAATATACAGCAAAAAAGTAAAACTGCCTTCCACTTATCGTGTTTACAATGAAAGTGCACGGCGCCAGCGCCAGTGACGGCGACGACAGACGCAGGTGATGGCAATATGTACAGACACATCTGTACTTATTTACTGTACTGTTTGAGAACAGTAAGTGACATGGTTTTTTCTTAAATGGTCATCATGGGAGCAGTGCCCAAAATAGTTTTTTTTTTTTTTTTAATTTTGATGGAATATTACATAATGTTTAACAGCATAATGACCATCAATTTTAATAATAAAATATTAGTATCATGGATATTCAGAAAATGTGACTAGCAAAGGTCTTCAGGCCCATGGAACTTCAAAGTCACAACTTGAAAATGCCAAAATGTAAAAAAAGACAGCACTGTTCTGAAATGTTTTTTTTTTTTTTTTTTTTTTTTTTTTCCATTTTTAACAATTTTTTTAACATAAAACAAATTTAACAGGTTACTGCCATTTTTATACGATCAACTAAGAAAATTGATGAGATGGGAAAAATATCAATACAACAGTGTTAAATGTCCAATTTCCTCCATTCTGAGATTCTGAACATAGTGAATGATTGAATCTGACAAACTGCAATGATATGAGTTTATTTCAATTTTTGACACTTTATTACACAATACATGATAACAAGTTTACCATCATTTTTACGTAATCAACTAATAATGTTGTAAAGATGCAGGAAATGTCAACCAAACACTTTTACATGTCTTATTAGTTAAATAATGAGACTGTTAACATGCCTAAGAATTGAATCTGAGGAAATGTGAAACAAGACAGCACTGTTCTGACATGGGTTTATTTCCATTTTTAACACTTTTTTTAACATAAAACAAAATAAACAGTTTACTGCAATTTTGATATGATCAACTAAGAAAATTGATGAGATGGGAAAAATATCAATAGAATAGTGTTAAATGTCCAATTTCCTCCATTCTGAGATTCTGAACATAGTGAATGATTGAATCTGACAAACTGCAATGATATGAGTTTATTTCCATTTTTGACACTTTATTACACAATACACGATAACAAGTTTACCATCATTTTTACATAATCAACTTACAATGTTGTAAAGATGCAGGAAATGTCAAACAAACACTTTTATGTATCTTATTAGTAAAACAATAAGACTGTTAACATGCCTAAGAATTGAATCTGAGGAAATGTGAAAAAACAGTATAACTTCTAAAATAATGGCCCGATTATGCTGATTTTGGAACTCAACCTGCGTTTTAGTAAGATTGACCACTCCTGTGAGTTTAATGACAATTGGCCTATCTGTTTTTCTTATATTGTGTTTACAGTGTTGCATATATGCAGAAAAATGAAAAAACAGCATAACTACTAAAATAGTGGCTCGATCATGCCGATTTTTGAACTTGACCTGCATTTTACTAGGATCGATTACTCCTGTGAGTTTCATGACAACAGGCCTATCGGTTTTCCTTGAAATGTGTTTACAGTGTTGCATTTATGCTGAAAAGTGAAAAAACAGCATAACTTCAACAATAATGGCCCGATCATGCTGATTTTCAAACTTGACCTGCGTTTTATGAATATTCATCAGCTCTGTAAATATAAAGCCATAAAGTAAAACTCCCTTCCACTTATCGTGTTTACAAGGAAAGTGCACGGCGCCGGCGACGGCGACGACGGCGACAACGGCGACGACAGACGCAGGTGATGGCAATATGTACAGACACATCTGTGTCTGTACATAAAAATCTGATGAAGAAATGTTAGGATAGGACTTTTTGAATGAATGTTTCAGTTGAAGTTGACACAACATAATAAGGGAAAAAGCATAGAATTTCAGTCTGTTTATTAAATTGTTTAACCAAATGGTTTTATCCAGGATTTTAATAGCATTTTTTAAAATGAAAAATTAGTTTTTATCAAATCCAAAATATTTTAAGCCTAAACAAGCATAATTTGCCATGATTATCCATGAAACTTTGTCTTCTTTTACAAACTGGTATTCAATATTTAAAAACTTTAAAGAAAATTCAGAAAATACTCAAGGTAGATTTTATTTTCACAGATCAATGAAGTCATTTTAAAAAATGTCTATTTAAAAGCAAATGAGATCATTAATGGCAGCATTTATTAAAAAAAAGATACTTTATGAGATTCTGGTCACATTTTTTGCACTGTAGCAATGTATTAAATACTAAGGCAGTGTATTTGTTTATATAAAAACACTTCTGATCCATAAGAAATTTAAAAGGACAAAGTTCAACACAAAATATTTTAATAATTTTTATATTATTTCTTTAAATCATAAACATGGTATAGTTCTGCAATAGGGGTATGAGGCCTCCATGAGTTTGATTAAAGTCCTTGCACTATTTCTGGAATTATATCACTTAGTAAAAGGTTCCACTGGCACCAGAGCACTGATTTTTTAAAAACTTAACAAGCTGTGTCTTTTCCTGCCTGTGAGCATCCTCTCTGGCCTCATTTGCTGAGAAAAGTAGGCAGTAACCATACACACAAACTGCCTTCAGTGTCTGGAACACAAACAAGTCCTCCACCAGTGCCACTCCTACCAGAGCAGCCCAGTTGTACACAGCGCTATCACTCAGCTCTCCGCCATACACAATGCTGAGATATACTGCCCCAGCCAAGGAGACGTCCAGCAAAATGAATGCTGGATAGATCAAAAAGCAGGGCAACTTTCCATCGTGTTTTCTGTTGACCATCATCTCCAGTGACTTCAGCTCAGTGTATGGCACCTCATCTGATGGTTCTGGAACAGATTGTGTGGAAATGAATTATTGCAAAAAGTATGTGGAAGTTTTACTACAAATTGAAGCAGGGTAATATTACCCCTGCTTAAGACCATAATCTCTGTTTTAATTTTAATAAAGGCAAGGAAACTTGTGTTGAAATCAACGTTCTAAGTATCTTCAAAATGTAACCTGATGGGTTACATTGTACAGTCTGTACATGAAAATGCATTATCCTTTTTTTTGTATATTCATTTTTTTTCAAAATAATTAACTGAAATGACAGACATTAATGCATCAAACAAGGAAAATGTAAAGGGAAATGTAAAAATTATTTGTTTGAGCCATATTTTTCTACTGTTGAACAAAAATTAAGAATCTAAAAATCAAAAGGATGTTACATCTGTTCTACACCATCAAAAAGGATTAAAAAACATCATCAGATAGACATTTCTACAGCATTATATAACAGCAAACTATTTTATATATACATGATTACCTGAAATAAGAAAACTGGGGTTGAAGTGAGCAATGGGACTGTAAAAAGATGAAACATCTGAAATCTTCCCAGCATGGGATTTTGGGTTCTCTGCCTGCATTTCCTTATGCATCTTTGAGTTTAGCCTAGGGTTGTTAGGGGGAGGAGCATATGTGAAGAACTCAGAAGCAATGTAGTTGTTATTTTCCCTAGAGACTTCTGGCATCTGGAGTATGATGCTACTAGTGGACAGTGCACTGGAGCTGGGAGTCCTGTTGTAGCTGGGTGTTTTCTGAAATATTGAAAATCATCCAATAATTGATTCTGCTGACTGGTAAATATAGTCAAAATATTCCACAGACTGAGACATTTATTATGGTAGTGGTTTGATGTTGCACAATAATACCTCAATATTAGTATAATGTCTTTTTATGTTCTTAGTATATGTATATGTGCTTATAAGGCTCTGTTCTCACAACTTTTAGATCGATCTATCACCGCGGGGAGTCTCACTAGATTACTGTCAGATAATCCCCCTTAAGTGTCCGTCCCCGCCTACTACAAGCTTTAAGGGATAATTAACTTTCGTGTCCGCCCGGCTGACAGCTATTTAGCGTGAACCCCCAGGGAGTTAGGTCGATCCAATGTAGGTCGATCTAATCTATGAGAATGGTGTGTAAGTCAAGCCAAATATATTGTCAAACATTAGAGAAATGATACAAGTGTCTGTTTTTAATTACAAGAAGGCAATACAAGTATGTGTCAAAGGCAATCCATGATATCTGTACAGGCACATACATGCATGCACAAACTAAAAATAGAAAGAAGTAATAAATACCTCTTTCTTGTTGTCCACATCTCCCATGGCAACCATATCTTCTTTAACAACCAAATTTTCCTTGGCAACCATTTCTTCAAGCTGTGCTACAGCCTGGTGTTCAACAGTTGCATGTGCTAAATCATAGCCCTTCTCAAAGTCATAAGCCACCTGTTTCATCATGGTCTCCACACTTCCATGCACAACTTGTTGGAACCCATCACTGATTGTGCAACTGCAAAAAAATAATAATAAATAAATAAATAAACAAACAAACAAATAAATAAATAAATAAAAATTAATGAGTCTTTCTTTAATCAAGAAATAATTTATTGTAAAGAATTAGTATTATTGGTAGAGTAACACTCTGGCCATAATTACTAACTCCATTTACAAACTCAGAACATGTGTCACATCAGCAAGAAAATGTGAAATCATTTCAATACTATGAATATTTAACACAAATGAAAAAGTCTATGAAATGAAACAAGTTCAGCCCCATACAAGTTGTCAGAATCAGTCATTGCTATGAGCAAGACCTGGGGTCAACTCCAAAAGCTAAAGACAAATTTAACTTTATTCCAACATAACTGTGAAATGAAGAGTCTAAGAATGGGTTCCCATACTTAGATTGATCAATCTGGATCAACCTAACTCCCTGGGGGTTCATGCTAAATTGCTATCAGCTCAAGAGGCTTAAGTCTGTCACGCTTATCGTATCAGCTAGGGGTAAAGATAATTACCCCCTTACAGTTTTACTAGGCGTGACAGACGTTTAAGCCAGTTAGTTTGATAGCAATTTAGTGAGACTCCCCAGGGAGATAGGTAGATCCAAATATCTGTGGAAATGGTCCCTTAAAATGAACACAAAAGTAAACTGCTTCCTTACATGTCATCATACTGAGGCTTATCTTCCAGGCTCTGCAGCACGGTGTAACCAGTGTCTTCTCTGTCATAGCACCTGATATTGTACATTGCTACATCATATATGCTATTCACAAGGAATGTTCCTATATTGACAAGGAGGCTGGAGAGGAAGATGTCTCTATCAAGCTGAATGACACCAACAGCACTGAGAAGGGTACTGATAAGCAGCATGTTAGCAAACATGTAGTTCAAGGTGCTGTTCAACCACAGAAGGACAGGGGCCAGCTTCAAGTTGGAACAGCGTGTCCATCCATGACAGGACCACATAAACAGAAGGCAAGTTTGCAGTCCAAACCTGAAAAATATTAAATTGATATAAAATATCAAAGTATGGAAATTATACATGAAAATTAAATGTTGAAGGAAAACTGTATCCTGCATTAAGAAATCAGAATATATATATCATTATTATCATCTTTCATATTTTATTTGATGATAACTTCTAAAAGAAGTCATTTCAAAGTACACCATATGTTTATTCATCCATTGTTAGTAAGTCTGCAACTTACCTGTAGTTCTTACAAGACTCCAAAGTGGTGTATCCCACTGTGAGGCATCCATTGCTGCTAAAGTGGGATTCACAGCCAGATACTGTATCATATACTGTTATGTCCAGCACATTCCTTCAATGAAAGAAAAAAGTAAATTCTCTCAAATTTCTTTATACAACTCATATTTAACAATCAGTATTTCAAATAAATTTGGGCTTCTATCTATCTAAACTGAGAAGGTAGCTAACAGTTTTTTTTTATTTTATTTTTTTTAAATACATAAAAGTATGTTAAATTGGCATTAAACTCCATCTGGATATATAAAACATCTACTATATACTGAGTTTAATAATTTTATATATATATATATATATATATATATATATATATATATATATATATATATATATATAAAGTTTCACTATAATATTAGTATGTTGTTTGAGAGTACGACATGCATCAAATATAACTGAGTTGTAGTTTAATTCTAAATATAAATTTAGTTCATATAACAATACCATTAGCACAAATCAAATTAACAAGAATTCTTGCACTAGCTCTATCTAAACACACTCTGCACTTAACTTTATGATAAAAAGTCTACATAACTAACTTAACATGATACTTTAAGTACTAGTAATGATATATAATATAGCCACTGACAGAGATGTGACCTGATGTTCCAGTTATACTTTAAGTACTAGCAATGATATACAATAAAGCCACTGACAGAGATGAACAGCAAACTGTGACCTGATGTTCCAGTTAAGACTGTACATGCTGAATTGATTGTAATAAATAAACAGTAATTAACTGCTAATAATACTGTTGAATCAATATTTGCAGGAAATGAAATTTATATGTGCTCCACAAATATTCAAGATACTTACCTTTTGTATACAAAAGAAACCAGTTCTTCTGTCCTACTCCAAGGAAATTATGCTTCCTCTCATATTCATGCAGATTATGTTCAGGAGATGCATGCCCCCTCGACTCCCATCAACTGCAATCTGACTTTGGGCGTCTTTACTGCTATTTAAAACAACATATTTCTATAGTTTGGAACAAATACAGTCAAACAACAACTTCAATAATTATATACAACTGTAAGACTCTTCATTGGCCTATATCTCTTTTTCTATTTCAGTCATTTTAATATTAAAATATATTATTATTATTATTATCTTTAGACACTTAGATTCCACACAATAATAACTAGTTTAAGCTTTTCAACAAGGATCAGAATCAATAACTTGGAAGATCTTAACATCACTCAGGGGCGGATATAGGCCGTCTTCTAGGTCTTCCGGAAGACGGTCAGATTTTCAAGTTAACATTGACAGATATCCAATTTTTTCTGCGGAAGACGGTCAAAAATAGAGAATGGATCAACAAAAATAATTTGGAAGACTGTCAGAAAATATCTCTGGATCTGCCCCTGTCACTCTTACCTCTTTTCAGCCCATTTTGAACCATGTATCTATAGAGATGTTCACCAGAATGTTTGGGAATAACTATGATACCACTCTGCTTTCTCTGAAATGATAATGACCATTATAATTACAAGGCAAAAGAAAAGAAAGGAAAGGAAAAGATTGTCGAAATAAAACAATAATGTCATGAAATTGATTACAGTGGAAACAAAGAAATTTCCAGTTCTTTACCACAATTACCTATTTTATATTTTAAACAGTTATTCTAACACAGAAATTTGTAAGAGAGAACTGTTTTTATACTTTCATGCAGACTAAATTTAAAATGCAAGTGCAACACAAAATTTTGTTTTAGTGCCTTCTTCCTATTGAGCCAAATAACATAGCTCATGCTGAGAAACATAAGTTATCTTATCTCAGCCAAAAAACACACGGTTAACAATGAATTGATAACCGTGTGTTTTTTTTTGTTTATTCTCAGACTTACTGGAGTGATTCATATCATGATAAATACAGTCCACGTTCGAATTGCAGCTCTACTGGATCTTTTCTTTTCTTAAATTGTCCACTTATTATTTTCTCATTACACTGTACGTTACACTGTAAGACCTGGTAATGCAATAAAAAAAAATGGAAAACCCCTGTCTTATCATCTTTTAAGAATCATTCTGTAGCATTAGTATTAGAGAATAAATGTAGAAGCTAAGGACAAATAGCAGCTACTTTACTGAAACATTTATGCGAATAAAGGTAAGGCATATGACTCTCAGCAAAATTATTATTACTTAAATGCACATCTGAATCACGCACATGTGCAAACACGCGCACGCACGCACTGACACATGCACACCATATATTGCATACAAGCACAGAGCACAATGTAGCCTTTGACACAAGAGCTCCGAGTAGTGGAGTAGTCAACGTAACATGTAATGTCAACGTAAGCGACGCAGATGTGTCAACCTCAAATACCAAATTTTTGTCCACGTTCCACCAGATCCAAAGGCGTTTTAAAATGAGCCCAACACACTTAAAAATATGTTAAACAAAGTTTAAATACCTCTCTACAGAGTAACAAGTATGTAAAATTCAAGATCAGTCACGAGCAGGTACCTCTGTCTAAACGGCCTTGACCTATAATCACATTATTTGAGTCTATGCCAATCTAAGAGTGCATATATTTTATTTTATTTCTTCACCATGATTTTCAGTCGTAAAAGATGTCCAAAATAAATAAATAAACACACTAGAATGACTTTATTTTATAAATTGATATGAGTGTGGTTTGTGTGACTGTATTGAAATGGGTAACAGTTCAGACAGTTCCTTTTTGAACGGTGACAGGTGGGTCGAGTGCATTCGATTGAGGAGTGACAGGTGGAGCAAGTCCATTCGATCAGAGGGAGGGGTGACAGGTGGGGCGAGTCCATTCTTTTTGAGGGGTAGCAGGTGGGGAGAGTCCATTAAATCTGAAGGGGTGACAGATCGGGTGAGTCCATTCTTTTTGAGGGGTGGCAGGTGGGGCGAGTCCATTCCATCTCAAGGGTGACAGGTGGGGTGAGTCCATTCTTTTTAACGGGTGACAGGTGAGGCGAGTGCATTCCATCCGAGGGGTGAAGGGTGGGGCGAGTCCATTCCATCTGAGGGGTGACAGGTGGGGTGAGTCCATTATTTTTGAGAGGTGACAGGTGGGACGAGTACATTCGATTTGAGGAGCGCATGCACGTAAAATCATCACAAAAACAACATTATAATGTCGGTGGAATTAGCTTTATGAAAGATCACAATTTTGAAAAATGTGTTAGCAAAGTTTTGAGGGGATATAAACCTGAAATAATCATTAAATTATTGGTCTCAAAATTTGCTTTTCTACAATTTAATATAAATATAACCTTTTTGTCTGCACATTTGGGACTGTATGGTCACAAAATTTAATGAAGGGATCAATATATTTCAAACATTTTAATAAGACCCTTTTCAAATAGATCGGAATATTCAGACCTTATTTTTTGGGGAGAAGCAAATTCCAACTGTTGCCATTTTAAATGTGTCTCTCAACTTTCTCATTTTTTCCGTTTAAAATTTAAATTGAGAAGATCGTGAAATTTGAAATTTGAATTGATTTTCTGTAGCAAAAATCAGAACTCTTCAAAAACCCATATTAAAAATTCAGAAAATGGTATACGAGAGGACGAACTAATTTATTCCAAGAGATATACAAAAATGTCCAATTACAGATTAAAATACAGAATACATTTTCAAAAAGCAAAATCGTGAATTCATACTGATTGTATTTATAAATGTGGACTGTTGGAAAATCTTGAACGTGTATTCTTAAAATGCTCATACTCAATAATTTAGAAAATATTGGGAATATTTACAAACCTTTTGGTTTAAGATATCTTCTGTTACTGCAGAAATCAACAATCCCAAACAATATTTACAAATCAATTTTGGTGGATTAAATTTTAAAGTGCTCAAACAGTTATCATATCTTAATAATTTTACCCCTTTATTATTACCACTATCTGTATCGACATTATTTCATAGCAAAGTAAAAAAAAAAAACAAGTAAATACAAACGTATCTATTCAGCTTTTATTAAAATACAATAGATGAATGATTGTGCGTTTGGTTCCAGAAAGTGAATGAAAGGCTTGGTTGCTAGCGGTAGTCGTGCAGTACGCAGTGTCTCAGCGGACTTCTGAAATGAGAAAGTAATGTAAACAATATTTGACTAAACGAACAGACCCAGAAAATAAACAAATGCATTTTACATCAAAGACAAAGGCCACTTGAAATGATGTGGTGTTTACTGACTTGTCCGATTTTCAAAAAAACAATCCATATCGAGGTTACCTTACGCCAAAATTAAGATCTGAAGTTATTGATAAAGATATTTGAGATGTCTTGCTTTGAAAAAATAAACAATGAAAACAATTCTTTAATGCGTGGAGGTTATTACTAGAGACGTTAATTTATTTTACCTACTAATCAATGTTGAAATATCTAAAATCGCTATGCAACACGCGTTTGTGCGCCATATTTTGATCATAAAATTGATGTACACGTTGATAGAGCACACTTGTCTTTGGAGTAAAAGCTCTGTAAAAGCTCTGTGACAAGTACGGTATTATCATCTAAATTAGTCCGTGATATTTGTGGTAGGCCTAATATTCCCATCTACTAATATGCTAGCTAATATTCTGAGTGACATAAAAGAAACGACAGGCAAAACATAACAAAGAATCGCAACATAAATACTTGTCGTAATTTTCCTTGCATTATTTTACGCTTTTTATATCCACTGACTAAAATCTACTGAAGAAAATGTGATACTTACAAAACATGCATTTATGTCTTCGCCTCATAAAAGCACGGCCTTGCAACTGTACCGCACATTGCTGCGGCATCTTCACCTTGATGTGTCCTACTGTATAGTGAGCCTTCGGAAAGACAGCTCGCACCACGATGAGCAACTTATTGTTATGCAAATTACAGACAGGTATGACCCATTTTAGGTGAGGGACTGTGGCTGAAACTGTTCATGAATGTTCAAGGTCAAATACATATACATGAATTTTTAACTGAGGTCCACTTGTTAAAATACACCACTTTATTCCACAAATATTGCGCATGCTTCTTTCATCATGCGGTTTCGTATTTCTTTGATACATTGCTTTTACAAAACTCAACACCGGGGAAAGGGGATGAATGTTGACATTTTAATCAATCAATAGGCGTACCTATTTCCTGTTTGTGGACATAATGGAACGGATAAATCCTAGTTCCGTTCGGATCCAAGTGCCACTAGCAAATAAATAAATAAATATATGAATGAACACCGAGAAACCTGTGTCCGAACATGTTATGGGCTAAACAACAGAGGCGGATCCAGGATTATTTGAAGGGGGGGGGGGGGGGGTCCGCGGATACCGACCCCCCCCAACCCCAATCCCCCGCCCCACGCCCACTTGGCGTGGGGTTTGGGGCCTGATGAAGGGTCACGAAAAATATTGGTATTTTAGAGGGCAAATGGTCCCATTTGGTATGGTTTATAGAACTATGATTCAGCTAGTCAAATTTAATTTTTTTTCTGTTGGAAGACCATCAAAAATGGAGCATGGATCAACAAAGATAATTTGGAATACTGTCAGAAAATATCTCTGGATCCGCTCCTGGATTAGAGATGAATGTTTACAAACAGGTCACACTACCCGTTTTCAAGGTGTGCGTCAGTACGCGCTTCGAAGTATCAGAGGCGACACCGCTCTTGCCTAGAACACGATGTGATAGTGATGACTCTCAGCGGGGTTGGAATGTAGTGCATCTCATCTCAAATATTGTTCCGGTGTAACATGAAAATCTGGCTCCCATAAAAATCTGACTCCCCCAGTCAAAATTTCACAATGAAAATCTGACTCCACCATGAAATATTGACTCCCCTTCACAAAACTTTATGAATCTTGTTTTATTTGAGTATATAACTTTTATCTTGTAGTATGCACAATGGGGGATACATTGGCACTTTTAGAAATTTTTATGAGAAAACAAGAAAATTTAAAATGTGTATTTTTCTACCCTATTTATATTTTCCACCCAACAGGTAGTAAGATGAATACTTATTAAAAAAATAATCGATTTCCATCAAAATTTTCACCACCAAACTTTCAAAAACTAACAAAAAATATGTCACAATGCAAACCATGTGAAAAACAATGTTATGCTGACTTAATATAAAATGGTGCCTTTTCTTCATGGGAGTCCAAATCCCATAGGTTTGAATATGAAGAAATTTCATTATTATTATTATTATTTTTTTTTTTTTGCACCCAATATTTTACCACCAAACTTCCAAAAACTTCCAATATATTCTTCATAAATAATTCTCAAAGGAAAGATGTTGAAGTGATCACCAAATATCAAATAAATAGCTTTTTCATAGTCATTGGGTGGTAAAATAAACATTTTAATTTTCTTATTTTCTCATTATCAATTTTACCTGCAAACTAACAAAAAGTGCCAATATATCCTCCATTATGCATACTTCAATATAAAAGTCATACTCAAATAAAATAAGATTTATAAAGTTTTGTGGGGGAGTCAAAATTTCATGGGGGGAGTCACATTTTCATTATGAAATTTTGACTGGGGAGTCACATTTTGGGGGAGTCAGATTTTCATGGTACACCGGGGTATGATACTGTGAAATGCGTCATGACACACACCTTGAAAACGGGTAGTGTGGTCCGATCTACCGGTGAATTCGGGTTCACTCGGTGCCGAGTCTGGTAGTTGGGGAGACCTGGCAAACTGACACCCCTTTCAAATTTGGGGCTTTGGCAGTATTTCATAGTCAAGATCAAATCAATGAACTTTAAAATCAGACAACTTTAAAATCAGGCGTAAATAGGAAAGAAAACAAATAAAAGATTCCCAAATACTGAAGTACATTAATATATCCATTGCAAGCTGCTATTTTATCATAGTCGTGAAAGTGGGTTAAAGTTAGTCCTCCTGTCGCAAGACCGGTGTTACAGAGGTTTAACACTTCCTTGGCCAGTGTGGATATACTACGAGAGACAGAAAAATAGAAAACCAGATGCGTGGTATGATAACTTATTTGCCAAATTACAAAATCAGGTCGAATGAACGTTATTCAAGGCGTGCTTTTAAAAGATCAGATCTAACTCTCAGGAACTACATGTATGTTATTGCTATTGTAACTTTAGAATTTGGCTGATTTTTGTCACCTTGAGGGAAAATTCTCCGAGTAAATAATTTGGGTTAGTATTGCATTTCACACAATATTTTACAATGCCCATTGTTGGAATCCTGTAATAATTCATGGTTTTCTCATGTCATCTTATTACATTATTCAATATAAATAACTATATGCGCATAAATGCTACATTAGCGATATCTCGGCTATTCTATGCCGCGTGCCAAGCCACGAATTTCCTTTAACGACATCTTTCAAAACGCCTGAAGATTAAATGGATTCTCTGTCAAAATGATCTTTTAGTTTGAACGTTTCTTAATGAAATGACGATAATGTAATATCTGTACAGGACCTCATGTAATTACAGTCAAGTGATCATTTTTCGTTAATAATTCCGGTTAATATTGCATGCTTGCCCGAGTAAATGTAATAGACTCATGAGTAATTTGGCAATTTTTTATAACAATGTTCATGTTAGTTATTAATTCATCTACCTGTAAATGCAGTTGAGTGAAGCCAAAATATTAATATGTTTATTCTTATCAGTCTTTTAAAAATAACGTACATCCGTGTATTTTCACTATGTATATTATTAATTATCATTAATTATCCATGCAACTTATGTTGTGTACATCAACCTGACAGAATGAAGAAAAGAAATCAAATTATTAAGATTTTACTCATCTTTATTAGTACCTAAATATTTTGGCCAAAAAATCCATCCTTCTTCTTCAACGTGCATTCTTAGCCGCAGCTTTAGCAGTAAATTAGCAACATAAATTAAATGTCTCAAACTGTGGTAAAATGGAAGCGTCTAGTTGCCATGGTGGTATCAGGTGACCAGAGGTAGTTGACCTTGCCAAGTAGGTCAAGGTGATCCTATCGAGCACTGATCAAGGAATGCCAATAGAATTTTTTTGGCCTTGGCTGACACGTTATCTTTTTTATCTTTATTTATTTATTTATTTATTATTATTATTATTATTATTATTATTATTTGCGCAATATTGTTACAGGCGTACCGACGGAGAGAGGACATCTGCATGTAGGCCTACGACTCGCTCAATTGAGTCAAAAGCTGAGAATTTTTTATGGTAATTAAAAATCCATATTTTCAGAAGAACCATTTCAAACACGTGTTTTTTTTTCAGTTGAAAATAATGATAGTAAAACATACAGGTGATGCATGGCCGACAGACGCACTTTTGCTAAACTAAGATAAAACTGAAGATATCTGTCGTTTGTTTGCTTTCAATTAAGACATATGAGACGTCCTTCTTAAACAGGTTCTTTTCTGGGAAATCGAACGATTGTCAATATTTGCCATGGGTAAAATTTCTTGCTATCTAATGATATTCCACTCAGAGTTGAATTAAAGAGGAATTTAATCGGTCGTATTTCATTTAATACTGAAGCCGTTATCGCGATCTTCATATTGCTTGAGTGGAAAACTATTCGAAGATTATAAATGTAACTATAAAGTTACAGGAACAAATAGAATCAGCTACCTGTACATTGCAGTAGCCTGCTCATTTGACAGCTATTATTATCCACCATGGATAGGATTGTCAGAAAATTGCCTGCGCGGATTGTCATTCATTTTTTTAGAGTAATTTTCAAGAAAAATTTAATTTCAATTATCAAATAAACTGCTTTTTTGACAGATGTCACAGCTCCCTTGAGCGCTGTACAGAGGTGAACCTTGTTCTCTCTTGCGTCATAGCCTGTCACCCTAAATTCCAGAGGTCAATAAAAACTCTCCTCTCTACTTTCAGCATGCAGCTGATCCCAGAAGCTATCTAAACTCAGGGTGCGGTGACCTCAAAAACTCTGGAAACCAGGAGGGCCAAGATCACCAAATTTGCGTTTGACAGGGCCTTGGATAAGATAACGAATTTATCGTTTAGCAATGGTGAGAATGGAGAAAGGGGTGTAATGGAATATGACATGGCCATTTGGTACCGATGCAACGTGACAGAGAGTTCCCCATGATAAAGAGTCCGCTTCCCATTTATTTATAGAACTAAGCCTCGTCCTAGATTTTGACCCACTTAGGCCATGCTAACCCTAACCATTGTAACTAAATGGAAGGCGGTCTTTCTGTTACACTGACCCTAAGTTTTGTAACACGGGGGTTGAAATTGACGTCAGATTTAGGAGCGTTCACAGACAAAGTGAAAATTTCTAATGCACGGTGCATCATTCCACTTGTTGTTGTCCTGTTTCCATAAAAGCTCCACACAATACTCTCTTCCGCCTTCATTAATTTGTTAGGTTCACCTTCATACCAGTTTGTGAAGGTAAGTATGGAGTTAGAGGCAATCCATGCCCATGTACCCTCACTCCCTAGGTAGTGAGCACCTATCCACCAGTGAATCACTGAATCTAAAATATAGCAAAAAAGCTTCCTTTTTAACAAAATCACACAACAAGCGACATAACTTTTTATTTAAAAATTCTAACCAGGTCGCAAACGCAGGAAATAGGCTAAAAGGAAACACGCTAAAAGTTTGGAAGCCCAAGTTATTTGATACGTTTTGAAAATCGTAGCTATTAACCACCTATTAAACCAAATGGAAATGAGTTTACCTGGTAAGTTGGCCGAAATCATCTCATTTTCAGCTTTGGAAGTTATAGTGGCCAGATTGGCAAAGAGACTTTGACAGTACTCCTGAGCTTGGGACCAAGTTTTCCTAGCTGTCGAGATATGATAGCAGCTGCCACCGAGTTCAACGAAACCAATCGGACACTCTGAAAAACAGAAGACAGGCATTTGTAAGAATCTATAGAAATGTGCCAGCTTACAAAGTATGATATGAACTCTAAAAGTCTCAAACGTTTTTGTTTAATTTTCAACTGAACAGAAATGCTGGCAAATATACAATTTACTGAAAAAAAGAAGACCCCCTCGTTTTAGATCAAAGCTTAAATTTTTAAATATTTGGGATTAACCTTAGTTAGCATCATCAAAAAATAATGTGAATCTTAATTAAAGCAGTTGTGCAATTCCATACATCCCAAAACATCAAAATCGCTTTTTGGTGTCACCAATGCACCCTGAATATTATTCTCTTTTTTTTGACTGCATTCCCACAGATTTTAGATCGATCTATCCCCGTGGGGAGTCTCGCTAGATTGCTTAAATGTCTGTCCCGCCTACTAAAAGCTGTAAGGGGGTAATTAACTTTCGTGCCCATTCGGCTGACAGCAATTTAGCGTGAACCCCCAGGGAGTTAGGTCGATCCAGATGGATCGATCTAAATCTGTGGGAATGCAGTCTTTGCCACATGCTTCATATCTTAGCATTGCCAAATCTTCATCCGTGCCTAATCCACGAAGTTCACAAGAAGTAAGTTGTGGTTTTTAAGTTATGTATAGGAAGGTGCAAAGCCGCAACAAGTAAATGTAGTGTGAAAAATAATATATCTACAAACATTGTTCACCCTACGACGAGAGATGATAACACACGTACTGTGACATTTGTTATAAATTCTGCAGTTTCTGAATGTCCTCCTTTCTCTTTATTATTTGTAAAAGTGTCAAAGTATGTAGTTACAGGGTTATCCTGTATAGAATTTAATACAACTGCTCATTGACCATTGTCTTCTCTCAAATTATCAGATAAAATTAAGATTTTAAACTATGCTTGATTCATCCATTTTCTAATTGTATTTGAATGCACTGTATTTTCTCGTTGTTTTAGGTTGATATTTATTATAGACTTTTATTATGATGTACAAAGCATTTTGCCATTTAGGATATTAATCCCTCTGGTTGACACTCTTTGTGTAATACTCTGAGTGTACTTGAGGAAATAATCTTATAAAACATGGATGGAATAATCCAATGGTCATATGGTTAGTGACCAGTATTTTTTCTCGATAATGGTGCCATTTAATGTGAATGGAAGCAGTGATATTTTTACAAGTTTTGATATAACTTTTGTAATTTTTTAGTTTTTTCTTCATTGTGTAGATTTTGTATTTGTAGATTTAATGAATCATTTATGCTCATTCACTTTCCATTACACCTAAGCAGTTTTTTTATAATGGGTGCTGTTATGTGATGCTCTGTATGAATAACATGTTCATTCAAATTGAAGAAATGACACTGCTAATGACAACATTTTATAACAAATTTTGGTAATGTGTAAAAGTTGTTTTACTAAAGCAAGAATTGTTTTCCTGTTTTTAGAAATATTAAGGCCTTTTTTTCTTGGTCAACCCCTTTTCGTCAAGGGTTGTACTTTTAACATCTTTTCCACATACTAAATATGATTTAAAATATGCCAAGGCTTGTTTTCATTTGTCTTTTATGAAAACATGAAAATATAACATATGTAAGTGTCACGGTTAAAAAGGTCCACTTTTTTTTTCGGAAAAAGAATCCTCCCCTTTGAAATAGTTGGCTACGGGCCTGCGTACATGTGCACACACACACGCTTGCACCCCCCCCCCCCCCCCCCCGTCCACTCCCCACGTACACAAACAAAGACATTTATTCATCAAAACTCACAAATTCTTTAATTCATTTAACACTATCATTTTTATTATACTTTAATATTTGTTTGTTTATTTAAGTGACCTCTACTCTAATGCAAGTAATACAGATACATTTTTTTCTTTTTGCACCCAGCCCCAGTGGGCTTATAATGAATATCCTACCTTTAAGTTTTTCTTCCATTCTTTTGATTTTCTCCAAGGCGATCCCTAGTTTATCAGTTAAATTCGACAGCAAAGCATCAGATTTCACTAACTGTTCCTGTTGTAGTCTTATCTTGTTCTGCACTTCTAAATATGTGACATGTAACCTCTTTTCCAAATCAGCTACCTACAGCAATTAATTAAGTAAAATAAGACACGTTGAAGGCAGCAAATTTTCAGGGTTAAACAATACAATTTCCGACAACTTTCGACCTTTGTCAACTAAATGTACTTGGACCTCTCAACGGCTTTGAGCTAGTACAGGGGTTATTATAATAACATTTTGTCTCGGAAGCTTCAGATGGGTGGTGGACATTGTTGAGACAAAATGGAAAAATCCTAAAAAGGGCCGGGTCGATTTGTTATTTAGAGCCCAACTATATGACCACAACTGGACAGCAATGGCTTCTCCTAACTGTTTATGTGGGAAACCCGAAACCATCCGACATATTTTCTTTCAGTGCCCACTGAAACAGAGGAAATGTCGTGATCTACGAACCTGTTGAAGATATACTTGGTGTAACTTATGCATATTTCAGAACCCAACTAGATAAGATATCCCTGTTCCTACATAGCCATAAAACACGAACATCTGGACAAAACGGTAAAATTTTTGAAATAATGTCGAATTTCTTAATCAAAAATGTCTGAATCTTCCTCAATATCTGTTCTGGCGCAGGTACTTCTCTCTCCTGATGGCCTATTGCCCCCTCCCTCACACAAATACCTTTCCCCCATGCCCTGTTCCTCACTCCCCTCAAATGTCACTCATGTCCTCGTCGCTGTCTTTTCCTTGAATATTATTATTATTATTATTATTATTATTATTATTATTATTATTATTTAATTTCAAAGGTGAGCATGAAATGCCTTGGCGAATTGCCACCTTCAATTATAATGCAACAATATTTATGAGAATAAAGGTGTTTAAAAAAATTATAATAGCAGAGCAAATCTAAAACTTAAGGTGGATGTTTTAACGTTACACAAGCAAGCCCGTAGCCAGGGGGGTTCGCGGGGTTCGAAAGAACCGCCCCTTTTGCTAGGAAAAGGTCCACTCTGGGTAAAATTTGATCTAATACATGAAGTTTTTATGGGAAAAGGTCAACTTTTTCAGAAACAGAACCCCCCTTTTGAAATTGCTGGCTACGGGCCTGAGTCAAGAAAATTACTTAACACAGTACTTCTTCTCGGTCTTGTCTTTTTCAACGTCTTGTTTATGATCTCTATTTAATCGGGCTGTTAGAATTTTAGCAGTAGAAAAATGTTCATCCCTATAATGATGAAACCCAAATAATATCTTATTTAGATTGCTCTGAGAAACTGTGCTTAAAAGTCCTCAGTGAACGTTAGCCACAGAAACCCCCAAAACCTAACGAGCCGATTTTCATTGTTTTCGGTATTTTGATGATTAAAACCCTGTCAGTATCCTTACTAAGGTTGGGGGCATACTGCGTAAGTATATAGTTATTACGGTATACGGTATACGAACCTTTTCTTTGGTCTTCTTACATGAACAAGTATCAACGGTACCGATACCTGTGCCTGTATGATGTGACAGAACGCCGTCGTGAGTTGGGACCATGTCGTGTCCCCTAACTTTACTGTGCTGGACAAGAACCAACAAGAGCACACATGATAACAAACGGAACACTGCCATTCTTACACAGCGTATGAGCCAATAAATGTGTATTGTCTACCACGCCGTGGATAGAGCACTCTTTTATCCAATAGTAATGGGAGGGTTTCGATATTATATTTCAGGTACTTGTCGCAATTGTATTGGTTGGCGTTGAACATGTGATCGAAAGTGGGCGTTACCTCCATTATCTTCTCTCTATCTTAGATGACGTGCTTTCTGAACTAGTAAGCATCTTCAACATTGGTGAAAATTTTGTTTAACAAACTGTATTTACATTGGTAGATATCTGATTTCTACTGATTTTTTTTCTTTGAAAACTGTTTCTGTGTCACAGACAATATCCGACAATTTCGAAAGGACGAAACACAAATCCATGATTTGAATCTGGGGAGCCAGTCTAAGGCTCTATTCCCACAACTTTAGATCGATCTATCACCGCGGGGAGTCTCACTAGATTACTGTCAGATAATCCCCCTTAAGTGTCCGTCCCCGCCTACTCCAAGCTGTAAGGGGTAATTAACTTTCGTGTCCGCCCGGCTGACAGCTATTTAGCGTGAACCCCCAGGGAGTTAGGTCGATCTAAAATAGGTCGATCTAATCTATGGAAATGGGGTGTAAGGAAGACTTACTGGAAAATGAAAGATGTATGTTGGGAAAAAGGGGAGTTTACAGTAATCTCTTAAACACAACAGGACGCACTGTCATTTCAAGTGAAACCAGCGTGCATGTGTTTGACTGTGTGATTCATAGTAATCTGATGTTTTTATGTTAAATGGGAACTATTCCTGGAAATCACATGCTAAACTAGTTAATGATATATCTCAGGTAGATTTACCCGAACATCCCTCCGGTAGGTGAGACTAAATCGATAAGTTGGTTAACGGACACGACCAACCCTAATTTTGAGCAAACCACATTTAAAAAGAGGTCTTGGGCATTGACCCCAGAGGAAACGGTGATGCTGTTGTTTTACATTTTTATGCTCAAAATTCACGTGTACTGTAGATTTTAATTTACCTTAGTAGTACGCCCGATATTAAATTTAACAAATGTGCCCGTTTAACATGACATGTTTATAAAAACAGACAACCGATCCTGCTTGCAGCGAAATACTGCTCATATATCAGACAACTGGAAATCTATGTGTAGACAGAAACTACAGTATCATGTGTCACATTGTCACATTTTTAGTTTAATAATAAATATGGGGACGTATATACCAGTAAATTTGCACCAGGGATAAACCATGCTTGAAATTTATATGCCGTTAATAAATTGTCGGTTTTCATAAGATTTCATTAGATTACCAATAATGAAACCCATCAATTCCATTCGATTTCTCCTCCCTTTCACAAACCCTATCAATATTTTCTTCCTGCTCTTAGTGTTTTTTCAAACCTATTTGTACGTGCACCGTGAAGATCGTGATTAGCCAAATATAAAAATGTGTAGACTCTTTAAATATAACTGAAATGTTGCAATTTTTTAAAGATATGACTGTATAGTTGCCTCACAGTATGTACTTTGTGCTATGTTTGCTTCCAGCCTAGGTGTAGGAAATAAGGTCATCCGTGTTATTTTATCCAAATGTTCAATCTTTGTCAGTTTAGCGTATGGCATGATTTGATGGATTACATGCATTGGTTTATTTTTATATGTACATACACTGGACAATAGAAGTGTCACCCTCTAACTCAAGAGTAATAAAAGTAGGCAGATCTTGGGAAGTTATAATGCCTGGTCTACTCATAATGTGGCTAATGAGTATAAAACCGCTATACCATGGAATTGTACAGCAAATGTTATTCCTGTCTTCCTCCAATATGGCAAGATACAGGCAATTATCTAACGGTTATAGGCGTCAAGTTATTAACCTGAAGAGGCAGAATATAAGCAATGTCAGAATATCGATACAATTGAATTGTTCAGTCAGAACCGTGCAGAGGGTCTGGTCTCGATATAGAAACACTAGATCAGAGACAAATTGCCTCTGATGGGACGTCCAAGAAAAAATACTGGCCGTGAAGACCGACGACTGATTTTGATGTCCAGGTTGTCAAAGTATGACACTGCTTGTCAGTTGACAACACAGTGGAACAATTTCACACATAAGAATGTGTTTGTGTAAATTGCTAGGCGTCGGTTACATGCTCAGAGAGTGTACAGCAGGGTAGCAAGACTGAAACCTTTTATATCGTTACAAAACAGGCAACGTAGAGTTAACTAAGGTAAACAGGATCGGAAACTGGACAGTCCATGGCAATTGTTCCTATATTTTTTTCTGATAAGTGTCGCTTTGGTCTGACCTCTGATGACAGGCGGGTACGATGCTCGCGAACTGCTGGTAAAGCATTTGAACCACATGCACTGAATTTTCGAACCCGGAGGAGCATATTCATCATGGTGTGGGGCTGCATCAGCATCCATGGCGTGGGCGAATTGACAGTGGTTGATGGAAACATGAATCACTAGAAATATATCGATATTTTGGAGTCAGGCTTGCTTCCATCTATTACTAACATGTTTGGTGACAGGAATTATCCATTTGTTCACCAGGATAACAATGCTCCTTATCACAGGCCCAGAGCAGTTGGTGATTGGTTTGACCAACAGGACATTCGCAAGGTGGTGTGGCCTGCCCAGAGTCCGGATGCAAACATAATAGAAAATGTGTGGAATGATATGTCAAAACTTTTGG
This sequence comes from Lingula anatina, assembly GCF_051362555.1. Lineage (NCBI taxonomy): Eukaryota > Metazoa > Brachiopoda > Lingulata > Lingulida > Lingulidae > Lingula > Lingula anatina. The sequence continues at coordinate 19,453,034 of NC_141771.1, read as the reverse complement.
CAAATGTCCGTCTAACCAGTAGAGAAACTCTGTTATATTTAGTGTTTCATGCTTGGGCCATCATAAGCCCTGAATGCATCAGACAATTATATTAATCTTTGCCTCATAGACTGGCACCTAATATTAGGTCACGTGGCTATGCCACTAAGTACTAATTTTGGACTTGAAACTGCATATCTTGGTAGAATGTATATTTTGTTCTCATTTTGTGATTTTTTGTGAAATTTGATGTTAATAAAATGATAGCAGGAGCACATCATTCCACAGTCATTTATCTCCCCCATAGTATTGGTTCAGAAGGGTGACACTTCTATTGTCCAGTGTGTGTATATGTGCAAGTGGGTTATTTAGTCCGGTTGCTTAGGGCAAAAAAATGGCTAAATCGTGACACAGCGGATAAAAGCACCAAATTTTGCATGTGGGTACCTTTTGACATACTAAATCAAATTAGAGCCGTAGCCCACGGAAAAAATTTACCGTTTGGCCAAAAAAATCCAAAATGGCCGCCAATTTGTGAAATTTTGTAGAAATATATACATATCTATGTTGATTTTTATCAAATTAAGTATTTTCTCAATGTTTTCCACATCCTTATTACCCATATTATGCATATTTGTCAGATAACAAACTAGTGTCCTTGGACTTATTGAAAAATCCAAGATGGCCGCCGTATGGCATAGGAATACTAGAACATGTACAAGGGTTTTCAACTAACTAATGCCAACTAGGAAGATGCTTTGCCCACTATCTAATTAATTTGGTTTCTTATTACACAAATAATAAATTTGTGGTGAGTAACTAACCTTTATTCACAGGCAATTCGAGAAAAATCCAAGATGGCCCCCATATCAAAGGAATACTAGTATACTGTACACATAGGGCTTCTTCTGCCATGGAGATATAATATTAATTGATAAATTAGGTTTGTTTCTGAGTATTTTCCACATCTTTTTAATTCACATAATACATATGTGATGAGAATGTTATGTGTATCCTTTTTGAAAACAAAACAAAACAGAATGGCTGCCATTAGCCATAGAAGGTAGAGTTCAGTTAATACCTGTGAGAGATAGGCTTACAATTAAATGAAGCTTAATTCAGTTGTTATTCTGTTTTTTTTTTTTTGTATTATTATCCCATGATACATATCTGTGTGGTAATTAATGTCCATATTTTATCATTTTGGGGAAATCCAAGATGGCCGTCTTTTCCCCATAGGAAAACTGGTGCATTAGATTTTATAGGCACTTCTAAGGCAAATGAGGGTAATCATGATTTTTTTCAAAATACTTAAGGGTATACACTTGTTACCTACCAGATAGATATCTAAAAGTCCAAAAAGAATGTGGGAAATACCGAGAAACAAAATTCATTTTATATTGAACCCAGTGTTTCTCTGGCAGTAGTTGCATGACTGTACTATTCCTATTGTGAATTGCAGCAATCTTGAATTTTCTCAAATACGCAAGATGCACACTTGCTACACACCAGATTTATAAAGAGTAAGGTTAATAAGGATGTCAACGTGTTTAAACATCAAATGGCTTTATTTCATGTTGGAATCAATGTCTGAACTGTTCTATTAATTGACACCTACCTGTATGTGCATTTGAATGATATATTCCTATGACAACTGGCAGCTATCTTGGGTTTTCTCCGAATAATACTCAAGGATACATACACTTTCAAAACACACAGAGTCTTTCATAAGGATAAATAGGATATGAAAAACATTTTAAAAACGACCCAAAGTTAACTACATTTAAATCGTACTCAGTGTATCTCTAGCATTATTTGATTATGTGTTCGAATATTCTAATGACAAAAGGCAGACATCTTGAATTTTTTCAGAATACCCAAAGATACACACATGCTACAGACCAGGTATACATCATAGGGGTAATAATAAATGGAATGAAAAACATAAATTATTTTTAAAACAAACCCATGGAAATATAATTGTATAATGAACCATATGCCTCTCTAGCAGCAATTGAAACCTACCTATTAGTATTCCTATGTTAAATTGTAGGTATCTTTTTCTCAGAATATCCAAGGATGCACACTATTTACCCACCAGATATATATCATAGGACTAATAAGGATGCGATGGGCAAAACTTGATAAGCAAACACAAATTCACCCTGGTAGTAGATGAAAAGCCATGGATGTGCAGTTGTAATTCCAGTAGTATTCCTATGGCCAGTGACGGCCATCTTGGGTTTTCTCAAAATGATCAAATATACACATTTATTACCTGCTAGATATGTATCACTGTGTAATAATAATGTGTAAAACACTAAAAAATAAACTGAATTTGATGGTGAATTAGCTGGCATTAGTTCCAACCCTTTGTAATACCAGAAGTATTCCTATTACGTATGACGGCCATCTTGGATTTTCTCAAAATGGCCAAGAATACTGTTAGTTACTCACCACATACATATTGTGTGGGTAGAGAGGATGTGGAAAACACTCAGAAACCAGCTTAATTTGATAGTGAAAAATTAATCTTTCCAGTTGCCATTAGTTGAATCCCCCGTATACTAGAATTCCTGTGGCACATGGCAGCCATCTTGCATTTTCCAAAATGCCCAAGAACACTTCGTAGTTACTCACCACAAACATATTATGTGGGTAACAAAGATCTGAGAAACAGACTTAATTTGATAGTGGACAACGTATCGTTCTAGCTGGAAATAGTTGTGCACTAGTATTCCTATGGCTGTTTCTATGGCAAATGACAGCCATCTTGGATTTTTTCAAAAAGTCCAAGGGAACTTGTTTGCTATCTGACATATATGAATAAAATGGGTAATAAGGGTGTGGAAAACTCTGAGAAAATAATTTATTTGATAAAAATCAACATAGGTATGTACATATTTCTAAAGAATTCAATAAATTGGAGGCCATTTTGGATTTTTTGGCCAAACGGTAAATTTTTTCCGTGGGCTACAGCTCTAATTTGATTTAGAATGTCAAAAGGTACCCACATGCAAAATTTGGTGCTTTTATCCGCCGTGTCACGATTTTTTCCTTAAGCCACCGGACTAATTATCTGTGCAACTGAACAGATATATACAAATCCAAGAAGCAACACAAAAAAAGTACAAAAAGGAAAATTACAACTAAAAAAAAAAGAAATTGAGTATATGGAGTTGTCAAAATTAGAATAAGATTCAGTGATATTATGAGTAATTTCATTAAGGTTTGACTTGTATACTCCTTAACATACTGGTTTTGTCAGTAGAGACTTGGGGTTAAGTTAAGTGATGTAAAAACAACAAGCAAACCTAAATAATTTCGAAAATTTGCAAAGTTCAATTCATGGTGAAAAGTAGGTCAAAGGTCAATTTCAAGGTCACATTTAGATTGCCAGTATATGACTTTCTATTCAAGTCCAATAGTAACTATGGACCTATCTCTGCCAGTTTTGGAGATAAAAGGGAACCAAAATTTGCAAACTTCAATTCATGATGAAAAGTAGGTCAAAGGTCAATTCCAAGGTCACATTTAGATTGCCAGTATATGACTTCCTATTCAAGTTCAATAGTTACTATGGACCTATCTCTGCCAGTTTTGGGAATAAAAGGGAACAAAAACTTGCAAAGTTCAGTTCATGGTGAAAAGTAGGTCAAAGGTCAATTTCAAGGTCACAGTTAAATTGCCAGTATGTGACTTCCTATTCAACTTTAATTGTAACTATAGACCTATCTCTGCCAGTTTTGGAGATATAAGGGACTAAATGTTATAATTTTGGAGTTACCATAATGTGCCATAAATTTCCTACAGAAAAAATTAATTAAAATAAAGAAAAGGGTTTTTTGGTTGAAATTCTTGAAATGGGAGGTGCTCAGAAGTTCTAGATGTTCAAATTTCATGAAATAATGTCATTTTTGACCAGAAGTTGTCTGCCTCGCCAAGCCTTATGTTTTATTTTCCAGGAGTTCAAAATTTATTATCCTTTACCGTATTGCACATTTTGCTTTCACCACCACAATGTACTTTTTGATACAGCATAACTCGAAAACCGTATGGAATACAAAAAAACGGAGACCACTGTCAGTGTTGGGCTTTACATGCTCTACAAAATGCAAAAAAGAATGGGTCTCTAGCATTAACGGTTCCCGAATTAGAGACAGTTTTCAGTTTCGGTATCTTATGGCCCCTACTCCCGTGAAAATGCACCAATTGACCCCAAATTCACAGAGATGAAAGATGACCTGATGGGTAACTCTTTCCAATAATATTATAGGTTAGGTTTGTGTAGTTTTTGAATATCAGCGCAAATAATTTTTTTCTTAAAAAAATTCATTTTTTTGAAAATTTTGGCCCATTTGACCTTGAAATAAAGGTCAAAGATCAAATCCAGGGGCACATTTGAAATCTCCACATATGACTTTCGGTCAGCCATCTGTAGAAATTTTTCCCATAATTCCTTCCGTATGGTAGATAATTAGCATTTAATTTTGCCATTTTTGGACAAGGGTGTATTGCAATGAGCGCCACACCTAGACCCGACAGCACCGACAAAGCCCAAATTTTACGTGGAACGAGTTGAGATTATAGGTGACCTAAATCCAAGAGATAGGTACAGAGGCCCTTACCGTCTAGGAGGAGAAGCGGTAACGGTGAGATGGCGGCGGAGCCAGAGGAGATGGCGGAGCCACAGGAGCCAGCGGAACATGGGGGTCGGGACTAAAACCATGTGTACCGCCAGCGCCTGTGTAGTTTTTGAATATCAGCGCAAATATCAGCGCCAGCGCCTACGCTGGCGGTACAATAACCTAGTTTTTTTAGACAGGGATGTAAGTTGTTATCATTATTTTACTGCAACATCTTTTTCTGAAAAATAAAGAATCTATTTGCTGCACAAAAGAGCATTTTTGTACAACTCTGAAATTTATTTAAAATAATACAAATTTTTTAATAAGTAAATATCTATTTTCCTTTCTATTTATTTTAATATAGTTGGATATTTTGTTATAAAAACAGGCACACAGGAGTGCATTCACATGGGTTAATACTTTCTAGTTCATGTTTAATGGAAATGTTCATTCCTATTTTAATTAAACATGAAAAACATGCCATATTTACTTCTGCAAAAAAAAAAAAAAAAAAAAAAAAAATGTACAACATTATGGTGTTAGCTCTTCTGTGAAAATGAGGGTGGCCCTGAAAAGGGCCTGGGAATAGGATGGAGTCCTATGCCCACACCAAAACAAATTTTTAAAATTTCAGGAAAACTTTTGCCTGATGAGCTGTTTCGTGGCTCCCACCCCATCTGGGCAGGTCTCTAACTGCTGAACATCTGGCAATGGGAGTCCAGCTGGCACACATAATGGTGATGCTGTAGGCAGCCTCGGGGGGAATATTGGAGAGCGCCCAGACCTGTCCAGACACCTGAAAACATTGTTACAGAAGAATGATATTTTTCCAGAAAGCAAATGCTGATGTCAGAAAACTTATTATAAAAAGAAAATGTACATATATTTTGCAAGTTTATGATTTTAAAGTGGAAAAAGAAAGATAACTAGAGGATCAGAGAGGCGATACCGCCTCCTGATATAGTACCACCAGCTGGAGCAAGCGCATTCATATGGACCCCGCCCCCGTCCCCCCCCAAAAAAAAAGAGACACCACCACCAGTCCTATGCTTGACAAGCTCTATAAAATGCAATCAACAAGAATTCTCAAAATATGCAAAAAATATAACCAAAAATGGTACAATCAAAATTCAGTTCATCATAAAAAGTAGGTCAAAGGTCAATTTTAAAGTCACAGTTAATTGCCAGTATATGACTTCCTATTCAAGTTCAATAGTAACTATGGACCTATCTCTGCCAGTTTTGGAGATAAAAGGAAACCAAATTTTACAAAGTTCAATTCATGATGAAAAGTAGGTCAAAGGTCAATTTCAAGGTCACACTTAGATTGCCAGTATATGACTTCCTATTCAAGTGCAATAGTAACTATGGACCTTTATCTGCCAGTTTTGGAGATAAAAGGGAACAAAAATTTGCAAAGTTCAGTTCATGGTGAAAAGTAGGTCAAAGGCCACTTTTAAGGTCACAGGAAATTGCCTCTAGTGACTTTCTATTCAAATTCAATAGTAACTATGGACCTGCCAGTATATGACTTCCTATTCAAGTTCAATAGTAACTATGGACCTATCTCTGCCAGTTTTGGTGATAAAAGGGAACAAAAATTTGCAAAGTTCAGTTCATGGTGAAAAGTAGGTTATAGGTCTATTTTAAGGTCACATTAAATTGCCTCTAATGACTTTCTATTCAAATTCAATAGCAACTATGGGTGTATCTCTGCCAGTTTTGGAGATAAAAGGGAACCAAAATTTGCAAAGTTCAATTCATGATGAAAAGTAGGTCAAAGGTCAATTTCAAGGTCACACTCAGATTGCCAGTATATGACTTCCTATTCAACTTTAATAGTAACTATTGACGTATCTCTGCCAGTTTTGGAGATATAAGGGACTATATGTTACAATTCTGAGTTACAATAATGTGCCACCACAATGTACTTTTTAATACAGCATAACACGAAAACCGTATGAAATACAAAAAAACAGAGACCACACCCAATGTTGGGCTTTACATGCTCTACAAAATGCAAAAAAGAACGGGTGTCTAGCATTAACGGTTTCCGAATTAGAGACGAATTAGAGTTTTTAGTTTCCGTATCTTATGGCCGCTACTCCCGTGAAAATGCACTGATTGACCCCAAATTCATGGAGATGAAAGATGACCCAAAGGGTAACACTTTCCAATAATATTATTGGTTAAGTCTGTGTAGTGTCTGAATAACAGCGCAAATAATTTTTTTTTCGTAAAAAATTTGTTTTTTTGGAAAATTTTGGCCCCTTTGACCTTGGAATAAAGGTCAAAGGTCAAATCCAAGGGCATATTGTAATCTACACATATGACTTTTGGGAAGCCGTCTGTAGAAATTTTTCCCATAATTCCTTCCGTAGGGTAGATAATTGGCATTGAATTTTCAAAAATTTTGACAAGGGTGCATTTCAACGAGCGTCACGCCCAGGTCAATGCACCGACTGAGACAAAAAAACCTGGGGGTTCAAGTTGAGGTTATATGTGACCTAAATCCAAGAGATGGGGACAGGGGTCCTTGTGGTCTAGGAGGAGAAGAAGCGGTAACGGTGACTTGTATCCGGCGCCAGTACGCGGAGCCGGCGGAGCTGGACGAGACGGGTCGGGACTAAAACCATGAGTACCGCCAGCGTACACGCTGGTGGTACTAATAAGTACCTCCACCTGCTTTTTAGTACAGCAAGAGCCCTCTGCATGGTGTTTCTAGTTGAGATATGAGCCCTGTTGTATGTAATGTCCAGCTCTGTCAGAGGGTTTGTTTTTGGTGTCATCAGATATGAGTGCAGAATCCCCCCAGGAGGAATCCTGGAATATCCTGTATGTCCATACCGTCAAAATGTTGGCCAATGCTAAAGTGTTGAAAATAAAACTGTTGTGGATACTGCCTGGCCACCTGCAGACTACATCAGTAGATCTGAAAAAAAAAATTAATTGATTAATAAATAAATAAATAAATAAATAAGCCCTAATCAAAATGAATTTTATATTTTATATATTATAATATTTAATAGCATAGATATTTAAGTCATAATTTTCTGTATTTTCCAAACGAAAAAAAAAGTTTTTCAAAAATGAAACAATTATCTCTGAATGAGAATTAAATTTTCATGTCCCTGCACTTGGAGGATGTACTAGAGATATTATTTCTAAAAATTTTGTTGTGTTTACATTTTAAGAAATAAATAAAAAAACAAAAACATGTACTTATAACCTAGGCATTGCAAATCGCCTGCACATTGATGGTATAAAGACCTTTACGACAAGTAGGAGTTTTCAACATTGGCTGTAGGAGATTTAATGGCAATCATGGTGCCCTCCCCAGCACTCTTGGGAATCCAGCGATGGCATGAAAGTTATTCTGTGTTCTGTGCACCTTGGCCTGTTCACCTGGAAAATGTACATGCAGACAAAAAGTGATCATTTTCATACATTCAGAAAGAAATGACACATGTCCCACCCAAATCCCTTGATTTTGAATAAACATATGCAGAATGGTAGGGTGATATACACGGTATATTAGCCCTATGGTATGTATAGCAAGAAATCTGGGAAATTAATCAGTGACCATCAAAGGCAAATAAGTTTCTAGTCAGTACAAATTCTACCATTTTTAGTTATCTTGATGTTTGCAGTCACTTTAACTGGGCCAGGTCTGTTTACAGGTCAAGCTGTTTTCACGTTTTCAGGAAGGAACAAGTCAAATTATTAACAAAAGAGATAGGATGCAAAAATTCCAGACTCCTTTTCCATACATGACATAAAACCACATGGTGGCCATGTGTATAACATTTCTTTGGTAAACTTTTTTTAATCATACGGTACAAATCACATGGTTTCATTCTGTGCTAAATTCAACTAACAATGTGTTACCACATGCAAGCAATAACAGACTTATACTTACTTTATAAGTAATTATATTTCGAGTTCAAATATTCAGCTCAGCATTGGTTTGTTGGCAAATGGATGAAGGAAAAAATAAGAAAACTAAAAGATCTCCCAAAAACCCAACTTCTTGATAAGTTGAATTTTTAGTGAGTTTGTCACCAAAGTCTTATATGAAATTCATGATAGTGCATCTTCCTAAGCTCTTGTAAGGGATAAATATATTTTTGCAAGAACAGTTGATTTAAACTGCCAAGGTCTGTACCTATTGAGACGCTATACTGTCATTAGTCCAATATTTTATTTTCTGATCCTTAAAGATAAGATTACCCCATTTAATGACCAACCACATCAGTCTGGGTGATGTTTGTCCTGATGGCAGTTTTACTCAGGTGACAGGTATAGGGTCTCAAAAAATATTGCTTCTACAACATATCAAGTCAAAAATTGTGATTGAGAAAAGAAATTCAAAGCAAAATGACAGAGGTTTTTCTGAATATTATTTCTCATATAAACTGAGACTTGAAAAGTGAGTTACTATAATATTTCATCCTTTGCCAAACCTAGCTTGTATCACTAAGTGTGATAACAAAATATTTTGTGAACCGTGTACGACCATGAAACAATGGTGGGTCCACAGTTCCATGTACAGTATGACAGATAAAGGTACAGTAATAAACCATCCAAGTCAGGTGATCGGCAGATACAGCAGGTATTATGGCTACGTGTGTACCTCCATCAAGAGAGGACGACACAGCAGACCTACCCAATTGCCCAAAATGTAAAAAACGTATGACTGCACCAAGACTTCTGAGCTGTTGGCATATTTTGTGTGAGACCTGTCTTGCTCATGCCATAAAATGGAAGAAGCGTGAAGAAACCTTCCAGTGCTTTGTGTGCAGTAAAAATGTCCCCGTGCCTTATGAGGGCGTAGCTGAATTTCCAGTGCCTTTGTTCATACAGTCTGAGCATGTGCCCTCCACCATAGATGTCCCATGTAGTCAGCATTATGAAGAGAAGGTGACCATGTACTGTAAGAAATGTGACACGGCAATATGTCAAGTGTGTGTGGTGACAGAGGGCTGTCACAAAGACCACCCCTGTGTCAGTGTCAGGATATTGTTTGATGAATTGGATAGTAAAAAACGACAACTGAGTAAACAAGTTCAGAAACTGAGAGCAAAAATCACAGAGAAAAATGATACCATTACAGAGCTTGACCGCCAGGAGAAAGGACTCATAGCAGAAGAGGATGAGGCAGAAAGAGAAATTCAGACTCATTATTCCCAGCAGCTTACTGATGATATCAACAGACAGAAAGAAGAAATGAAAAGTCAACTCCGTGCCAAAGTTAATGCTGAACAGTGCTTTCCTGCAAAGAGACATAGCGATATAATCAACTCAAGATGCAGATTGAAAATAATAACAGAACTGTCTATTCACTTGATGGAAAATGCAACGCCCAAGGCCAAGGACATGCTGCTGCACCAGAAGTCTCTCTCTACTACAATGGCTGAACACAAAGCAGAGGCAGATAATACCATTTCCAAGAAAGATAATGTTGAATATGTCCCTCACAGTGATGCAAAGGTCAAGAACACAATTGGGAAAATATCTGGGGAAATTCCATTCAGTTTAGAGGGATTGAAACTAGTAGCAGAGTTTAGTGCCAAAGACAAAGTAGATAAGTACACTCCAAACATAATGGCTCTGGCAGTTGACAATTCCATGAATATAGTTGTACCAGATATGGAGAACAACAACCTGAAACTATTTGACAGAAGTGGTAGATTGGTGTCAGTGTGGTCAGGTGATGGTAGACATCAGTTAAGGTGCCCTACAGGTGTGTGCTGTACCAGTGGTGGAAATATAGCAATATGTAACTGGTTCAATCAGAAAATATTCTTCTTAAATTCCCAGTGGAAGTTTAAGATAACTAGAACCATCACAGTACATAGTTGTACAGGTGTTGTGTTTTCAAAAGACCATCTTGTGTGTACAGTAAGTTATATTTTTTCAGGACGTGTGGTAATATTTAACATACATGATGGTAGTGTAGTGAGAGAGATAAGGAAAGACAAAGATGGCAATGTGCTTTTTAGCCTTCCTTACGGGATAGCCTTGACCAAGCAGGGTAATCTGGTGGTGACAGATGTTTGGAAGCACTGTGTCTATGTACTGACCATGGAGGGGGAAGTATTACACAGGTATGGTAGGCCAGGATCAGCTTCAAAAGGGATTGACTGTTTATGTCACCCATATGGTGTGTGTGTTGATCAGTTTGGTCACATTCTGGTCACTGACAGGGACAATGACCGTATCCACATGCTGTCACCAAAGGCTGAGTTTATATGTCATTTGGTCATTGGGGGGGATGGTCTGGTAAAACCTAAGGGTATTGCTTTAGACCAGGAGGGACATCTTATTGTGTCAGAGGGCAGTACTGGGAAAATTAAAGTTTTTGATTACCTAATTTAGGACAGGTTATGAATACAAGAGGTTCTCTTTGCATCAAGTGGTATAGTTTTCTGGATGACACCAATCTTTCTGGTCCTAACATGTTATAATGGCATGGAGGGGGGGGGGGGGGGGGGGGGGGGGAGGGTTTGCCCCCTATTGCAATAATACATTATATGTTTTGAAATATGTTGTAATGTTTTGAAATCAGATGTGAGGCCTTAATTGGTTGTATTCAGGGTACAAATAGCATAAGGTGTGTAAATATCCAATAACAATCATTGCTTTATGGGTGCAATGATCTACAGAACAGTTTCTAAAGTTACTTTTATGTATAACTGGGACCTCTGTGTACTGTGTGACCGAAAACTTGATTATAAAATCAAATATATTCTGCTTATTGTACATATCTTATTACCTTCAATTTTTATAAATATAATACTCCATGCAGGTTGGTTTAGGTCAATTAGGTGATTTTAGTCTTTAAAACATAGCAAATAACTGTCTTTTTTTTAAATAATATATTAATTGGCTGTATTTTTGGCTAATTTATATGTCTGGAGAGTAAATTCCTGTCAGAGATCTATCACAATAATAATAAGAAAAAAATATTCATTTATTGTTGTTTTTTATATCTTTTATTAAGTGAACCACAATTAAATTTTACTTTGGCAGGTTTTATCTATGATTGTCTATGTGACTATTCTTCAGTTAAGTCAAGAGAGACTGACACCTGACACCACTGTGATATAAATATTAACAATATGGCACATACTCTTGGATTAACCTTATCACACCCGCCCCCCAGAGCCCCCCCTCCCCCCAACTGTCCTCTCTTTACCTTCACCTCAACAGCTCACAAGATACCAACCAGAAAATAGTTCTACATAAAACGTGATTCAAGTATCATTGGTTGCTTTCTGTACCAGAAGTTAACATATGTGTAGTCAAAATATTTCTTGTATAAAAACATAATTGTAAGTGCTTTAAAAATTGTTAAAATATATAATACTTGTGAGAAAAATGTGGCCTATTTTGTAAAAAAAAAAAAAAAAAAAAAAAAAAAAAAAAAAAAAAATCCATAGATTCCAAGAGGGTTGAATAATTATCTAGATAATATAGGTAATCATTTATTAAAGATAATCAAAGTACATACAATGAGTATATAAGTGATTGATAAGAGCTTTATGCATTTATCCCATCAACACACTGTAAGCTTTACCAAAAAAAGGCAACATAGCTGTCAAATGTACAGATAAAAAGCAGAAAATAATAATGCACAAAATAGGATAGTGTCAACTCTGATGCAATTATACATTATGCTAAAGTGCAGTGACTAGCAAAAGTCTTCAAGGCCATGGAAGTTCACAATCAAACCTTGAAAATGGCAAAATGTAAACAGGAGATAATTGTGCTGAAATGAGTTTTCCATTTTCGACACCTTTTATACATAAAACAAAATAATCAATTTACTGTCATTTTCCTATAATCAACTATGAAAATTGTTGGCATACGAAAAATATCAACAGAACAATTTTGTATGTCTTATTTGCTCCATTCTGAGATTCTGAACAGTGAATGATTGAATCTGACAAACTGCAATGATATGACTTTATTTCCATTTTTAACACTTTATTACTCAATACAGGATAACAGGTTTACCATCATTTTATATTATCAACTAATAAACTGAATGTTGTTAAGATGCAGAAAATGTCAAAAGAACACTTTGAAGTATCTGATTAGTTCAACGATGAGACTGTTAACATGCCATAGAATTGAGTCTGAGAAAAAGCCACTCATGTACAAAAACAAGACATAACTTATTGTGTTATTGGTATTGCATATATGCTGAAAAAAGCAAAAAAAAAAAACAAAAAAAAAAAAAAAAAAAAAAAAAAAAAACAGCAGAACTTTTAAGAAAATGGCATGATCATGCTGATTTTCGAATTTGACCTACGTATAATGAATATACATCAGTCCTATAAGTTTCAACCAAAAGGCAAAATGGTTTTCCACTTATCGTGTTATCAGTGAAAGTGCATGGTGACAGTGATGACAGACACAGGTGCCAGCTAAATGTACAGACACATCTATGTCTGTACATAAATACCTCAAAACACAAAAGATAGAGGCACACACTCCAGCTTTCCAACTTTATTAGGCCAGTCAAAAGATTGACTAAGTGGATTTTGTGCCTTCGTTTTGATATGATGAGAGCTGAAATGTGAACTGACCAAAGGATAGAACGTTTTTCCACTTATTGTGTTAACGGTGTTGCATATATGCTGAAAAAAAAAGGGGGAAAAAAGCAAATCTTTTGAAAAAAGGCCTGATCATGCTGTGTTTGTACATAACCAGTGCAAGATTCTAAAACTCTTCCTACATAGAAATTTGCAGGAACAGTATAAAAAACAGAATAATTATAATAATTAACTTTCTCATTTGATAACTAGGAAGTGACCAGCAAATCTGAGACCAATTAACATAATGGTTAATAGATGGAACATAGCCAACAAACACTTCTCTAGGGTGTTTGCCCATGCTGAGATTAGAATGGCTTATAACATCTTACTTGCATGTTCCTTTTCTACAGCAATGCTTGAAATCAAAACAAAATTTAAGTTTTCATCATAATGTTTATTGTTCATCATCATCATCATGTCAGGGTCTTGCTTAAATTTTGCTCGAAACTTTGCCATTTGCTATTTGCTTGTAGGACTCAGCACCTCAAAAGAATTATCATGGGATATATAGAATAAACTAAGGATGTTTACTGCAAATGAAAATACAACAAAGGTGTTAATTAATAGTATGCACGTGAGTGGATCATTGCTCCTTCATTCTAAAAAGATAAAAAAATAAACATAATGTGTCACAAAATAAAGATTGCTTCATCATTTTTAAAAAGTCTAAGCATATCTTACCTTTAAGGCGATGAAAGTGCTTATAATGGTATTTGATAACTTGACAAATGCTTTTTCTCAGTAAGGTCTTACTCAACTTTAGTAAGTACAGCAAAAAGTATCCCGTAATCAGCAAGCAGTAATTTACATGACAGATGCGTGTGTGTGTGCATGCCTGCGTGCATGTGTCCCCTAGATATGAAAACCCCTAGGAGTTTCTGTGGATTACTTTTGATAGAAGATTCTATAAACATCTTGAATTCAACTGTCATCATACTGAATTCTACAATGTTTTTATCTACTAAATTTTAGGATGTTCTACCAAATTCTAGAATATTCTCATAAGATCTTCTGACCAGCACAACATAGATGATGATGCCATAATTAGCAGAGATGATGATGATGATGATGATTATGATGAACACATAAAGATGTTTTACAATCATAATGCTAGTTTTAAACCCCAAACTCAATAATATGAATTTTAATTGACAGTTTTTAGTAATTTTACATTTCATCAATGATACATAGCTATGCAGTATGCATCAGACGGGATAATCAATTTCTATTTAATGGCTTTTCTACTGAAGAATAAAACCTTCTGTACTTGATGTTCATCACAAAATGTACGCCCGTTACGCAAAAATGTGTACATCTGTTCTAATATTTACATAAAACTAAACCTTGGTAAAACATTATTTTGTGTACCATTATTGAGAGGAGTGAAAGTGTGGTTTGCAAAAAAATCAGCTTTTTTTAATAAGTATTTTTTAGTAAAATAACTAAAAAAAATGTGTATTTTCTGTATCGGATGTACATTGACCTCTACACCAAAAGCTCATTAAATTTTTTTTAAACGTTAGGAGCTTTATCAATTTTTTTTCTTTTCTGTTGAATTCTAGACATGTGCCAATTGTTAATGTATACTACTAAATTTTGTTTATGTATTTTAAGATAAAAATTTTCACAATTTAAATTTGTTAACTAGATTATGAAAAATAAGCTATAAAAAGGACCACATTTGACAGAATTTTTCTTAACTAAATTCAAAATATATTCTGAAAACTTCAGTTGTTCCAAAAACTTCAACTGTTCTGCTTTTAAATGACACCCTTTGTTAGATTCTAGAGCAATTTTAAAAATTTTATGTTGAGGTTGACCATTTGCAGGAAATGCCCAAGTTGTCTTTTTACCCAATAAAAAAGGTGTTGTAGAATGACACTAGGACTAACACCAATACAAGTATGTAGAATGTGTAGCCAGTAATATCAAATGTATGTCTATAAAAACGTCTATCAATCAGATAACCAGTTGTTTTTGGCAATAACATATGCATTGTGAAACAGCACAGTAAGGCAGTCTCTTTCATCCAATTGAAACTTTGATGGGGACTGCCCAGCCTGAGTCTAAATTCCTTCTTCATCTTATTTATTTTTGATAAAAAGCAACACAAACTGTGAGCCTTCATCAAGTTCATGTGCACTTTATCCAACTCGTGGTTGTGAACGGTACATGTACCGGTACAAGTATATATATATATGTGTTCGATGATTTCAGAACCCGTAATAAAGCAGTAAGATTTATGTTGCTGTTGATCATAATACTCCTGACACTCGGTACACACCATTTTTCTCTCCTCAAGATTGTAAGTCTGCCAGGGCTACTTCTTTCCAATTTCAGAAAACTTCCAATCAATCTGGTTCTCTTCCACACTTCGTTTTCATTTTTCCCACGCTGTGCACCAACAAAGTATTTTAAGTTCAACAACGTCACCTTTCTAAACAAAAAACTTAGTAGAGTAGTGTGCACAACAGATAACAAAGAAACAGAGGATCAAGTCGGTAAAAAAACGCAAAAAGCATGAGCACATGTGTTGCGGCCATTTTGTTGCATAAGGGTATCATGAAAATGAAAATAAGACTGTACATTACATCATCCAGGAATCCCCCAACCTCACCAGTCACAAAATAGTATTTGTGAGTGAAACTGAGATTAATAAATTATGTGTTATTAGCTGGGAACTCCCCGGGAGTTTGATCCCTTTTTTCTTTTCGAATGAAGTAAAATATATCATCCAGAAAAGAAACAACAACATATTCCCTATATTTACACATTCCCAGTCAGTTTGAAAATTTGCCAGACATAAGGACCGAGGATACAGGATTTTTTATAGGACTGAGATGAAATTTGCCTGGCATGTCCGACGCCTTTTGTAAAGTCTGTAAATATATGAAGTATCGAAAATATATTAGGTAATAAAAAACCCATAAAACCTAATTATATGCTTGAATCATAAAATATAGTGAAATACAATAACATACTGTTGTGGCCTTATAAGTATGCAAACTGGGTCACTGATAAGGGAACAATTAGACCCCATTCCCAGAGATTAGATCGATCCAACTAGATTGACCTAACTCCCTGGGGGTTCACACTTAATAGCTGTCAGCTGAGCAGGCACGAAAGTTAATTACCCCCTTACAGCTTGTAGTAGGCAGGAAGGACATTTAAGCCGGATTATCTGACAGTGATCTAGTGAGACTCCCCACGGGGAAAGATTGATCTAAATTCTATGGGAATGCGCCCTTACACATAGATTCATTGCTCATTCTTTGCAACTGGTTTTACTGATAACACAAGATAACTGCTCTTCTTACCAGTAGAGCAGTTCATTCCACGCCCCCAAGATGGCTACAGCTCGTATAAGCATAGATGACAAAGAAAGCCTACAAGCCAATGTAGCAGAATATTTTGTCAGCTGTCCATTTTGCCTTGTGGAGTACAAAGATCCAACGGATTTACCATGTGGGCACATTTTGTAAAGGTTGTCTGAAGATTTATATTTCTAATATAACACCAATCTGATATAATTCCAATGTCCTACGGTAATGTGCCAAGCATTTCGACGGGCCCAGTCAATCCGACCAAAAAAATTATATTATAAAATTAATTTTTCTGGGCTCAAACATTTAGTCCATACGTGAAAATCATGCGACAGAATTTTTTTCTTGTTCCGATTGTTCGACCACATCGTCGGCAAGACTCGGTAAATTTTCAAGCCAGTCATATAGATGCTGCATGCCGGGCCCTCTGTCAATTGTTGTCCTTTCAATAGCTCTCGTCAATGAGGAAGAAACTATTAATTGAAGATCTAATCTGGAAGCATGACGTACCTGTCATTTCCTTTGTCCCCGATGACAAAATAGTGTTAAAGACATACAATTTGTGCTAATTAAGCAGACTTGCCCTCGCTGACTGATTCATCACGCCCGTAACTGGGGAAGGGGGGGGGGTGTTAAAAAAGGTCCATTCTGGATGAAACCAAATATCGACAGTGGGTAGAATACGTCGTAAACACCTTCATATAGACCATATATAGCGTTTGCTAGCAATAAAAAGTTTGGGAAGAATAAGCAATTTATTTTCAAGTTTGATTGAAATATATATGCAGATGGGGAAACGTTCTTGAAGTCAAAACCGCAAGATCTTACATTTACTACAATCGACCGAAAGATCAGCGGGATCGACCGCCCAGACTTCTTGGCGCCAAATACTACGCGCTGTCAAAATCTGACGAACACGTGTAGCTGTTCACCTACATGGATAACTGATTTGTCAACAATAAAAATGACGTCTTCCTTAACTCCATGAGAGCTTCATAGAGAGTTCCACTGGATATTTACGTTACCTGTGAGTCACTTTTTATTTCCCCAGATGCATGAAATGTTGATGATATTTAGCGTAATCCACAAAGAACTCCATTCCTGTGACCCCCCTCCCCCAAAATGGGACCGTCTTCATTAACATGTGGTTTGCGCTATGCTGGACCAGACCAGATAAGACCAGTTTCATTTCTGCACGTGCTCAATTCTCGCGTCAAATTATAAATGCAATTGTTTTGTGAAAATTATGGCAATTAAATGCTTTTTTTACGTTCGGGTTGTATCAGTGGGGTTTTCAATATGCACCGTGGTTTGTGCACAGCAAGAGTATATAAGTAAGAAAATCGGAAGAGTGCCAGCAAGATAGGCCTACTGTATGTCTATCGGCACAGGTAGGCTCCGTATTTTGCCTTTTCTCAATATGTTTTAATATGACATGCTTTTTAAATAAAATACTTATAAGTAATTTGAAGTTACACTGAATTCCGTTTGAGTACCAGTTGGTATTCTTTGATACGGGTGATTGAATTTTCTTCGGAAGTACGTCTACGCCTCGACGCTGAGCAAGCCTTGCGGGTTGAAAACAACTGATCTCTGACTGGTAAAAAATTTCAATTCGATTGATTTCAGTTGTCATATTAAAATTCAAATAGGGCGTACGTAGATCACATAACTAGTTTAAGTCTACTAAAGCTACCGGTTTCAAATATAACCGGCCTTTGTTTACCACACCCGCCTCTGGGGAAGTACTCGTCCCACTCGTGAAGCGCATCATGAAAATGATCGTAGGTGAGGGAAATATATAATTAGAAATTATAATTGTCGTCTTTTTTCATGTTAAGTAATGTTAGCACATATTGTGCAGCAGCAAAATAAGATTTTAAAAGGAGGATAAAACAAGCCTGAAACACGTGTTAGGCGAAAATTGCGGCTTATCTTGCGTAACACTCCGGTAAAATGCAATACTTCCGGAAAGATGGACGTTTTGGCAGATGCCCCTAACAATCCGACGATGTCAAAGGTTTCCATTTGCTGTATTTTAATCAATTCGACCAAACTGACATTTCCATGAAATTAATTAATTAATCTTGGTCGAATTGTTTGGCATATTACCGTATGTGTCAAAAAGAAACTGAAGTTCCTAAAGATGGACTTGAGGGCTTCACACACAATTTCTTCATCAAAAGCTTGTAGCTTTTGTGCCTTGTCTTTTAACACTGAAACAGTAGCTACTTCAAAATGTATCACCTGCCATGACTACCTATGTGAGAAGTGTTCTCCATTACACTGTGGTACCAAGTTCACGAAAGACCATAAAGTGCTCACTTTCCAACAGGTGCAGAGCAAAGAGTACCAAAAAGAGATCCAAGAGCAGCAAAAGATTTTCTGCCCTGAGCACAAAGTTGAGAGGATAAGATACTTTTGTTCAGACTGCAATGACCCCATTTGTCGTGACTGCAGAGATCTACACCATGATGGCCACAAACTTATATCCCTTGAAAAAGCTGCAGAGATTGTAAAACCAAAACTTCAGACCAAATCTCTTGGCATGCAGAGAAAACTTGCAACTGGTGAAAGAAAGTTAGCTAAAATTGATAAAGCAATGGCAAACCTACAAGAAAATGAAACCTCTGTTCAGCAGCAGATAAAAGCTCGTGCAGCTCACCTACGTCAACTGGTAGACCAACGAGAGAAGACCTTACTACAGGAGCTTCATCAAACCAGCAGTACTCACAGAAAGAATTTACAAACTTCCTATGAGAACTGCAGTGCCACTTGCTCCTCTATCAAGACCACAACACATGTAGTAAAGAACATCCTTCAGCATGGTGCCCCCATACATGTAGATGTCCTCATGTTACAACAGCAACTTGGACAGAAACTAGATGAGCTACAGTCCACTTCAGCTGTGGAAGAAATACCTGAAGAAGTAAATCTCACACTGACCACCAACACAGAAGTGGACCAAGAGATATCCAGTGGGGCTGGTCTGGGGAATGTGCAGATATCTAGACAACCAGCTTTGCCCAAGTTCAAACCACAGGCTGAATGTGTGCTGGAGTTTGACACTGGCTGTAAGGTGCCGGTGGACATTTCAGTGAGTCCAAACAGTGAGTATGTTACTGCACATCCCTTAGAAGATAAGGTCACGGTTTTTAGTTCAGATGGTACATTTAGGAAGACGATCACCAGTGTCTCAGACATGCAGCTGAAATGGCCAAGAGGGATCTGTCACTTCCCTGATGGAAGGATGGTTCTATCTGGTGCCAACAATAACAAACTGTTCATCCTGTCACCACAGTGGGAAGTACAGCAAACTGTAAATGTCAACTTCCCATGGGGAGTGGCTCTCAATAACAGCTGTACTAAGATTGCTGTGGCACAGATTAGATATAAGTCTGTGAGTGTGTTCAGTATTGATATCAAAGTAAAAATAACTTTAACTGATGTGATAAAGGACAAAGAAGGAAAACAGTTATTCAATGAACCATATAAAATGGTATACATGAGCAATGGGTGCCTTGTTGTCATTGATATGTCACCAAACAAACTTCACATCCTAACCCCATCTGGTGACCCACTGTATCAGTACACAGGACCTGATAACCAGTTAGGCCGACCTTATGGTGTCTGTGTTGATGCATATGACAACATACTGGTTACATATATTGATAACCACTGCATACACCTTGTATCCCCAGATGGGAAGTTCATCCAGTACATAGCAACTGAAGCTGATGGGCTATATAAACCATTGGGATGTACCATCAACCAGGATGGAGAGCTGGTTATAACTCAAGGTAATGGGAAAGTCAAAGTATTCCAGTACTTGGAAAAATGACATGCTTTAAACTGCTCAGAAACTGAACAACCTGCAGTTTTCTGGTGCATTTCATTTTCTACAGTAGTGATTTTATGGCTGAATTACATTACATAAACCTATTTATATTTAATGCATGCCAAAGTTTGGTGATAATAACTTTATTCTGAGTGAGCAAATATAGAATGACATTTTGTAATGTACAAAAAAGTACAAAAAAAAAAGGAAACTGTGTTATGTGAAAACTAATTTTTTTTCATCTTAAAATGATGAAATACTTAGAATAAGCAGAAGTGAAAATGATAGTTATGACTGATGAGTAAAGTTTGGTAGTAAAAATTAAATGCCTTGTAAGTACACATTTTATCTTTTCTTATTAAGCTATCTATTTTTTGTTTGTTTGTTTCATAAATATGAAGAGAGTGCATTATTTTTTAGAAATCATTTTGTTAGCATATGCCATTTGATGCATTCAGAGCATGTCTGTAAGTGTAAAAAATAAAATTTAAAAAAAAAAAAAAACAAACAGAATATGTACAGAGCTTCAGGTAGATGGGAATTAAAAGTCACATCTTGAAAATGTGTTTGAAAAAAAAATTAAAAAAGAAAAAAATATGCGATAAGCTGATCAGTTGACTGTGTC
Source organism: Lingula anatina (assembly GCF_051362555.1). Classification (NCBI taxonomy): domain Eukaryota; kingdom Metazoa; phylum Brachiopoda; class Lingulata; order Lingulida; family Lingulidae; genus Lingula; species Lingula anatina. The sequence continues at coordinate 19,432,038 of NC_141771.1, read as the reverse complement.
TAATGAAAAGAATTTTTTCAGGCAATATACAGACTTGACATTTAATATGGAATATTTCAGTTTCGAAGGTGTGCCTAGGTAGAAATGCGTTCTTTTTTCAAAATACTAATATCTCATATAAGATATGTGAATGGAGAAGTGTGTAGTCAGGTGTGTCGCTTCCAATTAACTGAATACCAGGTTTGTTACGCTGCTGCATTATGTAATATGAAGTAATTTAATTGAATAGTGCTCCTTTGGGCAGGTCAAAGCTTGGCTTTGGCAAAGCACGGTTCTGTCAAAAAAGTATCCATACGTCGGCAACTACTGCATAGAAGAATTTGAAATTTTGCATGCAAGTGGTCGGTTTTGCAGTGTGTAAAATGAGCTATGCAGTGCTTTGCAAGTTTGTTAATCTGTGGCAAAATGGCGCGAAAAAGACAGACATTGCCAGACAGTTAATTGCGCCAAACGAAACGGTCCGCACAGTTTTATAGAGTAATGCCCAGACTGATGTACCTACATAGAGGCCACACCCAATGTATTAAAATCTTACCACCAGAGTACAGGACCCACTGTCTTTCAGGATATGCCGTTGCAACTAAACAAAAACCACCCAGTCCGTTCAGAATAAGGGTTAAATTGCCACCAAAACGCATTTTTCAAGGCCCTTAGCGAACACCAAACTGGTTTTTGCAGGTTAGAATACCAGACGACCTCCGACGAACCCACTGTAAACAGCAAAACATCGTTGTATGTTTCTCTAATGAATTAGGGACCATGACCGTTTCTGGGTTGAACACTGAAACCTCGTGGCTTTCTTTATTGAGGTCAGATTTCACCTGTACCGCTCAACTAGTCAAAACAGAGTTTACAGACATCCAGAAGAGGCCAACGACGAAGTGTGTGCAGCCTCTAAAGTGACTTAGGTCATTAACAGCGTCAGTATTTGAAGTGGATACCACATTGGTGCCAAAACACCAATGGCAGTCATCGACGAAAACCTGAACCAGATTAAATAAAGGAATAATCTGGGAACCACTTGACTATCATTTGATAGGGGGCACCTTAAGAACAATTTTAGGTTGTAGGGTGGGATTGCAGGTTAATTCAGAGCACTTTTAATAACAGATTACTTAGAGAACCAAGGGAATGAACAGCTACCTTGGTCATCAAAACCGCCATATTTGAACCACGTAGACAATATGTGGTTAGGCCATTACTCGCCAAATGAATGGCCTACATGTCCTACAACAAAACTGGGCCAAATTGGACAGATTTCGACCGATGCCTGGAATGTTATTCCAGATTGAACTCTAAAAACATATCCCAAGGAATGCCTTGCCGCTTGAGAGCGCTGGTAGCAGCCAGAAGAGGTCAGGCGTAACAGCGACTGTTACTGTGACTAGACACTGACATGAGGGTCCTTTGTGGAGCGTGTAACTCTTTTACAGACAATAATTTGGAAAATATGGAGATCTAAAATATCTCATTTAACGGTTGCCGTATGAAGTAGAAAAGGCAATGTGTTTTTGTTTGCTTCTCTGGCGAATTCCATTAATGAACTGATGTCACAATGACATCAAAGAGATAATTAAAAGTTATTAGAACACGATTTTAATCCTTATTTTCATTTATCAGTCAGTAAAATAGGAAAAAAAACTGATGAAAAATGATTTGGAAAAAATATTCCATATTAAATGTCAAGTCTGTATTTGAACAAACTGAAAATTACACTGAAAAGCCTGGCAAATTTCATGACATAAAATAGTTAAACATAAAGAATTTTATCAAATCTAGTCCAATGTTTCAGAAATTTGTACAAATTAAGCTTTATAACTTTAATAATCTGAGATCAGCTGACTGCGTCTAATGAAAAGTAATTTTTCGGACAGTATATTTTAGAAAACTGAAAATTACATTGAAAACACTGGCAAATTCCATGACATAAAATAGTTAAACATTAAAAATTTTGTCAAATCCTGTCCAATGTTTCTCATATTTGTACAAATTAAGTTTTACAACAATAAAAATCTGTGATAAGCTGATCAGTTGTCTGTGTCTTTTTTAAGCATCAGTTTTTTTGGAAATTGATAATCAGAAGAGTGAGAATTAACCTAAACTAATATTTCAATGTCATATTTACTGTCGAAGAAAACAGCAAATGTGAAGATTTGAGGTTGTTTGTGTAAGAGGTTGCAAATTACCTATAAGTGTCATCTGGATAACAATATCAACCCATACAAGACTTCTCCTTACTACCAATGCCAGATGCAGATTACAACTTACATTGGGTTTCTGGGAGGGGTTGTTGTTATCACAATAGTTGACAATGTCTTAAATCTTGCCAAATATCATGTATTGTACACATGGATAAGACATAGTGCTGCTCTTGGTGCTGTCTTTCACTGCCTGCTTTTTCATGGTAAGGGTACTCTGGAACAAGAACAATATAAATGAAAATACTGAAATTACATTGAAAAGACTGGCACATTCAATGACTTAAAATAGCTAAACATTAATAAGTTTGTCAAATCTAGTCCAATGTTTCTCAAAATTGTACTAATAAAGCTTATCAACTTTAATAATCTGTGATAACCTGATCAGTTGACTGTCAAATAAAAAGTGTTTTTGGTACGATATGTTTGAATAAACTGAAAATTACACTGAAAACACTGGCAAATTCCATAGCAGCACATTGTAAAATCTTCACAAGCACATTGCATCGTGATGTGAACAGTGAACAACTGACACAGTCGATACCAAATGTGTCCTTCACTTCAGATGTCTCATCCTGAACTCACCGATAAAGTTTGCAAAAAGAATCTATAACAGAACCATCTTAGAAAAAAGTGTCCTGATGGAAGATGACACTTGATGAAAATCCCCGCTTTTCAGCATCACCCTTTGCCTGATACGCTATATAAACATTGTTTAGTATAGATGGCGCTGTGCAAGAGGTGTGACTTTGGATTTTTAATGGACTGCGGTCAGTATCAGCAACAGGTCATCGCCTGCCTCCTAAAAAAACTCGTGCAAGGAGAAAGAGGGTTCTGGCACTGCAATAAATATGACCAGAGTCCAGGCTCTGTGATATATATTGTGATATATTGTGATTTGTATTTAGCAGAAAGACTCAAGGTCGAGAGCTTCAACGAAGCGTCAATCCGATTGGTTTAAAGTTGAGGAAACAATACAGGAGCCGTCCAATGAAGTTTCTTAATACAATGATTATTATTATTAATTAAATTGTTTTGTAAACAAAGCAAAGAGGCAATGTCTACACAGTCGCTGGTAAGTTTTTTTTTTTCTTCCAAACTGAAACCCCGTATCAAGTTTAAAGTAAGCCCACATAGCGCCTTTTTACAGTGTTGTCCCTGATGTTTTCGTGATTAACTAATATTCTAAATAAAATTCTTGGAAATTTCTTGGAAATTTCCTGTCACACAAAACGTTTTGCTGATCATTCTTGTAATGGCGCAAATGTTTATTTTAAAAACTATCAAGACAGTGAAGATACAGAAATCTATTAATTATTTCCATCTTATTAAACTAAGATTTCATTTATTTATTTATTACACTATTGCAGACGACAGCTGATATGGAGATTGAAATAAACAAAAAAGAACAGTGTGCTCGTAAGTTGTGTGTGTTTGTTTGACTGTATGTTTTTGATAAATGGTCTGGAAATTCATTACAATGGGCCTAAAACAACTAATTAATTTCTTTGTAATATGAAAGTAAGGTATCACATACTTTATTTACATTAATTAAGTGGTAAATTTGAATATCTGTAGTGAAAATGTCAAAAAGATATATTGATAGGATTTCTTTCTATTTTACTTTTTATTTTGAACAGCCAAAGCCACTGTCAGACTAATTTTGACAGAAAACCTGTTGAAAGCAAAAGTGGTGGGCAGGGGAACTGCCCTTGGAGGCTGGGACACCCAGCGCGGCATTAACATGCCAAGGACCACCAACATGGGCATCCCGTCTCTAAGGGCAGAGTTTCTCCTGCCCAAGGGCTCTAAAATGGAATGGAAATTCATTAAGCCACAAAATGTAAGTATTATATCTTTTTACAAAAATGATAATCTAAGGTAAAAATGATTTTCTTCGAAATTTAAATAGAAAATTTAAAATCCAACATGTTAAAGTATTTATTCATACCTTCATTCATTTCTCTGGAGTATTTGATTTATTAGTAATTGTATATATTTATAAAATTATATTATCATTTTATACATTTACATATTATCAAGTTATTTAAGTATTCATTCATCATTCATTCAGCCTTACCACCCTGGGTCTGGCTGGACATGGGAGCCTGAACCCTTTAGGAACAGGTGCCTCCAGGTGACCACCAAGGACAGCATGGAAGTGACCTGTACTTGGGGAGAACTGGACATGGAAATAAAAGGTGCTTGATCTTTTAATTCTATTTGATATAACCAATGGAAATAAAAGGTGAAATAAACTTTTAATTTTGTCATGTATAATGTATGGTAAAAACAGATTACTTGATCTTATAATCCTATGAAATATAACCTGTGAACAGAAATGATGAAATGATCCTTTAATTCTGTCAAATACATATTTTAATCTATATCATAACTTGTGAATGACAAATAAATGTGACATCTTATTCCAGAGTTGAATTACATGTACGAGCCTGAAGTCCACACCAGTGGTAAGTGAATTGCATTATATAATTGTATTGCTCTATTCAAGACAATAATTCACAGATATAGCAATTAACTTGGTGCATTTTTAATCTACTAGCAAGGAATCATGAAATAAAATTATTTATGGCTACAACACTCTGACTCTCAGGGTGCAAGTCTGAATTTAAAGACCTAGCTAATATGCACTAACTCCATGGAAACTCTCGCTGAATACAATCAGATTAACAGACTAACACCCCCCTTTTGTCTCCAACATACAGAATCACCAGGTTTACTGTATTTTACTCAATGCCATGATGTATTTGATGTGTTAAGTATAGACAAAACAAATACATGTATTGTGTGTCCTTAGATTTGAGTTCAGTTCTCATGTTTCAGCTGATACCAACAGAATAACAATTGTAAAGAGTCCTAACACTAAAGAGATAGATAAGACTGGCATCTCAGTAAAACAATTATGACTTTAATACACACATGAAACAGGCACACACACACACACACACACACACACACACATTAGCACACTCCCACATGAACATACACACACACACAGTAATTCTGGCCTTTGATAGTCTAAGGCTTCGTTCACATGGAATGTCTATTTTCTAAAAATCTATTTTCTATTTGCGGTATCTTATGATCACGGTCTGTGCCCTGAATATCCCGCCGCGTAATTACTGGCAGCGCGAGCCAGTTACTTATAGTAACTTATAGTAACTGGCTCGTGCTGCCAGTAATTACGCCGCGGGATATTCAGGGCACAGACCGTGATCATAAGACATACCGCGAATAGAAAATAGAATTTAGAAAATAGACATTGCATGTGAATGAAGCCTTAAGAAGATACTTTATCTTCACTTGGTATTTCTTAAAATTCAGTTCTGTTCTTTCAGGTGATACCAAAGAAGAGAACAATGTAGCAATTGTTAAGACCCTAAGTATTGAGAAGCTAGGTAAGGCTGGAATCTCAGTAGAATAATTATGAATTTTAATATACTTATGAAACATGTGTGCACACACATACACTAACAAACACACATACACGGTCTTTAGCATACTTATGAAGATAATTGATTTATTTTTAAAGTCAGTTAAGTCTTTGAATGTGTCTTCAGAAATTGTAATACTGAATCCTAGTTCACAAATATGGAATATTAAGTCTTTAATTGATATCATTTTTTCTTAAGCATATATCAAAGACACAAAGAGTGTGTCAGATGCTGAGGGCATCAAAGAAAATGTAAGACAGTAAGGGCAATTTAACAGGAATTCATTTAACAAAATTAAAAAGTGTAAACACACACAGATGGACTTTAGGGTGGAGACTCTCACGCACAAACACTGAGTTAAAATCCACTGTTCCGTTATCTAGCATGCACATGTGCACACACACACACACACACACACGTACATGCACACTATGTTGCACAGTATGTCTGGCCTTTGACAGTCTTAAGAAGATACTTTATCTTCAGAAAAATTAATGCTCTTGCTGTGTAATTATTGAACACACTTGGTATTCCTTAAAATTCAATTCTGTTCTTTCAGGTGATACCAAAGAAGAGAACAATGTAGCAATTGTTAAGACCCTAAGTATTGAGGAGCTAGGTAAGGCTGGAATCTCAGTAGAATAATTATGAATTTTAATTTACTTATGACACCTGCATGCACACACACACACACACACACACACACACACACACATTTATACACACCACAATCATGTTGCTCAAACAAAGTCTGGTCTTTAGCATACTTAAGAAGATAATTTTTAAAATCAATTAAATCTTTGAACGTTCTTAACAAATTGTAATGCTGAATCCTATTTGAACATGCACAGATATAGAATGTTAAATTTTTTTTGATATCATTTTTTCTTCAGCTGATATTAAAGACACAAAGAGTGTGTCAGATGCTGAGGGCATCAAAGAAAAAGGTAAGACTGTAAGGGCAATTTAACAGGAATTCATTTAACACACTTAAAAAATGTAAACACACAGATGGACTTTAGGGTGGAGACTCTTACGCACAAACACTGAGTTAAAATTCACTGTTCAGTTATCTACGTCTTTCAATGTATCTTTGACTATGTTCAGTAATGTGTTGAATCTTTGTTGTGCACATGTATGGGATGTTTAATTTGTTTTCCTGTCTTTCTTCAGTCAATATCAAAGACACAACAACTGTGACAGAGGACATGAAGGAGATAGGTAAGATATCAGGGTCAATAGAATTAGGATTTATTTATTACACTGATGGAATGTGATTGTGCATGCAACTTGCAAGCATGCACACACACACACACACACACACACACACACACACACTGCGTATTGATGTGTATGGCCTTTTTACAAGTACTGTTTTAATTGTCTAATTTGTCCATTTTAAAAAATTGTAAAAGATTTTCAGTGCAGTTGCATGTATGAAATAATGTGGTGCACTGACAACTTATTGAAGGTTATGTATTGTTGTATATTTATTAGTAAGGTAATATTGTGTCATATATTTCAGCTTCCAAGGACAGACGCCCATCCAGGTGGAGAAGATTTTTAAGTCTTTTCACGTCTTGCTTCAGACGAAGATCAAGAACATAAATGGTTATTATTATTGTTGTTGTTGTTATTTTTGTTGTAGTTATTGAATAAATCTAATCACTCTGGATATTTAGAAATTTGACAGCATTTTAAAAAAGAACAGATTCATTATACAGTCACAAGGAAGTTCTTTTGTTTGTTTCCTTGTTTTGATGGCATCATAACTAAGTGAACTTTCAGTTTTTAAGAGGTACACTATGTCAAACAGCTGGTAAAACATCTACATAATTATATGATAGCAGCCGGAAGCTGCTGGTTGGAGAGTTACTGTCAACATTTTAAGATAATACATTTTAACTGAAATATATTTTAATATTTTCATCTTCTCATTTTTCAGGGTCATCATTGCAGAACTACTATTGCTTCTATAGCAGCCAGTTTAAAATTTCAAATGTTATTCTCTTAATTTTACAATGAAATATTAATTTTGTGTAATCAAATGTGTTTTGTTTTTCTTTTTTCTTAATTGAGGGTAGCATTGGGGAGGGGTGATCACAGTTGACGGGAAAAAAAGTCAATTTAAAAATCACAGTATGCAAAACTTAATGCATATGTCACTGACAATGCTACTTGAAAATCCTGAAAATCATGAATCACCAGGTATAATGCTTCGTTTCATGAAGGGCAAAGAACAAAAAGTTGCATTAAGTGTCAAAGGAATGAGGTGCTTCACAGATCACGCTAAAAAATATGGACATTTCATGCATCGCAAGGAAATAAAAAGTGGCTTTCAAGGGTAACAAAAATATCCAGTGGGAATCTTTTAGTTAAAATGTTTTACAAAGCATAATATGATTCTTGTTTTAAGGCATTTGAAATGTGGGGGAAGAAGTCAGCAACTTTTATCTACAATAAATAAAATCCACCAACATTTGATTTCTGATTCCAATTTTTTCTCCAATTTTTAAATCAAATTTGTTTTTAAATGCCTTCTATTAAACTTAAAAAATGAACTATACATTGAACAAAAATTTAACTATACTCAGTTACACACATAAACACTCATTCACATACCCTACCAAATGGCTGAATTATTGATAACTACACTTTTGCTTTTATATTCAAGTATCTTCATGTTTTATTACGACAGATAAACTATAAAGATTATAATAAAGCACAAACAATTTGTACCAAATACACAAAGGATCTAATCCATTTAACATGTATTTTCTTTATAATGTATATTGCATAACATTTAATATGACATAAAATTGTATAACATGAAAGACATAATGGAGAAAACAAAATGAATTATGTAGATCCCACCCATCCAGCAAGTTCTTTTTTTTTTTTTTTTTCAATTTACACAGCAATAGTACTAGTAGACTTCAGACTTTTAAATGCAGTTAATGATTTTTTTAAGTAAGATTTCTCTGATCCCAAATACTGCAGAGTTTTTAGTCACTTTGAGAATAAAAACGTGTTAGTTCTACTGGTCCAGATTTGCATTAGTTGAAGTACATCAGATTTGTCCTTGCTGTCATGCTGATAGGAAGGTATGCTCCTAGGTTTCTCTTCTGTTGATGAATCTGGAAATATGTTACAATATTCCTTCAGAAGATATCCATCGTTTTAATTCATCAATATGTTTCTAAATAAAGATTATCATTAAACTGTAAAAAAAAACAAGGCAGCAAAGCTGTCAAATGTACAGACAAAAAACAGAAAATAAAGATACAAAAAAAGGACATTTTGTCAATTTTGATGCAATAATAAATAATGCTTATAATAGCACTGTCAGTCAACACTGAATTTTAATCCTGCACAACAGTTCAAATGGTCAATAACATGAGCGGACCCAGAGATATTTTCTGACAGTATTCCAAAGTATCTATTTTGATCCATCCTCCATTTTGATGGTCTTCCAACAGAAAAAAAATAGATACCAGTCAATATAAACTTAATAACCTGACTGTCCTCCGGAAGACCCAGAAGATGGTCTCAATCCACCCCTTCAATAAGATTACAGTTTCAGGACCATGAGAGTTCAAATTCACATGATGAAAGTCTCAATATTTGAAAAATGATGACAGTGCATAAAATAATATTACATAACATAATGTTTAAAGACATAAAAAACAATCCAACTGCTTATGTGGAAATACAGAAATGTCAGGGCCTCAGGCAGATGAGAATTAAAAGTCACAAATGCAAGTGTTTGAGAAAAAATTATAAAGGAAAACATAACAAAACTAGAAAAGCGCTCCGAGAGTGCAGACCTCTGCCAAGGCAGCAATTGTTGATTATTATTGATTATTGTCCTCTTTGACCCACTTCTGACAGTTCCTGAAAATTTCATCAAAATCGGTCCATAACTTTTTGAGTTATGTTGATGACAGACAAACAGGGGTGAAAATATAACCTCCTTGGCAGAGGTAAATATAATTCCAATGAAGCTGCTATTCAAACTTTTCATCTTTGAGTTTGATATATATATATATATATATTAAAAACTTATTTGCAATTTTAAACAAAATTTACCTGCATAATTATCACTGCTTCCTTATTATTAATCTAGCAGAGAACTTAACCTTTGGGAGTTTACAGGGAAATATCAACAAGTGTGCTTTATGTAATCTCATTTAATGGCCAATTAATTAGGCAAATGACTTTCTAACACTGAAATTAGCTAAGTGATACCCAAGGGAAATTTACAGACTGACCCTCTCAAAGGTCTTTCAGGCCCATAAGTAACAACTTAAGAAAAGCACAAAACAATAATGCACAAAATAGGAGACTACCAATTCTGATGCAATAATACATTATGTTTAACTGCACAGTCAACATCAAATTTTAATTTTGCACAATAGGTAACACCGACGAAAGTAAAATCATAAGGCTTCAGGCCCATCAGAGTTAAAGTTTATACTTAGAAAGTGCCAGAATGAGAAAAATGAAAATTTCACACAAAATTGCATAAAATTCAATAATAAATTAAAGGTCACAGTAAATTGCCAGTATATGACTTCCTATTTAAGTTCAATAGTAACTATGGATCTATCTTTGCCAGTTTTGGAGATAAAAGGGAATAAAAATTTGCAAAGTTCAGTTCATGATAAAAAGTAGGTCAAAGGTCAACGTCAAGGTCAGAGTAAATTGCCTCTAATGACTTCCTATTCAAGTTCAATTGTAACTATGGACCTATCTCTGCCAGTTTTGGAGATTAAACGGAACAAAAATTTGCAAAGTTCAGTTCATGGTGAAAAGTAGGTCAAAGGTCAATTTCAAGGTCACATCTAGATTCCAAGTAAATGACTTCCTATTCAACTTAAATAATAACTATTGACCACCTCTGCCAGTTTTGGAGATATAAGGGACTAAATGTTACAATTCCGAGTTACAATAATGTGCCACCACAAAGTACTTTTTAATACAGCATAACACGAAAACCCTTTGAAATACAAAAAAAACCGGCGACCACTCTCAGTGTTGGGCTTTACATGCTCTACAAAATGCAAAAAAGAACGGGTCGCTAGCATTAACGGTTCCCGCCGAATTAAGACAGTTTTCAGTTTCGGTATCTTATGGCCGCTACTCCCGAGAAAATGCACCAATTGACCCCAAATTCATGGAGATGAAAGATGACCCAAAGGGTAACACTTTCCAATATAATTATTGGTTAAGTCTGTGTAGTGTCTGAATAACAGTGCAAATAATATTTTTTTCGTAAAAAATTTCATTTTTTTGAAAATTTTGGCCCGTTTGACCTTGAAATAAAGGTCAAAGGTCAAATCCAAGGGCATATTTGAAATCTACACATATGACTTTTGGAAAGCCGTCTGGAGAAATTTTTCCCATAATTCCTTCCGTAGGGTAGATAATTGGCATTGAATTTTCAAAAATTTTGACAAGGGTGCATTGCAACGAGCGTCACGCCCAGGTCAATGCACCGACTGAGACAAAAAAACCTGGGGGTTCAAGTTGAGGTTATATGTGACCTAAATCCAAGAGATGGGGACAGGGGTCCTTGTGGTCTAGGAGGAGAAGCGGTAACGGTGACTTGTATCCGGCGCCAGTACGCGGAGCCGGCGGAGCCAACGGAGCCGGCGGAGCCGGACGAGACAGGTCGGGACTAAAACCATGAGTACCGCCAGCGTACACGCTGGTGGTACTAATGATAACCCAATTGACCTGGCTTTCTAATTTGAACTGCATGCCAATCCTAAAATTCATACTCATAAGTTAAATATAATAATAAGTAACACAGTTTCTTTTCATAATGTTTGCAGTAGCAGTGCAAAAAGATTATTGCCAATTTTGATGTAACATTACATAATAAATTATAGAATAATTATCACCAATTTTTGATTATTGACTATAAATAGCATGGACATGTAGAAAATTTGATTATCATTCGGCTTCATGTTCATGGGAGCTCCGAGTCCCACAATGAATTTGCCAAAAAGATAATGAATATTTCACTAAAATGTATAACTTCCAGAAAAAGAAGCCAATTAGACTGCTTTTCCAACTCGGGCTGCATTTTAGTCCTGTGTTTCTTTTTTGAAAGTCTGACAATCATAAGTAACACAGTTTTCCCATAATGGTCATCATGGCAGCAGCACTAAAAATTGTGTTTTCTCCTATTTTGATGCAACATTACATAATGCTTAATGGCATAATACATCAATTTTTAATAATAAAATATACGTGTCATGGATTTTCAGAAAAATGTGACTAGCATGGGTCTTCAAGCCCGTGGAGGTTCTAAGTCGCACCTTGAAAATGCCAGCATGTGAAAAATTAAATTTTCATAAAAAACTGTTTAACTGCCAGAAAAAATTACCAAACAGACTGCATTGCCTACTGAAGCTGTATTTTAGTCCCATTTTTCTTTCCTGTAAGTTTGAGAACAGTAAGTGACATGATTTTCCTTAAATGGTCATCATGGGAGCAGTGCCCAAAATAGGGGTTTCTTCAAATTTTGATGCAACATTACATGTTTAACAGCATAATGACCATCAATTTTTAATTATGAAATATTAGTATCACAGATATTCAGAAAATGTGACTAGTAAAAGGTCTTCAGGCCCATGGAATTTCAGTCACATCTTGAAAATACCAAAATGTAAACAAGACAGCACTGTTCAGAAATGGGTTTATTTCCGTTTTTAACACTTTTTTAACATAAAAAAAAATAAACATTTTACTGCTATTTTTATATGACCAACTAAGAAAATTGATGAGATGGGAAAAGTATCAATAGAACAGTGTTAAAGGTCCAATTTCCTCCATTCTGAGATTCTGAACATAGTGGATGATTGAATCTGACAAACTGCAATGATATGAGTTTATTTCCATTTTTGACACTTTATTACACAATACATGATAACAAGTTTACCATCATTTTTACACAATCAACTAACAATGTTGTAAAGATGCAGGAAATATCAAACAAACACTTTTATCTTATTAGTAAAATAATAAGACTGTTAACATGCCTAAGAATTGAATCTGAGGAAATGTGAAAAAACAGTACAACTTCTAAAATAATGGCCCGATTATACTGATTTTTGAACTCAACCTGCGTTTTAGTAAGATTGACCACTCCTGTGAGTATAATGACAATTGGCCAATCTGTTTTTCTTATATTGTGTTATCAATGTTGCCTATATGTTGAAAAAAGTGAAAAAACAGCATAACTTCCCTAAAAATGGCCGGATCATGCTGATTTTTTAACATGACCTGCGTATTATTAATATTCATCAGTTTTGTAAGTTTCAAGCCAAAAAGTAAAATGGTTTTCCACTTGGTGTTATAATAATGCTAAAAAAAGTGAAAAAACAGCATAACTTCCCTAAAAATGGCCCGATCATGCTGATTTTCGAACTTGACCTGCGTATTATGAATATTCATCAGTTCTGTAAATTTGAATGCAAAATGTAAAACAGTATTCCACTTATCGTGTTATCACTGAGTGCACGGCGACAACGGCGACAACGGCGACAGCGACGACAGACGCAGGTGACGGCTAAATGTACAGACACATCTGTGTCTGTACATAAAAATAATAAAATTAACCCAACTGCAGGAATCATTTGTAAATTACATGTAGTAAGAAAACATGCATCTTTTTCATACTGCCCAATGGAAATCCTGATATATGTCTTTAACTGTCTTGATAAATAAATAAATCTTACAAGAAGCAGTTTTACCTTAGCTGTCAACTGTGGTAACATATGGTTTGAAGTTTGTTTGTTACTCTGATCTCCATGACAACAGGTCCAGATGTTCGTCTGCAAACACATCAAAGATGGTGACCAGAGCCTCAGCAACCATCCACAATTTCTGGTCCTTGGTCACTACTTCCTCAGAAATGTGCCAAAATTCTGAAAGAAAGATTAACTCACCAGCAAAACTGTCAAATATACAGACACCATACAGCAACATTTCAACATTAGCACTAGTTTCAAAAATTCTATAAGCAATCAAAGTGCTCTCTTTAACAACAGGTAAAAGAAACAAATGTTTTTTCACTCTTCACAGACTCTGTTGGTTTTCTGATCATCAGTACAAACTTTAATGTCAGAAAGCTTTCAATATTTTAAGTTTTTATCAACTAGACAAAACAGTTCATTTAACACTGGTACTATTCCCTGTGAGTAAATCGTTAACTTAACCATCGTTGACGTACATGTATATTTCTGGGGTACCTTGTAGGTGTGTTTCCATCTCTGTAGTAATGGTGTGGTGGCTCACTGATATTACAGCTGCTATCAACAAAAAGTGTTTTCCTGGCCTATTGGCACACTACCCTGAGAGACAAAAATTAACACTAGGGATAAATTATGTTTGAAACAGAAAAGCTGGCAAAAATGCAGTCATGAAAAGTAAAATAATTGCACATGCGCACACAATAAAGGGATAATATCTCTTCGCATGAGATCTATATATTTCACAATTAAAACATTGTGAACAACTTATAGAAATATAATATATTGTTTTACCACAAAAACGGCAGTTATAGCTATTATTCTGATATTTAAGCTTGTCTTTAGACCACGTGACCTCCATTGATGGCTATACTCTCTTATAATCTCTTAAAAGATTATAACCAAAAAACACAAACTTTTCTAGAAAAAAAAAGAGGGATTCACTTTGAATGTAAAAATGGATTCATTAACCATTGGTAAATATTTGAAAATTGTTGTTATCTCCAGGAAAATTCACTTTTTGGCCAAAACGCCAGCAAAACTGTCAAATATTATCCCTTTTAAAAAGGTCTATTCTTGCTCCTTTTTGAAAGTAACATGCCTTGGTGGAGTAAATGCAAAAACTGTCAAATATTATCCCTTTAAAAAAAGTCCATTCTTACTCCTTTTTGAAAGTAACATACCTTGGTAGAGTTAATGAATAAAGTTTTAATACCTATAACTGAACTAAATTTTTTATAAATTTCTTAACCTAAACAGGCCCAGTAGCCAGGGGGTATGTGGGGTCTCTTTTTGCTGGGAAAATGTTTCCTCTGAGCAAAATTTTATCTAGGTACACAATGACTGGATGGTAAAAGGTCCATTTTTTTCAGAAAAAGAACCCCCCTTTTGAAACTGCTGGTTGCTGAAAGACTCATCACAACATCTACAGAACCAGCCTGACATGTGTGACAAATACAAACTAACTGATAAAGTCACTTCTTGTCTTTTAACAAGCTAGATGTAGCTTGATGGTGTCATGGTACATGTTTACCAATGCTTAGTGAAGTAATAACAGATAATTATATGCAGTGGGTTGTGCAGATAACATCTTTAAATTATGGCATCTGAAGTATTGGAGAGAAATGACTTCAACCAATCAGATATGTCCACTGTAACCAGCAGTTAACATCATCCAATAGAATGACTGTATTCAAGATTTTAAACAGGAGGTTCCTAATACAACTTCTTGCATTGCTCAGTACAAAAACTGGGTGCCTTGGTAATGTTGACAACAAGTTCATACAGAATCCAAATGTATATTCTTATGGTGCTCCGAGAGTTGAATTGTGAACACAATTACAGTATTGGAAAGGACATATCAAGCCTTGATAAGTCTTACACCTTATCCAAGTGACCGACTGGCTCACAGCAAAATGTAAGACAGGAGCTGTCTGGAAAAGGAACGAAAAACAAAAAAGGGGAATTATGTGAAAAGAAACCTTGGAATAGGGAATCCATGTAATCTTTCAGTGATTAATCATCTCATGAAATTCAAGAAAATAATTATACTGGAGAAAAACCTTACAAGTGTAGATTCTGTGACAAGACTTTTATACCACCAATTAACATTCTTTCAGCATTCAGTAAAAATGTGCACGGAAGAGAGACCTTACAAGTGTAGATTCTGTGACAAAACATTTACTCAAAAAGGCCATTGCACTGTGCATGAAAGAATTCATACTGGAGACAAACCTTACAAGTGTAGATTCTGTGACAAGAATTTTATTCATAAAGGCTATTGCACTGTGCATGAAAGAATTCATACTGGAGACAAACCTTACAAGTGCAGATTCTGTGACAAAACTTTTAAAGACAAAAAATCTTGCGTATGTCATGAGAGAATTCACACAGGAGAGAGACCTTTTAAGTGTAGATTCTGTGACAAAACTTTTACTCAAAAAGGCCATTGCACTGTGCATGAAAGAATTCATACTGGAGACAAACCTCACAAGTGCAGATTCTGTGACAAAACTTTTAAAGACAAAACTTCTTGCATATGTCATGAGAGGATTCACATAGGAGAGAGACCTTTTAAGTGTAGATTCTGTTACAAAACTTTTACTCAAAAAGGCCATTGCATTGTGCATGAAAGAATTCATACCGGAGAGAAACCTTACAAGTGTGGATTCTGTCATAAAACTTTTAAAGAGAAAAAAAATTGTATATATCATGAGAGAATTCACACAGGAGAGAAACCTTTTAAGTGTGTATTCTGTGACAAAACTTTTACTCAAAAAAGCCATTGCATTGTGCATGAAAGAATTCATACTGGAGAGAGACCTTTCAAGTGTAGATTCTGTGACAAAACTTTTAAAGACAAAAAAAATTCTATATATCATGAGAGAATTCACACAGGAGAGAAACCATTTAAGTGTAGATTTTGTGACAAAACTTTTAAAGACAAAAAATCTTGCGTATGTCATGAGAGAATTCACACAGGAGAGAAACCTTTTATGTGTAGATTCTGTGACAAAACTTTTACTCAAAAAGGCCACTGCACTGAGCATGAAAGAATTCACAGTGGAGACAAACCTTACAAGTGCAGATTCTGTGACAAAACTTTTAAAGACAAAACTTCTTGCACATATCATGAGAGAATTCACACAGGAGAGAAACCTTTTAAATGTAGATTCTGTGACAAAACTTTTACTCAAAAAGGCCATTGCACTGTGCATGAAAGAATTCATGGAGACGGATGAAATAAGTAATGTGGAAATTATGCCAGGTTACATGTCAATCCTCCCACGCACTGGTACATCCCTGCACCAATACTTCTCCTCACCGATACTCCCCCACAATTACAGATATACTGAGGGGCAGTATCGGTGTGGGTAAGTATCGGTGCGGGGGAGTATCGGTGTGGGGTCGTAATGATGTGCATAATACCAAAAATTACTAAGGGGATTATCGGTGCGGGGGAGTATCGGTGCAGGGGGTATCGACATGACCCCTTATGCCATAACCCATCATACAAATGAATAAGAGAACATCACCATTATTACTGACAATGATGTCTATGAAATACTTACTGGCATAAAAAAAGACCACGCCAGGTGTCATCACATCAATCATAAAAAATCCTTTCTACAGCTCTCAATGATATATTCAGATGACAAAAACAGAAAACAAACTCTTACCTTATAACTTTGCTATTTTTGGACATCTTAAGAACAATCAAATGTAACTGCTTCAATTTATCAATAATTATCACTTTTATATTGTGTAGGTTCCAACCATTATCTTCCATGATCAGACACATTATCTATGATAGATCATCTATAATAAAAGAACTGTACTTGGTCAAATACAGGATATTATGCTAGAAAATCCCTCTTTTCTATCTTTATTGTTGAAAACAGAACATGAAATAGTGTTTCATTTTCAAAGGATTTACATTTACAAGATGAAAAGAATTTAAATTATTTCATTTTTAATGTATGAAATTTATATATCCTATGATTTAGAGGGAATAAAGAGTTGTAAAAGGAACATCTTTTTGTTTATTCAACAAAATATCAAACTCCAAATGAATATTTGATAAAACCAGACATAGAAGACAGCACTTATAACAGACTTCAAAAAATAGATTCAATGACAGATAGGCAAGTCAGATATTGAGAGTTTAAAATCTCAAAAAAGAAAGTAAAATGAAAAAAAACAGGAATTATCCCTGAAGATGTAAATCTATATGCTTCGTCTAAAAGAAGTCAATGTTTTATCACTGTTCCCAGGTTTTCTGACCAGCCATCAACAAGTCACTACTGTGTCAGCACAATTTCAATATTTTAATTTATCAACTGAACACAATTCCACCTAACATTCTGTATCAGTGGGTCAGAGACATTTAATAATTCACAGGCAATTTCTGTAACTTCACATGATAACTTTTTATTGTACATGTAGTCCGTAAAGAGGTAAAGAAAGCTTGTTGATTTTTCTGATTAAAATCAGAATAATCAACAAGTTTATTTGTATAAGACAATAAATTCATGAAGCCATTGTCTTGGTTTGATTCCCCACATATCGTTAGTATGTAACTGAGCAAGCAACAAGTGAACATTAAATGAATGACACTGGTTATAAATATTTTTGGATTTTCTCATAGCGATTTACATGTAAATATTTTGACCACAAATCAAGTAAGTAGTATTATCCAACACAAACGCATACAACGGTGTCCGTATTTTGAGCCTGTTTGTAATTTTTATCAATGTTAAATTTGCGCTGTTCCAGACAAGTGAACCATAAGTAATGCTGAACTGTAGTCATCAAAAGAAATTTTAGCATAATAATAATAATAAATTAATAAACATATATGTCAATGAATCAAAATATCAAAACATGAAAAATTCAGTAGTTAAGATAATAGGCTAACCCAGTGGCAGATTTAGAGGGGGGGGGGGGGGGTGGGGGGGTCAGGGGGTTGAACCCACTCCCTTGGGTCTCTGAAAAATAAAATACAAACCCAAAAACTAGCTTTTTTAGCTACAAAAATCTGTTGATCAAAATTTCATGTCTGATCATAGGTAATAATTGATATCATATATAAACTTAGCATTGATATAAAATCCAGGGGCGGATGCAGAGCTATTTACTGAGTCTTCAAAATTATCTTTATTGATTCATCCTCAAATTTTGATTGTCTCCCATTAGAAAAAATTATATACCCGTCAATTTAAACTTGAAAATGTGACCGTCTTCCGGAAGACCCAGAAGACGGCCTGAATCCGCCCCTGAAATCTAAAAAAGTACAAATATTACCCGCTGACAGTGACCTCTGTATTGTGGCCAACTGATGACCCCATCACTAATGGTTAGTTTACCTGAGTGTCCCTAGTGCTGTCTTCCTGACTTGTTAACAACTGACCACTAAGTGAAGGCCTTGGGTTGCGGACCAGGGTGGTCACTAGAGATGCGGTGGACTCTGGTGTTGATGGAACGCACCCCCCCCCCCCCCCCCCGCTTCCGCCCCTTGCTCAGGGCTGACGCAGTTGATTGTGAGGGAATCAACTGCCCCCCCCCACCCCCCACCCCCAGCACACACCCCGGCTCCTGCTATGTGTCATGGATCACGCTAAATAATAGAATGTTTGACGCATCTCGGGTAAATAAAAAAGTTGCTTTCATGGGTTACAAATATACCCTATGGATTACAAATACACCCTAATTTGTTTGAAAATTCATAATCAGAGCGAATGATTCTTCAATAAATTGACTGGTTAGACTGACGGAACGCATTCGTCCCATGCTCAGGGGTGACGCAGTTGGTTGTGAAAGGGTTAAGTGCCCCCTCCTCCCGTCTCGCTCCTATTCTTCTCACCCTGAGTGTCAAAGATAACTTGAAACAAACATCTACACTACTATGACATACCCTTGTCGTTTCCAGTTACTCGAAACCGCAAGGGTTAATTGCTATTAAGATCTGTAGTTCAGGGTGCGGCTCCTACACCTGCGTGTCAAAACTATCGTTGGCTGGTTCATCTTCTGCCGGGAGTTGAACAGTTAACGTGGTCAACAAATCGTTAGGGAGAGACCGATGGCATAGAGAATTATCAAGTTGTCTGCAAAGTGCTACACAGAGAAACTGCAAAAGTGTGCTATTTTTACACTCGTTTCAAAGATTGTAATAGACTTTGATTATAACAGCTCCACGCTTTCTTTTTATTATGCTGTTCAATGCATACCTCTCTCTCTCTCGTCCGCCTCTCCCTAAAATGTTCCACTCCAGAAAAAATCAATAATGCTATGGGAGAATTGTACAGGCAATTGACCTACATTCTCCACTGCAGTTATTGGCGCTAGTTTAACAATGTTATGACTTGGACGTGATAACGTGATTCACGCCTGTGATATGAAGGTTTATAATTTATGTAAATGAATTAATAAACAGGGCGTGTCGATCAAATGATTGGAAATTTGTGAGGGTAAAGGGACATCGTCATTTATAAAAGTAATAAAAACTGTAAATGACTCAAAACCATAAAAAATGCATTTTTTTTCTTATATGCAAATTAGATTGCCTGTAGTAATATAAGGCTGTCCGGAAGTGATGTCCACATCAGAGATTTCAAATAGCGGTGATCATGATCACCTAAGCTATCTTAAATTTTATTATTTGATAAAAATAATACATATTTGAAGCTACCAAATGTAATTTACCGAAAGAAATAAAGCAACTTTCCTTTCATAATAAAACATTTCTTGACCCGCCCTTCGGCAGAATTTTGTAACAGCTAGAAGGCTGAGAAGGGCTTCTTGACGAGAGCCCCGGTGTACGCCCCCTCCCTCCCCTCGAGAGGTACTGTAAAGATCACTTTTATTAATATTTTCCAGCGAATAGGAAATTTGATTTTTTTTTATAGATATAAATAACTCATATTCCTATGCTTTTATTGCATTTTGCCTGTGGCTCTACTGATTTTGAGCGAGAGAGAGAATTTGTTTAACGTTAAATCGCAAGGATGTGGTATTTAACTGTTATGAAATTTCCATAACTTTCATGTCCATATTGAATTATCAATTCATCAATAAGATTTAGCTAACAAGATTATTCGAATAATAAAGAAATTGAGAAAAAAAATCAAATTCAAGGAAGATTGCATTTTTAATTTTCCACGCAATCCAAATGCAATAATTTACCAGTTGACTTCATTTTGGTTATTCAACTGAAAGCGTACTCATTTTTTCCGTTTCTAAAAATAAAATGTGTCACTGATATCTTAAATTTTTTTACTACAGGTAGAGATTTAGCAGTTACCTGTGTCCAGTCTCGTGAAAATTAACCTGACATTAATATATGGAATAGATAAGCGTGTTAATCGTGGTGCAACACAAATAAAAAGCGAACGCGGTAAAAATTCAGTCATGGTTGTCGTGAGACACTACCTACCGCCAGTCTTATTCAAAATATGGTAGAATCTACCTCGACAAAGAGAGAAGACACTCATCGTGTCACCTTAAAACAAAGCTGTTTGATAGTTGACGCGGTTATAAAACATTGGATGTAAAACAGTAGAAGAGGACAATTTTATTCTGATATTTAGGACATAATGACTGTAAAACGTCTTGGATTTGTTTCGTTTAGCATGTTGAAATGTTTAATTCATATTACTACAATAACTTATTCTTTGTAGGGGGTGGGGGTGGAGAGAATTTATTATCTAAAAAGTTATACACACATTTACCAGCCCCACTTCAGACTTCCCATAGATTTTTTAATGTTTTAACCTTTTTTTTTTTTTTTTGGGGGGGGGGAATAAAAGTGAGATGCACGCCCCCCCCCCCCCCCCCCCCCCCCTTAGATCTGGCATTGAGAACGTTGCCAATCATGAAAATATGTGGATTATATTTGGCGTTTCGTTTTGGCGTAGGACACTAATAGAAAAACGCACCGTACCTTACGCGTTGGTAGCACACCTTACAAGTAATACTACATCTTAGATATTTATGAACAATTTAATTCTACATTTGTATTATAGAAGGATCTTGTAACTCGGATCTGTAGTTGAGGAACAAAAAACACCAAGAAAAGTGCATTAAAATGCCTTTGTCGGCATTTTTAGAAAAATAAAATTAAAATTCGCTTGTTTTGGCCTACAATTAAAAGCTGTCAACGGCTTGTCACACCTAGCACATTATCATCATTTTTGTGGAAGACGTCGCAATCATGTTGAGACAGAACAGACGCCAGAATATCACCCTGTATAATAATGATTATTTCTTATTTATTGATAAGATATTGATAACCCAGTGGGTTGAAGTTCTAGATAAAATATTAAGAGCACTACAATAATAATAAGATACATTTTAATGAATTTAAGGTTTCATTCTATTTCGTTCTATGTAGATCAATCCAACTCTGCTGAATGCAATCAGTTTAACAGATTAACACACCTCCTCTTGTTTCTAACTTTCTCGTATAATCACCACCTTTTCTGTATTCTACCAAACGCCAGGCGGAGGCGTTACAATTTGAAATATCAATTCCCGAAGAAAAAAAAATTTGATACGAATGGAATTTCATTTCTTTTATTACATAAAATATGTTAATTGAGTGCTGTATGTGAAATAATCATGTGATGTATGATATATGTTGAAATCTTGTATATGTCAATATTGACAGCATGAAATGACAGGAGGATATTGGGGAGGTAGAATAAAACTGTTATAACTTGTGTATGACAGTACAGACGGGCGTTATGATAACTGGTTGTATGATGCAAAGTGAAAAAATATCAATTTGAATAAAATGCTTCGTCAAAATATAGGCATAGCGTATCTTCACGACGTTTGTGCTGACGTGCTTAAATATTGCACGGATTTTCCTGGGATAAGTGGTATTTTTCTCCAACTAATCAACCCTTCTTTCCTACCACTGGCTAAAATTCTGTAAAAGTCTTGGATAATTTAACAAATGCCTTTGTTATCATAACATGGTTCCACGCACGCGCACACACACACACACACACACACACACACACACACACATATTCGCAAGTTTATCTGTCATTGTGAAGGTAAATGAAGACTACAACATCGTACATTCAGATATGATCACAGGATTTAAAGTTTATAAAGTTTTGTCTGCTGATTCCAGCAGATGGCGCCATAGTACGATCAGGTCGGTCACATATACTATTAGGGAGGTCAGGTCACACCGCTCACGCGGTCGAAAACGGGAAAAAATCTAACCTCGCTGTTTGTTTTCCATCATAACTTCCAACATTTTGGTCCTATGATAAATATGAAAATATATCTTAAAAGTGCATTGAATGGGCTTTCTTACAATATGTGTAACAATGCATCATTTCTCTGTTGTAAGCCCCTAGCCACGAAAATGCTGTGAGAAATCGCTGGTGATTTCACTTCCTCGTTTGGTTCCCACTATTTACGAATTTTGCTCAACATGCGCGTTTCGCGCCATTTTTCTAAAAGCTCCGTACGGCGTCCTGGATGTTATTTCCTCGTATTTAGACACATATTCATGAGGAGAATGAATCAAGCGTTCGAGTGAGGGGTTACAGAAGTTTACTCAACCGAAAACAGCAACCAAAACTAGCTTGTAAAGTTTTTAATCGTGTTTTAGAGTTAGAATAACGAATTTCTGAAAGTTCTGTAACCCCTACCTAAATTTTTTAACTAATTCTCGGTTCAAATCAGTTTTTTATTTATCATTTTTTGGTAAGATAGAGCCGTAACAGCCGTTTGAAAATCAGTGACTTTCATCTTACCGCAAACAAAATGGCGGACGCACCAAGCTGTTCTGCTGATGAAAAAGCAACTGCACTTTTCAGCACCCAAAGAGGATCAAGATATCAGAATATCTAATCAGAAAATCTTTGAATTGTTCACGAAACCCAATGATATTGATAAAACGTCTGCAATTCAAGAATATAGAGTTTATTTTATTTTTCAAACAAAGTATGAAATTACATGTACATGTACGTACGATATTGATGGGGCTAATGCTTTTTTTTTGCCTTTGAACTCGTTAGTGAACATAAAAAGGGGAATCTTAATTAAAATCATGGAGATATGCCATAACTCTAGAATGGTTTATGACAGTCAAACAAAAGTGAACAAAAGAAGTATTTATTTATTTTTTCTTAACAACAACAAAAAAAAAGAGGAAAATTCCTAAAACTGCCATTACGTTATGACAGTCTCTCCAAAAATATCGCTGGTTTTTGTATTACCTACCTGCTATGATGTCCAATATCAATTAAAAATTTCTGGCAAAATTATAACTTACCAAAATCGGATATTATTTATTTTCATTGTGCATTCTGGCATTTTTTACTAGTTAAACCTTAAAATCGTATATGCAATTGTCATTGTAATATTGGTTGCCATGGCAACAGTAACAGAGTATTTGTTTACTATTTAACTTAAATTCATAAACTGAGTACCAAGAGTGTTTCCCACTTCATATTCAGTTTAGAAATTCATGATAATGTGTAAAAAATTATTCAAACTGTTACCATAGCAACAGCTATCATAATGACGATTTCCATAGCAACAGATACATTAGAAGCTATTATTTTTTATTTTAGTGATGGCACATTAATTAGCATCATTTTCATCCAAAAGTAGCCTTTGGGCAGTGATGCTGAAGCCTTAGGTTGAAAAATAAAAAAAAATTGTATCGATCGCTATTGATATTTAACAATGGTTGCCATGGAAATAATGGATAAATTACAGAAAATTGTATCTTGTCAGATTCTTCTTGGCATAGTGTAACTTTCCAGAAAATTTCAAATGGATATTTTACTCCATTCAAAAGTTATGGCAATTTTGTTTAATTGATTGGGAAATTAGGTGACACTTTTGGTTTCCACTGTTACATATGCTTGCATACAAGACTTTTTCAAAATTTTGTGGCCGACTAGCATTCTTTTAAATTTAATAACTTTTGATTGGCTTGCTTGATTTTCAAAAAATAAAATGTTTTGGAAAGCTCATGAATTGCTCTATCAGATGAGACCATTTTGGCTGATATTTATGTTACTATCAAAGTTGACCTGACCTCCCTACATACTAAACTCTGTTCAGATAAAAACGTGCATTTGATCATAACCAGTGACGTAAATGTTTCATTGTGGGGGGTGTTAGGGTATGGGTTTAATTTTATCAATGGCGTGTTTTGAAATATATCAAACACAAATACATCCTTTGAGTTTTTATTGCAGTAAATTGTCAATGAAGGTTCACCTAACAGATAATGATGATAATTGAGTAAACAATGTGTCCAAAATATCCTGCCTCCTCCCCCATGAATCATATGTAACCAACACTCCAGAAAGAGATGTCACGTCTTCATCAGTTCTGAGTGACCAGGGAGTGGATGCGTGGCGGTCCAGATACTAAGTATACGAATATATCAGTTTCAACCGATTTAGTACAACGTTTTAAGATATTTATATTAGGTATTTGATGATAACTTATTTGTGATTCATTTTTGATGCCTGAATGCTTAGTTTTGGAAATACCCCAATATTTTCCCCATTTTGCTTCCTCCACATTTTCGCCAGCTATTCATATCTCATATGCTCTTCATGTTAATTGAACTTCGTTAGTAGATATAGTCGTAGGAGTAAACGTTTTGTGTGTATTTTTCTCATTCTTTTTGAGAAGGAGAGAGATAGTATATGCAGGAAAATAGGTAGTTATAAAACTTGTTTGCAAATATCTTTAAGAAAATATATTCCTCTATCCAGTAAAGAGTGAAGTAATTTTTCTTCAATCAGCAGCTTAATATTGAAATAGTTTACCTTTACCTCCAATATTTTGATATCTAATAGAACATTCATCATTACTCACCTGGATAGCCTCATTCTCTGATTTCAATATTAAGTTGTTGATTGAAGAAAGTTACTTCATTCTTAGAAGATAAAACAGCTGATAATATTCTTCTCTGATTTGTCCAGTTTAAATTTATTACATATTGGTAATATTACATCGAATAATATTGCTTTTGCTAATGTCTTGTGAGCTATACTTTTTAAAATGTGTTCTTTTATCCAATAAAAATTAATGACAAATTGGGAATATTACACTAAATAATATTTTTTGCTGGTGTCAATTTTTCATTTCTTGTTCTTAATTACTTTGAGTTCAGCATATAAAATAATATCACTCTCTTCAAAAACATGGGTTTTCATTTCTTGTTCTTAATTACTTTGAGTTCAGCATATAAAATAATATCACTCTCTTCAAAAACATGGGTTTTAATTTCAATTCAAAGGCATATGGTGCGCGTTACACCTTTACCTAGAAAATAACATACTGTATACCTTGTACTTTGATGATTTGTTGTTAAAATTTCTACGAAAATTAAATGACTTTATGCTTTATTGCTTTGAACTGTTCTGGATACCGTGTACCTTGGTGACTTATTGCTAATTTATTATTATTTTTTCAATTTAATGACTTTATGGGTCGAATCGCTATTAACTGTTCTGATTATTGTATGCCTTGGTGATATATTGTTGAAATTTCTAGGAAAATTAAATGTTAGCTTCATATGGGACTATGTGCCTTTGCTTTACTTTAAACGCTCAGAGAAAAGATTAGAAAACTTAATTTCATAAGCTTGTTTTTGTTAATGATCCAATTTTCTGATGTCTAGGTTCGTAGTATGTACACTATGACTTTCGTAAAATATAACTGGACGATGATGTCTCTTAAACAAATCTAGATTCTGTGTAAAGACGAAAGAATTATTGATGCTATTTTTCAAAATCTGCTCAACTTTGAAAAACTTACTTTTTTTTATTAGATCGATCGGTAGGTGCAAAAATGTTTTCTCTTTACATGTGCTATGTGAGATTAATTTTTGTTCAGTTCCTTGCAAAACATTTGTCACAAGAGTTATAGAATTGCTCATGATTTTAGGTATTTAGTTATTGAAATAATTCTTATAATATCGTATGGTTAGAAACAGAAAAAAATCAACGTCGGATCTGGAACATTTAAATGTAGTCAAAATGTGAAATTCTAGGGAATTTGTAGCATTATGTGTACTTGATAATGTTAGTCCAGTGTGGGTTTCCTTTTCGATTTTTTCTGATGTTAAAGGTGGGATGGATACCAGATACGGCGTTGTTTTTAAAGGAAAAAGTCTTTTCCGAAATATTTTCTTTAATATCAAACATAAGATCAAACATAAAAAGTTTAGTTGATAGTTTTATTTGTAAAATCAAATAGATTGAATTTGTTACATTTTTAGTGAATTCTAATGAGGATCTCAATAACTTGGTTGATACCATTATATTCAAACCTTCAAAACTTAAAAAAAATCACAATTGTAGTCGCACAAACTGATGTTTTAAGATGGTATTTTAAGATGTATATTTATGCATGCATATATGGAATGGAAATTTGTTTTGGTCTTAATAAAGAAATACCAAAATTATGCAATGCGTTGTTGTATTTTCATGTTCATTGGTACCCACGGGTTGGGGTTTACTTTACTGCTCGCGCACTTGGATACAACCGAGTAATTCCAAAAGTCTTTTTAAAAATTTTCTTTGGTTACTATAAGAAGAAAGTCTACCTGGGGAGAGTGGGTGGGAACAGTTAGAGGAGTAGGTAACGCGCTTGCCTCTCAGACAGAAGGTTGCAGGTTCGATTCCTGGCGCCACTGGGTCCCACCAAATTACCTTTTACTAAAATAAATCCAAATAAAGAATTTCGACTTCTACAAAACAGTGCTACGAACACTGTATAGTAAGAGGAGTCAGTGGTTCTGTAGTTAAGAAAAATAACTTCTATTTAGTTCATAAAACAATATTGCACATTTATTATTGCATAAATGAATACAAAAAGTAACAGCGTTGTTTTCACAAAATATTACAAAACTTAAAATATATTTTTTCTACAATAATGGCAATTTCATAAAACGTACTATGAAATTTGAATTAAGCTTTTACATACAAACAAAAATGATTATCTAGCTAACTAGTGTGCAACATAACGAGATTCTATGCATTTTTGGAAAATTATCCAAATACAAAAAATTATAATAACGTTTGTCTAAATTCACTGGTGTGAATGGTAAAGAAAATTCAATATGCATATAACCTCATCCTATCACGACACATGTACCCACATGCAAGCACTATGTCGTCTTGCTGATACTCGCACATAAAACGAAAATTGGTGTTCAAATATAATCAAATTATGTAAGATTCCTGGTTGTTTAGTTCATCGATAAATATTGTCATGTCCAAAATCAACGTGTTTTCTTAATTCCTAAAATATGTACCTCATGGCACAACTTTGAGCGAAAACTGAAATTTATACAGCATGCGAATCAGAAACGTCATATGACGTGTCCAAATTACAAGCTTATTTCAACCATAGCCATTTCAAAGAAAACGGAAAAGAATACGTAAATATCAGTTTACTTGAAATACACACTTACTAAGACAATGCTAATAAACCTAAGACTGGTCTCCAGTATTAAGTGATCTAGCGACACTCAGCAGTATAATTCAACAGGACATGCAGGACTAACATATGAGAAGTTATCTTTAATCACCCTTTAAACTCGACCAAAGAATAAACTATAAAAATACTGAGTACAATGCCAACCTTTAACAGAGCGCTGATCTAAACACTTTTGGATATTTTTTTATACTGAGAGAATGGCAATTATTCATATTTGTTTAAAGAATTTTCAAAGAATTGGCTAAATAACTGCTAGCCAAAATCTCAGTAAATTTACGAAAAATGTTTCTTTAGTTTTTCACCCCTTGCTATAAAATTCGCTTTAAATTGCATCAAATTCTATTTTGGAAGTATTGACAGAAATTGACAGTCTTAAAAACTTCATCGAGTACTCATTCTAAAAAATCGGCTTTGTGACAGCTAAAATGATTGATTTGACTTTGTCAAGAATTTTTCGAAAATTCAGAATGTTAAAGTTTCTGATTAATGTCAGTCCTATATAGACCCCTTAATGTAGAAAATATTCCGAAATAAAATATTTTCTGTAACACAACGATTTTCCTTTGTAACCTACCACTGGTGCAATAACAAATGCACATTAATTTCGGGAAATTTTCAACTCCTTGGTTTCGTTTCTAAAACCAGGGTGAATTTTGACCCCTCCCCTCATTGAAACACGAAGTTTATTTTATATGCGTCACAATCGCATATTCAAACTTAAATAAGAAAGATCGTTTCAAGACAGTTCTGCAATACTAATGACACATTCTGCCAGTTTGATAATGCTGCAATTTCTGAAGCATAATTATTCAAATTACAGCGTATTATTGATTTTTGGTGGATGCACATCTCGCTCTTTTTTTCTTCCGAAGAGCAACTGAACACACACTGCAACTTCCAGACGCTTTCTAAAGCATTAGACCGAGTTCACAACCAGTTGAACCACCGTCTATCTAGTCCGTGGATCAAATATGGCGCGTACTTGACAATATAACTTGACGACTTGACAATATAACAATAACTTCCAAAGACTTCCAAAAATGCATTTTACACGGTTGGAATGTTTTCTTTCTTTCCAAAACTAAACATCACCAAAATAAATACTAGAATTCAATTTTAAATAAATAATTGTTCACGGAGAACTGCCAAATTGCAGATTTGTCCTCACAAATATGTTACCATCAAAAAGAAAACCGGTCGTCCTACATGTGCATTGTTGTTTACGTTGCAACACCTACACGGAAATAAACCACTACTACATGTACGTGTAGCAAAGTACTCTTCCTGAACACTACTTTGAAATAGTTTTAAAATAACTACAGCCGATTCACAACCCAAACCAAACATTACACTTCATATTAAGTTTCAACCCTGCAAATTTACTAGCAGGCAAACTCTGACAAGCGACATGTAATCTTGACATGGATGCAGCCGCTGTGGAACACGAGTCTGACGTCATTGATGGAGAACGTATTCAATCTTCTCGTGCACGGTTGAGTCACTGAAATTAAACAAAAACCACCTTTACAAATCAATGTATAAGGGTTGATTAAATAAAGCAAGTTTTAATTTTACGGCAACCGATTTCGATTCTTATAGTAATATTCAACAAACCACTTTTCAACTTTTAAATTAGAGGAATATATATATATATATACTGAGCTGACACGTTCTATGTAATCATGTACTTTCAAACAATATAATTTCTATTCTTTTACACCGTGTACACACTGTAACGTGACAACATTCTGTGTCTTTAGAATTACACGTCAGTGGTGCTACTAAAAAGATAGTGACCCTCGCATTACGTATAAAGTGAAATTTTACAAATAAATACATGACAGGAGGGTAATAAAAACAACATTTATGAGATATTAGAAAGTAGAACAACATAGTCACGACATGTGCACATTGGCGGGTAGGGATTTGCTGAGGTGGATTTTCATTTTTTTTAAAAACAAATTAGGACTTAAGAATGAAGTTACCTGCCAAGATCTCCTTACATTAATTAAGACGGAAGACGCGTTCACTGCTGGGGCAAATCTCTCACCACCCGTTTTCTGGCAAATGCATTCCATCTGAAAATATTAACAGAAAATAAACTATTTACAATTTGAATAAACAAGTTGAATTTGGATTTTTAAGGGGAAAATATTGTTGACGTCAAGAAAAAATGTCGACATGATGCCTTATTTGCAAATTGCACCATTTTTTGGTTAATATCGTTAACGCCAAATAACCAATGTTATCTTCCATCATCTATACAGTACTTACAACAGATCGATGGCAATTTCAGTCCCAGATTTCCGACCATTTCGTGAAAATTGTGGCAATGAGACACAAGGCTTTCTCCTCCATTTTCTACTGACCTCGGTCCTTTCTGAACACCTCTCACCAAAATACTCACCTAGATTACATAATAATATATTCTAGACCACCTTCTGTACAGGTGCCTCGATTTCAACTTTAGCCTATGTTATATGACAGAGCAACCGGCCCCGCCCCATGAGAAAAGAAAATTACCCCACCCCACCCCTAACGCACAATCACAAATGAAGATATTCAGTAATGAAATACAACGTCATGAGCTGTATCCATTTACCCGAATAGATCTGAGTAGGACAGAAATAGAGGAAATTATAAGTTGAGGAAGGCATGAATTAATGTAGTCAGGCCCGTAGCCAGCAATTTCAAAAGGGGGGTTCTTTTTCTGAAAAAGTGGACCTTTTTTCCATAAAAACTTCATGAACCTACATCAAATTTTACCCAGAGTGGACCTATTCCCACCAAAAGGGGTGGTTCTTTCGAACCCCACGACCCCCCCCCCCCCAATAAAATGCAATAAAGTACTGTAAAAGACTAGAAATTGTATTGTTGTAATAAAAAATGCAGACACCTTACAAAGGGCAACAGATGGGAATGAATTTTGATGATACTGTATGAAATATAAAATCTGATGAAGAAATGTTAGGATAGGACTTTTTGAATGAATGTTTCAGTTGAAGTTGACACAACATAATAAGGGAAAAAGCATAGAATTTCAGTCTGTTTATAAAATTGTTTAACCAACTGGTTTTATCCAGGATTTTAATAGCATTTTTTAATGAAAAATTAGTTTTTATCAAATTCAATATATTTTAAGCCTAAACAAGCATAATTTGCCATGATTATCCATGAAACTTTGTCTTCTTTTACAAACTGGTATTCAATATTTAAAAACTTGAACAAAAGGGTCAGTAAAAGAAAAAGAAAATTCAGAAAATACTCAAGGTAGATTTTATTGTCACAGATCAGTGAAGTTATTTTAAAAAATGTCTATTTAAAAGTGAATGAGATCATTAATGGCAGCATTTATTTAAAAAAGATACTTTATGAGATTCTGGTCACATTTTTTGCACTGTAGCAATGTATTAAATACTAAGGCAGTGTATTTGGTTATATAAAAACACCTCTGATCCATAAGAAATTTAAAAGGACAAAGTTCAACACAAAATATTTTAATAATTTTTATATTATTTCTTTAAATCATAAACATGGTATAGTTCTGCAATAGGGGTATGAGGCCTCCATGAGTCTGTCCTTGCACTATTTCTGGAATTTCATCACTTAGTGAAAGGTTCCACTGGCACCAGAGCACTGAGTTTTTTTAAAACTTAACAAGCTGTCTTCTCCTGCCTGTGAGCATCCTCTCCAGCCTCATTTGCTGAGAAAAGTAGGCAGTGGCCATACACACAAACTGCCTTCAGTGTCTGGAACACAAACAAGTCCTCCACCAGTGCCACTCCTACCAGAGCAGCCCAGTTGTACACAGCGCTATCACTCAGTTCTCTGCCATACACAATGGTGAGAAATACTGCCCCAGCCATGGAGACACCCAGCAAAATAAATGCTGGATAGATCAAAAAGCGGGGCAACTTTCCGCCATGGTTTCTGTTGCCAATCATTTCCAGTGACTTCAGTTCAGTGTATGGCACCTCATCTGATGGTTCTGGAACAGATTGTGTGGAAATGAATTATTGCCAAAAGTATGTGGAAGTTTTACTAAAAATTGAAGCAGGGTAATATTACCCCTGCTTAACACCATAATTTAATTTTAATAAAGGCAAGGAAGCTTATGTTGAAATCAATGTTCTAATTATATGTATCTTCAAAATGTAAGCTGATGGGTTACATGTACATGAAATTGCATTATCCTTTTTTTTACACATTTATTCTTTTTTTTTTAATAATTAACTGAAATGACAGACTTGATACCAGAATGGACAATTACCTTCCCAAATATTTTAATTATTTTAAATACTTTTAGTTAATATTGCTACAGTATCTGGTGCACTGGCAAGCTGTGGAGTTCCTTCTTTAGCTCAATGTTTCAAAACATTATATAAACTTGAATAAATGATTTGAAGTTTGGAAGTTTGGCTAAATGAACCATTGCAAAATTAATTAAAGAATATAAAGATATGAAAAACTGATGTATCAGACATTTGTTCCAATTTGAAAATCTTGAAAGGGTCTTGGGTCTTGAACTGTTCACAAAATGCCAACTGTTGGTGCTACAATATTTTTTTACACCTGACAATTACCTTTCTCTACATCAACTGCCACATGTTCAGATGCCTGCTTTGGTAGCTCATCATTGTCTTTTGTCTGGCTGTTGTCTAAATTTGCATCATAAAAGGGAAATGTAAAAATTATTTGTTTAAGCCATATTTTTCTACTGTTGAACAAAAATTAAGAACCTAAAAATCAAAAGGATGTTACATCTGTTTTACACCATCAAAAAGGATTAAAAAAACATCATCAGATAGACATTTCTACAGCATTATATAACGGTGAACTATTTTATATATGTACATGATTACCTGAAATAAGAAAACATGGGTTGAAGTGAGCAATGAGACTGTAAAAAGATGAAACATCTGCATTTCTGAAGCTGGAAATCTTCCCAGCATGGGATTTTGGATTCTCTGCTTGCATTTCCTTATGAATCTTTGAGTTTAGCCTAGCGTTGTTAGGGGGAGGAGCATATCTGAAGAACTCAAAAGCAATGTAGTTGTTATTTTCCCTAGAGACTTCTGGCATCTGGAGTATGATGCTACTAGTGGACAGTGCACTGGAGTTGGGAGTCCTGTTGTAGCTGGGTGTTTTCTGAAATATTGAAAATCATCCAATAATTGATTCTGCTGACTGGTAAATATAGTCAAAATATTCCACAGACCGAGATATTTATTATGGCAGTGGTTTGATGTTGCACAATAATACCTCAATATCAGCATAATGTCTTTTTTTTGTGTTCTTAGTATATGAATATGTGCTTATAAGTCAAGCCAAATATATTGATAAACATTACAAAAATGATACAAGTGTCTGTTTTTAATTACAAGAAGGCAATACATGTATGTCTCAAAGGCAATCCATGATATCTGTACAGGCACATACAAAATAGAACTAATAAATACCCCTTTCTTGCTGTCCACATCTCCCATGGCAACCGTATCTTCCTTGACAACCAAATTTTCCTAGGCAACCATTTCTTCAATCTGTGTCATAGCCTGGTGTTCAACAGTTGCATGTGCCAAATCATAGCCCTTCTCAAAGTCATAAGCCACCTGTTTCATCATGGTCTCCACATTTCCATGCACAACTTGTTGGAACCCATCACTGATTGTGCAACTGCAAAAAAAATAATAATAATAATAAAAAAAATAATAAATAAATAAAAATAATACTAATAATTAATGAATCTTTCTGCAATCAAGAAATATTGTAAAGAACTAGTAATATTGGTAGAATAACTATAATTATTACTAACTCCATTTACACACTCAGAACAAGATACCGCGAATAGAAAATAGATTTTTAGATGGGAAATCGACCCCCCCCCCCTTGGTATTTTTTGGTATTTTTTGGGGCGAACGGTGTTATTGGATACTGTTAAGAACTATGATTCAGTTTGTTAAAATTGTAATATCAGGAGGGAATCATTGGTGTGATTTTTTTCAGAAATCGAAGAAGGGGGGGGAGTCACCTGTACAAAGTAATGGAGAAAGGACTACGTTTCCTAGCGGATCGACACACCGCCATATAGGGGCCTATCTATCAACGGTGCAAAACTGAGATGCATGGTTTGAATAAAATTGTTCTATTATATGAAGTCATTTGCGATGTGGCGTGATAAATTACCCAATCATCACTGTACTAATTTAAAGGCATTCATCTATGCAAATAAATGTAAGAAATGAATCTCAGCAAAATTATTATAACTTAAATACACTTCTGAATCAGGCAAATGTACACACACGCGCGCGCGCGCACTGGCACATGCACACTATATTGCACAAGCACACAGCACAATTTAGCCTTTGACACAAGAGCTCCAAAGTGGAGTAGTCACAAGCCACCTGTTTCATCGTCATAGTCAACGTAATATCAACATCATGTCAACATGTCAACGTAAGCGACGCAGATGTGTCAACCTCAAATACCAAATTTTCTGTCCACGTTCCACCAGATCCAAAGGCGTTCTTAAATGAGCCCAACACACTTTAAAATATGTTAAACAAAGTTTAAATACCTCTCTTCTGAGTAACAAGTATGTAAAATTCAAGATTTCGTAGCTGTCAGTC
The DNA here is from genome assembly GCF_051362555.1 of Lingula anatina. Lineage (NCBI taxonomy): Eukaryota > Metazoa > Brachiopoda > Lingulata > Lingulida > Lingulidae > Lingula > Lingula anatina. The sequence goes on along the minus strand of NC_141771.1, from coordinate 19,397,506 downwards.
ACGAGCAGGTACCTCTGTCTAAACGGCCTTGACCTATATAATCACATTATTTGATTAAAGTCTATGCCAATCTAAGTGTGCATATATTTTATTTTATTTCTTCACCATGATTTTCTGTCGCAAAAGATGTCCTAAATAAATAAATAATCACACAAGAATGACTTTATTTTATAATTTGATATGAGTGTGGTTTGTGTGACTGAATTGAGGTGGGTAACAGTTCAGACAATTCCTTTTTGAACGGTGACAGGTGGGTCGAGTCCATTCGATTTGAGGAGTGACAGGTAGAGCAAGTCCATTCGATCTGAGGGAGGGGTGACAGGTGGGGCAAGTCCATTCTCTTTGAGGGGTGGCAGGTGGGGAGAGTCCATTCAATCGGAAGGGGTGACAGGTGGGGTGAGTCCATTCTTTTTGAGGGGTGGCAGGTGGGGCGAGTCCATTCCATCTGAGGGGTGACAGGTGGGGCGAGTCCATTCTTTTTGAGGGGTGACAGGTGGGGCGAGTGCATTCAATCTGAAGGGGTGACAGTTGGGGCGAGTCCATTCTTTTTGAGGGGAGACAGGTGGGGCGAGTCCATTCCATCTGAGGGGTGACAGGTGGGGCGAGTCCATTCTTTTTGAGGGGTGACAGGTGGGGCGAGTGCATTCAATCTGAAGGGGTGACAGGTGGGGCGAGTCCATTCTTTTTGAGGGGAGACAGGTGGGGCTAGTACAGTGGTCGGAATAATTTTGTTTCCGTTGTACACCGGTGTAACAACGTTCGAAATGTTTTAATCCCTATCTTGTGAATAGAAGGGGGCGGACAAACAATGGAGGGCCGTATAAATTCCTTCAAAATTCGAACGCACAAACACAATAGCTTAGGTGGAATAACACAATACTTAATACGAGTGAACCCCATGACGCCGGTTTCTGTGGCCCAGCGCGAGCGCGACAATCCGCTGTAACTAGGTGTAATTAACAGCAGGATACATCAGCCAGAAGGTCCCTATTGTTTGTTGCGGCGATAGGATTATAGCTTGAAGAGGCTAAACCCATGCTAAGGCGTGCCACGCGAAGCGAACTGTCCTTTTGTTCACTAGTTTGGCACGCGCAGCTGGTTTTTAGTGTTGCTAAAAAACTGCTAGTTAAATTTGTTATTAGTTATTTCATCCTATATGAAATTTCCGCAGTCAAAAATTGAACTAATTATTGTTTGTTTGGTTGAAATGCATGAGCGTCAGCATCAATCTGTCTCGAAAAAATCCCTATTGCATTAATTTATAAATGTATAGTTTATTTATGTACTTATGTTTTAATTTGAAATATCTGCATTCAAGCGTTCAAGTATTTATAAAACATGAATGATAATGAAAGAGGAATAAGGAAATAACATATTACTTATATTATGCTTATATTATAATATCGAAATTAAATGAGGTGCATTGACATAGGCGCAATGACAATCCAACTACAACGTGCAACAGGGGGAAGTCTGGCTGTATGATCATACAATATACGAAAGTACGGTCAATTAAAACTGTAAATCATCAGTTAATGAGGAGGGGGTCTTACTATAGCTTGCTATCTATTGTTAAACCCGACTGTTATTATCTCTCGAACAAGCTTAAAGCAAGCCTATACAATTACTGTGTCTCCGGCTGCCGTTCAGAAACGCCATGTCGAACATATTTTGCTACAGTGAGAAATATGGTACTTTAGCAACTTGTTTCAGATCACTCAAGAAAGGATGCACACGTGCGACACCAGAGGAAAAACAATCAAGTATGCATCTGATCCATTAATAGTAATTGCACAGTGCATGTTACTAGACCTTTGTCCTAACTCAGTTGTTAGGAATAGGATGTTTGGATAAAAAGCTTCTATTCAACTCGCTTAGACCTAGGGCGTGATGCTATCATCCGATGAAACACGTAACTGAACCCTCTACCTGAACCTGAAGTCCCTTTAGCTGAAACAAAAACTGCGCCTTGAACATGTCCATTTTTTAATCGTCAAATGATTTGTGATTTCATTGAACGTCTTTGATCGAAAGCTTTCAAGTGACAATAACAGAACCGTGTGTTGATTATTTATTAAAGCGTAATTAAGTTTATTCAACATGATCTATTTTGTAAACAATACTTGCCAAGATTGAGCTTGGATTGATCACCGTCACTATTTAGCTACTCGCCTATAATGCGTGCTGAACGACAGACAACTTAAAAATATTATCTGTGTAACTGTGCAAGTGAACACATTTAGTTAAAATATAACGAAGCCGGCATTTAATCCTTCGAACATATTTATATTTGTTCTTTTAAAATCAGTGTAAGGTTAACGCCAAATCAAAGCAAGCCTTGCAGACTGGTTTTGTTTAAACTGTCGTACATTAAGTAAAGCTAAGTAAAGCCTGTTTCTACTTCGCAGTGTTCATCCCAGCCATAAAACTGCATGAAGGATAACAAGACTCCGTAGACCTGTGCTTCAGGTTTCCAGGAGTCCCGTGTAACACAATAATACCGAAGGCCTGAGAGTAATACATATGAGGCCGTGTATGAAAGGTTTAACAAATTAGAAATTCAAGAATTTTAACATGCTACGTACATGCACATCACTTAATAAGTCATTTCACAAAAATCGCATCTAATTGTTTAGATTAACCTTTACTTTTATCGATCTCATCCCATTGTCTCAACCACCTGAAAGAAATATAGAGAACATGAGGAAAAGAAACACGTTTACATGCAGGCGAAGGAGTTATACTTCAATATTAATTGCGAACAATATCAACAGCGACTAAAGACCGTTGCCTGTCTTTCACACTTTTACACAAACACACGATCGAAGGTTTATTAAAGGGAGTCGCGGCGCGATATCTATCTAGTTCATTCGAACAGACAAAGGGCTGACCCGAAGTAAGCTTTCTATACTAATGTCCTTTTTATTGTATATTGTAATTACTCTACTTGCTCGCCTCCATTGTCTTGTAAAAGTGACAAAGAATGTGTTGTATTCACACACGAGTTGAAAGAACTTTGCATAACTCATTTGCCTTAAGTTGCATAATGTCTTTCTCAAGGTTATAATCAGTGTGAAGAGGGTGTCTTGCCTCATTTAAAAAGGGTGTTGTTCTTCATACTGGTTGTTGCTTAACTTATGCTAATCTTAAACTTTTATGTACCAATATGGTTTTAATAAATCGCCAAAATTATGACATTAATGAACACTGTGTATCATACGTTTTGATACGATTTAAATAAATGGACGAGGAGGATTACGGTATTAGGTTCCAATTACCACTGGCTTTAACTTCGCCCTGCCATATAAATAAACAAATGTTGCAGATCGTAACAAAAAACTTTCTTATAGTGTTTTATGACATATATGATTTACACATTTGAAAGTGAAACACTCCTCGACTTTAACGAATCACCTGACGTAAACTGTCTACCCACGCTCCCCGAAAAAACTGTTTCTTTTAATTTTGAAATGAATTGCTTTTAAGGCAAAGAAGTCCATTAAACCCTTTAGTCTCAATATCATTGTACAGCATGTTGTAATCCATATTTAAAAAAGTTAATTTTTGTACTACGCTTTCATCGGAGATACCTCAGGTTGAGGTTACAATTACGTCGCTCGTCTATGCTACTGGAATATATATATTTAAGGACAAATTAAGCTTTGTAAAGTCCCTATTGTCACACACCATAGATACTTAATTTTGTCTTGAATGAAAAAATAGCCTCAAATTATCGTTTTGTGCTTAAACCTTTCATTACTTGAACCAAGATCTGTACTATAGCTACCAAGACGTACATGCATCAAGTTGGGTCTGCTGGGGGAGGGGAGCATTTAAATGATAAACGAGGAAGTCTACCTGTAAAAAAAGCAGCAGTGGTTAAAATAATCGCTATCTAGACTCCTTTTTCGTTGACAGCAACATAAAAAGTGTTTAGGGTGAAAGTCACACAAAGACCCGACGTTGTTTTGTCTTCAGCATTTCCTCTTCCTTGTTATCTGCAATTACTATCGTAACTTAATGAAATCGAGAAAGCAATTAAGTGACGGCACATTGAATATAGTCACTAGGTGCATTTCGCTGAGTGTTTACAAGATCTAGCGACACATTTTATCGCCACGCGTTCTAGTTTGATTAGTTTAGAAAATTAAACAGTTACTCTGGCGGCTCTCCGTCATTGCTATGAATCTGACATCGAATTTAGTCCAAAATATTAGTAAATTTAGAATAATTAGCTAAAACGTAAATTGCCCTGATTTGTCAGATGATCAAAAATGCCGGTGATCCACGCGGAGGGTACGCTTTCCTGAAGGTAGCGGCGACGAACGGCGACAATATTTTTCTGAATAGTGAATGAACCTTTATTAGTTACGAAAAGCCCCCTTTTCAACAGGCGCGTTTAATTTTAATTAAAATTACTTCATGTCACAAAGTTAATTTATACAGGCAAAACTTTATTCAAGGAAAGAGTTTCACGAAATGAACGAGAGTAAAATGTAAGTCGGCACAAATATAAGTCATACAACAATGAGTCATGTTATGGATCATGTTATGGGCCATGTCGGATTATAAGGGCATAACTTGATGCAAAACAGTCTATCGTTTCTTCCACCGCCAGTCCCTTTATTTACTGTAATGTATTACTCATTACCCGTTTCATTTGACACTCTCTCTTTTTATCTCCCTTCCCCTTTCTCTTGTTAGAAGGAGGGTAAATAATTAAGCACTCAAAATCTGCACCACAAATCTTCAGAAAAACATAAGTCAACGAACCAGTGGGCTGATCCACAACATCCGACACAAATAACAGCTAGCACAAATTTATATGCAGTTAACTATAGTGTCACTACATACATAATCAGCTGCACGCGCGAAGCTGTTGAACAAAAGGATAGTTCGCTACGGGAGACCGTTTGTTTACATAAGTACTCTAAGGGGGCGTGGATACCCAGGCGACCAGGGGATTAGGCTAGTTACTATATGCCGTCAACAATCGTTTAGCGACCCTATCATTATACACTCTCTCTATTGTATTTTCCACCGCATTAATCGCAGTGTAATCTTCAAATGGTCCACGGGATAAATGTACACATTCTTAATCCAAGTACGGTACATTCGATTTGAGGAGCGCATGCAAGTAAAATCATCACAAAAATAACATTATAATGTCGGTGGAATTAGCTTTTTGAAAGATCACAATTTTTGAAAAATGTGTGTTAGCAAAGTTTTGAGGGCATATTAACCTGTATCATACAGAAATAATCATTAAATTTTTGGTCTCAAAATTTGCTTTACTACAATTTAATATAAATATAACCTTTTTGTCTGCACATTTGGGACTGTATGGTCACAAAATTTAATGAAGGGATCAATATATTTCAAGCATTTTAATAAGACCTTTTCAAATAGATTGAAATATACAGACTAAATTTTTTCGGAGAAGCAAATTCCAACTGTTACCATTTGATGTGTGTCTCTCAACTTTCTCATTTTTTTCATTTAAAATTTAAATTGAAGTATTCATCAATATCGTGAAATTTGAATCGATTTTCTGTAGCAAAAATCAGAACCCTTCAATGGACCCATTTTTAAACTCCGAAAATGATATCCGGGAGAAAGAACTAATTTATTCCAAGAGATATACAAAAATGTCCAATTACTGAATAAAATACAGAATAGCTTTTCAAAAAGCAAAATCGTAAATTCATACAGATTATATCTATAAATGTGTGCTGTTGAAAAATCTTGAACGTGTATTGTTAAAATGCTCAAACTCAATAATTTACAAAATATCAGGAATATTTACAAACCTTTTGGTTTTAGATATCTTCTGTTACTGCAAAAATCGACAATCCCAAACAATATTTACAAATCAGTTGTAGCAGATTAAACATGAAAGTGGTCAAACGTTATCATATCTTTATAATTTTACCCTTTATTATTACCACAATCTTATAGACATTATTTCATAGCAAAGTTTAAAAAAAAAAAACAAGTAAATACAAACGTATCTATTCAGCTTTTATTAAAATACAATAGATGAAGGATTGTGCGTTTGGTACCAGAAAGTGAATGAAAAGCTTGGTTGCTAGCAGGCGGTCGTCGTGCAGTACTCAGTATCTCAGCGGACTTCTGAAATGAGAAAGTAATGTAAACAATATTTGACTCGGAAAATACAACAAATGCATTTTACATCAAAGAGAAAAGGGCACTTGAAATGATGTGTTTAGTGACTTGTCCTATGTTCAGACTCAGATAGCGCCCCTCAAAATCACCCTCTACATCAAGGTTACCTTACGCCAAAATTAAGATCTGAAGTTATTGATAAAGATATTTGAGATATCTTGCTTTGGAAAAATAAATATTGAAAACAATTCTTTAATGCGTGGAAGTTATTACTAGAGACGTTAATTTATTTTACCTACTTATCAATGTTAAAATATCTAAAATCGCTATGCAACACACGTTTGTGCGCCATATTTTGATCATAAAATTGATGTACACGTTGATAGGGCACACTTGTCTTTGGACTAAAAACTCAGAACTTTGACAAGTACAGTATTACCATCTAAATTAGTCCGTGATATCTGTGGTAATATTCCCATCTACTAATATGCTAGCTAATATTCTGAGTGACATAAAAGAAACGACAGGCAAAACATAACAAAGAATCGCAACATAAATACTTGTCGTAATTTTCCTTGCATTCTTTTACGCTTTTTATATCCACTGACTAAAGTTACTGAAGAAAATGTGATACTTACGAAACATGAATTTGTGTCTTCGTCTCATAAAAGCTCGGCCTTGCAACTGTACCACACATTGCTGTTGCGTCTTCACCCTGATGTGTCCTACTGCCTAGTGAGTCTTCGGAAAGACAGCTCACACTACGATGAGCAACTTATTGTTATGCAAATTACAGATAGGTATGGCCCATTTTAGGGACATCCCCATTTTAGGTGAGGGACTGTGGCAGAAATTGTTCACGAATGTAGGCCTACACGGTCAAAGACATGTACATGAAGATTAGACTGAGGTCCACTTCTTGTTAAAATACACCAATTTATTCCACAAATATTTTGCATGCGTCTTTCATTGTGCAGTTGATATTTCTTTGATATATTACTTCCACAAAACTCAACACCAGGGAAAGAAGATGAATGTTGACATTTTTTATCGATCAATAGGCGTACCTATAATCCTGTTTGTTGACATGGAACGGATAAATCCTAGTTCCGTTCGGAGCCACCAGCAAATAAATAGATAAATAAATAAACACCGAGAAACCTGTGTCCCAACATGTTATGGGCTAAACAATACTTCATTAATACAATATTTTATCGCAATACTGAATCTAATCGGCCCTTTCTAAATAACTGGCAATTACATGTACGTGTATATGGATAACGTGATAACACCGTTGCCCAGCGGAGTTTATCTGGCTGTCATGAAAAAGTGAACAAGGTTTTACTTTTAATACCATTCATTCTGAATATTCTGTGCCTCAATCAATATTTTCAATTATTATATAAAGTTTTAGTTTTTCTTGGATTTTTACAGATTATCATACCTGTCAACATCGATAATAGCCAAAGAAGGAGGTTTCTTCGGACACCCTACTGAGTACGTCTCCCATCTGAACTCTCTCCCTCTCTCTCTCCCACACACACTAAATAAATAAATAAATAAATAAATAAATAAATAAATAAATAAATGCTGTTACTTTTAATTTCCAAATTGTTTTTTTTTTTCAATGCTTAGGTAAGAAACATTTCGGTTTTTTAAAGTAATGTATCAGCAATATGCTTTGTCTACACAAAATAATGAAAACTTAAATTGGCCAGTACGTGATTTTGTTTTATTTCAAATAAAGTCTTTCAAAGTTTGATTTTGTCTATCGGTAAAACGTTTAATAGAATTTCATCAACTGTATAATAACATCCTGTTTTAATCAACAGATAAAACAAGTTATATTATCACTTCCATATTTCTGTGTCCGTCTTGTCGCTTTCGTCGGGGTTAGCTCAGCTGATTGCACACCTCAGGTAGAATGTTACAATCAAACCTATGATCATTATAGAACATTAACTCTCTGTCAATAACACCAAAACATAATTTAGATTAATTAATGCTACGAAGAGTTTGTCCGTTTTTTTTTTCTTTATGAGACTATTCGAAGTAAATATGTTCTCCTCGTACGATCGATTTCGTTTAGCTCATCCACTAAGATGTACGTAATCTGATTGAGTTTCACTACATCTATATGATAAGATACAATCATGGATCCCCATCCCAGGAAGGTGACCCGGGTTTACTACAAACACGGTCATTATACTAGATATCAAGCGACCAAGTTTAGCAATCTGATTTCACATGTAGAATGGCGGAATGACTGACAACTGCGTGGGATTGTGTTAGGGAAGACAGAATGCACTTTTTACCCACTTTTTACACATATCGTACCATAAGTTTATTATGCTAAATCAAGCCATCTTGTCACGTCTATACATTTTAAGACAGATCTTTATTCCAAATAAATGAGGTAATCCGTATTAACACAAAAAAGTTGTCATGCATGCTGATATTCATTACTCAAGCACTGTACCCCTGAGTAGATGAGCATACTGTAGTTTGTTGCCTCCGTCAAGGAGGTTATGTTTTCACCCCTGTTTGTTTGTTTGTTTGTCTGTCATCAACATAACTCAAAAACTATGGACCAATGTTGATGAAATTTTCAGGAACTGTCAGAAGTGGGCCAAGGAACATGTACAGATGATTAGTTTTTGGCGGTGATCCGGGTCAATAATCAATTTTTTAAATGTTTTTTAATATTCAAACCAGCTTAAAACTATAAGGGAATATTATACTACCATGCAATGCACACATTCTAGTTAAATTAAACCAATAATCAATATTTCCAACAACAATGTAATATCTTCAGCTTCACATTAAACAAAGGAAATTTATTTTATGAACATTGCCATCCATTTAAAACAGTATAATTTATAGAATACTAGAGTGTTATACAAAGTTTAATAAAATCAAACCAATTCAATGTGGAGTAGACAATAATTCAACTACTTAAGCCTCACAAAAACCATAATTTCTTCTTCAAAAAAAAAAAATCATATTGCTTATGAGCAATCAGAAAAGAAATTTAATCACTTGATTGTCTCAGTTAGTGGGTCAAAGTTTAAACAGACAATACAGTCCCACACATTTTGATATTTAATTTTGACAGAAAAGGCTAAGAACAAAAAGACAAGTTTTACATCAGTACCTTGTGATAACACACAAATCTTCTAATGGGACTATCATAAAAGTTGTGGAAAAAATAATAAAAAATATTAATACTAAATATCAGTGTTGCCTGATATCAAACTGAACACCAGAAAACTATGGAACTTGAAGTGGTTCACTAATTATTTCTGTGATCCAAATTACTGTTGAGTTGTAAGTAACTTTGAGAATAAAAACATGTCCTTATTAGTTCTACTGGTCAAGATTTGCATTTGATGAAGTACATCAGATTTTTCCTTGCTGTCATGCTGATAAGAAGGTAGTCTCCTAGGTTTCTCTTTAGTTGATATATCTGGAAAAATGTCACAATTTCTTCTGAAGATATCCATCGCTTTAATTGATCAAAATGTCTTTAAATAAAGATATCATTACACTGTAAAATAATATATTAAATACCCAACTGCATGAATTATTTTAGTGAGCAAAACATGACACTTTTTCATATTGTCCACTATGCAGATAAGGCAACTGCTCCTGACATAAGTATTTGATTAAATTAATTAATTTGTTTGTCTGTTACCCTGATCTCCATGACAACAGGTCCAGATGGTTCACATCAAAGATGGCGTCCAGAGCCTCAGCAACCAACAACAACGTTTGGTCCTTTCTCACGACTTCCACAAGAAATGAGCCAAGATTTTGACAGAAAAAACAACTCGACATCAAAACTGGCAAAAACAGAGACACCAAACAGCAACCAAAATTTCAACAACATCAGCAAAGATTTTAAAAATTCTAAAAGCAATCAAAGTGTTCCCTTTAACAACAGGTAAAAGAAGTAAATGTTTTTTTTTTCACTCTTCACAAACTCTGTTGGTTTTCTGATCATCTGTACAAACTTTCATGTCAGAAAGCTTTCAATATTTTAAGTTGTTATCAACTAGACAAAACAGTTCATTTAACACTGGTACTATTCACTGTGAGTAAACCATGAACTTAACCATACATAATGTACATGTACATATCTGGGGTACCTTGTAGGTGGGCTTCCATCTCTGTCTTAATTGTGTGGTGGATCACTGATATTACAGCTATTTTCAATGAAAAGTGTTTCCCTGGCCTATTGGTGCACTCATCTGAAAGATAAAACTTAACATGGTCATAAGCTGAGAGGGATAAATTATGTTTGAAACAGAAAAGCTGGCAAAAATACAGTCACAAAAAGTAAAAAAAATTGCACATGCACACACATTAAAGGGATAATAACTCTTTGTATGAGATCTATATTTCACAATTAAAACATTATGAACAACTTATAGAAATATAATATATTCTGTTTTACCACAAAAATGACAGTTATAGCTATTATTCTGATATTTGAGCTTGTCTTTAGACCACCTGATCTCCATTGATGGCTATACTCTGTTATAATCTCTTAAGAGATTATAAAAAAAAAAAAAAGAAAAAAAACAGGGACTAAAATTGAATGTAAAAATGGATTCATTAACTAGGCCTGTAGCCAGGGGGGTTCCGGGGGGTTCAAAAGAACCACTCTTTTTGCTGGGAAAAGGTCCACTCTGGGTAAAATTTGACCTATGTACTTGAGGATTTTATGGTAAAAGGTTCACTTTTTCAGAAAAGGACCCCCCCCCCCCCCCCCTCTGACATTGCTGGCTACAGGCCTGTTCACCATTGGTAAGTATGGAAAAATTGTTGTTTACTCCTGGAAAAATCATTTTTTTGGCCAAAACAAAGAGTTATTATCCCTTTAAAATAGATCTATTCTTGCTCCTTTTAAAAAGTAACATGCCTTGGTGGAGTTCATGAATATAGTTTTAATACCTATAACTGAACTAATTATTTTTATAAATTTCTTAACCTGAACAAGCCCAGTAGCCAGGGGGTGTGTGGGGCCCCTTTTTGCTGGGAAAATGTTCCCTCTGAGCAAAATTATATCTAAGTACACGAAGAATGGATAGTAAAAGGTCCATTTTTTTTTTTTTTTCAGAAAAAGAACCCCCCTTTTGAAACTGCTGGCTGCTGAAGGGTTTCACAAATTGAATTAATTGAATGACTTTTCACATCATGTACAGAACCAGCCTGGCATGTGTGACAAATACAAACTAACTGATAAAATCACTTCTTGTCTTTTAACTAGCTAGCTAGCTGGAATGTCATTTTACATGTTTACCAATGCTTAGTGAAGTAATAACAGATAATTATATGCAGTGGGTTATGCAGATAACATCCTTAAGTTATGGCATCTGGAGAGAAATGACTTCAACCAATCAGATATGTCCACTGTAACCAGCAGTTAACATCGTCCAATAGAATGACTGCATTCAAGATTTTAAACAGGGAATTCCTACTAAAAACTTTATGCATTGCTCAGTACAAAAACTAGGTGCATTGGTAATGTTAATGACAAGTTCTGACAGAATCCAAATGGATAATCTTACGGTGCTCTGAGAGTTGAATTGTGAACACAATTACAGTATTAGAGAGGACATATCAAGCCTCGATAAGTCTTAGCACCTTACCCAAGTGACTGACTGGCTTAAAGCAAAATGTAAGACAGTAGTGTAACAACGACCGTCAGGATTTTTTTCTGGAAAAGGAATGAAAACCAAAAAAAGGGGAAATTATGTGAAAAGTAGCCTTGGAATTGGGACTCAGTGTAACTCATGAAATTCAAGAAAATAATTATACTGGAGAGAAACTTAACAAGTATAGATTCTGTAACAAGACTTTTATACCACCAATTAAGTACTTACATGTACACCATTCAGTAAAAAATGTGCACAGGAGAGAGACCTTACAAGTGTAGATTCTGTGACAAGACTTTTACTCAAAAAGGCCATTGCACAGTGCATGAAAGAATTCATACTGGAGACAAACCTTACAAGTGTGGATTCTGTGACAAAACTTTTACGGAGAAAACTTTTTGCATACGTCATGAGAGAATTCACACAGGAGAAAGACCTTTTAAGTGTAGATTCTGTGACAAGACTTTTAAAGACAAAAAATCTTGCAAATATCATGAGAGAATTCACACAGGAGAGAAACCTTACAAGTGCAGATTCTGTGATAAAACTTTCAGAGACAAAACTAATTGCATATATCATGAGAGAATCCACACAGGAGAGAGACCTTACAAGTGTAGATTCTGTGACAAGGCTTTTACTCAAAAAGGTCATTGCACTGTGCATGAAAGAATTCATACTGGAGAGAAACCTCACAAGTGTAGATTCTGTGAAAAAACTTTTACAGAGAAAACTTTTTGCATACGTCATGAGAGAATTCACACAGGAGAGAGACCTTTTAAGTGTAGATTCTGTGACAAAACTTTTACTCAAAAAAGCAATTGCGCTGAACACGAAAGAATTCATACCGGGACAAACCTTACAAGTGTAGATTCTGTGACAAAACTTTTACAGAGAAAACTTTTTGCATACGTCATGAGAGAATTCACACAGGAGAGAAACCTTTTAAGTGTGTATTCTGTGACAAAACTTTTACTCAAAAAAGCCACTGCATTGTGCATGAAAGAATTCATACCGGAGACAAACCTTACAAATGTAGATTCTGTGACAAAACTTTTAATGATAAAACTAAATGCACTTATCATGAAAAAATTCACATTGGAGACAGACCTTTGAAGCATAGACTTTCTACGAAGACTTTCACTACAAAAGGGAATTGCACTTACCATGAAACAATTAACACTGGAGACAAAAGTTTTACACAAGGTTTCTGCACTGTCCATGAAACCATTCATACTGGAGAAAAGCATGATACATGCAAGAACTGTGACAAAGAGATCATAACAAAATTGGCCTGCACTAGCCCTAAAAGAATGCACACTTGTGAGAAACCAGACAAATGTGGAGTAGAATTCAGTCAAGGGAATAATTGCAGAACACATGAAACAATGCACATCAAAAGAAAACATGTTTCTAATAATATACATGGAACTTTTGGCAAGGAAAGTGGGCATAACAATGTTCTAAATTCAGAGGGAGAGACGGATGTAATAAGTAATGTGGAAAATAAACTGACAAACAATATTGCCATAACCCATCATATATGTAAAGAGGAAAGAACAGAATACTATCATAAAGATGATGACACTTTTACCACGGAGAATATCACCATCATTACTGACAATGATGTCTATGAAATACTTACTGGCATAAAAAGGACCACACCAGGTCTCATCACAACAATTATAAAAAATCCTTTCTACAACTCTTAATGATATGTTCAGATGACAAAAACAGAAACAAACTAATTACCTTATAACTTTGCTATTTTTGGACAATTGAAAAAGAAACACATTTTGTAATTGATACAATTTTTTATGTTCAGTGGTAATCAATAGTTATTACTTTTATACTGTGTAGGTTCAGTTTTTATCAGACCAATTACTTCCATGATCAGACACACTATCTATGATAGAATATCTATGAAAAATAGAATTTTACTTAGTCAAATACATATTATATATATTATGCTAGAAAATCCCTCTCTTCCATCTTTATTGTTGGAAACAGAAAGAGAAATAGACAAGTGTTTCATTTTCAAAGAATTTACATGTTTACCAGATAAAAACAATTTCAATTATTTCATTTTTATTTAATGTATAAAATTTGTATATCCAATGACTTATAGACAGAATAAAAAGTTGAAAAAAAAACGTCTTTTTGTTTATTCAACAAAATATCAAACTCCAATGATTTGATAAAACAAGACAGAAGACGGCACTTATTACAAACTTTAAAGAAACAGATTCAATGACAGATAGGCAAGTCAGATGTTGAAAGAGTTTAAAATCTCAAAAAAAAAAAACAAAAAAAAAAAAGAAAAATGAAAAAAAAAAAAAAGGAATTATCCCTGTAGATGTAAAACTATATGCTTTGTCTAAAAGAAGTCAATGTATTATCACTGTTCCCAGGTTTTCTGACCATCAACTGAACACAAGTCCACCTAATATTCTGTATCAGTGGGTCAAAATTTCATGTCTGATCACAGGTAATAATTGAGATCATATATAAACTTAGAATTGATATAAAATCTATGAAAAATACAAATATAACCCAATGACAAAGACCTCTGTATTGTGGTCAACTGCATGACGACCTCATCACTAATGGTCAGTTTACCTGAGTGTCCTTAGTGCTGTCTTCCCGACTTGTTAACAACTGACCACTAAGTGAAGGCCTTGGGTTGCCGGACCAGGGTGGAAATAGTGCTGCGGTAGACCCTGGTGCTGATGGAACGCCTCCCCCCCCCTTACACCCCACATTCCGGCTCCTACTTCGTGTCATGAAATAGACTTCACAGATCACGCTAAATAATAGAATGATTGACGCATCTCGGGTAAATAAAAAGTAGCTTTCATGGGTTACAAATATACCCTATGGGTTACAAATACACCCTAATTAAAGTTTGAAAATGTATAATAATAGTGAAAGATACTTAAATAAATTGACTGGTTAGTGCTGAGGGAACGCATTCGCCCCCTGCTGAGGAGTGACGCAGTTGGTTGTGAAAGGGTTAAGGCCCCCCCCCTCTCCTCCCGTCTCGCCCCTGAGCGGCTTCTCACCCTGAGTCAAAGATATCTTGAAACAAACATCTACACTATGGCATACCCCTGTCGTTTCCAGTTACTTGAAACGGCAAGGGTTAATTGCATAAAGATCTGAAATTCAGGGTGCGGCACCTACACCTGTGTATCAAAACTATCGTTGGCTGGTTCATCTTCTGCCGGGAGTTGAACAGTTAACATGGTCAACAAATTTTTAGGGAGACACTGATGGCATAGAGATGTATCATATTGTCTGAAAGTGCTACACGTTGGAACTGAAAAAGTGGGAAATTTTTACACTTGTCTAAAAGATTGTAAAAGCCTCTGATTATAGCAGCTCCATGCTTTCTTTATATTTTGCTGTTGAAATAATACGTCTCTCACCCGTCCGCCTCTCCCTAAAAATGTTCCAATATCAATAATGCTATTGGGAGAATTGTACAGGCAATTGACCTACATTCTCTGCTGCAGTTATTGGCGCTAGTTTAACAATGTTATGACTTGGACGTGATAACGTGATTCACGCCTGTGATATGAAGGATTATAATTTATATAAATGAATTAATAAACAGGGCGTGTCGATCAAATAATTGGAAAGTTGTGAGGGTAAAGGGACATCGTTGTTTACAAAAGTAATAAAAACTGTACATGACTCAAAAACAGAAAAAAATGCATTTTTCTCTTATATGCAAATATAAGATTGCCTGTAGTAATATAAGGTTGTCCGGAAGTGATGTTCACATCAGAGATTTCAAATCGCAGAAATCTTGATCACCTAAGCTACCTTAATTTCTATTATTTGATAAAAATAATACATATTTGAAGCTAGCAAAATAATTTCCGCAAAGAAAAATAACAATTTTCTTCTCATTATAAATCATTTCTCGACCCGTCCTTCGGAAGAATTTTGTAACAGCTATTCTAGAAGGCTGAGAAGGGCTTCTGGACGAGAGCCCCGGTGTACGCCCCCTCTTCCCCACGAGAGGTACTGTAAAGATCACTTTTATTAATATGTTCCATCAAATAGGAAAAACTGATCATGATTGTTTTAAAGATATAAATAACTCATATTCCAATGTTTTTTTCTTTTTTGCATTTTGTCTGTGGCTCTGCTGATTTTGAGAGAGAGAGAGAGAGAGCCAGAGAATTTGTCTAACGTTAGATCGCGAGGATGTGGTACTTAACTGCTATGAAATTTCCATAACTTTCATGTCCATATTGAATGATCAATTCGGCAATAAGATTTAGATAACAAGATTATGCGAATAATAAAGAAATTGAGAAAAAAAAAAAAAAAACAAATTCAAGAAAGATTGCATTTTTTTATTTTCCACACAATCCAAATGCAATAATTTACCAGTTGACGCCAACCCCTAAAATCTGGCATTGAATAAGTGGCCAAATCATGAAATATGTGGATTATATTTGGCGTTATGACGTTAAAATTTTAGCGTGGGACACAAATAGAAAAAACGCACTGTGTCTTGCGCTTTGGTAGTTGACCTTGCAAGTAATATTACATCTTAAATATTTATTCTACATTGGTATATAAGGATCTTGTACTCTGATCCGTAGATGAGGAGCAAAAAGCACCAAGAGAAGTGCATTAAAAATATCTTTATCGGCATATATTTATAAAAATATAATTTGTTTGTTTTGGCCTACAATCAACAGCGACCAACGTCTTGTCACACCTAGCACATTATCATCAATTCTGTGGTAGACGTCGCAATCATGTTGAGACAGAACAGACGCCAGAATATCACCCTGTATGATAATGATTATTTCTTATTTATTGATAAGATATTGATACCCAGTGGGTTGAAGTTCTAGATAAAATATTAAGAGCACTACAATAATAATAAGAAACATTTTAATAAATCTAAGGTTTCATTCCATTTCGTTCTATGTAGATCAATCCAACTCTGCTGAATGCAATCAGTTTAACAGATTAACATACCTCCTCTTGTTTCAAACTTTCTCGTATAATTACCACCTTTTCTGTATTCTACCAAACGGCAGGCGGAGGCGTAACAATTTGAAACATCAATTTCCGAAGAAAAAAATTGATACGAATGGAATTTCATTTCTTTTACTACATAAAATATGTTATTCGAGTGCTGTATGTGAAAGAATCATGTGAGGTATGATATATGTTGAAATCTTGTATATGTCAATATTGACAGCATGAAATGACAGGAGGATATTGGGGAGGTAGAATAAAACTGTTATAACTTGTGCATGACAGTACAGACTGGCGTTATGATAACTGGTTGTATGATGCAAAGTGAAAAAATATCAATTTGAATAAAATGCTTCGGCAAAATATAGGCATAGCATATCTTCACGGCGTTTGTGCTGATGCGCTAAATATTGCACGGATTTTCCTGGGATAAGTGGTATTTTTCTCCAACTAATCAACCCTTCTTTCCTGTCACTGGCCAAAACTCTGTAAAAATCTGGGATAATTTTTAAATAAACGCCTTCGTTATCATGACCAGGTTCCACGCACGCACACACACACACACACACACACACACACACACACACAGACAAGTTCATCTGTCATTGTGAAGGTAAATGAAGACTACAACATCGTACATTCAGATATGATCACATGATTTAAAGTTTATAAAGTTTTAGTCTGCTGATTCCAGCAGATGGCGCCATAGTTCACTCAGGTCGGGCACATATACTAAACTCTGGTCAGATAAAAACGTGAATTTGATCATAACCAGTGACGTAAATAATGTTTCATTGTGGGGGTGTTAGGGTTTGGGATTAATTTTATCAATGGCGTGTTTTGAAATATATCTAACACAAATACATCCTATGAATTTTTATTGCAGCAAATTGCAAATGAGAGTTCACCTATCAGATAATGATGATAATTAAGTAAACAATGCGTCCAAAATATCCTGCCTCCTCCCCCATGAATCGTATTGAACCAAAACTCCAGAAATATATGTCACATCTTCATCAGTTTTGAGTGACCAGGGAGTGGATGCGAGGCGGTCCAGATACTAAGTATACGAATATATCAGTTTCAACCGATTTAGTACAACGTTGTAAAATATTAATATTAGGTATTTGACGATAACTTATTTGTGATTTATTTTTGATGCTTGAATGCTTAAAACTAGTTTTGGAAATACCCCAAATTTTCCCCATTTTGCTTCCTCCACATTTTCGCCAGCTCTTCATATCTCATATGCTCTTCATGTTAATTGAACTGCGTTATATAGTCGTAGGAGTAAACGTTTTGTGTATTTTTCTCATTCTTTTTGAGAAGGAGAGAGATAGTATATGTAGGAAAATAGGTAGTTATAAAACTTCTTTGCAAATATCTTTAAGAAAATATATTCCTCTATCCAGTAAAGAGTGAAGTAATTTTTCTTCAATCAACAGCTTAATATTGAAATAGTTTACCTTTACCTCCAATATTTCGATGTTTAACAGAACATTCATCATTACTCACCTGGATAGCCTCATTCCATGCTTTCAACATTATTAAGCTGTTGATTGAAGAAAGTTCCTTCATTCTTATAAGATGAAACAGCTGATAATATTCTTCTGATTTGTCCAGTTTAAATTTATTTACATATTGGTAATATTACATTGAATAATATTGCTTTTGCTAATGTCTTGTGGGCTATACTTTTTAAAAATGTGTTCATTTATCCAATAAAAATTAATGACAAATGGGAATGTTACATTAAATAATATTTTTTGCTGGCTTCAATTCTTCATTTCTTGTTCTTAACTATTTTGAGTTCAGCATATAAAATAATATCACTCTCTTCAAAAACATGGGTTTTAATTTCAATTCAAAGGCATATAATGCGCGTTACACCTTAACCTAGAAAATAACATCCTGAGAAATTCAACAATTTCACTTTATCATCAGGGCACAGTCTTGTCCAACACCGAGGACAAAAGCACGATGCATAAAAGTTTTAAAAAGTCAAGTTGTTATATGCCGTACTCTGTTACTTCCCAGTGCGGTTTACAATAGATAATAACACGTTTTGAGTTGTAAATTTCAAAATGTTGCCGCCATAAGTAAAATTGGCCTTTGTCTATTTTCAATACGAGAGGGACTTTTTTGAATCTATAAACGAATTTATGAATCGCAATGCTATAAACTGTTTTCGAGACCGTATACCTTGCACCTTGATGATTTGTTGTTAAAATTTCTAAGAAAATTAAATGACTTTATCGATCTTATTGCTTTGAACTGTTCTGGATATCGTGTACCTTGGTGACTTATTGCTAATTTATTTATATATATATATTTTTTTCAATTTAATGACTTTATGGGTCGAATCGCTGTTAACTGTTCTGATTATTGTATGCCTTGGTGATTTATTGTTGAAATTTCTAGGAAAATTAAATATAAGCTACAAATGGGACCAGCACTCACTACGGGGGGGGGGGGGGGGGGGGGGGGGGGGGGGGGGGGTATGTGCCTTTGCTTTACTTTAAACGCTCAGAGAAGAGATTAGAAAACTTAATTTCATAAGTTTGTTCTTGTTAATGAACCAATTTTCTGATGTCTAGGTTCGTAGTATGTACACTATGACTTTCGTAAAATGTAACTGAAAGATGATGTCTCTTAAAGAAATCTAGATTCTGTGTAAAGACGAAAGAATTATTGATACCATTTTTCAAAATCTGCTCAACTTTGAAAAACTTACTTTTTTTATTAGATAGATCAGTAGGTGCAAATATATTTACTCTCTACGTGTGCTATATGTATGTGAGATTAATTTTTGTTCAGTTCATTGCAAAATATTTGTCACAAGAGTTGTAGAATTGCTCATGATTTTAGGTATTAAGTTATTGAAATAATTCTTATAATATCGTATGGTTAGAAACAGAAAAAAAATCAACGTCGGATCCGGAACATTTAAATGTAGTCAAAATATGAAATTCTATGTAATTTGTAGCATTATGTGTACTTGATAATGTTAGTCCAGAGCGGGTTTCCCTCTTGATTTTTCTGATGTTAAAGGTGGACTGAATACCAGATCCGGCGATGTTTTTTAAAGGAAAAAGTTTTTTCCGAAATATTTTCTTTAATATAAAACATAAGATCAAACATAAGAAGTGTAGTTGATAGTTTTATTTGTAAAATCAAATAGGTTAAATTTGGTACATTTTTAGTGAATTCTAATGAAAATCTCAATGACTTTGTTTATATCATTTTATTCAATCTTTCAAAACTTAAAAAGAATCACAAATTTAGTCGCACAAACTGATGTTTTTAGATGGTTAAATATACACGCATATATGGAATGGAATTTTGTTTTGGTCTTGATAAAGAAATACCGAAATTATTCAATGCGTTGTAGTATTTTCATGTTCATTGGTACCTACGGGTTGGGGTTCACTTTCCTGCTCGCGTACTTGGATAAAAGCAAGTAATTCCCAAAGACTTTTTAAAAATTTCCTTTGGTTACTATAAGAAGAAAGTCTACCCGAGGAGGGTGGGTGGGAACAGTTAGAGGAGTAGGTAACGCGCTTGCCTCTCAGACAGAAGGTTGCAGGTTCGATTCCTGGCGCCACTGGGTCCCAGCAAATTACCTTTTGCAAAAATAAATCCAAATAAAGAATTTCGACTTCTACAAAACAGTGCTACGAACACAGGATAGTAAGAGGAGTCGGTGGTTCTGTAGTTAAGAAAAATAACTTCTATTCTGTTCATAAAACAATAACATATTTATTATTTCACAAATGAATACAAAAAGTAACAGCATTGTTTTCACAAAATGTTATGAAACTTGGAATATCTTTTTTCTTCTACATTAATGACAATTTCATAAAACGTACTATGAAATGTGAATTAAGCTTTCACATACAAACAAAACTGTCTCTCCAACTAAAACATGCCGAGATTCTATGCATTTTGAACATCTTACTTGGCCGGCGTAGCCTTTTGCTTTATGATGAGTTCAGGAATATTATGATAGACATAATACCAACAAGATTAACAAAAAAATGTTTGTCTAAATTCACTGGTGTGAACGATATATAAAATTCAATATATGCATATAACCTAATCCTATCCCGACGCATGTACCCACATGGAAGCACTATGTCGTCTTGCTGAAGTTCACTAAACAAAAAAAGGTAGTCTAAATAATCAAATTTTGTAAAATTCCTGATAGTTTTGTTCATCGATAAATATTGTTCATGTCCAACACAAACTTTACTTCACATGAAAACCTAAAATATGTATTTCATTGCGCAACTTTGAGCGAAAACTGAATTTTGTATTGCTTGCAAATCAGAAACGTCATAATCATGACATGGCCAACTAACAAGCTAGTTCCAACCACAGCCATTTTAAAGAATAAAGTGCAACGAAAAATGGAAAAAAGACACATTTACTAAGACAATGCTAATAAACCAAAGAGGGTGTCCGGTGTTCAGTGATCAAGTGACACTCAGCACTATAACTCAACAGGACATGCAGGACTGACATCAGATAAGAAATTATTCTTCAATCACCCTTTGATCTCGACCAAAGAGTAAACTAAAAAAATACTAGGTACAAAGCCAACCTTAAACAGAGCGCAGATCTACACACTTTTGGATAAACTTTTTATATATTGAAAAATGACAATTGTTTATATTTATTTTAAGAATAAAAAAAGGTAACTTCGTTGACTTTCAAAAAATTGGCTAAAAATCCGCTAGTCTAAATGTAAGTAAATTAAAAAAAAAGTTTTTTTAGTTGTGAAAACTTTCCTATAAATTTCTCTTAAAATTGTATCACATTCTATTTTGGGAGTATTGGCAGAAATTGGCAGTATTAAAAACTTCGACTTCGAGCACTCATTATTCTAAATAATTAGCTAAAATGATTGATTTGACTTTGTCAAGAATTTGTCGAAAATTCAGAATGTAAAAGTTTCTGACGAATGCCAGTCCTACATAGACCCCTTAATGAAGAGAATGTTCCGAAATAAAACATTTTCTGTAACAAATTCAAACTTAAGAAAGATCGTTTCAATACGTGTGGACAGTTCTGCAATACTAATGACGCATTCTGCCAGTTTGATATTATGCTGAAATTTCTGAAGCATAATTATCTTAATAACAGCGATTTATCAACTTTTTGGTGGATGCACATCTCGCTCTTTTTTTTTCTTCCGAAGAACAACTGAACACACACTGCAACTTCCAGACGCTTTCTAAAGCATTAGACCGAGTTCACAACCAGTTGAACCACCGTCTATCTAGTCCGTGGATCAAATATGGCGCGTACTTGACAATGGATTACCCTCCCACGTGCACCGGCCCAGCAGGGGCGAACAGTTGAATACAGGCTTGCTTTAAAGTGGGGTTTTCAACTAGTTAGTCTGCGGATCAACTGGTTGTGAACACGGCATTAATCCGTTTACGTGAAAAATACTCCTCACATTCTACTTTTAATTTGATACACGTTCTAATGTAGAACATTGCAACCCAAAGCAATCATAACACTTCATATTTAATGTTAACCCAGCAAATTTACTAGCAGACGAAGTTTGACATGCGACATATGTTATCTTGACATGGAACACGAGTCGGGCGTCATTGATGGAGAACTTATTCAATCTTCTCGTGCACGGTTGAGTCACTGAAATCAAACAAGAAAAAACCTTTACAAAACAATGTTGATTAAGTTAAGCAGTTTTTTTATTTTACATTAACCGATTTCGATAGTAATATTTAACAAATCGCTTTTCAATTTCTAAATTATACAAATTTATATTTATCCTGAGCTGACACGTTCTATATAACTTGGACATAATAACGTAATTTTGTCCACGTGTGTAATCATGCACTTTAAACAGTATCATTTCTATTCTTTTACACCGTGCATAGACTAACGTGACAACATTCTGTGTCTGTAGAATTACATATCAGGGAGGCTAGAATAAGATACTGACCCTTGGAATACGTATAAGTTTACAGAAGTGAATTTTTTAAAAAAACTTTTGCAAGGAAGGTTTTAAAATAAAAAAATTCAAGATCTTTGAGAGAAGAACAAAATAATCACGACATGTAGGCCTACACATTGGTAGTGAATTTTGAATCTTTTAAAATCAAATCGGGACCTACAAATGTAGTTACCTGCCAAAATGTTCTTTCATTGTTTAAGACGGAAGACGCGTTCACAGCTGGAGCACATCTCTCACCACCTGTTTACAGCTGGCAAATGCATTCCATCTGAAAATAATATCAGAAAATAAACTATTTAAACGTCAAGTTGAATTTGGACTTTCAAGGCAATATATTGTTGACGCAAAGAAAAAATGTCGACATGATACCTTATTTGCAAATTACACCATTTTTTTTGTTAATATCATTAACGCCAAATAACCAATGTTATCTTCCATCATCTATACAGTACTTACAACAGATCGATGCCAATTACAGTCCCAGATTTCCGACCATTTCGAGGAAATTGTGGCAATGAGACACGAGGCTTTCTTCGCCATCTTTTACTGACCTCGGTCCTTTCTGAACATCTCTCATCAAAATACTCACCTAGATTACATAATAATATATACTTGACCACCTTCCGTACAGAAGCCTCGATTTCAACTTAAGCCTTTGTCATGTAATACAGAGCAACAGTGCCCCCCCCCCCCCCCCACACACACACACTTAATCCCATGAGACAGGAAAATTACCCAAACCCACCCCTAACGCACATGAAAGTATTCAGTAATGAAATGCAACGTCATGAGCTGTATCCAGCTGTATCCCGAGCTATTCTGAGCTGTATCCCGAATAGAACTGAGTAGGACAGACAGAAATAAAAGAAATTACAAGTTGAGAAAGGTATGAATCAATTTACTACATCTTCTGCTATCGACCAAAATAAATTCGAGTTAATAATCTTTAAAAAAAAAAATTTCAAGCGTTTTGAAAGTTTTTGTAGTTGTGTTTTGAAAGAACTGTTATATATATTTTCTACATCTCAAATGCAGCGTTGTCATTAAACACATCTTTATTTCTAAAATTGCATTGTTGCTGTAAATTGTGTATTTCTACATACATAACTGGAATAATTTTACATAAACACTTTTCCTTCCATAGTCTCAAATCTACATTGGCAAATCAGTTTAGACATTCTAGAGTATTGTATCAATTTTCATTGTTTAAATCAACAATCAAGCTCAACGTGTATTTTGTATTTATTTTTTATTTAAGCAGTCTGTTGATACATTGATCTTTACATGCCTTTATCAAAAATATGTCCTGTTTTATTACATTTTCAAACTTAACGACCTTAAGCACCTAAGCAAGATATTATTTCAAGACATTTTCTTAAAGTCTCACCCATATATAGAGATAGCCCTACATAATAAAAACATCAAAACAGGGCAGTTTTACAGAGAACTATGAGGACTACAAGACTAAACAAATATCTAAAATAAACTATAATTTATTTATAGATAAAATGTCTCCTTAATGCTAAAAATTGGCAGCAGGTTTTGGTTGTAAAATAAATCTTGATATTAATATCATCAAAAAAAAAAAAAAATTACTCTGATTATCTTAAAGTTCAAAATTGCAGAGTTGCTTCCTGTGTGAAGACAAAGGGGTTTGCTTACGGGCGGAGCAGTGAATTTGTGGCAGGGCAGAACAACTTTGTTACCAGTAGATACAGAAGTGGGAGAAACTTGGGCAGTGGGAATAAAGCTGTTATGAAATCCACAAACTCTTGTTGAGATGTCCAGAATTTTTCAAGTTTACATTACACTGAAAAATTAATGCTTTTGCTGTGTAAAGATTGAACACATTTAATGTTGAAAATTCAATTCAATTCTGTTCTTTCAATTGATACCAAAACCAACAAAGTAACACTAGTAAAGACTCTAAGTATTGAGGAGATGGGTAAGACAAGAATCTCAGTAAAATCATTTGTTGCTCAAACAAAGTCTAGTCTTTAGCATACTTAAGAATATTTATCTTAAAGCCAATTAACTCTTTGAATGTGTCTCCAACAAACTGTGATACTGAATCCTATGTGAACATGCACAGATATGGAATGTTAAGTTTTTATTTGATATAATATAAAAAAAACATAGCAGATGTTAACAGCGCTGAAGACAGAGCCCTTTGAAATGTCCACACATTATTAGTTACACATTTAATGCACTCATGAAACAGGCACATACATACACATGTATATGATATTCTTGCTACATACATATACCCACTTACACAAACTTTTTCTTGGAAAAGAATACTGCAGTAAATTCGGGACCACAGTTGTATTTGTCTAGATTCAAACACAATAAATAATTAATAGAAGAAGGAATACACACCAGGCCCATACAATGTAAAATGGCTATCAGAAGTGTAATCTTTCAAAAATGCCACTAAATAAAAGTGATGCTTGCCTTATAAACAAAAGGTAACCTCACAAAAGAAGATTCAAAGAGGTAAAAACACGCTATCACTTCCATTTTCAAATTTTGTAACCATTTTGAACACAAATCTGACTCTAACTATACTAAGCAATACCTCACATTTTGTATTATTAGAAATGGGCAATTCAAAGAAAACCATCAGAGAATTAAAAAATGGGTGAAAAGGAAGGAAACTATGGTCAACCAGGAGTCCCTTCTTCCACAAAGCAGCAAATCAAGATTGTAAAACCTTTAATACAAAGTCCAATATGCAAGTTGTGCAACAGTAAATGGCAGAGAAATTATTCCAAAAGAAAGTCAAACAAATGAGTAAAGCTCGAGCATCCCATAATAAGAAATCTCAAAGTTTGTAACAAGAGGTTCTGTCAAAACACATGTTTTTTTGATAAGAAGAATTTAATGATCCAACCACCCCTAAACAATGATGATAAAAACATAACTTTTTAACAAATATATTGATGGAGTTTGGGCAGCTTTGTTTCATTAGCAAGTTTCATATGAAACAAAGCTGCCCAAACTCCATCAATATATTTGTTAAAAAGTTATGAAATGATAAAAACTGATGTAATAATAAATAATTTATTTCCAGATAATCTGACAGCTGGAGGTGTTTGGTATGGGGACTGTCCTAGGAGGTGGGGACACCCACTGGGATGTCAACCTTGTAATACACAATGACTTGTCTCTTCTCTGAGGGCAGAGGTGTTCCTGCCCAAAGCTTCAAATATAGAATGGAAATTTGTGAAGTCACAAAATGTTGGCATAATCTTTTTTTATCAAAATGAGAAAATGAACTAAGTTGAAAGTTACTTTCTTTTAAACTGAAAAGGAAAATTCTACGTTTAAGTAAATATTGATTTATACCTTCATTCATTTCTTACAGAGTATACCTTCCAGCTCTACATCTAGATATTTTCCTGCCCAAGAATTCCACTGCAGAAAGGAACTTATTTTAAAGACATGAAAACATGGTTGATTGTATTCAACCCTAAAAAAGATGTATGGGTAATCAAGTATTACTTTCCCTATTTTATTTTTAACACCCATGACCACTGTTAGGATCATCCTGAAAAATAACCTATTGAAAGGTAAACTAGTGGACAGGGGAACTGCCCTTGGAGGCTGGAATACTCAGTGAGGTATCAACATGCCAAGAACAACGAGTATGGGTGGGTCAACTTTTTATATTAACATGCTTTGTCCAATAAATATCACCCTAACATACATACATGTACTAGGTATGATGTAAATGCATACAGGTGCTAAATTCCTAATGAATCAAGACTGTCTGCATGAGTATTGCAAAAATACAACACAGGAATTTCAACAATGTTTTTATCTTTTAAAGCCCTCAAATGATAAGACTGGTCATTAAAAAGAAACCATAATTGTTTGACTACAAGATAAAAGGTCAGAAAGGGCTGAAGAATAAAGGCCATCCTATAAATAAATAAATAAATGTAAAAAAAATGTGAGGCACATCATAAGCCATGGAGCCAGACATTCATGCCAAGTTAGACATTTTTATTACAAATGCAGCATTTGGCCAATTTTTGGTCCTTAACAACTCACTAATATGGGCAATCAAGGATTCCTTTACATTTCATATTTGAACAGCCATGGCCACAGTACTAGTAAGAATAATCCTAAAAAACAACATCCTAAAGGCCAAAGTAGTGGGCAGGGGAACTGCCCTTGGAGGATGAGACACCCAGCGAGGTGTAAACCTTGTAAGGTGCACTGATATGGGTGGGTTAATTTTTTTAAAGAATATATATAATATTAACATGGTTTTGTTCAATAAATATCACCATAACATACATGTACCAGGTATGATGTAAATGCATGCAAGTGCTAAATTCTTAACAAATCAAGACTGTCAGAGTAATACAAAAATACAACAACCTTTATCTTTTAAAGCTCTCAAATGATAAGATTGATTATTAAAAAAATACAAGATAAAAGGTCAAAAAGGGCTGAAAAATAAAGTGACTGGAAGGGGTCAGGAACAACCTGGCCTTCTTCCCCCTCCTCCATGGTACCCTAAGGGGGTTCTTTGGGAATGTTCACATCATCTGACTTACTGTTTGACATGAAAATTTCATGATATCCATCCAAAATTCACAAAAAAAATCAGGCAAAGTTATATCCTTTGCAGCACACTGTGAGAGATGTTAATTGGACAAAGTTGCCAACATGAGAGGTAAACAAGCAGTAAAATAGATAAATAAATAAATAATATATATACACTGCAAGAAAAGCTTCCAGGATCCCTCCAATTTGAGGAGACACGAGCAGAAATACTATGTAAAAAGAAGGGATACAAGACGTACGAAAGGTGTGGGTGTTGCCACCAGGCTCACCTAGGGAGGCAGAAGAAGCGATGCAGCTCATAGTTCAACCAAATGAGGAAAAAAGCTTGATGGAACCCTTGAGCAGAGTTCTTTTTCCTGAGTCTCCTAAGAAGATCCAACCAAGACCAATCCCCAACCAAAGCCTGAGAGGATGCTGACTGGAAGCTGGCACCCATGACTGCAGGCTTGGGTAATAAGAGGTGAGGCCATGTGGGAAAGGGACAGTGGTCCTGTGTTGTGCGCGGCCTGGACAGCCAGAAGAAGACCGCGGTCCTGTGATGTGCCCGACTTGGCCAGTCAAATGAGCAGTTCCAGACCTGGGGTCTGGTGTTTTTACTTTCCTTTGAAGAGTACAGACAGTGTGTCAGAATTACTGGAAGTGGAACTCTTGTGTAAAAGTGTTGTGAAAGCACTAACTCTCCAATTTTTGGTGGCTGGAAATGCATAAATAAGTCTGCTTTGAGGTCCTTGTAAAGGATCTCCACCACCTTTTTGCCGCTCTTTTTGTCACAGCTAGGTGCAACCTCTCATAAAGTGCATCATCGTGTGTATACATCTTATAGATTCTGCATATCATGAAAACATCGTAGTCTACCTTGCCGTCTGGCAGTAAGGATTAGCAAGAAAGGTCATTGCCATATTGGATACAAAGACAAACAACAGACAACGGTAACTAATCAACCTTTCTTTTTCATTCATTACGCATGCGTACGATGAAACTCTAGAGTTAGCGACTGGTCTGACCAGTCGTAATATATCCAAGGTAACAACGACACAATAAAGAGCAAGAGAACTAGCACTAGCTTTGTGAAACGGCACTCATAACTAAACTAGCGAGAGGCTAACTACTGATCACTAACTAGCTACTGTTTTGTGAAATGGGTCCCTTGTACTCCATGGAAAAACTGAAGTAAGAAGAAGTAGAGGAAGTAAAGAACATCATACATTGATAGCCTTAATGCCTTCACAAATCAACAACTGCACAATAACAAGCTCATCCAATAGACTGAAAATAAGAGTAAACTAGAGGACCATGATTGTCAATGCCTGCACCAGGTCAGACACATGATGATGATGTATAGTAACCACAAGTCATGTAACTCACTGTGTTCTATCAACACACTTGTCATCAGTATGTATGCCACAGTGAAGATTCTAAATGAACATATGTACCTTATGAATAGGTGTCACTATGTGCAGTACGAGGTACACTGATTTTTTTTCTATAATATCTTACATATGTCATCCATTTTTATTAAATGACAGTCAAGTTGTTATAAGTCCACCTTGAAAACTGCTGTATCCAACTTCTTGTTTGTGGGTTACATGTCAAGTTCAGTAGTTCTGTACCTCCTAGTACAGTGTAGTAGTTTGAAGTCATCGTGTTCCATTGTGGCAGTATAGCCCTGTGCCTCCTAGTACAGTGTAGTAGTCTGGAGTCATTGTGTTCCATTGTGACAGTATAGTCCTGTGCCTCCTAGTACAGTGTAGTAGTCTGGAGTCATTGTGTTCCATTGTGGCAGTATAGCCCTGTGCCTCCTAGTACAGTGTAGTAGTCTGGAGTCATTGTGTTCCATTGTGGCAGTATAGTCCTGTGTCTCCTAGTACAGTGTAGTAGTCTGGAGTCATTGTGTTCCATTGTGACAGTATAGTCCTGTGCCTCCTAGTACAGTGTAGTAGTCTGGAGTCATCGTGTTCCATTGTGGCAGTATAGTCCTGTGCCTCCTAGTACAGTGTAGTAGTCTGAAGTCATCGTGTTCCACTGTGGCAGTATAGTCCTGTGTCTCCTAGTACAGTGTAGTAGTCTGGAGTCATTGTGTTCCATTGTGGCAGTATAGTCCTGTGCCTCCTAGTACAGTGTAGTAGTCTGGAGTCATCGTGTTCCATTGTGGCAGTATAGTCCTGTGTCTCCTAGTACAGTGTAGTAGTCTGAAGTCATCGTGTTCCATTGTGGCAGTATAGTCCTGTCTCCTAGTACAGTGTAGTAGTCTGAAGTCATCGTGTTCCACTGTGGCAGTATAGTCCTGTGTCTCCTAGTACAGTGTAGTAGTCTGGAATCATTGTGTTCCTTTGTTGGTATGATGGGCTAGAAAGACAAAAAGTCAGTGATCAGCTGTTTTCCTCAAGATCCAGAATATTAGAGTAATGGAATTTTAGTAGGTTTACAAAATAAAGTGTTGTTATAAGTCAAGGCTGAAGCATACACTGTACCAGTACTGATAATAAACAGGTGGGTTTATAGTGCAGGCCCATAGCCAGCAATTTTAAAAAGTGGACCTTTTACCATTAAATCTTTAGGTACCTAGATCAAATTTTTACCCAGAGTGGACCTTTTCCAGCAAAAAAGGGCGGTTCTTTTGAAACCCCCCCCCCCCCCCCCCCGGCTATGGGCCTGTAGTGGTTTCTGAAACTCAGGTTGGTAGTGCTAGTACACCTAAGTAGACACTCCATGGGAAGTTTGTGATATTCATAGTTCAGTTCATATGTTACTATTTCGACAGATGTCTACCGAGGAACAGGAAAAAGGTCTACTTACATTGTATTTAACAGTGCCAAGAAAGATACTTTAGTGTCCCTCTCCAACTTTTGTGTAACATGTTTATAGTATGTTTATGGTAAATTTATAATCACACCAAGGTTAATCTCATTGCTTAGATAGAATATTTTATGAGTAATTTTACTAGTACGTATGTTCATTATATAAAGATTATTTTTTCCTTCACAAATGGTTAGGCAACATAATACCAACTAGAGAAATGGTAATGCACTAACTGTATTGTATCGTCATTAGTATGTCATACTGTACAAGGTCATGACAATCTATGTACCAGTACAGAAATAAATTGAATTGAATTGAATTATATAAATTATTATAGAAGATACAACGTCAGTTCTCCAGTTAATTATCTCACCTTCATAAGCCATTGCGTAACTACTGATGAAGAGGGAATGGCAAAACTGATGACGGTGTGCAATCTTGTCAGTTTTCCAAAAGCACTTTTAATCAGCGTCGTAGCAAATTGTAAAATCTTCACCAGCACATTGCATCGTGATGTGAACAGTGAACAACTGACACAGTCGATACCATATGTGTTCTTCACTTCAGATGTCTCATCCAGAATTCAAAAATAAAGTTTGCCATTAGAATCTATAACAGAACCATAGAGGTAAAGTTTCCTGATGAAAGGTGACATTCATTGTATAGAACGTTTGATGAAATTCCCGGCTTTCAGCGTCACCCTTCAGCGTCTATACTAAACATTGTCTTGTATAGATGGCGCTGCGCAAGAGGTGCTACTTTGGATTTGTAATGGACTGCAGCCAGTATCAGCAACAGATTCACCGCTTTCTTTCTAAGAAACTCTTGCAAAGATGGGGCGAAGTTTTGGCACTGCAATAGATATTACCAGGGTCCAGGCTCTGTGATATATATTGTGATATATTGTGATTTGTATTTAGCAGAAAGACTCAAGGTCGAAAGCTTCAACAAAGCGAAACTATGATTGGTTAAAAGTTTAGGAAACAATACAGGAGCCGTCCAATGAAATTTCTTTATACAATAATTATTCTTATTAATTGTTTTGTAAACAAAGCAAAGAGACAATGTCTACACAGTCGCTGGTAAGTTTTATTTTTTATTCCTAACTGAAAAACCGTATCAAGTTTAAAGTAAGCCCACATAGCGCCTTTTTACAGTGTTGTCCATGATGTTTTCGTGATTAATTAATATTCTAAATAAAATTCTTGGAAATTTCCTGTCACACAACGTTTTGCTGATCATTCTTGTAATGGCGCAAATGTTTATTTTTTAAAAACTATCAAATGAAGATACAGAAATCTATTATTTGCATCTTATTAAACTAAGATTTCATTTATTTATTTATTACACTATTGCAGATGACAGCTGATATGGAGATTGACATAAACAAAAAAGAACAGTGTGCTCGTAAGTTGTGTGTGTGTGTGTGTGTGTGTGTGTGTGTGTGTGTGTGCGTGCGTGTGTGTGCATGTGACTGTATGTGTTTGATACATGGACTGGCAATTCATTACAATGGGGATTAAAACAACTCATTAATTTCTTCATAATATGAAAGTAAGATATCCCATTCTTTATTTACATTATTTAAGTGGTCAATTTGAATATCTGTAGTGAAAATATCAAAAAGATATATTGATAGGATTTCTTTCTATTTTACTTTTTATTTTGAACAGCCAAAGCCACTGTCAGACTAATTTTGAGAGAAAACCTGTTGAAAGCAAAAGTGGTGGGCAGGGGAACTGCCCTTGGAGGCTGGGACACCCAGCGCGGCATTAACATGCCAAGAACAACTAGCATGGGTGTCCCGTCTCTAAGGGCAGAGTTTCCCCTGCCCAAGGGCTCAAAAATTGAATGGAAATTCATTAAGCCACAAAATGTAAGTATTATTCCTTTTTTTTTTTTTTTTTTTTTTTTTTTTTTTTTTTTTTTTTACAAAAGTAATAAGATAAAAGTAATTTTTTTAATTGAAAAAGGAAATTTAAAGTCTGACATGTTGAAGTATTTATTTATACCTTCATTCATTTCTCTAGTGTATTTGATTTATCAGTTATTGCATATATTTTTTAACATTTTGTTTTTCATTTTAGACATTTATATATCATCAAATTATTTATTTATTTATTTATTTATTTATTTATAATTATTCAGCCTTACCATCCTGGGTCTGGCTGGACATGGGAGCCTGAACCCTTTAGGAACAGGTGCCTCCAGGTGACCACCAAGGACAGCATGGAAGTGACCTGTACTTGGGGAGAACTGGACATGGAAATAAAAGGTGCTTGATCTTATTATTCTATTTGATATAACCAATGAAAATAAAAGGTGAATTGAACTTTTAATTCTGTCATGTATAACATATGGATATTAAAGGTTATTTGATCTCACAATCCTATAAAATATAACCTATGGAAAGAAATGATGAAATGATCCCTTAAATCTGTCAAATACATTTTAGACTATATTTTAATCTATATCATAATTTGTGAATGACAAATAAATGTGACATCTTTTTCCAGAGTTGAACTACATGTGCGAGCCTGAAGTCCACACCAGTGGTAAGTGAATTGCATTATATAATTGTATTGCTCTATTCAAGACAATAATTCAGTAGATATAGCAATTAACTTGGTGCATTTTTAATCTACTAGCAAGGAATCATGAAATAAAATTATTTATGGCTACAACACTCCACTAGTGGGCTAGATATGGTCTTAAAGTGCAATTTAAGTTCACAAGTGATCTTACACAATCTTAATCATTACAACAGTAGTCTTAAAATGGACTGAATCTGCTTTTAAGATTAAAAATGATCTAACATCTACTTAAGTGGTCAAGCAGTTTCTTCCCCTCACAATGGGGGACACCTCCCCTCACAATAGAGGACGCCTCTGCTCACAATAGGAGAATGTGTAAGGGGAGACAACTTAATTGGCTGTCAGACTAGAAATGGTCTTACTCATGTTTTAAGATCAGGTAAGACTGTTTGTGTTCTTAAATTGCACTTTAAGACCAAATCAAGCCCACTAGTGCTCTGACTCTCAGGGTGCAAGTCTGAATATAAAGACCTAGCTAATATGCACTAACTCCATGGAAACTCTCGCTGAATACAATCAGATTAACAGAGTAACACCCCCCCTTTTGTCTCCAACATACAGAATCACCAGGTTTACTGTATTCTACTCAATGCCATGATGTATTTGATGTGTTAAGTTTAGAAAGAACAAATATATGTATTGTGTTTCCTTAGATTTCAATTCAATTCTCATTGTTTCAGCTGATACCAACATAGTAACAATTGTAAAGAATCCTAACACTAAAGAGATAGATAAGACTGGAATGTCAGTAAAATAATTATGACTTTAATACACACATGAAACATACACATGTGCACACACACACACATACATTAGCACATGCACACACACCAGCATACACACACACACATACATGCACACACACATGCACACTGTGTTGCACAGTATGTCTGGCCGTAGACAGTCTTAAGAAGATACTTTATCTTCAGAAAAATTAATGCTCTTGCTGTGTAATCAATGATCACTAAAATTCAATTCTGTTCTTTCAGATGATACAAAAGCCAAGAAAAATGTTACAATTGTTAAGACCCTAAGTATTGAGGAGATAGGTAAGACAGGAATCTCAGTAAAATAAGTTTGACTTTTAATATACTTATGACACATGCATGCACACACACACATACACATACACACACACACACACAAACTAACACACACACACACACACACACACACAAACACATTTATACATACCGCAATCATGTTGCTCAAACAAAGCTTGTTTTTAGCATACTTAAGAAGATAATTTTTTAAAGTCAATTAAATATTTGAATGTTCTTAACAAATTGTTATGCTGAAACCTACGTATTTGAACATGCACAGATATAGAATGTTAAAATTTTATTTGATATCATTTTTTCTTCAGCTGATATCAAAGACACAAAGAGTGTGTCAGATGCTGAGGACATCAAAGAAAAAGGTAAGACAGTAGGGGCAATTTAACAGGAATTCATTTAAGACACTTAAAAAATGTAAATTTAACACACACAGATGGACTTTAGGGTGGAGACTCTTACGCACAAACACCGAGTTAAAATTTACTGTTCAGTTATCAAAATCTTTCAATGTATCTTTGACTATGTTCAGTAATGTATTGAATCTTTGTTGTGCACACATGTATGGGATGTTTAATTTGTTTTCTTGTCTTTCTTCAGTCAGTATCAATGACACAACAACCCTGACAGAGGACATGAAAGAGAGAGGTAAGATAGCAGGATCAATAGAATAGGGATTTATTTATTACACTGACGGAATGTGATTGTGCATGTACACACACATACACACACACATACTCACACACTTACACTGCGTATTGATGTGTAAACACATTATGGGCTTTACTTGTCCAATTTGTTTATTCTAAATAATTGTAAAAGATTTTCGGTACAGTTGCATGCATGAAAAAATGTGGTGCACTGACTACATATTGAGGGTTATATATTATTGCATATTAGTAAGTAATATTGAGTCATATATTTCAGTTCCCAAGGACAGACGCCCATCTAGGTGGAGAAGATTTTTAAGTCTTTTCATGTCTTGCTTTAGACGAAGATCAAGAACATAAATGGTTATTATTATTATTATTGTTGCTGTTATTTTTGTTGTTGTTATTAAATAACTTAAATCACTCTCGATATTAAGAAATTTGACAACATTTTAAAAAAGAACAGATTCATTATACAGTCACAAGGAAGTTCTTTTGTTTGTTTCCTTGTTTTGATGGCATCATAACTAAGTGAACTTTCAGTTTTTAAGAGGCACACTCGGTCAAACAGCTGGTAAAACCTGTTCGGTAATTATGATAGCAGCCGGGAGCTGCTGGTTGTAGAGTTACTGTCAACATCTTTTTACAGCTAATACATTTTAACTGATTTATATTTTAAATTTTTCATCTTCTTATTTTTCAGGGTCATCATTGCAGAACTTCTATTGCCTCTGAAGCAGCCAGTTAAAAACTTCAAATGACATTCTCTTAATTTTACAATAAAATATTAATTTTGTGTAATCAAATGTGTTTTGTTTTTCTTTCATTTCTTAATTGAGGGTAGCATTAGGAAGAGGTGGTCACAGTTAATGGGAAATAAAATCATCAATTCAAAAATCATAGTAATCAAAACTTCATGCATACCTCACAGGCAGTATGAGTTGAAAATCATAAAAATTACGAATTACTGGGTATAATACTTTGTTACATGAAGGGCAAAAAATAAAAAAGCCGTATTTACGAGTTATGGGAATGAGGTGCTACAAGGACATTTCAGGCATCTCAGGGGATAAAAAGTGGCTTTCACAGGTAAAAAAAACACCCAATGGGACTCTTTTAAATAAAAAGTTCTAAAAAAACATAAAGTGATTCTTGCTTTAAGGCAACACTTGATTTCTGATTCAAGTTTATCTTCAATTTTTTTTTAAATTTCTTTTATTAAAGTTAAGAAATAAACTATACATTGCACAAACTTTTAAGTATACTCAAATACATACATAAACACTCACACTCACATACCTTACCACGCTGCTTAATTACTGATAACTACCCTTTTGCTTTTATATTCTAGTATGTTCACCTTTGATTACAACAGATAATCTAAGGTTATTATAAAATGCAAATAATTAGCACAAATACACAAAGGATCTCATCCATTTGATGCATATTTTCTTTATGATGTAAATTGTGTAACATAAAATATAACATAAATTTGTATATCATGAAAGACAATGAAGAAAAAAATAATGGGGAGCCCACCCGTCCAACAAGTTCTTTTTAAATTTTACGCAGCAATAGTAGACTACGGAACATGACAAAACTATGATGTGCATTTGTTGGCAAAATTGAAGTTACAGTAAACTAACACATATATGGTGGCAAATGCTTTGAAAAAATTAGGACACGCAAACCATCTTAATTCAACTAGAAAACAAATGAAAGCCATTGGAATATAGCCCCCCCCCCCCCCCCCCCATGGATAGATAAATAAAATTAAGGAATTAATTCTTTTAAACATCCACACCAACCTAAAACTATGTTATTTATAGAATATCATACTGCCATACAATGTATCTATTCCTGTTAAATTAAACCAATAATCTATATTTCCAACAACAGTTTTATGACTTTTATATCTTGAGATTCACAAAAAAAAATTTATTAACATCTACACCTATTTAAAACAATGTAATTTATTTGAGTATTAGAGTGTTATACAAAGTTTAATCAAATCAAACCAATTCAATGTGGTGTAGACAATAATTGAACAACTTAAGCCTCACAAAAGCATAATTTAAAAAATTATTTAGCTCGTGAGCAACCAGAAAAGAAGAAAAGAAATTTAATCACTTGGTTGTCTCAGTTAGTGGGTCAAAGTTTAAACAGTCAATACAGTCCCACACATTTTGATATTTAATTTTAAAAGAAAAGGCTAAAAACAAAAACAAGTTTTACATCAGTCTCTTGTGATAACACATGAATCTTCTAATGGGACAATCATAAAAGTTGTGGAAAAAATAATAAATAAATAAATATTAATGCTTAATATCAGTGTTGCCTGATATTAAACTGACTTGACACCAGAAAACTATGGAACTTGACATGCTACACTCTAATTATTTCTTTGATCCAAATTAATGCTGAGTTGTAAGTAACTTTCAGAATAAAAACATGTCTTAGTTCTACTGGTCAAGATTTGCATTAGATGAAGTACATCAGATTTGTCCTTGCTTTCATGCTGATAGGAAGGTGGTCTCCTAGGTTTCTCTTCAGTTGATGAATCTGGAAAAATATCACAATATTTCTTCAGAAGATATCCATCACTTTAATTCATCAAAATGTCTTTAAATAAAGATATCTTTATACTGTAAAAGAATATATCAAATACCCAACTGCAGGAATCATTTCAATGAGCAAAATGGGACACTTTTTCATTTTGTCCACTATGCAGATAAGGCAACTGCTCCTGACAAAGGTATTTGATTTAATTGATTAATTAAGAAACAATTTACCTTAGCTGTCAGCTGTGGTACCATATGGTCTGGAGTTTTTTGTTATCTAATCTCCATGACAACAGGTCCAGATAATCATCTGCAAACACATCAAAGATGGCGTCCATGGCCTCGGCAACCACCCACAATTTCTGGTCCTTTCTCACGACTTCCACAAGAAATGAGCCAAAATTCTGAAGGAAAAAACAACTCAACATCAAAACTGGCAAATATACAGACACTAAACAGCAACCAAAATTTCAACAACATTAGCAAAAGAATTTTTAAAATTCTAAAAGCAACCAAACTGTTCCCTTTAACAATAGGTAAAAGAAACAAATGTTTTTTCTCTTTACAAGCTCTGTTGGTTTTCTGATCATCAGTACAAACTTTCATGTCAGAAAGCTTTCAATATATTAAGTTGTTATCAGCTAGACAAACCAGTTCATTTAACACTGGTACTATTCCCTGTGAGTAAACTGTTAACTTAACCATACATGACGTACATGTACATATCTGAGGTACCCTGTAGGTGTTTCCATCTCTGTCTTAATGGTGTGGTGGATCACTGATATTACAGCTGCTATCAACAAAAAGTGTTTTCCTGGCCTATTGGCACACTACCCTGAGAGACAAAAATTAACACTAGGGATAAATTATCTTTGAAACAGAAAAGCTGGCAAAAATGCAGTCATGAAAAGTAAAATAATTGCACATGCGCACACAATAAAGGGATAATATCTCTTCGCATGAGATCTATATATTTCACAATAAAAACATTTTGAACAATTTATAGAAATATAATATATTGTTTTACCACAAAACTTGCAGTTATAGCTATTATTCTAATATTTAGGCTTGTCTTAAGACCACGTGACCTCTATTAATGGCTATACTCTCTTTATAATCTATTAAAAGATTATGACAAAAAAAAATTCTAGAAAAAAAAGGGATTCTTTAACCAGTGGTAAGTATTTGAAAATTGTTGTTTTCTCCAGGAAAATTCACTTTTTGGCCAAAACGCCAGCAAAACTGTCAAAAATTATCCCTTTTTATTCCTTATAAAAAGGTCTATTCTTGCTCATTTTAAAAAGTAACATGCCTTGGTGGAGTTAATGAAAAAAAACTGTTAAATATCATTCCTTTTAAAAAGTCCAATCCTGCTCCTTTTTGAAAGTAACATACCTTGGTGGAGTTAATGAATTAAGTTTTAATACCTATAACTGAACTAAATTTTTTATATAAATTCCTTAACCTAAACAGGCCCAGTAGCCAGGGGATGTGGGGGTCCCTTTTTGCTGGGAAAATGTTCCCTCTGAGTAAAAATTTATCTAAGTAAACAAAGATTGGATGGTAAAAGTTCCTTTTTTTTTTTTTAGAAACAGACCCCCCCCCCCCCCCCCCCCTTTTTAAACTGCTGGCTGCTGAATGACTCATCACATCATCTACAGAACCAGCCTGGCATGTGTGACAAATACAAACTGACTGATAAAATCACTTCTTGTCTTTTAACTAACTAGATGTGAGCTTGATGGAATGTCATGTCACATGTTTACCAATGCTTAGTGAAGTAATAACAGATAATTATATGCAGTGGGTTGTGCAGATAACATCTTTAAATTATGGCATCTGAAGTATTGGAGAGAAATGACTTCAACCAATCAGATGTCCACTGTAACCAGCAATTAACATCATCCAATAGAATGACTGGATTCAAGATTTTAAACAGGGGGTTCCTAATACAACTTTATGCATTGCTCAGTACAAAAACTGGGTGCATTGGATATCTTAACAACAAGTTCATACAGAATCCAAATGGATATTCTTATGGTGCTCTGAGAGTTGAATTGTGAAGACAATTTCAGTAATTGGAAAGGACATATAAAGCCTCATAAGTCTTACACCTTATCCAAGTGACAGGCTGGCTCACAGTAAAATGTAAAACAGTAGTGTAACAATGGCTGACGGATTGTCTGGAAAAGGAATGACAAACCAAAAAAAGAAATTACGTGAAAGCCTTGGAATTGTAACTTGTGACAAGAATCTTTCAGTGATTAATCATCTCATGAAATTCAAGAAAATAATTATACTGGGGAGAAACCTTACAAGTGTAGATTCTGTGTCAAGACTTTTATACCACCAGTTAAGTTCTTACAGCATTCAGTAAAAATGTGCAAAGGAGACAAACCTTACAAGTGTAGACTCTGTGACAAAACTTTTACAGAAAAATATAATTGCAAATATCATGAGAGAATTCACACAGGAGAGAGACCTTACAAGTGTAGATTCTGTGACAAAACTTTTACTCAAAAAGGCCATTGCATTGTGCATGAGAGAATTCATACTGGAGACAAACCTTACAAGTGTAGATTCTGTGACAAAACTTTTATAAACAAAAATAGTTGCATACGTCATGAGAGAATTCACACAGGAGAGAAACCTTACAAGTGTAGATTCTGTGACAAAACTTTTACACAAAAAGGTCCTTGCACTGTGCACGAAAGAATTCATACTGGAGACAAACCCTACAAGTGTAGATTCTGTGACAAAACTTTTATAAACAAAAATAGTTGCATATGTCATGAGAGAATTCACACAGGAGAGAAACCTTACAAGTGTAGATTCTGTGACAAAAATTTTACACAAAAAGGTCCTTGCACTGTGCATGAAAGAATTCATACTGGAGACAAACCCTACAAGTGTAGATTCTGTGACAAAACTTTCAGTCATAAAGGGAATTGCATTAATCATGAAAGAAATCACACAGGAGACAAACCTTAGAAGTGTAGATTCTGTGACAAAAGTTTTAAAGACAAAAAATCTTGCATTTATCATGAGAGAATTCACACAGGAGAGAGACCTTACAAGTGTAGAATCTGTGACAAATCTTTTATTAAAAAGGGCAATTGCATTGTGCATGAAAGAATTCATACTTTAGAGAAACCTAACAAGTGTAAATTCTGGGACAAAACTTTTACTCAAAAAGGCCTTTGCACTCAGCACGAAAGAATTCAAACTGGAGACAAACCTTACAAGTGTAAATTCTGTGACAAAAGTTTTAAAGACAAAACATCTTGCATATATCATGAGAGAATTCACACAGGAGAGAAACCCTTTACGTGTACATTCTGTGACAAAACTTTTAAACACAAAAATTCTTGCATACGCCATGAGATAATTCACACAGGAGAGAGACCTTTTAAGTGTAGATTCTGTGGCAAAACTTTTACACAAAAAGGTCCTTGCGTTGTGCATGAAAGAGTTCACACAGGAGACAAACCTTACAAATGTAGATTCTGCGACAAAAGTTTTAAAGACCAAAAATCTTACAAATGTAGATTCCATGAGGAAACTTTTACACAAAACAATTCTAGCAAACTTCATGAAAAAAATCATACTGGAGACAAACCTTTTAAGTGTAGAATTTCTGTGAAAACTGTCACCCCAGAAGGGAATTGCACTTACCATGAAAGATATTACACTGGTGACAAAACTGTTACACAAGGTTTTTGCACTGTCCATGAAACCATTCATACTGGAGAGAAGCATTATACATGCAAATTCTCTTGCAAAGAGTTTATAACAAAATTGGCCTGCACTAGCCCTAAAAGAATGAACACTTGTGAGAAACCAGACAAATGTGGAGTAGAATTCAGTCAAGGGAATAATTGCAGAACACATGAAACAATGCACAACAAAAGAAAACATGATTCTAATAATATACATGGAACTTTTAGCAATGAAAGTGGACATAACAGTTTTCTAGATTCAGAGGGGGAGAAGGATGTTATAAAGAATGTGGAAAATAAACTGACAAACAATAATGTCGTAACCCATCATATATATGAGGAAGACAGAACAGAATACAATCATAAAGATGATGACACTTTTACCACGGAGAATATCACCATCATTACTGACAATGATATCTATGAAATACTTACTGGCATAAAAAGGACCACACCAGGTCTCATTATAACAATTATGAAAAATCCTTTCTACGCCTTTCAATGGTGTGTTCAGATGACAAAAACAAACTATTACCTTATAAATTTGCTGTTTTTGGACAACTAAAGAACAATCACATGTCACTGCTTCAATTTTTATTTGTTTAGTGTTTATCAATAATCATTCAGAATATATTTTATACCTTGTAGGTTCAGTATTCATCGGACCATTTTCTTCCATGATCAGACACATTGTCTATAATAGATCATCTATAATAAAAGAATCGTACTTAGTCAAATACATGATATTACACTAGAAAATCCCTCTCTATCTTTATTGTTAAAATAGAAAGGGAAATAAACAAGTGTTTCATTTTCCTAATTTAGATTATTTCATTTTTTAATGTATCAAATTTATAGATATATCCAATGACTAAGCGGCAGAATAAAGAGTAAAAAAAGAAACTTCGTTTTGTTCAATTAAGAAAAGATCAAACTCCAAATGAATACTTGATTAAACCACGACACATATTACAGACTTTAAAGTAACAGATTCAATGGCAGCTTGACAAATGAGATGTTGAAAGTGTTTAAAATCTCAAAAAATAGATTGAAAGAAAAATGAAAAAAAAAAAGAAAAACACCTTTAAATGTAATACTATATGCTTTGCCTAAAAGAATTCAATGTTTTATCACTGTTCTCTGTCAGCACCATTTCAATATTTTAAGTTATCAACTGAACACAACAGTCCACCTAACACTGACAACATTCTGTATCAGTTTAAGGGATAATAAATCTTCGTATGAGATCTATATTTCACAATAAAAACATTTGTGAATAACTCATAGAAATATAATATATTCTGTTTTACCACAAAAACGGCAGTTATAGCTATTATTCTGATATCTGAGCTTGTCTTTAGACCACGTGACCTCCATTGATGGCTATACTCTGTGAAAATCTCTTAAGAGATTTTAACAAAAAACCAAACTTTTTAGAAAAAACCAGGGACTAACTTTGAATGTAAAGATGGATTCATTAACCATTGGTAAGTATGGGAAAATTGTTGTTTACTCCAGGAAAATTCATTTTTTGGCCGAAACGAAGAGTTATTATCACTTTTACCATAAGGAATACTGAGCTGTAGTCAACAAATGAATTTCTAGCATAAAAATAATATGAATAATAATAATAATAAATCCACTTACCATTTTACTGTAACAAATCGAAATGTCAAAACATAGACAATTTGGTGAAAAAAAAAAAGAGGCTAACCCATTCCTGTCTTCTTACTGATTTTTACCTGCTATCTGCACAAATATCAAAACTAGCTTTTCTAGCTACAGAAATCTGTTGACAGAAATTTTATGTCTGATCACGGGTAATTATTGATACCATATATAAACTTAGTATTAATACAAAATATACGAAATATGCAAATATAACCCATTGACAGTGGCCCCTGTATTGTGGTCAACTGATGACCCCATCACTAACCGCCAGTTTACCTCAGTGTCCTTAGTGCTGTCTTCCTGACTTGTTAACAACTGACCACTAAGTGAAGGCCTTGGGTTGCCGGACCAGGGTGGAAATAGTGCTGCGATCACTCTGTCTTCATGTAGAACTTGGACAAAAATATTATAAATATTACGTAGTTGATTGTGAGAGAGTTGACCCCCCTTTCCCCCTCTTACGCCTAATTAAAGTTTGAAAATGCATAATAATAATAATAATAGTGACTGATTCTTAAATAAATTGACTGGTTAGTGCTGAGGGAACGCATTCGGTCCCTGGTTGTGAAAGGGTTAAATGCCCCCCCCCCCCCCCCCCTCTTCCCGCCTCGCCCTATTCCGGCTGCTTACCCTGAGCTTCAGAGATAACTTGAAACAAACCTCTACACTATGGCATACCCTTGGCGTTACCAGTTACTTGAAACGGCAAGGGTTAATTGCTATAAAGATCTGAAGTTCAGGGTGCGGCTCCTACACCTGTGTGTCAAAACTATCGTTGGCTGGTTCATCTTCTGCCGGGGGTTGAACAGTTAACGTGGTCAACAAATTTTTAGGGAGACACTGATGGCATGGAGATGTATCATATTGTCTGAAAGTGCTACACGGTGGAACTGGAAATGTGGGATATTTTTACACTTGTCTAAAAGATTGTAAAAGCCTCTGATTATAGCAGCTCCACGCTTTATTTATATTTTGCTGTTGAACTGATACTTCTCTCACCCGTCCGCCTCTCCCTAAAATGTTCCACTCCAGAGAAAATCAATAACGCTATGGGAGAATTGTACAGGCAATTGACCTACATTCTCCACTGCAGTTATTGGCGCTAGTTTAACAATGTTATGACTTGGACGTGATAACGTGATTCACGCCTATGATATGAAGGTTTATAATTTATATAAATAAATTAATTAACAGGGCGTGTCGATCAAATAATTGAAAAGTTGTGAGGGTAAAGGGACATCGTTGTTTACAAAAGTAATAAAAACTCAAAAACCTGAAAAAATGACTCAAAAACAGAAAAAATGCATTTTTCTCTTATATGCAAATTAGATTAGGCCTACCTGTAGTAATATAAGGTTGTCCGGAAGTGATGTTCACATCAGAGATTTCAAATCGCGGCAATCTTGATCACTTTAGCTATCTTAATTTCTATTATTTGATAAAAAAAATACATATTTGAAGCTAGCAAAAGTAATTTCCCCAAAGAAAAATAACAATTTTCTTCTCATTATAAATCATTGCTCGACCCGCACTTCGGAAGAATTTTGTAACAGCTAGAAGGCTGAGAAGGGCTTCTTGACGAGAGCCCCGGTGTACGCCCCCTCCCTCCCCTCGAGAGGTACTGTAAAGATCACTTTTATTAATATGTTCC
Organism: Lingula anatina; assembly: GCF_051362555.1. Lineage (NCBI taxonomy): Eukaryota > Metazoa > Brachiopoda > Lingulata > Lingulida > Lingulidae > Lingula > Lingula anatina. The sequence continues at coordinate 19,353,449 of NC_141771.1, read as the reverse complement.
AGCGAATAGGAAAAGTTTAGATATAAATAACTCATATTCCAATGTTTTTTTTTTTTTTTTTCGCATTTTGTCTGTGACTCTGCTGAATTTGAGATAGAGAGAGAGAGAGAGAGGTCTTACGTTAGATCGCGAGGATGTGGTATTTAACTGCTATGAAATTTCCATAACTTTCATGTCCATATTGAATTATCAATTCGGCAATAAGATTTAGATAACAAGATAATGTGATTAATATAGAAATTGAGAAAAATGAAAAAATCAAATTCAAGAAAGATTGCATTTTTTATTTTCCACAAAATCCAAATGCAATAATTTACCAGTTGACTTTATTTTGGTTATTCAACTGAAAGCGTACTCATTTTTCCCGTTTCTAAAAATAAAATGTGCCACTGATATCTTAATGTTTTTTTTAACTACAGATAGAGACTTAACAGTTTCTTGTGTCCAGTCTCGTGAAAATTAACCTCTCATTAATACATGGAATAGATAAGCGTGTCAATCCTGGTGCAACACAAATGAAAAGCGAATGCGGTAAAAATTCGGTCATGGTTGTCGTGAGGCACAACCTACCGCCGGTCTTATTCAAAATACAGTAGAATCTACCCCGACAAAGAGAGAAGACATTCGCCTTAAAACAAAGCTGTTTGATAGTTGACGTGGTTATAAAACATTGGATACAAAACAGTAAAGGAAGACAATTTTATTCTGATATTTAGGACATAGTGACTGTAAAACGTCTTGGATTTGTTTCGTTTAGCTTGTTGAAATGTTAAATTCATATTACTACAGTATCTAATACTTTGTAGGGGGTGGGGGGGGGGGGGTGGAGAGAATTTGTTATCTAAATAGTTATACACACATTTACCAGCCCCACTTCAGACTTCCCATAGATTTTTTAATGTTTTATCCTTTTTTTTTTTTTTTTTGGGGGGGGGGGGGGGAGAAATAAAAGTGAGATGCACACGCCCCCCCCCTCCCGCCCCCGCCCCCGCCCTTAGATTTGTCATTGAGAACGTTGCCAATCATGAAAATATGTGGATTATATTTGGTGTTTCGTTTTGGCGTAGGACACAAATAGAAAAAATCCACCGTGTCTTGCGCTTTGGTAGCTCACCTTACATCTTAGATTTTTATAAACAATTTAATTCTACATTTGTATAGAATGATCTTGAACTCAGAACCGAAGATGAGGAAGAAAAAGCACCAAGAGAGGTGCAATAAAATTCCTTTATCGGCATTTTTAGAAAAATAAAATGTTAAAATTAGTTTGTTTTGGCCTACAATCAACAGCGGTTAACGGCTTGTCACACCTAACATCACCTAACAATTCTGTGGCAGACGTCACAATCATGTTGAGACAGAACAGACGCCAGAATATCACCTTGAATAATAATGATTATTTCTTATTTATTTGTAATTTATATCGTTCAGTCTGATGACGACCAGGTTGGCCGTAAGCTAACGGTGCGGGAATTTTTAGACTGGTGTTTGAGAACTTGCATGTATATATCGTTCAGGTTTAAAGACGGCTAGAAGCATCCAAAGCGACGTTATGAAATCAATGCATGTTACTGTATGTCCCAAGTAATCGACCCTCTACTTTCGAATTTAAATGTGGAGAAAATTTGGGCAAAATCTAGATCTAGACGCAGCATATTTCCATTCGTTGCTGAAATCATTTAATCAATTTTTGGCATCGCCAGCAATAAAGACCTAAAAAATTTAGCATCTCACGTAGCCCAAATTGCAGAAAATCAGCAAAAGCTTATTACTCAACTGTCTTCAACTAATTTCAATTATGAATCGCTATTGTCTCTCTTAGATGATAAGGTAGACAAGGCGATGGATATCTCTGAAGCACTTTACAATGAAACGAGAATAATAGCGACGGAAGTATCACAAAATTTGGCAGCAAAGATGTACAATTTACAATCGCATGAACTGTTAACAGCTATTATATTCTAATTCGCTTACGCTTAAACGTATATAAATTATTTATCGTCTAATAACTCTCAACGAATAAAACCACTTCATCTTCAAACACCAAATCATTTATTTATAAATAGGAATGAGTCGATGTGCCTCTGCCTGTGTACAGACGATACAATATTACATACAAACGTTTGCTCCGTCACCAGTTACATTTCCCACATAGCCTAATTCCAATTCCGGTACAGCTCGTACTTACATGAATCTGATAATTTTATAACGCATAATCAAACCCCATCTTTATACAAATGTTTTTATACAAAAACTTTTATTTGGAATAAACTGGAATGTCTGTACATTAGCGTAGCTCGACTTCGAATGATCGTTTCCCTTCCTCACGTGATCTGTTCACCTTTTGAATACAGCGCCCCCTGTACCTCCTAATAACCTTTCTCCTAAGACACGTCATCGTTGACCCGTTAAACGACAATAAATACATTTATATTCTAATTCGCTTACGCTTAAACGTATATAAATTATTTATCGTCTAATAACTCTCAACGAATAAAACCACTTCATCTTCAAACACCAAATCATTTATTTATAAATAGGAATGAGTCGATGTGCCTCTGCCTGCTTCGACCACAAAGAACGGGCCTCCTCTGTGTATCATTACTTTATCCTAAAAAAGAAAAAACAAATACAATTTCATCGACTTATATACGTACATAATTTATTAATCCACATCCACTCTGGATTCACATTGTCCTACAATATCGACAAACAAAATGTAAATGCATATCAAATACCCAAGTTTAAAGATACACTCATTCTTTGCAATATATTGTCTTTAATATAACCGTCTTTTGCTTTATCCGATTTCCAGCGACCATGTTTTTTGAATAATCGTTCTTTTATCCCGCAATTTGCTGCAGCTGATGCGCCACCTGCTCGTAGACTATGTAGACCAAATTTACTTTTATCAAAACCCAATTCTTCAAATTTTTGTAAAACTGTTTCTCTCATACGTGTATACGACAATTTTCCAGTATCCTTTAAAACATGTTTTCCTGATTTCTTTAAATACTTGACCGATCTGAAAATATACTTCTCTGAATCTTCTTCTATGTCTGCGGCTCTTAGATATCTTTGTAAGAAAGCATATGGGCATGAAGTCTTACCTGTTCTGGCTATTAAAACATTAGATCCATCTCTGTATATATCAGTTTTGCTTTTTTCTATAAAAACTTCAAAATATGAATTTTTGAATATAATATCTGTTCTTCTAATTGAGGATACCTCGCTATATCTTAAAAATCCTGAAAATGATAATAAACATATACAGGCATCTCTCAAATCGGGCAAACTGGCGTTAGATTTTGCAAATCTATTAACAAGTTTATTAAGCATTTCACTGGTTACTATTTCCTTTTTTATTGTTCTGTTACATGACAGTCTTTTTGCTGCCTCCACAATATTACTGATCAAAGCGTTATCGCAAGGATTTCGTGTTATTCCAGCAATATCATGAACCCACTTTAAGGCATATTTCACATCCTGTATTGCTCCTGGTTTACTTTCTTGTTGAATTAAACTTAACATATATAGTGCAATGTGATTTGTGGATGCCGGGAATATGTTAACCTCTGTAAATTTCCCTGCCCAATTCTTCCACTTTTGAAATATATAAGTATACTTTTTCACCGTATTATCTGCTCTAGATTTCAATACAATACTTGGTAACTCTTTACCCAATCTTCGTAAAGTTGCATTATTGAAATCCTTTAATTCCGTCCAAACTCCAGATTGGAATACCTGTAAATACAAATAAAGAATTTTGATGAAAACACACCAGTTTATGTTTACTAATATAAAAGCCCATTTTTAAAACATTTCAAATGTTCTTTTCATGCATTATAGGCCTACTGTTTTCAAAAGCCAATCCAGACAATCTTATATATTCTCTTTTAACAAAAAAGAATGAATTATCCATTAACTCTTAACCATCGTTAAAAGTATGCTTTCATTGCCTTGATTATGTATAAACATTTTGTACACTGTCCATCCTGATTATCAACTTTCATAATAACACACCTTCATGCCACCAGACCTTTCAAATATATGAATTTCATTTAATGTTGTATAACATTTGTTTCATCGTCAATCCTGACTTGCAAAATATATTATAATTCACCTTTATCTCATCATACTTTTCAATTGAACTTTTCAATTCTGTGTAACAATTGTTACAGTGTCAATCCGAACTATAAACCTTTATAAAATATACCTTCATTCCATAACGCTTTTCAATTATAATTTTCAACTCTGTATAACATTCGGTGCAGTGTCAATCCTGACTACTAACCTTCCTAAATTATACCTTCATTCCATCACGTTTTTTCCCAATATAAATTTCAGTTTTGTATAACATTTGTCGCAGTGTCAATCCTGACTGTCAATTTATATAAAATACATCTTCATGCCGTAACAACTTTCAAATATATATTTCAATTCTTTTTAACATTTGTTGCATTGTCAATCCTGACTGGCAACCTTCATAAAAATACACCAACATGCCATAAAACTTTCAAATATATATATTTCATTTCTGTGTAATATTTGTTGCAGTGTCAATCCTGACTTGCAACCTTCATAATAATACACCGTCATTCCATCACACCTTCTATATATAAATTTCAATTCTGTATAATGTTTGTTGCAGTGTCAATCCTGACTGGCAACCTTTATAAAAATACACCATCCCATCTCGCCTTTGAAATATAACCTTCGTTTTTAGAAAATATTTTTCTATTAAAATCCTGTCTCCCCATCAATCCTGACTGCCAAAACTTTATCCTTAAATTTCTGCGACCCTATGTAAGATTGCTTATTTTTCCCCTGCTTAAAAATACCCTTGTTACCGAAAATAAGAACATCTTTTATGTACATTTTCCACTTCATATCTCTGTCAAATATCATTGGCCAAAATGCAGCCGACTTCCAACTTGGAACGACTAAAGTGCCTTTTGCTTTACAATTTAATAAATGGTTTATTGCCTTTGGTACCAAACCTACAGGTGGAACTATCCAATTATTCTCATGCTGCCAATTTTGTAAAAATGCATCTGTTGCCTCTGTATTTGGATTCCAAAATCTTGAATTAAAACGGTTTGTCTTTGTATTTTCAAAATTCGCAAATCTATCTACAGTGTGAGGTCCCCACTTTTTATCCAAAAATTCGAAAAAAGAAGATTCTACCTCCCAGTCGTCTATGTCTACCAATTTGCTGATATAATCTGCTTTTTCATTTTTTGATCTAGGTATCCAGTTTACTGTCAAACTGATTTCATGACATGTACATAAATGATATATTTGTAAAGCTAAATGTTGTAGATCATGTTTCATAGATCCTGCCTGTATAATCCTCACGACATTTTGATTATCTGTGTACCAACCTATTTTACTTCTTTTTATAACTTTAATAAAAGCTTGTAATGCAATTGCAGTTGCCTTCAACTCCCTCCATGTCGAACTTTTCTCCTTTTCTTCATCTGACCACATTTTGTGACAAATGTCAGATTGACAACGTACCAAATATGCACCACATGCATAATCACTAGCATCTGAAAATCCCAAGATTTTGGGTATTTCGTTTAAGAATAAATGTCTTTTATTTAAACAATGAATGTTTGACAACCAAAAATGTAACTCATTCAGAATTTCTGTATTTGAACGAAAATTTTTGCATTCGTCCCAACTGTTTCTATCATTGATTGCGTGATACATATTTCTTGTCATTAATCTACTTATATCTCCAATAACAGTTGACATTGATATAATTTTTCCCGTAATTCGAGCCAGCTCACGTGCCGATGTCATATTAATATTTTGCATCAGTTTTCTAATATCATTTTTCAATTCTGAAACCCTTTTTTCTGTGATTGATATCGTACCCTGTATCAAATTCCAATGAATACCTAACCAATCAATCTCTTGAACTGGTCTCCATATACTCTTTTCATTATTCACTACGAAACCCGATTTTTTCAAGTCTCCCCTCACTTTGTCTGAATATTTTTTGCACATCTCAAAATCATCACTAAATCCAAATCCATCATCCAAATACAACACTATAGGTATAGACCATTCTCTCCAGTGTTTAACCAAACATCTTAATACTTTGGTAAAAATGTAACCTGCTGAAGATATCCCAAAAGGTAAAACTGTGTAAACGAAATATTTAATTTTTCCTTGAACAACCCAAGAAAATCCCAGAAATTCTTGCTGTGACTCAACAATATCTATATGATGATAACCATTTTTTAAATCAAAACTAAATGCAAATCCTTTTGAATTTACGTACTGTAATGCAATTCTTGTATCCTCAAATTTAATACTCTCTTTCCAAATGTATGGATTTACACATCTCAAATCTAAAACCAAACGTTTCTTTTTCCCATTTATTGCCACCGTCAAAGGATTAACAACTTGTGGTATCCCTTTAAATTCTTTGATACGGCCTGATTGTAACAAATCTGATATTGATTCTTCTACAAAATCCTTATTGTCTAATGCAGACTTATTGTTTTTCATAATCATTTTTGGTGGTGTATTTATAAAAGGAATAACATATCCTTGTTTTATTACATCTAATACATACGTATTGGCACGAATACTTTCCCAAAAAGCTACATTTTTCTTCAATCTACCTTTCACATTGTCGCTATTATACTTATCTTTTAGAGTTGTATCTGTCTTATTGACTGCCGACCTGTGCGTAGCTGTAGTAGCTTGGGTTCGGTTCCGTGTTGTTTTGAAAGTATGACTGCTTTTGCTGGTTAAATTTGGAGCATTCTGCTCGCCAGTGACCGTATTGTCCACATCCAAAACACTGGTCATACTTGGACGGTTGACTTCTTTTGGCTCGAAAAAGCCTTTTGAATGGCCCTGAACCTGAAAAATTGGCTGAGGCTGTATATTGAACAGGCATATTGGAATAGCTATTATAAACACCAGACCTACGTTGACCGACATTGTTGCGTTTCTGTTTTTTCTGGCGCAATTTTCTATTTGCTCTTATCTGGGCTGAACGAATTTTCTTTTCGTCTTCACTATCATCTGCAAGATCATCGGATTGATATTCTTCCACAGCTTCCCAACCAGCATCCGATTTGTCCGCCAATCTTATAAGCTTGTTACGTTTCTTAATTTGATCTACGGACCTTTTGAGTAACTGTCTTCCAGACTTCACTTCCCCTTTCTTAAAGTAACTTTCTGCAATTTCAAGGTTTTCAAGTACTTCAGTGTTAAATTCAAATTGTTTTTTTTTTTGTTTCCTTTGAACTTGAATTCAATTTCATGGGATGACCTCAATTTTTTGTTTTCTGCTATATTTTTCTCGGACAGTTCTCTTTTTAATCCTTTAAACTTTTGATCCATATAGGATTTAAACAAATTGAAAGTATCAGCAAGATTTGAGCCAACTTCACCTGGTATTTGTTGGCCACTCCCTTCATTTTCAAACTCTCCGCTCTCCTCGGTCGAGTAGTTTTTATCCTCTTTGTTTGATGCTACACCCTCCGACTGTATCAACTCAGGTTCGCTCACCTCAGGCCTCTCAATTTCTTTCTCAGTATGTTCAGAATCTGACTCAAACACTTTCTCTATCTTTTGTGATTTCCTACCCTTTGGCATACTAGACGTTTGAAATATGAAATTCAAGCTTAGGAAAACTGGAATGTCTGTACATTAGCGTAGCTCGACTTCGAATGATCGTTTCCCTTCCTCACGTGATCTGTTCACCTTTTGAATACAGCGCCCCCTGTACCTCCTAATAACCTTTCTCCTAAGACACGTCATCGTTGACCCGTTAAACGACAATAAATACATTTATTCAGTTAGGGCAGGGTATATCGAGTCCGTTGATTTTACCTCCACAACTTATACAAGAAACTATAACTTTTATTCAGTCAAAACTCAAGGACCAAGCTCCGACTTCAACTTTGATTCACACCACTACAAATTTCTACTATAAGCATCCACATTTCGTCACTGCCTTTCACAATCAGTCACTCTTCATTAGACTAAAATTCCCCATAACGACTTACCCTCATTCGCTCACCGCATACTCAGTCGCCACATATCCGGTCCCTCTCCAGCGCAAGTGTCTTCATGGTACTTTTATCAAACTACCATCCATTTTTGCCATTTCCAATGATGAAACTCACTATTCCATCCTCACGCATACAGACTGGTCTTTATGTCGAGGCTCATTCCTCAAATCTTGTCCACAATATCCTATTGTGATTCCTGTTTTTGTTTTTTTTTTTTTTTTTTTTTTTTTTTTTTTTTTTTTTTTTTTTGAGAGCTGTGTTAGCAGTCTTTTACTGAACTTACGCCCAAAAATATTAGGGCGTATTTTACATTTCAACAGAGTGCCGTTTCCTCTTCCGCACACTTCATTACCAAAGACACCTTATTATTCACCAACGTGGACGTCATAATGCTCCCATACCAAGACGTCCCATATCTTCAATTGTCATCATTGTGTCGTGCACCTACCATGTCACTGCACAATTAATACTAAGATAGCTTATTTTCCGGAACGTTTATATAATTGTCATAATTTTCTTTTGATGAGACCATCAAATACCCCTTTAACCTCATTGCTCCACAACACTTGTTTGCGGAAGAGCGCATTAACGATCTCATGGGAGATACCTTGTTATCTAAGCCTCCTTCCTTAACCATTCCGAAAATCAAGATTCTTCACAATAAAATTGATTCTATCATCGCCTCGACTGACCATTTAAATTTCAAACGCATCATACCTGCGGTAAAACGGAAGCAACTAGTCTACCATTCAATAGCAGACATATTTCCCGACAGTCAGCAATCTGACGACCTTACACCCCTTATCCCTCCGCTATTGGTCTATCGGTATTTAACATTCTCTTTACCGCCTTTTTATCTTGTAAATTCGCTAGATTATCTGTTATCATAACTTCCCTTCAGAACGTTGTCTCTGTTCGAGGTTTTCATCTAACCTTTGAAACCACCTCACTTCCAACTACTTTTAAAATTGATTCCCCGATTTTTGCATTGCCCTATATCACCGAATCACTTGTTATTTTGCTGCTTTTCATTATAATTGTCATTCTCGCTTTTCGCAAATCCTACGGACATAGACCTGTCCTGGCCTTACAGATTTCGACATTAGATGATGCTGTTGTTTTGCCTGTTAGGCTATGCACCTTCAGGGTAGTGTAACGGCCTGGAAAGCCCACACACCCACATTGTTCGATAATTTTGAGATCCATGGTTGTATTTATCTCATGTTGCACATAAATTGGAACGGTATCTGTCTCTCAAATGACGAAATTGATCATTCAATCACTCTTTTCAATCCGATTTCCTTAAAATACTGCCAAACGTATACATTGAAAAAGATGTTTGCTCAGCCATTCTTTGCACTCTTCAGGGGCGGATTTAGGGCGTCTTCTGGGTCTTCCGGAAGACGGTCAGATTTTCAAGATTACATTGGCGGGTATCTAATAATTTCTGTCGGAAGACGGTCAAAAATGAAGAACGGATCAACAAAGATAATTTGGAAGACTGTCAGGAAATAACTCTGAATCCGCCCCTGCTCTTAATTATTCAGTAGTGTAGTTGGCTTTACAAGCACGATATCATGCCTGTTGAAGTTTCTTTTTTTTTTTTATAATTACTCCAAAAAGCTGAACTCTTGCGACACTGCTCATGCATTGATTTGAAAATTTCAGGACAGAAATCTTGAATGAAACTCACTCCATTGTTATGCTTAAATGTTCTGACATTTTATCTTTAGGGATAGACATATTTAATCAGTTTCATATTCATTTCTTAATAATAACTCAAAATATATTAATTATTTTTAGCGGTGAACTTATTTGTATACTACTTTCATAATAATTTTCGTTATAAGATAGCATTTTGCGGTAAAATTGTAAGGGCTATGGTAATAATATTGTTTACTATCCATTTTATCCTAGTGACCGTATTTTATTCAGCTCTCTATAATTATTCATAGGTACGATGTTACACTCGACGTCCGGTGCGATATCTTATCAGTGTTTTGATAGCATCGTCTTAGTCCCTGTAAAAGAGCCATCGCTTTTGATACAGGTTAATCATTTACCTTTACTTTGAATTTGTTACTACACGTTTATTCTTATTTGTATTTTAACTGCTTTATATGTATATTTTCCTTTTTTCAAATAGCTGTCTATCTAGTTGACATTCATGATACTTTCACAGGTCATATCGATGCAGGTACATGTATATCAGTTCTATGTAATTGTTCAGAAATCATAATGATATAGTCGAGAATTGCTTATTCTATTATCGCTCACAGACATCTTCATTATCTGTTGCCACGTAATATCATACAGTGAAATCTTCAGACGTATTCCACTTCCTTTTTGCCGAGCACCTAATCATTCCCTCATTCCCTTCATTCCAACACCTCTATAAAGTCGGCCTCCTTCGACGACCACTTCATCCACTCTGCTTTGTGCCACCACCAAGACAACATCATGAATGTTCTCGTCATGTCATCAGACAACGTCACTAGACCTTTTGATTCCCTGCGCCAAAGAAAGGACTCCCCGTGGGTTCCTCGAGGTACCATCATTCAAGGGCACCAGGCAACACCGGTATGCAACACCACTCTGGAAGAGGCGCTGCCAGCCATTAGAGCGATTGCTCCAACACTACTGATTCTATATGGTTGGATGGTCACCTCGCCCAACCTGACCTCGGAGGTAGGCTATCTCCTTCATCTGCTGTTCAGGGCACTAGGGACGATGGCTGCACCAACTACTCGGCAGAAGGCGAGGGTGGTTATTCTACCCTCCGTGCGCCTTAACGGCAACTAATGAGGGCGGCTTCTTTAATGCGGGACGTGGTCATCGTACGCCCGCGTTCTTTGGTTCCTTCGTGGTTCGGTTCCAGGGACCCGGAGGAAGTAGCCCTTCAGTGTAGGGACGTGTTGGCCGCCGCCCTGCGTTTCCCACCTTCACCACCCCAGGCAAGACTTCCTGCTGCAGCTATGAGACGCATACCCAGGGGAACTCGAGACCACCCTCTCCTTGTCCCGTCTGAAGATGACATGATTAGCGACGGTGCGTCGTCCCAGAAGCAGATGGGCCAGACCGAATGGGGGACCTAAGAGGCCGGAGCCTAACGTTCGCCCAGCGGGCCTTTCTGATGATGACTCCGACATGGAAGAAGCATAAGCGGAACTTTAAGATAACAAAAAGAAAAAAGAGAGAGAGAAAGGAATGCCTCCAATTCCCCTTTTGGTCAAGTAAAGAAAAAATACGTCTGAAGATATCACCTGGTGTTGTGTGTGTATGTGTGTGTGTTTTTTTTTTTTTTTTTTTTTTTTTTTTTTTTTTTTTTTTTTTTTTACATATCTTAGGTTTAGTTATTACTAGTTACTTTTGCAGGAGCAAAATCTTCTAAGGCCCGACGGACATGTAACGCAGTTGGTAGCAAAATGAGCCTTTACGTAACATTTAGTAATTTAAACTTCTGTGTAATAGGCCAATGCCACACCTGGCTTTCTGTGAATATATTAGTCACACTGCTGTCATCTCTATCTCTATCTCAGATTTTCTACAAGAGCAATTCCAAGTGATTATCCTTTAATCTCTCAAAGGTACAGAGAAATCTTAATCTATGTTGAAAGTCGGTGTTGGACGGTGCTACCTTAACTGGAGATACAAATGTGACCATTGAACCTCATAAGAATATATTTTCGAAGGGCCGCACATATATTATAGTAAGCGCCTAGTATTATGTTTATTAATTTTCAATTCCGGGTGAAAGTTTTGTTTTATCAACGTGCATAATATAGAGTAGAAGTTTAAGGCCAAGTAGCCGGTATAACTAGTAACCGTTTATATAAGGAGAATTACAGTGACCTCACCCTCAAATTCAGTATAAAGGGGCGTCCTGATTTCAACACAAGAGACGAACGCCCAGGGACGTCAGAGCAGGGAATTAATGTCAGAGTGACCAGCAACAATGAGAGCACGAGAGGGAGACTGAGGACCGAGGACGGCCAGGTCAATCAGAGTCAAGATCGAGGGAACGACTGGGTCACCGTCTTACCGTAGCGCTGTGCTTTGCCTAAGCTAGATGTCCCTGTATGTATGTAACGGGTTTGAGAAATAAACTGTATTAATAGGGAAACCTATCATATACTGTTGTTTCATTTGTAAGGTTCGATTCTAGGTTCACAGATCGAGAAGAAGTGAGCAACAAGAGTCGTGGATTTCCAAACAGCTTTATTCCCACTACCTAACTCGTTCTCTCTACCCACCACCTGTTCTATTTATATGTAACTTAATGTCTCATTATAATAATACCTTATAATCAATCTTACTAGGCGCGGGCGCCGCGACATCCTATAGTCTAGGCGCGGGCGCCGCGACATCCTAGGGGCGTGGGACATGCTAAGGGGCGCCACCGCGTCCCTTACACATTCTTACGAACCTCGCGCACACGCCAAACAACCGTCCCCGTTACATTTATTGATAAGATATTGATAACCCAGTGGGTTGAAGTTCTAGATAAAATATTCAGGGCACTACAATAATAATAATAAGATACATTTTAAAGAATCTAAGGTTTCATTCCATATCGTTCTATGTAGATCAATCCAACTCTGCTGAATGCAATCAGTTTAACAGATTAACACACCTCCTCTTGTTTCAAACTTTCTCGTATAATTACCACCTTTTCTGTATTCTACTAAACGCCAGGCGGAGGCGTTACAATTTGAAATATCAATTCCCGATGAAAAAAATATTTGATACGAATGGAATTTTATTTCTTTTATTACATAAAATGTGTTATTCGAGTGCTGTATGTGAAAGAATCATGTGATGTATGATATATTATGAAATCTTGTATATGTCAATATTGACAGCATGAAATGACAGGAGGATATTGGGGAAGTAGAATAAAACTGTTATAACTTGTGCATGATAGTACAGACGGGTATTTTGATAACTGGTTGTATGATGCAAAGTGAAAAACATCAGTTTGAATAAAATCCTTCGGCAAAATATATGCATAGCGTATCTTCACGGCGTTTGTGCTGACGTGTTAAAATATTGCACGGATTTTCCTGGGATAAGTGGTATTTTTCTCCAAGAATTTTCTTGGGATAAGTGGTATTTTTCTCCAACTAATCAACCCTTCTTTCCTGCCACTGGCTAAAACTGTGTAAAAATCTGGGATAATTTAATAAACGCCTTCGTTATCATGACCAGGTTCCACGCACGCACACACACACACAGACATTTATTCGGAAGTTTATTTGTCATTGTGAAGGTAAATGACATCGTACATTAAGATATGATCGCACGATTTAAAGTTTATAAAGTTTTCGTCTGCTGATTCCTACAGATGGCGCCATAGTATGCTCAGGTCGGTCACATATACTTAACTCTGTTCATATAAAAACGTGCATTTGACCGTAACCAGTGACGTAAATATTGTTTCATTGTGGGGGTGTTAGGGTATGGGTTTAATTTTATCAATGGCGTATTTTGAAATATATCTAAAACAAAATGCGTCATATGCATTTTATTGCAGTAAATTGTAAATTAAGGTTCACCTAACAGATAATGATGATAATTGATAAAATAATGCGCCCAAAATATCCTGCTTCCTCCCCCCCAAGAATCATATGTAACCAACACTCCAGAAAGAGATGTCACGTCTTCATCAGTTTTGAGTGACCAGGGAGTGGATGCGAGGCGGTCCAGATACTAAGTATACGAATATATCAGTTTCAACCAATTTAGTACAATGTTGTAAGATATTAACGTTAGGTATTTGATGATAACCTATTTGTGATTCAATTTTGATGCCTAAACTTTTAATACTGGTTTTGAAAATACCCCAATATTTTCCCCATTTTGCTTCCTCCATTAGAATGAGGATATAGTTGCACTTCATGTTAAAACTTTTCCGTTGGTGGATGTAGTCAGCTATAGGAGAGATTGTAAAGGAAGGAGAATAAGTAGTTATTGTACTTGCTAGCAAATATCTTTAAGAAAAATTATTTTATTCAGTTAAAATTTATGGCAAATTGACAATATTTCATTGAATAATATATTTTTGCTGTCTTGTGAGCTATAATTAAAAAGTGTTCTTTTTTTCCAGTAAAAATTAATTGGAAATATTACATTGAATAATAAATTCTCAATTTTTAATTTCTTTTTATGTGTCCAGCGCTCACTATGTGCCTTTAACGGCGGCTTTACATTAAATGCTCAGATAAGAGATTAGAATACTTGATTTCATAAATTTGTTCTTCTTAATGTTCCAATTTTCTGCTGTCTAGATTCGTAGTTTGTACACTATGACCTTTGTAAAAATGCAACTCGGACGGTGATGTTTTTTAACAAATCTAGATTCTGTGTAAAGATAAAAGAATTATTGAAACTATTTTTTAAAATCTGCTCAACTTTGAAGATTGTCTCTTACTTTATACGTCGATCAGCAGGTGCAAACATTTACTCTCTACATGTGATATGTGAGGTTAATTTATGTTCTGTTAATAGCAAAACATTTGTCACGAGAGTTGTAGAATTGTTCATGCTTGTAGGTATTTAGTTATTGAAATAATTTTTATTATACCGTATGTTTAGAAACAGAGGAAAAATCAACGTCGGATCCGGAACCTTTAAATGTAGTCAAATTGTGAAATTTGTACCATTATATGTATTTGATAGTGTTAGTCCAGAGTTTCCTTTTCGATTTTTCTGATGTTAAAGGTGAAATGAATACCGGATCCGGCGTTGTTTTTTAAAGGAAAAAAGTTTTTTTCTGAAATATTTTCTTTAATATTAACGAGATCAGACATAAAGAGTTTAGTTGAAAGTTTTATTTGTTAAATCAGATAGGCTAAATTTGTTACATTTTTGAGTGAGTCCTAATGCAGCTTTCAGTAACTTGGTTTATTCTAATTTAAAAATTTATAGATTTTTCAGAAATGTAGTTATGCAGAAACGCGTTTTAAAACGGATAAATTTGCATGCAAACATCAGTGGAGATTTGTTTTGGTCTTAATAAAGAAATACCAAAATTATGCAATGCGTTGTAGCGTTTTCTTGCTCATTCGTACTAAATGGGTTGGGGTTCACTTCCCTGCTCTCGGATATCACTGGGTAATTTTCAAGAAAGACTTTTCAGAATTTTCCTTTGGTTACTATAAGAAGAAAGTCTACCCGGGGAGGGTGGGTGGGAACAGTTAGAGGAGTAGGTAACGCGCTCGCCTCTGAGACAACAGGTTGCAGGTTCGATTCCTGGCGCCACTGGGTCCCAGCAAATTACCTTTTGCAAAAATAAACCAGAATAAATCATTTCGACTACGAACACAGGATGGTAAAAGGCACATTCATTTTTTATTGCACAAATGAATACAAAAAGTAACAGCATTGTTTTCACAAAATATTATAAAACTTGAAATATCTTTTTTTCTTCTACATTAATGGCAGTTTCATAAAACGTGCTATGAAATGTGAATAAAGCTTTTACATACAAACAAAACTGGTTCTCTATCTAACTAAAACATGTCGACATTCTATGCATTTTGAAAATTTCTACCTGGCCGGCGTGGCCTTTTGATTTATAAAGGAGTTCAGGAATATTATGACAGACATAATATAAACAAGATTTTAAAAAAAATTACCAAAACATGTTTGTCTAAATTCACTGGTGTGATCGATATAGAAAATTCAATATGCATAGAACCTACTCCTATCCTGACGCATGTACCCACGTGCAAGCACTATGTCGTCTTGCTGATGTACACACAAAAAAAGTGGTCAAAATAATTAAATTTTGTTAAATTCCTGTTAGTTTTGTTCATCGACATTGTTCATGTCCACCGCAAACTTGTTTTCTTCACATGAAATCCTCAAATATGTATTTCATGGCAAAACTTTGAGCGAAAACTGAAATTTTACAGCATGCGAATCATAAACGTCATAATGACATAACCAACTTAAAGCTTATTCAACCAACGCCATTGCAAAGGAAACGGAAAAAAAATCCTCAAATATAAGTTTACTTGACATATACATTTACTAAGACATTTCTTATAAACTTAAGACTGGTCTCCGGTGTTCAGTGATCAAGTGACATTGAGCACTATAACTCAACAAGCAGGACTGACATCCAATAATAGGTTATTCTTCAATTACCCTTTGATTGCGAACAAAAGTAAACGAAGAAAATACTAGGTACAAGACCAACCTTTAACAGAGCGCTGATTTATACATTTTTGGATAAAGTTTTTTATACTGAGAGAATGACTATTATTAATATTTTTTAAAGAAGCAAAATACTATGAAGAAGTAATTTTGTATGATAATTCGATGGATTTTCGAAGAATTGGCTAAATATCTGCAAGTGAAGTTAATTTACAAAAAAATGCTCATTTAGTTGTCAAAATTTTCCTATAAATTTCGCTTTAAATTGTATCACATTTTATTTTGGGAGTATTGACAGAAATTGCCATTCCTAAAAACATCATCGAGTAGCCATTATTCTAAAAAATTGGCTTTGTGACAGCTAAAATGATTGATTTTACTTTGTCAAAAATTTGTCAAAAATTCATAATGTAAAAGTTTCTAATGAATGTCAGTCCTACATAGATCCTTTAATGAAGATAATATTCCAAAATAAAACATTTTCTATGATTCAACAATTTTCTTTTGTAACCTACCACTACTACAATAACAAATGTATTTTAATTTCGGGAAAATTTCAACTCCTTGGTTTCGTTTCTAAAACCAGGGTGACTTTTGACCCCTCCCCTCATTGAAACACGAAGTTTACTTCATATGAGTCACAACTGCACACTCAAACTTAAGATCATTTCAATACGTGTGGACAGTTCTGCAATACTAATGACATTCTACCAGTTTGATAATGCTGCAATTTCTGAAACGTAATTATTTAAATTACAGCAATTTATTGATTTTTTGTAGCTATATCTCTCGTTTTTTCTTCAACTAAACACACATTATAGCCTCCAAAGACTTCCATAAATGCATTTTACACGGTTGGGACGTTTTCTTTCTTTCCAAAAGTAGACATCAAAATAAGTATTAGGATTCAATTTTAAATATATAATTGTTCACGGTTGAAATGCCGAATTGCAGATTTGCCCTCACAAATATGTTACCATCAATAAGAAAACCGGTCGTCCTACATGTGCTTGTTGTTAATGTTACCACACCTACACGGAAATAAACCAATACTACATGTACGTGTAGCAAAGTACTCTTCCTGACCACTACTTGGTGATAATTTGACAATAACCAAAACTGATATAGTACACCAATAAAGCAAGACACTTTTGCATTGGCAATATTCATATTAAACGAGAACTAAAAAAAAAAGTATTTTCTCATCTTCGAGACCTGTACCCGCCCCTTAACCAACTACAGCAACAAATTACCATTAAAACACCATGAGCGGGAAGAGTACTGTACAACAACATGGTAACATAGATACACGTACATATGTACAATAGCAAACCAGCGACATACAGGGCTGGCGCTTAGTATAGAAATAGACGCCGTTCACAACCAGTTGAACTGCTGACTATTTAAGATCATTGCACCCGACAATGGATTCCCCGCCTCCCATGTGCACCGTCCCAGCAGGGGCGAGCAATTAAATCTAAGCTTGCTTTCAAGTGTGGCTTTCAACTAGTTAGTCTAGTTAGTCTGCGGATCAACTGGCTGTGAACGCGCCCAAGTCCTTTTTAAATTAGACGTTTCTCGAAAAAAATACTCCTTACATCATACTTTTCATTTGATACGCTTTCCAATGTAGAACACCACAGTCCAAAGCAAACATGACACTTCATATTTTAATACATTTAAAAATGTCAACTTTGCAAATTTACTAGCAGACGAACTCTGACATGCGACATGTAATCTTGACATGGATGCAGCCGCTGTGGAACACGAGTCTGACGTCATTGATGGAGAACGTATTCAATCTCCTCGTGCACGGCTGAGTCACTGAAATCAAACAAAAACACCTTTACAAAACAATGTCTATGTGTTGGTTTAATAAAGCAGTTTTTAATTTTACATCAACCGATTTCGATAGTAGTATTTACATCAAACAACTTTTCAACTTTTAAATTATACAAAAAATATATTGAGCTGACACGTTCTATGTCATCATACACTTTCTAACAATATAATTTCTATTCTTTTACACCGTGTACACACAGTAACGCGACAAGATTCTGTGTTTAGAATCACACGTCAGTGGTGCTACTAAAAAGAAAGTGACCCTCGCATTACGTATAAAGTGAAATTTTAGAAAATAAACATATGACAGGAGGGTAGTAAAAACAAAATTTATGAGATCTCAGAAAGAAGAACTACATAGTCACGGCATGTGCACATTGGCGGGCAGGGATTTGCTGAGGTGGATTTTGGATATTTTAAAATCAATCCGGGACCTATGAATGAAGTTACCTGCCAAAATGTCTTACATTGCTTAAGACGGAAGGCGCATTCACAGCTGGAGCAAATCTCTAACCACCCGTTTTATGGCAAATGCATTCCATCTGAAAAATAAGAACAGATAATAAACTATTTAAACGTCAAGTTGAATTTGGACTTTTAATGTAAAATATTGTTGACGCCAAGACAAAATGTCGACATGATGCCTTATTTGCAGATTGCACCATTTTTTTGGTTAATATCATTAACGCCAAATAACCAATGTTATCTTCCATCATCTATACAGTACTTACAACAGTTCGATGCCAATTTCAGTCCCAGATTTCTAACCATTTCGTGGAAATTGTGGCAATGAGACACAAGGCTTTCTTCTCCATCTTCTACTGACCTCGGTCCTTTCTGAACACCTCTCACCAAAATACTCACCTAGATTACATAATAATATATTCTAGACCACATTCCGTACAGAAGCCTCGATTTCAACTGTAGTCTTTGTTGTATGACACGGTAATTATGCCCCCATTCCTGTGTACCATGAAAATCTGACTCCCCTAAAATGTGACTCCCCCTATGAAATTTTGACTCCCCCCAAAAAAACATTCATTAATCTCATTTTATTTGAGTAAATGACTATGATTTTGTAGTATGCATAATGGATGATACATTGGCATTTTTTTGTAGTTTGCAGGTGAAAATTTTCATTAAAAAAAAGAAAAATTAAAAATGTGCACATAATGAAAATGTGGTTCCCCTATGAAAATTTGACTCCCCTACAAAAAAACATGCATTAATCTCTAATTAATTTAGTATATGACTGTGATCTTGTAGTATGTAAAATGGTTGATACATTGGCACATTTTTTTGTAGTTTGCAATGAGAATTTTAATGAACAAATAAGAAATTAAAAATGAGCACATAATGAAAATCTGACTCCCCCATGAAAATTTGACTCCCCCTCCACAAAACTTCATAAATCTTATTTTATTTTGAGTATATGTCTGTGATCTTGTATTATGTAAAATGGTTGATACATTGGCACATTTTTTGTATTTTGCAGTGAAAATTTTAATGAAAAAATGAGAAAATTAAAAATGTGCACATAATGAAAATCTGACTCCCCCATGAAAATTTGACTCCCCCGCCACAAAACTTCATAAATCTTATATAATTTTGAGTATATGACTGTGATCTTGTAGTATGGAAAATGGATGATACATTGGCACATTTTTTGTAGTTTGCAGTGAAAATTTTAATGAAAAAATAATGAAAATTGAAAATGTGCACATGGTTAAAAAATTGAGAGAAAAAAGTAATAAAACACATGAAAGTAAGAAAAATTAAGGATTTGTTTTCTAACACCCAATAGCTCCCCTATAAAAAGCTATTTATTTGATGTTTGATGATCATTCTGACAACTTTTCTTTTATGATACTTAATGAAAAAATTTATTGGAAATATTAAAAAGTTTTATGGTAAAATACTGCGTGAAAATAAATGAAAAATGGATAATAAATTTGCATTCTTGTACCCGTAGGATTTTGACTCCTCTAGTTAAAAGCACTTATTTCATATTTAGCACACATTTAAATGTTTCTACTTTTTAGTTTTCTTATGGAGAACATATGTGGAATATTTAAATTTTGTGTTTGAAATTTAAAAATAGTGAGAAATTCAGTATCATATTTATTTTACACCCATGAAAAGGACAATTATTTTTTATTCAGTCATTATATCACTATTTTCCTCGTACTTTTCATTGTATATATAATGATAACTTTGCGCACTTAGCTATATGAAAATAAAAATTGTTTTGTGTCATATCAGAAAAGAATATTTTTTCAATGAAGTGCATACAATATCAACAAAATGTAGATGAATGTAAAAAGGATCCACTGAGACAAGAAAATTCTGCTTCTCTTCAATATTTTCCCTTGTGGCAGTGAAAACTTAATGATTACTTTGCACACTAGGCTAAATCAAAATACTTTTGCCCCTAAACTAAAAAAATCATATTGGAATTTAAAAACACAATAGTAAGGAAATATCACCAACATGTGAATAATGCTGCTAAAAAATTCTCAATTTTGACAAAAGTTATCACCACCAAACTTTCAAATGTGATAGGACTGTGACATGCTTGGTGGTAGCTTATTCATATGTCGTAGCTTAAAGGAAAAATATTAAATATGAAACATTTGATTTGTAAGATGGGTCGTCAAAGTCCTATGGGCGCAAGAATGCATACTTATTATCCTTTTTGCTTAATTAAGCCCCATCTTTCATCCAGCTTTGGGGAAAATAATGGGAAAACAAAAGCAAGTGTTTTGTTGGGTATGCTATATAAGAAGAATTAAAAAAAAAAAGGCGATGGGGCCAATTTCTTGTGTTAAAAATGTAGTGTTTTGACATGGGAGTGCAAAACCTACAAGAATAAAGACGGATACTTGTTTTAAAAATATTGACCAAAATTTTCATCATCAAACTTTCAAATGATGATAAAATATCCATCTCTATGCAAAAAATGTGGAAAACAGTGGTATGGTGACTGAATATAAAATAGGTCCTTTTCTCCATGGGAGTCCAAATCTCATGGGTGTAAAAATAAAGATTTTCATGATTTCTTTTTCATGCTTTCACTATTTTATCATCAAACATTTAAATATTTCCAATATATTTTTCATAAAGTATCCTAAAAGAAAAGGTGATGAAATGATCATCAAATATTAAATAACTTTTTCATAGGGGAGACAATAGGCGATTAAGTGGACATTTTTAATTTTCTTACTTTTTCACATAATTTTTCACCTGTAAACTACAAAAAATGTGCCAATCTATCCTCCTTTTTACATACTACAAGATCACAGTCATATACTCAAAATAAAATAAGTTTTATGAAGTTTTATGATGGGGGAGTCAAATTTTCACGGGGGAGTAAGATTTTCATTTTGTGCACATTTTTAATTTTCTTTATTTTTCATTAAAGTTTTCACCTTC
Organism: Lingula anatina; assembly: GCF_051362555.1. Lineage (NCBI taxonomy): Eukaryota > Metazoa > Brachiopoda > Lingulata > Lingulida > Lingulidae > Lingula > Lingula anatina. The sequence continues at coordinate 19,331,973 of NC_141771.1, read as the reverse complement.
AAACTACAAAAAATGTGCCAATGTATCCTCCGTTTTACATACTACAAGATCACAGACATAAACCCAAAATAAAATAAGATTTATAAAGTTTTATGATGGGGGAGTCAAATTTTCATGGGGGAGTCAGATTTTCATTATATATAACTACAAAAAATGTGCCAACGTATCATCCATTTTACATACAACAAGATCACAATCATATACTCAAATAAAATATGATGTATGAAGTTTTGTGGAGTGGGAGTCAAATTTTCATGGGGGGAGTCACATTTTCATTATGAAAATCTGACGGGGGAGTCACATTTTCATAATGAAAATCTGACTGGGGAGTCACATTTTCATGGGAGTCAGATTTTCATGTTACACCTGGAAGGTGATTGGGGTTTTGTTGAAATCATAATGGCAGAAACATTCGAAGTTATCTGAATTTTGTGAAATGGAATGTTCAATATACACGAGTGCCCCTGTACCCCCCGTGTCTTTGTGTTAATACATGGGATCCCCAAAATTACTCCCACCCCCAACACAGGGTGTAAGTAGCACTGATGCAGGGATTCATTAGTCGGGTGCAGAGTTTTGAGTACTATTAAAGATATAACAACTGTTAATTTCTGCCACAATTTTATTTTCCTTGGGTAAGTGTTTCCCATACTAACCAATTGTTAAAGGGCTAATAACTTTTCATTTTGGCAAAAAAAAAAAAAAAATCCTGGAGTAAACCCCTTACGAAAACGTCCTATAGGATCCTATAAGATCCTAAAGGATACTATAGGAAATTGGCCCAATTTCCTGTAGGATCCTATAGGATCTAGCTTATAGGATCCTATAAGACTTTTTTCGTTAGGGACAACAATTTCCCATACTTTACTAATAGTTAATGAATCCAATTTTACATTCATTTAAGGTCCCTTATTTTTCTAAAAAGTTTTTTGTCATAATCTCTAAAGAGATTATAACAGAGAATAGCCATCAATGAAGGTCACGTGGTCTGATGCTCAGATATCAGAATAATAGCTTTAACTGCCGTTTTTGTGGTAGAGCAGAATATATATTTCTATGGGTTGTTCACGTTTTTTAATGTGAAATATAGATCTCATACAAAGAGTATTATCCCTTTAATAAAGCCATTCCAACATTCAAAGTTTAATAGTCCTTTTTTCTATAATTCTGCTTTTATTTTTTATTATTATTAAGTTTTTTTTTTTTTTGGTCTCCCCCTTTTATATGGAGGTGAGGTCACGTGAACCGATGGCAACTTGCCAAGATTCCAGAATAATTGAGTTTACCGCCGTTTTGGTGGTAAAGTATAATTTACGATATTTCTGCTAGTTGTTTATTTATTGTGACAAAGAGTTGTTTTCCCTTTAATTTTAGACAAATAGATTTGAGTAAAACTGACATAAAAAATGACAGATTGAGGAAGGTATGAATCAGTGTAAATTCAAATTGGTAATGATTTCAAATAAAGCACTTCCAAGTGTATTGAGACTTTACAGCTGTTGTGTCTTAAAAGAACTGTTATATATTTTCTACATCTAAAATGCAGACTTGACATTGATTTAACACGTATTTATTCTTCTGTTGCTGTAAATTGTGTATAAACTGAATAAATGAATAATTTTACATGAGCACTTATCCTTTCAAAGTCTCAAGTCCACATTGGTAAATAAGCAGTCTACATATTCTAAGGTATTGTATCAATTTCCATTGTTTAAATCGACAATCAAAATCTACATGTATTTTGCTTTTTATTTTTTATTTAAAAAATCGTTGATCTTAACATGCTTTTATCAAAAAAATGCCGGGGGGGGGGGGGGGTCATTTTATTACATTTTTAGACTTAATGCAACGGTCAACACCTAAGCAAGATATTATTTCCAGATATCTTATTAAATATCATATTAAAAAAAAGATACAGAATAAAAACATTAAAACAAGGCAGCTTTATGGAGAACTATGAGAGACTAAACAAATATTAAAAATGAAAAATTAAACTGAAATTTCTCCTTAATGCTAAAAATCGGCAGCAGGTTTTGGTTTTAAAATATATTTTGCCATCAAAATAAGAATTTACTCTGATAATGTAAAAGCTCAAAATTGGGGAGTTGCTTCCTGCGTGAAGACAGAGGGAATACTCACGGGCGGAGTTTCGCTTCTACCTGACCAAAAAGCACACAGTCCCAGTGATAGTTTATGTAAGGGACAGAACAACTTTGTTACCAGTAGATACAGAAGAGGGAGAAACTTAGGCAGTGGGGAATAAAGCTGTTATGAAATCTACAACTCTTGTTGATTACTTCTCCATCGGTGAATAGAAAATCGAACCTTACACTTTTTAAAGTTTAAACATATCATTGAACAGCACCTGTATTGGAGGGTGATGGTTATATTGAATGTACTACAGAAGACCTAATAGGATAAACGAAAACCTAAAAAGATAAACACGTACCAACATGGACTTTCTGCTAACATTTTTATTTTTAATCATTATTGTTCTTGTCTAACTTTGGTTACATTTCACCATGACTTACAGTTGTATACTATAAAATATAAATTTATCTTCTACCCTTTTTCTGAACCAAGACAAAAGTTTTTGGAATGTTGAGTACACCAACATGGTACCCAACACTCATGTACTTCTAGGATAATGTATTAAAACAAACCGCAAAGCGCTATTTTGCATTTTTTATCTGGAATCTTCATTTCAGCTCCACTGTTACATTGACTTGTGTCACAAGAACAAATATTTTGTATAGATTTGATATATAACTTCATAATAAAGTTTCTTCATAACTACCGACTTCTATTCTGCTTTGTGCCAGATATATCTCTCTGAGCTTTGCCTCAGCTGTGGAAAGACCATCAAGAATCTTTATGCTCAAAAAAATCTTTGGTCTCATCTGTATTAGTGACTAAAACATCAGTGTTGTAATCGTTTTCCGTTACTGAAGGACTGAAGGAGTTCTTTATGGACAGTGATCTCTGATGACTGGTTGTCTGCTACCCCATTGGAGTGAGTGGGGCTGGTCATGTCCTTTTTTAGGGGGATTAGCAGGTTCTTATCCTATTAGGGGGATTAGCAGGTTCTAATCCTTTTATAATGTCATACATTGGGTTGGAGAAATTGGTCGGTTTGTTGTGGTCTTCAAAATCCTGTTTTGTTGTAGTCTGGTTCCATTGCATCCTATGAGAAAAAAAGATGAGCACTTTATACAATATACTTATGTACTTTATACTTATGTAAATAGAAATGTCCAGTTAATGAAGCATTAACACAAAATGATAAATACTGAAAACTTCAAAGTTCTAAATCTTCTGTCTTTGGTCTCAACTGCTTATTCAAATGAAACCCTCAAATCTTTTACTGATCAAATTTGCAGGGCCTTGTTCATACTGAAATCAACTTTTTCAATATGCAAGGGAATTGTTTGATATCATTACCAAAAGATTAAGATTTGGACTATTTGCTGCAATGATTATACCTCATGTGCCTTTAAGAAAAAATTGTTTGATACTGAATACCTTATTTTCCAAGATGCATATGATACATGTATCATCTAAGACGGCTCAACAAATATTTCTTAAAATTCACTGCAAGAGAGAGAGAGAGAGAGAGAATCCTATCTTGTTTGCAGAAATAGGAACACAACAATAATGACCTCTAATAGGATGACCACAAGTATAATGAGGACCACAATGGCAGCCGTTTCTGAAATAACATATTTACTGGGAATGTTTCAAAACAGGAAGGAAAATAATTCATCAAAGGGACTGATAAAAATACCATACAGCAATTTAACAAAAACAACCAAGACTGACATACATGTAAGATGAATTTGCTTAGATGCAAAATGTTAAAAGAAACTTACTATGAAATATGATAATCAACAAAATGAATTTTGAATACAGTCTTTTTAATTTGACCTCAAAAAGGATGTTAAAAAAAGATTCTGTGGTCTACTATCAACTTACGTTAACTTGCATCAGCTCCAGTGAATGCTGAAGGCTCCTTTTCACAGTATTCCCCATAATAGTCTGAAATTTGATCTAATTTATTTAAATACAGAGTGACAAAATTATTGACTTTAAATAACATTTAAACAAAAACATCACTCTGCCATCTCAGATGTAGGCAAGCCATGCTGCATTTTTCTTTAATTATACCAATTCATAAACTTGGGTAGATTTATAAACAGCCAGTATACAACAGCAAACCCTGGTTTTCTTCATCTCCACAAACTCCATGAATGTATTTTTGATTTGTAAAATCATCAGCTTGGCACCAACTACATTTCCTCTTCCTATTAAAATCGTCATGTGTTTGCTGTGCTTTTTGATTACTGACACAAATCACGTTTTCATCTCAATTACAACAACATTTTCAATTTCTTTATAATAATTGTTTTTCTAACCCAGATACTTACTATTCAAGCACAAACACACCAGCCCACCAGTTTCTGGATCTGGCTTACATTTGACACCATTCTTGCAAGGACATGTCTGACTTGATGTGGGTTTTACTGTCTCCTCAGCTGAAAAATACAATAGACAATTAAATTGAATCTATTATTAAATTAAATTAAATTAATTCTTCAAAGACAGGTTTTGAGTTACACTTGAAGTCATATGCAAATATCTTTAAATTGTAAATGGCATGTAAGAACAGTAACAATTATCTTTTTCTGAAATTGTTCAGTGACTGTTCTGTCACTGAACAGAAATATTCTTAAATCTGTTTATCAACAACAAACATGATATTGCAGTCATATATTGTACTTTACTAACCAAATAAAAAATAGAACAAGGTCCATCCCTTCTAGGCAGGTCCTGCCTGCTTCTGCTTCTTGTACACTCTGTAGGACCACCTGTAATATTATAAAAACTGATTCAACAAATTTCCATTTATTCAAAGTGGCACATAAAATTATTGATAATAGCACTTTAAAGAACTATAAAATCACTTATTTCTTAAATATCTTAAAAAATCATTTGTGTCAAATCTCACCACAGCTGCATTTCAAAATTTTATTGTTAATTTTAGAAGGACAGTATACAGAAATTTAAAGGAAGACAAAACTTGTTTTAACTATGTTATTCTGGACTAATTTCCATTGAAAATTACATTTAATAGGAAAATAAAGTGGTTTCTAAAAAAGACAGATGTATTTTTTTTCATATGAAGTCCAAAAAATATACTTACAAAGTTCGCTGGATTAATCTTCAATCCTCTCTTGGGACAATCGCTGTGATCTATGGTACTTTTCGATCCAAAAAGTTAATCTAAAATTAAGATGTATTTTTTGTAAATATTTTTGATGATTATAAGAAACCAGCCTAAAATACTAAGTCATTCAAAGGGAGAATTTTAAATAGTAAAAGAGCTTTTAATGGTGTATGTACTTGAAAAAATGTACGAATTTTCTGAAGACGACTGCAAACGAACCAAAATACAAATATAATATATAATTTTGTCAAATCTTTATAAAATTGGTACAAATGATGCTTAACAAAGATAAAAATCTATGGTAAACTTATCCGTTGACTTTGACTAATGAAAAGATTTTTTTGAAACAATATATCTGGTAAAACTGAAAATTACATTGAAAAGACTGGGAAATCCCAGGCCGTAAAAAAGTTAAACGTTAATAATTTTGTGAAATCTAGTCCAATATTTCTGAAACTTGTACAAATGATGCATAACAATAGTAAAAATCTGTGATAAGCTGATCGTTTGACTGTGACTAATGAATAGTCTTGTCTTCGGATAGTATTTTTTTAGAAAACTGAATATTATACTGAAAATTAACATTGCAAAATTCCATGACTTAAAATAGTTAAACGTTAATAATTTTTTTAAAAAATTGTCCAATGTTTCTGAAATCTGTACAAATGATGCTTAACAACAATAAAAATCTGGGATAAGCTGATCAGTTGTCTGTCTTCTTTTAAGTGTCAAGTTTATGGGAAATTGATCATCAAAGGAGTGAGAATTAACCAAAACATATTTCAATATTGCAATGTATTATTTACTCTAAAAGAAAACAGCAAATGTCATGATTTGAGGTTGTTTGTGTAAGAGGTTGCAAATTACCTATAACTGTCATCTGGAAAACAATATATACCCATACAAGACTTCTCCTTACTACCAATGCCAGATGAAGATTAATCCTTACTGTAACAATGGGTTTCTGGAAGGGGTTGTTGTTATCACAATAGTTGACAATGTCCTAAATCTTGCCAAATATCATGTATTGTACACATGGATAAGACATAGTGCTGCTCTTGGTGCTGTCTTTCACTGCCTGCTTTTTCATGGTAAGGGTACTCTGGAAAAAAAATATAACTCAGAAAACTGAAAATTACATAGAAAAGACGGGCAAATCCAATGATTTAAATTAGTTAAACATTAATAATTTTGTCAAATCTTGGCCAATATTACTAAAATTTGAACAAATGATGCTTAACAAGAATAAAAATCTGTGATAAGCTGATCAGTTGACTGTGTCTTATGAATAGTGTTTTTTGTGAAAATATATTTTGGAATACTGAAAATTACATTGAAAAGACTGACAAATCTCAGGCCTTTAAATAGTTAAACATTAATAATTTTGTTAAATTTTGTTCAATATTTCTTAAATTAAAACAATTGATTATTAACAAGAATGAAAATCTGTGATAAGCTAATCAGTTGACTGTGACTAAAGAAAAGCTTTTTTGGGGACATTATATTTGGGAAAACTGAAAATTGCATTGAAAAAACTGGCAAATCGCAGGCCTTAAAATAGTTAAACATTAATAATTTTGTTAAATCTTGTTCAATATTTCTGAAATTTAAACAAATGATGCTTAACAACAATTAAAATCTGTGATAAGCTGATCATATGACTGTGTTTAATGAATAGTGTTTTTAAGGACAATATATTTAGGAAAACTGAAAATTACATTGAAAAGACTGGAAAATTCAATGATTTAAAATAGTTAAACATTAATAATTTTGTCAAATCTTGTCCAATGTTTATGAAATTTGTACAAATTATAATTTACAACAATTAAAATCTGTGATAAGCTGATCATATGACTGTAACTAATGAATAGTGTTTTTAAGGACAATATATTTGGGAAAACTGAAAATTGCATTGAAAAGACTGGCTAATTGCAGGCCTTAAAATAGTTAAACATTAATGATTTTGTCAAATCTTGTCCGATGTTTATGAAATTTGTACAAATGATAATTAACAACAATAAAAACCTGTGATAAGCTGATCAGCTGTCTCTGTTAATTTTTAAGTGTCACGTTTATAGGAAATTCATCATCAGAAAAGTGACAATTAACCAAAACAAATATCTCAATATTGCAATGTATTAATTACTCTAAAAGAAAATGGCAAATGTGATGATTTGAGGTTGTTTGTGTAAGAGGTTGCAAATTACCTATAACTGTCATCTGGAAAACAATATATACCCATACAAGACTTCTCCTTACTACCAATGCCAAATGCAGATTACTCCTTACAATGGGTTTCTGGGAGGGGGTGTTGTTATCACATTATTTGACAATGTCCTAAATCTTGCCAAATATCATGTATTGTACACATGGATAAGACATAGTGCTGCTCTTGGTGCTGTCTTTCACTGCCTGCTTTTTCATGGTAAGGGTACTCTGGAAAAAGAAAAAATATAACTCAGAAAACTGAAAATTACATTGAAAAGACTGGCAAATTCAATGACTTAAAATAGTTAAACGTTAATAATTTTGTCAAATCCGGTCTAATATTTCTGAAATTTGTACAAAAGATGCTTAACAACAATAAAAATCTGTGAAAATCTGATCAGTTGACTGTATCTAATGAAAAGGGTTTATTTAGGACAATATATTTGGGAAAACTAAAAATTACATTGAAAAGACTGGGAAATCGCAGGACTTAAAATAGTTTAACGTTAGTAATTTTGTCAAATCTAATCCAATATTTCTGAAATTTGTGCAAATAAAGCTTAATAACAATTAAAATCTGTGATAAGCTGATCAACTGACTGTGACTAATTAAAAGTGTTTTTTTAGGACAATATATTTGGGAAAACTAAAAATTACATTGAAAAGACTGGGAAATCGCAGGACTTAAAATAGTTTAACGTTAGTAATTTTGTCAAATCTAGTCCAATATTTCTGAAATTTGTGCAAATAAAGCTTAATAACAATTAAAATCTGTGATAAGCTGATCAACTGACTGTGACTAATTAAAAGTGTTTTTTTAGGACAATATATTTGGGAAAACTAAAAATTACATTGAAAAGACTGGCAAATTGCAGGACTTAAAATATTAAACGTTAATATTTTGTCAAATCTAGTCCAATATTTCTGAAATTTGTACAAAAGATGCTTAACAACAATAAAAATCTGTGATAAGCTGATCAGTTGACTGTATCTAAGGAAAAGTTTTTTTAGGACAATATATTTGGGAAAACTAAAAATTACATTGATAAGACTGGCAAATTGCAGGCCTTAAAATACTTAAATTTTAATAATTTTGTCAAATCTTGTCCAATGTTTCTGAAATTTGTACAAATGATGCTTGACAACAATAAAAACCTGTGATAAGCTCATCAGTTGAGTGTATTTAATGAGCAGTGTGTTTCAGGACAATATATTTAGGACAACTGAAAAATTACATTGAAAAGACTGGGAAATCGTAGGACTTAAAATAGTTAAATGCTAATAACTATGTCAAAAATGTTCCAATATTTCTGAAATTTGCACAAATGATGCTTAACAACAATAAAAATCTGTGATTAGCTGATAAGTTGACTGTGACTAATGAAAAGTATTGTCTTCGGATGATAAACTAAAAAATTAATCAAAAATTGATCATCAGAAGAGTGAGAATTAACCAAAACAAATATTTCAATATTGCAATGTACTATTTACTCTGAAATAAAACAGCAAATGTGATGATTTGAGGTTGTTTGTGTAGGAAGTTGCAAGTTACCTAAACCGTCATCTGGAGAACAATATATACCCATAAATGACTTCTCCTTACTACCAATGCCAGATGCAGATTACTCCTTAATATGGGATTCTGAAAGGGGTTGTTGTTATCACAATATCTGACAACGTCCCAAATCCTGCCAAATATAGTGCACTGTACACATGGATGAGATATAGTGCTGCTCTTGGTCTTGTCTTTCACTGCCTGTTTTTTCATGGTAAGGGTACTCTGGAAAAAGAACAATATAACTGAAAGAACTGAAAATTACATTGAAAAGACTGGCAAATTCAATGACTTAAAATAGTTAAACGTTAATAATTTTGTCAAATCTGGTCTAATATTTCTGAAATTTGTACAAAAGATGCTTAACAACAATAAAAATCTGTGATAATCTGATCAGTTGACTGTATCTAATGAAAAGTGTTTTAAGGACAATATATTTGGGAAAACTAAAAATTACATTGAAAAGACTGGGAAATCGCAGGACTTAAAATAGTTAAACGTTAGTAATTTTGTCAAATCTAGTCCAATATTTCTGAAATTTGTGCAAATAAAGCTTAATAACAATAAAAATCTGTGATAAGCTGATCAGTTGACTGTATCTAATGAAAAGTTTTTTTTAGGACAATGTATTTCGGACAACTAAAAAATTACATTGAAAAGACTGGGAAATCGTAGGACTTAAAATAGTTAAATGCTAATAACTTTGTCAAAAATGTTCCAATATTTCTGAAATTTGTGCAAATAAAGCTTAATAACAATAAAAATCTGTGATAAGCTGATCAGTTGACTGTATCTAAGGAAAAGTTTTTTTTAGGACAATGTATTTCGGACAACTAAAAAATTACATTGAAAAGATCGGGAAATCGTAGGACTTAAAATAGTTAAATGCTAATAACTTTGTCAAAAATGTTCCAATATTTCTGAAATTTGTACAAATGATGCTTAACAACAATAAAAATCTGTGATAAGCTGATTAGTTGACTGTGACTAATGCAAAGTATTGTCTTCGGATGATATATTTGAGAAAAGTGAATGTTACACTGAAAATTAAGACTGCAAAATTCCATGACTGAAAATAGTTAAACGTTAATAATTTTAAAAAATGTTGTCCAATGTTTCTGAAATCTGTACAAATGATCTTTAATAACAAGAAAAATCTGTGATAAGCTGATCAGTTGTCTGTGTCTTTTTGTAATGGTAAAGTTAATGGGAAATTGATCATCAGAAGAGTGAGAATTAACTGAAACAAATATTTCAATATTGCAATGTCTTATTTACTCTGAAAGAAAACAGCAAATGTGATGATTTGAAGTTTTTTGTGTTGGAAGTTGCAAGTTACTTAAACTGTCATCTGGAAAACAATATATACCCATAAATGACTTCTCCTTACTACCAATGCCAGATGCAGATTACTCCTTAATATGGGATTCTGGAAGGGGTTGTTGTTATCACAATATCTGACAATGTCCTAAATCCTGCCAAATATAGTGCACTGTACACATGGATGAGATATAGTCCTGCTCTTGGTCTTGTCTTTCACTGCCTGCTTTTTCATGGTAAGGGTACTCTGGAAAAAGAACAATATAACTGAAAGAACTGAAAATAACATTGAAAAGACTGGCAAATTCAATGACTTAAAATAGTTAAATGTTAATAATTTTGTCAAATCTTTTTCACTGTTTCTGATATTTGTACAAATTAAGGTTAGCAACACTTGTAATCTGTGATTTTAGTTGTCTGTGTCTTTTTTCAAGTGTCAAGTTCATTGGAAATTGATAATCAGAAGAGTGAGAATTAACGAAAACAAATATTTCAATATTGCAAAGTACTATTTTCTCTCTCAAAAAAAAAAAAAATACAGCAAATGTGATTTGGGTTTGTTTGTGTAGGAGGTTGCAAATTACCTATAACTGTCACCTGGAAAATAATATATACCCATAGAACACTTTTCCTTACCATCAATGTCAGATGCAGATTACTCCTTACAGTGGGTTTCTGGGTTAAATGGATAATGTTAAAGAATGAACCAATCAAAAATATTGAAAAAGCATATACCAATGACACAAGATCGAGAGGCATGGTGATCCATGACAGCCAACCTGCTGAGAGTGGGTTGCACCCTATGTTGATTATTGTATCCGAATTGATAAACTGTATCATTATTTTATGCTCTTTGTTCGTACATCTGACTGCTTTACTGCCTTCTTTGAAAATGCACATATTTATTTTTGGTTTCCTTAAATTTTGCAATCCTTGAGAGTCATTTTCCTCCTCTGTGTCAGACAGGCAATAATAGTCCTCTACTATCTGTTAAACAGAATTGATCATTTGAATACATACATACATACATATATATATATATATATATATATATCACGGAGAATAAAGTTGATACACTATGGAAAAGTGCTCTCGCCATGGTGACGGACCATTGGGAGCTAGTATAGAAAGACAAGGAACCGAACAAATTAGTCTGTTCTCTCCATTTTAATTAAAAAAGTTCCTATAGCTGTTTTGGCCCGGAGGGGCACAAACAGATCAAAATACAAAATTGCTGACCGGCTGTAATTAAGCAGCATTACAGATTCAAAAATTCACTAAAATATGTTAAGATCCAGAGAACAATGTGATCTACGTGAGAAGATTTGATAAATGAAGTTCATGTTGTTATCTAAAAATCTTGAAAATTATTCTGGAGTCATTGTGTTCCATTGTGGCAGTATAGTCCCGTGCCTCCTAGTACAGTGTAGTAGTCTGGAGTCATTGTGTTCCATTGTGGCAGTATAGTCCTCTGCCTCCTAGTACAGTGTAGTAGTCTGGAGTCAATGTGTTTCATTGTGGCAGTATAGTCCTCTGCCTCCTAGTACAGTGTAGTAGTCTGGAGTCATTGTGTTCCATTGTGGGAGTATAGTCCTCTGCCTCCTAGTACAGTGTAGTAGTCTGGAGTCATTGTGTTCCATTGTGGCAGTATAGGCCTCTGCCTCCTAGTACAGTGTAGTAGTCTGGAGTCATTGTGTTCCATTGTGGCAGTATAGTCCCGTGCCTCCTAGTACAGTGTAGTAGTCTGGAGTCATTGTGTTCCATTGTGGCAGTATAGTCCTCTGCCTCCTAGTACAGTGTAGTAGTCAGGATTCATTGTGTTCCATTGTGGCAGTATAGTCCCGTGCCTCCTAGTACAGTGTAGTAGTCTGGAGTCATTGTGTTCCATTGTGGCAGTATAGTCCTGTGTCTCCTAGTACAGTGTAGTGTGGAGTCAGATGATGGACTGGAAAAGACAAAAAAAAAAAGGTCGGTGATCTGAGGCTTTTTCCTTAAGATGCAGAATATTAGAGTAATTTTAGTAGGTTTACTACATGTGTACATCATATTAACTGTGAAGAAAAAAATATAAAAATCTTACAAAAAAAATAACGCGTTGTTGTAAGTCAAGGCTGAGGAGGAAAAGGGTCTACTTATAAATCAGATACAACATCAGTTCTCCAGTTAATTATCTTACCTTCATAAGCCAATGCAAAACTACAGATGAAAAGGGAATGGCAAAACTTGAAGTAGATGACGGTGTGCAATCTTGTCAGTTCTCCAAAAGCACTTTTAATCTGCACGTCAACATTCTGTAGCACATATTGTAAAATCTTCACAAGCACATTGCATCGTGATATGAACAGTGAACAACTGACACAGTCAATACCATATGTGTCCTTCACTTCAGATGTCTCATCCTGAACTCACGGATTAAGTTTGCCGAAAGAATTTATAACAGAACCATCTTAGAAAAGTGTCCTGGAGGAAGATGTGTACAGAACATTTGATGAAAATTCGGCTTTTCGGCATCACCTTTAGCCTGATACGCCATATTTATAAACATTGATTAGTATAGATGGCGACGTGCAAGAGGTGAGACTTTGGATTTGTAATGGACTGCAACCAATATCAGCAACAGGTTCATCGCCTGCTTTCTAAGAAACTCGTGCAAGGAGGGAGAGGGTTCTGGCACTGCAACAGATAATTATAACCAGGGTCCAGGCATTGTGTTATATATGTATATTGTGTATAAATTTAGCAGAAACAGACTCAAAGTCATGAGCTTCAACGAAGCGCCAATCTGATTGGTTGAAAGTTATGGAAACAATACAGGAGCCGTCCAATGAAATTTCTTTATACAATAATTATTCTTATTTATTGTTTTGTAAACAAAGCAAACAGACAATGTCTACACAGTCACTGGTAAGTTTTATTTTTTATTCCAAACTGAAACCCCATATCAAGTATAAAGTAAGCCCACATAGCGCCTTTTTATAGTGTTGTTCGTGATTTTCAAATGATTATTAACATTCTTAATGAAATTCTTTAAAAATTCTTTTCACACAACGTTTTGATGATCATTCTTGTACTGGTGCAAATGTTTTTTTTTTTTTTTTTTTTTTACAAAACTATCAAATGAAGATACAGAAATCTATGATTTGTATTTTGTTTAACTAAGATTTCATTTATTAATATATTTTAATATATTAATAAATTCATTTTAATATTTTAATATATTTTAAAATTGCAGATGACAGCTGATATGGAGATTGAAATAAACAAAAAAGAACAGTGTGTTTGTAAGTTGTGTGTGTATGTGTGTGTGACTGTATGTGTTTTGATAAATGGGTTGGCAATTCATTACAGTGGGCCTAAAACAACTAATTGATTTCTTTGTAAAATAAAAGTAAGATACCCCATTCTTTATTTACTTTAAATAAGTGGTCAATTTGAATGTTTGTAGTGAAAATATCAAAAAGATATATTGATAGGATTTCTTTCTATTTTACTTTTTATTTTGAACAGCCAAGGCCAATGTCAGAATAATTCTGACAGAAAATCTGTTGAAAGCAAAAGTGGTGGGCAGGGGAACTGCCCTTGGAGGCTGGGACACCCAGCGTGGCATTAACATGTCAAGGACCACCAACATGGGTGTCCCGTCTCTAAGGGCAGAGTTTTTCCTGCCAAAGGGCTCAAAAATGGAATGGAAATTCATTAAGCCACAAAATGTAAGTATTTTTCCTTTTACAAAAATGATAATCTAAGGTAAAAATGATTTTCTTTGAAATTTAAAAAGAAAATTTAAAATCCAACATGTTTTTAAAGTATTTATTTATACCTTCATTCATTTTTCTAGTGTATTTGATTTATCAGTTATTGTATATATTTATAAACATTTTATTTTTCATTTTAGACATTTACATATTATCAAGTTATTTAAGTATTCATTTTCATTTTATACATTAACATATTATCAAGTTATTTATTTATTCATCATTCATTCAGCCTTACCACCCTGGGTCTGGCTGGACATGGGAGCCTGAACCCTTTAGGAACAGGTGCCTCCAGGTGACCACCAAAGGACAGCATGGAAGTGACCTGTACTTGGGGAGAACTGGACATGGAAATAAAAGGTGCTTGATCTTATAATTCTATTTGATATAACCAATGGAAATAAAAGGTGAAATAAACTTTTAATTTTGTCATGTATAATGTATGGTAAAACAGATTACTTGATCTTATAATCCTATGAAATATAACCTATGGAATGAAATGATGAAATGGTCTTTTAATTCTGTCAAATACATTTTAGACTATACTTTAATCTATATCATAATTTGTGAATGACAAATAAATGTGGCATCTTATTCCAGAGTTGAACTACATGTACAAGCCTGAAGTCCACACCAGTGGTAAGTGAATTGCATTATATAATTGTATTGCTCTATTCAAGACAATAATTCAGCAGATTTAGCAATCAACTTGGTGCATTTTTTAATCTACTAGCAAGGATTTATGAATAAATTTTTTTATTGACAACAATTAACACCCTGACTCTCAGGGTGCAAGTCTGGACCTTCAGGGCCTGTTCACAATGAATTAGAAGACCTAGCTTATATACACTAACTCCATGGGAACTCTCACTGATTATGATCAGATAAACAGACTAACCCCCCCCCCCTATTGTCTCCAACATCCAGAATCACCAGGTTTACTATATTCTACTCAATGCCATGATGTATTTGATGTGTTAAGTTTAGACAAAATAAATACATGTATTGTGTTTCTTTACATTTGAATTCAATTCTCATGTTTCAGCTAGTTGATACCTACAGTAAGAATTGTAAAGAATCCTAACACTAAAGAGATAGATAAGATTGGAATCTCAGTAAAATAATTATGACTTTAATACACACATGAAACATGCACATGTGCACACACACATACACACACATTACCACATGCACACACACACACGTACATGCACACTATGTTGCACAGTATGTCTGGCCTTCGACAGTCTTAAGAAGATACTTTATCTTCAGAAAAAATTAATGCTCTTGCTGTGTAATTATTGAACACACTTGGTATTCCTTAAAATTTAATTCTGTTCTTTCAGGTGATACCAAAGAAGACAACAATGTAGCAATTGTTAAGACCCTAAGTATTGAGGAGCTAGGTAAGGTTAGAATTTCAGTAAAATAATTATGAATTAAAAAAATTTTTTTAAATATACTTCTGAAACAGGTGTGGACATATACACTAACAAACCCACATACACACACATTCATTACACACATGTTGTTCAAGCAAAGTCTGGTCTGTAGTATACTTAAAGGGATAATAACTCTTCGTTTCGGCTAAACAATGAATTTTCCTGGAGTAAACAACAATTTTCCCATACTTACCAATGGTTAATGAATCCATTTTTACATTCAAAGTTTGTCCCTGGTTTTTTTTCTAAAAAGTTTGTTTTTTTTGTTAAAATCTCTTAAGAGTATAGCCATCACGTGGTCTAAAGACAAGCTCAGATATCAGAATAATAGCTATAACTGCAGTTTTTGTGGTAAAACAGAATATATTATATTTCTATGAGTTATTCACAATGTTTTTAAGAAATTTTATTTATTTTTAAGTCAATTAAATATTTGAATGTGTCTTCAACAAATTGTAATACTGAATCCTAATTGAACATGCACAGATATAGAATGTTAAGTTTTTATTTGAAATCATTTTTTCTTTAGCTGATATCAGAGACACAACAACTGTGACAGAGGACGTGAAGGAGAGAGGTAAGACAGCAGGGTCAATAGAATAAGTATCTATTTATTACACTGATGATATGTGATTGTGCATGTACACGCACACACACACAAACACAAAAAAGTGCTGTACTTGTACGCTTGTTGCACAAGCAAAGTCTGGCCTTTGACAGACTTCAAAAGACAATTTATCTTCTTTAAAATTAATGCTTTTGCTGTGTTAAGATTGAACACACATAATGCTATCTTTAAATTTCAATTCAATTCTGTTCTTTCAGATGACACCAAAATCAAGAACAATGTAACAATTCTTAAGACCCTTAGTATTGAGGAGATAGGTAAGACAGGAATCTCAGTAAAATAGTTTTGACTTTTAATATAGTTATGATACACGCACGCACACGCACACACACACACACACACACACACCGCAGTCAGGTCGCTCCAACAAAGTCCGGTATTTAGCATACTTAAGAATATAATTTTTCAAAGTCAATTAAATCTTTGAATGTTCTCAACAAATTGTAATGCTGAATCCTATTTGAACATGCACAGATATAGAATGTTAGAATTTTATTTGATGTTATTTTTTCTTCAGCTGATATCAAAGATACAAAGAGTGTGTCAGATGCTGAGGGCATCAAAGATAAAGGTAAGACAGTAAGGTCAATTCAACAGGAATTCATTTAACACACTTAAAAATGTAAACTCATACAGATGGACTTTAGGGTGGAGACTTTCACGCACAAACTCTGAGTTTATATTCACTGTTCATTTATCTAAATCTTTCAATGTGTCTTTGACTATGTTAAATAACATATCGAATCCTTGTTGTGCACATGTATGGGATGTTTAATTTGTTTTTAATGTCTTTCTTCAGTCAATATCAAAGACACAACAACCGTAAGACAGAAGGATCAATAAAATAGAGATTTATTTATTACACTGATGGAATGTGATTGTGCACACACACACTTACACTGATGAGTAAACACAGTATGGCCTTTATTCAAGTTTTACTCGTCTAATTTGTTTATTCTTAATAATTATGAGATTATTAATTGTAAATTTTTTCAGTACAGTTGCAAGCGTAAAATAATATGGTGCAATGACTGCTTATTGAAGGTTATACATTATTGCATATTAGTAAGTAATAATGTGTCATATATTTCAGCTTCCAAGAACAGTCAACCATCTAGGTGGAGAAGGTTCCTAAATCTTATCACATCTTGCTTCAGACGAAGATCAAGAACATAAATGGTTATTATTATTATTATTGATTTTGGTGTTGTTAAATAAATCTAATCACTCCCGATATTTAGGAATGAGAAAAATTTGACAGCATTTTAAAAAAGAACAGATTCATTATACAGTCACAAGGAAGTTCTTTTGTTTGTTTCTTTATTTTGATGGCATCATAACTAAGTGAACTTTCAGTTTTTAAGAGGTACACTATGTTAAACAGCTGGTAAAACCTGTACAGTAATTATATGATAGCAGCCAAGAGCTGCTGGTTGTAGAGTTACTGTCAACATCTTTTTACAGCTAATGTGTTTTAACTGAATTATATTTTAATATTTTCATCTTATTTTTCAGGGTCATCATTGCAGAACTATTGCTTCTGTAGCAGCCAGTTAAAAACTTCAAATGACATTCTCTTAATTTTACAATAAAATATTAATTTTGTGTAATCAAATGTGTTTTGTTTTTCTTTCTTTTCTTAATTGAGGGTAGCATTGGGGAGGGGTGATCACAGTTGACAGGAAATAAAGTCAATTAAAAAATCACAGTATGCTAAACTTAATGCATATCTCACTGACAATGCTAGTCGAAAATCATGAAGCACTAGGTATAATACTTCGTTTCATGAAGGGCAAAGAATAAAATGCCGTATTGACAAGTCACAGGAATGAGGTGCTTCACAGATCAAGCTAAAAAATATGGACATTTCATGCATCTCAGGGAAATAAAAAGTGGCTTTCAAGGGTAACAAAAATACCCAGTGGGAAACTTTTAATTAAAAAGTTTTAAAAAGCATAATATAATGATTCTTGTTTAAAGCATTTGAAATGTGGGTTAAGAAGGCAGCACTTGACTTGTATCTACAATAAATGAAAAACGTCAACATTTGATTTCTGATTCAAGTTTATCTCCAATTTTTAAATTAAATTCTTTTTAAAAATTTCTTTTATTAAACTTAAGAAATAAACTATACTGAGATATATACAAAAACACTCATTCACATACCCTTCCAAAGGGCTGAATTACTTTAACTACACTTTCACTTTTATATTCAAGTATGTTCATCTTTGATTAAAACAGATAAGCTTAGGTTATAATAATATGTAAATAATTAGTACCAAATACACAAAGGATCCCATCCATTTGATGAGTATTTTCTTTATAATGTATATTGTATAACATAAAATTATATATCATGAAAGACAATGGAAAAAAACAATACTTCAGACTTTTAAATGCAGTTAACAATTTTTAAATAAATTTTCTCTCTGCAGCATATGAATTCCACTTTTAAGCCCAGTTCATGAATATTTTAATATCCAGGCCTAACCAACTACCAGACTCGGCACCTAAGGATCCTGACTTAACCGGTATATCGGACCACACTACCCGTTTTCAAGGTGTGTGTCAGATCGCATTTCGGAGTATCAGTCAGAACACCGACAGGATGAGCCCACGCTCGGCTGTCACCTTGATTGGATAGTAAACGATTGTCGTATTAAATCGCTATATTAAAAACCGGGTGCATAAATTTGAAAGCCACCTAGATGAACCTTAGACTGGCATATTAATCTAATACAATGCAAAAAAGCCCTATCAAAAGTGGTTAAAGCATTCAAACCGAATGTCGTAAAGTCCCCATATACCCCCATAGAGATAATGAAATAGAGTACTCTAAAGTAAGAGTACAGTTTAAGGTTGTTCAGCCGAGCGTGGATGAGCCCGCAGTCGTCCTACAAAATTTGTTCTTGGGTATGATACTCCGAAATGCTATCTGACACACACCTTGAAAACGGGTAGTGTGGTCCGATATACCGGTTAATTCAGGATCCTTAGGTGCCGAGTCTGGTAGTTGGTTAGGCCTGATATCTAGTGCTTTATTTCAGTTTTATCTCACAAGGAAAACAATTGTTTATATAAATTTACATTTTAATATTTTTATCGACTAAATACATTCTACCCAATAATACCACCCTAATATTTGTAAACTTTTCTTCAAGTTTGTGTCAATGTTCTCTATTCCAAATAAGTTTCTGATTAAATTTCATCAAAAGTGACAATCTGTAGGTTCGTTTTAATTTACATATCTTGAGCTTCTGCTACTTACAAATACCTATGATGACTTTAAGACGATATATATAGAACATGGCAAAACTATGATGTGCATTTGTTGGTAAAACTGAAGTTGCAGTAAACTAACGTGTTATAGCAAATGCCTTGTAAAAAGTAATATACGCAAATCATCTTAATTCAACAAGAAAAGACAATGAAAAGCCATTGGAATCATTAAAGGTTCCATATATCCTCCCCCCCCCCCCATGGATAGATAAATAAAATTAAGGAACTAATTCTTTTAAACATCCACACCAAACTAAAACATTGTAATTTATAGAATATCACACTGCTACATAATACAATGTATTCCATATAAATGAAACCAATAATCCACATTTCAAGCAACAATTTTGTGACTTTTATATCTTCAGCTTCACCAAAAATATTCTTATTAACATCTACACCCATTTAAAACAGTGTAATTTATAGATTATGTGAGTGTTAAACAAAGTTTAATCAAATCAAACCAATTCAATGTGGTGTAGACAATAATATAACAACTAAAGCTTCACAAAAACCACAATATCTCAAAAAAAAAAAAAAAATCATATTGTTTGTGAGCAACCAGAATAGAAATTTAATCACTTGATTGTCTCAGTAAGTGGGTCAAAGTTTAAACAAAAAATACAGCCCCACACATTTTGATATTTAATTTTGAAAGAAAAGACTTAGAACAAAGACAAGTTTTACATCAGACTCTTGTGATAATACATGAGTCTTCCGACGGGACTATCATAAAAGTTGTGAAAAAAAGAATGATAAAATATTAATACGAAATATCAATGTTGCCTGATATAAAACTGACTTAACATCAGAAAACTATGGAACTTGAAAGTGGTACACTCTAATTATTTCTCTGATCCACATTACTGCTGAGTTTTAAGCCATTTTGAAGAAGAAAAACATGTCCAAGTTAATCTACTGGTCAAGATTTGCATTTGATGAAGTACATCAGATTTGTCCTTGCTGTCATGCTGATAGTAAAGTGGTCTCCTAGGCTTCTCTTCTGTTGATAATCTGGAATTTTTTCACAATATTTCTTAAGAAGATATCCATGGCTTTAGTTCATTAATATGTTTCTAAGTAAAAAGATTATCATTACACTGTGAAAGAAAATATTTAAATATTAAATACCAGGAATCATTTTATTAAGAAAACATGATGCTTTTTCATATTGTCCACAGATACTACAACCGCCCTGATATGTCTTTAACTGTTTTAATAAATAAATAAATAAATAAATAAATAAATAAATAAATCTCACAGGGAGTAGTTTTACCTCAGCTGTGGTACCATAAGGTCTGGAGTTTGTTTGTTACCCTGATCTCCATGACAACAGATCCACATGATCGTCTGCAATCAGAGGCGGATTTAGGGCGTCTTCTGGGTCTTCCGGAAGACGGTCAGATTTTCAAGTTTACGTTGACGGGTATCTAATTTTTTCTGTCGGAAGACGGTCAAAAATGGAGGATGGATCAATAAAGATAAATTGGAAGACTGTCAGAAAATAGCTCTGGATCCGCCCCTGGCAATCACATCAAAGATGGTGTCTAGAGTCTCAGCAACCACCGACAATGTCTGGTCCTTGGTTACTACTTCCACAAGAAATGAGCCAAAATTCTGAAGGAAAAAAACAACTCAACATCAAAACTTGCAAATATACAGACCACAAACAGTAACCAAAATTTCAACAACATTAGCAAAAGAGTTTTAAAAATTCTAAAAGCAATCAAAGTGTTCCCTTTAACAACAGGTAAAAGAAACAAATGTTTTTTACTCTTTTGCTTTTCTGATCATTAGTACAATCTTCTATGTCTTTTAATATTTTAGGGATTATCAACTGGACACAAAAGTTCATTTAACACTAGTAATATTCGCTAAGCAAAATTTACTTAAGGATTCGTAATGACGGATATGGTCAGGGAAAAAAAGAACATTAATCTACTTCTATTTTTAGACAAACAAGACAAAATTTGTAAGTAAAGTTGAACAAAAATATTATTTTAAATAAGCAGTTATAAGGTAGACAACAGCTGTGTTGCACAAAGATAGCATTGAAAACAGTGATCAAAACACACAGAAACATTCAATGCCTGTAACATGTTCAGACATTTAACAAATAATTTCAAAGAAAATGATTCAATGGCAACTCATCAAGAATTATAACTCAAAAGTTGTAAAATTCTTTGAAGAAATCAGAAAATTTTATCTCAACAGGTCCATCTATAAAACATGGACATAATAAGAGAAGGACATGAAATGCTGAGCTAGATCAAAGGATAATCGGCTTAACGTGAGCTCTTCGCGAAACCATGTGCGTTCAGATCACGTACCCTCCCGTACAGGTAGCGAGCATATCGCAGTTGTCGATGACTTTTTGTGTCATTTGGGCAGGTAGTTTGCGATATCGTGAGTCAATCCTTCGGGTGGATGGGACAATAAACTTATAGAGATTAAGTATAAGTACAATTTGTTCTGTCAATTTGGAAACTATGTGAGAATTTGATATGTTTGTTCATGGAGGAATTCAAAATGCCCTATGTGGTAAAGGCAATCTTGTTTGTTGCCTAAAATGAGCATTCAAAATTGTACAATTGTAGTGTAGTATACTTGTTTTCAGCTATGATCCGATTGGAAAATATTTCTAGTGTCAAACTTTTCTCTCTATGTGAGAAATTAGCCTGAGACCCAGCAATAATGAAACCTTCAATCGTGTCTTGAATTAAAATGACGCAATTCCTCTCCAATTTATTCAACTCGTTGACATCGTTTTAGGTCTGGTATTTTTTACGTACCGTTTAGATAAAGGTGGCATTTACACTGCTGTGTACTATATGTATAGGTTTATGTTACTTGCTCATGTGAGCCCGAATTATGTAATGATAATTAATATTTTTAACTTTCAATATGGGCTCTCGTTGCAATAGGGCAACACACATGCATGGTTGATACATTGGCACATTTTTTGTAGTTTGCAGTGAAAATTTTAATAAAAAAATGAGAAAATTAAAAATGTGCACATAATGAAAATCTGACTCCCCCATGAAAATTTGACTCCCCCATCATAACCTCCGAAATTGAGGTTTTTGCAAGACAAACAGGGTAAACAAATTTATAAGTGGTTGAAGTATAGTCCACTACCTAAGTTGTCAGACAAGTCAAAGAAAAGTGGAGTAATCTATATAGACAACAGGCATCAACATTTTCAGCCTGTTTATGATATTTAAAACTCATCTTAACAAAGATGTGCCAATGTATCAACCATTTTACATACTACAAGATCACAGACATATACTCAAAATAAAATAAGTTTTATGAAGTTTTGTGGAGGGGGAGTCAAATTTTCATGGGGGAGTCAGATTTTCATTATGTGCAAATGTTTAATTTTCTTATTTTTTCATTAAAATTTCCACTGCAAACTACAAAAAATGTGCCAATGTATCGACTATTTTACTTACTACAAGATCAGAGACATATACCCAAAATAAAATAAGGTTTATGAAGTTTTATGATGGGGGAGTCAAATGTTCACGGGGGAGTCAGATTTTCATTATGTGCACATTTTTAATTTTCTCATTTTTTTATTAAAATTTTCACTGCAATCTACAAAAAATGTGCCAATGTATCAACCATTTTACATGCTACAGGATCACAGTCATATACTCAAAATAAAATAAGATTTATGAAGTTTTGTGGCGGGGGAGTCAAATTTTCATGGGGGAGTCAGATTTTCATTATGTGCATATTTTTAATTTTCTCATTTTTTCATTAAAATTTTCACTGCAAACTACAAAAAATGTGCCAATGTATCCTCCATTTTACATACTACAAGATCACAGACATATGCCCAAAATAAAATAGATTTATAAAGTTTTGTGGAGGGGGAGTCAAATTTTCATGGGGGAGTCAGATTTTCATTATGTGCTCATTTTTAATTTTCTTATTTTTTCATTAAAATTTTCACTGCAAACTACAAAAATTGTGCCAACGTATCATCCATTTTACATACTACAAGATCACAGTCATATACTCAAATAAAATAAGATGTATGAAGTTTTGTGGAGGGGGAGTCAAATTTTCATGGGGGGAGTCACATTTTCATTATGAAAATCTGACTGGGGAGTCACATTTTCATAATGAAAATCTGACTGGGGAGTCACATTTTCATGGGAGTCAGATTTTCATGTTACATGGTCTGCTCCAGTTTGAGAATGATAATTAATAGTTTTTCATTTTTAAATTGGAGTCCCTAAACAGCATAGAGACGATGGACAAACACCCTCACTGGTCTTTTAATTAAAGTATAAATGTGGACATGTACACATGCAAACTTCATGATTATATTTACTTAGGTAATGGTCATAAAAGTGGATCGCGATCTTATTTGTGATTAAAGTCTCACCTCTGTAATTGGCTTGCTACATTGCATTATCTTGTTATCAGATGCATTTGGATGGCACCTACCTGGCTTTATTAGTCATCATGCTTTTAAACAAGTTATATATCAGCTCGACATATATCAATACAATCTTGGGAACGATAACAAGTATAGACAAAGGCCAGAGCCCGTTTTAATGAGGTAACAAGAAAAGATACTGAAAATCCGAAACAAATTTCCACGTGTTGGCGCAAGTCTATGTGCTAGCAACTGCAAGACAGAGGCAATGCTGTATCATAGCAACCATGAGGGACCGCGAGAAATTGCGTTATCCATGCAATAGAACAAAAGAATTTCAATGAGGCACAGCACGCGCTACCTTGATAAAAAGTCGTTCAGGCTACCGTGGAGCTATCAAAACAGCTTATCTGAGACAATGGGCGAATGTTTACCCGAACGCACATAGCTTCAAAGGAAGATGCCGCGTTTCATGTCCTTTCCTATTTAGGTCCAAGTATAAAAGAAGTAAAGATTTTTCATTGTTACAAATATTATTGTTTGATTGGTTTCCAAACACTGTATAATATTATTTAATGTAATGAGAGATAGAGATAGCCCTTAATACCTGAACTTTTAGACATACCATTACGTAGCAAATTCAATGACTACATCCCTAAGAAAGATAAACAACATAACGTACATGTACTAGTACATATCTGGGGTAACTTGTAGGTGTATTTCCATCTCTGTCTTACTGGTTTGATGGTTCACTGATATTACAGCAATTTTCAACAAGTGTGTCCATGGCCTATTGGTACACTCACCTGAAAGACAAATGTTAACATTATCATTAGTTGAAAGGAATAAATTATGTTTGAAACAGAAAAGCTGACAAAAATTCAGTCACCTAACAGTAAAAAAAATTTCTAAATGCACTCACATTAAAAAAGTCTATTCTTGCTCCTTTTTGAAAGTAACATGGTGGAGTTAATGAAAAAGTTTTAATACCTATAACTGAAATAAAATTATTATAAATTTCTTAACCTGAACATGCCCAGTAGCCAGGGGGTGTGGGGGTCCCTTTTTGCTGAGAAAATGTTACACCTGAGTAAAATTTTATTTTAGTACACGAAGAATGCATGGTACAAGGTCCATTTTTTCAGAAAAAGAACCCCCCTTTTGAAACAGCTGGGGTTTCACAAATTGAATTAATTGAATGACTTTTCACATCATGTACAAAAAATTGCATATATCATGAAAGAATTCACACAGGAGAGAAACCTTACAAGTGCAGATTCTGTGACAAAACTTTTACTCAAAAAGGCCATTGCACTGAGCATGAAAGAATTCACAGTGGAGATAAACCTTACAAGTGCAGATTCTGTGACAAAACTTTTAAAGACAAAACTTCTTGCACATATGAGAGAATTCACACAGGAGAGAAACCTTTTAAATGTAGATTCTGTGACAAAACTTTTACTCAAAAAGGCCATTGCACTGAGCATGAAAGAATTCACAGTGGAGATAAACCTTACAAGTGCAGATTCTGTGACAAAACTTTTAAAGACAAAACTTCTTGCACATATCATGAGAGAATTCACACAGGAGAGAAACCTTTTAAATGTAGATTCTGTGACAAAACTTTTACTCAAAAAGGCCATTGCACTGTGCATGAAAGAATTCATGGAGACGGATGAAATAAGTAATGTGGAAATTATGCCAGGTTACATGTCGATCCTCCCATGCACCGGTACATCCCTGCACCAATACTTCTCCTCACCGATACTCCCTCACAATTACAGATATACTGAGGGGCAGTATCGGTGTGGGTAAGTATCGGTGCGGGGGAGTATCGGTGCGGGGATCTATCGGTGTGGGGTCGTAACGATGTGCATAATACCAAAAATTACTAAGGGGATTATCGGTGCAGGGGGTATCGACATGACCACTTATGCCATAACCCATCATACATATGAATAAGAGAACATCACCATTATTACTGACAATGATGTCTATGAAATACTTACTGGCATAAAAAGGACCACGCCAGGTGTCATCACAACAATCATAAAAAATCCTTTCTACAGCTCTCAGCGATATATTCAGATGACAGAAACAGAAAACAAACTCTTACCTTATAACTTTGCTATTTTTGGACATCTTAAGAACAATCAAATGTAACTGCTTCAATTTATCAATAATTATCACTTTTATACTGTGTAGGTTCCAACCATTATCTTCCATGATCAGACACATTATCTATGATAGATCATCTATAATAAAAGAACTGTACTTAGTCAAATACATGATATTATGCTAGAAAATCCCTCTCTTCTATCTTTATTGTTGAAAACAGAACGAGAAATAGTGTCACATTTTCAAAGAATTTACATTTACAAGATGAAAAGAATTTAAATTATTTCATTTTTAATGTATGAAATTTATATATCCTATGATTTAGAGAGAATAAAGAGTTGTAAAAGAAACATTTTTTTGTTTATTCAACAAAATATCAAACTCCAAATGAATATTTGATAAAACAAGACATAGAAGACGGTACTTATTACAGACTTCAAAAAAATAGATTCAATGACAGATAGGCAAGTCAGATATTGAGAGTTTAAAATGTCAAAAAAGAAAGTAAAATGAAAAAAAAAACAGGAATTATCCCTGTAGATGTAATACTATATGCTCTGTCTAAAAGAAGTCAATGTTTTATTACTGTTCCCAGGTTTTCTGACCAGCCATCAACAAGTCACTACTGTGTCAGCACAATTTCAATATTTTAATTTATCAACTGAACACAATTCCACCTAACATTCTGTATCAGTGGGTCAGAGACATTTAATAATTCACAGGCAATTTCTGTAACTTCACATGATAACTTTTTATTGTACATGTAGTCCGTAAAGAGGTAAAGTAAGCTTGTTGATTATTCTGATTAAAATCAGAATAATCAACAAGCTTATTTGTATAAGACAATAAATTCATGAAGCCATTGTCTTGGTTTGATTCCCCACATATCGTTAGTATGTAACTGAGCAAGCAACAAGTGAACATTAATTGACTGAAACTGGTTACAAATATTTTTGGATTTTCTCATAGCGATTTACATGTAAATATTTTGACCACAAATCAAGTAAGTAGTATTATCCAACACAAACAAATACAATGGTATCCGTATTTTGAGCCTGTTTGTAATTTTTATCAGTGCTTTTGCGCTGTTCCAGACAAGTGAACCACAAGTAATGCTTAACTGTAGTCATCAAAAGAAATTTTAGTATAATAATAATAATAATAATAATAATAATAATAATAATAATAATAAATTAATAAACATATATGTCAATGAATCAAAATGTCAAAAGATGAAAAATTCAGTAGTTAAGAAAACAAGCTAACCCAGTGGCAGATTTGGGGGGGGGGGTCAGGGGGGTTGAACCTTCCGTTTCAGAAAAATAAAACAAATCTCAAAAACTAGCTTTTTTAGCTACAAAAATCTGTTGATCAAAATTTCATGTCTGATCATAGGTAATAATTGATATCATATATAAACTTAGCATTGATATAAAATCCAGGGGCGGATGCAGAGCTATTTAGTCTTCAAAATTATCTTTATTGATTCATCCTCAAATTTTGATTGTCTCCCATTAGAAAAAATTAGATACCCGTCAATTTAAACTTGAAAAAGTGACCGTCTTCTGGAAGACCCAGAAGACGGTCTGAATCCGCCCCTGAAATCTAAAAAAATACAAATATTACCCGCTGACAGTGACCTCTGTATTGTGGCCAACTGATGACCCCATCACTAATGGTTAGTTTACCTGAGTGTCCCTAGTGCTGTCTTCCTGACTTGTTAACAACTGACCACTAAGTGAAGGCCTTGGGTTGCGGACCAGGGTGGCCACTAGACATGCGGTGGACTCTGGTGTTGATGGAACGCACCCCCCCCCCCCCCCGCTTCCGCCCCTTGCTCAGGGCTGACGCAGTTGATTGTGAGGGAATCAACTGCCCCCCCCCCCCCCCCCAGCACACACCCCGGCTCCTGCTATGTGTCATGGATCACGCTAAATAATAGAATGTTTGACGCATCTCGGGTAAATAAAAAAGTTGCTTTCATGGGTTACAAATATACCCTATAGATTACAAATACACCCTAATTTGTTTGAAAATTCATAATCAGAGCGAATGATTCTTAGATAAATTGACTGGTTAGACGGAACGCATTCGTCCCATGCGCAGGGGTGACGCAGTTGGTTGTGAAAGGGTTAAGTTCCCCCCCCCCTCCTCCCGTCTCGCTCCTATTCTGTCTTCTCACCCTGAGTGTCAAAGATAACTTGAAACAAACATCTACACTACTATGACATACCCTTGTCGTTTCCAGTTACTCGAAACCGCAAGGGTTAATTGCTATTAAGATCTGAAGTTCAGGGTGCGGCTCCTGCGTGTCAAAACTATCGTTGGCTGGTTCATCTTCTGCCGGGAGTTGAACAGTTAACGTGGTCAACAAATCGTTAGGGAGAGACCGATGGCATAGAGAATTTTCAAGTTGTCTGCAAAGTGCTACACAAAGAAACTGCAAAAGTGGGCTATTTTTACACTCTTTTCAAAGATTGTAATAGACTTTGATTATAACAGCTCCACGCTCTTTTTTTATTTTGCAGTTCAATGGGTCCCCCTCTCTCTCGTCCGCCTCTCCCGAAAATGTTCCACTCCAGAAAAAATCAATAATGCTATGGGAGAATTGTACAGGCAAATGACCTACATTCTCCACTGCAGTTATTGGCGCTAGTTTAACAATGTTATGACTTGGACGTGATAACGTGATTCACGCCTGTGATATGAAGTTTTATAATTCATATAAATAAATTCATAAACAGGGCGTGTCGATCAAATGATTGGAAATTTGTGAGGGTAAAGGGACATCGTCATTTATAAAAGTAATAAAAACTGTAAATGACTCAAAACCACAAAAAATGCATTTTTTTCTTATATGCAAATTAGATTGCCTGTAGTAATATAAGGCTGTCCGGAAGTGATGTCCACATCAGAGATTTCAAATAGCGGTGATCATGATCACCTAAGCTATCTTAAATTTTATTATTTGATAAAAATAATGCATATTTGAAGCTACCAAATGTAATTTACCGAAAGAAATAAAGCAACTTTCCTTTCATAATAAATCATTTCTTGACCCGCCCTTCGGCAGAATTTTGTAACAGCTAGAAGGCTGAGAAGGGCTTCTTGACGAGAGCCCCGGTGTACGCCCCTTCCCTCCCCTCGAGAGGTACTGTAAAAATCACTTTTATTAATATTTTCCAGCGAATAGGAAATTTGATTTTTTATAGATATAAATAACTCATATTCCTATGCTTTTATTGCATTTTGCCTGTGGCTCTGCTGATTTTGAGCGAGAGAGAGAATTTGTTTAACGTTAGATCGCAAGGATGTGGTATTTAACTGTTATGAAATTTCCATAACTTTCATGTCCATATTGAATTATCAATTCATCAATAAGATTTAGTTAACAAGATTATTCGAATAATAAAGAAATTGAGAAAAAAAAAATCAAATTCAAGGAAGATTGCATTTTTAATTTTCCACGCAATCCAAATGCAATAATTTACCAGTTGACTTTATTTTGGTTATTCAACTGAAAGCGTACTCATTTTTTCCGTTTCTAAAAATAAAATGTGTCACTGATATCTTAAATTTTTTTACTACAGGTAGAGATTTAGCAGTTACCTGTGTCCAGTCTCGTGAAAATTAACCTGCCATTAATATATGGAATAGATAAGCGTGTTAATCGTGGTGCAACACAAATAAAAAGTGAACGCGGTAAAAATTCAGTCATGGTTGTCGTGAGACACAACCTACCGCCAGTCTTATTCAAAATACAGTAGAATCTACCTCGACATAGAGAGGAGACACTCGCCGTGTCACGTCAAAACAAAGCTGTTTGATAGTTGACGTGGTTATAAACATTGGATATAAAACAGTAGAGGAAGGCAATTCTATTCTCATATGTAGGGCACAGTGACGGTAAAACATCTTGGATTTGTTTCGTTTTGCTTGTTATAATTTTTAATTGATATTATTATCTTTTTGTCACACACTCATGTACGGGAGGACCAGCCCCTCTTCAGATTTCTCATAGAATTTTTTCCTTTAGCCTCTTTTTTTTTTTTTTTTTTTTGGGGGGGGGGGAGGGAGGAGAAAAGACCATTGGGAAACAAAACGTAAAAGTAAGACACACGCCACCCCCTTAGACTCTAAATCTGG
Organism: Lingula anatina; assembly: GCF_051362555.1. Classification (NCBI taxonomy): domain Eukaryota; kingdom Metazoa; phylum Brachiopoda; class Lingulata; order Lingulida; family Lingulidae; genus Lingula; species Lingula anatina. The sequence goes on along the minus strand of NC_141771.1, from coordinate 19,301,905 downwards.
CATTGAATAAGTGGCCTAATCATGAAATACGTGGATTATATTTGGCGTTATAACGTTACGTTTTGGTGTAGGACACAAATAGATAAAACGCACCCTGTCTTGTGCTTTGGTAGTTCACCTTGCAGGTAATAGGCCCTACTGCAACAGTGGTCAACGGCTTGTCACACCTAACACATTACAATCAATTCTGTGGTAGACGTCGCAATCATGTTGAGACAGAACAGACGCCAGAATATCACACTGTATAATAATGATTATTTCTTATTTATTGATAAGATATTGATAACCCAGTGGGTTAAAGTTCTAGACAAAATATTAAGAGCACTACAATAAAAATAAGATTTTTTAAAAATGAACTAAGGGTTCATTCCCAATGAAACTATCATCATACGTAGATTGATCCAACTCTGCTGAATGCAATCAGTTTATCAGCTTAACACGCCTCCTATTGTTTAAACTTTTTCGTAAATCACTTTTTGTGTATTCTACTAAACACCAGGCGGAGGAGAAACAATTTGAAATATCAATTTCCGAAGAAAAAAATATTTGATACGAATGGAATTTCATTTCTTTTACTACATAAAATATGTTATTCGAGTGCTGTATGTGAAAGAATCATGTGATGTATGATATATGTTGAAATCTTGTATATGTCAATATTGACAGCATGAAATGACAGGAGGATATTGGGGAGGTAGAATAAAACTGTTATAACTTGTGCATGACAGTACAGACGGGCGTTATGAAAACTGGTTGTATGATGCAAAGTGAAAAAAAAACAATTTGAATAAAATGCTTCGGCAAAATATAGGCATAGCGTATCTTCACGGCGTTTGTGCTGACGTGCTAAAATATTGCGCAGATTTTCCTGGGATAAGTGGTATTTTTCTTCAACTAATCAACCCTTCTTTCCTGTCACTGGCCAAAATTCTGTAAAAATCTGGATAATTTAACAAACGCCTTCGTTATCATGACCAGGTTCCACGCACGCACGCACGCACACACACAAAGACACATATTCGAAAGTTTATTTGCCATTGTGAAGGTAAATGAAGACTACAAAATCGTATGATCATATGATGATATGATCACATGATTTAAGGTTAATAAAGTTTTAGTCTGCTGATTCCAGCAGATGGCGTCATAGTGCGATCAGGTCGGTCACATATACTAAACTCTGTTCAGATAAAAACGTGCATTTGACCGTAACCAGTGACGTAAATAATGTTTCATTGTGGGGGGTGTTAGGGTATGAGATTACTTTTAACAATGGCGTGTTTTGAAATATATCAAACACAAATGCGTCCTATGCATTTTTATTGCAGTAAATTGTCAATGAAGGTTCACCTATCAGATAATGATGATGATAATAAAGTAAACAATGAGACCAAAATATCCTGCCTCCTCCCCCATGAATCGTAACCAACACTCCAGAAAGAGATGTCACGTCTTCATCAGTTCAGAGTGACCAGGGAGTGGATGCGAGGCAATCCAGATTCATGTACTAAGTATACGAAAATATCAGTTTCAACCGATTTAGTACAACGCTGTAAGATATTAATGTTAGGTATTTGATGATAACTTATTTGTGATTCAGTTTTGATGCCTGAATGTTTAAAACTGGTATTGGAAATACCCCAATATTTTCCCCATTTTGCTTCCATTTTGCTTCCTCCACCAGCTCTTCATATCTCATATGCACTTCATGTAAATTGGACTGCGTTAGTAGATATAGTCATAGGAGTAAAATTAAACATTTTGCGTGTGTCATTTTTCTCAATCTTTTTGCGAAGGAGAGAGATAGTATATGTAGGAAAATAGGTAGTTATAAAACTTGTTTGCATATATCTTTAAGAAAATATATTCCTCTATCCAGTAAAGAGTGAAGTAATTTTTCTTCAATCAACAGCTTAATATTAAAATAGTTTACCTTTACCTCCAATATTTTGATGTCTAATAGAACATTCATCATTACTCACCTGGGTAGCCTCATTCCCTGATTTCAATATTAAGCTGCTGATTGAAGAAAATTTACTTTATTCTTATAAGCTAAAACAGCTGATAATATTCCTCTCTGATCTGTCCAGTTTAAATTTATTACATATGGGTAATATTACATCGAATAATATCGTTTTTGCTAATGTCTTGTGAGCTATACTTTTTAAAATGTGTTCTTTTATCCAATAAAAATTAATGACAAATTGGGAATATTACATTAAATAATATTTTTTGCTGATGTCAATTTTTCATTTCTTGTTCTTAATTACTTTGAGTTCAGCATATGAAATAATATCACTCTCTTCGAAAACATGGATTTTAATTTCAAATCAAAGGCATATAGTGCGCGTTATACCTTTACCTAGAAAAAAACATCCTGAGAAATTCAACAATTTCACTTTATCACCAAAGCACATTCTTGTTCAACACCGAGGACAAAAGCACGTTGCATGAAAGTTTTAAAAAGTCGAGTTGTTATATGCCGTACTCTGTTACTTCCCAGTGCGGTTTACAATAGATAATAACACGTTTTGAGTTGTAAATTTCAAAATGTACCGTTCAAAATGGAGCGGTATGTACCTTTGCTTTACTTTAAACGCTCAGAGAAGAGATTAGAAAACTTAATTTCATAAGCTTGTTCTTGTTAATGATCCAATTTTCTGATGTCTAGGTTCGTAGTACATGTATGTACACTGTGACTTTCGTAAAATGCAACTGAAAGATGATGTCTCTTAAAGAAATCTAGATTCTGTGTAAAGACGAAAGAATTATTGATACCATTTTTCAAAATCTGCTCAGCTTTGAAAAACTTACTTTTTTTTATTAGATAGATCAGTAGGTGCAAAATATTTACTCTCTACGTGTGCTATGTGAGATTAATTTTTGTTCAGTTCATTGCAAAATATTTGTCACAAGAGTTGTAGAATTGCTCATGATTTTAGGTATTTAGTTATTGAAATAATTCTTATAATATCGTATGGTTAGAAACAGAAAAAAAATCAACGTCGGATCCGGAACATTTAAATGTAGTCAAAATATGAAATTCTATGTAATTTGTAGCATTATGTGTACTTGATAATGTTAGTCCAGAGCGGGTTTCCTTCTTGATTTTTCTGATGTTAAAGGTGGACTGAATACCAGATCCGGCGATGTTTTTTAAAGGAAAAAGTTTTTTCCGAAATATTTTCTTTAATATCAAACATAAGATCAAACATAAGAAGTGTAGTTGATAGTTTTATTTGTAAAATCAAATAGGTTAAATTTGGTTCATTTTTAGTGAATTCTAATGAAAATCTCAATGACTTTGTTTATATCATTTTATTCAATCTTTCAAAACTTAAAAAGAATCACAAATTTAGTCGCACAAACTGATGTTTTTAGATGGTTAAATATACACGCATATATGGAATGGAATTTTGTTTTGGTCTTTTAAGATTAAAATAAAGAAATACCGAAATTATTCAATGCGTTGTAGTATTTTCATGTTCATTGGTACCTACGGGTTGGGGTTCACTTTCCTGCTCGCGTACTTGGATAAAAGCAAGTAATTCCCAAAGACTTTTTAAAAATTTCCTTTGGTTACTATAAGAAGAAAGTCTACCCGAGGAGGGTGGGTGGGAACAGTTAGAGGAGTAGGTAACGCGCTTGCCTCTCAGACAGAAGGTTGCAGGTTCGATTCCTGGCGCCACTGGGTCCCAGCAAATTACCTTTTGCAAAAATAAATCCAAATAAAGAATTTTGACTTCTACATAACAGTGTTACGAACACAGGATAGTAAGAGGAGTCGGCGGTTCTGTAGTTAAGAAAAATAACTTATTTTGTTCATAAAACAATATAGCACATTTATTATGGCATAAATGAATACAAAAAGTAACAGCATAATAACACAGAATATAAAACTTGGAATACCCTTTTTCTACATTAATGGCAATTTCATAAAAAGTACTATGAAATGTGAATTAAGCTTTTACATACAAATAAAACTGGTTCTCTATCTAACTAAAACATGTCGAGATTCTATGCATTTTGAACATTTCTATTTGGCTGGCGTAGCCTTTTGATTTATAAAGGAGTTTAGGAATATTATGATAGGCATAATTCCAACAAAATTAACAAAAAAATGTCAAAATTCACTGATGTGAACGGTGTAGAAAATTCAATATGCATATAACCTAATCCTATCCCGACGCATGTACCAACATGCAAGCACTATGTCGTCTTGCTGATGTTCACAAAACAAAAATAGGTAGTCAAAATAATCAAATTTTGTAAAATTCCTGATAGTTTTGTTCATCGATAAATATTGTTCATGTCCAACACAAACTTTTCTTCATATGAAATCCTAAAATATGTATTTCATTGTGCAACTTTGAGCGAAAACTGAATTTTGTACTGCTTGCGAATCAGAAACGTCATGATGACATGACCAACTTATAAGCTTATTCCAACCATAGCCATTTTAGAGAATAATTTTCAAAGAAAACGGAGAAGATTACGCAAATATTAGTTCACTTAAAATATACATTTACTATGACAACACTAATAAACTTAAGACTGGTCTCCGGTGTTCAGTGATCAAGTGACACTCAGCACTATAACTCAACAGGACATGCAGGACTGACAACCCATAAGAAATTATTTTTCAATCACTCTTTGATTGCGACCAAAAAGTCAACTAAGAAAATACAAGGCACAAGGCCAACCTTTAACAGAGCGCCGATCTATACACTTTTGGATAAAGTTTTTATACTGAGAATATGACAATTATTCATATTTTGTTTAAAGAAGCAAAATACAATTCAAAAGTAATTTTGTACGATAATTCGATGGATTTTTAAAGAATTGGCTGAAAACTGCTAGCCAAAATTTACGAAAAATGCCTATTTAGTTTTTAAATTTTTTCTGTAAATTTGGCTTTTTAAAAATTGTACTGCATTCTTTGTTGGGTGTATTGACAGAAATTGGTAATCTTAAAACCTTCATGGAGTGCTCATTTTTAAAAAAAAAAAAAACGGCAGCTAAAATTATTCATTTGACTTTGTCAAATTCAGTGTATAAAAGTTTCTGATGAATGTCAATCCTACGTAGACCCTTTAATGAAGATGATATTCCAAAATAAAACATTTTCTGTAACACAACGATTTTCCTTTGTGACCTAACACTACTGCAATAACAAATGCATATTAATTTCGGGAAAATTTCAATCCTTGGTTTCGTTTCTAAAAACTAGGGTGACTTTTGACCCCCTCCCATCACGGACAATATGGCCTGTGACATCAAACACACGAAATACGAAGCTCATTTTATATGCGTCACAATCGCACATTCAAACTTAAGAAAGATCGTTTCAGTGCGTGTGGACAGTTCTGCAATACTAATGACACATTCTGCCAGTTTGATAATGCTGCAATTTCTGAAGCATAATTATTTAAACTACAGCGATTTATTAATTTTTGGTGGATGCACATCTCGTTCTTTTTTGTTTCTTTAACTGAACACACACTATAACACTATCACTAGAATTCAATTTTAAATAAATAATTGTTCACGGAGAAGTGCCAAATTGCAGATTTGTCCTCACAAATATGTTACCATCCAAAAGAAAACCGGCCATCCTACATGTGCTTGTTGTTTATGTTGCCACACCTACACGGAAATAAACCACTACTACATGTACGTGTATCAAAGTACTCTTCTTGAACACTACTTTGTGACAGTTTGAAAATAACTACAGTCGATTCACAACACAAAGCAAACATTACACTTTATACTAAGTTTCAACCCTGCAAATTTACTAGCAGACGAACTCTGACATGTAATCTTGACATGGATGCAGCCGCTGTGGAACACGAGCCTGACGTCATTGATGGAGAACGTATTCAATCTTCTCGTGCACGGCTGAGTCACTGAAATTAAACAAAAACCACCTTTACAAATCAATGACTAAGGGTTGATTAAATAAAGCAAGTTTTAATCTTACGGCAACCGATTTCGATTCTTATAGTAATATTCAACAAACCACTTTTCAACTTTTAAATTAGAGGAATATACTGTATATATACTGAGCTGACACGTTTTATGTTATTATGCACTTTCAAACAATATAATTTCTATTCTTTTACACCGTGTACACACTGTAACGTGACAACATTCTGTGTCTTTAGAATCACACGTCAGTGGTGCTACTAAAAAGATAGTGACCCTCGGATTACGTATAAAGTGAAATTTTAGAAATAAATATATGACAGGAGGGTAGTAAAAACAAAATTTATGAGATTTTAGAAAGAAGAACAACGTAGTCACGACATGTGCACATTGGCGGGTAGGGATTTGCTGAGGTGGATTTTGAAATTTAAAAAAAACAAATTACCGGGGTAGGACCTGAGAATGAAGTTACCTGCCAAGATGTCCATACTTTGTTTGAGACGTAAGACGCGTTCACTGCTGGAGCAAATCTCTCACCACCCGTTTTCTGGCAAATGCATTCCATCTGAAAATAAGAACCGATAATTAGCTATTTAAACGTCAAGTTGAATTTGGACTTTTCATGAAAAATATTGTTGACGTCAAGACAAAATGTCGACATGATGCCTTATTTGCAAATTGCACCATTTTTTGGTTAATATCATTAACGTCACATAACCAATGTTATCTTCCATCATCTATACAGTACTTACAACAGATCGATGCCAATTTCAGTCCCAGATTTCCGACCATTTCGTGGAAATTGTAGCAATGAGACACAATGCTTTCTTCGCCATCTTTTACTGACCTCGGTCCTTGCTGAACGCCTCTCACCAAAATGCTCACCTGGATTACATAATAACATACAGTTGATCACCTTCTGTACAGAAGCCTCGATTTTAACTTCAGTCTTTGTTATATAAGAGGTGCAATCATGCCCCCCCCCCCCCCATCCCTGGAAGATGATTTGGATTTGCTGAAATCATGATGACAAAAACATGAAAATTTAGCTGAATTTTTTCCACAACAGTTGTGATATCTTGTGATATGAAATGTTAAATATACATAAGTGCCTCCATGTCTTTGTGTTAATACATGCCCCCCCCCCAAAAAAAAATAAATAAATAAAAAACAATTACCCCCACCCCCAACGCAGTATGTTTCACAGATAAAGGCATTCAATAATGATGAGTAATGATGAGTAGGGAAAAACGTAAAAACAGGGGGCACGGTTACGTCTGAAATTCCTTCCAAGAAAAATAGAAATAACGATTCACCCAATTGCCCATAATTGGGAAACCTTGACCTATGTAATCGGCATGAGGTAACGAAAAGATCAAAAACGAAAGGAAAAAGTTTGGAAATAAATAAAAATGTGCAAAAATGACCAAACACAATGTTGTACTTGTGTCAAAAATAAATGATAGTAAGTAAAGTAATAGTGGAAATTTTAAGGTAGAGCTGGTGAATTTTTTAGATAAAAAATGATAAAATTAGTAAAGAATAATAGAAAAAAAACATGACAAATAATGAAAAAAATGTTGCAGACATTCTGATGTAGTTTGATTATTTGGTTAACGGGAAGACGTGTAGCAACTGACAATTTGGGGTCATTTAAAGGTATTGAAAAAAAAATGTTAAAAAGGCTCCCCAAACCAAAAAGATAAAAAAATGAAATAAGGATAATGTGTAAAAGTTTTTAATATCATTTGAAGTTGACTGATTGAAGCAGACACATAGCAGAAATTCAAAGGAAAAGCATGCACAGTTATCTGTTATCATAAAAAAATACTAATTAATTATACAGACCTTTCTGCAGGTGGTAATGGGAATTTATAAATTTGTATATTTTTTAATGGAAAATCTGCTTATTATATTATTCCATTTTTTACAAATATTATTTAGTTTTTTGAAAAATATAAGTGAAAGGAAAGAGATAAGAGAAAAAGAGCAGCAATTGAAGATTTTTTCCCAAAAAAACTTCCTTAATTGCATTGAAATAATGAAGAACATACATATTACTGGCATGCATGCACTCAAAAACAAAAAATACTCTTCCACTAGTATCTAAAAATCAAAATTATTATATCTTCATATATAAATAATAATGCACTAACACTAACAGAAGTAACAAAATCTCAGGTATGGCATCACAGTGTCTACTGCAGTCCTCTTGTCAAACAAATTTTAAAAAATACAGCAATAGAACAATTTTAAATATCTGATTTTCTCCATTCTGAGATTCTGCACACAGTGAAGAGATTGAATTTGACAAACTGCACTGATTTAATTTTATTTCCACTTTCACTATTTATTTCACAATACACAACAGATTTACCATTACTTTTATACAATCAACAAAATTGTTAAGATGCAGAAAACATCAAAATAACACGTTCAAGTAAGTTGTGAGTTCAATAATGAGACTTTTAACATGTCTAAGAATTGAATCTGAGGAAAAATCACTTTTATACAAAAAAAAAAAAAAAAAAAAAAAAAACAGCATTACTTCATCAAAGCTAAACCTATTAAGAAAATTTTCAAATTTAACCTGTACATATGAATCAGCCTGGTGTCTGTACATAAAAATCATATTTTAGTAAATGTTGCAATGGTGTGGGACAAATTTTCTTCCAGCCTTCTTAAAGCTTTAATATTTATTAAATATTGATAAAATTTCTATCTGAAGACGTCTATATAAATGTCACATGACATACAGTTTAAAGCCAGAAGGAAAAAGCATCAACATGTTTTGTACACTGTAAAATAAATATTTATCTTCTGCCCTTTTTCTGAATCGAGACAAAAGTTCTTGGAATGTTGAGTACACCAAGGAAACCAACACAGATGTATGTCTTGGGATAATGTATTAAAACAAACCGCAAAGTGCTATTTTGTATTTTCATCTGGAATCTTCACATCAACTCCACTGTTACATTGACTGAGTTGTGTCACAAGAACAAATATTTTGTATGGGTTTGATATATCACTTCATAATAAAGTTTCACTATAACTACCAACATCTATTCTGCTTTGTGCCAGATATATTTCCTCTGAGCTTTGCCTCATCTGTGGAATGATCATCAAGAACTTTATGTTAAAAAATCTTTGGTCTCATAAATCTGCATTAGTGACTCAAACATCAGTGTCGTAATCAGTTTCTGTTACTGAAGGACAGAGTTCATTATGTGGTATATGGACAGTGATCTCTGATGACTGGTTGTCTTCTACCCCATTGGAGTAAGTGGGGCTGGTCATGTCCTTTTTAGGGGGTTTAGCAGGTTCTAATCCTGTTATTCTGTCATACATTGGGTAGGAGAAATTGGTCTGTTTGTTGTAATTTTCAAAATTCTCAATTTTGTTGTACTCTGGTTCCATTGCATCCTATGAGAGAGAAGATGAGCACTTTAGACCAATGTATAAAAAGAAAATTTCCAGTTAATGAAGCATTAATGCTAAATGTTTTCACAGGCAATTAAAAAAAAAAAAAAAGACCAAGCTATAGATATGCTTTTCTACTATACATGGAAAATACTGAACACTTCAAAGTTTTCTTCACAAAAATAAGAACATCAATAATGACCTCTAATAGGATGAATCATAGCAAGAACTATTTCAATATGCAAGGGAATTGTATGTTATCATTACCAAAAGATTAAGCTTTGGACTTCTAATAAATGTCAAATGAATCTTTAAAAAAATTGCTGCAATGATTATACCTTATGTGCCTTTAAGATAAACCAGTTTGATACTGAATACCTTATTTTATTTTCTAAGATGCATTTGATATCGTCTAAGATGGCTTAACAAATTTTCTTAAAATTCCTTGCAAATGCGTGCGTGTGCGCATGTGAGAGAGAGAAATCTTACCTTTTTCTTCACAAAAATAAGAACATCAATAATGACCTCTAATAGGATGACCACAAGTATAATTGGGACCACAATGGCAGCTGTTTCTGAAATAACATATTTACTGGAAATGTTTCAAATCAGGAAGGGAAATAATTCATGGAAGAAGTAACAGGAACTTATTTACAATGATAAAAATACCATACAGCAATTTAACAAGAATAACCAAGACTGACATAAGATGAATTTACTTAGATGCAAAATGTTAAAAGAAACTTACTATGAAATATGATAATCAACAAAATAAATTTTTAAGCAAATACAGTCTTTTTCATTTGACCTCAAAAAGGATGTTAAAAAAGATTATGTGATCTACTATCAACTTACATGAACTTGTATCAGCTCCAGTGAATGCTGAAGGCTCCTTTTCACAGTATTCTCCATAGCAGTCTGAAATTTAGTCAAATTTATTCAAATACAGTGACAAAAATTATTGACTTTAAATAAAACAAAAACAAGAACATCACCCCACCATTTCAGATGTAGGCAAGTCATGCTGCATTTTTCTTTAATTATATAAATTCATAAACTTGTATAGATTTCACAAGATAAACAGCCAGTATACAACAACAAACCCTGGTTTTCTTCATCTCCACAAACTCCACAAATGTATTTTTGATTTGTAAAATCACCAGCTTGGCAACAACTATATTTCCTCTTCCTATTAAAGTCTTCATGTGTTTGCTGTGCTTTGTGATTATTGACACAAATCACATTTTCATCTCAATTACAACAACATTTACAATATTTTGTCATTGTTTTTCTAACCCAGATACTTACTATTCAAGCACAAACACACGAGCCCACCAGTTTCTGGATCTGGCTTACGTTTGCCATCAAAATTCTTGCAAGGACATGTCTGACTTGGTGTGGGTTTTACTGTCTCCTCAGCTAAAAAATACAATAGACAATTAAATTGAATCTATTATGTAAAAGCTCCCTAAATAATCTGACCTAGTACAGCTGTCATGCTATATTTTAGAACAAAAATGTTGTTTTAATAGTAACAAAATTAATGGAAGATTGTTATTAATTATTACTGGGTAAAAGCTAAATAATCCTACTAAATGAATCAAATCAATGGATTGTGTATCATTTCTCAAGAAAGAGGAAGTAGTAAGAAAAGTAGTAACTGTATCATGTCTCAAAAGAGAAAACACACACATGGTGTTTCTAGTTGAGATGTAAGCCCTGTTGTATGTTAAGTCTGGCTCTGTCAGAGGGTTTGTTTTTGGTGTCATCAGATAAGGGTGCAGAAGATAGCCAGAATCCCCCCAGAAGGAATCCTGGAATATCCTCTGTTGTATTTTATGTCTGGCTCTGTCAGAGGGTTTGTTTTTGGTGTCATCAGATATGGGTACAGAGGAAAGCCAGAATCCCTCCAGGAGGAATCCTGGAATATCCTCTGTGTTCATACTCTCAAAATGTTGGCCAATACCACTGTTGTTGAAAATAAAACTGTCGTGGGTACTGCCTGGCCACCTGCAGACTACATCAGTAAATCTGAAAAAAAAAAAAAATTAAATAAATAGATAAATAAATAAAACACAATTAAAATGAATTAATATTTAACAATAGCATAGTTACATACTAAAGTCATAATTTTCTGTATTTTCAAAATGAAAAATGTTTTTCAAAAATCAAACAATTATCTCTGAATGAGAATAAAATTTCCTTGTCCCCCCAGTTGGAGGACGTACTAGAGATATTATTTCTAACAAAATATTTCTAGTTCTAATAAAATTATGAATTGCATTTGAATGATTTCTTCTTTCAATGTTGAAGACTTTTTTTACAGAACTGCAAAATCTTTTTTTTTTATTCACAGCAACCAACAACAATTGCAGTAGTTGTGATTGGTATACGTGACTCAATTAGGTGTGTTTACATCTTGACGATATCATGACAGATATATATATATATATATATATATATATATATATATATATATATATATATACCTTATACTGAAAGAAATAAATGATAAAACAAAAACATGTATTTACATAAGCTGGGTATTGCAAATTGCCTGCACATTGATGTCATGAAAGCCTTTACGACAGACAAAGGAGTTTTCAACGTTGGCCGTAGGAGATTTAATGGCAATCATAGTGCCATCCACACCAGATGGCACTCCAGCACTCTTGGGAATCTGGCGATGGCATTAAAGTCATTCTGTGTTCTGACCACCTTGGCCTGTTCACTAGGAAAATATACAGACAAAGAGTGAGCACCTCCTCATTCTCCAGAGTCAATCTAAACATAAATAATGACTGTCTTTATTTTGTCATGTACAAATATGATAAAGAAAATGACAAATTTGGCATATTCAGCAATAACAGCAATCAGCAGTTGGAGACATATTATGCTCAATGGCCATTGAAAATACAAGATGGAAAATATTATGTATATGTACGATACTTCACAATATTTTCTGTTACTTAGTTAATATTTTTTTTAGTAAAAGAAAATGAATCTTACCACTAGTCTCCATCCCTCCTACCAAACTGTCAAACGCTGGAGTTCCAGCATATATGTTCACTATTCTGGTTTTGGTTGGACTTAGTCCCTGGGGTGGTGGACCCCCTCCAGTTAGGTGTCTGGCCTTCTTAAATTCGCAGTGAGACTTCTTAACAGACGAAACAAGGTGCCTCCAGTTATCAGGGCACTCTGCTGAACTTATGGTTGATATGGCAACTGATGATATTTTATTTGCCATGGCCTTCCACACTCTCACCTTGGTCTTGTTGTCCAAGGTGGAAGTGTGTTTGTTTGTAATAACTGCATGTTTCTCGCATAATTCTATTAAAAGTGATGTTTCTGCTTGCGTCCAGTTTGCCTATCTCTGCCTCTTGCTTGTTAAAGCAGGTTCCATCCTGCAAGATAGAAAAGCAGACGACAGATGACACCAGAACACAGGAGTATTGTGGGTAATTTATTTCCCAAATATATGGTATAGATCACTTCTGTTGTTAGCATCTATCATGACTTTTACAATGTTTATATCAACCAGTATACAGTTTTCTCTCTAATCATTCTACGTCTGTGAAATCTCAAAAGATTTACTGCCAAACCCAGCAGGTTCGCCATTTTGGATGATTTAACAGCATGATAGCAGATTTATCCCACCTATTTCGAGTAAAGAAATAAAATTTATCCTCTGATTTATTCCCTGAATAATGCTATCCACTGCTGATGAAACACACTATTCTGTGGATAACGCTATCCAGAGGATAGCGACCATTTTTATCCATAGGACAGCGCTATCCAGCCTTGATGAAACCGGGTCCTACAGTTTTACAATATTCTACAAAACACAAATCAATAGTATCACATAAAGCCACTAAAAATGAACATTTAGTTCACTCACAAACTTTACAATTTATAAGAACTGACCTAATTGTCTCCGGACTTCAACATTGTATGGCCTACAATCAGCAGTTGGAGACACATTACGCTCAATGGCCTTTGTAAGAGTTGTATTTTTTAGATGTTCTGACTCCTGATATGACCAACTGTCTGTTGCTGTCATCAAGGTTGGCATACTTGAAATGTAATGTATGCATGTATTAGATTTCATGTCATTTTATATATATTAAATGGAACAAGAAAAACTACAGAATCTGCAGTGAACTGTTTATGTCTCCGTTAGAAGGAGATCAAATTAACAACTTCCAGAATGCTTGGCTGTGGTGCAGGTAATAACCTGTGACAGTACCATATACCAAATTTGATTACATTTGTCAACTGAAGATGTAATAAATATAATACATTTTATCAAAAAAAAAAGGAAAGATATAAGTATATATAAACAAATATTAGTTAACCACTTTTTTCCTATCGTAAAATTTATGATTTATGTATTCCATCACATTTTCCTGAGATTAACTCAATATAATCCAGATGTGCATCAGCTCACCACATCTTCCTGGTGACATAATCAATGGTCAAGGCATTAGGCCAGCCCAGTTTCTCTGTTATCACAGATAACAGGTTGATGCCGTCCATTACCACACAAGCAATGACCCCAGTCTGTCAAGTTAATATATATCTGGAATAAAATGTTTAGAATGTCATACATATTTCAAATTAGTAATTTCAATCAACTGCTAATATCAAACATGAGTATCAGTCACTGACTTTTTATCGCCCCATTAAAAATTTATTATAATTATCATTATCTTTTTTACGAAAATTTTAAGTTCTTTTCTTTTTTTTAAGCAATCGGGTCATAATCCCATTTATCTTTATTATGGTAAACAACAAAATGAGAGGAAAAAATCATTATTGAAAATAACCTTGTCCAAAGATTAATAATTAGAAGAAGAATAAATTATGAATTCAAACTACTTAGATTCAAACTGCTTATATATGCCTAGAATCAGAGTATCTGATAAAGTAAAGAAGACCATCAATCAACCTGCCATCTGAAAAATCTGGATATTTCAAATTCAAATTTTTGGTAAAAAATCAGATTTGCTTGCTTGTTCACACACGCAAAGCAAATCTGAATCCCATGCTGAAAAATTCCAGGTATAACTTCCTGTTTTGAACACTCATGCATGCGCCGCACAGGAAAACTAATAATTCAAAACAAAATATGGCACCATTTACGGCTCTTATTGTACTTAGCTTTTGCCTCGATTTTAATTTGTGACAGCAAGTGCAAGTCAAAGCAAGTCAAAAGAAATTCCAGCTATCTTGAAACATATATCAGATGGAAACATAAGTTTACGTTTTTTCATGTTGTAGTGAGCACTGACCTCCAGATACATTTGGTGCAATCACTGAAGTGATGAAGAAGTGTTCATTGATACCCACACCCACACCCTGGGAGTCTCTTCACATTGACTGATATCTGCAACAGAAATAAAAAATATCTTACTGAATGCTATTTGAATACAGCATCAAATGCAATTTGCACTTGATTTTATGAGATTGGTTTATATAATCTGAGAGAAACTGATCAGTTGACTGTGTCTAATGAAAAGTATTTTTTCGAACAATATATTTAAGAAAACTGAAAATTACATTGAAAAACCTGGCAAATTCCATGACTTTAAATAGTTAAACATTAATAATTCTGACAAATCTAGTCCAATGTTTCTGAAATTTGTACAAATAATGCTTAACAACAATAAAAATCTGAGATAAGCAGATCCGTTGTCTGTGTAATGAAAGGCATTTTTTCAGACAATTCAGTTGTGAAAAGTAATAATAAAAATAGAAAATATACTAAATTCTCCTAATAAATATAGTTAAACATAAATAATTTTGTCAATTACATTGGAAATTTTCATCAATTTGGAAATAAAACAACCTAAACAAGTATAGAAATCAAAGCCTTATCGCTTCACTGTGTCTTTTTTAAGTGTCAGGTTTAATGGAAATTGATAATGAGAAGAGTGAGAATTAACCAAAACATATTTCAATATTGTAATTATTTACTCTGAAAGAAAACAGCAAATGTGATGATTTGAAGTTGTTTGTGTAAGAGGTTGCAAATTACCTATAACTGTCATCTGGAAAACAATATATACCCATACAAGACTTCTCCTTACTACCAATGCCAGATGCAGATTACTCCTTACAATGGGTTTCTGGAAGGGGTTGTTGTTATCACAATATTTGACAATGTCCTAAATCTTGCCAAATATCATGTATTGTACACATGGATAAGACATAGTGCTGCTCTTTCACTGCCTGCTTTTTCATGGTAAGGGTACTCTGGAACAAGAATAATATAACTGAAAGAACTGAATATTACATTGAAAAGAATGGCAAGTTCAGTGACTTAAAATAGTTAAACATTAATAATTTTGTCAAATCTGGTCCAATATTTCTGAAATTGGTACAAATGATGATTAACAACAATAAAAATCTGTGACAAGCTGATCAGTTGACTGTGTCTAATGAAAAGTGTTTTTTTGGGACAATATATTTGGGAAAACTGAAAATAATATTGAAAAGACTGGCAAATCCCAGGCCTTAAAATAGTTAAACGTTAATAATTTTGTCAAATCTTGTCCACTGTTTCTGAAATTTGTACAAATGATGCTTAACAACAATAAAAATCTGTGAAAAGCTGATCAGTTGACTGTGACTAATAAAAAGTCTTGTCTACGGATGATATATTTGAGAAAACTGAATATTAAACTGAAAATTCACACTGCAAAATTCCATGACTTAAAATAGTTAAACATTAATAATTTAAAAAGATTTAATCCAATGTTTTTGAAATCTGTACAAATGATGCTTAACAACAATAAAAGTCTGTGATAAGCTGATCAGATTAGACTGTGTCTAATGAAAAGTGTTTTTGTGGACAATATATTTCGGAAAACTAAAAATTACACTGAAAAGACTGGCGAATCCCAGGCCTTAAAATAGTTAAACGTTAATTATTTTGTCAAATCTTGTCCACTGTTTCTGAAATTTGTACAAATGATGCTTAACAACAACAACAAAAAAAAAAATCTGTGATAAGCTGATCAGTTGACTGTGTATAATGAAGAGTGTTTTTTGGGACAATATATTTGGGAAAGCTAAATAGTACATTGAAAAGACAGGAAAATTGCAGGACTTAAAATAGTTAAACATTAATAATTTTGTCAAATCTAGTCCAATATTTTTGAAATTTGTACAAATGATGCTTAACAGCAATAAAAATCTGTGAAAAGCTGATCAGTTGACTGTGACTAATGAAAAGTCTTGTCTACGGATGATATATTTGAGAAAACTGAATATTACACTGAAAGTTCACACTGCAAAATTCCATGACTTAAAATAATTAAACATTAATAATTTAAAAATATTTAAACCAATGTTTTTGAAATCTGCACAAATGATGCTTAACAACAATAAAAGTCTGTGATAAGCTGATCAGTTGACTGTGTCTAATGAAAAGTGTTTTTTGGGACAATTTATTTCGGAAAACTAAAAATTACACTGAAAAGACTGGCAAATCCCAGGCCTTAAAATAGTTAAACGTTAATTACTTTGTCAAATCTTGTCCACAGTCTCTGAAATTTGTACAAATGATGCTTAACAACAATAAAAATCTGTGATAAGCTGATCAGTTCACTGTGTCTAATGAAAAGTGTTTTTTGGGACAATATATTTGGGAAAACTGAAAATAATATTGAAAAGACTGGCAAATCCCAGGCCTTAAAATAGTTAAACATTAATAATTTTGTCAAAATTTGTCCAATATTTCTGAAATTTGTAAAAGTAAGGCTTAACAAAAATAAAAATCTGTGATAATTTGATCAGTTGACTGTGTCTAATGAAAAGTGTCTTTAAGGACAATATATTTGGGAAACTAAAAATTACATTGAAAAGGCTGGGAAATCGCAGGACTTAAAATAGTTAAACGTTAATAATTTTGTCAAATCCAGTCCAATATTTCTGAAATTTGTACAACTGATGCTAAACAACAATAAAAATCTGTGATAAGCTGATCAGTTGTCTGTGTCTTTTTTTAGTGTTAAGTTTATGGGAAATTGATCATCAGAAGAGTGAGAATTTACCAAAACAAATATTTCAATATTGCAATGTATTATTTACTCTGAAAGCAAATAGCAAATGTGATTGAGGTTGTTGATGATTTGAGGTTGTTTGTGTAAGAGGTTGCAAATTACCTATCACTGTCATCTGGAAAACAATAAATACCCATACAAGACTTTTCCTTCCTTCCAATGCCAGATGCAGATTACTCCTTACAATGAATTTCTGGAAGGGGTTGTTGTTATCACAATATTTGACAATGTCCTAAATCTTGCCAAATATCATGTATTGTACACATGGATAAGACATAGTGCTGCTCTTGGTGCTGTCTTTCACTGCTTGCTTTTTCATGGTAAGGGTACTCTGGAACAAGAATAATATAACTGAAAGAACTGAATATTACATTGAAAAGAATGGCAAGTTCAGTGACTTGAAATAGTTAAACATTAATAATTTTGTCAAATCTGGTCCAATATTTCTGAAATTGGTACAAATGATACTTAACAACAATAAAAATCTGTGAAAAGCTGATCAGTTGACTGTGTAAAATGAAGAGTGTTTTTTTGGACAATGTATTTGGGAAAACTAAATATTACATTGAAAAGACAGGGAAATTGCAGGACTTAAAATAGTTAAACGTTAATAATTTTGTCAAATCTTGTCCAATATTTCTGAAATTTGTACAAATGATGCTTAACAACAATAAAAATCTGTGATAAGCTGATCAGTTGTCTGTGTTTTTTTTTAAGTGTTAAGTTTATGGGAAATTGATCATCACAAGAGTGAGAACTAACCAAAACAAATATTTCAATATTGCAATGTATTATTTACTCTGAAAGCAAACAACAAATATGATTGAGGTTGTTGATGATTTGAGGTTGTTTGTGTAGGAGGTTGCAAATTACCTATCACTGTCATCTAGAAAACAATATATACCCATACAAGACTTCTCCTTCCTTCCAATGCCAGATGCAGATTACTCCTTACAATGAATTTCTGGAAGGGGTTGTTGTTATCACAATATTTGACAATGTCCTAAATCTTGCCAAATATCATGTATTGTACACATGGATAAGACATAGTGCTGCTCTTGGTGCTGTCTTTCACTGCCTGCTTTTTCACTGTAAGGGTACTCTGGAACAAGAACAATATAACTGAAAGAACTGAAAATTACATTGAAAAGAATGGCAAATTTAGTGACTTAAAATAGTTAAACGTTAATAATTTTGTCAAATCTTGTTCAATATTTCTGAAATTTGTACAAATGATGCTGAAGAACTATAAAAATTTGTGATAAGCTGATCAGTTGTCTGTATCTAATGAAAAGTGTTTTTTAGGACAATATATTTTGGGAAACTAAAAATTACATTGAATAGACTGGGAAATTGCAGGACTTAAAATAGTTAAACTTTTAATTTTGTCAAATTTTGTCCAATATTTCTGAAATTTGTACAAATGATGCTTAACAACAAGAAAAATTTGTGATAAGCTGATCAGTTGTCTGTGTTTTTTTTTTTTAAGTGTCAAGTTTATGGGAAATTGATCATCACAAAAGTGGGAATTAACCAAAACAAATATTTCGATATTGCAATATATTATTTATTCTGAAAGAAAACAGCAAATGTGATTGAGGTTGTTGATGATTTGAGATTGTTTTTGTAGGAGGTTGCAAATTACCTTTAACTGTCATCTGGAAAACAATATATACCCATAGAAGACTTCTCCTTACTACCAATGCCAGATGCAGATTACTCCTTACAATGGGTTTCTGGAAGGGGTTGTTGTAATCCCAATAGTTGACAATGTCCTAAATCTTTCCAAATATCATGTATTGTACACATGGATAAGATATAGTGCTGCTCTTGGTGCTGTCTTTCACTGCCTGATTTTTCATGGTAAGGGTATTCTGGAACAAGAACAATATAACTGAAAGAACTGAAAATTACATTGAAAAGAATGGCAAATTTAGTGACTTAAAATAGTTAAACGTTAATAATTTTGACAAATCTTGTTCACTAATTCTGAAATTTGTACAAATGATGTTAAAACACTATAAAAATTTGTGATAAGCTGATCAGTTGTCTGTATCTAATGAAAAATGTTTTTTGGGACAATATATTTTGGAAAACTAAAAATTACATTTAACAGACTGGGAAATTGCAGGACTTAAAATAGTTAAACGTTAATAATTTTGACAAATCTTGTTCAATAATTCTGAAATTTGTACAAATGATGTTAAAGAACTATAAAAATTTGTGATAAGCTGATCAGTTGTCTGTATCTAATGAAAAATGTTTTTTAGGACAATATATTTTGGAAAACTAAAAATTACATTGAACAGACTGGGAAATTGCAGGACTTAAAATAGTTAAACATTAATAATTTTGTCAAATTTTGTCCAATATTTCTGAAATTTGTACAAATGATGCTTAACAACAATAAAAATCTGGGATAAGCTGATCAGTTGTCTGTGTCTAATAAAAAGTATTTTTTGGAACAATATATATGGGAAAACTAAAAATTACATTGAAAAGACTGGGAAATCGCAGGACTTTAAAAAGTTAATCGTTAATAATTTTGTCAAATCTTGTCCAATATTTCTGAAATTTGTACAAATGATGCTGAACAACAAGAAAAATCTGTGATAAGCTGATCAGTTGTCTGTGTTTTTTTTTTAAGTGTCAAGTTTATGGGAAATTGATCATCACAAAAGTGGGAATTAACCAAAACAAATATTTTGATATTGCAATATGTTATTTATTCTGAAAGAAAACAGCAAATGTGATTGAGGTTGTTGATGATATGAGGTTGTTTTTGTAGGAGGTTGCAAATTACCTGTAACTGTCATCTGGAAAACAATATATACGTACCCATACAAGACTTCTCCTTACTACCAATGCCAGATGCAGATTACTCCTTACAATGGGTTTCTGGAAGGGGTTGTTATCCCAATAGTTGACAATGTCCTAAATCTTGCCAAATATCATGTATTGTACACATGGATAAGACATAGTGCTGCTCTTGGTGCTGTCTTTCACTGCCTGATTTTTCATGGTAAGGGTACTCTGGAAAAAGAACAATATAACTGAAAGAACTGAAAATTACATTGAAAAGACTGGCAAATTCAATGACTTAAAATAGTTAAACATTAATAACAATAACAATAAAAATCTGTGATAAGCTGATCAGTTGACTGTATCTAATGAATAGTGTTTTTAAGGACAACATATTTGGGAAAACTAAAAACTACATCGAATAGCAAATCGCAGGCCTTAAAATAGTTAAACATTAATAATTTTGTGAAATCAACTCCAATGTTTCTGAAATGATGCTTAACGACAATAAAAATCTTTGTTCAGCTGATCAGTTAACTGTGTCTAATGAAAAGTGTTTTTTGGGATAAAATCTGTGATAAGCAAATACCATGGCTTAAAATAGTTAAACTTTAATAAATTTGACAATAACTATTAATTACATTGTGGCAGTATTGTCCTGTGCCTCCTAGTACAGTGTAGTATTCTGGAGTCATTGTGTTCCATTGTGGCAGTATAGTCCTGTGCCTCCTAGTACAGTGTAGTAGTCTGGAGTCATTGTGTTCCATTGTGGCAGTATAGTCCTGTGCCTCCTAGTAGAGTGTAGTAGTCTGGAGTCTTTGTATTCCATTGTGACAGTATAGTTCTGTGCCTTCTTGTACTACAGTGTAGTAGTCTGGAGTCATTGTGTTCCATTGTGGCAGTATAGTCCTGTGTCTCCTAGTACAGTGTAGAAGTCTGGAGTCAATGTGTTCTATTGTGGCAGTATAGTCCTCTGCCTCCAAGTACAGTGTAGAAGTCTGGAGTCATTGTGTTCAATTGTGGCAGTATAGTCCTGTGCCTCCAAGTACAGTGTAGTAGTCTGGAGTCATTGTATTCCATTGTGACAGTATAGTCCTGTGCCTCCTAGTATGTACAGTGTAGTGTAGTAGTCTGGAGTCATTGTATTCCATTGTGACAGTATAGTCCTGTGCCTCCTAGTACAGTGTAGTAGTCTGGAGTCATTGTGTTCCATTGTGGCAGTATAGTCCTGTGCCTCCAAGTACAGTGTAGTAGTCTGGAGTCATTGTGTTCCATTGTGGCAGTATAGTCCTGTGCCTCCAAGTACAGTGTAGTAGTCTGGAGTCATTGTGTTCCATTGTGGCAGTATAGTCCTGTGCCTCCTAGTACAGTGTAGTAGTCCGGAGTCGTTGTGTTCCATTGTGGCAGTATAGTCCTGTGCCTCCTAGTTCAGTGTAGTACAGTGTAGGGGGAGTCAGATGATGGACTGGAAAAGACAAAAAAATGTCAGTGATCTGAGGCTTTTTCTTTAAGATCCAGAATATTAGAGTAATTTAGTAAGTTTTCTACATGTGTACAGCATATTAACTGTGAAGAATATAAATATAAAAAACTTACAAAAATAACGCGGTGTTGTAAGTCAAGACTGAGGAGGAAAAAGGTCTACTTATAAATCAGATACAACATCAGTTCTCCACTTAATTATCTTACCTTCATAAGCCAATGCAAAACTACAGATGAAAAGGGAATGGTAAGAACTTGAAGTAGATGACGGTGTGCAATCTTGTCAGTTCTCCAAAAGCACTTTTTATCTGCTCGTCAACATTCTGTAGCACATATTGTAAAATCTTCACAAGCACATTGCATCGTGATGTGAACAGTGAACAACTGACACAGTCGATACCATATGTGTCCTTCACTTCAGATGTCTCATCCTGAACTCACGGATTAAGTTTGTCGAAAGAATCTATAACGGAACCATCTTAGAAAAGTGTCCTGGTGGAAGATGACACTTAGTGTACAGAACATTTGATGAAAATTCGGCTTTTCGGCATCACCCTTTGCCTGATCCGCCATATAAACATTGTTTAGTATAGATGGCGCTGTGCAAGAGGTGAGACTTTGGATTTGTAATGGACTGCAGCCAGGATCTGGAACAGGTTCATCGCCTGCTGTCTAAGAAACTCGTGGAAGGAGGGAGAGGGTTCTGGCACTGCAACAGAAATTACCAGGGTTCAGGCATTGTGTTATATATTGTGTATTTAGCAAAAATAGACTGAAAGTCATGAGCTTCAACGAAGCGTCAATCTGATTGGTTGAAAGTTATGGAAACAATACAGGAGCCGTCCAATGAAATTTCTTTATACAATAATTTTTTATTGTTTTGTAAACAAAGCAAATAGACAATGTCTACACAGTCACTGGTAAGTTTTATTTTTTATTCCAAACTGAAACCCTGTATCAAGTATAAAGTAAGCCCACATAGCGCCTTTTTACAGGGTTGTTCATGATTTTTAAATGATTATTAACATTCTTAATGAAATTCTTTCAAATTTCTTGTCACACAACGTTTTGATAATCATTCTTGTAATGGTGCAAATGTTTTTTTTTTACAAAAACTATCAAATGAAGATACAGAAATCTATGATTTGTATCTTGTTTAACTAAGATTTCATTTATTAATATATTTTAATATATTAATAAATGCATTTTAATATTTTAATATATTTTAAAATTGCAGATGACAGCTGATATGGAGATTGAAATAAACAAAAAAGAACAGTGTGCTCGTAAGTTGTGTGTGTGTGTGTGTGTGTGTGTGGGTGACTGTATGTGTTTCGATAAATGGGCTGGCAATTCATTACAGTGGGCCTAAAACAACTAATTAATTTCTTTGTAATATGAAAGTAAGATTTCCCATTCTTTATTTACTTTAAATAAGTGGTCAATTTGAATGTTTGTAGTGAAAATATCAAAAAGATATATTGATAGGATTTCTTTCTATTTTACTTTTTATTTTGAACAGCCAAGGCCAATGTCAGACTAATTTTGAGAGAAAACCTGTTAAAAGCAAAAGTGGTGGGCAGGGGAACTGCCCTTGGAGGCTTGGACACCCAGCGCGGCATTAATATGCCAAGGACGACCAGCATGGGTGTCCCGTCTCTAAGGGCAGAGTTTCTCCTGCCCAAGGGCTCTAAAATGGAATGGAAATTCATTAAGCCACAAAATGTAAGTATCATCCTTTTTTTTTTTTTTTTTACAAAAGTAATTATCTAAGGTGAAAATGATTTTTTTTTTAATTGAAAAAGTAAATTAAAAGTATGAAATGCTGAAGTATTTATTTATGCCTTCATTCATTTCTCTAGTGTATTTGATTTATCAGTTATTGCGTATATTTTTTAACATTTTGTATTTCATTGTAGACATTACGATATCATCAAATATTTATTTATTCATTCATCATTCAATCAGCCTTACCACCCTGGGTCTGGCTGGACATGGGAGCCTGAACCCTTTAGGAACAGGTGCCTCCAGGTGACCACCAAGGACAGCATGGAAGTGACCTGTACTTGGGGAGAACTGGACATGGAAATAAAAGGTGCTTGATCTTTTAATTCTATTTGATATAACCAATGGAAATAAAAAGTGAATTAAAGTTTTAATTTTGTCATGTAAAATGCTTGGTAAAACAGATTACTTGATCTTATAATCCTATAAAATATAACCTGTGAATAGAAATGATGAAATGGTCCTTTAATTCTGTCAAATACATTTTAGACTATATTTTAAACTATATCATAATTTGTGAATGACAAATAAATGTGACATCTTATTCCAGAGTTGAACTACATGTACGAGCCTGAAGTCCACACCGGTGGTAAGTGAATTGCATAATATAATTGTATTGCTCTATTCAAGGCAATAATTCAGCAGATATAGCAATCAACTTGGTGCATTTTTTATTCTACTAGCAAGAAATCATGAAATAAAATTATTTATGGCTACAACACTGACTCTCAGGGTGCAAGTCTAGACCCTCAGGGCCTGTTCACAATGAATTTGAAGACCTAGCTAATATGCACTAACTCCATGGAAACTCTTGCTGAATACAATCAGATTAACAGACTAACACACCCCCTTTTGTCTCCAACATACATAATTACCAGCTCTACTGTATTCTACTCAATGCCATGATGTATTTGATGTGTTAAGTTTAGAAAGAACAAATACATGTATTGTGTTTCCTTAGATTTCAATTCAATTCTCATGTTTCAGCTGATACCAACAGTAAGAATTGTAAAGAATCCTAAAACTAAAGAGATAGATAAGATTGGAATCTCAGTAAAATAATTATGACTTTAATACACACATGAAACATACACATGTGCACACACACACATACATTGGCACATGCACATACACAGACATGTACATGAACAGTATGTTGCACAGTATGTCTGACCTTTGACAGTCTTACAGTCTTCAGAAAAATTAATGCTGTTGCAGTGTATTGAACACAATTGAAAATTAAAAGAACAGAATTGAATTGATTTTTTAAAATTTTAACATTTTTTAAATTGAACCACATTCCTTAAAATTCAATTCTGTTCTTTCAGGTGATACCAAAGAAGAGAACAATGTAGCAATTAATAAGACCCTAAGTATTGAGAAGCTAGGTAAGGCTGAAATCTCAGCTGGTAGAATAATTATAAATTTTAATGTCCACACACACATACACTAACAAACACACTGTAAGCATGTTGCTCAAGCAAACTCTGGTCTTAAGCATAATATGATAATATATTAATTTTTTTAGTCTTTTTTAGTCTTTTAATGTGTCTTCAACAAATTGTAATACTGAATTGTATTTGAATATGCACAGATATGGAATATTAAGTTTTTATGTTTAATGTCATATTTTCTTCTGTCGATACCAAAAACGCAGATGCTGAAGGCATCAAAGAAAAAGGTAAGACAGTAAGGGCAATTTAAAAGGAATTCATTAACACACACAAGTGGAATTTAGGGTGGAGAATTTCACGCACAAATCCTGAGTTACATTCACTGATCATTTATCAAAATGTTTGAATGTGTCCTTGACTATGTTAAATAATGTACTGTATCCTTGTTGTGCACATGTATGGGATGTTTAATTTGTTTTCCTGTCTTTCTTCAGTCAATATCAAAGACACAGCAACCGTGATAGAGGACGTGAAGGAGAGAGGTAAGACAGCAGGGTTAACAGAAAAGGGATTTATTTATTACACTGATGGAATGTGATTGTGCATGTCCAATTGCGCACGCACACACACACACACACACACACACTACTTGTACACATGTTGCACAAGCAAAGTCTGGCCTTTGAGAGACTTAAGAAGATATTTTATCTTCTTAAAAATTAGTGATTTTGCTGTGTAAATATTGAACACACGTAATGCTGTCTTTAAATTTCAATTCAATTCTGTTCTGTATTTTCAGATGATACAAAAGCCAAGAAAAATGTTACAATTGTTAAGACCCTTAGTATTGAGGAGATAGGTAAGACAGGAATCTCAGTAAAATAATTTGACTTTTAATATACTTATGACACACACACACACACACACACACACACACACACACACAACACACACACATACAGCATTTATACACACCACAATCATGTTGCTCAAACAAAGTCTGGTCTTTAGCATACTTAAGAAGATAATTTTTAAAGACAATTAAATCTTAGAATGTTCTTAACAAATTGTAATGCTGAATCCTATTTGAACATGCACAGATATAGAATGTTAAAATTTTATTTGATATCATTTTTTCTTCAGCTGATATCAAAGACAAAGAGTGTGTCAGATGCTGAGGGCATCAAAGAAAAAGGTAAGACAGTAAGGGTAATTTAACAGGAATTCATTTAAGACACTTAAAAAATGTAAACACACACAGATGGACTTTAGGGTGGAGATTCTTATGCACAAACAGTTTAAATTCACTGTTTAGTGATCTAAATCTTTGAATGTGTCTTTGAATATGTTAAGTAATGTATCAAATCCTTGTTGTGCACATGTATGGGATGTTTAATTTGTTTTCCCGTCTTTCTTCAGTTAATATCAATGACACAACAACCCTGACAGAGGATGTGAAGGAGAGAGGTAAGATATCAGGGTCAATAGAATTAGGATTTATTTATTACACTGATGGAATGTGATTGTGCATGCAACTTGCAAGCATGCGCGCACACACACACACACACACACAACTGCGTATTGATGTGTATGGCCTTTTTACAAGTACTGTTTTAATTGTCTAATTTATTTTTTTTTAATAATTGTTAAAGATTTTCAGTACAGTTGCATGTATTAAATAATATGGTGCAATGACTACATACTGAAGGTTATATATTATTGCATATTAGTTAGGTAATATTGCGTCATATATTTCAGCTTCCAAGGACAGACGCCCATCTAGGTGGAGAAGATTTTTAAGTCTCTTCACGTCTTGCTTCAGACGAAGATCAAGAACATAAATGGTTATTATTATTGTTGTTGTTATTTTTGTTGTTGTTATTGAATAAATCTAATCACTCCCAATATTTAGAAATTTGACAGCATTTTAAAAAAGAACAGATTCATTATACAGTCACAAGGAAGTTCTTTTGTTTGTTTCCTTGTTTTGATGGCATCATAACTAAGTAAACTTTCAGTTTTTAAGAGGTACACTATGTCAAACAGCTGGTAAAACATGTACATAATTATATGATAGCAGCCAGAAGCTGCTGGTTGGAGAGTTACTGTCAACATTTTAAGATAATACATTTTAACTGAAATATATTTTAATATTTTCATCTTCTCATTTTTTAGGGTCATCATTGCAGAACTACTATTGCTTCTGTAGCAGCCAGTTAAAAACTTCAAATGTTATTCTCTTAATTTTACAATAAAATATTTTATTTTGTGTAATTAAATGCATTTTGTTTTTACTTTCTTTTCTTAATTGAGGGTAGCATTGGGGAGGGGTGATCACAGTTGACGGGAAATAAAGTCAATTAAAAAATCACAGTATGCAAAACTTAATGCATATCTCACTGACAATGCTGTTGAAAATCATGAAAATCATGAATCGCCAGGTATAATACTTCGTTTCATGAAGGGCAAAGAATAACAAGGCAGCAAAGCTGTCAAATGTACAGACAAAAAACAGGAAATAACTATGCACAAAATAGGCTACTGTCATTTGTGATGCAAAAGTACATTATGTGAATGATTGAATCTGACAAACTGCAATGATATGAGTTTATTTCCATTTTTGAAACTTTATTACACAATACACGATGACAAGTTTACCATCATTTTTACAAAATCAACTAACAATGATGTAAAGATGCAGGAAATGTCAAACAAACACTTTTATGTATCTTATTAATTAAATAATGAAACTGTTAACATGCCTAAGAATTAAATCTGAGGAAATGTGAAAAAACAGCATAACTTCTAAAATAATGGTTTGATCACGCTGATTTTCGAACTTGACCTGCGTTTTATGAATATTCATCAGCTCTGTAAATATAAAGCCAAAAGGTAAAACTGCCTTCCATTTATCTTGTTTACAATGAAAGTGCACGGCGCTGGCGACGGCGATGACGGCGATGACAGATGCAGGTGATGGCAATATGTACAGACACATCTATAAATATTTACTGTACTGTTTGAGAACAGTAAGTGACATGGTTTTTCTTAAATGGTCATCATGGGAGCAGTGCCCAAAATAGGTTTTTTCAAATTTTGATGCAATATTACATAATGTTTAACAGCATAATGACCATCAAATTTTAATAATGAAATATTAGTATCATGGATATTCAGAAAATGTGACTAGCAAAGGTCTTCAGGCCCATGGAACTTCAAAGTCACAACTTAAAAATGCCAAAATGTAAACAAGACGGCACTGTTCTGAAATGTTTTTTTCCCATTTTTAACCATTTTTTAACATAAAACAAAATTAAGAGTTTACTGCAATATTTATATGATCAACTAAAAAAATTTATGAGATGGGAAAAATATCAATAAAACAGTGTTAAATGTCCAATTTCTTTCATTCTGAGATTCTGAACATAATGAATGATTGAATCTGACAAACCGCAATGATATGAGTTTATTTCCATTTTTGAAACTTTATTACACAATACACAATAAAAAGTATACCATCATTTTTACAAAATCAACTAACAATGTTGTAAAGATGCAGGAAATGTCAAACAAACACTTTTACGTATCTTCTTAACTAAATAATGAGACTGTTAACATGCCTAAGAATTAAATCTGAGGAAATGTGAAAAAATGGCATAACTTATAAAATAATGGCCCGATTATGCTGATTTTCGAACTTGACCTGCGTTTTAGTAAGATTGATTACTCCTGTGAGTTTCATGACAACAGGTCTATCGGTTTTCCTTGAAATGTGTTAACAGTGTTGCATATATGCTGAAAAGTGAAAAAACAGCATAACTACTAAAATAGTGGCCCGATCATGCCGATTTTCGAACTTGGTCTGCGTTTTAGTAAGATTGATTACTCCTGTGAGTTTCATGACAACAGGCCTATCGGTTTTCCTTGAAATGTGTTAACAGTGTTGCATATATGCTAAAAAGAGAAAAACAGCATAAATTCTACAATAATGGCCAGATCATGCTGATTTTCGAACTTGACCTGCGTTTTATGAATATTAGTCAGCTCTGTAAATATAAAGCCAAAAAATAAAACTGTCTTCCACTTATGGTGTTAACGCTGAAAGTGCACGGCGACATGATCGGCGACGGCGACGGCGACGGCGACGACAGACGCAGGTGATGGCAATATGTACAGACACATCTGTGTCTGTACATAAAAAGTTGCATTTACGAGTCACAGGAATGAAGTGCTTCACAGATCATGCTAAAAAATATGGACATTTCATGCATCTCAGGGAAATAAATTAGTGGCTTTCAAGGGTAACAAAAATACCCAGTGGGAATCTTTCAATTAGAAAGTTTTTAAAAGCATAATATAATGATTCTTGTTTAAAGCATTTGAAATGTGGGGTAAGAAGCCAGCACTTGACTTTTATGTACAATAAATAAAATACACCAACATCTGATTTCGGATTCAAGTTTATCTCCGATTTTGAAATTAAATTCTTTTTAAAAATTTCTTTTATTAAACTTAAGAAATAAACTATACTCAGATATATACAAAAACATTCATTCACATACCCTACCAAAGGGCTGAATTACTGATAACTACACTTTCACTTTTATATTCAAGTATGTTCATCTTTGATAACAACAGATAAGCTAAGGTTTTAATAATATTCAAATAATTAGTACCAAATACACAAAGAATCTCATCCATTTGACATGTATTTTCTTTGTAATGTATATTGTTTATATATCATGAAAGACAATGGAAAATAATTATGGGGATCCCACCCATCCAGCAAGTTCTTTTTTTTTTAAATTTTATGCAGCAATAGTAGACTTCAGACTTTTAAATGCAGTTAATTTTTAAATAAATTTACTCTCTGCAGCATATGAATTCCACTTTTAAGCCCAGTTCATGAATATTTTAATGTCCAGTGCTTTATTTCAGTTTTATCTCACAAGGAAAACAATTGTTTATATTTACATTTTAATATTTTTATCAATTTAATACATTCTACCCAATAATACCACCCTAATATTTGTAAACTTTTCTTCAAGTTTGTGTCAATGTTCTCTATTCCAAATAAGTTTCTGATTAAATTTCATCAAAAGTGACAAAATGTAGGTTAGTTTTAATTTACATATCTTGAGCTTCTGCTACTTACAAATACCTATGATGACTTTAAGACGATATATATAGAACATGGCAAAACTATGATGTGCATTTGTTGGTAAAACTGAAGTTGCAGTAAACTAACGTGTTATAGCAAATGCCTTGTAAAAAGTAATATATGCAAATCATCTTAATTCAACAAGAAAAGACAATGAAAAGCCATTGGAATCATTAAAGGTTCCATATATCCTCCTCCCCCCCCCCCCCCCCATGGATAGGTAAATAAAATTAAGGAACTAATTCTTTTAAACATCCACACCAAACTAAAACAATGTAATTTATAGAATATCACACTGCTACATAATACAATGTATTCCATATAAATGAAACCAATAATCCACATTTCAAGCAACAATTTTGTGACTTTTATATCTTCAGCTTCACCAAAAATATTCTTATAAACATCTACACCCATTTAAAACAGTGTAATTTATAGATTATGTGAGTGTTAAACAAAGTTTAATCAAATCAAACCAATTCAATGTGGTGTAGACAATAATATAACAACTAAAGCTTCACAAAAACCACAATATCTCAAAAAAAAAAAAAAAAAAAAAAAAATCATATTGTTTGTGAGCAACCAGAATAGAAATTTAATCACTTGATTGTCTCAGTTAATGGGTCAAAGTTTAAACAAACAATACAGCCCCACACATTTTGATATTTAATTTTGAAAGAAAAGACTTAGAACAAAGACAAGTTTTACATCAGACTCTTGTGATAATACATGAGTCTTCCGACGGGACTATCATAAAAGTTGTGAAAAAAAGAATGATAAAATATTAATACGAAATATCAATGTTGCCTGATATAAAACTGACTTAACATCAGAAAACTATGGAACTTGAAAGTGGTACACTCTAATTATTTCTCTGATCCACATTACTGCTGAGTTTTAAGCCATTTTGAAGAAGAAAAACATGTCCAAGTTAATCTACTGGTCAAGATTTGCATTTGATGAAGTACATCAGATTTGTCCTTGCTGTCATGCTGATAGTAAAGTGGTCTCCTAGGCTTCTCTTCTGTTGATAATCTGGAATTTTTTCACAATACGTATTTCTTAAGAAGATATCCATGGCTTTAGTTCATTAATATGTTTCTAAGTAAAAAGATTATCATTACACTGTGAAAGAAAATATTTAAATATTAAATACCCAACTGCAGGAATCATTTTATTAAGAAAACATGATGCTTTTTCATATTGTCCACAGATACTACAACTGCCCTGATATGTCTTTAACTGTTTTAATAAATAAATAAATAAATAAATAAATAAATAAATCTCACAGGGAGTAGTTTTACCTCAGCTGTGGTACCATAAGGTCTGGAGTTTGTTTGTTACCCTGATCTCCATGACAACAGATCCAGATGATCGTCTGCAATCAGAGGCGGATTTAGGGCGTTTTCTGGGTCTTCCGGAAGACGGTCAGATTTTCAAGTTTACGTTGACGGGTATCTAATTTTTTCTGTCGGAAGACGGTCAAAAATGGAGGATGGATCAATAAAGATAAATTGGAAGACTGTCAGAAAATAGCTCTGGATCCGCCCCTGGCAATCACATCAAAGATGGTGTCTAGAGTCTCAGCAACCACCGACAATGTCTGGTCCTTGGTTACTACTTCCACAAGAAATGAGCCAAAATTCTGAAGGAAAAAAACAACTCAACATCAAAACTTGCAAATATACAGACCACAAACAGTAACCAAAATTTCAACAACATTAGCAAAAGAGTTTTAAAAATTCTAAAAGCAATCAAAGTGTTCCCTTTAACAACAGGTAAAAGAAACAAATGTTTTTTACTCTTTTGCTTTTCTGATCATTAGTACAATCTTCTATGTCTTTCAATATTTTAGGGATTATCAACTGGACACAACAGTTCATTTAACAATAGTAATATTCGCTAAGCAAAATTTACTTAAGGATTCGTAATGACTGATATGGTCAGGGAAAAAAAGAACATTAATCTACTTCTATTTTTAGACAAACAAGACAAAATTTTCAAGTAACAGATGTGTTGAACAAAGATAGCATGGAAAACAGTGATCAAAACACACAGAAACATTCAATGCCTGTAATATGTACAGACATTAAACAAATAATTTCAAAGAAACTTATTCAATGGCAACTCAGCAAGAATTATAACTCAAAGAGTTGTAAAATTCTTTGAAAAAAATCAGAAACTTTCATCTCAACAGGTCCGTCTATAAAAGAAGTAAAAATTTTTTATTGTTAATTTTTTTTTGTTTGATTGGTTTTCATACGCTGTTTAATATTATTTAATATAATGAGAGATAGAGATAGCCATTAGTACCTGAACTTTTAGACACATACCAGTACGTAGCAAATTCAATGACTACATCACTAAGAAAACTAAACAACAGGATGTACATGTACATATCTGGGGTACCTTGTAGGTGTGTTTTCATCTCTGTCTTAATGGTGTGATGGCTCACTGATATTACAGCTATTTTCAACTAGTGTTTCCATGACCTATTGGTGCACTCACCTGTAAGTCAAAACTTAACAAGATCATAAGCTGAGAGAGATACAGGTAAATTATGTTTGAAACAGAAAAGCTGGCAAAAATGCAGTCACAAATAGTAAAAAAAATTGCACATGCACACACATTAAAAAAGTCCATTCTTGCTCCTTTTTGAAAGTAACATGCCTTGGTGGAGTTCATGAATAAAGTTTTAATACCTATAACTGAACTAAATTTTATACATTTCTTCACCTGAACAGGCCCAGTAGCCAGGGGGTGTGGAGGGTTCCCTTTTTCCTGGGAAAATGTTCCCTCAGAGCAAAATTTAATCTAAGAACACGAAGATTGGATGGTAAAAGGTCCATTTTTTTTTTCAGAAAAAGAATCCCCCTTTTAAAACTGCTGGCTGCTGAAGGGTTTCACAAATTGAATTAATTGAATTGACTTATCACATCATGTACAGAACCAGCCTGGCATGTGTGACAAATACAAACTAACTGATAAAATCACTTCTTGTCTTTTAACGAACTAGATGTAGCTTGATGGAATGTCATGGTACATGTTTACCAATGCTCAGTGAAGTAATAACAGATAATTATATGCAGTGGGTTGTGCAGATAACATCTTTAAATTATGGCATCTGAAGTATTGGAGAGAAATCACTTCAACCAATCAGATATGTCCACTGTATCCAGCAGTTAACATTGTCCAACAGAATGACTGCATTCAAGATTTTAAACAGGAGGTTCCTAATACAACTTTATGCATTGCTCAGTACAAAAACTGGGTGCATTGGTAATGTTAACAACAAGTTCATACAGAATCCAAATGGATATTCTTATGGTGCTCTGAGAGTTGAATTGTGAACACAATTTCAGTAGTAGAAAGGACATATCAAGCCTCAATAAGTCTTACACCTTATCCAAGTGACTGACTGGCTCACAGCAAAATGTAAGACAGTAGTGTAACAATGGCTGACAGTAGTTGTTTGGAAAAGGAATGAAAAACCAAAAAAAGGGGGAAATTATGTGAAAAGAAGATTTGGAATTGGAACTAATGTTACTTGTGACAAGAATCTTTCAGTGATTAATCATCTCATGAAATTCAAGACAATAATTATACTGGAGAGAAACCTTACAAGTGTAGATTCTGTGACAAGACTTTTATACCACCAATTAAGTTCTTACAGCATTCAGTAAAAATGTGCACAGGAGAGAGACCTTACAAGTGTAGATTCTGTGATAAAACTTTTACTCAAAAAAGCCATTGTGCTGAACATGAAAGAATTCATACTGGAGAGAAACCTTACAAGTGTAGATTCTGTGACAAAACTTTCACGAAGAAAACTTTTTGCATACGTCATGAGAGAATTCACACAGGAGAAAAACCTTTTAAGTGTAGATTCTGTGACAAAACTTTTACTCAAAAAAGCCATTGTGCTGAGCATGAAAGAATTCATACCGGAGACAAACCTTACAAGTGCAGATTCTGTGACAAAACTTTTACAGACAAATCTTCTTGCACAAGGCATGAAAGAATTCACACAGGAGAGAAACCTTTCAAGTGTAGATTCTGTGACAAAACTTTCAGGAACAAAACTTTTTGCATACGTCATGAGAGAATTCACACAGGAGAAAAACCTTTTAAGTGTAGATTCTGTGACAAAACTTTTACTCAAACAAGGCAGCAAAGCTGTCAAATGTACAGACAAAAAACAGAAAATAAAGATGCAAAAAAAGGTCATTTTGTCAATTTTGATGCAATAATAAATAATGCTTATAATAGCACTGTCAGTCAACACTGAATTTTAATCATGCAAAACCATGCACAACAGGTAACATGGTCAATAACAGGAGCGGACCCTGAGATATTTTCTGACAGTATTCCAAAGTATCTATGTTGATCCATCCTCCATTTTGATTGTCTTCCAACAGAAAAAAAATAGATACCAGTCAATATAAACTTAATAACCTGTCTTCAAGAAGACCCAGAAGATGGTCTCAATCCACCCCTTCGATAAGATTACAGTTTCAGGACCATGAGAGACCATAGTCACATGATGAAAGCCTCAATATTTGAAAAATGATGACAGTGCATAAAATACTTTTAAATAATGTTTAAAGACATATAAAAAAAATACAATTGCTTATGTGGAAATACAGAAAATGTGCAGAGCCTCGAGCGGATGAGAGTTAAAAGTCACAAATGCAAGTGTTTGAGAAAAAATTGTAAAGGAAAACATAACAAAACTAGAAAACCACCGAGATTGCAGACCTCTGCCAAGGCAGCAATTGTTGATTATTGTTGATTATTGATTGATTATTGAGCCAGACCACCACTAAAAACTAATCATTGTCCTCTTTGGCCCAATTCTGACAGTTCCTGAAAATTTCAGCAAAATCGGTCCATAACTTTTTGAGTTATGTTGATGACAGACAAACAGGGGTGAAAATATAACCTCCTAGGCAGAGCTTGAGGTAAATATAATTTCAGTGAAGCTGCTATTCAAACTTTTAATCTTTGATTATATATATATATATATATAAAATAACCTGCATAATTATCACTGCTTACTTATTATTAATCTAGCAGAGAGCTTAACTTTTGGGAGTTTACAAGGAAATATCAACAAGTGTGCTTTATGTAATCTCCTTTAATGGCCTATCAATTAGGCAAATGACTTTATAACTCAGAAATTAGCTAAGTGATACCCAAGGGATATTAACAGACTGACCCTCTCAAAGGTCTTTCAGGCCCATAAGTCACATCTTAAGAAAAGCACAAAACAATAATGCACAAAATAGGAGACTACCAATTCTGATGCAATAATACATTATGTTTTACTGCACAGTCAACATCAAATTTTAATTATGCACAACAGGTAACAACGACGAAAGTAAAAGCATAAGGCTTCAGGCCCATCAGAGCTCAAGTTTATACTTAGAAAGTGCCAGAATGAGAAAAATGAAAATTTCACACAAAAGTGCATAAATTCAATAATAAATGATAACCCAATTGACCTGGCTTTCTAATTTGAACTGCATGCCAATCCTAAAAATCATACTTGTAAGTTAAAAATAATAATAAGTAACACAGTTTTCTTTTCATGTTTGCAGTAGCAATGCAAAAATATTGTTGTCAATTTTGATGTAACATTACATAATAAATTATAGAATAATTATCACCAATCTTTGATTATTGACAATAAATAGCATGGACATGTACAAAATTTGATTACCATTCGGCTTCATGTCCATGGGAGCTCCGAGTCCCACAATGAATATGCCAAAAAGATAATGAATATTTCACTCAAATGTATAACTTCCAGAAAAAGAAGCCAATTAGACTGCTTTTCCAACTCATTCTGCATTTTAGTCCTGTGTTTCTTTTTTAAAGGTTTGACAGTCATAACACGGTTTTCCCATAATGCTCATCATAGCAGCAGCACCAAAAATTGTGTTTTCTTCTATTTTGATGCAATATTACATAATGCTTAACAGCATAATGACCATCAATTTTTAATAATAGAATATTAGTAATATGGACATTCAGAAAACGTGACAAGCAAAGGTCTTCAGGATCATGGAACTTCAAAGTCACACCTTGAAAATGCTAATAAGTGGAAAATTAAATTTTCACAAAAAACTGTTTAACTGCCAGAAAAAATTACCAAACAGACTGCATTGCCAACTGAAGCTGTATTTTAGACGCATGTTTCTTTCCTGTAAGTTTGAGAACAGTAATTGACATGATTTTTGTTAAATGGTCATTATGAGAGCAGTGCCCAAAATAGGGGTTTCTTCAAATTTTGATCCAATATTACATAATGTTTAACAGCATAATGACTATCAATTTTTAATAATAGAATATTAGTCACATGAACATTCAGAAAACGTGACTAGCAAAGGTCTGCAGGCTCATGGAACTTCAAAGTCACACCTTGAAAATGCCGATATGTGGAAAATTAAATTTTCACAAAAAACTGTTTAACTGCCAGAAAAAATTACCAAACAGACTGCATTGCCTACTGAAGCTGTATTTTAGCCCCATGTTTCTTTCCTGTAAGTTTGAAAACAGTAAGTGACATGGTTATTCTTAAATGGTCATCATGGGAGCAGTGCCCAAAATAGGGGTTTCTTCAAATTTTGATGCAATATTACATAATGTTTAACAGCATAATGACCATCAATTTTTAATAATAGAATATTAGTAACATGAACATTCAGAAAACGTGACTAGCAAAGGTCTGCAGGCTCATGGAACTTCAAAGTCACACCTTGAAAATGCCAATATGTGAAAAATTAAATTTTCACAAAAAACTGTTTAACTGCCAGAAAAAATTACCAAACAGACTGCATTGCCTACTGAAGCTGTATTTTAGCCCTATGTTTCTTTCCTGTAAGCTTGAAAACAGTAAGTGACATGGTTTTTCTTAAATGGTCATCATGGGAGCAGTGCCCAAAATAGGGGTTTCTTCAAATTTTGATGCAATATTACATAACGTTTAACAGCATAATGACCATCAATTTTTAATCATAAAATATTAGTATCATGGATATTCAGAAAATGTGATTAGCAAAGGTCTGCAGGCTCATGAAACTTCAAAGTCACCTCTAAAAAATGCCAAAATGTAAACAAGACAGCACTGTTCTGAAATGGGTTTATTTCCATTTTTAACATTTTTTTAACATAAAACAAAATAAACAGTTTGTTGCCATTTTTATATGACCAACTAAGAAAATTGATGAGATGGGAAAAAAATCAATAGAACAGTGTTTAATGTCCAATTTCCTCCATTCTGAGATTCTGAACATAGTGGATGATTCAATCTGACAAACTGCAATGATGAGTTTATTACCATTTTTGACACTTTATTACACAATACACGATAACAAGTTTACCATCATTTTTACACAATCAATTAACAATGTTGTAAAGATGCAGGAAATATCAAACAAACACTTTTACGTATCTTATTAGTTAAATAATGAGACTGTTCACATGCCTAATAATTGAATCTGAGGAAATGTGAAAAAACAGCATAACTTCTAAAATAAAGGCCGGATCATGCTGATTTTCGAACTTGACCTGCGTATTATGAATATCCATCAGTTCTGTTAGTTTTAAGCCAAAAGGTAAAATGTTATTTCACTTATCGTGTTATCGGTGCTGCATATATGCTGAGAAAAGTGAAAAAACAGCGTAACTTCCCTAAAAATGACCTGATCATGCTGATTTTCGAACTTGACCTGCGGATTATGAATATTCATCAGTTTTGTAAGTTTCAAGCCAAAAAGTAAAATGGTTTTCCACTTATCGTGTTATCGGTGCTGCATATATGCTGAAAAAAGTGAAAAAACAGCATAACTTCCCTAAAAATGGCCCGATCATGCTGATTTTCGAACTTGACCTGCGTATTAGGAATATTCACCAGTTCTGTAAGTTTCAAGCCAAAAGCAAAAACGGTGTTCCACTTATCGTGTTATCGGTAAAAGTGCACGACGGCGACGACGGCGACGACGGCGACGACAGACGCAGATGATGGCTATATGTACAGACACATCTGTGTCTGTACATAAAAAGCCATTGTGCTGGGCATGAAAGAATTCATACCGGAGACAAACCTTACAAGTGTAGATTCTGTGACAAAACTTTTACAGATAAATCTTCTTGCACAGGGCATGAAAGAATTCACACAGGAGAGAAACCTTTTAAGTGTAGATTCTGTGACAAAACTTTTACTCTAAAAGGTCAATGCACTGTGCATGAAAGAATTCATACCAGAGACAAACCTTACAAGTGTAGATTCTGTGACAAAACTTTTACTCAAAAAAGCCATTGTGCTGAGCATGAAAGAATTCATAACGGAGACAAACCTTACAAGTGTAGATTCTGTGACAAAACTTTTAAAGATAAAAAATCTTGCATATATCATGAAAGAATTCACACAGGAGAGAGACCTTACAAGTGTAGATTATGTGATAAAACTTTCACTCAAAAAGGCCATTGCACTGTGCATGAGAGAATTCACACAGGATAGAAACCTTACAAGTGTAGATTATGTGATAAAACTTTAACACAAAGATAATCTTGTAAACTTCATGAAAAAAATCACACTAGAGACAAACCTTTGAAGCGTAGACTTTCTGCAAAAACTTTCACTCCAAAAGGGAGTTGCACTTACCATGAAGCAATTTACACTGGCCTGCACTAGCCCTAAAAGAATGTACACTTGTGAGAAACCAGACAAATGTGGAGTAGAATTCAGTCAAGGGAATAATTGCAGAACACATGAAACAATGCACAACGAAAGAAAACATGGTTCAAATAATATATATGGAACTTTAGGCAATGAAGGTGAGCATAACAATTCTCCAGATGCAGAGGGGGAAACAGATGAAATAAGTAATAAGGAAAATAAACTGACTAATAATAATGCCATAACCCATCATATATATGAGGAAGAAAAAACAGAATACTATCATAAAGATGATGACACTTTTACCACGAAAAATATCACCATCATTACTGACAATGATGTCTATGAAATACTAACGGCATAAAAAGGACCACGCCAAGTGTCACCACTACAATTATGAAAAATTCTTTCTACATCTCTCAATGACATGTTCAGGTTACAAAAAACAGGAACTATTACCTTAGAGCTTTGCTATTTTTGGACAACTAAAAAACAATCAAACATGTTGTAACTGCTTCAATTTTTATTTGATTAGTGTTTATCAATAATTATTACTTTTATACTTTTCTTGTTGAAAACAAAGAGAAATAGACAAGTGTTTCATTTTCAAAGAATTCTCATTTACCAGAATTTAAATTAACTAATTTTCAAAGTATGAAATTTATATGTCCAATGACTAAGCAGAATAAAGAGTTAAAAAAGAAACATCTTTTTGTTTATTCAACAAATTAAAAATTTTCAAATGAATATTTGATAAAACTTGACATAAAAGAGGACACATATAACAGATTAGATTCAATGACAGATAGACAATTCAGATATTGATAGAGTTTTAAATCTCAAAAAAGAAAGAAGGAAAAAGAGAAAAAAAGAAAAAAACAGGAAATATCCCTATAGATGTGATATAATATGCTTTGTCTAAAGAAGTCAATCCTTTATCACTATTTCCTGGTTTTCTGACCAGCCATCAACAAGTCGCTACTGTGTCAGCACAATTTCAATATTTTAAGTTATCAACTGAAAACAAGTCCACCTAACATTCTGTATCAGTGGGTCAGAGACATTTTATAATTCACAGGCAATTTCTGTAACTTTACATGATAACTTTTTATTGTAGTCCGTAAAGAGGCAAAGTAAGCTTGTTGATTATTCTGATTAAAATCAGAATAATCAACAAGCTTACTTGTATAAGACAATAAGTTCATGAAGCCATTGTCTTGGTTTGATTCCCCACATATCGTTAGTATGTAACTGAGAAAGCAACAAGTAAACATTAAATGACTGAAACTGGTTATAAATATTTTTGGATTTTCTCATAGCGATTTACATGTAAATATTTTGACCACAAATCAAGTAAGTAGTATTATCCAACACAAACGCATACAACGGTGTCCGTATTTTGAGCCTGTTTGTAATTTTTATCAGTGCTTTTGCGCTGTTCCAGACAAGTGAACCACAAGTAATGCTGAACTGTAGTCATCAAAAGAAATTTTAGCATAATAATAATAATAATAATAATTGTAATAACAAATTAATAAACATAGATGTCAATGAATCAAAATGTCAAAACATGAAAAATTCAGTAGTTAAGAAAATAGGCTAACCCAGTGGCGGATTTAGAGGGGGGGTCAGGGGGGTTGAACCCACTCCCTTCGGGGCCGTAGCGATAGTCCGAAGGTTCAATAGTATGAAGGTTCATTGGTCCGAATGTTCACTATAGAACCTTCGGACCAATGAACCCTTGATTAAAAAATCGATGAAAATGTTACAACTTTTCGGACCAATGAACCTTCGGACTATCGAGACGCCCCCCTCCCTTCAGTTTCTAAAAAATAAAATACAAATCTCAAAAACTAGCTTTTTTACCTACAAAAATCTGTTGATCAAAATTTCATGTCTGATCATAGGTAATAATTGATATCATATATAAACTTAGCATTGATATAAAATCCAGGGGCGGATGCAGAGCTATTTACTGAGTCTTCAAAATTATCTTAATTGATTCATCCTCAAATTTTGATTGTCTCCCATTAGAAAAAATTAGATACCCGTCAATTTAAACTTGAAAAAGTGACCGTCTTCTGGAAGACCCAGAAGACGGTCTGAATCCGCCCCTGAAATCTAAAAAAATACAAATATTACCCGCTGACAGTGACCTCTGTATTGTGGCCAACTGATGACCCCATCACTAATGGTTATAGTTTACCTGAGTGTCCCTAGTGCTGTCTTCCTGACTTGTTAACAACTGACCACTAAGTGAAGGCCTTGGGTTGCAGACCAGGGTGGCCACTAGGCATGCGGTGGACTGTGGTGTTGATGGAACGCACCCCCCCCCCCCCCGCTTCCGCCCCTTGCTCAGGGCTGACGCAGTTGATTGTGAGGGAATCAACTGCCCCCCCCCCAGCACACACCCCGGCTCCTGCTATGTGTCAT
This sequence comes from Lingula anatina, assembly GCF_051362555.1. NCBI lineage: Eukaryota > Metazoa > Brachiopoda > Lingulata > Lingulida > Lingulidae > Lingula > Lingula anatina. The sequence goes on along the minus strand of NC_141771.1, from coordinate 19,260,757 downwards.
GGATCACGCTAAATAATAGAATGTTTGACGCATCTCGGGTAAATAAAAAAGTTGCTTTCATGGGTTACAAATATACCCTATAGATTACAAATACACCCTAATTTGTTTGAAAATTCATAATCAGAGCGAATGATTCTTAGATAAATTGACTGGTTAGATGGAACGCATTCGTTCCATGCGCAGGGGTGACGCAGTTGGTTGTGAAAGGGTTAAGTTCCCTCCCCCCTCCTCCCGTCTCGCTCCTATTCTGTCTTCTCACCCTGAGTGTCAAAGATAACTTGAAACAAACATCTACACTACTATGACATACCCTTGTCGTTTCCAGTTACTCGAAACCGCAAGGGTTAATTGCTATTAAGATCTGAAGTTCAGGGTGCGGCTCCTACACCTGCGTGTCAAAACTATCGTTGGCTGGTTCATCTTCTGCCGGGAGTTGAACAGTTAACGTGGTCAACAAATCGTTAGGGAGAGACCGATGGCATAGAGAATTTTCAAGTTGTCTGCAAAGTGCTACACAGAGAAACTGCAAAAGTGGGCTATTTTTACACTCTCTTCAAAGATTGTAATAGACTTTGATTATAACAGCTCCACGCTCTTTTTTTATTTTGCAGTTCAATGGGTCCCCCTCTCTCTCGTCCGCCTCTCCCGAAAATGTTCCACTCCAGAAAAAATCAATAATGCTATGGGAGAATTGTACAGGCAAATGACCTACATTCTCCACTGCAGTTATTGGCGCTAGTTGAACAATGTTATGACTTGGACGTGATAACGTGATTCACGCCTGTGATATGAAGTTTTATAATTCATATAAATAAATTCATAAACAGGGCGTGTCGATCAAATGATTGGAAATTTGTGAGGGTAAAGGGACATCGTCATTTATAAAAGTAATAAAAACTGTAAATGACTCAAAACCACAAAAAATGCATTTTTTTCTTATATGCAAATTAGATTGCCTGTAGTAATATAAGGCTGTCCGGAAGTGATGTCCACATCAGAGATTTCAAATAGCGGTGATCATGATCACCTAAGCTATCTTTAATTTTATTATTTGATAAAAATAATACATATTTGAAGCTACCAAATGTAATTTACCGAAAGAAATAAAGCAACTTTCCTTTCATAATAAATCATTTCTTGACCCGCCCTTCGGCAGAATTTTGTAACAGCTAGAAGGCTGAGAAGGGCTTCTTGACGAGAGCCCCGGTGTACGCCCCTTCCCTCCCCTCGAGAGGTACTGTAAAAATCACTTTTATTAATATTTTCCAGCGAATAGGAAATTTGATTTTTTTATAGATATAAATAACTCATATTCCTATGCTTTTATTGCATTTTGCCTGTGGCTCTGCTGATTTTGAGCGAGAGAGAGAATTTGTTTAACGTTAGATCGCAAGGATGTGGTATTTAACTGTTATGAAATTTCCATAACTTTCATGTCCATATTGAATTATCAATTCATCAATAAGATTTAGCTAACAAGATTATTCGAATAATAAAGAAATTGAGAAAAAAAAATCAAATTCAAGGAAGATTGCATTTTTAATTTTCCACGCAATCCAAATGCAATAATTTACCAGTTGACTTTATTTTGGTTATTCAACTGAAAGCGTACTCATTTTTTCCGTTTCTAAAAATAAAATGTGTCACTGATATCTTAAATTTTTTTTACTACAGGTAGAGATTTAGCAGTTACTTGTGTCCAGTCTCGTGAAAATTAACCTGCCATTAATATATGGAATAGATAAGCGTGTTAATCGTGGTGCAACACAAATAAAAAGCGAACGCGGTAAAAATTCAGTCATGGTTGTCGTGAGACACAACCTACCGCCAGTCTTATTCAAAATACAGTAGAATCTACCTCGACATAGAGAGGAGACACTCGCCGTGTCACGTCAAAACAAAGCTGTTTGATAGTTGACGTGGTTATAAACATTGGATATAAAACAGTAGAGGAAGGCAATTCTATTCTCATATGTAGGGCACAGTGACGGTAAAACATCTTGGATTTGTTTCGTTTTGCTTGTTATAATTTTTAATTGATATTATTATTATCTTTTTGTCACACACTCATGTACGCATAAGGGAAAACCAGCCCCTCTTGAGATTTCACATAGAATTTTTTCTTTTATCCTCTTTTTTTTTGGGGGGGGGGGGGAGAGAAAAAACATCTGTGAAACAAAACGTAAAAGTGAGAGGCACGCCATCTCCCTTAAATATGACATTGAATAAGTGGCCAAATCATGATTTGTGGATTATATTTGGCGTTTCATTTTGGCGTATGACACAAACAGAAAAAATGCACCGTGTCTTGCGCATTGGTAGTTCACCTTGCAAGTAATACTACATGTTAGATATTTATTAACAACTTAATTCTACATTTGTATAGAAGGATCTTGTACTCAGAACCGAAGATGAGGAACAAAAAACACCAAGAGAAGTGCATTAAAATGCCTTTATCGGCATTTTAAGAAAAACAAAATGTTAAAATTCGTTTGTTTTGGACTAAAATCAAAAGCGGTCATCGACTTGTCACACCTAACACATTATCATCAATTCCGTGGAAGACGTCGCAATCATGTTGAGACAGAACAGACGCCAGAATATCACCCTGTATAATAATGATTATTTCTTATTTATTGATAAGATATTGATAACACAGTGGGTTAATGTTCTAGACAAAATATTAAGAACACTACAATAAAAATAAGATTTTAAATGAACTAAGGGTTCATTCCCAATGAAACTATCATCCTACGTAGATTGATCCAACTCTGCTGAATGCAATCAGTTTAACAGCTTAACACGCCTCCTATTGTTTTAAACTTTTTCGTAAATCACTTTTTGTGTATTCTACTAAACACCAGGCGGAGGCGAAACAATTTAAAATATCAATTTCCGAAGAAAAAATATTTGATACGAAAGGAATTTCATTTCTTTTATTACATAAAATATGTTATTCGAGTGCTGTATGTGAAAGAATCATGTGATGTATGATATATGTTGAAATCTTGTATATGTCAATATTGACAGCATGAAATGACAGGAGGATATTGGGGAGGTAGAATAAAACTGTTATAACTTGTACATGACAGTACAGACGGGCGTTATGATAACTGGTTGTATGATGCAAAGTGAAAAAAAAATAAATTTGAATAAAATGCTTCGGCAAAATATAGGTATAGCGTATCTTCACCGTTTTTGTGTTGACGTGTTAAATTATTATACGGATTTTCTCGGGATAAGTGGTATTTTTCTGCAACTAATCAACCCTTCTTTCCTGTCACTGCCCAATATTCTGGAAAAATTTGGATAATTTAACAAACGCCTTCGTTATCATGACCAGGTTCCACGCACGCACGCGCACACACACACACACACACACACACACACACAGACATATATTCGCAAGTTTATCTGTCATTGTGAAGATAAATGAAGACTACAACATCGTACATTCAGATATGATCACATGATTAAAAGTTTATGAAGTTTAAGTCTGCTGATTCCAGCAGATGTCGCCATAGTTCGCTCAGGTCGGTCACATATACTAAACTCTGTTCAGATAAAACATGCATTTGATCATAACCAGTGACGTAAATAATGTTTCATTTGGGGGTGTTAGGTTATGGGATTAATTTTAACAATGGCGTGTTTTAAAACATATCTAACACAAATGCATCCTATGCATTTTTATTGAAGCAAATTGCAAATGAGAGTTCACCTATCAGATAATGATGATAATTGATAAAATAATGCGACCAAAATATCCTGCCTCCTCCCCCAAGAATCATATGTAACCAACACTCCAGAAAGAGATGTCACGTCTTCATCAGTTCTGAGTGACCAGGGAGTGGATGCGAGGCGGTCCAGATACTAAGTATACGAATATATCAGTTTCAACCGATTTAGTACAACGTTTTAAGATATTAATGTTAGGTATTTTTTTTTTTTTTTTTTTTTAATAGGATTGATTTTTAGTAGTGTAAATTTTAAATGGTTTCCAATGAGAGTTTATGATTAAAATATTGTAGTCATTTTAATGATTTTAGTATATTAGCCATTATTGTAAGGCGCCTTGAGATAGAATGTAAGGCGCCATATAAGAATCTTATTATTATTATTATTATTATTATTTGATGATAACTTATTTGTGATTCAGTTTTGATGCCTGAATGTTTAAAACTGGTACTGGAAAAGACCCCATTATTATCCCCATTTTGCTTCTTCCACATTTTCGCCAGCTCTTCATATCCAATGTAAATGAAGAATGCAGTTGCACTTCATGTGAACTATTCTGAACTCCGTTGGTAGATGTAGTCTTAGCACTAAATGTTCTACGTGTGGTGTCTTTCTGATTCTTTTACCTACACTAAAGATAGTATATGTAGGACAATATGTAGTTATTGAAGTTGTTAGCAAGTACCGTTCAAAAAATATATTCCTTTATCCAATAAAATCTATAACAAGTTGACAATATTACATTGAATGATATATTTTTGCTAATGTCTTGAGAGCTATAATGAAAAATATGTTCTTTTTTCCAGTAAAAATTAATTGGGAATATTACATTGAATAATAAATTCTCAATTTTTAATTTCTAGTTATCAGTACTTTGAACTCGGCATATAAAAATAATTTCACTCTTGACATTCACGTGATTTTATTTTAATCCAAAGGCATATAGTGCGCATTAGACCTTGACTTAGAGAGTAAAATCCTGAAAAATTGAGCAATTTCCCTTTATCACCAAAGCACACTCTTATCTAACGCCGTTGACAAAAGTATGATGTATAAAAGTTTTTTAAAGTCTGCTTGTTATATGTTACACTCCATTACGATTTAAACATGCTTTCGAGTTGTCAATTTCAACTTTTCCCGTCGTGAGCGAAATTGACCATTCTCTATTTTCATTATGAAAGAGACTTGCTTGGAGCTTAAAATGAGTTTATGGATCGTATTGTTGTGATCTGCTTTTGGACACCATGCACTTTGGTTATTTATTGTAAAAAATTCTAGGAAAACTTGATGACTTTATGAATCGTATTGCTGTGAACTGTTTTTGGATACCGTATATCTTACTGATTTATTGATGAAATTTCTAGGAAAATAAAATGTTTGCTTTTTACGGGACCAGCGCTCACTATGTGGCTTTAACGTTGGCTTTACTTTAAATGCTCAGATAAGAGATTAGAATACTTGATTTCAAATATTTGTTCTTGTTAATGTTCTAATTGTCTGCTGTCCAGACTCGTAGTTTGTATACTATGATCTTTGTAAAAATGCAACTGGGACGGTGATGTTTTTTTAAACAAATCTAGATTCCGTGTAAAGTTTAAAGAATTATTGATACTATTTTTTAAAATCTGCTCAATTTTGAAAAAAAAAACAATAACTTTTATAAGATAGATCAGCAGGTGCAAAAATGTTTACTCTCTACATGTGCTATGTGAGGTTCATTCATGTTCGGTTAATAGCACAACACAGCACGAGAGTTGTAGAATTGCTCATAATTGTAGGTATTTAGTTATTGAAATGATTCTTATAATACCGTATGTTTAGAAACAGAAAAAGCAACGTCGGATCCAGTACATTTAAATGTGGTTAAATTGTGAAATTCTAGGTAATTTGTAGCATTATGTGTACTTGATAATGTTAGTCCAGAGTGGGTTTCCTTCTCGATTTTTCTGATGTTAAAGGTGGGATGGATACCAGATCCGGCGTTGTTTTTTAAAGGAAAAAGTTTTATTCTGAAAAATTCTCTTTAATATTTTAATATTCATTAAAATGAGGTCAAACACGGGTAGTTTAGTTAATAATTTTATTTTGTCAAATCAAATAGATTGAATTTGTTACATTTTTGTGCGAGTTCTAATGCAGATATCAATAACTTTGTGTATATCTTTATATTCCAACTTCAAAACTTAAGATTTTTCAGAAATGTAGTCTCACAAATCAATGTTTTAAGATGGTTCAGTATGCATGCATATATGAAATGGAATTTTGTGTTGGTCTTAATAAAGAAATACCAAAATAATTCAGTGCGTTGTAGTACTTTCATGTTCATTGGTACCCACGGGTTGGGGTTCACTTTCCTGCTCGCATACTTGGATTAAACCGAGTAATTCCCAAGGACTTTTTAAAAATTTCCTTTGGTTACTATAAGAAGAAAGTCCACCCGAGGAGGGTGGGTGGGAACAGTTAGAGGAGTAGGTAACGCGCTTACCTCTCAGACAGAAGGTTACAGGTTCGATTCCTGGCGCTGCTGGGTCCCAGCAAATTACCTTTTGCAAAAATAAACCAAAATAAACAATTTCAACTACTACAAAACAGTGCTACGAACACAGAATAGCAAGGAGTCGGTGATTCTGTAGTTAAGAAAAATAACTACTGTTTTGCTCATAAAACAATATAGCACATTTATTATTGCATAAATGAATACAAAAAGTAACAGCATTGTTTTCAAAAATATTACAAAACTTGGAATATTTTTTGCTTCTACATTAATGGCATTCATAAAACGTACTGTGACATGTAAATTAAGCTTTTACATACAAAAATGGTTCTGTAGCTAACTAGTGTACAACACGGCGAGATTCTATGCATATTGGAAATTTTTTACTTGACCGACGTAGCCTTAATTTATAAAGGAGTTCAGGAATACTATGATAGACATAATACCAACAAGAAGGTAGAATTTATAGGATTTTGTCAAAATTTACAGGCAAACTGGAAAATTAACCAAAAGATTACAAAAAAAAAAAAATCATAATAATAACGTCTGTCTAAATTCACTGGTGTGATCGATATAGAAAATCCAATATGCATATAACCTCATCCTATCACGACACATGTACCCACATGCAAGCACTATGTCGTCTTGCTGATGTTCACAAAACAAAAATAGGTAGACAAAATAATAAAATTTTATAAGATTCCTGGTTGTTTAGTTTATCGATTAACATTGTCATGCCCAAAATCAACGTATTTTCTTAATTCCTAAAATATGTACTTCATGGCACAACTTTGCGCGAAAACTGAAATTTATACAGCATGCGAATCAGAAACGGCAACATGACATGACCAACTAAAAGCTTATTTCAACCATAGCCATTTCAAAGAAAACGGAAAAGAATACGAAAATATGAGTTTACTTGAAATACACACTTACTAAGACAATGCTAATAAACTTAAGACTGGTCTCCGGTATTAAGTGATCTAGCGACTCTCGGCATTATAATTCAACAGGACATGCAGGACTGACATATAAGAAGTTCTTCATTAATCACCCTTTGATCTCTACCAAAGAATAAACTATGAAAATACTAAGTACAATGCCAACCTTTAACTGAGCGCTTATCTAAACACTTCTGGATATTTTTTTATACTGAGAGAAAGACAATTATATTTATTTGTTTAAAGAAGCAAAATGCTATGAAAAAGTAACTTTGTATGATAATTTTGTATGACTGTATGAATTTTCAAAGAATTGGCTAAGTAACTGTTAGCCAAAATCTAAGTAAATTTACGAAAAATGTCTCTTTAGTTTTAAAAACTTTTCTATAAATTTCGCTTTAAATTATATCACATTCTATTTTGGGAGTATTGACAGAAATTGGCAGTCTCAAACTTAGGACTCATTATTCTAAAAAAATCGGCTTTGAGACAGATAAAAGATTGATCTGAGTTTGTCAAAATTTTGTCGAAAATTCAGCATGTGAAAGCTTCTGATGAATGTCAGTTCTATATAGAACCTTTAATGTAAATAATATTCCGAAATAAAATATTTTCTGTAACAACGATTTTCCTTTGTAACCTACCACTCGTGCAATAACAAATGCACATTAATTTCGGGAAAATTCCAACTCCTTGGTTTCTTTCTAAAACCAGGGTGACCTTTGACCCCTCCCCTCATTGAAACACGAAGTTTATATTATATGCGTTACAATCGCATATTCAAACTTAAGAAAGATCGTTTTAATACATGTGGACAGTTCTGCAATACTAATGACACATTCTGCCAGTTTGATAATGCTGCAATTTCTGAAGCATAATTATTCAAATAACAGCGAATTATTGATTTTTGGTGGATGCACATCTCGCTCTTTTTTTCATCCGAAGAACAACTGAACACACACTGCAACTTCCAGACGCTTTCTAAAGCATTAGACCGAGTTCACAACCAGTTGAACCATCGTCTATCTAGTCCGTGGATCAAATATGGCGCGTACTTGACAATATAACTTGACAACTTGACAATATAACAATAACTTCCAAAGACTTCCATAAATGCATTTTACACGGTTGGAATGTTTTCTTTCTTTCCAAAACTAAATATCACCAAAATAAATACTAGAATTCAATTTTAAATAAATAATTGTTCGCGGAGAACTGCCAAATTGCAGATTTGTCCTCACAAATATGTTACCATCAGAAAGAAAACCGGTCGTCCTACATGTGCATTGTTGTTTATGTTGCAACACCTACACGGAAATAAACCACTACTACATGCATGTGTAGCAAAGTACTCATCCCGAACACTACTTGGTGATAGTTTGAAAATAACTACAGCCGAATCACAACCCAAAGTAAACATTACACTTTATATTAAGTTTCAACCCTGCAAATTTACTAGCAGACAAACTCTGACAAGCGACATGTAATCTTGACATGGATGCAGCCGCTGTGGAACACGAGTCTGACGTCATTGATGGAGAACGTATTCAATCTTCTCGTGCACGGTGGAGTCACTGAAATTAAACAATAAACCCACTTTTACAAAGCAACGAGTCAGCAATGTCTATGGAGCGATTAAATTAAGCAATTAATTTTACGGTATCCGATTTCGATAGTAATATTCAACAAACCACTTTTGAACTTTAAAATTGGACGAATACACTGTATAGGCCTACATATACTGAGCTGACACGTTCTATGTAAAGATGCACTTTCAAACAATATAATTTCTATTCTTTTACACCGTGTACACACTGTAACGTGACAACATTCTGTGTCTTTAGAATCACACGTCAGTGGTGCTACTAAAAAGATAGTGATCCTCGCATTACGTATAAAGTGAAATTTTAGAAATAAACATATGACAGGAGGGTAGTAAAAACAACATTTATGAAATCTTAGAAAGAAGAACAACATAGTCACGACATGTGCACATTGGCGGGTAGGGATTTGCTGGGGTAGATTTTCATTTAAAAAAAAAAACAAATTAGGACTTAAGAATGAAGTTACCTGCCAAGATCTCCTTACATTGTTTAAGACGGAAGACGCGTTCACTGCTGGAGCAAATCTCTCACCACCCGTTTTCTGGCAAATGCATTCCATCTGAAAATATTAACAGAAAATAAACTATTTACAATTTGAATAAACAAGTTGAATTTGGATTTTTAAGGGGAAAAATATTGTTGACGTCAAGAAAAAATGTCGGCATGATGCCTTATTTGCAAATTGCACCGTTTTTTGGTTAATATCGTTAACGCCAAATAACCAATGTTATCTTCCACCATCTATACAGTACTTACAACAGATCGATGGCAATTTCAGTCCCAGATTTCCGATCATTTCGTGGAAATTGTGGCAATGAGACACAAGGCTTTCTTCTCCATCTTTTACTGACCTTGGTCCTTTCTGAGCACCTCTCACCAAAATACTCACCTAGATTACATAATAATATATACTTGACCACCTTCCGTACAGAAGCCTCGATTTCAACTTAAGCCTTTGTCATGTAATACAGAGCAACCGTGCCCCCCAAACCCATGAGACAGGAAAATTACCCAAACCCACCCCTAACGCACATGAAGGTATTCAGTTATGAAATGCAACGTCATGAGCTGTATCCATTTACCCGAATAGATCTAAGTATAACAGACAGAAATAAAAGAAATTTCAAGTTAAGGGAGGCACGAACCAATTTACTACATCCTCTGGTATCGTCCAAAATAAACTAGAAATGGTAATGTTTTCGAATAAAGAAATTTCAAGCGTTTGAAAGTTTACAGTTGTTGTTTTTTGAAAGAACTGTTGTATATTTTCTACACCTCAAATGCAGAGTTGACATTAAACACATCTTTATTTTTAGAATTGCATTGTTGCTGTATATTTTTTGTGTATTTCTACATACATAACTGGAATGATTTTACATGAACACTTTTTCTTCCATAGTCTCAATTGGCAAATCAGTTTAGACATTCTAGAGTATTGTATGAATTTTCATTGTTTAAATCAACAATCAAGATCAAGATGTATTTTGCGTCTCTTTTTCTATTTAAGCAATCTGTCGATCATTGCGTGTCTTTCTCAGAAATATGTCCCGTTTCATCACATTTTCAAACTTAAGGACCTTCAGCACCTAAGCAAGATATTTTTCCAAGATATTTTCTTAATGTCTCACCCATATATATAGAGAGATAGGCCTACATAACAAAAACATCATAACAGGGAAGTTTTATATAGAACTATGAGACTTAAGGCCCCGTCACACTTATTCGGAATTAGCAGGAATCAAGCAGAACCAGCCAGAATGACTAAATTTTAAAATTCGTAACTACATTCGAGAAGAAATTTCAAATTGACCTAAATTCTTGTAAGAATGCCGTTGGACTACTCAGAATGCGCTTGAATCCGCCTGGAATGATTTGTGCACATTTCAGCTGTATTAGCTCTCAGATGCAGTTTGGATGTAGTAGGAAAACTAGGAATATCAATAATGCTGTCAGAATGCAGTCAGAATATTAAGAATACACTTCGAATGCCGTACAAGTGGAGTTCGATTGCTGGCTGAAATAGGATGGAGATGCATTCGAGTTGCATTTCGGCTCATTCTAGCAGTATTTGAAGTGTCTTGCCATTTCGGTTCTCCCTCGAATGTGATCAGAATGTTTCGAATGCTGTCAGAATGCCGTGAGAATATTTAGAATGCAGTCATAGTGCAGTTACAATACTATTCAAATGGCATTCGATAATTTTCCACTTGAAATGCACTTCGAAAGTTTTTAACATGAGCAAAACATTCGGGCTGGTCACAAGAATGGGTAGAAATATTTGGAATGCACTCGGAATTTTTAGAATTCTCTTCGAATATCCAGGAACGCACAAAGAATTGTCTTTCCGACGGCATTCTTGCTCATTCCGCCTCAAGTGTGACGGGGATGTAACAAATATCTGAAATGAACATTTAAATTTATTTATAGATAAAATTTCTTCTTAATGCTAAAAATCTGCAGCAGGTTTTGGTTGTAAAATAAATCTTTTTATCAATATTTAAAAAAAAATAAAATTTACTCTGATTATCTAAAAGTTCAAAATTGCAGAGTTGCTTCCTGCGTGAAGACAAACGGGTTTACTCACGGGCGAAGTTTTGCTTCCACCAAAGAGCACAGAGTCCTAGTTCTAAATAAACTTAAGAACGTCTCTGCATCCCCGATATCGTTCGCTATCCAGGCGTATCCAAAACCATAATGAAATAATACGTTTTTAATGCAAGTTGCCCAGGATGACCTTCCTTCAGTGTCTAAAGGGCGTAACATAATATAACATTACTTGGGGTAGGCCCTACCTCTCTGATGGCATGGTTAACAGTTTGACCCAGTATTTAATACATTTAGTCATATATGACACATAAAGAGGGAGTTTACCGCTTAATGCTAGAACATTTGTCACATTTTGATTTAAGCAGGCCACTCTTTTGCAAAAACGGAACATAAATTTGTTCATCTTTTGCGCACTGTTGAAATCCCAATATTTCTGCTGCATATATTAAAATCGGTTTCACATTTGCATCGAACAGTTTCAAGGCTTCTTGATAATCAAAATATCCAAAATATTTTTGACAGGGGAATATTGCGTTAGATGCCTTTATCGCTTGTAGTGACAAGTGTCCCTGCGTTCCAGACCAAGCTAATCGAGGAGTGAATAAGAATCTTAATATTTATAACTGGATACGACCTCAATTCTATTTCCTTTACATGTCCATTTTCACATTTTTAATACGCCGCCTCTCCTGAATACCATTATCTTGGATTTGTCTAGATTTAGTTTCAAAAATTTCAAAAATCACTCACTGAATTAATTTGTCTTTGTAGCTTAATAACAGTTTCCGCGATAGTTGAGACGTCATCCGCAATCATTAAGGCATGCAATTCTGTAAAGTCTGCAGTAATAAAGATTCCATTACCACATTTAAGTTTCATGTATTCGACCAAATGATTCACAAATAGAGAGAAGATGATCGTAGAGCTCACACATCCTTGTTTGGTTCCAATTTCGCATGGGAACAATGGAGTAAGACAATTTTGTTTTTATACACGATTTGAGTTGGTTATACATCGTTTTAAAAACTTATAGTAGATTACTGTTGTCTGGAATTCCTTTACGTCGCAAGCTTTTCCAGAGTTGTTCATGGACACAATTATCATAAGCTTTTAAAAAATCTATGTAAAAAATAGAAAACATAAAGCCGACCTTTGTCTTGACAAATATGTTTGGATGACTGCTCGAAGGCTAAAGATATTATCTGTTGTCGAATACCCCTTGCGAAATCCAGCTTGAGATTCGTCTATCACACCATTTTCCTACTGTAGATACAGAAGAGGGAGAAACTTAGGCAGTGTAAAGCTGTTATGAAATCCACAACTCTTGTTGATTACTCAGTACTTTTTCTTGATCGATGAATAGAAAATCTAACATTACACTTTAACTTATCATTGAACAGCACCCGTTTTGTTGGGCAAAGGTTATATGATATATTACCGGTATTACCCAAGACCTAATAACAAAAATGAAAACCTAAACCAGCATGGACTTTCTGCTACATAATTATTATCATCATTATTATTGTTCTTGTTTAACTGAGGTTACATTACACAATGACACACAGTTTAAAGCCAGTTTGGAAAAGCATCAACATGTCTTGTATACTGTAAAATATACTTTTGTCTTCTATCCTTTTTCTGAACCAAAACAAAAGTTCTTGGAATGTTGAGTACACCAAGGAAGCCAACACAGATGTATTTCTATGATAATGTATTAAAACAAACTGCAAAGTGCTATTTTGGATTTTCTCCTGATCCTTGCCTCATCTGTGGAATGATCATCAAGAATTTCATGCTCAAAAAATCTTTGGTTTCACAAATCTGCATTAATGACTTAAACATTAGTGTCATAATGGTTTTCCGTTACTGAAGGACAGAGTTCTTTTTGTGGTACTAGTATATGGACTGTGATCTCTGATGACTGGTTGTCTGGTACCCCATTGGAGTGAGTGTAGCTGGTCATGTCCTTTTATAAGGTGGTTTAGCAGGTTCTAATCCTGTTATACTGTCATACATTGAGTGGTAGAAATTGGTCGGTTTGTTGCAGTCTTCAAAATTCTCCATTTTGTTGTATTCTGGTACCATTGCATCCTATGAGAAAAAAGATGAGCACATTAAACCAATGAATAAAAAGAAAATTTCCAGTTAACGAAGCATTAATGCAAAATGTTTTTACTGGCAATTTGAAAAAAAAGACCAAGCTATAGATATGCTTTTCTACTATACATGCAAAATACTGAATACTTCAAAGTTCTGAATCTTCTGTCTTTTGCCTTTTGAACCCTTAAATCTTTTACTAATCACATTTCTATACAATAAGTGACTATGTTTACCCCATTCTGTGCCACAGAGCTGTCATATACAAAGTCTGGCATGCTGATGGCCACAACATTTTTTCCATGGAAAGCCACCGTTCCTGCAGGTGCCCCAGTCTGAACTCGCCCCCACCACTGGAATGCAGGGCCTTGTTCTTACTGAAATCATAGCAACAACTATTTCAATATGCAGGGGAATTGTTTGATATCATTATAGATTAAGATGTAGACAGTATCAGGACTATCCCCCCCCCCCCCCCCCCCCCCCCCCCCGAAGAATATATATTTAATATATACAAATATTAAGTACAGAATAAAAAGTTCAAATCTTTTCATCCATTGTATGAATATTTCTTAGTGTGATGGCAAATATTACGGGGATAGCAAATATTAATCTTATTTAACAAATGATATTCATGGAGTACAAGTAGAGAAATTTTCAGAAATATAAATACAGAAAATTTTATAAAAAGTCTAATCAGAGTATATCTCTAGGTAAAGTGGGGCAAACAAACCATCTCCCACATCCAGGTAACCCTTTGATGAATTAACTGTTACTTTTAATTGCTTCATTACTTGAGATATGATATGAATACCAGACATAATCAACAAAATGAAATTTTAATTCAAAAGCAATTACAGTTTTTCAAATTTAACCTCAAAAAGGATCTTGAAAAAGATTCTATGGTGTAGTATTAACTTACATGAACTTGCATCAGCTCCAGTGAATGCTGAAGGCTCCTTTTCACAGTATTCCCCATAATAGTCTGAAATTTGATCAAATTTATTTAAATACAGAGTGACAAAAATATTGACTTTAAATAAAATAAAAACAAAAACATCACTCCACCATTTCAGATGTAGGCAAGCCATGCTGCATTTTTCTTTAATTATATCAATTCATAAACTTGGGTAGATTTCACAAGATAAACAGCCAGTATACAACAGCAAACCCTGGTTTTCTTCATCTCCACAAACTCCATGAATGTATTTTTGATTTGTAAAATCATCAGCTTGGCACCAACTATATTTCCTCTTCCTATTAAAATCGTCATGTGTTTGCTGTGCTTTTTGATTACTGACACAAATCACGTTTTCGTCTCAATTACAACAACATTTTCAATTTCTTTATCATAATTGTTTTTCTAACCCAGATACTTACTATTCAAGCACAAACACACCAGTTTCTGGATCTGGCTTACATTTGACACCATTCTTGCAAGGACATGTCTGACTTGGTGTGGGTTTTACTGTCTCCTCAGCTGAAAAATACAATAGACAATTAAATTGAATCTATCATTAAATTAAATTAATTCTTCAAAGACAGGTTTTGAGTTACACTTGAAGTCATATGCAAATATCTTTAAATTGTAAATGGCATGTAAGAACAGTAACAATTATCTTTTTTTGAAATTGTTCAGTGACTGTTCTGTCACTGAACAGAAATATTCTTAAATCTGTTTATCAACAACAAACATGATATTGCAGTCATATATTGTACTTTACTAACCAAATAAAAAATAAAACAAGGTCCATCCCTTCTAGGCAGGTCCTGCCTGCTTCTGCTTCTTGTCCACTCTGTAGGACCACCTGAAATATTATAAAAACTGATTCAACAAATTTCCATTTATTCAAAGTGGCACATAAAATTATTGATATATAGCACTTTAAAGAACTATAAAATCACTTATTTCTTAAATATCTTAAAAAATCATTTGTGTCAAATCTCACCACAGCTGCATTTCAAAATTTTATTGTTAATTTAAGAAGGACAGTATACAGAAATTTAAAGGAAGACAAAACTTGTTTTAACTATGTTATTCTGGACCAATTTCCATTGAAAATTATATTTAATAGGAAAATAAAGTGGTTTCTAAAAAAGACAGATGTATTTTTTTTTCAAATGAAGTCCAAAAAATATACTTACAAAGTTCGCTGGATTAATCTTCAATCCTCTCTTGGGACAATCGCTGTGATCTATGGTACTTTTCGATCCAAAAAGTTAATCTAAAATTAAGATGTATTTTTTGCAAATATTTTTGATGATTATAATAAACCAGCCTAAAATACTAAGTCATTCAAAGGGAGAATTTTAAATAGTAAAAGAGCTTTTAATGGTGTATGTACTTGAAAAAATGTACGAATTTTCTAAAGACGACTTTGCAAACGAACCAAAATACAAATATAATATATAATTTTGTCAAATCTTCATCAATATTTATGAAATTTGTACAAATGATGCTTAACAAAGATAAAAAACTATGGTAAACTTATCCATTGACTTTGACTAATGAAAAGATTTTTTTGAAGCAATATATTTGGTAAAACTGAAAATTATATTGAAAAGACTGGGAAATCCCAGGCCGTAAAAAAGTTAAACGTTAATAATTTTGTGAAATCTAGTCCAATATTTCTGAAACTTGTACAAATGATGCATAACAACAATAAAAATCTGGGATAAGCTGATCATTTGACTGTGACTAATGAAAAGTCTTGTCTTCGGATAATATTTTTTTTAGAAAACTGAATATTATACTGAAAATTAACAATGCAAAATTCCATGACTTAAAATAGTTAAACGTTAATAATTTAAAAAAAAAAATTGTCCAATGTTTCTGAAATCTGTACAAATGATGCTTAACAACAATAAAAATCTGGGATAAGCTGATCAGTTGTCTGTCTTCTTTTAAGTGTCAAGTTTATGGGAAATTGATCATCAGAGGAGTGAGAATTAACCAAAACATATTTCAATATTGCAATGTATTATTTACTCTAAAAGAAAACAGCAAATGTCATGATTTGAGGTTATTTGTTTAAGAGGTTGCAAATTACCTATAACTGTCATCTGGAAACAATATATACCCATACAAGACTTCTCCTTACTACCAATGCCAGATGCAGATTACTCCTTACAATGGGTTTCTGGGAGGGGTTGTTGTTATCACATTATTTGACAATGTCCTAAATCTTGCCAAATATCATGTATTGTACACATGGATAAGACATAGTGCTGCTCTTGGTGCTGTCTTTCACTGCCTGCTTTTTCATGGTAAGGGTACTCTGGAAAAAGAACAATATAACTGAAAGAACTGAAAATTACATTGAAAAGAAAGGAAGTTCAGTGACTTAAAATAGTTAAATGTTAATAATTTTGTCAAATGTAGTCCAATATTTCTGAAATTTGTACAAATGATGCTTAACAACAATAAAAATCTGTGATAAGCTGATCAGTTGACTGTGTCTAATGAATAGTGTTTTTAGGACAATATATTTGGGAAAACTAAAAAATTACATAGAAAAGACTAGGAAA
The DNA here is from genome assembly GCF_051362555.1 of Lingula anatina. Classification (NCBI taxonomy): domain Eukaryota; kingdom Metazoa; phylum Brachiopoda; class Lingulata; order Lingulida; family Lingulidae; genus Lingula; species Lingula anatina. Next base: position 19,243,808 of record NC_141771.1, on the reverse strand, counting down.
TCACAGGCTTTAAAATAGTTAAACGTTAATAATTTTGTAAAATCTTGCCCAATATTTCTCAAATTTGTACAAATGATGCTCAACAACATTAAAAATCTGTGATAAGCTGATCAGTTGACTGTATGTACTGAAAAGTGTTTTTAAGGACAATATATTTGGGAAAACTAAAAATTACATTGAAAAGACTGGGAAATCGCAGGACTTAAAATAGTTAAACGTTATTAATTTTGTCAAATCTTGTCCAATATTTTTGAAATTTGTACAAATGATGCTCAACAACATTAAAAACCTGTGATAATCTGATCAGTTGACTGTATCTACTGAAAAGTGTTTTTTAGGACAATACATATTCGGGAAAACTAAAAATTACATTGGAAAGACGGGGAAATTGCAGGACTTAAAATAGTTATACGTTAATAATTTTGTCAAATCTTGTCTAACATTTCTGAAATTTGTACAAATGATGCTTAACAACAATAAAAATATGTGATAAGCTGATCAATTGACTATATCTACTGAATAGTGTTTTTTGTGAAAATATATTTTGGAACACTGAAAATTACATTGAAAAGACTGACAAATCTCAGGCCTTTAAATAGTTAAACATTAATAATTTTGTTAAATCTTGTTCATTATTTCTGAAATTTAAACAAATGGTTATTAACAAGAATGAAAATCTGTGATAAGCTAATCAGTTGACTGTGACTAAAGAAAAGCTTTTTTGGGGATATATTTGGGAAAACTGAAAATTGCATTGAAAAAACTGGCAAATCGCAGGCCTTAAAATAGTTAAACATTAATAATTTTGTTAAATCTTGTCCAATGTTTATGAAATTTGAACAAATGATAATTAACATCAATAAAAATCTGTGATAAGCTGATTAGTTGACTGTGACTAATGAAAAGTGTTTTTTTTTTTTTTTTTTTTTTTGACAAAATATTTGGGAAAACTGAAAATTACATTGAAAAGACTGGCAAATCGCAGGCCTTAAAATAGTTAAACATTAATAATTTTGTCAAATCTTGTCTAATGTTTATGAAATTTGTACAAATAATATTTAACAACAATTAAAATCTGAGAGAAGCTGATCAGTTGACTATGTTTAATGAAAAGTGTTTATTTGGACAATATATTTGGGAAACTGAAAATTACATTGAAGAGACTGGCAAATTGCAGGCCTTAAAATAGTTAAACATTAATAATTTTGTCAAATCTTGTCCAATGTTTATGATCTTTAAAGAAATGATAATTAACATCAATAAAAATCTGTGATAAGCTGATCAGTTGACTATGTCTAATGAAAAGTATTGTCTTCGGATGATATATTTGAGAAAACTGAATATTACACTGAAAATTAACAGTGCAAAATTCCATGACTTAAAAATAGTTAAACGTTAATAATTTTGTAAAATCTGGTCCAATATTTCTGAAATTTGTACAAATGATGCTGAACAACAATAAAAATCTGTGATCAGCTGATCAGTTGACTGTGACAAATGAAAAGTGTTTTTTGGGACAATATATTTGGGAAAACTAAAAATTGCATTGAAAAGACTGGCAAATCGCAGGCCTTAAAATAGTTAAACATTAATAATTTTGTCAAAAATGTTCTAATATTTCTGAAATTTGAGCAAATGATGCTTAACAACAATAAAAATCTGTAATAACCTAGTCAGTTGACTGAATCTAATGAAAAGTGTTTTTTAGGACAATATATTTAGGAAAATTAAAAATTATATTGAAGAGACTGGGAAATCGTAAGACTTAAATAGTTAAACGCTAATAATTTTGTCAAAAATGTTCCAATATTTCTGAAATTTGTACAAATGATGCTTAACAACAATAAAAATCTGTGATAAGCTGATCAGTTGTCTGTGTTCTTTTCTAATGGTAAAGTTAATGGGAAATTGATCATCAGAAGAGTGAGAATAAATCAAACAAATATTTCAATATTGCAATGTATTATTTTCTCTGAAAGAAAACAGCAAATGTGATGATTTGAGGTTGTTTCTGTAAGAGGTTGCAAATTACCTATTACTGTCATCTGGAAAACAATATATACCCATACAAGACTTCTCCTTACTACCAATGCCAGATGCAGATTACTCTTTACAATGGTTTTCGGGAAGGGGTTGTTGTTATCACAATATTTGACAATGTCCTAAATCTTACCAAATATCATGTATTGTCACATGGATAAGACATATTGCTACTCTTGGTACTGTCTTTTACTGCCTGCTTTTTCATTGTAAGGGTACTCTGGAACAAGATCAATATAACTGAAAGAACTGAAAATTACATTGAAAAGAATGGCAAATTCAGTGACTTAAAATAGTTAAATGTTAATAATTTTGTCAAATCTTGTCCAATATTTCTGATATTCATACAAATGATGCTTAACAACAATAAAAATCAGTGATAAGCTAATCAGTTGACTATGTCTAATGAAAAGTGTTTTTTAGGACAATATATTTGGGAAAACTGAAAACTAAATTGAAAAAACTGGCAAATCGCAGCCCTTAAAATTGTTAAACGTTAATAATTTTGTCAAATCTAGTAGAATATTTCTGATATTTGTAACAATGATGCTTAACAATAATAAAAATCTGTGATAAGCTGATCAGTTGTCTATGTTTAATGAAAATTGTTTTTGGGGACAATATATACTGAAAATTACATTGAAAAGACTGGCAAATTCAATGACTTAAAATAGTTAAACATTAATAATTTTGTCTAATCTTGTCCAATATTTCTAAAATTTGTACAAATGATGCTTAACAACAATAAAAATCTGTGATAAGCTGATCAGTTGTCTGTATCTAATGAAAAGTCTTGTCTTTGGATGATATATTTGAGAAAACTGAATATTACACTGAAAATTAACAATGCAAAAATTCCACAACTTAAAATAGTTAAATGTTAATAATTTTAAAGAAAATTGTCCAATGTTTCTGAAATCTGTACAAATGATGCTTAACAACAATAAAAACCTGGGAAAAACTGATCAGTTGTCTGTGTCTTTTTTTAAGTGTCAAGTTTACTGGAAATTGATCATCACAAGAGTGAGAATTAACCAAAACAAACATTTCTATATTGCAACGTATTATTTACTCTGAAAGAAAACAGCAAATGTGATTGAGGTTGTTGATGATTTGAGGTTGTTTGTGTAAGAAGTTGCAAATTACCTATAACTGTCATCTGGAAAACAATATATACCCATACCTATAACTGTCATCTGGAAAACAATATATACCCATACAAGACTTCTCCTTACTACCAATGCCAGATGCAGATAAATCCTTACTGTAACAATGGGATTCTGGAAGCGGTTGTTGTTATCACAATATTTGATAATGTCCTAAATCTTGCCAAATATCATGTATTGTCACATGGATAAGACATAGTGCTGCTCTTGGTGTTGTCTTTCACTGCCTGCTTTTTCATGGTAAGGGTACTCTGGAAAAAGAACAATATAACTGAAAGAACTGAAAATTACATTGAAAAGACTGGCAAATTCAATGATTTAAAATAGTTAAACATTAATAATTTTGTCAAATCTAGACCAATATTTCTGAACTTTGAACAAATGATGCTTAACAACAATAAAAATCTGTGATCAGCTGATCAGTTGACTGTGACAAATGAAAAGTGCTTTTTGGGACAATATATTTGGGAAAACTAAAAATTGCATTGAAAAGACTGGCAAATCGCAGGCCTTATAATAGTAAAACATTAATAATTTTGTCAAATCTTGTCCAATGTTTATGAAATAGGAACAAATGATAATTAACATCAATAAAAATCTGTGATAAGCTGATCAGTTGACTGTGACAAATGAAAAGTGTTTTTTGGGACAATATATTTGGGAAAACTAAAAATTACATTGAAGAGACTGGCAAATTGCAGGCCTTATAATAGTTAAACATTAATAATTTTGTCAAATCTTGTCCAATGTTTATGAAATTTGAACAAATGATAATTAACATCAATAAAAATCTGTGATAAGCTGATTAGTTGACTGTGACTAATGAAAAGTGTTTTTTTTTTTTTTTTTTTTTGACAAAATATTTGGGAAAACTGAAAATTACATTGAAAAGACTGGCAAATCGCAGGCCTTAAAATAGTTAAACATTAATAATTTTGTCAAATCTTGTCTAATGTTTATGAAATTTGTACAAATAATATTTAACAACAATTAAAATCTGAGAGAAGCTGATCAGTTGACTATGTTTAATGAAAAGTGTTTTTTTGGACAATACATTTGGGAAAACTGAAAATTACATTGAAGAGACTGGCAAATTGCAGGCCTTAAAATAGTTAAACATTAATAATTTTGTCAAATCTTGTCCAATGTTTATGAAATTTAAAGAAATGATAATTAACATCAATAAAAATCTGTGATAAGCTGATCAGTTGACTATGTCTAATGAAAAGTATTGTCTTCGGATGATATATTTGAGAAAACTGAATATTACACTGAAAATTAACAGTGCAAAATTCCATGACTTAAAAATAGTTAAACGTTAATAATTTTGTAAAATCTGGTCCAATATTTCTGAAATTTGTACAAATGATGCTGAACAATAATAAAAATCAGTGATCAGCTGATCAGTTGACTGTGACAAATGAAAAGCGTTTTTTGGGACAATATATTTGGGAAAACTAAAAATTGCATTGAAAAGACTGGCAAATCGCAGGCCTTAAAATAGTTAAACATTAATAATTTTGTCAAAAATGTTCTAATATTTCTGAAATTTGAGCAAATGATGCTTAACAACAATAAAAATCTGTAATAACCTGGTCAGTTGACTGAATCTAATGAAAAGTGTTTTTTAGGACAATATATTTAGGAAAATTAAAAATTATATTGAAGAGACTGGGAAATCGTAAGACTTAAAATAGTTAAACGCTAATAATTTTGTCAAAAATGTTCCAATATTTCTGAAATTTGTACAAATGATGCTTAACAACAATAAAAATCTGTGATAAGCTGATCAGTTGTCTGTGTCCTTTTCTAATGGTAAAGTTAATGGGAAATTGATCATCAGAAGAGTGAGAATAAATCAAACAAATATTTCAATATTGCAATGTATTATTTTCTCTGAAAGAAAACAGCAAATGTGATGATTTGAGGTTGTTTGTGTAAGAGGTTGCAAATTACCTATAATTGTCATCTAGAAAACAATATATACCCATAGAAGACTTCTCCTTACTACCAATGGCAGATGAAGATTAATCCTTACTGTAACAATGGGATTCTGGAAGCGGTTGTTGTTATCACAATATTTGACAATGTCCTAAATCTTTCCAAATATCATGTATTGTCACATGGATAAGACATAGTGCTGCTCTTCGTGCTGTATTTCACTGCCTGCTTCTTCATTGTAAGGGTACTCTGGAAAAAGAACAATATAACTGAAAGAACTGAAAATTACATTGAAAAGACTGGCAAATTCAATGACTTAAAATAGTTTAACGTTAATAATTTAGTAAAATCCGGTCCAATATTTCTGATATTTGTACAAATGATGCTTAACAGCAATTTAAATCTGTGAGATGCTGATCAGGTGACTATGTTTAACCAAAAGTGTTTTTTTTTTTTTGGACAATATGTTTGGGAAAACTGAAAATTACCTCTAAAAGACTGGCAAATTTAATGGCTTAGAATAGTTAAACATTAATCATTTTGTCAAATATTGGCCAATATTTCTGAAATTTGAACAAATGATGCTTAACAACAATAAAAATCTGTGATAAACTGATCAGCTATCTATGTTATTTTTTAAGTGTCAAGTTTATTAGAAATTCATCATCAGAAGAGGGAGAATAAACCAAAACATATTACCTATAACTGTCATCTGGAAAACAATATATACTCATACAAGACTTCTCCTTACTACCAATGTCAGATGCAGATTACTCCTAACAATGGGTTTCTGGAAGGGGTTGTTGTTATCACAATATTTGACAATGTCCTTACTCTTGCCAAATATCATGTATTGTACACATGGATAAGACATACTGCTGCTCTTGGTGCTGTCTTTCACTGCCTGCTTTTTCATGGTAAGGGTACTCTGGAACAAGAACAATATAACTGAAAGAACTGATCAGATGTCTGTCTTTTTCTTAGTGTCAGGTTTACGGGAAATTGATCATTAGAAGAGTACGAATTGACAAAAACAAATCGTAAACAAAATTAAGAATTTGAATACATGTAGATTCAAATATGATTTGATAATTTTACTTTTTTATTTTTTGTCCATAAGTTTTCATTTACGATAGATCCACATATTTAATTTACCTGTTGACTGTTTCCTCTGTTCACTCTGATGGACTTGGCCATCCTTCTGGCTGGAAGATGATAAAAAAACATCTTTAAAACAATCTTCTTAATTTTTTAGTGTCTTAAAACTGGTTTTCAGTTTCTTTGACAAAGCAATAAAATGCCCAAGGGATTTAAATAAAAAGTCTCACATCAGTAGCAGCACAAATTCACCTAAATATCAGGTATTACATTATAAAAGACGAAAAACTTGCTGAAAGGCTGTAAAGATTCAGAAAACAATGTGATCTGTGTAGAAACATTTAATATATGCAATGCATGCTCTTATATAACCATATTGGAAATTATTCTGGAGTCATTGCGTTCTATTGTGGCAGCATAGTCCTGTGCCCCCCAGTGCAGTGTAGTAGTCTGGAGTCATTGAGTTCCATTGTGGTAATAAGTCCTGTGTCTCCTAGTACAGTGTAGTAGTCTGGAGTCATTGTGTTCCATTGTGGCAGTATAGTCCTGTGTCTCCTAGTACAGTGTAGTAGTCTGGAGTCATTGTGTTCCATTGTGGCAGTATAGTCATGTGTCTCCTAGTGCAGTGTAGTAGTCTGGAGTCATTGTGTTACATTGTGGCAGTATAGTCATGTGTCTCCTAGTACAGTGTAGTAGTTATAATAAAGTGACTAGAGTAGCCGGTGTTTTAAGAGACCATGTGCTCTTTATTCCATTTATACTAACTCATCATGTGTAAAACTGATGACGTAAGATCTACATATAAGATGTAACACACGCATAAAGTCAAACTACTACATTACATCCTTCCCCACCTTGAATTACTTTTACCTGGGGTTGAAAAGTAAACTGAAAATAATAATAATATATGTGCAGTGTCTGACAGTCTCTCACAAAAGTCTTCGTGATTTACATGTAACAGTCTTTGAAAATGAGAAACATAAGCAGTCACTGATCCACTGGTTACTGATTCTTGAATAAAATCACTTAAATTGTAGCAGTGTTATTGTCTTTCTCTCATTTTTTTAATACAAACATGAAACTTTAAGTGCTGTTCTTACAAATCAATGTCTCTAAAAAAAAATGATTGAAGTCATTTACTGTATTTTGTGATCTTAGTGTTCACTGTCACATGTACAGTTTGAATTACTTTGAGAAAGAGATAAAAATTTAGTCCTATACAAGAGAGGAGAGGTTGCCAGAACATCACTCTCTAAGTCAAGTCTTTACCACTTGGTAGCTAACTAAACACTTTTATAACACAAAATCCTTGAATCTTTCAGGGATTTTCCTTACTCTTTGAGATCTCCTTAAATCTGGTGATTTTGGCTGTTCTTTTGCTGAGAACATTTTGTTCACTGGCTGAAATGTCTGTCTTCACATTCTCTACGCAAGCAGTATAGTCCTCTGCCTCCTAGTACAGTGTAGTAGTCTGGAGTCATTGTGTTCCATTGTGGCAGTATAGTCCTGTGCCTCCTAGTACAGTGTAGAAGTCTGGAGTCATTGTGTTCCATTGTGGCAATATAGTCCTGTGCCTCCTAGTACAGTGAAGTAGTCTGGAGTCATTGTGTTCCATTGTGGCAGTATAGTCCTGTGCCTCCTAGTACAGTGTAGAAGTCTGGAGTCATTGTGTTCCATTGTGGCAGTATAGTCCTGTGCCTCCTAGTACAGTGTAGAAGTCTGGAGTCATTGTGTTCCATTGTGGCAGTATAGTCCTGTTCCTCCTAGGACAGTGTAGAAGTCTGGAGTCATTGTGCTCCATTGTGGCAGTATAGTCCTGTGCCTCCAGGAGTCCTATAGTATACATACATTGTGGTCAGATGAATGATTGAAAATGACAAAAAAGTCAGTGATCTGAGGCTTTTTCCTTAAGATCCAGAATATTAGAGTAATTTTAGTAGGTTTACTACATGTGTACATCATATTAACTGTGAAGAAATAAATATATAAAACTTACAAAATAAAGTGTTGTTGTAAGTCAAGGCTGAAGAGGAACAAGGTCTTCTTATATATTAAAAGATACGTCAGTTCTCCAGTTAATTATCTCACCTTCATAAGCCATTGAGCATCTACAGATGTAAAGAGAGTGGCAAAACTTCAAAAAGCTGACGATGTGCAGTCTTGTCAGTTTTCCAAAAGCACTTTTAAACTGCAGCGTCAACATTCTGATGCACAATTGTAAAACCTTCACAAGCACATTGCATCGTGATGTGAACAGTGAACAACTGACACAGTCGATACCGTATGTGTTCTTCACTTCAGATGTCTCATCCTGAACTCACCGATTAAGTTTGCCATTAGGATCTATAACAGAACCATCGAAGGTAAGTGTCCTGATGGAAGGTAACATCCAGTGTACAGAATGTTTGATGAAAATCTCGGCTTTTAAGCAACACCCTTCGCATTCGCCATATAAATATTGTTTAGTATAGATGGCGCTGTGCAAGAGGTGAGACTCTGGATTTGTAATGGACTGCGGCCAGTATCAGCAACAGGTTCAACGCCTGCTTTCTAAGGAACTTGTGCGAGGAGGGAAAAGGTTCTGGCACTGCAATAGATATTACCAGGGTGCAGACATTGATGTATATTGTGATTTGTAATTTATCAGAAAGACACAAGGCCGAGAGCTTCAATCTGATTGGTTAAAAGTTAAGGAAACAATACAGGAGCTGTCCAATGAAATTTCTTTATACAATAATTATTCTTATTTATTGTTTTGTAAACAAAGCAAAGAGACAATGTCTACACAGTCGCTGGTAAGTTTTATTTTTTATTCCAAACTGAAATCCTGTATCAAGTTTAAAGTAAGCCCACATACCGCCTTTTTACAGTGTTGTTCATGATTTCTTAATGATTATTTAACATTCTAAACGAAATTCTTGAAAATTTCTTGTCACACAATTAACGTTTTGATGATCATTCTTGTAATGGTACAAATGTTTTTTTTTTATACAAAAACTATCAAATGAAGATACAGAAATCTATTATTTGTATCTTGTTTAACTAAAATTTCATTTATTAAATTATACTAATTGCAGATGACATCTGATATGGAGATTGAAATAAACAAAAAAGAACAGTGTGCTTGTAAGTTGTGTGTTTGTTTGTTTGTTTGACTGTATGTTTTTGATAAATGGGCTGGCATTACATTACAGTGGGCCTAAAACAACTAATTAATTTCTTTGTAATATGAAAGTAAGATATCCCATACTTTATTTACTTTAATTAAGTGGTCAATTTGGATGCCTGTAGTGAAATTATCAAAAAGATATATTGATAGGATTTCTTTCTATTTTACTTTTTTGAACAGCCAAAGCCACTGTCAGACTAATTTTGAGAGAAAACCTGTTGAAAGCAAAAGTGGTGGGCAGGGGAACTGCCCTTGGAGGCTGGGACACCCAGCGTGGCATTAACATGTCAAGGATCACCAGCATGGGTGTCCCGTCTCTAAGGGCAGAGTTTCTCCTGCCAAAGGGCTCAAAAATAGAATGAAAATTCATAAAGCCACAAAATGTAAGTATTATATCTTTTTACAAAAGTAATGATCTAAGGTAAAAATGATTTTCTTTGAAATTGAAAAAGAAAATTTAAAGTCTGGCATGTTTAAGTATTTGATTTATTAGTAATTGTATATATTTATAAAATTATATTAAAATTATAATTATTAAAATTATATTTATCTTCTTAAAAATTAATGCTTTTGCTGTGTAAAGATTGAACACACATAATGTTATCTTTAAAATTCAATTCAATTCTATTCTTTCAGGTGATACCAAAGAAGAGAACAATGAAGCAGTAGTATTAAGACCCTAAGTATTGAGAAGCTAGGTAAGACAGGGATTTCAGTAAAATTGACTTTTAATATACTTATGAAACGTGTGCACACACACATACACTAACAAACACACATTCACACACCTTCATTACACACTGCAAGCATGTTCCTCAAACAAAGTCTGGTCTTTAGCTTAAGAAGATAATTTATTTATTCTTAAAGCTAATTAAGTCTTTGAATGTGTCTTTGTAATGCTGAATCCTATTGCACAAATATGGAATGTAAAGTTTTTAATTGATGTAATTTTTTCTTTAGCTGATATCAAAGACACATCGACTGTGCCAGATGCTGAGGGCATCAAAGAAAAAGGTAAGACAGTAAGGTCAATTAACAGGAACTCATTTAACAAAATTAAAGAAGTGTAAACACACACAGATGGACTTTAGGGTGGAGACTCACACAAACACTGAGTTAAAATTCACTGTTCAGTTATCTAAATCTTTCAATGTATCTTTGACTATGTTCAGTAATGTATTGAATCTTTGTTGTGCACACATGTATGGGATGTTTAATTTGTTTTTTTGTCTTTCTTCAGTCAGTATCAATGACACAACAACCCTGACAGAGGACATGAAAGAGAGAGGTAAGATAGCAGGATCAATAGAATAGGGATTTATTTATTACACTGACGGAATGTGATTGTGCATGCACACACACGCACACACACACACTCACACACTTACACTGCCTATTTGATGTGTAAACACATTATGGGCTTTATTCAAGTTTTACTTGCCCAATTTGTTTATCCTAAATAATTGTAAAGGATTTTCAGTACAGTTGCATGCATGAAATTATGTGGTGCACTACGTATTGAAGGTTATGTATTATTGCATATTAGTAAGTTAATATTGAGTCATATATTTTAGCTCCCAAGGACAGTCGCCCATCTAGGTGGAGAGGATTTAAAAAGTCTTTTCACGTCTTGCTTCAGACAAAGATCAAGAACATAAATGGTTATTATTATTGTTGTTGTTATTTTTGTTGTTGTTATTAAATAAATCTAATCACTCCCAATATTTAGAAATTTGACAGCATTTTAAAAAAGAACAGATTCATTATACAGTCACAAGGAAGTTCTTTTGTTTGTTTCCTTGTTTTGATGGCATCATAACTAAGTAAACTTTCAGTTTTTAAGAGGTACACTATGTCAAACAGCTGGTAAAACCTGTACATAATTATATGATAGCAGCCAGAAGCTGCTGGTTGGAGAGTTACTGTCAACATTTTAAGATAATACATTTAAACTGAATTATATTTTAATATTTTCATCTTCTCATTTTTTAGGGTCATCATTGCAGAACTACTATTGCTTCTGTAGCAGCCAGTTTAAAATTTCAAATGTTATTCTCTTAATTTTACAATGAAATATTAATTTTGTGTAATCAAATGTGTTTTGTTTTTCTTTCATTTCTTAATTGAGGGTAGCATTGGGGAGGGGTGATCACAGTTGACGGGAAATAAAGTCAATTTAAAAATCACAGTATGCAAAACTTAATGCATATCTCACTGACAATGCTGTTAAAAATCCTGAAAATCATGAATCACCAGGTAAAATACTTCATCTCATGAAGGACAAAGAATAAAAAGTTGCATTTACAAGTCACAGGAATGAGGTGCTTCACAGATCATGCTAAAAAATATGGACATTTCATGTATCTCAGAGAAATAAATTAGTGGCTTTCAAGGGTAACAAATATATCCAGTGGGAATCTTTTAATTAAAAAGTTTTAAAAAACATAATATAATGATTCTTGCTTTAAGGCATTTGAAATGTGGGGTAAGAAGCCAGCACTTGACTTTTATGTACAATAAATGAAATACACCAACATTTGATTTCTGATTCAAATTTATCTCCAATTTTTAAATTAAATTTGTTTTTAAATGCCTTCTATTAAACTTAAGAAATGAACTATACATTGAACAAACATTTAACTATACTCAGTTACACACATAAACACTCATTCACATACCCTTCCAAATGGCTGAATTATTGATAACTACACTTTTGCTTTTATATTCCAGTATGTTCATGTTTAATTACAATAGATAAATAAGGTTATTATAATAAAACACAAATAACTAGTAACAAATACACAAAGGATCTCATCCATTTGACATGTATTTTCTTTATAATATATATTGCATAACATTAAATATGACATAAAATTGTATAACATGAAAGACATAATAGAAAAAACAAAATGTATTATGTGGATCCCACCCATGCAGCAAGTTCTTTTTTTTTCCGATTTACACAGCAATTGCACCAGTAGGCTTCAGACTTTTAAATGCAGTTAATGATTTTTAAGTAAGATTTCTCTGATCCCAATAAATGCTGAGTTTTAAGTCTCTTTGAGAATAAAAACATGTCTTAGTTCTACTGGTCAAGATTTGCATTAGATGAAGTACTGGTTGTGCTCATAATTCGCGCGACAATCCGTATGCGTATACACTATGTACGTATTAACTCTGTACTCACGCCCCCTGAGAGACAATGGGTTGTTTTGATAAACGACAAAAGCCTGTGCGGGTAGCAAACAATAGCGACGTGGACTCATACAGGGCCTAAGCGCACAGGGGGAGGAGCGCATATGTAAATTTTTGTACGGGTGATCCTTGGAGACCGGAGTTCGTCCTCGCCAAGCGCGGCAGGGTGTTAATTGATGCGCGCTATAATCCGACTTAATGAACGCCTTTTAACATCGCGGTATTGCACTGTGCTTTAGGCTGAATGCCCACATCCCCACCGTGTTCTCTTGGATTGATGCTTGCTCCCTTCTTAAAACCGGGGACTGGGCTTCATGAATTTGATGCGGTGATTATTTTCGGTGGATTCTAAAATGGATTTATCAACATCGTTTTTTTTTTTTTTTGTGGACCCTTATTGTTAATAGTGATTTCATAACACTAATGTACTTTGGACTTATTCGTTATCGTAGATGTTATAGCCCCGAACATTGGAAAGGGGTTAGCATGCAATTTACAGAAATGTTGACAAGGTGTCTTTTAGAGCGTATCCATTGATTTTTAGCAGCTCACACGTCATGTTGTAGACAGCAAAATTGATACCTATATAAATCTTAGTAACTGCATTGTTGCGTGGCCATAAGCTATGCTGGTTATATTAATATCGTTAAAGGTTGTCAACACACCACCACATTCAACACTTAATATAATGATTTAATTTCTAATAATTTAAATCTTTTTTGGAGCTGATGTGCCCCCTGTTTAATGCAGTGTTTCTACTTGACATGGTCGCTACGGTCTCTATATTCATCACATCAGAAACGTGATGAAACAGGAACGATTTCAGAACTTTACAGATCTTTTTAAATTTAAATTGTTCTTAATGAATTGCCTTGGTATACGATGATGTACAGGAGACATTAAGACACGATTATCGTGTTGAGACGAACCTTAAATGAAGATTTTGAATAAGGTGCACATAGTATACAGGACTTAGCCAAGGTGAACATATTTAAGCGTTGTAAATAAGGGGGACATGTTCCGAGTTGTATGTGAGCTTCATTGACAAAATTTACGATCTCTCTCTCTCTCTTTTGCTGATTACGCCTACCTATCTACAGTATAAACTGTTAAAAGGCGGAACGAAACATGTGCATAGTAGATCAGAGGGACCCCTCAGGTTGCAAGCCCTTGCATTGCCTGTTTAATAACACAAGCGACATTTAAGCTCTAATCCCAATAAAGGATTCGTGAAGTTAAAATGAAAAAAGTCCACTGCAAACGGTGGTAAAGTATGAATTTTTGAAATGTGCCGCTCACCTTACGGTTGTGTTACAAGCCTTCTGACACACCGCATTGGATGATTAAGTGTTAATGGGTTCGGTAATGTCACATTACCTTTATCATTAAAAAGATATTGTGAGATTACCCATACCTACGTTACAGCTAAACTACCTACGTTACGGCAAAACAGGCAAATACACATACATCAAACACAAAACAGCGCAATACATCAAACACAATACAAACAACAAAAAAACTTTCAAAACATATTTACAAAATATACAAAATTATTTAAAACAATTTAACAAAATATACAAAATTATTCAAAACATATTTACAAAATATTTACATTGAAAAATTTTTAATATGAACAAACAAAATATTTAAACAATTCGGAAATCATAAATAGTTATATACATATTTACAAAAGCCTTACTTTCAAACTTTATAATTTATCTAATTACATTAATAGCCCGAAGCTCTACCCTCACGACGTATCACTTCGGGCAAAACCTTTTGAATATGATCAATGTATTTGACGCACTTACCTTGGTCTACAGTGCGCCAAAATTCCCGTATCCCGTCCGCCAGCTGTTCTTTCGTCTTTGGCTTCGCTCGGTGCCGAATGTGATATTTCATCTCAGCCCACATCAGTTCTATTGGGTTGAGGTCCGGACTCTCCGGTGGAGTCCGGAACCAGTTGACGCCGTTTTCCCTCAAGTACTGCATGGTTGCACGACTGGTATGCATGGGTGCGTTATCCTGCATGAAGCGATGGCCTCGGGGAAACCTAAAAGAATGCAAGCCAGGGTTAAATATTGTCGGAATATAAACGACACAAAAATCGTTGGTTATAGAGAGATCAGTTGTGAGATAGCACAGGTGAGCGGCATTCCGCTGTCGTCAAATAGCGCAAAAATCGATGTCCTAGTGGGAACCTAAAAGAATGCAAGCCAGGACTAAAATATTGTCGTCATATAGGCTACCTAATTTCGCCCTTACCTCTGTCTGATAAATGGCAAAAAGGCAGCTTCTAAGATGTCTTGGTACCTCACGCTATCCATGGTGCCAGTGAAAATAGCCATTTCAGTGGCTCCCCTCTTGGAAATACCTGCAAAATACCACAACATGTACAGTATATCCGATCTTATGTCTGAGTGGGTCGGGAATCCGGAATGCTGGCCCGGACCTGCATGCACCGGCAGGACTGGTTGATACGCTGAGATTTTTGGTAAACAGCCCCAGCTATCAGAACAGACTCTCAAAAGAATATGTGTTGGCGGGACTGCTCTTAAAATCGTTTTAATTACTGTTTTTATTGTATTATTTTACACATTTTTTTTTACTCATCTTTTAAGGTGGTTTTAGTAATAAATAATAATAATATTTCAATTTGGTTCCTAGGCTGTTTACCATGATTGAAACACGCAATAATATCACTGTTCAAAAAATGCTGAAAGCATATGAAAGAACGTACACAAATATGAAAGAATGTACACAAAGTTTCGTGATCAAATTAAATTTTACAGGCGTTATTCAGCTTTTCTAAGACACCGCTCTTTTCACAACAGTGCTCAGGTTTGCAACTTACCTGCCCAAACATGAATTTTGTATGGATGTTTAGGTCTCGGTCGTAAGGGAGGGGGCTCACTAATGTCATTGCCATCTGCGTCACGCAACACTCTTCGAAAAACGTATCTTCCATTCGAGTCCATCTGGACAGTGCACTCGTCTGAAAGAAAAAAAGTAAATAATATTTTTAATTCCATGTGTAGCATTATAAACCTTTTTAATTCCATGTGTAGCATTATAAACCTACTGGTTCCGGGAATACTAGTGCACCAACCCTGCCAAATGACCGTTAGCAACTAAGACGATTGTGTATTGAAATGAAATGTTATCAGTTAACGTGTGAATGTAATTATACGATTTGTGTTAAAAAGTTATGAATTCCTACAAACCAGTAAAGATCACGTCGTCGAACGTGTCGTCAACAACCATGGCCTGTCGACAGAAGTCTACCCTCTTCGGTCTGTTAGCATGCCGAACAAGTTGGCAGTAGCCTCTCTTTGTCTTTGTCCATCCAAGTTTCTTTCTTAACCTCCGGACTGCTGAGTGGTGAACGGATAGACCTATCGGGAAAAAAAGGCAAATTAACATTTGCACGAGTACATCATATTTGTCCTTGTTGTCATGTTGATAGGAAGATATGCTCCTAGGTTTCTCTTCTGTTGATGAATCTGGAAATATGTTACAATATTCCTTCAGAAGATATCCATCGTTTTAATTCATCAATATGTTTCTAAATAAAGATTATCATTACACTGTAAAAAAAATAATGAAAAAATTAACCCAACTGCAGAAATCATTTGTATATTAGAAAACATGCATCTTTTTTCATATTGCCCAATGCAAATCCTGATATGTCTTTAACTGTTTTGATAAATAAATAAATAAATAAATACCACAGGGAACAGTTTTACCTTAGCTATTAGCTGTGGTACCATATGGTCTGGAGTTTGTTTGTGACCCTGATCTCCATGACAACAGGTCCAGATGAATGTCTGCAAACACATCAACGATGGCATCCAGAGCCTCCGCAACCGCCCACAATGTCTGGTCCTTGGTTACTACTTCCACAAGAAATGAGCCAAAATTCTGAAGGGAAAAATAAACTCAACAGCAAAACTGCCAAATATACAGACACCAAACAGCAACCAAAATTTCAACAACATTAGCAAAAGAGTTTTAAAAATTCTAAAAGCAATCGAAGTGTTCCCTTTAACAACAGGTAAAAGAAACAAATGTTTTTTCACTCTTCACAAACTGTTGGTTTTCTGATCATCAGTACAAACTTTCATGTCAGAGAGCTTTCATTATTTTAAGTTGTTATCAACTAGACAAAACAGTTCATTTAACACTGGTACTATTCCCTGTGAGTAAACCGTTAACTTAACCATACATGATGTACATGTACCTATCTGGGGTACCTTGTAGGTGTGTTTCCATCTCTGTCTTAATGGTGTGGTGGCTCACTGATATTACAGCTGCTATCAACAAAAAGTGTTTTCCTGGCCTATTGGCACACTACCCTGAGAGACAAAAATTAACACTAGGGATAAATTATGTTTGAAACAGAAAAGCTGGCAAAAATGCAATCATAAAAAGTAAAAAAAATTGTACATGCACACACAATTGAGGGATAATATCTCTTCGCATGAGATCTATATATTTCACAATTAAAACATTGTGAACAACTTATAGAAATATAATATATTGTTTTACCACAAAAACGGCAGTTATAGCTATTATTCTGATATTTAAGCTTGTCTTTAGACCACGTGACCTCCATTGATGGCTATACTCTCTTATAATCTCTTAAAAGATTATAACCAAAAAACACAAACTTTTCTAGAAAAAAAAAAAGAGGGATTCACTTTGAATGTAAAAATGGATTCATTAACCATTGGTAAATATTTGAAAATTGTTGTTTTCTCCAGGAAAATTCACTTTTTGGCCAAAACGCCAGCAAAACTGTCAAATATTATCCCTTTTAAAAAGGTCTATTCTTGCTCCTTTTTGAAAGTAACATGCCTTGGTGGAGTAAATGCAAAAACTGTCAAATATTATCCCTTTAAAAAAAGTCCATTCTTACTCCTTTTTGAAAGTAACATACCTTGGTAGAGTTAATGAATAAAGTTTTAATACCTATAACTGAACTAAATTTTTTATAAATTTCTTAACCTAAACAGCCAGTCTCTTTTTGCTGGGAAAATGTTTCCTCTGAGCAAAATTTTATCTAGGTACACAATGACTGGATGGTAAAAGGTCCATTTTTTTCAGAAAAAGAACCCCCCTTTTGAAACTGCTGGTTGCTGAAAGACTCATCACAACATCTACAGAACCAGCCTGACATGTGTGACAAATACAAACTAACTGATAAAGTCACTTCTTGTCTTTTAACAAGCTAGATGTAGCTTGATGGTGTCATGGTACATGTTTACCAATGCTTAGTGAAGTAATAACAGATAATTATATGCAGTGGGAATTGTGCAGATAACATCTTTAAATTATGGCATCTGAAGTATTGGAGAGAAATGACTTCAACCAATCAGATATGTCCACTGTAACCAGCAGTTAACATCATCCAATAGAATGACTGTATTCAAGATTTTAAACAGGAGGTTCCTAATACAACTTCTTGCATTGCTCAGTACAAAAACTGGGTGCATTGGTAATGTTGACAACAAGTTCATACAGAATCCAAATGTATATTCTTATGGTGCTCCGAGAGTTGAATTGTGAACACAATTACAGTATTGGAAAGGACATATCAAGCCTTGATAAGTCTTACATCTTATCCAAGTGACCGACTGGCTCACAGCAAAATGTAAGACAGGAGCTGTCTGGAAAAGGAACGAAAAACAAAAAAGGGGAATTATGTGAAAAGAAACCTTGGAATAGGGAATCCATGTAATCTTTCAGTGATTAATCATCTCATGAAATTCAAGAAAATAATTATACTGGAGAAAAACCTTACAAGTGTAGATTCTGTGACAAGACTTTTATACCACCAATTAACATTCTTTCAGCATTCAGTAAAAATGTGCACGGAAGAGAGACCTTACAAGTGTAGATTCTGTGACAAGAATTTTATTCATAAAGGCCATTGCACTGTGCATGAAAGAATTCATACTGGAGACAAACCTTACAAGTGCAGATTCTGTGACAAAACTTTTAAAGACAAAAAATCTTGCGTATGTCATGAGAGAATTCACACAGGAGAGAGACCTTTTAAGTGTAGATTCTGTGACAAAACTTTTACTCAAAAAGGCCATTGCACTGTGCATGAAAGAATTCATACTGGAGACAAACCTCACAAGTGCAGATTCTGTGACAAAACTTTTAAAGACAAAACTTCTTGCATATGTCATGAGAGGATTCACATAGGAGAGAGACCTTTTAAGTGTAGATTCTGTTACAAAACTTTTACTCAAAAAGGCCATTGCATTGTGCATGAAAGAATTCATACCGGAGAGAAACCTTACAAGTGTGGATTCTGTCATAAAACTTTTAAAGAGAAAAAAAATTGTATATATCATGAGAGAATTCACACAGGAGAGAAACCTTTTAAGTGTGTATTCTGTGACAAAACTTTTACTCAAAAAAGCCATTGCATTGTGCATGAAAGAATTCATACTGGAGAGAGACCTTTCAAGTGTAGATTCTGTGACAAAACTTTTAAAGACAAAAAAAATTCTATATATCATGAGAGAATTCACACAGGAGAGAAACCATTTAAGTGTAGATTTTGTGACAAAACTTTTAAAGACAAAAAATCTTGCGTATGTCACGAGAGAATTCACACAGGAGAGAAACCTTTTAAGTGTAGATTCTGTGACAAAACTTTTACTCAAAAAGGCCACTGCACTGAGCATGAAAGAATTCACAGTGGAGACAAACCTTACAAGTGCAGATTCTGTGACAAAACTTTTAAAGACAAAACTTCTTGCACATATCATGAGAGAATTCACTCAGGAGAGAAACCTTTTAAATGTAGATTCTGTGACAAAACTTTTACTCAAAAAGGCCATTGCACTGTGCATGAAAGAATTCATGGAGACGGATGAAATAAGTAATGTGGAAATTATGCCAGGTTACATGTCAATCCTCCCACGCACTGGTACATCCCTGCACCAATACTTCTCCTCACCGATACTCCCCCACAATTACAGATATACTGAGGGGCAGTATCGGTGTGGGTAAGTATCGGTGCGGGGGAGTATCGGTGTGGGGTCGTAATGATGTGCATAATACCAAAAATTAAAATCCTGCACCAATACTTCTCCTCACCGATACTCCCCCACAATTACAGATATACTAAGGGGATTATCGGTGCGGGGGAGTATCGGTGCAGGGGGTATCGACATGACCCCTTATGCCATAACCCATCATACAAATGAATAAGAGAACATCACCATTATTACTGACAATGATGTCTATGAAATACTTACTGGCATAAAAAAGGACCACGCCAGGTGTCATCACAACAATCATAAAAAATCCTTTCTACAGCTCTCAATGATATATTCAGATGACAGAAACAGAAAACAAACTCTTACCTTATAACTTTGCTATTTTTGGACATCTTAAGAACAATCAAATGTAACTGCTTCAATTTATCAATAATTATCACTTTTATATTGTGTAGGTTCCAACCATTATCTTCCATGATCAGACACATTATCTATGATAGATCATCTATAATAAAAGAACTGTACTTGGTCAAATACAGGATATTATGCTAGAAAATCCCTCTCTTCTATCTTTATTGTTGAAAACAGAACATGAAATAGTGTTTCATTTTCAAAGGATTTACATTTACAAGATGAAAAGAATTTAAATTATTTCACTTTAATGTATGAAATTTATATATCCTATGATTTAGAGGGAATAAAGAGTTGTAAAAGAACATCTTTTTGTTTATTCAACAAAATATCAAACTCCAAATGAATATTTGATAAAACCAGACATAGAAGACAGCACTTATAACAGACTTCAAAAAATAGATTCAATGACAGATAGGCAAGTCAGATATTGAGAGTTTAAAATCTCAAAAAAGAAAGTAAAATGAAAAAA
Organism: Lingula anatina; assembly: GCF_051362555.1. NCBI lineage: Eukaryota > Metazoa > Brachiopoda > Lingulata > Lingulida > Lingulidae > Lingula > Lingula anatina. Next base: position 19,223,297 of record NC_141771.1, on the reverse strand, counting down.
AAAACAGGAATTATCCCTGTAGATGTAAAACTATATGCTTCGTCTAAAAGAAGTCGATGTTTTATCACTGTTCCCAGGTTTTCTGACCAGCCATCAACAAGTCACTACTGTGTCAGCACAATTTCAATATTTTAATTTATCAACTGAACACAATTCCACCTAACATTCTGTATCAGTGGGTCAGAGACATTTAATAATTCACAGGCAATTTCTGTAACTTCACATGATAACTTTTTATTGTACATGTAGTCCGTAAAGAGGTAAAGTAAGCTTGTTGATTATTCTGATTAAAATCAGAATAATCAACAAGTTTATTTGTATAAGACAATAAATTCATGAAGCCATTGTCTTGGTTTGATTCCCCACATATCGTTAGTATGTAACTGAGCAAGCAACAAGTGAACATTAAATGAATGACACTGGTTATAAATATTTTTGGATTTTCTCATAGCGATTTACATGTAAATATTTTGACCACAAATCAAGTAAGTAGTATTATCCAACACAAACGCATACAACGGTGTCCGTATTTTGAGCCTGTTTGTAATTTTTATCAATGTTAAATTTGCGCTGTTCCAGACAAGTGAACCATAAGTAATCCTGAACTGTAGTCATCAAAAGAAATTTTAGCATAATAATAATAATAAATTAATAAACATATATGTCAATGAATCAAAATATCAAAACATGAAAAATTCAGTAGTTAATATAATAGGCTAACCCAGTGGCAGATTTAGAGGGGGGGGGGGGTCAGGGGGTTGAACCCACTCCCTTGGGTTTCTGAAAAATAAAATACAAATCTCAAAAACTAGCTTTTTTAGCTACAAAAATCTGTTGATCAAAATTTCATGTCTGATCATAGGTAATAATTGATATCATATATAAACTTAGCATTGATATAAAATCCAGGGGCGGATGCAGAGCTATTTACTGAGTCTTCAAAATTATCTTTATTGATTCATCCTCAAATTTTGATTGTCTCCCATTAGAAAAAATTATATACCCGTCAATTTAAACTTGAAAATGTGACCGTCTTCCGGAAGACCCAGAAGACGGTCTGAATCCGCCCCTGAAATCTAAAAAAGTACAAATATTACCCGCTGACAGTGACCTCTGTATTGTGGCCAACTGATGACCCCATCACTAATGGTCAGTTTACCTGAGTGTCCCTAGTGCTGTCTTCCTGACTTGTTAACAACTGACCACTAAGTGAAGGCCTTGGGTTGCGGACCAGGGTGGTCACTAGAGATGCGGTGGACTCTGGTGTTGATGGAACGCACCTCCCCCCCCGCTTCCGCCCCTTGCTCAGGGCTGACGCAGTTGATTGTGAGGGAATCAACTGCCCCCCCCCCCCCACCCCCAGCAAACACCCCGGCTCCTGCTATGTGTCATGGATCACGCTAAATAATAGAATGTTTGACGCATCTCGGGTAAATAAAAAAGTTGCTTTCATGGGTTACAAATATACCCTATGGATTACAAATACACCATAATTTGTTTGAAAATTCATAATCAGAGCGAATGATTCTTAAATAAATTGACTGGTTAGACTGACGGAACGCATTCGTCCCATGCGCAGGGGTGACGCAGTTGGTTGTGAAAGGGTTAAGTGCCCCCCCCCCTCCTCCCGTTTCGCTCCTATTCTTCTCACCCTGAGTGTCAAAGATAACTTGAAACAAACATCTACACTACTATGACATACCCTTGTCGTTTCCAGTTACTCGAGACCGCAAGGGTTAATTGCTATTAAGATCTGAAGTTCAGGGTGCAGCTCCTACACCTGCGTGTCAAAACTATCGTTGGCTGGTTCATCTTCTGCCGGGAGTTGAACAGTTAACGTGATCAACAAATCGTTAGGGAGAGACCGATGGCATAGAGAATTATCAAGTTGTCTGCAAAGTGCTACACAGAGAAACTGCAAAAATGTGCTACTTTTAATCTCTTTTCAAAGATTGTAATAGACTTTGATTATAACAGCTCCACGCTCTCTTTTTATTTTGCAGTTCAATGGGTACCCCTCTCTCTCACCCGCCTCTCCCTAAAATGTTCCACTCCAGAAAAAAATCAATAATGCTATGGGAGAATTATACAGGCAATTGACCTACATTCTCCACTGCAGTTATTGGCGCTAGTTTAACAATATTATGACTTGGACGTGATAGCGTGATTCACACCTGTGATATGAAGGTTTATAATTTATATTTAAATAAATTCATAAACAGGGCGTGTCAATCAAATAATTGGAAAGTTGTGAGGGTAAAGAGACGTTATTTACAAAAGTAATAAAAACTGAACATGACTCAAAAACAGAAAAAAATGCATTTTTCTCTTATATGCAAATTAGATTGCCTGTAGTAATATAAGGCTGTCCGGAAGTGATGTTCACATCAGAGATTTCATATAGCGGCAATCATGATCACCTAAGCTATCTTAATTTTTATTATTTTATTAAAAAAAATAATAATAATGTATATTTGAAGCTAGCAAAAGCTACCAAAGTAAAATAACAATTTTCTTCTCATTATAAATCATTGCTCAACCCGCCCTTCGGAAGAATTTTGTAACAGCTAGAATGCTGAGAAGGGCTTCTTGACGAGAGCCCCGGTGTACGCCCCCTCCCTCCCCTCGAGAGGTACTGTAAAGATCACTTTTATTAATATGTTCCAGCGAATAGGAAAATTGATTTTTTTAGATATAAATAACTCATATTCCAATGCTTTTTTTCGCATTTTGTCTGTGGCTCTGCTGATTTTGAGAGAGAGAGAGAGAGAGAGAGAGAGAGAGAGAGAATTTGTCTAACGTTAAATCGCGAGGATGTGGTATTTAACTGCTATGAAATTTCCATAACTTTCATGTCCATATTGAATGATCAATTCGGCAATAAGATTTAGATAACAAGATTATGCGAATAATAAAGAAATTGAGAAAAAAAAAAACAAATTCAAGAAAGATTGCATTTTTTTATTTTCCACACAATCCAAATGCAATAATTTACCAGTTGACTTTTACCAGTTGACGCCAACCCCTTAAATCTGGCATTGAATAAGTGGCCAAATCATGAAATATGTGGATTATATTTGGCGTTATGACGTTAAAATTTTAGCGTGGGACACAAATAGAAAAAACGCACATCTTGCGCTTTGGTAGTTGACCTTGCAAGTAATGCTACATCTTAGATATTTATGAACAACTTAATTCTACATTTGTATAGAATGATCTTGTACTCTGATCCTTAGATGAGGAGCAAAAAGCACCAAGAGAAGTGTATTAAAAATATCTTTATCGGCATATTTATAAAAATATAATTTGTTTGTTTTGGCCTACAATCAACAGCGACCAACGGCTTGTCACACCTAGCACATTATCATCAATTCTGTGGTAGACGTCACAATCATGTTGAGACAGAACAGACGCCAGAATATCACCCCGTATAATAATGATTTTTCTTATTTATTGATAAGATATTGATAACCCAGTGGGTTGAAGTTCTAGATAAATATTAAGAGCACTACAATAATAATAAGATACATTTTAATGAATCTAAGGTTTCATTCCATTTCGTTCTATGTAGATCAATCCAACTCTGCTGAATGCAATCAGTTTAACAGATTAACACACCTCCTCTTGTTTCAAACTTTCTTGTATAATCACCACCTTTTCTGTATTCTACCAAACGCCAGGCGGAGGCTTAACAATTTGAAATATCAATTCTCGAAGAAAAAAACATTTGATGCGAGTGGAATTTCATTTCTTTCATTACATATATTCGAGTGCCGTATGTGAAAGAATCATGTGATGTATGATATATGTTGAAATCTTGTATATGTCAATATTGACAGCATGAAATGACAGGAGGATATTGGGGAGGTAGAATAAAACTGTTATAACTTGTGAAAGACAGTACAGACGTGCGTTTTGATAACTGGTTGTATGATGCAAAGTGAAAATAAATCAATTTGAATGAAATGCTTCGGCAAAATATAGGCATAGCGTATTTTCACGGCGTTTGCGCTGACGAGTTAAATTATTGCACGAATTTTCCTGGGATTAGTGGTATTTTTCTCCAACTAATCAACCCTTCTTTCCTGCCACTGGCCAAAATTGTAAAAATCTGGAATAATTTAATAAACGGCTTCGTTATCATGACCAGGTTCCACGCACGCACACAGACATATAGGGCCTATTCGAAAGTTTATTTGTCATTGTTAAAGTAAATGAAGACTACATCATCGCACATTCAGATATGATCACATGATTTAAAGTTTATAAAGTTTTAGTCTGTTGATTCCAGCAGATGGCGTCATAGTTCGCTCAGGTCGGTCACATATACTAAACTCTGTTCAGATAAAAATGTGCATTTGATCATAACCAGTGACGTAATGTTTCATTGTGGGGGTGTAAGGGTATGAGATTAATTTTATCAATGGAGTGTTTTGAAATATATCTAACACAAATACATCCTTTGATTTTTTATTGCAGTAAATTGTCAATGAAGGTTCACCTAACAGATAATGATGATAATTGAGTAAACAATGTGTCCAAAATATCCTGCCTCCTCCCCCATGAATCATATGTAACCAACACTCCAGAAAGAGATGTCACGTCTTCATCAGTTCTGAGTGACCAGGGAGTGGATGCGTGGCGGTCCAGATACTAAGTATACGAATATATCAGTTTCAACCGATTTAGTACAACGTTTTAAGATATTTATATTAGGTATTTGATGATAACTTATTTGTGATTCATTTTTGATGCCTGAATGCTTAGTTTTGGAAATACCCCAATATTTTCCCCATTTTGCTTCCTCCACATTTTCGCCAGCTCTTCATATCTCATATGCTCTTCATGTTAATTGAGCGTTAGTAGATATAGTCGTAGGAGTAAACGTTTTGTGTGTATTTTTCTCAATCTTTTTGAGAAGGAGAGAGATAGTATATGCAGGAAAATAGGTAGATATAAAACTTGTTTGCAAATATCTTTAAGAAAATATATTCCTCTATCCAGTAAAGAGTGAAGTAATTTTTCTTCAATCAACAGCTTAATATTGAAATAGTTTACCTTTACCTCCAATATTTCGATGTTTAAGAGAACATTCATCATTACTCACCTGGATAGCCTCATTCCATGCTTTTAACATTATTAAGCTGTTGATTGAAGAAAATTACTTCATTCTTATAAGATAAAACAGCTGATAATATTCTTCTGATTTGTCCAGTTTATATTTATTTACATATTGGTAATATTACATCGAATAATATTGCTTTTGCTAATGTCTTGTGGGCTATACTTTTTAAAAATGTGTTCTTTTATCCAATAAAAATTAATGACAAATGGGAATGTTACATTAAATAATATTTTTTGCTGGCTTCAATTTTTCATTTCTTGTTCTTAAATTTTTTTAGTTCGGCATATAAAATAATATCACTCTCTTCAAAAACATGGGTTTTAATTTCAATTGAAAGGCATATAATGCGCGTTACACCTTAACCTAGAAAATAACATCCTGAGAAATTCAACAATTTCCCTTTATCACCAAAGCACACTCTTATCCAACACCGAGGACAAAAGCACGATGCATATAAGTTTTAAAAAGTCAAGTTGTTATATGCCGTACTCTGTTACTTCCCAGTGCGGTTTACAATAGATGAGTTGTAAATTTCAAAATTTTTGCCGCCATAAGTAAAATTGGCCTTGGTCCATTTTCAATACGAGAGGGACTTTTTTGAAGCTATAAACGAATTTAAGAATCGCAATGCTATAAACTGTTTTCGATACCGTATACCTTGCACCTTGATGATTTGTTGTTAAAATTTCTAAGAAAATTAAATGACTTTATGGATCTTATTGCTTTGAACTGTTCTGGATATCGTGTACCTTGGTGACTTATTGCTAATTTATTATTTTTTTTTCAATTTAATGACTTTATGGGTCGAATCGCTGTTAACTGTTCTGATTATTGTATGCCTTGGTGATTTATTGTTGAAATTTCTAGGAAAATCAAATATAAGCTACATATGGGACCAGCACTCACTACCGGGGGGGGGGGGGGGGGGGGTATGTGCCTTTGCTTTACTTTAAACGCTCAGAGAAGAGCTTAGAAAACTTAATTTCATAAGCTTGTTCTTGTTAATGAACCAATTTTCTGATGTCTAGGTTCGTAGTATGTACACTATGACTTTCGTAAAATGTAACTGAAAGATGATGTCTCTTAAAGGAATCTAGATTCTGTGTAAAGATGAAAGAATTATTGATACCATTTTTCAAAATCGGCTCAACTTTGAAAAACTTACTTTCTGTTATTAGATCGATCAGTAGGTGCAAAAATGTTTTCTCTCTACATGTGCTATGTGAAATTAATTTTTGTTCAGTTCATTGCAAAACATTTGTCACAAGAGTTGTAGAATTGCTCATGATTTTAAGTATTTAGTTATGGAAATAATTCTTATTATATCGTATGGTTAGAAACAGAAAAAAATCAACGTCGGATCCGAAACATTTAAATGTGGTTAAATTGTGAAATTCTAGGTAATTTATAGCATTATGTGTATTTGATAATGTTAGTCCAGAGTAGGTTTCCTTCTCGATTTTTCTGATGTTAAAGGTGTACTGAATACCGGATCCGGCGTTGTTTTTTAAAGGAAAAAATCTCTTCCGAAATATTTTCTTTAATATCAAACATAAGATCAAACATAAAGAGTTTAGTTGACAGTTTTATTTGTAAAATCAAATAGATTGAATTTGTTACATTTTTAGTGAATTTTAATGAGGATATCAATAACTTTGTTTATATCATTATATTTAAACCTTCAAAACTTAAAAAGAATCGCAATTGTAGTCCCACAAACTGATTTTTTAAGATGGTTAAATATACATGCATATATGGAATGGAATTTTGTTTTGGTCTTAATAAAGAAATGCCAAAAATATGCAATGAGTTGTAATATTTTCATGTTCATTGGTACCCACGGGTTGGGGTTCACTTTCCTGCTCGCGCAATTGGATAAAACCGAGTAATTCCCAGTCTTTTTAAAAATTTCCTTTGGTTACTATAAGAAGAAAGTCTACCTCGGGAGGGTGGGTGGGAACAGTTAGAGAAGTAGGTAACGCGCTTGCCTCTCAGACAGAAGGTTGTAGGTTCGATTCCTGGCGCCACTGGGTCCCAGCAAATTACCTTTTACAAAAATAAATCCAAATAAAGAATTTCGACTTCTACAAAACCGTGCTACGAACACAGGATAGTAAGAGGAGTCGGCGGTTCTGTAGTTAAGAAAAATAACTTCTATTTTGTTCATAAAAGAATATTGCACATTTATTATTGCACAAATGAATACAAAAAGTAACAGCATTGTTTTCACAAAATAGTATAAAACTTGGAATACCTTTTTTTCTTCTTAATGTCAATTTCATAAAACGTACTATGAAATGTGAAGTAAGCTTTTACACACAAACAAAAATGGTTCTCTATCTAACTAAAACGTGTCAAGATTCTATGCATTTTGAAAATTTCTACTTGGCCGGCGTAGCTTTTTGATTTATAAAGGAGTTCAGGAATATTATTATAGACATAATACCAACAAGATTAACAAAATAAATAAATAAAAAAACCCAAAACATTACCAAAAAATGTTTGTCTAAATTCACTGGTGTGAACAATATAGAAAATTCAATATGCATATAACCTCATCCTATCCCGACACATGTACCCACATGCAACACTATGTCGTCTTGCTGATGTTCACAAAACAAGAAAAGGTAGATAAAATAATAAAATTTTGTAAGATTCCTGGTTGTTTGTTTAGTTCATCGATAAATATTGTCATGCCCAAAACAGACGAGTTTTTTTCATACGAATTGCTTAAATATGCATTTCATGGCACAACTTTGAGCGAAAACTGAAATTTGTACAGCATGCGAATCAGAAACGTCATAACGACATGACCAACCTACAAGCTTATTTCAACCATAGCTATCTTAAAGAATAATGTGCAGAGAAAACGGAAAAGATAAAGCAAATATTTGAAAATCACATTTACTAAGACAATGCTAATGAACTTCAAACTGGTCTCCGGTGTTCAGTGATCAAGTGACACTCAGCATTATAACTCCACAGGACATGCAGGACTGACATTCCATAAGGAGTTATTCTTCAATCACTCTTTGATTGCGACCAAAAAGTCAACTAAAAAAATACAAGGCATAAGGCCAACCTTTAACAGAGCGTTGATCTACACACTTTTGTATAAATTTTTTTATAATTTTATAATTACAATTATTCATTTTTTTGTTTAATGAAGCAAAATACAATTAAAAAGTAATTTTGTACGATAATTCGATGGTTTTTCAAAGAATTGGCTAAAAAACTGCTAGCCAAAATTTAAGCAAATTTACGAAAAATGTAAATTTGGCTTTTTAAAGATTGTATCACATTCTTTGTTGGGTATACTGACAGAAATTGGCAATCTTAAAACCTTCATCGAGTACTCATTTTCAAAAAAAAAAAAAAAAAAAGGCAGCTAAAATGATTTATTTGACTTTGTCAAGAATTTGTCGAAAATTCAGTGTGTAAAAGTTTCTGATGAATGTCAGTCCTACATGGACCCTTTAATGAAGATAATATTCCGAAATAAAACACCTTCTGTAATACAACGATTTTCCTTTGTTTTGATTTACCACTACTGCAATAACAAATGTATATTAATTTCGGGAAAATTTCAACTCCTTGGTTTCGTTTCTAAAACCACGGTGACTTTTGACCCCTCCCCTGCATTGAAACACGAAGTTTATATTATAACTTATAATAATTATATGCGTCACAATGGCATATTCAAACTTAAGAAAGTTCGTTTCAATACGTGTGGACAGTTCTGCAATACTAATGACACATTCTGCCAGTTTGATAGTGCTGCAATTTCTGAAAAATAATTATTTAAATTACAGCGATTTATTAATTTTCGGTGGATGCACATCTCGTTCTTTTTTTCTTCAACTGAACACACAAAAGACTTCTAAAGACTTCCATAAATGCATTTTGCACGGTTGAGACGTTTTCTTTATTTCCAAATTTAACATCACCAAAATAAATACTAGAATTCAATTTTGAATAAATAATTGTTCACGGAGAAGTGCCAAATTGCAGATTTGCCTTCACAAATATGTTACGAACAAAAAGAAAACCGGTCGTCCTACATGTGCTTGTTGTTTATGTTTCCACACCTACACGGAAATAAACCACTACAACATGTACGTGTAGCAAAGTACTCTTCCTAAACACTACTTTGTGATAGTTTGAAAATAACTACAGCCGATTCACAACCCAAAGTAAAAATTACAGTTTATATATCAAGTTTCAACCCTGCAAATTTACTAGCAGACAAACTCTGACATGCTACATGTAATCTTGACATGGATGCAGCCGCTGTGGAACACGAGTCTGCCGTCTTTGATGGAGAACGTATTCAATCTTCTCGTGCACGGTTGAGTCACTGAAATTAAACAATAAACCCACTTTTACAAAGCAATGGGTCAGCAATTTCTATGGAGCGATTAAATTAAGCAATTTTTAATTTTACGGTAACCGATTTCGATAGTAATATTCAACAAACCACTTTTCAACTTTAAAATTAGACGAATACACTGTATACCTACATATACTGAGCTGACACGTTCTATGTAAACATGCACTTTCAAACAATATAATTTCTATTCTTTTACACCGTGTACACACTGTAACGTGACAACATTCTGTGTCTTTAGAATCACACATCAGTGGTGCTACTAAAAAGAAAGTGACCCTCGCATTACGTATACATATGACAGGAGGGTAGTAAAAACAACATTTATGAGATCTTAGAAAGAAGAACTACATAGTCACGACATGTGCACATTGGCGGGTAGGGATTTGCTGGGGTGGATTTTGAATTTTTTAAAAAACAAATAAGGACCTGAGAATGAAGTTGTCCTTACATTGTTTAAGACGGAAGACGCTTTCACAGATGGACCAAATCTCTCACAACCCGTTTTCTGGCAAATGCATTCTATCTGAAAATAAGAACAGATAATTAGCTATTTAAACGCCAAGTTGAATTTGGACTTTTAATGAAAAATATTGTTGACGTCAAGACAAAATGTCGATATGATGCCTTATTTGCAAATTGCACAATTTTTTTGGTTAATATCGTTAACGCCAAATAACCAATGTTATCTTCCATCATCTATACAGTACTTACAACAGATCGATGCCAATTTCAGTCCCAGATTTCCGACCATTTCGTGAAAATTGTGGCAATGAGACACAAGGCTTTCTTCGCCATCTTTTACTGACCTTGGTCCTTTCTGAACACCTCTCACCAAAATACTCACCTAGATTACATAATAATATATGCTTGACCACCTTCCGTACAGAAGCCTCGATTTCAACTTTAGAATTTGTCGTATAATACCGAGCAATCATGCCCCCCATCCTAGGGAGGTGATGAAATCATAGTGGCAAAAACATGAAAAATTTTCTGAATTTTTTCCACAACAGCTGTGATATGAAATGTTAAATATACATAACTGTGCCGTGTTGGAATTATATCCCATTGAAATTGAATTTTTTAGAAAATAAAAGTTTAAAATATCATGTTAATTTGACAAACATTTTATTTAAAACGAGCAGCAGCGCAGTTTCCATTTTAGTTGCTCCGTGACCATTTCCGTATATAGATTACATTGGTAATGTACGCCATGGAGACTGGTGCCCGTTGAAATGGTGTTCAATTTAAAGAGAAAAATAACGTTATTTCGGTACTGAGTTTACTTGTGAATGACCCTTAAATCGGAACTTAAGTAAGCTCAGTATCTGTGGGTATTTCTAAGGGCAAATTTGATGAAATAGCCTACAGTATAAAATATTGAACGAACAACTTCAACAAATTCAACCAAAAATTTCAATTCTTTGATCAAATCCGCCCGACTTATTCCACTATTAGTTTATTAATTTTCAAACGTTATAGAAATCTGGAGTTTTTATACTTATGAAGTACTAACAATATAATGCAGATTAAAGCTCGAAAGATTGTTAACGCTATGCATAAAACCGTTTTCAATTTTAATTTGGCAGTTTTAATTGTGAAGTTTATTTTAAAACAACAGTTTTCACGCACGCTCCTTTCAATATACACAGCAACGGGCTACTTATTGCCCCGGCCCTTTATAAGGAACGAACAAAACCGGTAGTACTTAATTTTACCTGGCCACTAACATCATTATCTCGGCATTTTTTCTCTCCGTAGCTCATAAAAATTGACAAGGTTTTACTTTTACTACCATTCGTTTTTAAAAAATGATACAAAAATATTCATTGGGTGTAAAAGAACATGAGTATGATTAAAGTAATATGTTCAGTTCGTATACGAAGTTCCGATTTCGTAAGAGCACCAAAGAAAGGGTTATGGAACAACAAACATCGACATCAACGTTAATTCATGTTACATCATTTCCAGAAAAAAAGACAAATGACTTTTAGTCAATTAAAAACGCCTGTGAAAGAACCCGGGACTTTTTCACGTTGTTAAATTTCATGTAGTCTCTCGGTTGAAAATAAAGAACCCGACATTTTTTTAATGCGCTGCAAAAAAAAAATAAATAAATAAATAAATAAATAAATAATAATAATAATAAAAATAAATAAATAAATAAATAAATAAATAAATAAAATAATAATAAAATAAATAAATAAATGAAATGCCCCCTACCTCCAGAATGTTACGACATGTATTGTTATAGACAGGTATTATATGGATCTAATTCAACTTTGATGGAAGCTGTCAAGCGCACACGACTATGAATGAAAGTTTTTTTAAACAAACGTCAAACACAATTACTACACTCTTCTCTCCGAACATGTAAAAATCCAATATCCTTTGATTGACAAGATGCCAATCAAATTCAGTTAGTTTTGATAGTTGCTGTCAAGTAATAACAGCTTGATTGGCAGGTTATATAAACAAACGTCAATCATCGCGCACTATAATTTCTCTCGCTGTGAAACAGTGCGTACGCCGAAAGAGAGGGCTAAAATCTTTAATAAGAATAGAAATTAACTTGCAAAATATACATGTTTCCAAAACCAGTTCTCTTTCTGAACCCTTCAGTGGGTCTAATACAACACTCTAGATAACAAACTATTTTGTAGAAACAAGAATTTAGCAAAAGAAACCAATTTAAAAACAGATTCAAGTAAAGAAATATGACATTTCTGGAGGTAGCGCATGGGTCATTTCTAAATAATTAGTACAACTATGTACCCCGGTATAGGCGTGGAAGAAGGAAGAATAAATGTTTTTGCATTATGTGTGAAATATTGACAGATTCCTTTACTGTCAAAGTCTACTTTCTGCAATAAATAAATAAATAAATAAATAAATAAATAAATAAATAAATAAATAAATAAAACGATATTAATTCATCTTCATTAAAAGTGACATGTTGTGTTGCGGGGCTAAATGTTACCAAGGACCTGTGATAATAAGTGGATGGGAAACAGAAATATTACTGTAAACAAAAATTTAACTGTGGCCAACCCTCTAGACGTTTCATGTGCGTCGTCCATTCCTATTTAACAAACAAATTATTGAATAAATAGTAAAATACCTGCATGAAAGTCTGCTTTACATCTTATTTAAAATGTTTTGTAATAAATAATAACCCTCTCGATTTATTTTCTACAACAACTGAAGCTTGCAGGCCTCACAACTGATGACCTTGTAACCTTTTACCAGACTGTCATAAGGCCAGTTTTAGAATATGCTTCCCCTGTCTGGCACTTTGGTTAACAAATGAATTGACTGCCTGCATGAAAAATCTCAAGAAAAAGCTCTTTAGATAAATTATCCTGATCTTGAATATGACGCTGCTTGTAACTACTGGGTTAAAGACGGCTCAATGCATGCAAAAATTGTTTATTAGGATACCAAATGAACCGGATCAAAGGTTGCATTATCTTTCACAACCAAAACAAATTGTCAAATACTCATTAAGGGAACCGTAGACATTCAAAAGACCTAAAATTAAAATAAAACGACCAACGAGTGACTTTTTAAACAGTGCGATATACAAGTTCCAAAATTGACTGATAGACCTTTATTATACATTTTAAACCTTGTATTATGTTATTATATTTTAAAATTGTTCACATATGTCTTTTAATATTCCTCATTTCTTATTCTCTAGTGATTTTATTCAACTACATGTATGATGCAAAGAATGTATTTATCCAACCATCGGGTTGCAAATTTGATAAAAAATAACAATAAAAAGAAGAAGAAAGTGCTGAATAAAACATCATATCTGACTTTGCCAAAACAATTAAAACATACTCCTTCTTACAAGCTGATGCATTTATTCTGAATATGATAACAAAAATGAGAATTGAAAAATGAGAGAATCAAAGCTTAGACACGCGTGGTAGTGCAGTTCGTTAGTACTCATAAAGGGATAATTCATTATGACGTCATGATCGATCGCCTAGAACTGACGTCACGTCATCAAACATGGAATAATGCAGACTTCTAAAGGAGATTCTTGTGTATTACAAGTCTCATTGTCTGACGCTTTCTTTTTGTTTAAACGAAACGGAAGGAAGTTCCATAGCTACCGTAGCTGAAAAAGAAAGCAATCCATTTAAAATTTAAAACATTAAAAAACAAACAAAAAAATCTTCTTAGATTCCTATTTATTAACAACGCAATGATTAATAATATTAACTCTTTATTTTTTCTACTACATTTCATAAAATGCATCATACAAATACTGGATTAAATAATATTGAAAATATATTCTACTTGTACCTTACTTAACACAACATCGCAACACTTACGTACCTCTTCCAAAAACTCCCATACATAAACGCTTCTAATTAATCAAAAACTCAAAACATGCACCCCCACGTATAATAAAAAATGCATGTACAGTATAAACAAGCAGCACTAGCATAATTGTACTGATGATAGGTTTTTACCTGGCTGTCGTCACCCCGTTCTGTGTTGTTCCTCTGAAGGACTGTAAGGGTCCTAGACCTACCACTGTGGCCACTCCACCCGCTGCTGGCATACGGCCGTCATGAATGGCAGCTCGGCACAATCTGGAGTCCTGCCAACATAGGACAATATAGATAAATAAATAAATAAATAAATAAATGAGTGGAGATTTATTTGTTACCCCAAAATGTTATACTGACTGTTTTTTTTCAAATGGTGTTGATAAACTAAGGCATTGCTAATTCTATTCCACCTGTTTCAGTTTTTTATTGTTATAACTTATTACTAAAACATGGATTTGTGGGTAATTTGTATAAAAATGTGGAATATCCATCCGTTTTAATGACAATACAAGTGTTATAAAATTCCTGAGGATAATAATGACAGTGAAAAGACAGAAATATTCCTTTTCCGTTTTTCCCCTTTTTTCAAACCATAACTTACCCCTGTATAATTCCCTGTCCCCCATACGGTGCCTGAATTAATGCAGCCGATCGGACAAATGAAACTGAAATAATAGATAAAGTCATAAATAAGAGAGTGACTGTTCACGTACGTTCACAAGAAGTTGCGTGATATCACAAAGGTGCTTGACATGGAGTACCACGTGACCAGGGTCCATGGCAATCTTTCTAGTTGGGGGTGGTACCAACCTTAAAATTGGATCGTTCAATTACAGGTCCTTCGTCAGTATTACATTTATCTTCTTCATGTCTGTCGTTAATGTGCATCTGTTTTCCAATGCCTTTGATCAATCTCTGACAAATGCTTTCAATGTGGTGAGTTGCCTAGTGACCGAGTGTTGCCCAAAACTAAATGTACATGTGTAAAGCGTGTTCAAATGTAACCCAAACGCAAAAGACGGATTAATTTCTAATTCTAAGAATAGATTTCTGCTGCAGACATTGTTCACATGCAGCTGCCCCCACAATGGAACAAAATACTGACATTTACACCACTAGACCCTGAGACAAACTGCATACGCGTCTCTTCTTCAATCTGCATTAATATCAGTTTCAGTGAAAAAAAAAACAAACAAACAAACAAAAAAAAAAACAAAAAAACAATTTATTTGCGTCCACATGCCCCCCTTCCCAGGACTTATCAATCTTGTATGTGTATCAACAAGTAATCGGGTTGCGCCTTAATTATCATAGAATTAAAACAGATATTTATTTTTATGCCAGATAAGCAGTTTTGTGGGAGATTTTTTACATAAACAGTGCATACATAGGGGGTTCCAATCTGGGAAGAAGCAAGAAACGGTTCCTTTATACTATACACATTGATAAGGTACTATATGAAATTTTGATATAAAAATTAGTGGTTTGCGAATGTGCATTTGTGTTTGTATGAATGCGTGTGCACGAGAGAGAGAGAGAGAGAGAGAGAGAGAGAGAGATCTTGAACTCACGAACAGCGGCCAGTTCCGTACGTCTCTTTACAAGTTGATAACCAGGTTGATGTACATGCCACGGGGGCTGCCCTAATCTCACACTTCTCGCCAGTATATCCCGTCGGGCATGCGCATGAAACGTTATCGCCTGGACCTTTAATGCATGAACCCCCGTTTTGACAACTTGAATTCAAACAACTTGAATTCTGAAAAATCAGCGACATGCAAACATTTTAAAGTTTTGTTCAATTTTAAGCGTTTAAAAGCATGCATTGTAATTTAAATGACACGAGAGGGATATTGAGGAAACCATTCATGTCAAAGTGGCATAGGGAAATGTAATTTTCAGTTTCTTCCAAGTTTCTATGAACCGGTAGAAGGAACTTAATAAAAAAATGCCCATTTCGCCAGTTTTATATAAAATATTTCAATCTGATTTTGGCTAACAGGCCACTTAACCTTAATCGAACTACATTATGTTGTGATAATAT
The DNA here is from genome assembly GCF_051362555.1 of Lingula anatina. Classification (NCBI taxonomy): domain Eukaryota; kingdom Metazoa; phylum Brachiopoda; class Lingulata; order Lingulida; family Lingulidae; genus Lingula; species Lingula anatina. The sequence goes on along the minus strand of NC_141771.1, from coordinate 19,207,392 downwards.
GATCTATCAACGTAAAACGTGAACCTCTTCTTTCAGCATTCTAATTAAGAATGTTAATATATAGCTGCATTGATCATAAATAATATTAACACGTCTACGTGCAAACGGAAAGTTCGACTGCCAAATATCTCTGAAACTGGAAACGACAGACGCAGGCTGATGAAATCGCTGGAGTTTCCAGATTTTTTTACTTACCTGACACCCCGGGGACAGATACTTCAGTTTAAGCGTTGACAGCACGTGCTTGGCCAATTCCACATTCAATCTGACTTGGTCCAGGTCCATTGCTGTTCTTCTTTTCCTAAGGAGGCTAAGTGGCACTCCCAGAGAACCCAGCTCTACTATCAGTGCCGGACAATGACGTCTCATTGCCCTCTCTACATATTCTATTTGTAAGTTGGTGCGATACAAGAGTTGCATCTGCGAAATATATTCTGGAGAGGACGTCTCCCCGTGAATGACGGCGCTCAAAATGTAGACCATAATCAAAACACAGAAAACGCGTAGATTCATTTTTTCTGCTGTCGCGAACCGAGAAATACCAATGTTTGGGAGAACAATATCCAAGTAGTAGATCCTTGATGTTGCAAAAACCTATTTGTGGCCCCAATCAACGTTAGCTTGTTAAATAGCAGCGTCTATAATTTCTGTTATAGCGGGTTAGTATCCGGGTGACGTTAATCCGCTATAATTTCCGTTATGTAGCGGGTTAACGTCACCCGGATACTAACAGTCTTATCTCAAAAAAAAAAAAAAAAAAAAAAAAAAAACATCCTAGTGACGTTCTCTAGTTACTGTCAATGTTAATGATTATTAGAGCTTATCTCCTACCATAGAAGTAAGGGCGTATTCCCATAGATTTTAGATCGATCTATCCCTCACTAGATTACTGTCAGATAATCCGGCTTAAATGTCCGTCCCGCCTACTACAAGCTGTAGGGGGGTAATTAACTTTCGTGCCCACTCGGCTGACAGCTATTTAGCGTGAACCCCCAGGGAGTTAGGTCGATCTAGTTTGGATCGATCTAATCTCTGGGAATGGGGTCTAAGGAACCGTAGTCCGCTTCCCATTACTTAGTACAGATGACATTCGTCCCATATACTAACCCCAATACAACAACTAACCCTAACCTGTACAAATCATATGGGAACCCAGACGTCCATTCCTACGACTTCCATTTCTGTTACACCTGTTTTTAAGTCAAATACGGGATAAAAGAAGATGAGCTAAGCGAATCTTACATTTGCATATCTCATATGTGCATATTTGATAGTAATTACACTCGTAAATAGCAAAAGGAAAAAAATCATATACCGGTGTGGCAGGAGTGCACGTCCTAGTAACGCAAGTCCGCCCGGACACTCAGTCCTAGGATGCAAATCCTAAGGCATGCATTGCTAGGAATGGAAGTCCTAGGACATATACGTTACTAGGATTCAATGTCCGCAGGACGAAGGCTCCCAAGTAATGCAAGTCCTACGTGTAGTAATAAGTAACATTTCAGTAACGCATGTCCTATATAGTTTACATCAAGAAATGACATGGATAAATAGATATAGAAATATACTAGATTATAGAAATAATAAACGTTTGGTTTATTTCATTTTATTTTAATATTTTACGATGTTTTTTCCGATAGACAGTTTATATGCATATAAATGAAGCAACAAAAACAACAAGGTTTCATTGATTTTATTTCGTGTATTTTTCTTGAAGTAAACGTATATTTTTACATGTGTCATTGACCTTCTTGGGCCTTCAAATAAGGGGAAATCATTTTACACAAAACACGGGATCTCCGTTCCTAGATTTTTCATTTTCATTTTAATTTTTCATTTTCTGAATTTTCGAACTGACCCGGAAAACGTTTGATAAAGCCGATACCGATAGTGCTTGGAGTACCGAGCGAGACTTTGCAATGACACCGTGAATCTACGGCAGATTTATTTACATTAAAAACTTGGATCCTTCGGTTGATCCTTGGGGCTCTTGCTTTTTATTTTGCAGATACTTTTCCTCTGTAATAATTACTGATAACAAACTAAACTCTGGATTGATTGTCGACTTTTAAGAGAAGGTATCGTTCTCCTCGGAAACTAATAATGTTCCCATGGCCAATGAAACTATGGGCTCATTCCCATTGTAAATATCGGTCTACGTAAATCGATCCAACTCTCTTTGAATGTCATCAATTTAATAGACTATGGAATTATAGATGAGCTTACATGAACAGATCAACACGCCTCCTCCTGGAGTTGGAAAGAATATACATGTATAAGATTGGTGATTATAAGAGTACGTTGGAACAAGAGGAGGCGTGTAGACCGATATTTTCAATGTTAATGAGCTGTAAAACTTCGTTTGCACTGTACTTACAACAGAATGCTGCCGTTGTCAGCGTTAAATATGAGGACTGATTGTGGAAATAGCAGCACTGTGTCATAAGCTTCTTTCACTGACCTTGGTCCAAACTGAACACCTCTCACCAAAACAAGTACGTGTAATTTACAGTATGTTATACCACACCCTCTGTTCGTACGGAAGCCTCGTTTAAAGAAAATTTTTGTTATTAAAGGCAAGGAGTATGTCCATTTTGTGATTTTATGTAACTTTATAAACAACTCTGAATAAAACAACATTGGAACAATATTGACAAAAGAATTCAATTTAGAAATGAATCTTACTTTTTACCAAACAGGGACACTCAGTTAATTCAAAGTAAAACAATATATACTGAACAAAAATATAAACGCACGAAACTAAAATGGTCAGTTGAAATGGATAATCATGAAATATGCCCAGGTTGATGGTTTATTTGTGAACTGATAGATTTGACTGCTTTGGACTATCCCCCCCCCCCATCCCGGGAAAGAAGATACGCGGCTCTTAAATGATCTATTTAAGGCATTTACACATTTATTTAATACTTTACTGAATATAAGAAAAGGGTCAGAATGAAAAAACAAAAAATGTAAGGATTGGCTATTAATTAATTATAAGATTTAAAAAAGCTCACTTGTGCGCTTAAACAAAACTTAGAGGCAACCTTAAATCAGATGCATATATGCTTTAACATGTTATTTTTCAAACAAACAAATACTACCATCTTATCAATTTTTCTGAAAGCAAACATTTCTTTATCTGCATTTCATTAGATATGAGTGAGTTTTCTGAGTAAAATGTTTTTATAAATAATAAAAATGTAATCCATAAAAGGAACAAATAAAAACACATTATTGAAATATTTAGAATATTTATTTGGTATTTAAATTTTGACTTCACATCATATACAAACTTGGATCTTTGAATTCAAAGCAGCCATTTTGCCTGAATAATGGTGCATGGAATAATGGAAGAGGACCTTGGTTCCATTTTCTTGGTTTTCAGAACTTAGCTGCAGATCCAATATGGCACACACTTAAAACACCCTTAGATTGCCTGCTGTCAATGTACTGCAGTATTGTGTTCCATGACATTTAAGACAGAACAGTCTCATTCTACTCATGACATCCAGGTGAACAAAGTAAAAAACTGAATTTCATACATAATTTTCACTGTATTTCTTCTTATTACTGAGTATTATATACTCTTAAAAGATACTGTTTATGTACCCCAGTATATAATCAGGAATATTTCAGGAAATATTGAAAAAACCTTCTCAACTTGTCAGTGTTTACAGACTGACATCATGCACAGTGTACGTATATATACCAAGCTGGCTTTCAAAACCTTCACTGTTTCCTTTGCCATTTCAAAGTTCCTAATTAACCACACACACACACACACACACACAACAACAACAACGACTTAAGGTTCACCTCAGTGAATAAAAACATGATAATAATCTCGATCCAATTCTAACAAATAAACTACACTAACAACACACTCAGTGTGTGCCATTTCTATAACATAGTCGTAGGGCGCATTTCCATAGATTTTAGATCGATCTATCCCCATGGTGGGTCTCAATAGATTACTGTCAGATAATCCAGCTTAAATGTCCGTCCCGCCTACTACAAGCTGTAAGGGGGTAATTAACTTCCGTGCCCGCTCGGCTGACAGCTATTTAGCGTGAACCCCCAGGGAGTTAGGTCGATCTAGTTGGATCGATCTAATCTCTTGGAATGGGGTCCTAAATATGTGTGATGACAGCAAAGCTAAGTCCCACAAATCAAATAATTGTTCTTGTGTTAGTGTCTTGCCTCCTAGCAAGGGCAATCGTAAGTTCAATGCATGTGCACACAATATTAGCGGTTTTTGAGGGCATGTAAAAAGGAGGCCATAGCAAACAAGAATGTGTTTATTGGTTGGCGCTAAAATCCTAGAAGCTGCATGTCCATCTGTCCAGTGATGAAGGCCAAAATATTTGATAACTCTAATCCTTTTCTTCTGCCAGCTGAAAAGGAAATAGCGTAGTGCCCCATTAGAATACTTGTTAGCATAATAATGAATGTACAGTAATACCTTAACAATTTGTTCTCAAAATAAGTAACTATTAACGTCAATAGTCAAACCTCTACAAAAAATTCCTACAATAAAGCAGCAGTTGGTAACTTTTCCAAAAACAAATGCAAACTTAAAGTACACTTGCCCACTTTTATGATTTAGGGCACATTCCCAATGGAACTATCAATCTGTGTAGCTTGATCCAACTCCACAGGGACTCTGGCTGAATGCAATCATATTAAAACACCTTCTCGTTTCCAAACTTGTATAATCACCAGCTTTTTTATATATTTTACTCAATGCCAGGAGGAGGCATGTTACCTGATTGCATTCAGTGAGTCCCCATGGAGTTGGATCTATATATGTAGAATGGTAGTTTCATTGGGAATGGGTCCTTAGAGGGCAACTTACACTGTTTGTGTTCTACAGAAACATTTTCATTCAATTATTTACCGACAATTTGAAACAAAAGATTTAAATTCATAATATCAAAACAAGTTTTTTGTCAATTTAAAATGAAAAACTATCTTATTATTACCTGTAGCCTCTCTTGAATATCTTAATAATTCTCCACATGTAATTTCCTCCTCTGCTTAGAAGACAATCAAGGAATGTTGGGCATGGACCTCCTTGAAGTAGGCCAAACTCCTGTGAAATTACAACATACAAATACTACGTATATATCATATCTTACACAAAAATACAACAAAAATACTCCTAGGAGATGGGCCAGAGAGATGTTCCAACCTAGGATACCTGCAGGCTGGGGCTTAAATAATAAATGACATTAATAGGGCCACTTAAAGCTAAATGATGAAATGCGCATTTAGTTCCCAGTGGACACTGTGGGAAAAAAAATGAACATAGCTCTGTAACTAAGTGATAGGAGATATGAACCCTTAATCATAATGCTTCATTAATCATTTAAATAATTTATTTAAACAAAGACATTATTTTGCATCTTTTGTGATAAAATCCGAAGTAAAACTTTCCAGAACTTTTTCCGGCATCAGTTTGCAGTATTTGTTGTTATGATCAAATGGGTGTTAAAACAGTGCTGTTAGCTGATCAGATGAGGGAGATATATCTGAATTTAATATTACAGTTTTCAACCCAAGAATGCTGTTTTTACACCATGAAATTGGCAAATTCACCCCGATTTATTTTTGATGCAGCAGGATTATCTCATAACATGACAATATTTATTTTCCATATTATCTAAGAAGATAAGGAAAAAACCCAAATGTAACAATCAATCTCTCTTAAGTGATACCACTGAAAGCATAACAATTGACAAAGAATCGCAGCACGAAGAATCCATAATCAATACAACAGCTTGAAAATGCTTTAAATTTATTTATATATGTATACATTTATATATGTTATGTATATATAATGATACTGTCAAAATGAAAAAAAAGATGACAGTTGTGGGAGATAAGCATTTGCTTCAAACATTGCAGTCTAGCAAAATATCATTTTAGAACATGGTTCCTCACCTATTGTTTGTTACATTACTGTAATAATACTATAATAATACTGCTTACCATATCACCTTCTTGTCTCTGTGTAAATCTCACTTGTCCTAAAACTTGCCACATCCCATGTGTTACATATGTGGATGAGATGAAGGCTATAAGGATGTTCTTGCTGGTTTTAACTGTCTAATTCCTTATTATTAAAAGCCATGTCCATGTAGCCAGCTGCTGCCTAGAAGCCACCATGTCATACAGAAAGGTGCTGGAAAAAATAAAACAGTCCAGTCAACCACTAGTCTTGGTCATGAAGATGTCTGGTTTGTTTTTGTACTGGATACAGTATTTGGCACTGCAGCCAGTTGCAACAAAGCGTCAGTGCCACCTGAGCTTGGGGATGAGGTACGGCTGACAGAGAAATCAACAAGGTGCTAAGCGGGATGGTCAAGTGAATTGAAATGGGCATGTGTGTTCTGCGGCAGCGTGTCTGAGGAAGGGTGGACATTGACCTCTAGAAGAACTGGATATTTTTTAAAACTAGAGGATCAGAGAGGCGATACCGCCTCCGAATATTGTACCACCAGCTGGAGCAAGCGCATTCATATAGACCCCCACATACGCAAAATAATGGACACAGCCACCATTCTTATGCTTGCCAAGCTGTAAAAATGCAATCAACAAGAATTTTCAAAATACGCAAAAAATATATATAACTTAAAATGGCACAATCAAAGTTAAGTTCATTGTAAGGTAGGTCAAAGGTCAATTTCAAGGTCACAGTAAATTTCCAGTATATGACTTCCTATTCAACTTCAATAGTAACTATGGACCTATCTCTGCCAGGTTTGGAGTTAAAAGAGAAAGAAATTAGCAGAGTTCAGTTCATGATTATAAGTAGGTCAAAGGTCAATTTCAAGGTCACACTTAGATTGCCAGTATATGACTTCCTATTCAAGTTCAATAGTAACTATGGACCTATCTCGCTAGTTTTGGAAATAAAAGGGAACCAAAATTTGCAAAGTTCAATTCATGATAAAAAGTAGGTCAAAGGTCAATTTCAAGGTCACATTTAGATTGCCAGTATATGACTTCCTATTCAAGTTCAATAGTAACTATGGACCTATCTCTGCCAGTTTTGGAGATAAAAGGGAACCAAAATTTGCAAAGTTCAATTCATGATAAAAAGTAGGTCAAAGGTCAATTTCAAGGTCACATTTAGATTGCCAGTATATGACTTCCTATTCAACTTCCAGTGATTGCGAAAGACGTCGGACCACGGCCATATGCCGGCAAAAATTCTGTGGTCTGGTACATCCTTAAAACTCATCGGCCCACATGTCCGACGGACTAAAGTCTATTTCTTAACAGGGAAAACTCGCCTCTTCAACTCGCCTCATCTGGATTTATCGTTAAGCTCTGTGCACGCACTAGATATTTTGTATCAAATACATGCCAGCCTGTCCATAAGATTTAGTGGGTGTGGTTTTTATCTGATTGGGAAGTACACCAGTAATTGACATTTCTTTATCGATCACGCGGCAAACGAAAGTTACTCTCTCTCCAGGCAGAAGATCCTCGCTGTTGTTAATAAAGCGAATGCTGCTTGGAGAGTATGAAACCATGTGGTCATGTGACCGCAAGTACCTTCGCCGGCGCCATGTCCACGTCGAAGATCACCTCGTGGCTCGGTATTGTAGAGAAAAATAGTGAAAAAAGAAGCCCAAATACCACTAACATTAGCAGAAAATCTTTTTTTCAAGAGTACGATAAAACACGGAAACGGAATTTTAACCCAAAATGGAAATTACTGCATCCTTGGGTGTGTTATGATGATGACGAGGACGCCATGACATGCACTAAATGTGCAAAGTTTTATGGCGCGGGAACATTGCAAAACTCATTTATATCTGGGTGCAAAAACTTTAAAACGAGTGCCCTCAAGGACCACGAAGTCAGCAAGTCACATATTTCAGCGCTTGCTACACTGTCAAACAGAGAGCCTGCGAGTTCCGCGGCAGTCGCAGGAAGTAAGGCAGGCAAGGCTCTCCTAGCCCTGAAGTCGGCAGAACGAAGTCGTTTAGAAAGCATGGTAAGGGAGACAAATAATGTTTGAAGAGATTAATAGTGTCTTGTGAAGTAGTTTAGTGGTTAAGTCAGTGAAAGTTCTCAATTTATTTCATAGAACTTTACATTTAAACTTGACGTTTCACTTTTTTATTTTTTCATTTTTTTCCTTATTTACTGCTTCAAGGTCCGGAACGCCCATTATATTGCTAAAATGAATCGTCCGCTGACGGATTTTACTTCACTTGTCGTCTTGGATAGAGCCAAAGGCCTGGACACTGCAAACACATACAAGAACAACAGGGCCGCTCTCGGGTTCATCGAGGCCATTGCTGCTCAGGAGAAAAGCAGAATTGTCCAGAGTGTGAAAGAGGCTCCTTTTTTCAGTTTCATTATGGATGGCAGTAGTGATTTGACAGGTAAATCCATGTCTGAATATCCTGGATACCTTATCATTAGATGTTTTGCATGAATTTTTTATTTCTGTGAAATAGTATATATTATAAACTTCGTCTTTATAAGTTCACTCAAATGTAACTGGAGTTTTAATTTTTCATTCAGGAGATGAACAAGAGACAATATATATAAGGTTTTCCAAAAATGGAGTTCCCAGTATGAAGTTTCTGTCCATAGATTCACCAAAGAGCACATGCGCTGCAGATCTGTATGACCATGTAAATCATGTTTTCATAAATAGTCAGATTGACAGTGAAATATTCAAAGGTAAATATTAAAATTAATTTAATATGTTTATGATAGTAACACTGAGAATCTAAATAAAGTGAACAAAAATACTCTGAGTGAAATGAATACCTAGTTCGAATTCATGTTTTCAACATTTGTAAATAATTTTTAATATCTAGGTGCTGCGGTATTATTTTTTTGTCTAGGTGTCACATACGGTAAAGTGCCATGAATTTCGAACGGCTCTTGAATTTCGAACGATCTTAAAATCGGCCGTCTGGAGTTTTTTCTGGACCATGAATTTCGGCCAGTAAGCAATTTTGCGCGATCTTGATTTCGTGAATTTCGTACACCTTAAAATCGGCCACCGGGCTATTCTCGCGCTTATAAAGATCTAACAGTCGGCAATGTTGCCCCAGCGTACCTTTACCTGAGTACTACGTGTGCGGCCCAAGGTGCAAGATAACGATCGGTACAGTTAGTTTAGGACGCTAAACAACATCGTCATATCCATTCATTCAGATAACAGGAGAATCTATTAAAGAGTTGTACTGTCGGGCTGTTGTTTCTTTACCGCAGTATTCGGTGTGAGATAGCGATCGGTAGTTTTGCTGAGGCGCACAATAGCATTGTTAACAGTAGAGACTTCAGTAACAGAACAAAAGAGCAATATTAAGAGCTGCAATAAAGATTACCATTATTGCTTTCTTGTCTCGCTCAGATCGTTCAAGATCTCCCGCTGACGATCTTCCGCTAATGAAGTCCCTTGAAATGTACAAATGAAATGAAAAATATTTTTAAAAATTATAAATTCCAAAGGGGAGGGATGGAGGGTTTAAAACAATCGAGAACGATCTCCGGCTGACGATCTTCCGCAAACACAAGCCACTGAACGAGTATGAGCTTTCTCGTTTCACTCGGATTGCGACGCTGACGATACGAAAATTGCGTTCTCGTCTTGCCCTTTGGCTTACGAAGTCTCTTTAACAAATATGAAAATTGCGTTCTCGTCTTGCCCTTTGGCTTACGAAGTCTCTTTAACAAATATGAAAATTGCCTCCTGGTCTCTCTCGGATTGCGAACGATCTCTCACTGAAAATTTGAAATTTTCCTTTTTGTCAATCAGCTTTGTCAGTTGCCGTGCGTATGAAGGTCTGGAAGGTGTCCCCTTTCACAAATTGGCCTGTAGTTTGCTTAGTGTTTTGTACCGCATGAAGGTCACTCTTGTCACTGCTGCATACGGCGTGGAATGTGTATCTTAAAGTTCATAGAAACATTTTATTGTGTTTTGTAAGCTTTAGGAAGTAGTTTCGTCGTGACTGAATATCAGCGTACACTACAAAGTAGTACCATTCATCTGTGACGCATCATAAAAGCAAGGTACGTCAAATAACTCTAAGAAAATTTCTTACAACGTCCACGGCTGTCCCGACAAGCCAAGACGTCATTAAAAAAAAGTCGCAAGCCGTCTAGCCGTCTTTGAAAATATAGGTCGTCCGGTGATGTCAGCGGCCGTCCAAATGACGGCTGGACGGTTCGCTGGGAAAAGCCTTGCTCATAAGGGTATATTTATTTAACTAGGGGCTTACTGACATCACCCAGCTTACATGCGGGTGCATGCCTCCCAAAATTATATTAAAGGATAAAATTGTAATATATCTAAGTTTAATTGTTTGTAAATTTTGTAAAAATTGCCCATGCCACCCCGTTAGTTTGGAGGGTTAAGCTGGATCAAGTCCGTGTCAAAATTCTTTGAAACTTTGCAGGAAAAATCAATCTTCCTTTGTTTCTCTGACTCCTTATTTAACCCGATGATCAGATTTATCTAGTGCCTCCAGGTCTGCTGGAGCAGCTCTTTGATAATAACACACAGGTAGATTTTTATCTGAGATAAATATCGCGTTCGATACACTCAAGACAAATGCTACCTGTGAGCTGAAGGGCACTTTACCCTCTAATTAAGAGGTAAAGCAAGTTCCAGCTAGATGGACGATTAAGATCGGACTTCAGATGGTAACTAGTATTGTTAACCTCAGTTCTGTGAAAGCAAACGAGAAGGGTGTCAGAACAATGGTGCATATATAAATTATACAGAGAATTTGTACATTCAGGTGACGTTAACTTATAATCGAAGGGGAATTTCGATAATATTCCTTGAAAAGAACACTAGATTTATAGAGAATAATATCATGGTTCACCAAAAAATTATATACGCACAGTGTATCCGTGCGTATGCCTGGTTACGCCCCTGTCGCAAACCAGCAAACCATATCCTGCTGACTACATGAAAATTGCTTTCTAGCATGGACAAAAAGTCCAAGCTTCTATGCTTGCTCGGATGGCTGACGATCTCTTGCTGACGAATATAGTAACGAAGTCCCTTGAACTAGTGTGGAAATTGGCTTATTGTCGCGCTCAGATCGCTCACTATCTCCCATTGACGATCTTTCAGTCCCTTGAACGAATATAAAAACTGCCTTTTCGGTTTACTCTAGATTACCTATCTCTCGCTTTTGTTTGAAGATGGTTTCAATGACAAAACGTACACGCTTTTCAAATGCGTACATTGACGCAACTATGCGCCAGGAAATCAGTTGCTGCTGCTGGTTAAGATTGGGTTGCCTGAGCGAAAAAAAAAAAAAAAAAACGGCCCTGCACCCCCCCCCCAAACCTAGTATATATTTGATCGCAGACAACAATCAGCGGTCATCTTGGTCGCAGCGCACGACGGAGAGCGACCGTAATACACAGTTCGGCTGCCGTGGCGAAGGCTACCTGTGCGCCGCACATACCGATCGGCGGTCTTAGTGGCCTCCCCGCACGGAGGAGAGGCCGTAGTGCCGAGGCCGGCTTCTGCAGGGAAGGCTACGTATGCGTCGGAGACACCGACCCGCGAACGGCGAGATGAGGACGCATTCGCACATAAAGCTCCGCCCGACTTTAACGGTAAAGGCAACGAACCTGGTCGCGGAAGACACTTATCGCAGATGAAGGCTATCTGCACGTGCGCCATAGACACTGATCGGCTGTCGCCTCGGTTTCAGTGCACGGAAAGGAGCAACGGTAACACTAAGCTTCCATAGTAAAGGTTATCTGGCCGTGGCAGACGCTAATCGTCGGCCGTCTCTCCCTCCGTCCACTCCCGTTCTGAGCGCCAGGATCGTTTTTGAAAAACGACACTAGTTTCTGGCTGCCAGAATCGCTTTTGAAAAACGACACTACTGATAACAATGCTGTTTTGCGGCCCTAGACAACAGTACCGCTCTATCTATGGGCCATACACAGTGATCGGGTGAAAGTACGTGTATACCTTTGGTCGCAATTACCGACACTCACACATCATACATTATGGTAACTCTAAATAGATCGTCGGGAGAAGATAACAGAAGGCCTAGCGACGAACAGACAACTTCCGGTCAAAATTGGCAGAATTCCATGAAATTCGAACTTTCGGAAGTTCTGAGCACCTCCATTTCATGAATTTCGGCCAGAACGATCTTTTCCCAAATTTAATTATTTTCTACTGTTCGAAATTCATGGCACATTACCGTACATGTATACGCTCAAGATTCTGCAGTGTACAGATTCTTGGATGATATTAATTTTCTGTTATTAATCATTATCTAGGTAAAATGGTAGGAATGGGATGTGACGGGGCCAGTAACATGTTAGGCAGTAAGTCTGGTTTGGCATCTCGTCTTCAGAGTGATAACCCAGAGCTTGTGACAGTGCACTGCCTGTGCCACAGGTTGGAGTTGGCCATGAAGGATGTGACAAAAGTTCATTGTAAAAAGCTCTACGATAGAGTGATGACAGTGATGATAGGACTTCATTACTTCTACAAGAAATCCCACAAGAACAAGAAGGGCCTGCAGAGAGCATGGGATACTTTGAAGATCCAGGTATTTGTGGATATTTTACACTATTGCATGTACCTTTTCATCATTTCCAGAAATTTCTACACTTGTAATAATAATTTTCTTCTTTCAATTTTTCTGGATTATTTTTAATTGGTCAGCAGTTTTTTTTTTTAATTTATTTTTATTTTTATTTAATTTTGCATATTTACTCAAGGGAAGTTACCATTCCAGGGCACACTGCCTCCCAAAGTAACAGGGACGAGGTGGATCTGTCATGTTAGCAGGGGGGTGGATAATATTCTGCACAACTTTCCAGCTTATGAACTTCACCTGAGCAATGCCAGCCATGAGAATGCAAAGGCTGAAGGACTTGTCAAGATATTGCTGCAGAAAGAGATTGTCTTATTTATGTTGGTGTTACAGGTATGTCACTGGCAGCTTTCATAGTGATATATTTTAAAAGTAAACACTTATGGCTCATAACACAATATGGGGAAAGTAACTTAACCCAAAACATTGACCTTTACAAAATTTAATACTCTGCAGTATGTTAAGATTTTTTTAGTCAAGTCAAATTCCGTATATAATTTTTCCAGGATTTATTAGATCCATTGATTAGCCGGTTTGGCTTTAATGATTCTGAAATGAATGTTGTTAAAGCAACTGCTATATGTAAGCTCAGAAGATGGCCTCCAAATGGAAACATCAAAGAGATTGAAGGTATGTTCTTGTGCCGGTTATATTACTTCACTTAAATTTTATGTACAAGATTTGAAGCTTGCATTTTATTTACAACATTTGTAGAACAAGATTTAATTTGTACAGATATGCACAGGTCCACGTTTGGCAAATTATTAAATCCTTTTCAATCACTAGGTTTTGTCTTAAGTTATTTAAGATAGTAAGAATATATAAACAAATAATTTAGCTGAGTGAAACATTTTTGTTTTCCAATTCTGACTGTAGTAATCCTGCAGTTTTTCGGAGAGCATCATTTTATTTATATTTATTTATTATTATTATTTTGCTGTTTTCAGAATTTGGCACTGAAGAAGTCCAAACTCTGCTCAGACATTTCCCCAATGCCCTTGTAGGAGCTGGTATGGATGTGGATGAGAAAGTAGTCTTGCAGGAGTGGCAGGTTCTGAAGCGGGTACTGTACAAAAGGTATATTGCTCTACGTTTTTTTTTATTTGTTTGTTTTGGCTGTGCTATCATGACACAAAGCAATCTTAATGGTTTGTTTCAAGGAATATTTAAAATTAAGATTCCATAATGTAGTTGCTATCAAAAATGTTTTACCACATATTGGCAATACATTCTTATTACTATAGATAAAAGACAAGCCATGTGCATTTCATTGGTAATTTGGTTTCTGTTTATAGTGTTAACTTAAAGATTATTTTAATTTATTAATTTTTTATAGTGATCAGAGATATTTCATAATGAAGTGTTAGGGGAATAATGTGTATGTTTTTTTCTTGTTTCACAGGTAAGGTGACAGTTTGCATTCTGGTACATCTTGGCCACAAATTATGTGTGAATATGGAGAAGACTTTTCCTGCCTCCTGTTGATAGAGCTTTTGCAATCTCTGCCTCCTACTTCAGTGAGATGCGAAACCACTTTTTCTCAGATGAAATTAATAAAGACCAACAGAAGGTGTAGATTGAAGTCATCCACAATGGACAGTTTAATGATGGTGAAACTGGAATCATCACCTGTAGATGCATTTAACCCAACACCAGTATTGGAGAGCTGGCTAGTATGTAATTTTTGGACCTGTTAATAATTGATTAAAGGTGACAATTATATGTGTAAAGTGATAATATTAACCATAACTTTTTAGTTTTATGAATATGTGCTCCCATTTGAAGTTTTCCCTTTTTACTTTTCAGTCTTCAGGAAGGAAGATAAAATACTGTCGTAGCAAGAGTGACAATGCTGAGTTGGAGGGAGCAGAAATTGCAGAATCAATGGAAGACCTTAACTCTGGAAGTGAAAGTGTCGTGGAAAATGTGGCAGACAAAGTTAATGGCTTTTATGAAAGATATTACACTGACAGTGATGCAGATGACATGGACATTGAACAACAGAATCTTGATTTTCTCTATCGTTTTGCAAGAGACACCTGATGACGTTTTGGCAACCTTTCCAGCACGATTGATTTAAATATTATGTACAGACACAGATGTTAAGCATTATGTAATATTGCATTAAAAAAGAAGAAAACACAATTTTGGGTGCTGCTGCCATGATGACCATTATGGGAAAACCATGTTATTTATGATTGCCAAACTTTCAAAATAGAAATACAGGACTAAAATGCAGCCTGAGTTGGAAAAGCAGTCTAATTGGCTTCTTTTTCTGGAAGTTATACATTTTCAAAGTGTGAACTTTTTACACATTTTACTTACATTAGTATTACCTGTTGAGCATAATTAAAAACTTGAAATAAAGGATGTTTAAACTTGAAGCTTTATGTAGTATATTGCGTCTTATTACATTTTATTGTGGGCTGGTAAAAAAAGGTGTGGGCTGACAAATTTTAATTTGCTCCAGCCCACATGTCTGGTAAGTTTTCAATCTCTTTCGCAATCACTGATAAAATATCTGTGGTATAAGTATATGAGAATATCCTGTTAGACTGTGTTGCTATGGAAACAACACAGCCAATGGCAAAAATATTATTGTGTGTATCTCATTACCTATGCCATAGAGTTGCTGGTTGTTACATTCTCGTAATCAAGGGAACAAATATGCCATGTTCACTGGATGATCTTATTAAGCATGACTTTAACTTCACTGACGTAATTTGTTTCTTTGTACGTTCCTGTAATATAGATTTATATGTGGAACGTTACTTTGATGTGATGAAGACAATTTGATAGTAAATAGTTGATAACAAACATTTCATTGATTAAAATAATATGTGATTTGATTGGTTGAAAAAATGTTATTTGTTGTTAGCTGTAACGTGATTGGTTAGAAAAAATGTAATACCTTTTAAGAAGCAACATGATTGGTTGAAATAAACACACAGCTTACCTGAAAAATTACAAAAATGTGTTTGCGATCATTTTTCTTTATACTGAGTAGACAGAATGGATGATGATCATCCGGAAACCGATTCCGAGTTGGGGGGTGTGCTATATGGACCGGTCATGCCATACGCAAAAGAAGAAGACCGAATTTTGAGTTTTCTTAATTGGCCGGGCAAACTACTTATCAACCCAATCCCTTTAGCCATTAGTGGATTTTACCGAGACCCACGAGCATCTAGACACGATGATGTGGTTCGTTGTTTTTACTGCGATTTGTATCTAAAGAATTGGGACCCGCTGAGAGATGCCCCAGATGTCGAACACGAACGACTCTCTCCTCAGTGCACGATGTGTACAGTTGGAAAAAGAATAAATCAACGATTTAATGTACCACTTACACCTAAAAAGCGATTTCAAATGGTTAGGCTTTTTGTGGTAGATGACACACTGCCCGTTGTACATACCGCCAGTACAGTGATGTCGCTACTAAATACCCATTACGATGAAACTGATGGGAACTATAAATAGAGATAGGATAAAGAAAGAAATCATTTTGCTTGTTGGAATTGATCCATAACTGTATGAGAAAATGCCGCGTAAGAAAAAAACCAAGAAAGGGCAGAACAAAACAGTTGCATATCTGCATAGTTTGTATACCAACCCGTCAAACCCTGTAAGCTTTGGTGGCATGTTAAAACTGTATAATGCCGCACGAAAAGATGGTAAGAAAATCAGTCGTCAGCAAATCAAAGATTTCCTAGCCGCCCAAGATGTGTATACATTACATGCACCGGTTAGGAAACAATTCAGTACAAATCGCGTCATGGTGAATTATATTGATGATCAATGGCAAGGTGATCTGGCAGACCTCAGTAAAATAGCAAAATACAATAAAGGAATGAAATTCTTGTTAACTGTGATTGATATTTTTTCAAAATACGCATGGGCAGTTCCAATCAAATCAAAATCAGCGGACAATGTATTAGATGCGTTTAAAGGCATTGTTTCCGAAGGCAGAAAGCCTCTGGTACTTCAAACTGATGCAGGGACAGAATTTACAAATAGAAAATTTCAAGCGTACCTCAAGAGTCAAGGCATAGCTTTTTTCACAACAAAATCGGAAAGAAAAAGCTCTGTGGTTGAGCGTTTTAACAGAAGCATAAAGACCCGTTTGTACAGATATTTCACAGCAAACAGTACGTTAACGTATGTAACAGTCCTAAATGACTTGATGACAGGATACAACCATGCAAAACATCGAAGCATAAAGATGGCCCCAATCGATGTGAATCCACGAAATGCAAACATTGTGTGGAAAAACTTGTATGGAAAAGTAAAAATACGGAAGTCGGGGTTTAAATTTCAAGTAGGAGATACTGTAAGATTAAGCAAAACATGCACCCCTTTTGCGAAAGGATACGAACAGGGATGGACACAGGAAATATTTACAATATCAGAAAGATTAACAGAACACCTCCTGTGTATAAGGTGAAAGATTACAATGGAGAGCAAATCGAAAGTGTCTTGTACGAACCAGAAATGATTAAAGTTATTAAAACTGACGACGTGTATCGTATCGAGAAAATTTTAAAGACCCGTGGAAAGGGGAAAACTAGGCAGCTTTTTGTAAAATGGGTAGGTTATGATGATCGTTTCAATACTTGGGTAGATTCGAAGGATGTACAA
The DNA here is from genome assembly GCF_051362555.1 of Lingula anatina. Taxonomy (NCBI): domain Eukaryota; kingdom Metazoa; phylum Brachiopoda; class Lingulata; order Lingulida; family Lingulidae; genus Lingula; species Lingula anatina. The sequence goes on along the minus strand of NC_141771.1, from coordinate 19,190,134 downwards.
AAAACATAAATGTAACCGGTACCAGACAAAACACCTCATTTGAAAGGATGGCGTCGTCTTTTCATGTTATCTTACCGTCAAACAGCAGCTTTAAGTATTTCCCTAACAACAGACCTGAGACATTCCAAACAAAACTGTCATCGTCACTTAATCTAGAAGGGGATTTTGAAGTCGCATTGGTCGAACTACAGTACCCATATTCGTGGAATAATATTCAGAACGGTGTCTTGACATATTACGACGGGGTAAAAACAAATACGTTAAACATTACTGCAGGGTATTATCCGACAGTTGGCGATCTAATAACTGCAATTCACGATCAGTTAACAGCTATTGGAAAAACAAACATAACGTTGGGTTATAACATTAACAGTAGACGAGTTACAGTTCACTTGAAATCGAGGGCCTACATCGATGTTGCGGGAGACATGGCGACAATGCTAGGGTTTAACCCCATAGAGCCCGTCACCGCATATATGCGGTTCAATTATCGTATACCCCAAACGCCCAGAACCGCATATGTGCGTATCTTGGAAATATTTCTCTTTTTGATCTCCAATGTAGAGAGTCACGAAAAAAGACATAGCTGAACATCCGGGTACGTTTCTTGTCTCTTTAATTACGCCATTTTGTGGAAAGTTTAAAGATAGAAAAAGTGAGAAAATTCTGATTTTGTAGAGGCTTGTTGACAAACTCGAGAGAAAATGGCGGCGCTACATCATCGCAGAGGCCTCCGCGTTGACAGTGTTCTAGAAATGATTCAAAATTCGGACTTTAAGGATGACTTTTCCAGTGAAAGTGATTTAGAAAGTGATGATGATGTCCCGTTAGCCAGAATAAACCAGCGGCGAGCAGATTCCGATGAGGAATTGGACTTGACTCAAGATTTAGGAGAGCAGATCACTGAAGACGAAACTGATCATGAAAATATCGAGTGGAACAACGATATAAATTCAAGGGACAGCAGTAATATCCGCTTTAGAGGGAAACCAGGGCTATCTGAGGATGCCATAGAGTAGTTAGGAGGAAAAGAAAATTTGCCAGTGTCTACGCCAGGTCAGTTATTCGGCCTCTTTTTTACCCACGCCCTCTTAGTCATGATATGTCAGCAGACCAACCTGTATGCCCAACAAGAAAGAGAGGCTTCACCAGGACAGCACAAATGCCAGTGGACAGAAGTGACCCCCAATGAACTGAAGTCATGGTTTGGAATTATTTTTACGATGGGACTTGTGATAAAGGCTAACCTCAGGGATTATTGGACTTCCAACTGGCTAACTTCTACCTCAGGTTTTCGCAAAGTTATGAGCAGAAACAGATTTTTATCTATTCTCCGTTACATTCATTTTGTTGACAATTCTTCGGCAGTAACTGATAGGAATAACCCCGCTTATGATAAACTATATAAAGTGCGCCCTGTTCTGGACAGAATAGTACAAAAAATAAGAACTGTTTATGCCCCGAAGAGGGAGCTCTCTCTGGACGAGTCAATGGTAGCATGTAAGTCAAGGTGTTCTTTCAAACAATTTATGAAGGATAAACCCATCAGGTGGGGACTGAAATTGTTTATGATATCCGAGTCAGTCACTGGATATGTGTGCAATCTGAAAGTGTACACAGGAAAAGAGAAAGAAGGCAGTGACAATGGTGCAACCCATGATGTTGTCTTGTCAGTCACCTCTCCCTTTTTAGATAAGGGACACCATCTATATATGGACAATTATTACACAAGTGTCCCCGCATTCCAGGAGTTGTTTCGACGATCAACCCCCGCTTGCGGCACAGTAAGAGCAAATAGGAAAGGACTCCCAAACACGGTAAATGCAAAGTTTCCTGTGGTAAAAGAACTGAAGAGAGGCGACTCAATTCACATGTACAAAGGATCCCTCACAGCTGTCACTTGGAAAGACAAAAAGACAGTAACCTTACTTACCTCTCTACCTGTTGAGGAGACTTCAGACATAGTGCAAAGATCAGCTAAAGTTTCTGGGAAATGGGAAAAGATAAATGTAACTCGACCCAAAACTGTAACTCTGTACAACACTTACATGGGTGGTGTTGACTTGTCTGATCAACGCATCAATGCCCACAAGCGTATGATGAAAGGTGTGGTGTGGTATTTGAAACTTTTTTGGTTTTTGCTTGATACTGCTAGAGTAAACTCTTACATCCTTAACAAGAAGACGAGTGGAAAATCAATGAAACTGAAAGACTTCACTTGTCATCTAGCTGAAGAACTCATTGGACAAAATGTAAAGGAAGTAACATCAGGCAGACCTCTAGCCACACTTCCCACTTGTGTGCGTTCTAATCGCGATCTCAACCATGCACCAGCTATGTCAGAAGATAGAAAAAGATCTGCTTGTGCTGTTCATTTACAGAGGGTGGACACAATCTACATATGTACTGTCTGCAAGGTCAGGATGTGTCCTGCTCCTTGCTTTTACAGATATCATTACATGGTTGACTATACTTATAATGACCCTGAGAGATCTCAGGCACCTAGAAAGAAAGCTAGGAAATCTTTGTGAAATATTTTATTTATAAGAGAAGGCAGCATTTGTGTTGTGTTGCATTTTGTGTTACATGCAAGGTATGCTCTGATTCTTTTGATATTCCTTTTATAGTTTTTTTTTTTTTTTTTTTTTGTCTTGGTGTCTACCAGATATCATACCTGTGCAAAATCTGGATTCATTGTCTGTTGTGTGTGTTGATAGGATTTTGTTTACTTATATTTCAAGCACATTTGATATGTATATGCTCATTACATTCTGTTGAGGATTTACATTTGAATCGGGGTGCTTTTTTATACTTGCTGTGATAAGTGTCATACTTTGACCTGAAATCATTTTTTATTCATAATCTACTGAGTGGATTATTTTGATTCTTAGTGTAAATATGTTTCTCTTTTATGTCAGAAATATAAGTTCAATTTTGTAGTTGTAGAATCTTCCATGGTGCTTATATTATTCAGTATTTTGTGTGCAGTCTTTTGATATTTCAGCTCCCCAGTTCCAATTATGAACTGTTTTCAGGGATTTTTATACTCAAGTCTACTGTGTGGATGGTTTTGATATGATCAATTTAGTGTAAATTTGTTTTATTTTTTTATGTCAGAAATATAAGTTTATTTTTGTAGTTGTAGAATCTTCCATGGTGCTTATATTATTCAGTATTTTGTGTGCAATATTTGGTTATTTCAAGGAATCTGGTATTTGAGAGTGCAGTATCTGTATAGCATGATATCTCTTTTGTAACACTTTATTTTTAAAAGTTTCTTTTGTATTTTGTACTATTGTATTGTAATTTCTACTGAGGCATATGACATTTGTCATTTGCTTGTTGAAGTCAGTATAGAAATAAAAATAAATAAAGAGATCATAATAGAAATAATTGTTTTCTAATTTAATTTGAATTTTTAAATTAAATATTTTAACACCATTTATTAAATTTAATTGATGGAATTGAATAATACAGCTTGCAATTAAAGCAAAAAATATAATGTGAAAGTTGAAAGTTATGTTGTTGTCTAGCAGACAGCATCCAGGTGAAATGGGAAATTCACTCCAGGCACAGGCACGTGATAAAGTTGTAATTACTCAAAACCCCAAATAGATATTGCACTGAAATTTTCTGTGTTCAAAGATAACTAATATATGATTATTAGAGTGAATTTTCTTGTAAAAATATGGAAAAAAGAAAAAGTTTCGTGCATAGTGAAATGCATTTTTTGATTTTCTTCTGTCGGGCCCAAATATATATCCAATTTTCTAAGGTCAATAATTCTAACAATTAAAAGTATTACATTTTAATAAAACCACCATCATTTAGCATATAATATTAGCTTTCTAAAGATGTATGGTTTGTGTGGGAAATATTTGCTAACAAATAAGTTACAGCCAAAATACTGAGGGAACCCCACTTTTCACAGGTACCTGTACAGATTAACTGGGCACAGGGGACTTTTCTAGGTCACAGCTAAGCGGTCTCTATGGGGTTAAGAACCCAGTACGAAATTGGTGAAAGTTCGCACACGATTCCATTTTGAGATTTTTATTGTCGGAGAGAATTGAACCAGCACACAGTGAAGATGGCCGGGGACACACCAGCAATGGGCAAGAAACAGCTATCCAGCCAAGAACACAAAGGTTAGCTTATACTTGGGGCATTTTGGCTTGTGATTTACAAGGTAAACGACATAGAGCAATTAGACAAAGTAGGTTAGATGATGCATCATCAGGCATAAATCAATGTGACGGAAGTGTCCCGTTGGAGGTCCAGTCTTTCATAATCGAGTTAGACATCTTAAGCAAAACAGTACACGATGCCAAAACAGGCCGTTTAACTTCTATTTGTTGTTTTCTTATATCCTGAATGTTTTACAGTTTAATTGAATTTACTGCTTCTTGTGGTTTGGTTATTCTTTGTTTTCATTATGATAATTAAGCTATTTTCATTTTCATTAGTGGGTTTTACAACATTTCTGTATATCCTTTTTCTTACACTTTTGTGTATACTTTGTGTAATTTTCAGTATCATTTTTAGGTTATTTATCTTGTATTTCTATATTTTAAGCTTCACTTTTGCTACAGTTACTGTTATTTATTTCAGTCCAACTTTTCGGGGATTCTTGGTAACTAATAGGGGTTATCGGGATAGCCAGTTTCAAACCTTTGCGCAGCAGATGAAGTCATAAGAGACTAAGATTGCAGACTAAGATTTGCGAGAAGTGGGGTTAAAACTAGAGGATCAGAGAGGCGATACCGCCTCCGGATATTGTACCACCAGCTGGAGTAAGCGCATTCGTATGGACCCCCCCACCCCTCCAAAAAGGGACACCATCACCAGTCTTGTGCTTGACAAGCTCTATAAGATGCAATCAATAAGAGTTCTCAAAATATGCAAAAAAAAATATAACTAAAAATGGTATAATCAAGCAGATTTTCGAAATTAACTTGCATTTTCCTACCCTTGATCACTCCTGTATTCTCTAGACAAAAGGCCTATTGGTTTTCCTTGAAAAGTGTTGTCAATGGTGCATATATGCTGACAAAAGAGAAAACCTAGGGGCAACAAGGGGCACATCTCTGCTGGTTTTAAAGATATGAGAGGCAAGAAAATATGCAAAGCTCAGTTCATGGTGAAAAAGTAGGTCAAAGGTCAATTTCAATATCATAGTATATGAATTTCTATTCAAGTTCAATAGCAACCATGGGTATTTCTTTGCCAATTTTGCAGATTTAAAGGCCTGAAAACATGCAAAAAGCAGTTCATCATAAAAAGTAGGTCAAAGGTCAATTTCAAGGTCACAGATCGCTAGTGTATTACTTCCTATTCAAGTTCAATAGTAACTATGGACCTATTTCTGTCAGTTTTGGAGATAAAGGAGAAAGAAAATTTGCAAAGATCAGTTCATAGTAAAAAGATGGTCAAAGGTCAATTTTAAGGTCACAGTAAATTACCAGTATATGACTTACTACTTAAGTTCAATAGTAACTATGGACCTATCTCTGCCAGTTTTGATGATAAAACGGAAAGAAAATTTGCAAAGTTCAATTCATGATGAAAAGTAGGTCAAAGGTCAATTTCAAGGTCACACTTAGATTGCCAGTATATGACTTCCTATTCAAGTTCAATAGTAACTATGGACCTATCTCTGCCAGTTTTGGAGATAAAAGGGAACAAAAATTTGCAAAGTTCAGTTCATGGTAAAAAGTAGGTCAAATGTCAAATTTAAGGTCACAGTAAATTGCCAGTATATGACTTCCTATTCAAGTTCAATAGTAACTATGAACCTATCTCTGCCAGTTTTGGAGATAAAAGGGAACGAAAATTTGCAAAGTTCAATTCATGATGAAAAGTAGGTCAAAGGTCAATTTTATGGTCACTGTTAAATTGCCAGTATGTGACATCCTATTCAACTTTAACAGTAACTATTGACCTATCTCTGCCAGTTTTGGAGATATAATGTTACAATTCTGAGTTACAATAATGTGCCACCACAATGTACTTTTTAATACAGCATAACACGAAAACCGTATGAAATACAAATAAACGGAGACCATATGCAATGTTGGGCTTTACATGCTCTACAAAATGCAAAAAAGAACGGGTCGCTAGCATTAACGGTTCCCGAATTAGAGACAGTTTTCAGTTTCGGTATCTTATGGCCGCTTCTCCTGTGAAAATGCACCGATTGACCCCAAATTCACATAGATGAAAGAAGACCCAAAGGGTAACACTTTCCAATAATATAATTGGTTAAGTCTGTGTAGTGTCTGAATAACAGCGCAAATAATATTTTTTTTGTAAAAAATTTCATTTTTTTGAAAATTTTGGCCCGTTTGACCTTGAAATAAAGGTCAAAGGTCAAATCCAAGGGCATATTTGAAATCTACACATATGACTTTTGGAAAGCCGTCTGTAGAAATTTTTCCCATAATTCCTTCCGTAGGGTAGATAATTGGCATTGAATTTTCAAAAATTTTGACAAGGGTGCATTTCAACGAGCGTCATGCCCAGGTTAATGCACCGACTGAGACAAAAAAACCTGGGGGTTCAAGTTGAGGTTACATGTGACCTAAATCCAAGAGATGGGGACAGCGGTCCTTGCGGTCTAGGAGGAGAATCGGTAACGGTGACTTGTATCCGGCGCCAGTACGCGGAGCCGGCGGAGCCAACGGAGCCGGACGAGACGGGTCGGGACTAAAACCATGAGTACCGCCAGCGTACACGCTGGTGGTACTAATAATCCATTTCGACTCCACTCGCGGTCGGACACAAGCCTATGTTGCAGGGCTACATGTCCTAAAACTTGGCGTTGGCATGTTATATGAGAAGGAGCAACTTAGTGGCAAACTATTTTTGCTGTGCTGTTGGTTGCAGTTCAGCTGTATCGAAGAAGGGAAACCTGAGAAAATACCCATGGATGGTGGACGTGAGTTTCCACTCTTTTCCACACAAGGTTTGGGAATCAAGAAAACGAAAACTTTGGATGGATTTAATTAGAAGGTCTGATTTAGTGCCAAACAAATACACTAGGATCTGTTTAAGGCATTTCATTGGAGGAAAAGGCCCGACAAAGGAAAATCCACACCCAACGCTTCATAGCTTCAACAACAGTGGTCAAGAGCAACCTGTGCCTGTGTTATAGTGCGATTGTAGAGGGGCACTCATTAAAATTATGGACAAACTGGAGGAATTAAACAAGAAAATGGACGACATACAAGAACTCATGAAGGACAAAATAGTTCATCCCAAAGCCTGCCCCAGCGCCCTTTTCACCCCTTCGTCCCCCCCTCAACACCCAAAATGGTCCACCTCCTGCCCATTCCAACTTCTTCCACTTCCATCCCACCCCAACTCCTTCTAGCCCCCGCCCCAATCCAACTTCTTCCACCCCCCCTACACATTCCAACTTCTTCCACCGCCTGTCCCACTTCAACTTCTTCCAACGCTTGTCCCACTCAAACTCCTTTCATACTCCTGCCCTCTCCAACTCTTCATGCGCCATCGCACCTCAACATGTTCCATGCGCCGTCCAAGCCCTGTTCCTACCCACACCTTGTTCAACTTTCCTCCACATCCAAATCCTATCCAGTCCACCCCTCTACCACATCTTATGATCAGATCCTCCCAGGCGTCCCAACTGCATAACTCTTTCCTCTCTGACCCTGCGCCCTTCCCCAGTCCTTTGCCAACCACACCTTCCCAAAATCCCCTCATCACTGGAAACAGTGCCCCCACCTCTGCCGCCCAAAATCCCATCCCTTTACTCTCTGATTTAGAGTTGACAAAAATTAAAATATAATCTAAAGCAGGCCCAAAGCCAGGGGGAGTTTGGGGTTAAAAAAACCCACCCTTTTTGCAGGGAAAAGGTCCTCTCTGGGTAAAAATTGATCTATGTACTTGAAGATTTTATGGTAAAAGGTCCACTTTTTCAGAAAACGAACCCACCCCTCTGAAATTGCTGGCTAGGGGCCTGTTAAGGATCAGCAAGCTTCTGCATGAAGGTAATGGCTAGCCATTTTACTACTACTGAAAGAATAGACCCGACAAAGAATATTGGAGGATCAAACAAAGGCCAAGACAAACGTGTGCTAATGGACGTTGAGGGAGTAGGTTTTATAAGAAACGCCATCCATAAATTTTACCCCAAACATAGGGAAGACAGCATTTGGAGCAAAATGGTGACCGCCATGAACATGACCAACAGGAATCTTAGGAATTAAAAAAAGTTGTAATCTCTGTTAGCCGTGTTGACTCATTTTAACAGCATAAATGAAATGATTACCTTTCTCTACATTCAAATTTTTACAATCGTTTTATAACAGAAGCAATAAACAATTATTTTTTGCAAAAATGCATTGCCTTGAACAAAGTAAATAGGAACATTAGGACACACTACAAAAATTAAGTTTAATTATGTTTATTATCATATGTATATACCAGTGACACTTGGGAACAAGGCCAGCGAGCAAAACTGGAAACAGCAAGCAGCTTTTCAGGACTATTAAGAACAACATTAAGTCTAACTGCACCCTTCTTGCTGAAGTCTGCTCTGTCCATGCTTGTAATAAGCCAGACCCTGTGCTGACAGAGATAACCACTGCATTTCCATTGTTTAAGTCCCATCCAGAGAAACCTTCCAACCAGTCAACACCAGAGGTCATTACATCAAAACAGACAGCATTCAAAAATGGGGACAGTCATCTTTGTAAAGCTTACCAACTCCTGCACCAAAAGGCAACTAAGATGGTAGCTCTGGGGCTTTCTGACTTGGACCGGTGACGAAACTGAGAGTCCGATGTGATACAGACTCAGGGACTACCAGATTCAGAAACCAGATGCAGTAAGATGCCATCTGCCATCACTGCTGTGAGTATATTATGATACCACTGTAATATGCTGGTTTTATACATATTTTGGGATACATTTATTTATCTTAATTATTATTTTTCAACATCCCAGCCACCTTGCTTTATAAAAATTATACTGTGAAATAAAATGAACTTGAAAAAAAGTATGATTTAAACAGATTATACAAATTTATATAACCTAAATGTACAAATTTTGAGTGATACAGTGATAATTTCTTTTTATTCTTTATCCAGATCACAGAGGAGATTGGCCTGAGCAACAGTCCAAACACAAGAAAGTTTTTAAAAATGAAGATAAGAAGACACCAACAAAATAAACGTTACTACAGCGGCAGGTAAAAATCCATAAATCCATGAGGAAGTGTTGATATTTTCAGTTGAGATGGATGATAAGAGATGGTAGGAATAGATAATCTTGACTGCACTCATGTTGGAAAAAATGGAAAAATGGCACGTGGGTACTTCATTAATTGATACTTGTTTAAGTTGTTTTAAGAATGGCTGTGGTTGAGTTTTTTTAGCTCCTTTATTACTACTAGTGAAGCCATGGAACGTGAGGTACTGCATAAAAATGCAGAAGGCAGCAGGATTGCCAGTCACTGCCTACTCAAGATGCCACTTAAGGCAACTAATAGGGTAAACTACTCTTAAAATCATGTTTTTGAGTTTTTTGTGTTTATATTAATCAAAAAAGTATCTTACGTTGGATGTAATAATTTTTTTGAATTTGCACTGCAAAATGTGTCTTTTGATGATTTTTTTAACCGGCACGCGCCTTATTCAGGCTGACAACTAAGCCACGCCTCTGTTGCTAAGGGCCGTTGCCATGAGGGGGGCAGAGCATAGGTAATGAGTTATAAGCCGATTACGTGTGCGGTAATAGGTCTTCTCGGAAGAGAAAAGTTCGTGTTAAAAGGCCATTTCCAGAGGAAAGAAAGAAAATTTTGAAAGAGAGTATGCGCGGCGGTTGGGGAAAACCGGTATTTGTTTAGTCGGATGACGAGAGAGAGAATCTACCTGGAGCGAGCGCTCGTAAGATTCTGAAGGACTTAGAACAGCCCTCGGAGTCTTCTGACAGTGATCGTGAGAAAGAAACAGTAGCTACTGGGTACAGGCTTTGGCACAGTGGACAGTTGTTAGAAAGTGTCAACAAGTCGTGTGTTTGTCGTGTGTGTGGCGGCGACGTTGTGTTGGTCGAAAGTAAACAGAAACGGCAAAGTTGGGCATGTCAAATGAGGTGGATTTGCACCGTTTGTGCCGGTATTCCGGAAGAGGGCTGGACCTCAACTTCGAGGAAGACGGGACTTTTTTTGAAGTAAACAGGGCGAGTGTTCTCGGAATGCGTGCAATCGGAGAAGGCCACACTTCTGCAGCAAAACTAAGTGGCTACTTGTCTATGCTGCCCCCAATATGTAGCCATAGCTGGCTGGAACACACTCAAGCTCTGGGGGACAAATCTCGCGAACTTGCAAGTGAGAGCATGATGGCAGCTGCCATTCGGGTAATAAAACTGCTCCACGGAAGTGATGTGGACATTAATCAAGTAGTAGACTGTGGAATCACTATTGACGGATCCTGGCAAACCAGAAGTAATTCGAAACATGGCTTCGTGGCGGCGATCTCAGTTGACACAGGTGAGGTGCTCGACATACACTACATGTGCACAACATGCAGAACTTGTGACAGTTTTAATAGCAAGCCGCACACTGCCGCAGAAGAGAGAGAATATTTCATTTGAAACATTTTGCTCAGTGCCCTCAGAATCATGACGGGTCGGCACAAGCCATGGAGGCAGAGGGCGTATCAGTTCTGTATAACAGATCATTGGAGCTGTATAACCTTCGATACAATCCCTTTGTTGGCGATGGAGACAGTTCGGCGAGTTCAGAGAGAGCAGCCATACGGACAAGAAGTCGCCCTGGTGAAGGAGGAGTGTGTTGGTCATGTACAGAAGAGAATGGGATCCAGACTAAGAGTAAGACGATTAGTCACAAGTGCCAAAGGTAGGCCTATTGTATATTTCGAATATAATATTATTCTAGTAGAAGAATACGCATATAATATTTTTATAAGTACATATTTACAACTGAGATTATCTCTCTCTCTTTCTTTATAAATTTTCTTAATGATTCTAATTAGTACCTATAACTGTTCGTCTAAATTCCATAGCCTCTCCTGATGTCATTAGTGGAATTCCCAATTGCAAGTACATGGGAGCATAAATTAATATCAGTGAACTGTAGTTAATATCTTTACTGCTTTAACAAATAAAAGTAAAATAATATATCACAAATAATTAGAATTCATTTTACATTATTGGTAAATTGTTTTTTTTTTTTATGTGTAGGTATGAAACTAAGTGATGGGAAAGGGTACAGGCCGGCTCACAATGGCACGCATTGATTGAATGCAGACTTTTTATGGCCTGGCAATCAGAAGGAACCTGCAGAACCTGGAGGGCATGGTCAGGGAGACAAGAGCCATTCCCATGCATTATAGTGAGGAAGCTGATCACAGTTTATGTCCTCAAGGTAAAAAAAAAAAACTCAGCCCTTTTGTACATAGATTAATGGAATACAGAAATAGTTTTACATGTATTTTTATATAAATATCATTGGTTTAAAGATGTGTAAAAATGCTATTGGTAAGTAAAATGTTTATATATAGATATCTGGATTTAATATATGGGTAAACTTACAACAGTTACAGAATGTCTGGTGTAACTTAGTCTTTATAAAGAATTCAATACAAATCAAATTTTTGCTACTTAAAGTAAATAGTTTTCTCTGCCTTCCTATCAGTTGGCCATTCATATTTTATTTTACTATTTTTTTTTCATTTTAGGAGAGAGTAGCTGGTGCAAATGGCAGGTGGACAAGGCTTGTGGCACGGATACCTATCGCATGGTGGAAAAGCCACTGCCCCCCGCTGTCATTGAGGCTATCCAGCCGATCATGGATGATCTGTCTGATCCAGTGCTGTTGTAAGGATGCCTTCGGGGTTTAACACAAAACCAAAATGAGTGTTTTCATTCTACTGTCTGGAACATGGTGCACAAGGACCAGTACCTTTGAAAAAGGCCTTAAAACTGTTGATATAATGATGTTGATTTGCCCATGGGCTAACAGACAAATATGACAAAGTTGGTGCATCCCAGTTATATTTTATGTAAAACAGTTTCTACAAGTGAGTGGAATGGCCTAGGTACTTGAAAAAAAGTGCTTTTTATTACCTAGGTATCATGTTATTTATTTTTGGAAAATCAATTGCTCAGATCAGCATAGGTTGTTTTTTCGAGTAATTTTATTCTGCATTTTATGCGATGAACCTGTTCATTGCCAGAAGTGAAAAGACTCACATTATGTAGTTTTGGTGTCTATGCTTCACTAAAGTTACAGACATTGGCGTATGTACACCTCAAATAAAAGCATCATGAAATCTTTAATATTATTCGTCTTTCTTTTTCCTTTCTGTATACCTAATAAATGGGTGAAAGAGTTAATCGAATCATCTAAGTTAATATTGACAGAAGTATTTGTAAGAAAAATCGATAACTAAAAAAAAATAAAAAATAAAAAAAGAAGATCGGTCAGGACCCTGACAGGATCTACCTGACATTTATAAGAGGGTCCTGGCTGCTATACCACCTAGCGGTCAGTGAGTGTGAACAACTACTCACGTCAGTCTGATGAAGGCCTTTGACCAGGTTGGCCGTAAGCTAACGGTATGGAACATTTTAGGCTTGTGTCTGAGAATTTTCATGTTTAAAATTTTATTCTCCAGATAGAGTCTATGATATCATGGAGCTTGAGAGACACGCGAAAAATTGTGATGTGAATGGCCAAATGACAGAAATCCAAGCAAGGGTTGACAGCACAATTAAAAAAAATAACAATAAAAATTTAAATGCATGTTAGCGGCTTTGCATTTTGCGTAGTTTGGAGAAAAACAATTTCAAAGTCACTGATCAAGCGGGAAGAAAGAGAACAAAATGTACCCAAAAATGAAAATCACAAAAAGACCCCAAGAATAGTCAAGACTAGCAGGTAAAAAGCAAATAGGGTCATAAGTGTCATATGTGTGTAAAATAAAACATGTCTAATTTGCAATTCTGTTTGTAACTTGCATGATATCTTTCATATCCAAAGCAACATAATGCCTTTATACATTTACATTTGTCTCCAAAAGAATACATAGGGCCTAACAGTAATCTTTATTTTTTTTAAGTATTGGCGTTTTTGCATAAATGTTTTTCAGGTCTTCTAAGCCAGAAAAGAGACTTAAATCACGAATCATGTCACCATCTCCAGATTTTGAGTCTGTGTCAAATAAATTCATTATTTTTTAATTAGACAGTAACTGATGGCACAGCATAATAACCCATTAATTTGAATTCTATTTCAACCTATTATAGTAGTACATTTAATGAGAAACAACCAACAAAAACATGAGTTTATTAATTTTGAGTTGCATGATACACAGGAGTTTGCTTTCAGATTTTGTTTTGTTGATGAATGGACGCCAACAGACCAGACGAACCTGACTCTATCTTTATTAAAATGTATTATACTACATACATTATTATCTTTCATTTTGCAGGCAAGAGGCAAATTGAGGTCGATTCTCCAGAGGGCTGGGTGATTATACACAACGAAAAGGCCTGGATGACGGAAGATTTGATGACAGTATGGCTGCAAAGGATTCTCAGGCCGTACACTGAGAGGAGACTATGTCTCCTAGTCTTAGACTCCTTTGGGGCCCACCTGACAGACAAAGTGAGAAAAGAAGCAGGGAGGATCCGGGCAACACTGGCTGTTATTCCAGGAGGTTGTACTTCCAAGGCACAGCCACTTGACGTGTGCCTTAACAAACCTTTTAAAGACAAACTACAGAAGCTGTGGACTGACTTTGTTAGGGATGAGGTTGACAGGACTGGCGGGAGACTTGGCCAAATTTCCACGACATCAAAGGGCATGAGATAAAGTTTGCATATGGTCTTTTATTTTTGCACTTACAGATAGGAATAAACCGAGGTACCATGGAAGAATCGCACAGAGGGAACAAATATATATGCACTGTGAATTGTTATTTAACAAAACATGCTTCTGCTACAGCACTGCAGAACAAGAATGCTTCATCGGTAGCTGAATATGTTGTACAGCTGATGTAATGTGAGTTTACCAAACTATACGAGGCTTTTTTGTCTTAAGATGTTTAACAAACATTTTTCTTCAATGAAATGTTTTTTCTTTGCGTATTTATAACACCATTTTACTAGAGGTCGATTAATAACTGCAAATAAGACATAGTATTTAGCAAATGTCCTTTCTCAGCAGATTTGGATTTCCTTTGGTTATCATTATTATTCACTTTTTTTTAAATTCAGCAATCCGTCAAGACCTGGACTGTAAGGACTGGCGTTGAAGGAAGTAAAGATGCAGATAAGATGTAATCTGCCATCACTGCTGTGAGTATATTATGATACCACTGTAATATCGGGGTTTTATACAAATTTTTGGATACATTTATTTATCTTAATTATTACTTTTAAACATCCCTGCCACCTTGCTTTATAAAAATTATACTGTGAAATAAAATGAGCTTGAAAAAAAGTATGATTTAAACAGATTATACAAATTTATAAAACCCGAATGTACAAATTTTGAGTGATACAGTGATAATTTCTTTTTATTCTTTATCCAGATCACAGAGGAGATTGGCCTGAGCAACAGTCCAAACACAAGAAAGTTTTTAAAAATGAAGATAAGAAGACACCAATAAAATAAACGTCACTACAGCGGCAGGTAAAAATCCATAAATCCATTAAAAGTAGAACAACAGATCCACAGCGTTCAGTGCAAAATAAAAAAGTTATAAGTTATTTATATATAACAACTGAGTTTTTGATGCTCTTAATTCACACTTTTTCCATAATGGACCAAAGTCTGATAAAGTTACAACAGTACAACTTAAAATTGCCTTTGTCCATTCGTTTGCATCCCATGTAACCATTAAGATTTTTATTTTATTTAGGTGGTATAATTTATTTTCTGTTTTATAGGAAAGTGAGGACTTTCACAAATCAGGAGGAGATGGGAAAGTGGAGTGAAAATTCAAACATGCCAACATGCCTAGAGGAGGATGTAAGTGTTCATGTGCACTTTCCCACTGGTAAAGAAAAAAAATCTTTTTGGGAACATACAAAAAGGGAAAATAGTTCATCACATTAAAGAATACATCTTGTGCCATTTGGTCTTAATGCAAATTGTTATTGTTATTTCTTTTAACAATGTAGAATTTTAAATATTACTTTCAGACTGCAGTTGCAGAGTGAAGTGTATCAGTTGCCTGCAACTGCTGCAGAAATGGAGTCAGGACAAGTGCCACAGCCAGTCTTATTACATGAGCCTCAAGACACCTCTTCCTCCAGATATCTTCTACTGCAGATGTCTTACAGTCAAAAAGAACCAAGAATCAAGTGGAATTTATCCATTTTATTGATATTTTGATTAAAATGCACTGATCACAATCCGTGAACATGCAATAATTTAGGAAAGTAAGACTAAACGGGATGACAATTCTTGCATTCACAGAGATGTTTTTGATAAAAGCAAGTCATATTTCCATTTCCTTTATTAAAATTAGAAATAAGGAGTAATAAAAGGGAACTTTTTTGTAGATGACGAAGCAAATCAAATCTAGAAATACCCATATTCAACCGGATGAGCCAAAAGGCAAAAGTAATACTGTACAGTGCATGCATACCAGTAAAATTCTACTACTACTGCTACTGTATCCATGGTTTCACACAAGGCATACATTATAAAAGATCAAGATTAAATCTGAAAAAAAGATCCAACAATAAATAGACTGAAATGAGGCCTGTCACTCCACCAAACACAGCAGGCACTGCTTCACTTCCCAAAAAAAAGAGGAAGGCCAACTAAGGCTCCAACTGCACCTTTGAGACCACTTTTGCCCCAACCACCCCTTCTTGTTTTACCCCTGCCTGTGACAACAGTAACTAGTACTGAACAGATTTCTGTTTCTAGAGTTTCATACTCTACACAACATTACAGGAAGAGGAAGGCAGAGGAAGGGTGTATTTAAAAGGGCATACAAAAAGACTTCATCTGTGTATATGTCTGTGAAAAGTGCAACACAGAACGCAAGGCCCTTGCACATAGACAATACTATGGAAACAGGTGCTGTGCTGAGACAGACACTTCATCTTTTGAGGAGTGGAAAAGACAGTTTCTAGCTAAGGGGTATGGAGAGAAATCATAAATCCATGGTTTTATTTTTTCTGATATGATGTTTATTCCCCCATGCATGTCCAGATTAGACTTTAATGTAGATAAGAAGCAAGATGCAGCCTTCTGGTAAGGTTAAATTCCGGTGGCACTGTAGCATCATAGTGAGAGGTAATCAGATAGGATCAAGATCAAAGGAGAATGAAGAAAAATTGGACCAACATGGTGCAACACTTACATTTTCCACATGTAGGTTGAAAATTTGGCACTGAAATTGGCACCAATCTGATAAGGAACGCATTTGCCAATAAAGAAGTAAAAGGATTGTTTGAAGATGCAGCCTTCTGGTAAGGTTAAATTCCGGTGGAACTGTAGCATCATAGTGAGAGGTAATCAGATAGGATCAAGATCAAAGGAGAATGAAGAAAAATTGGACCAACATGGTGCAACACTTACATTTTCCACATGTAGGTTGAAAATTTGGCACTGAAATTGGCACCAATCTGATAAGGAACGCATTTGCCAATAAAGAAGTAAAAGGATTGTTTGAGGTGTGAACACTAAGTATGTCTTAAACATGCACTACAGAATCAAAGACAAGTTACTTCATTTGGAATGGTGCAATTTGTAAGATAAGTGTTTGTTTAAAACAAATACTATAATTGTTCATATTTTATATTGCAGACTGGAAAGTCCCAACCAAAAAGATTAGATGGAATCAAAGAATCAAAGACAGGATACTTCATTTGAATGGTTAGAATTTGACGTGATACCTTTCATGATCTTCAGTGAAATCATCACAGACTGCCACCATGGACCTGATAGAAATAAAGCAGTCAAGGTGAAAATTGCTGCTGTGAAAGCTGACAAGGTTGCTAAAATATATATATACGTTATAGGGCTTTAATTTTATTAACATTGGTGTTAGAGTCTATTCATAAGGGATATAATTTGTTGCATGGGAGGGGGAAGGGGGACAAAAGACAAAAGCCTATAGCTACTAGTGCTAAATTTCATTTTCAGATAAACGATCAGGAGTCCGACTTTGTATTTTCAAAATGCCAGAACTCCCAAATGTCCATGAAGTTTAGTTGTCCCATGTAAATACGCCTTTTGGAAGTGGTTAAATTTCCAGAGTACAAGGTAAAAAATATAATTTAATTTAACTTTCTTCACGTATGATGAAAATGATTTTCTTATCCCACATGGATTTGTGCTTTACAGTTTATGCGACAACCTCCAGTGATTAGACACGAAA
The DNA here is from genome assembly GCF_051362555.1 of Lingula anatina. Lineage (NCBI taxonomy): Eukaryota > Metazoa > Brachiopoda > Lingulata > Lingulida > Lingulidae > Lingula > Lingula anatina. The sequence goes on along the minus strand of NC_141771.1, from coordinate 19,172,744 downwards.
TTATCTATTTCATGCTCTAGTACTGTGGGGTCTTTATAAGAAAACTGTAATTGTTGTGCATGCAATTGCTTAGAATACTTTTTATATAAGATTTCACTTAAAGATAATAAAATGCATACCTTTCACTTTGTTATTTTAGATGATGGAGCAAATGGATTTGAGGATGAGAGACCACTGGTAACACGGAAAAACAATTTACCCAATGGACGGACTTTCAAGGAAGGGCCTAAAACATTCCATTTATTTCCAGTAGTAACTGTAAACAATGACTCTTTGCCCATTTGCAAAGTTAATGTTAAATGGTGTGCCGGTGAAAATTTTGACAATAATTAACTGTGGTCCAATTAATAATCAGTTTAAACCTTTAAAAAATACTGATTGTGATACAAATAGGAAGGGATAGACAAATGTCAAAGATATCCAACATGTCTCTGTTCACAAAAAGAGTTTACAGGAGGAGTTATCCAATTAAACTGCACGTTAATTCAATATTTTTCTTCAGTAACAATCACCATTAATGTATACTATACTGATAATAAATGTAGGAATGTACTTAGGTTGTTTAATTTTTGATATCTAATATTAAGAAAAATCTAACATAAAAATGGATTATATATTCAGACAGTCTTACTTGTTTGCTTGAGATTGCATATTTAATTCCATTTCTCAGACTATGCCACAAACTTGGTGGCCAGACACATACTGGCAACACTAACCACCATGCAGTTTTGTAAAATCTGCGGATCCTGATAACATTTTTATTCACATTTGACATTATCTTTATTACAGTAATAGAGTAGTGATCACACATCAATTTGACAAAACTTATTTTATTTAGAATCATGTTAAAAAGAACAATGAAAAAAAAAAAAAACAGTGAAAACATAGAATTTTTTTGTCCAATATATGCTGTTTTTATTACTATAAAATAATTATTGGTGAAATTAACCTCTTACTTGAATAACTGCAAAGAGAGGTAACTTTTAATGAAAAATTTAGTTGCCAACTGAAAAACCAAATATCATAAACACCATACTATGATGATGTTGACAACTGTGTAAATTTGATTGATCTTCTGAAGTTCCAGGATGTCACAGCTACATTTAGCCAGGAGAATTCTGATCATTGGGTGTTTATACCTGTCCTGACAGTGACTACCTCACGAACAGGAAAACTCAACAGGAATAGAAGATAAACTCCAGAACCCGTTCTATGAGGTAACATGAGAAAGATGTCGAAAACCGAAATAAATTTCCACGTGTTGATGTAAGCCTATATGTTTGCACCTGCAAGATGGCGGCAATGCTGTATAATAGTAACCACATGGGATGGCGAGAAATTACATTATCAGTGCAAAAGAATAATAGAAAATCACTGAGGCACTGCGCGCGTGTCAATGATCATTATCTGTTCAAGCTCCCGTGGAGCTATCAAAACAGCTTATCTGAGACCAAAGGCGAATCTTTACCAGAATGCACATGTCTTCAAAGAAAGACGCCGTGCTACCAGTCCCTGTGTTATAATTATATTTATACTGGTAGGTGTATCTGTGGTTCTCTTACTGGCCCTTTGATAGATAAAAAACAACATTATTGACTTCAGAATTCTATGGTTATTTTATACTTTCAATTAATCTTCATAAACTAATAATATTTGTAAACAATATTTGAGACAATAATAAGGATAAGAGAATTTGTCCTGCTTTCACAGATTGTGACAGTGGTGCATGCCGGACACAATGCAATCACAACCAGTCACAATCTAAGCACATGATAGATTTTTAAGGACATCATCTATAATTGGCAGCTAGCTGGACAAAAAACATCAAATTTTGCAGGTGTACATATAATAGATACCTTTTGACATACTAAATCATACTAGTCTCCTAACCCTCTGGAGAATAACCCCATGTGGGCAAATAGTTCAAGATGGTCACCAATTTATGGAATTCTATTTAAAAAAATAAACACATCTCGGATAATTCTCCATAAAAAAACTTACTTTTGGCGCCTTTGCTATGTATACCCTATATACCTTTTAATGAATGTGCTGGGTCACAAAGTCAGGGTTTGAAAGCCAATTGAAAGTCAGATGTCAAAAGTCTATTTGACCAATATAAGACTGGACAGCAAAGCTGGTAAATGTACAGATACCACACAGCAAAAAAGCACTGCAACAATATCTATTTTAAAAAGTAAAATTCCGTCAGGACTTTCAAGGAAGGGCCTAAAACATTCCATTTATTTCCAGTAGTAACTGTAAACAATGACTCTTTGCCCATTTGCAAAGTTAATGTTAAATGGTGTGCCGGTGAAAATTTTGACAATAATTAACTGTGGTCCAATTAATAATCAGTTTAAACCTTTAAAAAATACTGATTGTGATACAAATAGGAAGGGATAGACAAATGTCAAAGATATCCAACATGTCTCTGTTCACAAAAAGAGTTTACAGGAGGAGTTATCCAATTAAACTGCACGTTAATTCAATATTTTTCTTCAGTAACAATCACCATTAATGTATACTATACTGATAATAAATGTAGGAATGTACTTAGGTTGTTTAATTTTTGATATCTAATATTAAGAAAAATCTAACATAAAAATGGATTATATATTCAGACAGTCTTACTTGTTTGCTTGAGATTGCATATTTAATTCCATTTCTCAGACTATGCCACAAACTTGGTGGCCAGACACATACTGGCAACACTAACCATCATGCAGTTTTGTAAAATCTGCGGATCCTGATAACATTTTTATTCACATTTGACATTATCTTTATTACAGTAATAGAGTAGTGATCACACATCAATTTGACAAAACTTATTTTATTTAGAATCATGTTAAAAAGAACAATGAAAAAAAAAAACAGTGAAAACATAGAATTTTTTTGTCCAATATATGCTGTTTTTATTACTATAAAATAATTATTGGTGAAATTAACCTCTTACTTGAATAACTGCAAAGAGGGGTAACTTTTAATGAAAAATTTAGTTGCCAACTGAAAAACCAAATATCATAAACACCATACTATGATGATGTTGACAACTGTGTAAATTTGATTGATCTTCTGAAGTTCCAGGATGTCACAGCTACATTTAGCCAGGAGAATTCTGATCATTGGGTGTTTATACCTGTCCTGACAGTGACTACCTCACGAACAGGAAAACTCAACAGGAATAGAAGATAAACTCCAGAACCCGTTCTATGAGGTAACATGAGAAAGATGTCGAAAACCGAAATAAATTTCCACGTGTGGATGTAAGCCTATATGTTTGCACCTGCAAGATGGCGGCAATGCTGTATAATAGTAACCACATGGGATGGCGAGAAATTACATTATCAGTGCAAAAGAATAATACAAAATCACTGAGGCACTGCGCGCGTGTCAATGATCATTATCTGTTCAAGCTCCCGTGGAGCTATCAAAACAGCTTATCTGAGACCAAAGGCGAATCTTTACCAGAATGCACATGTCTTCAAAGAAAGACGCCGTGCTACCAGTCCCTGTGTTATAATTATATTTATACTGGTAGGTGTATCTGTGGTTCTCTTACTGGCCCTTTGATAGATAAAAAACAACATTATTGACTTCAGAATTCTATGGTTATTTTATACTTTCAATTAATCTTCATAAACTAATAATATTTGTAAACAATATTTGAGACAATAATAAGGATAAGAGAATTTGTCCTGCTTTCACAGATTGTGACAGTGGTGCATGCCGGACACAATGCAATCACAACCAGTCACAATCTAAGCACATGATAGATTTTTAAGGACATCATCTATAATTGGCAGCTAGCTGGACAAAAAACATCAAATTTTGCAGGTGTACATATAATAGATACCTTTTGACATACTAAATCATACTAGTCTCCTAACCCTCTGGAGAATAACCCCATGTGGGCAAATAGTTCAAGATGGTCACCAATTTATGGAATTCTATTTAAAAAAATAAACACATCTCGGATAATTCTCCATAAAGAAACTTACTTTTGGTGTCTTTGCAATTGTCTACCCTATATACGTTTTAATGATTGTACCAGGTCACAGAAGTCAAGGTCAAATTGAAAGTCAGATTATTAGTCTATCTGACATATATACATAAAAACCTCTGAAAAGATAAAACTTTGTCAGGATATTCAATCGTGTTGATTTTCAAACTGAACCTGCCATAATAAAAAATAAGGTGACTCAGCAAATTTAAAGTAAAAAGTGAGCTGAGGTCTCAAAAAAAAAAATCTCCTCTGAACAGTTATCATGGGGTAAAAAAAAACTAACCTATTTTTTTTTTTATCTTAGATGCTCTGAGATCACGTAAAAATGCAGAATTCCATGGATCCGTGGAAAAAACATCATGTCTGAAAGACGATAAAGCAATTGGAAATCACATAAATAATTCATCATACTGATTATCAATATGAAGCTGCCTTATCAACATATAGCCAGCCAGCAAATTTTAAGTAAAAACAAAAATAGCTTTGCATTTTTGGGAGCATACACTTATACCAAAAGATATGACGCTTGAAAAAATGCAAAAAAGTAATCAAGAATTAATGTAATAATGATCCAACCAGGCTGATTTTTGAAACATACCTACTTTATAAACACATACAGCCAGTAAGAAATTTTGTAGTTAAATGGGAGCTTTTTATTTATTTTTGTTACCTCTTTTACTGCTGCAGTGTTTTTTTTTTCATGACAAATGCACATTTTCAATCATATTCTGCATGTAAATATAAATATTATAAGTAAAGTCAAAATCAATTATCTGATGGTTTTAGAATCCACAATAAAGGCAATCAAATTAAGCATGACATGGATGTTTTTGGCCAAATAGTTGAATATATATCTGAATCCAGGCCAAATTCCAGTAACAGCAACCATATTTGATCAGTTACTACAGCGAGTGCAATTATAGTAATTAATGAACGGTGAAGGGAAGCATTCTAATACTGGGGGAGGGGGGGGGGGGGGAGAAGATTGGACAAAAATTTCAATCCAAAAGACACTTGGTGTCATCTCTTAGAAGACTGAGACTGAAGAGATCTCTTTTTTCTATGAAGGCCTCACACTGGTTCAAAACAAGTACATGATGCTCATCATCTTGCACTTAACCCTGTGCAATCTCTAGCTCAATAGTGGTTCAAATGATGAAACTCCCATCCTCACTTGCAGAAAAGACTTAATTGCTACATAAGAATCTGGTCAACATTCATGTTCTAAGATCAGATCATGAAATATTATCATGACATTCCACTGTGTAGCAGAGCCCTTAAGGAGAGAAAATATACCTCTCATGTTGAAGCATTGGATCAAGCAGCACCTTATCTTTGCCTTGGCCCATGTTTACTAGGCCAGGCAGGTGTCTGTCCTTAAGTCTCTGCTGTGCAGGACTGGAAAATGCTTCAAACTGCGTGATTTCTGAAACAGCCAATTGTTTTCAGCCATCCCATTCAATCAGGGTCATGAGCAGGAGAACAATATGGTAAAAGATAAGTACAAGTCAAACTTAAGATTTGACTGAGAACCCAGCATTTTCATATGGACATGCTAGAAACAATACCTGCAGTTTCTTTAGATAGTCTTTTCTATGGATGCACAGTGTCCATTCATACTTCTACCAAGAAGAATTCCTCAGCACCCTTCAGAAAAGCCCATAGAAAGATCAATCCTAAGAAAGATTACACAATTAAATTTGTACAGAATAACATGACTATATGGTCAATTATATATCTCAATGCAAAACTTTGTAACTTTTAGGAAATTCCTGTCCTTTAGGTGGACCTGTCATTCCCTCCTTCACTTTCAGATATTTGAAAGCCCCGAGCCACGTGAACAACCAGATCAACCACCAACACATGACTGTGAGGTGCTACATGGTGCAACCATTGTCCACAGTCTTCCTGCCTGTGTCACCACATTGGATGATTATGCTGGCAACATTTTCATACCTTATTTGGATAGGCAGTTGAACAAAAGATGTAGTATAGAACTCGTCTTCCAGACACCCTGAAATAGTCCACAAGTGAGAAGAAAGCAAAATATTCCAAAAAGAAAGTGAAATGCCCCCTCCCCCAAGACCTATAAGATAAAACAGAAACTGAATATTCTCTTTTGAAAGATCAAAGATGTAAGGTTGCAAATGGCCTAAATCCAAGTAGGTCTTTTTGACTTCAGTGCTGTCAAATCAGGTTACTGTTTTGTTGTGTCTGATTGCAATGTACAGTGAAGAGGCCAACAAGCCATGTTATGCTGAGCTGGATGTTAAGAGAGAATTCTTGCATTGATTACCACAGAGTTGCCATACAGGTGGGCAAGTTTGGCAAGGCAGCCATATTTAATTTTTTTTTAATCTCAGAAAATTAATTGTACAACAAAACACTCAATCAGCAGGGATCCTGAGCCACCTTAGGATCCAGAAAATCCTGGAATTCCACAATTTTTTTTTTTTTTTTTTTTTTTTTTTTTTGTCAAATGGGTAAATTCTCCAAAGATCAAGCTATTATAACTTCATTTTGATTTAGTATGCCAAAAGATATTTGGTACAATATTTGGTGATTTTATCTGTTAAGGCTTGATTTGGAATTTCAAAAAATTTGCAATGTGCCTCCTCTGTCAGATTTTCATAATGAAAAGTTCAGACGAAGTCACCCTACTAATCAGATGGTAAGAATTAATCAGTACACATGTATACTTTTCAATAGGTAATCAATTGAAGAAAAATGAAACGAAGCTCAGTATTTCCCTCCTTCATACAAAGAAGATCTCCATAAACAGTCCTGTGGCGGTTAAATCGAGGGAAGTACACCTGTGCCCTGCATCCGATCTCCAGTGTCACTGCAATACTTGTTATTAAAATGGAGCACGTGGCAGTTTTACCTGGCTTTCCAGTGTGCAAAAGAAGCCATTTGTGTGTGAGATGTCATCAATTAGTGAGTATGGAAGCAGATCGCTCTCGATGTATAATTTTCACGCGGCATTTTAAAGTCATCTGATAGAAATCGATCTCTGAAGTTTCAGTGTAACTAATGTTACATGGGACACGATGAAGAAAAATCGACCTTGTTAAGCAAGAAATGTGAAATTCTTAAGAAAACTGATATTATCATGGACTTCATGACACAAGGTAACCAACAGACTACTTTGGACGCATTGAAGAGTTTTAATATGGAAAGATAGGATTAGATGAAGTTTTCATTGGGCTGGGACACATCATGTAACGCTAGTGAAGGTAATTTTGTGATCATTTTTCAGTGACTTCAAATAATTTTTTATTTAAATAACCTTTTGCACGTTCTGTTTAATATATTTTCTTGCAGTAGGCATATTTCCTGCTTCAATCATCCATTCAAACCCTAAACAAACTGTTCCTAAAAAGCGGTAGGGTTGGAATTCCACAGAAATAGATGCCATTTTGATGGTAATTTTGACATATTTTCTGCTATTTCCCTTGCTCATTCAGCTTCTTTGGTTTGTTATTGAGACATACACAATGATGTCATGAGAATTTGGTTGACTATTTAAATTTAAATTACATTCTTTTTATGAAATGTTGTGATAGATCCAGATGGTTGAGTCTGGGAGAAGCCAGCTGTGGACCTCCCAGCTCAGTCCAGTATCAGTAGAGAATAGACAAAATCTTTGGCAGGACTACCTACACTTTCCTACAAAGATTCAATACATGGACTAACTGGAGGAACTGCTGAAAAACATAGGATGGCTGGCTATGTTTAAGGCAAGCAAGGTTACATCGAAACATCCACACACTTAAAAAAAATCATTAATTCTATTCTCATTTAGTGAATTCAAATATTCGATGCTTGGCATACCAAAACTTCCAGTGCTTCTAACGTACTATCTGCAACCCTTTTTTGGGGAAAGGAGAGAGGAAAGCTTTTGATATATACATGAATTATGGCAATAGTGACTTCATAGAGGCTTTCTCCTGTCTTTGAGCAGTCTTCGCAGTTGCAGAAAGAAAATCAAAAGTGATGGAACAATTTGTCTGCAATCTTTATAGCCAGAAGGAAGCTAGTAATGTCAATGAGGCCAGATTCAACATATTTTGCTTGTCAACCCCAAGTGACCAGAGAATGCCTCTTACCCAAGATGCTCTGATTTTGTATACTGAGAGATCAAATTATCAAACAAAAATCCACAGATCTGCTACCAAGCAGTGGATTGAAGCACCACATCCCAATGGAAGTGGGTGAGAAATAAAAAACAATGAACTTGAAGTAAAGTTCATTGGATAGCACTTTAAGGGGCTAGGCCCTGTGTCATTCACATTAGTTGCAAGTGCAACTTCTAAAATGTGACTGGAAAAGGTGTTCAGGTCATGGATATTATTTGTAATGTTTACTGATTATCTGCATTCACAGTGAAAATTGTCTGGCCATATGAATCTTTTAGCGAAAGTGCTTTCTTAGAATTCTTTTCCCTTATCAGGTAAGGGACTATTGTTAGATATTTAAAAAAAGTAATAATTTCCTACCGACTTGTGAAACATTTTTACATTATATTCTTGAAGAAATTAAGACAGATTTTATGGATAAATGTTTGTTTTGATGCAAAAATGAATTAAGCAAATGAAAACTAGAGGATCAGAGAGGCGATACCACCTCCTGGTATTGTACCACCAGCAGGAGTAAGCACATTGATTATTTTAAAGTTATGGATGGCCAAAATATGTGCACCATTTTGATGGAAGAGAAAGGTGATTGGGTTGACACCCCACTTGATTGCTATGAACAGGCATTAAAAATATTAGAGTTTACAGGCTGTAAACCTGCTGACTCTGTTGTATTAGAGCAATTGTCCAAAAAATGGAATGATAGAAAGCTGTATGAATGTTCAGCATAAATTTTGGTTAGGAATTTGGAGGCGATGAAGAGCAATTTATTGTGTAAGAAATGTTTGGAATTGTTATTTTTTATGAAAAAAATATGACTTTAATTATCTTGGAATGTTGCAGGAAAAAGAAGTTGAAGGAATTTGTAAAGTTGAGGTTGGGAAAACATGTCTTTGTTGCTACAGAGCAGAAGATGTACCCATTTGGATATATATTTTTGATATATGGGGTTTTGAAGGACTGTATGTGAAATCACAAAAAATTTAAGTAGAAAATTTAGAAAAGATAAAAAACTTTATAAGCAGGGAACAATGCTTAAAGTTACTTTTCTTATGAGGGATATATATTATTTCAGGTGAATTTTTGTATGGTAGAGATGTTTTTCCTTTTTTCTTATTGCAGAGCAGAAGATGTATCCGTAGGGGTATATTTTTTATGTGCGTATATAATATGGTATGTTGGAAGTATTTATAAATGTATTGATTTATTATTAATTTTATTGTTGTTTACAGGTGACTTAGGGAAATGTAATAAGGTTACAAGTTTGAAGAAAATGGGGGAAGTTATGGAATTTTTGTATTATACTAAAAAGGTTTCTTTGAGGTAAGAGATACTTTCTTGATTTTATTTATAACACTATTATACATATTTGAAGACAGAAATTTGGATATCTGTTATACGGATTTAGTGGAGTAAATATGTAGCTTATATATCATTTATATCATTTAATTTTACTACTTATGTGATAAAAGATGTAATGATATATTTTGAGTTTTTATATTTATCTGATCTTTATTGGTTATAGGTGACTGTGACAGAAGAAGTTAGGAAGAATGGAGATATCAAAAGTCTTACTATTGTGAGATGGATTCAAGATGTTTTCATATTGTGAATATGTAGGAAATTTGTAATGGGAAATTTAAATCAATGGAGATTTAAATCAAAATTAATTTAAAGAATTTAAGGCAGTATTAAAAGTAAAATGTTTCATACTATGGTAGGGGTATGAGATGGGCATGCACGGCATGCGGTGGTGTGCCAGAGGAAGGCTGGACTTCTACATTGCGAAAGACGGGGAGGTTTTTCGAAGTCAACAAGGCATGCAAGCTATTGGAAGGGGGAACACTACTGCTGAGAACCTCTCCAGGCCGGCTCTAGTGGCTAACAACAGTTGGCGTCTCTACACACAGGTCTTAGGCAACCACGCCAGGGAGAGAGCTCAGGAAAGCATGTATAGCGCCGCGCTTCCCATGAAGCAGGTCTTCCGAGGGAGCGATGTCGATCCAGGGGAAATTGTGGACTATGGGGTTACCATCGACGGTTCCTGGCAAACCAGAAACTTGTCTAAACATGGATTTGTAGCTGCAATTTCAGTGGATACGGGGGAAATTCTGGACCTTCACTATATGTGTACCATCTGTCAGACGTGACCATTTTCAAAAGCTGCCCCACACCACGGTGGAAGGGGTTGACTTTCAACTGAAACACTTCGAGGAGTGCCCTTGCAACCACGAAGGCTCAACCCAGGCCATGGAAGCTGAGGGTGCCATTTTATACAGTCATTCCATGTAACTTGATTGGTTATGCTACAATCCATTTGTAGGGGATGGGGACAGCCCAGCCTTCTGGAGGGTCCAGCAACAGCAGCCCTATGGTCTGGACATTGAAATTACTAAAGAAGAATGCACAGGCTATATCCAGAAGAGAATGGGCACAAGACTTAGACATCGGCGCTTAGTTGCCAGAAATAAAGGTAATAATAGTGAAAATACATTGAAGTAAAAAGTGCATTTGTACAGGATTGACTTATCTTCAATGCTATATCTGCTTTTAAATTAGTTATTGCTTAAACTTTGAAAACATAACTTTATCCACGGCTCCATGATATGTTGTTTTACCTCTCTGTGATAAGTGAAATTTGCAATCTGCTTCTTAACCAAAAAAGCCACTCAGTAAATTTCAAGTAAAACAAAAATACAGTTGGACAGTTATGGGATATGTCATGTGCCTGACAGTAACGGCAACAGCAACGACGCGGATAGACAGACCAATGAGAATATATACAAATACTAACAAAGACCTACATTTACAAAAATATTTTGATAAATAGGATTATTGTTCTTATATTTTTCAGATAATATTACAGATGAAGTTACAGAAACAAGTGCACCCCTTGTAACATGCTTGCAACCAGAAGATTTGTTGCAGTATATATCAGATAAGTACGAAGACAGAATATTATGTTTTGCCCCATCAGAAAATCAACATCCTAAATCTTCATTGTTATAGGCCCTATCTATTAACACCCTTTTTAAATCCAAATGGAACGAGTCAGACACGCATGCAAAGGACGCAACACTAGGTAGACCTACATATCCTGCCACATTCCCTGTATGTGTCTTTTGGTCAAAACTTATATCATATACCTATGTTAGAGGATAAGAAAATTATTTAGGTAATTTGCATAAGCTGAGGGCAGTCACACTGTACATATCTATAGTGTTTGCAAGGATAGAATGTGTTGTCTTCATTGTTTTTTTTTTTCTTAAACTATCATTACAAAAAATCCAAGCAAACAACTCAAACATCAAACATCACAAAGATAATTTATCCTGAACTTGAATATGACGCTGCTTGTGAACATAGTAAACTTGAACTACTGAGTGAAAGACGGATCAATGCATGCAAAAAATTGTTTATTAGTATATCAAATGAACCGGATCATAGACTGTATTATCTTTTGCAACCAAAACAAAATGCCAAATATTCATTGAGGGAACAGGAAACTTTTAGAAGACCTAAAATTAAAACCAAATGATCAATGAGAGACTTTTTAACAAGTGCCATATACAAGTTTCAGAATTAACTGATAGACTTTTATTCCTTTTTTTTAACCTTGCATTTTAGACATTTTGTTTTAAATTTGCTTACATATGTCTTTTAATATTATTTTGTTCTTACTTACTAATGGTTTTATCCGACTGTGATGCAATGATTGTAATTATCCAACCCTCAGGTTGCAAGTTTGGTAATAATAATAATAATAATCCTCTGCCATCATATATGACTGTAAAACATGGTAAACTAGAGGATCAGAGAGGCGATACCGCCTCCGAATATTGTACCACAAGCTGGAGCAAGCGCATTCGTATAGACCCCCACATACACAAAATAAGGAACACAGCCACGAGTCTTGTGCTTGACAAGCTGTAAAAATGCAATCAACAAGAATTTTCAAAATATGCAAAAAATATATATATAAGTTTATCGTAAGGTAGGTCAAAGGTCAATTCCAAGGTCACAGTAAATTGCCAGTATATGACTTCCTATTCAACTTCAATAGTAACTATGTGCCTATCTCTGCCAGGTTTGGAGTTAAAAGAGAAAGAAATTAGCAGAATTCAGTTCATGATAATAAGTAGGTCAAAGGTCAATTTCAAGGTCACACTTAGATTGCCAGTATATGACTTCCTATTCACGTTCAATAGTAACTATGGACCTATCTCTGCCAGTTTTGGAGATAAAGGGGAAGCAAAATATGCAAAGTTCAGTTCATGGTGAAAAGTAGGTCAAAGGTCAATTTTAAGGTCACATTTAGATTGCCAGTATATGACTTCCTATTCATGTTCAATAGTAACTATGGACCTATCTCTGCCAGTTTTGGAGATAAAAGGGAAGCAAAATTTGTGAAGTTCAGTTCATGGTGAAAAGTAGGTCAAAGGTCAATTTTAAGGTCACATTTAGATTGCCAGTATATGACTTCCTATTCATGTTCAATAGTAACTATGGACCTATCTCTGCCAGTTTTGGAGATAAAAGGGAAGCAAAATTTGTGAAGTTCAGTTCATGGTGAAAAGTAGGTCAAAGGTCAATCTTAAGGTCACATTTAGATTGCCAGTATATGACTTCCTATTCAACTACAATAGAAACTATGGACCTATCTCTGCCAGTTTTGGAGATAAAAGGGAAGCAAATTTTGCAAAGTTAAGTTCATGGTGAAAAGTAGGTCAAAGGTCAATTTTAAGGTCACATGTAGATTGCCAGTATATGACTTCCTATTCAACTTCAATAGTAACTATGGACCTATCTCTGCCAGTTTTGGAGATATAAGGGACTAAATGGTATAATTTTGGAGTTACCATAATGTGCCATAAATTTCCTACAGAAAAAATTAATTAAAATAAAGAAAAGGTCATTTTGGTCAAAATTCTTGAAATGGGAGGTGCTCTGAAGTTCCAGATGTTCAAATTTGATGGATTAATGTCATTTTTGACCACAAGTTGTCTGCTTTGCCAAGCCTTATGTTTTATTTTTCCGAAGTTCAAAATTTATTATCCATTACCGTACTGCACATTTTACTTTCACCACCAATATGTACTTTTTGATACAGCGTAACTCGTAAACCGTATGGAATACAAAAAAATGGAGACCACCTTCAGTGTTGGGCTTTACATGCTCTACAAAATGCAAAAAAGAATGGGTGTCTAGCATTAACGGTTCCCGAATTAGAGACAGTTTTCAGTTTCGATATCTTATGGCCGCTACTCCCATGAAAATGCACCGATTGACCCCAAATTCACGGAGATGAAAGATGACCCGAAGGGTAACACTTTCCATTAATATTATTAGTTAAGTCTGTGTGGTGTCTGAATAAGAGCGCAAATAATTTTTTTTTCGGCAAAAATTTTGTTTTTTTGAAAATATTGGCCCGTTTGACCTTGAAATAAAGGTCAAAGGTCAAATCCAAGGGCATATTTGAAATCTACACATATGACTTTTGGAAAGCTGTCTGTAGAAATTTTTTCCATAATTCCTTCCGTAGGGGAGATAATTAGCATTTAATTTTGCCATTTTTGGACAAGGGTGCATTGCAATGAGTGCCACACCTAGACCCCAATACTGACAAAGCCCAAATTTTACGTGGAACGAGTTGAGATTATACGTGACCTAAATCCAAGAGATGGGTATGGAGGCCCTTACTGTCTAGGAGGAGAAGCGGTAACGGTGACTTGGCGGCGGAGCCGCAGGAGCCGGTGGAACATACGGGTCGGGACTAAAACCATGTGTACCGCCAGCGCCTACGCTGGTGGTACAATAAAGAGTATGGTTCACCATGATCCAACAGGCAACAAAGCAAAAAAGAATATTCTAAGTTAAGCACCACCTATATGCATGATGAACTATGCCATAAGACTTTATACCATGATAACGTTAGAAAGCAATCTCTGTGAAAATCTGTCAATTGGTATTGGTAGTATTAGTACACCTGCTGAAATATAATTATATTCTGTGGCCATTTTCACTGATTCAGAAAGTACATCCTTGAACATGAATCATGTAATCATAATTATATAGCTGATTATGCATATACACATAGGGAACATTGGCAAACAAATGTCAAGTTATTACTGTGCATGAACACCACTTTTTCCAGGTGCCTCTGCAATCAGCTGGGTCAAGGGGAAGTTTCTATGGAATCTGCTGGGAATCTATTGGTGACATCTCCAGACATCTTCTTGACCACAAGTGGCTGACTGGGAACAGTAGGTTTGTGACGGGACACACTTTATCTTAAAGGGATAACAACTGTCCTTGTAAGATGCATATTTTACAATAAATTCACTGAAACAACTTAGAAATGAATGTATGAATGGATTCATTAACCACTGATATAAATATGGGCAAATTGTCGATTGCCCCAGGAAAATCTGTTTTTTGACCAAAAGGAACAGTTGTTATCCCTTTAATAAATGAAGAAATCAATTGTAAGAAAATTTCCAAATCATGGTGTACAAGTGTCCCACCTACTTTGGTGACTGGACTGTGAAAAAAATTCAAATGTACTTACATTGTAGAGGATACTAGTACTGGTGACAGCTCTGACTTCTGAGACTGACACTATTCCCAGACTGAAAGAAATAAAAACAATGTTAGCATTACCAAATCTGTTTCAATATTTGTGATACTTGTACATGTGTAAATCCTTACAGCAGTAAAAAACAGAGATCAATGTTAATATCTGTACCTATATTAAGCTATAATAGGCACATCAGTTGGCTGTTACTACTTGAAGTGCACTTTTGTGATGTAATGTGAGGAAAGTGGGAAAATTACAGTAATTGGTCAACAAGACAAAAATCACTCAAACCCAAAAGAAACAAAAGAGTTTATTACTGGTGAGTTTTTTTTTCATGGAGAAAGGGAAGTAGACCATGTAATTACCTGTTACCATGGTTTCCACTTCTGGCTTTTCACATTTTATTAATCATAAAATTTGCCATATTTCATGTTTTGTACATGAAAGTAAGACAAAGGGATGCTTCCGCAGGTGTCCATTACCCTTCCATTTAAAAAAGTCATGTTCATGCAGCCAGCCTGGGAATCAGTTCTCTCAGAAGCCACCATGTCGTACAAAAAGGGACACTGGAAAAAGAGACAAGATTACACATGTACTTATGAAGAAATAGGAGTTATCAAGACAGACACCTGACACAGTGACACCTGATATAGTGACACCTGACATTGACACTTGAAAGAGTGACATCTAATAGCCTTATGAAGGAATATGAAATGTTACACCTACTAATGTGCAGGGATGCTAGTGGGGTCCGGAAAGAAAACCTGAACTTTTTTTTGGCAAAGACCGGGGGGGGGGGGGGGGGTACAAATTGATTATGAAACAATTACTATATTTCAAATTTTATTTAATAAATATATTGCAATATATGTCATCACAACTTCATGGTAATTTTCAACAGTTGTTTCCAAGGATAATCTTGACATTGACAAGATGGAAGTGCCATCAGTACATAAACACCTACCACCCATAGTAGACAGTAATGATCCCTCACGTAAGCTTGATAATCACCAGCATGATAATGATAGTCACTAAATGTTAATCCCTTTCATTTATCATTTTCAAAGATTGGTAATGGCTAATATCGTCTGTTCCCCTCTCCGCGAAATCCATTTAGTTTGGTTTAGTTCAAAATTCCGCGCACGCGGTGTCAAAACTTTCCACATGGGTGCCGACATTAAAGCCTACATTTCCAACCAATCAAGCGCCATAAATAAATCACGTGCTACGGTTGTGACTAGATATTGTGTTGAAACGCAGCTCTGTCGCAATGGTTGAAATGCGACGTTCCTCTGACGCATCGTTCGTCCAGTCCGCGACCACGTTAAAAACGAGAATTCCGGAACAAAATATAGTACCAGAAAATTTTATAACTGGACGCAAAAAACCGGAATTCTGGTAAAAACCGGAAGACTAGCATCCCTGTAATGTGACACCTGGCAGCATGACACATGGCAGCATGTCAGCTGGCAATGTGACAGGTTCAAATAAAAACTAGAGGATCAGAGAGGCGATACTGCCTCCGGATATAGTACAACCAGCTGGAGCAAGCGCATTCATATGGAACCCCCCCCCCAAATAAAAAGAGACACCACCACCAGTCTTGTGCTTGACAAGCTCTATAAAATGCAATCAACAAGACTTCTCAAAATATGCAAAAATAAATATAACCAAAAATGGTACAATCAAAATTCAGTTCATCATAAAAAGTAGGTCAAAGGTCAACTTTAAGGTCACAGTAAATTGCCAGTATATGACTTCCTATTCAAGTTCAATAGTAACTATGGACCTATCTCTGCCAGTTTTGGAGATAAAAGGGAACCAAATTTTACAAAGTTCAATTCATGATGAAAAGTAGGTCAAAGGTCAATTTCAAGGTCACACTTAGATTGCCAGTATATGACTTCCTATTCAACTTCAATAGTAACTATGGACCTATCTCTGCCAGTTTTGGAGATATAAGGGACTAAATGTTATAATTTTGGGGTTACCATAATGTGCCATAAATTTCCTACAGAAAAAATTTATTAAAATAAAGAAAAGGTCATTTTGGTTGAAATTCTTGAAATGGGAGGTGCTCAGAAGTTCCAGATGTTCAAATTTCATGAAATAATGTCATTTTTGACCAGAAGATGTCTGCCTTGCCAAGCCTTATGTTTTATTTTCCTGGGGTTCAAAATTTATTATCCATTACCATACTGCACATTTTGCTTTCACCACCACAATTTACTTTTTAATACAGCATAACACGAAAACTGTATGAAATACAAAAATACGGATACCACATCCAGTGTTGGGCTTTACATGCTCTACAAAATGCAAAAAAGAATGGGTCTCTAGCATTAACGGTTCCCAAATTAGAGACAGTTTTCAGTTTCGGTAACTTATGGCCACTTCTCCCGTCAAAATGCACCAATTGACCCCATATTAACGGAGATGAAAGATGACCCTAAGGGTAACATTTTCCAATAATATTATTGGTTAGGTCTGTGTAGTTTCTGAATATCAGGGCAAATAATTTTTTTTTTTGTAAAAAATTTCGTTTTTTTTTTTAATTTTGGCCCATTTGACCTTGAAATAAAGGTCAAAGGTCAAATCCAAGGGTATATTTGAAATCTCCATATATGACTTTTGGTCAGCCATCTGTAGAAATTTTTCCCATAATTCCATTGGTTTGGGAAATATTTAGCATTGAATTTTCAAAAATTTTGACAAGGGTGCGTTTCAACGAGCGTCACACCCAGGCCAATGCACCATCTGAGACAAAAAAACCTGGGGGTTCAAGTTGAGATTATATATGACCTAAATCCAAGAGATGAGGACACAGATCCTTGCTGTCTAGGAGGAGAGCCGCAGGAGCTGTATGAGACGGGTCGGGACTAAAACCATGAGTACCGCCAGCATACACGCTGGTGGTACTAATAATCTATAGTTTCATGCATCTGGATGACAACTACAGAAACTGCATTTCGGCAAGGGACATACCCATTAAAAATTTCCTGCCTACAGTACAAGATAATGATTTTCTGAAAGACAGAATGGGTAAGTACTCTTTTTAACATGTTAAAATTTAATTAAATAGATATTTTAAGTATTCATCAAATAAGTGATATGTTTCTGTAATACTTATATTTCACACATTTACAGTTGTCACTGTTCAACGTATTGCTTGGAAATATATGCTTGGTGTGAGTGAGAAGTTCAAGCCCATCTTCCACATTGTCCATGAATACTCCGAAGACATGTCCAGGAAAAGTGAAAGGGTAAGGGTACCGTGAGCTTGTAAGGCCGAAAACTGAGGCAAGTCTCCAATAGATGTACCTGGTGCCCAATTTATCCAGGATTTGGCCCAGGCTCTGCCTGGGGAAGATCAAAGCCTATATTTCAAAACACTGGTGGCAGGGGTGGCTACCATCTATAAAAAGGGGCTTAGTTCCCCAGGTAGTTATGCCATGCCTCTGGCATGGTTGCAGCAGGTGGCCTACCAATTACAATCCAGGGGGCTTGCGTCCAAAAACTGGATTGAGAAAAATGTTTGGTGCCTTCCCAAGAATTATACACCACCTGCGCGAGTCTTGAAATCTGCTCCCTCCATGGAGTATGATGGACAGTAGACTTGCAATTTCAGGCTTCGGAAAGACCTAAACATTACCCTCATTACCCAGGTGGTTGATGGGAGTGGCTCGGTTCAGCCTATGGAGGTGGAAACGCAATTGGGCGAGGCTGAACTTGGTGTCAAATAACATCGACCCCAACTCCAGTCTTGACTCCATTGAGGAGGACAGACTTCTTGGAGTCCCAAGGGAGACCGAAATCAGCATGAAATCTCAACATACCTGTCATCTCATCTAGCTGGACCTCTGACCCTCCAACAACTAACTGTTCACTTATGCAAACATAGAGTGCATTATAGGTGATCTAGCTCATCTGCACTAACACAGTAAAATACTTACTGTCTCAGAAGATCTGTTTTAAGTTGTAGAAGTCATATACTAGTGTAAAGAATGCAATTTTTCCATATAACTTACACTTGGGTAAGTCATTATTTTAATCTTTAAGGCCTGTTTGAAATGATGTTCCAAATCCTGTACAAGTTATGAACATCTGCTCTCTTTTTTCAGATTGGGGGAAACGTGTTCATACATTGGAATGGTGCTGTATAAAGTAGAAACCACAGTGAGGCTAGGATACACAACCTCTGCCTGCACTGATTTGCCATGTCAGTGGAATGAATGCTATGTTAAGGATGTTGAACCAGCCCCCATTGCATCTATACAGTGAAGAGGCTAAGAAAAAGCTGAGGGAGAGCACAAGAGTCCACAGGGAAATGCCGCGGCCAGCCACTTACGAGGAACAGCACAGATTCCTACAGTCAATTATACATGGGACTGCTGTAGTCGGACTTAGTGCTTGGAGCGAGTACAATGAGGCCTTCATAGAAGAAAAATCTGAAGATTTTTCCCCTGTTACCATGGTTCCAGACAATCTGAGAACTCTCTACAAGGAACAATACACGACCCTTAGCAAGGAAGATATGATTTATATGTGTAATGACATTTATGCTAAACACGATATAACCCCTGAGGAAATTAAAAGTGTTGAGGAGACAACAAAGTTTCAATCCTCATCCTCAGCCTGGCATGAAATAAGAACTGGCAGAATAACTGCATCTATTACTGGTGACGTTGTGCAGACAAGTGTTTCCAAGCCGTCCTCTACACTGCTACAGAAAATATCCAAACCATCTGACCAGTCTTTTAGAGTACCTGCTGTTGAGTGGAGGAGAGAGAATGAGGAGAATGTGTATGATCTGTACAGGCATGTTGTTCAGGAAGACTCATGCAAGCCAAAGCTGTGCCCATCAGGAAGAGTGTATGTGGCAGACCATGTTGGGCTTCAACATTCTGAGGCCCATTTAACAAAGTCAGGCTTACTGCTTTCACCACAAAAACCACATTTTGGTGCATCACCAGATGGCATTATCACATGTTTATGTTGCGGACTTGATGTTCTTGACATAAAATACCCTTTCAACTGCCGTGAGAACACCATGGAGGACATATCCAAGGAGAATTTTTTCCACAGATGATTCATTTTCTCTAAAAAGAAGAAAAGAAAAACACACACAAGTATTAGTAGGCCTACTATGCCCACAAGTACTATGTGCATAAACTTACGTTAGACTACTGTCGTCTACACCCAAGCTTTTGCCGTAAGTTCTGTCACATCATCTACTATAACCCAGGCCCCCATACCAGGCACGGCTGGCAAACTAATTGGTTGAGGAGAAAACAAGCACGAGAGGCTTCTTTCACGATTTGAATCTCGTAAATTATCGGACCTGACGCGAGGTTAGCCAAAGACGCCTTGGTGTCTCAACCGTGATTGTGTTTTACCTTGCACCTGCCTTTCAGCGGACTTTCGCGCTTCTGCTTCGTCGGAGCTCATTTGAGCACATTTTTCAGAACTGCATTGTTATTTTTTCATTTTGCCAAGGCCTATTTGAAGATGAAAAAAAAAAAAAAAAAAAAGAGAGTGAAAAACCTCCCTAAATTAGTAATATAAATGCTCCAAACACTCCGCAAAGAAACCAACCTGGCCGCTACATGTTACATGTAAAATAACACAGAATATTTTAAAAATTGAGAACGAATGAAATATTCGAAATATTTAGAATACAACAAGATATTATGATGCCCTCCTTGTAATGAGCAGCAATAAGAAACATTAATTATTATACTTATTCTTTATTTATTTATTATAAAGATGCGCCGCAATGCCAACTTCAAAGGAATTATTGTCAAGTGCCGTGGTAAAGCTTTAAAACCCTAAAAATGGGAAACTTTTTACTTGAACATGTCTTGGCGATCTCTGGCCTGAATGAATTCTTCCCCTGACATACGTATAGCCTATTTATAGTCTCTTCTCCAAAGTGGCTGAGGAAAGTGGAGAGGGCAAAAGCGTGTTATGAAGATAGTAATTATCAATACCGGTAGGGCCTACTTTACTTTCATGGATTTCTTACATTGCCAGTGGATTCCTCTAAACTTCTCAGTCATGGAGGTAGCCGTGACATCTCACAACTTGAAGCCAGAAATAAAATCGTTTGTATTTGACGACATGCAAGGTCACGTCAGAAAAAAATTAAAAAAAAGATTCTTGTGGCTTATAGGCCTACAAGGAAAACGAAGCCATGCCCGGTACAGTATGTGATTTGTGGATGTAGACCTACATGTACTTCAGTACTAGCCAGGAAAGTGTTGTTGTAAATCATTGGCCATTCATTTACAGGTAAATTATAATACCAAGGCTTAGATTAAACATCGAATCTTAATACAGGGACGGGGCGATCAATGACTCGTTTAAATAACGTTTAAATAACACAAATTTAGAAATTTATAATTGCGCCAAAGGGACAGTGTTGGAAAAGTCGGCAGTAGTTTCAAAAATTAAAATAAAATAATAATAAAAAACTATGCCTCTTAGGACATCTTTTGTTTAAAGGAAGTATGTTATACATGTTCCGTGTTCAAAATACACTGAACGCGTAACAAGAATACCTGTGTCAGTAATCATTGTCATCACGCACATCTATGAGCGCATTCTCAACGAAGTAAGCCAGGCTTTACAAAGCCGGTGACCTAAAAATGGCGGACGTACATGAAAGAAAAACCGCCTAATCTCATAATAGTCTCTCCGCCTCCCCACACGTCGTCCCTGCGGGGTACAGTAATTAAATCGCGTCTCCGTTCGCCATGCGGAAGCTACCTGAGAAATATTAAGTGCGCATGCTCATCAGTTAAACTCGTGGTAAAGAAAGCATGGCGGCTGAAGGCGATCGAAGGAAAAAAGCTCTTCTGTTCTATTATCTTTGAAAACAGAGACGAAAAAGGAATAATTTGGCCCGTAGAGCAGCAATGAATCGACTATCTACGGAGATAATATCACCAGAGATATTCGCGGAAATATTAATGTTCGGAGCCGAGATTTAATTACTGTACCCCGCCGGGACGACGTGTGGGGAGGCGTGTGAGAGGCGGAGAGACTATTAAAAGATTAGGCGGTTTTTCTTTTATGTACGTCCTCCATTTTTAGGTCACCGGCTTTGTAAAGCCTGGCTTATTTCGTTGAGAATGCGCTCTATGAGTGGCCATGTCAGAGATAGGACTACCTGTGATTATGTAAATCATTGCATTCCACGGAAATAAATATGTTTATTGATATTTAAAATAAAAGAAACATTGGTTGCTCAGTTTTTAATATCTTGTGGTATCTTTAAAGTGTTGCCCAACCGGACCCAGGCTTTGACAACCGTTGAACCAAGAAGTTATAATGAGAAGGAGTAGAAACAAGGGGTTTCCTTTCATCCTATCCTCGTAACGGGCTTAATCCTAACAATTACCCAGCTTGTGGTCTTAGGGAGAGCTTGTGCCTAATACATATTCAAAAGACCATTCACGTGGGTTGCCTCAGCCAATTGGGATAAAGCCTCGCGAAGTCTCTAATAATCTCACAGAGAAAACATGGTGGGATTACAGAAAGGTGTAGAGAGAGATTTCCAGCCTGGACGCAACCATTTCGGGAAATAAAACTCAAATTATGCAAGATACACCTTCATTTGATCTAGAGCCGATCAGTTATACAAAATTTAGTTTCACATCAAGAATGTATGAGAACAATTTCACAAACCCACCTTCAACGCTAAAATTTGCACCTGTAGAAGTCTCATATTCTCAAATTATTTTTGTCGTGTAAAGGAAATTTACCTTCATCTAGGAATGACACATTCAATTCACAGCCGTGTACACAAAACAGTAGTACTTGCAATTTCCGTATGCCAGCCTCGTTTCTTTCTATTTTGGCACATTATTGCTTATATACCAGGTAGAGCTTAAACAGGAAAATTTGGGAAATGTAAATAAGTTATTGCACTTAGTATGATTCTAAATAAAATTTCATTAATACATATTTTTGTTTATATCTTTGTCTATTACATGAGGCCAACTTATAGTAGACTGATAGTTTAAATTCATTAGAAGAAAAAAACAAAGAAATATTTTTATTGATTGATATTGCTTTATTTCAACATTCGAGCAACTTGTATAACATCTAAAACAAAGTACCAGCAATGAAAATATATCAATATTGTTACACCCAACAGTGATTAAAGCAATACAAAAATGGTTAGTTTTTATTTTGATGTGGTGATTATTTTATTTTATACTTTAGACAATTAGCCAGTGAACACTAAATTCCCTTTTAAAACTTGGACCAATAAATTCCCTTTAAAAACTTGCACCTCTTGTGCACTATAGTTTAATATTAGTGGTGGTAAGAAAACAGAGCCTTGTGCCTCATCAAGTTGCTGCTGGAAACAATCAATTTGACTGTCCAATTATGGCTACATGTACATCTGCCAGCAAAACTAAAGATCTTTCACCTGCATTCTCTTCAACCTGAAATGAGTAAGTGCAGAATTCATTACAAAATATAACTCTATATCCTAAACGAAACTCTGCAAACATCATATTGCAATGAAAAATTGAAAAAAATTCCGAGAGTTCCCTGTCATCAAATTTTGGACCCACCATTTTGAAAAAGTCCCATGAAAAGTTGTTTATTTGAAATGATGTTTTTCGTCTAAAGGATTGATTCATTTAATATCACAATGTTATATTGTAATGGTGCACGTGCTTAACTAACCAGAAAAACATAAATTATGTGCTTACACCACGTTAAAACTAGAGGATCAGAGAGGCGATACCGCCTCCGAATATTGTACCACCAGCTGGAGCAAGCGCATTCGTATAGACCCCCACATACACAAAATAAGGGACACAGCCACCAGTCTTATGCTTGACAAGCTATAAAAATGCAATCAACAAGAATTTTCAAAATACGCAAAAAATATATATAACTTAAAATGGTACAATCAAAGTTAAGTTCATCGTAAGGTAGGTCAAAGGTCAATTTCAAGGTCGCAGTAAATTGCCAGTATATGACTTCCTATTCAACTTCAATAGTAACTATGGACCTATCTCTGCCAGGTTTGGAGTTAAAAGAGAAAGAAATTAGCAGAGTTCAGTTCATGATTATAAGTAGGTCAAAGGTCAATTTGAAGGTCACATATAGATTGCCAGTATATGATTTCCTATTCAAGTCCAATAGTAACTACGGACCTATCTCAGCCAGTTTTGGAGATAAAAGGAAACCAAAATTTGCAAAGTTCAGTTCATGGTGAAAATTAGGTCAAAGGTCAATTTCAAGGTCACAGTAAGATTGCCAGTATATGACTTCCTATTCAAGTCCAATAGAAAATACGGACCTATCTCTGCCAGTTTTGGAGATAAAAGGGAAGCAAAATTTGCAATGTTCAGTTCATGGTGAAAAGTAGGTCAAAGGTCAATTTTAAGGTCACATTTAGATTGCCAGTATATGACTTCCTATTCAAGTTCAATAGTAACTATGGACCTATCTCTGCCAGTTTTGGAGACAAAAGGGAAGCAAAATTTGCAAAGTTCAGTTCATGGTGAAAAGTAGGTCAAAGGTCAATTTTAAGGTCACATTTGTATTGCCAGTATATGACTTCCTATTCAAGTTCAATAGTAACTATGGACCTATCTCTGCCAGTTTTGGAGATAAAAGGAAAGCAAAATTTGCAAAGTTCAGTTCATGGTGAAAAGTAGGTCAAAGGTCAATTTTAAGGTCACATTTATATTGCCAGTATATGACTTCCTATTCAAGTTCAATAGTAACTATGGACCTATCTCTGCCAGTTTTGGAGATATAAGGGACTAAATGTTATAATTTTGGAGTTACCATAATGTGCCTTAAATTTCGAACAGAAAAAATTAATTAAAATAAAGAAAATGTCATTTTGGTCAAAATTCTTGAAATAGGAGGTGCTCTGAAGTTTCAGAAGTTCAAGTTTGATGAAATAATGTCATTTTTGAACACAAGTTGTCTGCTTTGCCAAGCCTTATGTTTTATTTTTCCAGAGTTCAAAATTTATTATCCATTACCGTACTGCACATTTTGCTTTTACCACCAATATGTACTTTTTGATACAGCGTAACTCGAAAACCGTATGGAATACAAAAAAACCGAGACCACCTCCAGTATTGGGCTTTACATGCAAAGTTCAGTTCATGGTGAAAAGTAGGTCAAAGGTCAATTTTAAGGTCACATTTATATTGCCAGTATATGACTTCCTATTCAAGTTCAATAGTAACTATGGACCTATCTCTGCCAGTTTTGGAGATAAAAGGGAAACAAAATTTGCATAGTTCAGTTCATGGTGAAAAGTAGGTCAAAGGTCAATTTTAAGGTCACATTTAGATTGCCAGTATATGACTTCCTATTCAAGTTCAATAGTAACTATGGACCTATCTCTGCCAGTTTTGGAGATAAAACGGAAGCAAAATTTGCAAAGTTCAGTTCATGGTGAAAAGTAGGTCAAAGGTCAATTTTAAGGTCACATTTAGATTGCCAGTATATGACTTCCTATTCAAGTTCAATAGTAACTACGGACCTATCTCAGCCAGTTTTGGAGATAAAAGGAAAGCAAAATTTGCAAAGTTCAGTTCATGGTGAAAAGTAGGTCAAAGGTCAATTTTAAGGTCACATTTAGATTGCCAGTATATGACTTCCTATTCAAGTTCAATAGTAACTATGGACCTATCTCTGACAGTTTTGGAGATAAAAGGGAAGAAAAATTTGCAAAGTTCAGTTCATGGTGAAAAGTAGGTCAAAGGTCAATTTTAAGGTCACATATAGATTGCCAGTATATGACTTCCTATTCAAGTTCAATAGTAACTATGGACCTATCTCTGCCAGTTTTGGCGATAAAATGGAAGAAAAATTTGCAAAGTTCAGTTCATGGTGAAAAGTAGGTCAAAGGTCAATTTTAAGGTCACATATAGATTGCCAGTATATGACTTCCTATTCAAGTTCAATAGTAACTATGGACCTATCTCTGCCAGTTTTGGAGATAAAAGGGAAGAAAAATTTGCAAAGTTCAGTTCATGGTGAAAAGTAGGTCAAAGGTCAATTTTAAGGTCACATATAGATTGCCAGTATATGACTTCCTATTCAACTTCAATAGTAACTATAGACCTATCTCTGCCAGTTTTGGAGATATAAGGGACTAAATGTTATAATTTTGGAGTTACCATAATGTGCCTTAAATTGTGACAGAAAAAATTATTAAAATAAAGAAAATGTCATTTTGGTCAAAATTCTTGAAATAAGAGGTGCTCTGAAGTTTCAGAAGTTCAAATTTGATGAAATAATGTCATTTTTGAACACAAGTTGTCTGCTTTGCCAAGCCTAATGTTTTATTTTTCCAGAGTTCAAAATTTATTATCCATTACCGTACTGCACATTTTGCTTTTACCACCAATATGTACTTTTTGATACAGCGTAACTCGAAAACCGTATGGAATACAAAAAAACCGAGACCACTTCCAGTGTTGGGCTTTACATGCTCTACAAAATGCAAAAAAGAATGGGTCTCTAGCATTAACGGTTCCCGAATTAGAGACAGTTTTCAGTTTCGGTATCTTATGGCCGCTACTCCCGTGAAAATGCACCGATTGACCCCAAATTCATGGAGATGAAAGATGACCTGAAGGGTAACACTTTCCAATAATATTATTGGTTAAGTCTGTGTGGTGTCTGAATAACAGGGCAAAAAAATTTTTTTTCGTAAAAAATTTCATTTTTTTGAAAATTTTGGCCCATTTGACCTTGAAGTAAAGGTCAAAGGTCAAATCCAAGGGTATATTTGAAATCTACACATATGACTTTTGGAAAGCCGTCTATAGAAATTTTTCCCATAACTCCTTCCGTAGGGTAGATAATTAGCATTTAATTTTGCCATTTTTAGACAAGGGTGCATTGCAATGAGTGCCACACCCAGACCCCAATACCGACAAAGCCCAAATTTTACGTGGAACGAGTTGAGATTATAGGTGACCTAAATCCATGAGATGGGTATGGGGGGCCTTACCGTCTAGGAGGAGAAGCGGTAACGGTAGCCGTCCGGCGGAGCCGGCGGAACGATCCGGACGAGACCGAAACCATGTGTACCGCCAGCGCTAACGCTGGTGGTACAATTAGCAAAAATTGTCCCAAACTGTCACCCAACTGTCTCTAACCAATTTAGGGACCCGCCATTTTGAAAAAGTCGGATGAAAAGTTGTCTATTTGAAACGATGTTTTTCATCTAAAGGATTGACTCATTTAATATCACTATGATGTATTGTAATGGTGCACGTGCTTAACTAACCAGAAAAACATAAATTATCTGCATACACCACGTTAAAATTACCAAAAATTGTCCCAAACTGTCACCCAACTGTCTCTAACCAATTTAGGGACCCGCCATTTTGAAAAAGTCGGATGAAAAGTTGTCTATTTGAAACGATGTTTTTCATCTAAAGGATGGACTCATTTAATATCAAAGGAATGTATTGTAATGATGCACGTGCTTAACTAACCAGAAAAACATAAATTATGTGCATACATCACGCACTTAAGAAGAAAAAAGTCCTAAATATGGAGGTCCCGCTGAATCGGCCTCAGATCTTCGAGCTAACGCTGCTTTCTGCACTGACAAATTTGACTGACAGCCACCGTATGAACATAAAACAATGCTCAAAGCAGATTATCAACTCTCACTCACCTTTATATCGCTCGACTTGGCGTTTTTCTAAGTATAACTTCCAAATATTCGCATTAAACATGAATAAATCAAGACGTATACGCACTGGTTCAGCTTCTCCGTCTTGAGTCACGCGGAGGCGAGCGGAGGATTAGATCAGTTACGAGGATCGAATTTCAAAGGACGCCGCTTTGAAAAGAATGCTGCGATTTGATTGGACGAGAGAGATAATTGATGTCCCGTTTCTACTCCTTCTCATTATAACTTCTTGGTTGAACACTGCGGTTTGAAGGGGATGGGGGGAGAGTGGGGATGAGGGGTGGGTGGGAGTAAGGTATCAAGCATCGGTGGTTCAGTGGTAGAATGCTCGCCTGCCACGCGGGCGGCCCGGGTTCGATTCCCGGCCGATGCAATAGTTTTTTAACTGGTTTAATTTTTTTATCTCTGGCAAAGAAACAAGCAAAAATTGCTGATAACAAGGAACAATCCATTCATCAAGCGACATCATCTGGTTGCCTTGTCAGTAACTGTAGTAATATGATCCGTATTATTTTTGCTCTCCCATATTTTAAAACATGTTATTTACATTATGTTATTTATGGTTAGCCTTCCAAAAAAGGGACTGTGCTGCACCCATAACCAGTTGAGTAGGTAGAGCCATTTGGGCTCTGCCAAATATGTTTTGTATTTTTTTTTTCATACAAGGAGTCATACAATATCACTATGGATCATAATTCATATTTATATATATTTGCATTCCTTTGTACATTTTCATGTAGATGCATACGTTACAATGAATAAAGCATATTTACGTATATTTTCAAATATGTAATTTTATAAGTGTAAACTTGTGACGCTCACTACACACAAAGAGCTGAAAGCGGTTTGTTTGAATGGTAGCAGTAGAAAAATGGGGCGGGGGAAGGAGGAATTTCAAAGAACAGGTCTTTCTTAGTTCATGAGTAGTTTTTACTTAAAGATAACGAAGTTCTTCATTCCATACAATAAATCATTTCTTTAAAATAAAAGTCCTGAATTGAGAAAATTTGTTTCGGGTGGAGAATGCAGGGGCAGATTGAGGCCGTCTTTTGGATTTTCGAGTTAACATTGACGGGTATCTAATTTTTTCTGTCGGAAGACGGTCAAAAATGGAGGATGCGTCAACAAAGATAATTTGGAAGATTGTCAGAAAAAAATCTCTGGATCCGCCCCTATGCCGATAAATTGAAAATTAGTTGGCTAGCAGGGGCGGATCAAGGATTATCTGAAGCAGTAAAGGGGGCTCCGCGGATGCGAAGCCGACCCCCCATCCCCCAACTTGGCGTGGGGTTCGGGGCCCGATGAAGAGCCCTGAAAATTTTTGGTATTTAAGAGGGCGAAAGGTGCCATTTGGTATGGTTTAGAACTATGATTCAGCTAGTCAAAATTCTAATTTCAAGAGGGGACCAGAAATCGAAGGAGGAGGGGGGTCAGGACCCCCTTGACCTCCCCCTCTAAATCTGCCACTGGCTAGGGTCTGGGTCAGTGCAAACACATGTATATTTTACTGGATTTATTCGTTTTCATTTGTGAATGTACATTTGAAAATAGGAAAATAATTTCAACCAGACATTTTCTATGGTTCAGTTTGCGTTCCATTCAATAGTTTTCAAATAAAAAACTCGAATCATTTTCAGTTTTCTGCTTTTACAGAGACTACATGCAGATCTTGAATAAAAGTGTTTATCTGTTCAACATTTAAATCCACTAAGAATAACTTTTTCATATTTCCGGTGATTCTGATTTTTTTATATCTCTTTCTTGAAAATTCCCAAAATACTAATGTTTGTTTGCCCAAGGAGTTATAACTCCTTGGTTTGCCCTCCCGCTGACAACTTTGTGTGAAGCGTCATTTAGATTGTGCTTGCACCGGCCTCGTCTGGAGATGAACATCACTTGCAGCCAGTTTATTACTCAAGGCAATCTAATTTGCATATAAGAGAAAAATACAGTTTTTTTCTTGGATTTGAGTTGTGTACACATTTCCCATAATCATTTAAAAAGCAATGCCCTTTTTTGCGAAAAAAAACTTTGAAAGATTTGGTAGATACGTTCCATTTATTAATCATATCATTATAAAGAATTTCCTATCACAGACGTGAATCAAGTCTCCACGCCCAAGTCATAAAATTGTTAAAAAGCGCCTATAACTGTACTTGTTCAAAGTGGGTCAATTGCCTGTATAAAAATCCCATACGATTATCGATTTTTGTGTATGGACAGTTTTTTTTTTTTTGGGAAGCACGCAAGAGAAAATTATCAACATGCCATCAAAATATCTGGGACTCTTGAAATCACTTAAAATCAGAGATTATTAAAAATATTTAAAGAGTGAAAAACTAATCAACTTCTTCAGGTTTGCGATTTACAACTTTGATCAACTCCCGGCAGAAGATGAACCTGCCAACGATAGTTTTGATACACAGGTGTAATAACATGATCAACAAATTGTTAGGGAGAGACAGATGGCATAGAGAATTATCATGTTATCTGCAAAGTGCTACACAGTGAAACTGGAAAAGTGGGCTATTTTTACACTCTTTTCAAAAAGCATAATAGACTCTGATTATAACAGCTCCACGCTCTCTTTTTATTTTGCAGTTCAATGGATACCTCTCTCTATCGTCCGTCTCTCCCTAAAATGTTCCACTCCAGAAAAAATCAATGATGCTATGGGAGAATTGTACAGGCAATTGACCTACATTCTCCACTGCAGTTATTGGCGCTAGTTTAACAATGTTATGACTTGGACGTGATAACGTGATTCACGCCTGTGATATTAAGGTTTATAATTTATATAAATGAATTAATTAACAGGGCATGTCGATCAAATGATTGGAATTTATGAGTGTAGTGGGACTTGCTATTTACGAAAATGAAAGAAAAACTGTATACATCTCAAAAACAGAAAAAGAATGCATTTTTCTCTTATATGCAAATTAGATTGCCTGTAGTAATATAAGGTTGTCCGGAAGTCATGTTCACATCAGAGATTTCAAATAGTGATGATCTTGATCATCTAAGCTATCTTCAATTTTTTTATTTGATAAAAATAATACATATTTGAAGCTACCAAATGTTATTTCCTCCAAGAAATAAAACAATTTCCTTCTCATTATAAATCATTGCTCGAATGGCCCTTCGGATGAATTTTGTAACAGCTGGAAGGCTGAGTAGGGCTTTTGGACGAGAGCCCCGGTAGATATTAATAATCAACTTGATTCTGCATTTATAAAGAATGATCTTGTACTAAGAACTAAAGTGCCAAGAGAAGTGCATTAAAATTCCTATATTGATATTCTTTAGAAAAATAAAATGTAAAAAAGGTTTGTTTTGGCCTACAATTAACAGCCATGTTACCTTTGAGCACAGAAAAATACGAAAACAGTAGGAAAGAAAAAAAAAAGGGGGGGGGGGGGCACGCCGGAAATACCAGGAAAGTGTTTCCCAGAAAAAAAAAAAATCAACCAAAATTGCACTTTGGGGATCGACCCTCCTCCCTAATTGGTAAACCTGGCCTTGACCTATGCGGCAATCAGCATGACGTACCGAAAAATACAAAAACGAAAATAAAAAAGAAAAGAAAAAATGAAGGAAGTAAATGAAAATGAGCAGAAATGGCCAAACACGGATAAAATATTGTACTTGTGTCTGAAAAAAATGCTAGTTAGTGAAGTTACAGTGGAAATTTTAAGGAAAGGTTTTTAGATTTTTTTAGGTGAGATAATTCAGCAAAGAATGAATAGAAAAACATGACAAATAATGAAAAAATGTTGCAGAAATTCTGATCTAGTTTAATTGTTTGGAACATGGAAAGACGTTTAGTAAGTGACAGTTTGGGGTCATTCAAAGGTACTGCAGGCGAATTTGAAAAAAAAATATAAAGATATATAAAGATATTAAAAAGGAAAAGAGGGCTCCTCACACTGGGAAATAAAAAATGATGAAATAAGCATAATAGTTAAAAGTTTTAGATATCATTTGAGGTAAACTGATTGGAGCAGATACAGCAGAAATTTAAATGAAAAGCATGTGCAGTTGTCTGTTATCATCAAAAATACTACTTAATTATACAGACAATCTTTCAATAAAGCATTTCATTACAGAAAGCATAATCCATTAATTTGGAGGTAATCAAAATTTCTATACTTGTATATTTTAAATAGGAAAATATACTTATTAATATTATTCCATTTTTTCACAAAAATTATTTATCTTTTTTCTCAAAATGTAAGTGAAAAGAAAAAGATCAGAGAAAAAGAGAAACAATTTAACACACATTTTTTCCTGAAAAACATCCTTTATTACAGTGAAATAATAAAGAACAAACAATATTGGCATGCATGTACTCAAAAAAAAAAAAAAAATACTCTTTCACTAGTATCTAAAAATCAAAAGATCTATTTCTAGGAAAATATATCAAAACAAACTGTAAAGTGCTGTTTTAGATTTCATCAGGAATCTTCATATCCACTCCACTGTTAGACTGGGATCCCATACTTAGATCAATTCATCTGAATCGACCTAACTCCCTGGGGGTTCACGCTAAATTGCTATCAGCTCAAGAGGCTTAAATGTCTGTCACGCCTACCAAATCAGCTAGGGATAAAGATAATTACCACCTAACAGCTTTACTAGGCGTGACAGACGTTTAAGCCAGTTAGTTTGATAGCAATTTAGTGAGACTACCCAGGGAGATAGATCGATCCAAATATCTGTGGGAATGGTCCCTTTCATTGACTGAATTGTTTCACAAGAGCAAATATTTTGTATGGGTTTGATATCTCACTTCATAATAAAGTTTCATCATAACTACCAACATCTATTCTGCTTTGTGCGAGATATAATAATTATTCCCTCCTGAGCCTTGCCTCATCTGTGAAATGACCATCAAGAATTTTATGCTCAAATATCTTTGGTCTCATAAATCTGTATTAGTGAATAAAACAGTGTCGTAATCATTTTCTGTTACTGAAGGACAGAGTTCTTTATGGACATTGATCTCTGATGACTGGTTGTCTGCTACCCCATTGGAGTGAGTGGGGCTGGTCATGTCCTTTTTTAGAGGGATTAGCAGGTTCTAATCCTATTAGGGGGATTAGCAGGTTCTAATCCTTTTTAGGGGGATTAGCAGGTTCTAATTCTATCATATTGTCATACATTGGGCTGGAAAAATTGGTCGGTTTGTTGTGGTCTTCAAAATTCTGTTTTGTTGTACTCTGGTTCCATTGCATCCTATGAGAAAATAGATGAGCACTTTAGACCAATAAATAAAAAGAACATTTCCAGTTAATGAAGCATAAATATAAAATGTTTTCACAGGCAATTTGTAAAAAACAAACAAACAAACAAACAAACAAACAAACACCTCCCCTCCCCCCCCCCCAAAAAAAAATACAAGATGAAGCTATACACATACAATATATGCAAAATACTGAAAACTTCAAAGTTCCAAATCTTCTGTCTTTTGTGTCAACTGAGTATCCAAATTCAACCTTCAAATCTTTTACTGATCACATTTCTATACAATATGTGACTATGTTTACCCCATTCTGTGCCACAGAGATGTCATATATAAAGTCTGGTGTGGTGATGGCCACAACATTTTCTCCATGGAAAGCTAACATTCCTGCAGGTGCCCCAGTCTGAACTCACCCCCAGCCACTGGAATGCAGGGCCTTGCTCATACTGAAATCATAGCAAGAACTATTTCAATATACAAGGGAATCATTTAATATAATTACCAAATGCTTAAGATTTAGACTTGTAATGAATATTAAATAAATCTTTCAAAAAATTGCTGCAGCGATAATATATATCTTATGTGCCTTTAAGAAAAAACTCTTTGATACTGAATACCTTATTTTCTAAGATGCATCTGATATCATCTAAGATGGCTTCACAATTTTTACTTAAAAGTGAGATGTGATAATGAACAAAATGAAATTTTAAAGTTAATTCACTTTTTTCAAATTGACCTCAAAAAGGATCTAAGAAAAAATTCTACGGTCTCCTTTCAACTTACGTGAACTTGCATCAACTCCAGTGAAAGCTAAAGGCTCCTTTTCACAGTATTCCTCATAATAGTCTGAAATTTGATCACATTAATTTTAATACAGAGTAACATAAATATTGACTTAAATAATATTAAAAAAAACATTACCCTACCATTTCAGATGTTAGCAAGCTATGCTACATGTTTCTTTAATAAAATCCCATAAACTTGAGTAGATTCAGGCCCGTAGCCGTGGGGGGTGGGGGTGGGGGTTCGGTGGGGGTTCAAGGGTTTCCAAAGAACCATTCTTTTTGTCAGGAAAGGTCTATTCTGGGTAAATTTCGATTTAGGTACACAAAGGTTTCATTGGAAAAGGCCCACTTTTTCAGAACAAAACCTTTTTGAAATTGCTGGCTACAGGCCTGAGATTTCACAAGATACAAAGTAGTTTACAACAGCAAACCCTGGTTTTCTTCATCTCCACAAACTCCATGATTGTATTTTTAATTTGTAAAATCATCAGTTTGGCACCAACTATATTTCCTCCTCCTATTAAAGTCTTGATGTGTTTGCTGTGCTTTGTAATTTTTAACAAAAATCACATTTTCATCTCAATTACAACAACATTTTCAATATTTTGTCAGTTTTTCTAACCCAGATACTTACTATTCAAGCACAAACACACCAGCCCACCAGTTTCTGGATCTGGGTTAGATTTGACACCATTCTTGCAAGGACATGTCTGACTTGGAGTGGGTTTTACTGTCTCCCCACCTAAAAATACTTCAGACAATTTAACTGAATATGTTATTAAATTGAATTAATTCTTCAAAGACAGGTTTTGAGTTACATCTGAAGTCATATGCAAACATCTTTAAATTGTAAAAGGTACGTAAGAATAGTAACAATTATCTTTTTCTGAAACTGTTCTGTCACTGAACAGAAATATTCTTAAATCTGTTTATCAACAAAAAACATGACATTACAGTCATAAATTGTATTTTACTAACCAAATAAAAAATCGAACAAAAAATATCAAAATCTGAGACATACCCATCTCTGTCTTATTCACTCATCCTGTCCTGCTCCCTCCATCTAAAAGAAAAGGAGCATTAAGTCATACTAAGTTTAAGCAAATTCATCATACTATGCACAATCCTTAACATCCAAATCTTAAACATCCAAGTGGAGGAAGAAATGTCATTTCAATAAACACACTGTTGTTTAATATGTCCTAAAATCATGGAGGTTCAAGTGTTTAAATTGGGAATGAATTAATAAAGCAATGATGCAAAAAAAAAACAAAAAAAAAACACTAAAAGTGTACTGTTCTTTTGATATGAAACTAACTCTGCAATTCCAGACAGTTCCTGATTCAACAATGTTCATTTATTCAAATTGGCACATAAAATTATTGATATATAGAACTTTAAAAAACTATAAAAGCACTTATTCTACAAAATCATTTGTGTTAAATCTCACCACGGCTGCATTTCAAAATGTTCATTTTACAAGGACAATATAACAGGAACTTAACCAAAGATAAAACTTGGTTAATATATTAATTTGTTATTCTGGACTGATTTTAAATATTTTGAAAGATTTCATTAAAAATCAGATTTAATTGGAAAATAAAGTGGTTTCTAAAAGAAGACAGATTTATTTTTTTTCAAATGAAGTCCCAAAAGCAAACTTACAAAGTTTGCTGGATTAATCCTCAATCCTCTCTTGGGACAATATCTTTCATTGCTGTTATCTATGGTACTTTTTGATCTCAAGCTGTCAAATGTACAGACAAAAACAGAAAATAAAAATGAAGAAAATGGTTCATTTCGTCAATTTTGATGCAATAATAAATAATGCCTATAATAGCACTGTCAATCAACACTGAATTTTAATCATGCACAACAGGTGACATCGTCAATAACAGGAGCGGATCCAGAGATATTTTCTGACAGTATTCCAAATTATCTTTGTTGATCCATCCTACATTTTTGATGGTCTTCCAACAGAAAAAACAGATACTCATCAATGTGAACTTTAAAATCTGACTGTCATCTGAAAGACCCAGAAGATGGCCTCAATCCTCCCCTGCAATAAGATTACAGTTTCAGGACCATGAGAGTTCAAATTCACATAATGAAAATCCCAATATTTGAAAAATGATGCCAGTGCATAAAATAATATTACATTATGTTTAAAGACATAAAAACCAATGCAACTGCTTATGTGGAAATACAGAAAATGTGAAGAGCTTCAGGTGGATGGGAGCTGAAAATGCCAGTGTTTGAAAAATAAATAAAAAATAAAACACAACAAAAATATTCCAATAAAGCTGCTATTCAAACTTTTAATCTTGCTGTAATAACATGATATGAATAACCCCAATGTGTTTAAGGATAATAAGGCACTGTTGTTCATCTATTTTCTTTCTTTGTAAACTTATTTGCAATATTAAAGAACATTTACCTGCATAATTATCACCTAATTATCCTAATTATGTGACACAGTTAAGAGAGCTTAACCTATGGGACTTTACTTGGAAATAAATTAGGCAAGTGATTTTATAGCTCTGAATTTAGCTTGTGACTACCCCAAGGGACAATTACCACCATCCATAAACAGTAGCCCCATATAGCACTCTATAAAGCTGCATTGCTTCCAAAACAGAAAACAATCACACTGATTTTCCAACACATACTGCACTTCAGTCTTATGAAACTTTTCAGTAAGTTTGAGTATCACAAGTAACATGGTTTTTCCTTAATGGTCATTCTGGCAGCGATTTCCAAAATAGGGTTTTCTTCAACTTTTATGCAATATAACATGATGACCATCAATTTTTAATAATAAAACTAAAGTATCATGGATAACCAGAAAATGTGACATGGAAAGGTCTTCAAGGCCATGAAGTTCAGAGTCACACCTTCAAAATGCCAAAATGTAAACAAGAGATAACTGTACTGAAATGATTTTCTTTCCACTTTCAACACTTTTTTTTTTTTTTTTTCATATAACAAAATAATCAATTTACTGTCATTTTTAAATGATCAACTAAGAAAATTGTTGACATAGGAAAAATATCAATTGAACAATTTTAAATGTCCAATTTGCTCCATTCAGAGATTCTGAACATGGTGAATGATTGAATCTGACAAACTGTAAAGATACGAGTTTATTTCCATTTTGACACTTTATTACATAATACACAATAACAGGTTACCATCATTTTTATGTAATCAACTAACACTGTTGTTAATATGCAGAAAATGTCAAAAGAACACCTTTACATATTTAATTAGTTTACAAATGAGATTGTTAACATGCCTAAGAATTAAATCTGAGGAAAAAAACACTTATATACAAAAAAAGGCATAACTTCACCAAAACTGAACCGATCAAGCTTATTTTCCAACTTAATCTGTATTTCAGTAAGACTGATCACCCCTGTGAATTTCAAGACAATTGGCCAATTGATTTTCCTTGAAATATGTTATCGGTATTGCATATGTGCTGAAAAAAGTGAAAAACAGCATAACTTCCGTAAAAATGGTTCGATCACACTGATTTTCAAACTTGACCTGCATATTATAGATATTCATCAGTTCTGTAAGTTTTAAGCCAAAAGGTAAAATGGTTTTTCACTTATCGTGCTATCGGTGTTGCACATACGCTGAAAAAAATAGCATAACTTCCATAAAAATAGCCCATTCATGCTGATTTTCAAACTTGACCTGCGTATTATAAATATTCATCATTTCTATAAATTTCAAGCCAAAAGGTAAAACGGTTTTTTACTTATCGTGTTTTCGGTGAAAGTGCACGGCGATGAGGACATCTGTGTCTGTACATAAAAAATCTATATATATGTAAGAACATACTTAAATGTTAAATGTTTGTACATACAATATTTTAACGTTATTTGAGATTTAAAGTAAAGTGCTTGCATGTGGCTGGATGAATTCGGTAATTTATATTTAAAAGAGAACCTGGTGGTGCCCAGTTGTAACTTACTTCAAAGAGTATAGTTACTGAAAACTAAGGAGAAAGAAGTTTGTGATTGAAAATGTCACTGGTTATCAAGTGTACACATGATTTATAGAAAAATTATAAGCTGCTACCCTTAAACTATCAGTTATCAAATATTTGTAGAACGCCAACTTTCTAAGACCCACATTGTAAATGTTTGACATGTCCATTCAATAAATCATGGCTTAAGCAATATAAGAGTTATCGTTGCCTCACCCAGGTCAGCTTCTTAGAGGCTACGGACAGGTGTACATCATGTATTTTCATGTATTCACTGCCCTTATTGTTGCTACTGTCTCTGCATCAACTTTTCAACATCATTCTGATGTCAATAATGATGTGTTGATGAAACTTGTTGAAAGACTGGACAAGCAAGAACGAGAAATAGCATTCCTGAAAAGGTTGGAGGCGGAGGTTGCTGCAGTAAAACAGGAAAACAAACAACTTAAGGTATTTTGTACTTCAAATTCCGACTAATTGTATGATTCTGAATTATCCAATTGTTCTATCCCTCGTCTCTCTTCACTGTTGTCAATAATAAAAATTAACATCTTTAACAGCCTACATTCTATAATCTTGACACATCTATAGTAAAAAAGACTAATCAAATCTTTTTTAATTTAAAATTTAGTCAGATATTCAAAAAATCAAGTTGAAGCTTTATGCACAAACAATCACTGTTCCCGAGCAAAATGCAGCAACCCTTCACCATTCTATTACCAAGAGACAAGTGCAGCAAGGAAACTGTAAGCTATAACATTATTTGTTGAGGTCTTAAATGGGACTTTTTGACCCTTTTTGTCTAATCAAAATTGTTACGAAACCAAATATCATAAAACTTGATAAAATTACTGCAGGATTAAAGGGATATACCCCAAATTTAATAACGGGGAATCATAAAACCCCAATTTATTTAACAGATGATTATTTCCGTTGTTACCACAACATAATTACTAGTAGGCATATTTAAGCCTTTCTTCTGACCATGACTGTTATAGATGTAGCCTAAGATGAGGTAATCAATCAACTACAATGTCAGAAAAATTGTTTATCAAAAATGTGCAGCATTCACAATGGGGCAATCCAGAAAATATTTAAAGTGACAGATAACTTAAGAATGTATCCCTATGCTATGTGTCTTATGTTTTAGTGGCAAGTTCAGGGTGTGTGCAAGGACCCCAGGGACCCCCGGGAAAAGACGGAAAGGATGGCAAGGATGGGAAAGATGGGAAAGATGGAATTCAGGTAACTTTACTCAATACATCTTCATTTATGACAAATAATATGATGACTTTTAGAATAACTTTTCTTTCATATGCCATTATATATAATTCTTTTAATAAATTAATTATATAATATTTTTTAATTTTTAAAAATATTGCTTCTAGAGTATGAAGCTGTGGAAATTTACACCTGTATATTGGAATTGATAGTGAAATGACGACAAGTACACATCATATACAAATACTTTTTGACAGATGTTATTAAATTTTAACATTCAACTTGTGTAAAATGATAAAATATGAAATCTTCCCCACTTTATTATTACAAATATCTTAAATTAATCCACAGAACCCAGGTTTAACAGTAGACAGTCTCAAGCAAATCATTGGACTGCTTGGATATCAGTCACCACTACAAGGTAATGGTAGGTCTGCTCTCTATATTATAGCTTAAAACGGAAAACATTTTGCTACCACGTAAGGTCTTATCTAATTGTGCCTTTGCTTTCTAAACAATATAATTTTATTATGTACAGACACAGATGTGTCTGTACATATTGCCATCACCTGCGTCTGTCGTCGCCGATGCCGATGCCGATGCCGATGCCGTCGCCGTGCACTTTCCTTGTAAACACGATAAGTGGAGGGCAGTTTTACTTTTTGGCTTTATATTTACAGAGCTGGTGAATATTCATAAAACGCAGGTCAAGTTCGAAAATCAGCATGATCGGGCCATTATTGTAGAAGTTATGCTGTTTTTTCACTTTTCAGCATATTTTTCACATTTCCTCAGATTCAATTCTTAGGCATGTTAACAGTCTCATTATTAAACTAATAAGATACGTAAAAGTTTTTGTTTGACATTTCCTGCATCTTTACAACATTGTTAGTTGATTTTGTAAAAATGATGGCAAACTTGTTATCGTGTATTGTGTAATAAAGTTTCAAAAATGGAAATAAACTCATATCATTGCAGTTTGTCAGATTCAATCATTCACTATGTTCAGAATCTCAGAATGGAAGAAATTGGACATTTAACACTGCTTTATTGATATTTTTCCCATCTCATCAATTTTCTAAGTTCTAAGTTGATCATATAAAAATGGCAGTAAACTGTTAATTTTGTTTTATGTTAAAAATTGTTAAAAATGGGAAAAAAAAAACATTTCAGAACAGTGCTGTCTTATTTACATTTTGGCATTTTCAAGTTGTGACTTTGAAGTTCCATGGGCCTGAAGACCTTTGCTAGTCACATTTTCTGAATATCCATGATACTAATATTTTATTATTAAAAATTGATGGTCATTATGCTGTTAAACATTATGTAATATTGCATCAAAATTTGAAAAAAAACTATTTTGGGCACTGCTCCCATGATGACCATTTAAGAAAAACCATGTCACTTACTGTTCTCAAACAGTACAGTAAATATATATATAGATGTGTCTGTACATATTGCCATCACCTGCATCTGTCGTCGCCGTCATTGCCGGCGCCGGCGCCGTGCACTTTCATTGTAAACACGATAAGTGGAAGGCAGTTTTACTTTTGGGCTTTATATTTACAGAGCTGATGAATATTCATAAAACGCAGGTCAAGTTCGAAAATCAGCATGATCGGGCCATTATTGTAGAAGTTATGCTTTTTTTTTCACTTTTCAGCATATTTCACATATTGGCATTTTCAAGGTGTGACTTTGAAGTTCTACATGCTTGAAGACCCATGCTAGTCACATTTTCTGAAAATCCATGATACGTATATTTTATTATTAAAAATTGACGGTCATTATGCTGTTAACCAATATGTAATATTGCATCAGAATAGAAGAAAACAATTATGGGTGCTGCTGCCATGATGACCATTATGGGAAAACCATGTTACTTATGATTGCCAAATGTTCAAAAAAGAAATGCAGGACTAAAATGCAGCCTGGGTTGGAAAAGTAGTCTAATTGGCTTCTTTTTCTGGAAGTTATACATTTTCAAAGTGTGAACTTGAACTCCCATGGGCCTGAAGCTTTATGCTTGTTACACGTTTTACTTACATTGGTATTACCTGTTGAGCATAATTAAAATTTGATGTTGAATTTGCAGTTTAACATAATGTACTTTTGCATCAGAATTGACGGTAGCCTATTTTGTGCATAGTTATTTCCTGCTTTTTGTCTGTACATTTGACAGCTTTGCTGCCTTGTTTTAAATAAACATCATGAAAACCAATTGTTTTAACAATTAGCTTTCATGATGTTTATTTAAAATAAGTTTTAACAGTAAAATATCAGGTTGAAATGATATGTTAATTTATATATCAATTTACCTGCACTACTTAGTATTACACATTTATTGATATTGAGTGAGGTCACCTCTTGGCTATGTTTGCCCCGAAGTTGAGATGACTAACTGATGCCTTCTGAATGGTAAGGTAACTGTCCAAAATAATATGAAATTAAGAATTACATTGATTCCCAGAAGACTTATTATCCAAATAAATGTATAAATTGTTATCACTAAGATTTATGTTTCAGTTGTCAACTCCTCAAGGACCAGTGTTCAGGGACCACAGGGATTACCTGGGAGAGATGGTAAAGATGGCAGAGATGGAATACAGGTAAAACTTAGGGGCTAACTACTAGATAAATAAGGCATCATAGTAATTTGGAATTAAAATGTGATAGATATATCTGCACTTGTTTTGTAATTCAAAATTTAGACTGAAAATTTATATTTATTTTAATTGAGAATTTGAATAAAATGCAATCAAAAAACCAAGACTTCCACTAAAGTCTTGAAATTTCATGATAATGCATCAGTTTATATTGAAACATAATAATATCTGTTACTTTATTCAATATCGGTTTTATTATTTTTGTTCAATTTTCTAAGGGACCACCTGGACCTAAAGGGGACCCAGGATCTCTAACATTGGATACCCTCAAACAAATGTTGGGACAAATTGGAGCTAAGAAAGGGGTGCCACCCACAGGTTTGTCTGGTGCTTTAACTACATGAACCTCTTCCATTTAATTTTTTAAATTCTTTAATTTGGGGGAATGCATGCTCCATTTCTCTGCTTCATAAATGTTTTTTTTTTCATTTTTACTTAATTAGCTATGAGGCTGGTATGCTTTTGAATGGGATAAAGGTAGCTGTGCAACATTAAGTTGATCATTAAGATGTCTGTTTTGAAAGTGTACATTTTCATATTAGTATGTATAAGAGCACCACCAGCCATGGTGGAGCAGTTCATGCAACATGGTTCTGTAGGCTTAATGTATGTTTTCAGGTATACCAACCAATACTAGCCAAGGTGGGGCAGTTTACACACGTTGGGGCAGAACAACTTGTTCAACACATTCAAAGCTTTTGTACAAAGGTAAAGTGCTAAAAGTACATCTTTCTTAAGTGTGGTTCTATTAAACCTTTCATTCAAAATCATAATAACAATGTCAATGATAATAAAAATGTTTAAATTATATATATATAATTTTGAATTTAACACCTTTGGTTACAAATTAAAATCTTTAAAAATGTTTTTTATAACTTTTTATATCAGGGATATCTGCTGGAACCTACTACAGCAAAACTGGAGGAGGCAGTAATTACCTGTGTTTGCCACAGACACCAGAGTGGGGGAAATACCAAGATGGAGGGCAAGATTTAGGTTCTTACATACATGGGGTGGAATATGAATATGTTAAGCCTAACATATTTTCAACAACCAATACAGGAGGTCAGAACTTTTTGGACCATGATGCCCCCTGCGCTGTATGCCACACCCAAACACGCCCCAGTCATGTGATGATACCAGCCAAGAAGACATGTCCAGCTGGGTGGACAACAGAGTACAATGGATACCTGGTATCAGCTTATGAAACACACCAGAGAACAGAGTTTGTCTGCCTTGATGAAGCTCCAGAAGTGGTAGCTGGGGGTCATGAAGGC
This sequence comes from Lingula anatina, assembly GCF_051362555.1. Taxonomy (NCBI): domain Eukaryota; kingdom Metazoa; phylum Brachiopoda; class Lingulata; order Lingulida; family Lingulidae; genus Lingula; species Lingula anatina. The sequence continues at coordinate 19,130,137 of NC_141771.1, read as the reverse complement.
AAAGATGGCGCCTTGTTTTACACTGCTGAAGCTAAGTGTGGTGCCCTCCCCTGTCCACCATATGTGGATGGAAGAGAACTAGCATGTGTTGTCTGCTCTAAATAGTAGCTAGAACATTATATCTGGTTCATATTATCCATATTTTACAATGACCACAAGGAGACATATACCTGTGCTGTCTAACAGTGACAATAAATTAAGTAGAATTAATGACCTGTGACTAGAAGAATTGCCTGACTTTGTAACTTTTTGATAAAGACCTTAGGGATAGCCTTTGTTGAATTTAAATGTATTATTTTAGAATTTATCTTATATAGATTTCTGATGACGCTGAGTGAAATTTAAGTGGAATATGATGTTACCCTTTTCTGCATTCTTCATTAAGCTCATGGCAGCCACCTTAAAATAAAGATTATCCTGGCAATAAAAGTTTTGAAGCTTATATAGATGCCAAGAATATTGTCAACTGTAACAAATCATATGAGAACCATAATTTCCAATAAATACATTGTAAACAACTTCGAAATATAATAAATTCTATTATACCACCAAAACAACAGTTATTGCAATTATTACGCATTATTAAGTTAAACTTACTCTGAGTCTTTATATTCATTGTGAAAGAATTTTGGTGCAGCCGTGCTTGCCAACTTCTCAAATCCCTGTAAAATGAAAATAATATATTTCAATTTCAAACTGGCAGTGATTATATAAACTTTTTCAGTCCTTTATGTATGATCTCATCATCAACTTTACAAATTTTACATGTACATTTGTTAGTCAGAAAAATTAACTCACTTCCTGCTTAATAAGGGGGGGGGGGGAGGGGGAGGGGTGAACAGTATCCTGAATAAAGTTTGCATGAAGTGGAAGTTCAGGTTGACTGAAAAAGATGTGAAATTTCTGCATATTTTTAAGTTCTTAATGGCCTTATTTCAAAACAGACAAGAAAAACAAGACAGCAAAGCTTGCAAATAGACAGACACCAAAAAAGATATATCTTATTGGTTTAATAAATTATTATCCTATTAGTATGTCATATGACAAGTTAGGTAGAAAAGGAGGGTAGGGAATACCTTTTGTGTTCCGCGTGATCGACTTATTTTTCGAGTGTGATGCGTTACTTGAGCCCAATATTCTGAGTGAAATGTGATTCAGGAACTTCTTTGTACCACGTTATTGGTAAAAATTCATCAACGTGATTCATGATTTACCCTCCCAAATCTGTGATTTGTGAAAACGTTTAATTAGCATTACAGGAATTTGTTCTAGAATGTCCTGAACTTTGCAGCATGATTGTAAGGCGATCACTCACTGGATATAAATTCAACAAACTCTTCAAACAAGGAAGGTCAAAAGGTGAAAATGTGCGGTTCGCTAGTTTCCGTTTCAATTCATTGCCTTAGTCTCCATCAATCCTGACCAATGAGAATGGCTGAATATCTCTAAGCAGACGATTCCTGTCATTCTGGTAATGTTATAAATTCTTTGCATTCCTGCAAGTACGTCAATTTTCTATCTTGATGAATGGTGATAGCTTTCAATTCCTCGTGATTGGTGATTGACCTGAATATATCTTTGTGATTGGTGATTGACTTGTTTTAATTCTTTGTTATTGGTGATTAAGGGGGGTATTCCCTACCCTCGAAAAACATGTTTAGTTCTTTAGAAAAGCTTTCTTTTATTTTACATCATTAAACAAATAATTCACCTTGCCAATATAGACAGCAACCTGTCTCTCTACCAAATAAAGCCACTCTGTAAATTTAATTTAAAACACTGCTTCATATGAAAATTACCGTTCTGATAAACAACTACTTAGAAAACATGTCATGTGAAACTTGAAGACCGTCATTTACCTAACAATTATTATGCAAAGTTATTCTGTAGAAAAATCATAGGTACACAGCATTTGCATCCAGTCAGATTTGAGCCCATGTTCTGCCATATCTTCAACCATTCTTTGCAATCCCTGATGACTGTGTTCCACCTTAACATATCTTTATGAGAGTCAATCAAAGTTTTTTTCAGAATGCTGCAGAGTTTATGAGTCTGGGGCATATGTTACGAGTTTTGCTTATATGAATGATTACAATGAAAAGACTGTTAAATCCCATGGCTAAAAAGGGTTAAAAATTAATAATTTTGACAAATCTTGTCCAATGATTCTGAAATTTGTGCAAATGATGGTTAACAACAATAAAAAACTGTGATAAGCTGATCAAGTTATTGTGTTTCATGAAAAGTGTTTTTTGGGACAATATATTTGGGAAAACTGAAAATTACATTGAGACGACTGGCAAATCCCAGGCCTTAAAATAGTTAAATGTTAAAAATTTTGTCAAATCTTGTCAAATCTTTCTGAAATCTGAACAAATGATGCTTAACAACAATAAAAATATGGGATAAGCTGATCAGTTGTCTGTGTCTTTTGTTAAGTGTCAAGTTTTTGGGAAATTGATCATCACAAGAGTGAGAATTAACCAAAACAAATATGTCAATATTGCAATGTATTATTTACTCTGAAAGAAAACAGCAAATGTGATTGAGGTTGTTGATAATTTGAGGTTGTTTGTGTAGGAGTTGCAAATTACCTATAACTGTCATCTGGAAAACAATATATTCCCATACAAGACTTCTCCTTACTACCAATGCCGGATAGAGATTACTCCTTACAATGGGTTTCTGGAAGGGGTTGTTGTTATCACAATATTTGACAAAGTCCTAAATCATGCCAAATATCATGTATTGTACACATGGATAAGACATAGTGCTGCTCTTGGTGCTGTCTTTCACTGCCTGCTTCTTCATTGTAAGGGTACTCTGGAACAAGAACAATATAACTGAAAGAACGGAAAATTACATTGAAAAGAATGGCAAATTCAGTGACTTAAAATAGTTAAATGTTAATAATTTTGTCAAATCTAGACCAATATTTCTTATATTTGTACAAATAATGCTTAACAACAATAAAAATCTGTGATAAGCTGATCAGTCGACTGTGTCAAATGAAAAGTGTTTTTTTGGGGGGGACAACATATTTGGGAAAACTGAAAATTACATTGAAAAGACTGGCAAATCCCAGGCTTTAAAATAGTTAAACGTTAATAATTTTGTCAAATCTTGTCCAATATTTCTAAAATTTGTACAAATGATGCTTAACAACAATAAAAACCTGTGATAAGCTGATCAGTTGACTGTGACTAATGAAAAGTTGTCTTCGAATGATATATTTGAGACAACTGAATATTACACTGAAAATGAGCAGTGCAAAATTCCATGACTTAAAATAGTTACATGTTAATAATTAAAAAAAAAATATGTCCAATGTTTCTGAAATCTGTACAAATGATGCTTAACAACAATAAAAACCTGGGGAAAACTGATCAGTTGTCTGTGTCTTTTTTTAAGTGTCAAGTTTACTGGAAATTGATCATCACAAGAGTGAGAATTAACCAAAACAAACATTTCTATAATGCAATGTATTATTTACTCTGAAAGAAAACAGCAAATGTGATTGAGGTTGTTGATGATTTGAGGTTGTTTGTGTAAGAAGTTGCAAATTACCTATAACTGTCATCTGGAAACAATATATACCCATAAAAGACTTCTCCTTACTACCAATGCCAGATGCAGATTACTTCTTACAATGGGTTTCTGGAAGGGGTTGTTGTTATCAGAATATTTGACAATGTCCTAAATCTTGCCAAATATCATGTATTGTACACATGGATAAGACATAGTACTGCTCTTGGTGCTGTCTTTCACTGCCTGCTTCTTCATTGTAAGGGTACTCTGGAAAAAGAAAAAATATAACTGAGAAAACTGAAAATTACATTGAAAAGAATGGCAAATTCAGTGACTTACAATAGTTAAATGTTAATAATTTTGTCAAATCTAGACCAATATTTCTGATATTTGTACAAATAATGCTTAACAACAATAAAAATCTGTGATAAACTGATCAGTTGATTGAATCTAATGAAAAGTGTTTTTTGGAACAATATATTTGGGAAAACTGAAAATTACATTGAAAAGGCTTGCAAATCCCAGGACTTCAAATAGTTAAACCTTAATAATTGTGTCAAATCTTGTCAAATATTTCTGAAATCTGGAAAAATGATGCTTAACAACAATAAAAATCTGGGATAAGCTGATCAGTTGTCTGTGTCTCTTTTTAAGTGTCAAGTTTATGGGAAATTGATCATCACAAGAGTGAGAACTAACCAAAACAAATATTTCGATATTGCAATGTATTATTTATTCTGAAAGAAAACGGCTAATGTGATTGAGGTTGTTGATTATTTGAGGTTGTTTGTGTAGGAGGTTGCAAATTACCTATAACTGTCGTCTGGAAAACAATATATACCCATACAAGACTTCCCTTCAATACCATTGCCAGATGCAGATTACTCCTTAAAATGGATTTCTAGAAGGGGTTGTTGTTATCACAATACTTGACAATGTCCTAAATCTTGCCAAATATCATGTATTGTACACATGGATAAGACATAGTGCTGCTCTTGGTGCTGTCTTTCACCTCCTGCTTTTTCTTGGTAAGGGTACTCTGGAAAAAGAACAATATAACTGAAAGAACTGAAAATTACATTGAAAAGAATGGCAAATTCAGTGACTTAAAATAGTTAAATGTTAATAATTTTGTCAAATCTAGACCAATATTTCTAATATTTGTACAAATGATGCTTAACAACAATTAAAATCTGTGATAAGCTGATCAGTTGTCTGTATTTAATGAAAAGTGTTTTCTAAGACAATATATTTGGGAAAACTGAAAAATTACATTGAAAAGACTGGGAATCTGAGGACTTAAAATAGTTAAACGTTAATAATTTTGTCAAATTTTGTCCAATAATTCTGAAATTTGTACAAATGATGCTTAACAACAATAAAAATCTGTGATAAGCTGACCAGTTGACTGTGACTAATGAAAAGTTGTCTTCGAATGATATATTTGAGAAAACTGAATATTACACTGAAAATGAGCAGTGCAAAATTCCATGACTTAAAACAGTTACATGTTAATAATTTAAAAAAAAATTGTCCAATGTTTCTGAAATCTGTACAAATGATGCTTACCAACAATGAAAACCTGGGAAAAACTGATCAGTTGTCTGTGTCTTTTTTTAAGTGTCAAGTTTACTGGAAATTGACCATCACAAGAGTGAGAATTAACCAAAACAAATATTTCAATATTGCAATGTATTATTTACTCTGAAAGAAAACACAAATGTGATTGAGGTTGTTGATGATTTGAGGTTGTTTGTGTAAGAAGTTGCAAATTACCTGTAACTGTCATCTGGAAAACAATATATACCCATACAAGACTTCTCCTTACTACCAATGCCGGACGCAGATTACTCCTTAAAATGGGTTTCTGGAAGGGGTTGTTGTTATCAGAATATTTGACAATGTCCTAAATCTTCCCAAATATCATGTATTGTATACATGGATAAGACAGAGTACTGCTCTTGGTGCTGTCTTTCACTGCCTGCGTTTTCATGGTAAGGGTACTCTGGAAAAAGAACAATATAACTGAAAGACCTGAAAATTTCTTTAAAAAGACTGGCAAATAATGAGTTAAAATAGTTAAACATTAATAATTTTGTCAAATCTTGTCCAATATTTCTGAACTTTGAACAAATGATGCTTAACAACAATGAAAATCTGTGATAAGCTGATCAGTTGACTGTATCTAAAAAAGTGTTTTTTTAGGACAATATATTTGGGAAAACTGAAAATTTCATTGAAAAGACTGCCAAATCACAGGTCTTTAAATAGTTGAACATTAATAATTTTGTCAAATCTTGTCCAATATTTCTGAAATTTGTACAAATGATGCTTAACAACAATAAAAATCTGTGATAAGCTGATCAGTTGTTTGTGTCTTTTTGTAATGGTAAAGTTAATGGGAAATTGATCATCAGAAGAGTGAGAATTAACCAAAACAAATATTTCAATATTACAATGTATTATTTTCTCTGAAAGAAAACAGCAAATGTGATGATTTCAGGTTGTTTGTGAAAGAAGTTGCAAATTACCTATAACTGTCATCTGGAAAACAATATATACCCATACAAGACTTCTCCTTACTACCAATGCCAGATGCAGATTACTCCTTACAATGGGTTTCTTGGAGGGGTTGTTGTTATCACAATAGTTGACAAAGTCCTAAATCTTGCCAAATATCATGTATTGTACACATGGATAAGATATAGTGCTGCTCTTGGTGCTGTCTTTCAATGCCTGCTTTTTCATGGTAAGGGTACTCTGGAAAAAGAACAATATAACTGAAAGAACTGAAAATTACATTGAAAAGACTGGCAAATTCAATGATTTAAAATAGTTAAACATTAATAATTTTGTCAAATCTAGACCAATATTTCTTATATTTGTACAAATGATGCTTAACAACAATAAAAATCTGTGATAAGCTGATCAGTTGTCTGTATTTAATGAAAAGTGTTTTCTAAGACAATATATTTGGGAAAACTGAAAAATTACATTGAAAAGACTGGCAAATCGCAGGCCTTATAATAGTAAAACATAAATAATTTTGTCAAATCTTGTCCAATGTTTATGAAATTTGAACAAATGATAATTAACATCAATAAAAATCTGTGATAAGCTGATCAGTTGACTGTGACTAATGAAAAGTGTTTTTTGGGACAATATATTTGGGAAAACTAAAAATTACATTGAAGAGACTGGCAAATTGCAGGCCTTAAAATAGTTAAACATTAATAATTTTGTCAAATCTTGTCCAATGTTTATGAGGTTTGAAGAAATGATAATTAACATCAATCAAAATCTGTGATAAGCTGATCAGTTGACTATGTCAAATGAAAAGTATTGTCTACGGATGATATATTTGAGAAAACTGAATATTACACTGAAAATTAACAGTGCAAAATTCCATGACTTAAAAATAGTTAAACGTTAATAATTTTGTCAAATCTGGTCCAATGTTTCTGAAATCTGTACAAATGATGCTTAACAACAATAATAATTTGTGATAAGCTAATCAATTGAGTGTGTTTAATGATAAGTGTTGTCTTTGGATGATATATTTGAGAAAACTGAATATTACACTGAAAATTAACAGTGCAAAATTCTATGACTTAAAATAGTTAAACATTAATAATTTTGTCAAATCTGGTCCAATGTTTATGAAATTTGTAAAAGTGATGCATAACAACAATAAAAATCTGTGATAAGCTGATCAGTTGTCTGTGTTTTTTTTTAAGTGTTAAGTTTATGAGAAATTGATCATCAGAAGAGTGAGAATTAACCAAAACAAATATTTCAATATTGCAATATATTATTTACTCAAAAGAAAACAGCAAATGTGATGATTTGGGGTTGTTTGTGTAAGAGGTTGCAAATTACCTATAACTGTCACCTGGAAAACAATATATATCCATACAAGACTTCTCCTTACTACCAATGCCAGATGCAGATTACTCCTTAAAATGGATTTCTAGAAGGGGTTGTTGTTATCACAATACTTGACAATGTCCTAAATCTTGCCAAATATCATGTATTGTACACATGGATAAGACATAGTGCTGCTCTTGGTGCTGTCTTTCACCTCCTGCTTTTTCTTGGTAAGGGTACTCTGGAAAAAGAACAATATAACTGAAAGAACTGAAAATTACATTGAAAAGAATGGCAAATTCAGTGACTTAAAATAGTTAAATGTTAATAATTTTGTCAAATCTAGACCAATATTTCTAATATTTGTACAAATGATGCTTAACAACAATTAAAATCTGTGATAAGCTGATCAGTTGTCTGTATTTAATGAAAAGTGTTTTCTAAGACAATATATTTGGGAAAACTGAAAAATTACATTGAAAAGACTGGGAATCTGAGGACTTAAAATAGTTAAACGTTAATAATTTTGTCAAATTTTGTCCAATAATTCTGAAATTTGTACAAATGATGCTTAACAACAATAAAAATCTGTGATAAGCTGACCAGTTGACTGTGACTAATGAAAAGTTGTCTTCGAATGATATATTTGAGAAAACTGAATATTACACTGAAAATGAGCAGTGCAAAATTCCATGACTTAAAACAGTTACATGTTAATAATTTTTAAAAAAATTGTCCAATGTTTCTGAAATCTGTACAAATGATGCTTAACAACAATGAAAACCTGGGAAAAACTGATCAGTTGTCTGTGTCTTTTTTTAAGTGTCAAGTTTACTGGAAATTGACCATCACAAGAGTGAGAATTAACCAAAACAAATATTTCAATATTGCAATGTATTATTTACTCTGAAAGAAAACAGCAAATGTGATTGAGGTTGTTGATGATTTGAGGTTGTTTGTGTAAGAAGTTGCAAATTACCTGTAACTGTCATCTGGAAAACAATATATACCCATACAAGACTTCTCCTTACTACCAATGCCGGACGCAGATTACTCCTTAAAATGGGTTTCTGGAAGGGGTTGTTGTTATCAGAATATTTGACAATGTCCTAAATCTTCCCAAATATCATGTATTGTATACATGGATAAGACAGAGTACTGCTCTTGGTGCTGTCTTTCACTGCCTGCGTTTTCATGGTAAGGGTACTCTGGAAAAAGAACAATATAACTGAAAGACCTGAAAATTTCTTTAAAAAGACTGGCAAATAATGAGTTAAAATAGTTAAACATTAATAATTTTGTCAAATCTTGTCCAATATTTCTGAACTTTGAACAAATGATGCTTAACAACAATGAAAATCTGTGATAAGCTGATCAGTTGACTGTATCTAAAAAAGTGTTTTTTTAGGACAATATATTTGGGAAAACTGAAAATTTCATTGAAAAGACTGCCAAATCACAGGTCTTTAAATAGTTGAACATTAATAATTTTGTCAAATCTTGTCCAATGTTTCTGAAATTTGTACAAATGATGCTTAACAACAATAAAAATCTGTGATAAGCTGATCAGTTGTTTGTGTCTTTTTGTAATGGTAAAGTTAATGGGAAATTGATCATCAGAAGAGTGAGAATTAACCAAAACAAATATTTCAATATTACAATGTATTATTTTCTCTGAAAGAAAACAGCAAATGTGATGATTTCAGGTTGTTTGTGAAAGAAGTTGCAAATTACCTATAACTGTCATCTGGAAAACAATATATACCCATACAAGACTTCTCCTTACTACCAATGCCAGATGCAGATTACTCCTTACAATGGGTTTCTTGGAGGGGTTGTTGTTATCACAATAGTTGACAAAGTCCTAAATCTTGCCAAATATCATGTATTGTACACATGGATAAGATATAGTGCTGCTCTTGGTGCTGTCTTTCAATGCCTGCTTTTTCATGGTAAGGGTACTCTGGAAAAAGAACAATATAACTGAAAGAACTGAAAATTACATTGAAAAGACTGGCAAATTCAATGATTTAAAATAGTTAAACATTAATAATTTTGTCAAATCTAGACCAATATTTCTTATATTTGTACAAATGATGCTTAACAACAATAAAAATCTGTGATAAGCTGATCAGTTGTCTGTATTTAATGAAAAGTGTTTTCTAAGACAATATATTTGGGAAAACTGAAAAATTACATTGAAAAGACTGGCAAATCGCAGGCCTTATAATAGTAAAACATAAATAATTTTGTCAAATCTTGTCCAATGTTTATGAAATTTGAACAAATGATAATTAACATCAATAAAAATCTGTGATAAGCTGATCAGTTGACTGTGACTAATGAAAAGTGTTTTTTGGGACAATATATTTGGGAAAACTAAAAATTACATTGAAGAGACTGGCAAATTGCAGGCCTTAAAATAGTTAAACATTAATAATTTTGTCAAATCTTGTCCAATGTTTATGAGGTTTGAAGAAATGATAATTAACATCAATCAAAATCTGTGATAAGCTGATCAGTTGACTATGTCAAATGAAAAGTATTGTCTACGGATGATATATTTGAGAAAACTGAATATTACACTGAAAATTAACAGTGCAAAATTCCATGACTTAAAAATAGTTAAACGTTAATAATTTTGTCAAATCTGGTCCAATGTTTCTGAAATCTGTACAAATGATGCTTAACAACAATAATAATTTGTGATAAGCTAATCAATTGAGTGTGTTTAATGATAAGTGTTGTCTTTGGATGATATATTTGAGAAAACTGAATATTACACTGAAAATTAACAGTGCAAAATTCTATGACTTAAAATAGTTAAACATTAATAATTTTGTCAAATCTGGTCCAATGTTTATGAAATTTGTAAAAGTGATGCATAACAACAATAAAAATCTGTGATAAGCTGATCAGTTGTCTGTGTTTTTTTTTTAAGTGTTAAGTTTATGAGAAATTGATCATCAGAAGAGTGAGAATTAACCAAAACAAATATTTCAATATTGCAATATATTATTTACTCAAAAGAAAACAGCAAATGTGATGATTTGGGGTTGTTTGTGTAAGAGGTTGCAAATTACCTATAACTGTCACCTGGAAAACAATATATATCCATACAAGACTTCTCCTTACTACCAATGCCAGATGCAGATTACTCCTTAAAATGGATTTCTAGAAGGGGTTGTTGTTATCACAATACTTGACAATGTCCTAAATCTTGCCAAATATCATGTATTGTACACATGGATAAGACATAGTGCTGCTCTTGGTGCTGTCTTTCACCTCCTGCTTTTTCTTGGTAAGGGTACTCTGGAAAAAGAACAATATAACTGAAAGAACTGAAAATTACATTGAAAAGAATGGCAAATTCAGTGACTTAAAATAGTTAAATGTTAATAATTTTGTCAAATCTAGACCAATATTTCTAATATTTGTACAAATGATGCTTAACAACAATTAAAATCTGTGATAAGCTGATCAGTTGTCTGTATTTAATGAAAAGTGTTTTCTAAGACAATATATTTGGGAAAACTGAAAAATTACATTGAAAAGACTGGGAATCTGAGGACTTAAAATAGTTAAACGTTAATAATTTTGTCAAATTTTGTCCAATAATTCTGAAATTTGTACAAATGATGCTTAACAACAATAAAAATCTGTGATAAGCTGACCAGTTGACTGTGACTAATGAAAAGTTGTCTTCGAATGATATATTTGAGAAAACTGAATATTACACTGAAAATGAGCAGTGCAAAATTCCATGACTTAAAACAGTTACATGTTAATAATTTTTAAAAAAATTGTCCAATGTTTCTGAAATCTGTACAAATGATGCTTAACAACAATGAAAACCTGGGAAAAACTGATCAGTTGTCTGTGTCTTTTTTTAAGTGTCAAGTTTACTGGAAATTGACCATCACAAGAGTGAGAATTAACCAAAACAAATATTTCAATATTGCAATGTATTATTTACTCTGAAAGAAAACAGCAAATGTGATTGAGGTTGTTGATGATTTGAGGTTGTTTGTGTAAGAAGTTGCAAATTACCTGTAACTGTCATCTGGAAAACAATATATACCCATACAAGACTTCTCCTTACTACCAATGCCGGACGCAGATTACTCCTTAAAATGGGTTTCTGGAAGGGGTTGTTGTTATCAGAATATTTGACAATGTCCTAAATCTTCCCAAATATCATGTATTGTATACATGGATAAGACAGAGTACTGCTCTTGGTGCTGTCTTTCACTGCCTGCGTTTTCATGGTAAGGGTACTCTGGAAAAAGAACAATATAACTGAAAGACCTGAAAATTTCTTTAAAAAGACTGGCAAATAATGAGTTAAAATAGTTAAACATTAATAATTTTGTCAAATCTTGTCCAATATTTCTGAACTTTGAACAAATGATGCTTAACAACAATGAAAATCTGTGATAAGCTGATCAGTTGACTGTATCTAAAAAAGTGTTTTTTTAGGACAATATATTTGGGAAAACTGAAAATTTCATTGAAAAGACTGCCAAATCACAGGTCTTTAAATAGTTGAACATTAATAATTTTGTCAAATCTTGTCCAATGTTTCTGAAATTTGTACAAATGATGCTTAACAACAATAAAAATCTGTGATAAGCTGATCAGTTGTTTGTGTCTTTTTGTAATGGTAAAGTTAATGGGAAATTGATCATCAGAAGAGTGAGAATTAACCAAAACAAATATTTCAATATTACAATGTATTATTTTCTCTGAAAGAAAACAGCAAATGTGATGATTTCAGGTTGTTTGTGAAAGAAGTTGCAAATTACCTATAACTGTCATCTGGAAAACAATATATACCCATACAAGACTTCTCCTTACTACCAATGCCAGATGCAGATTACTCCTTACAATGGGTTTCTTGGAGGGGTTGTTGTTATCACAATAGTTGACAAAGTCCTAAATCTTGCCAAATATCATGTATTGTACACATGGATAAGATATAGTGCTGCTCTTGGTGCTGTCTTTCAATGCCTGCTTTTTCATGGTAAGGGTACTCTGGAAAAAGAACAATATAACTGAAAGAACTGAAAATTACATTGAAAAGACTGGCAAATTCAATGATTTAAAATAGTTAAACATTAATAATTTTGTCAAATCTAGACCAATATTTCTTATATTTGTACAAATGATGCTTAACAACAATAAAAATCTGTGATAAGCTGATCAGTTGTCTGTATTTAATGAAAAGTGTTTTCTAAGACAATATATTTGGGAAAACTGAAAAATTACATTGAAAAGACTGGCAAATCGCAGGCCTTATAATAGTAAAACATAAATAATTTTGTCAAATCTTGTCCAATGTTTATGAAATTTGAACAAATGATAATTAACATCAATAAAAATCTGTGATAAGCTGATCAGTTGACTGTGACTAATGAAAAGTGTTTTTTGGGACAATATATTTGGGAAAACTAAAAATTACATTGAAGAGACTGGCAAATTGCAGGCCTTAAAATAGTTAAACATTAATAATTTTGTCAAATCTTGTCCAATGTTTATGAGGTTTGAAGAAATGATAATTAACATCAATCAAAATCTGTGATAAGCTGATCAGTTGACTATGTCAAATGAAAAGTATTGTCTACGGATGATATATTTGAGAAAACTGAATATTACACTGAAAATTAACAGTGCAAAATTCCATGACTTAAAAATAGTTAAACGTTAATAATTTTGTCAAATCTGGTCCAATGTTTCTGAAATCTGTACAAATGATGCTTAACAACAATAATAATTTGTGATAAGCTAATCAATTGAGTGTGTTTAATGATAAGTGTTGTCTTTGGATGATATATTTGAGAAAACTGAATATTACACTGAAAATTAACAGTGCAAAATTCTATGACTTAAAATAGTTAAACATTAATAATTTTGTCAAATCTGGTCCAATGTTTATGAAATTTGTAAAAGTGATGCATAACAACAATAAAAATCTGTGATAAGCTGATCAGTTGTCTGTGTTTTTTTTTAAGTGTTAAGTTTATGAGAAATTGATCATCAGAAGAGTGAGAATTAACCAAAACAAATATTTCAATATTGCAATATATTATTTACTCAAAAGAAAACAGCAAATGTGATGATTTGGGGTTGTTTGTGTAAGAGGTTGCAAATTACCTATAACTGTCACCTGGAAAACAATATATATCCATACAAGACTTCTCCTTACTACCAATGCCAGATGCAGATTACTCCTTACAATGGGTTTCTTGGAGGGGTTGTTGTTATCACAATAGTTGACAAAGTCCTAAATCTTGCCAAATATCATGTATTGTACACATGGATAAGACATAGTGCTGCTCTTGGTGCTGTCTTTCAATGCCTGCTTCTTCATGATAAGGGTACTCTGGAAAAAGAACAATATAACTGAAAGAACTAAAAATTACATTGAAGAGACTGGCAAATTGCAGGCCTTAAAATAGTTAAACATTAATAATTTTGTCAAATCTTGTCCAATGTTTATGAAATATGATCAAATGATAATTAACATCAATAAAAATCTGTGATAAGCTGATCAGTTGACTGTGACTAATGAAAAGCGTTTTTGGGACAATATATTTGGGAAAACTAAAAATTGCATTGAAAAGACTGGCAAATCGCAGGCCTTATAATAGTTAAACATTAATAATTTTGTCAAATCTTGTCCAATGTTTATGAAATTTCAACAAATGATAATTAACATCAATAAAAATCTGTGATAAGCTGATTAGTTGACTGTGACAAATGAAAAGTGTTTTTTGGGACAATATATTTGGGAAAACTAAAAATTACATTGAAGAGACTGGCAAAATCGCAGGCTTTAAAATAGTTAAACATCAATAATTTTGTCAGATCTTGTCCAATATTTATGAAATTTGTGCAAATGATATTCAACAACAATTAAAATCTGTGAGAAGCTGATCAGTTGACTATGTTTAACGAAAAGTGTTTTTTTTTTTTGACAAAATATTTGGGAAACCTGAAAATTACATTGAAAAGACTGGCAAATCGCAGGCCTTAAAATAGTTAAACATAAATAATTTTGTCAAATCTTGTCCAATGTTTATGAAATTTGAACAAATGATAATTAACATCAATAAAAACCTGTGATAAGCTGATTAGTTGACTGTGACTAATGAAAAGTGTTTTTTGGGACAATATATTTGGGAAAACTAAAAATTACATTGAAGAGACTGGCAAAATCGCAGGCTTTAAAATAGTTAAACATTAATAATTTTGTCAAATCTTGTCCAATATTTATGAAATTTGTGCAAATGATATTCAACAACAATTAAAATCTGTGAGAAACTGATCAGTTGACTATGTTTAATGAAAAGTGTTTTTTTTTGACAAAATATTTGGGAAAACTGAAAATTACATTGAAAAGACTGGCAAATCGCAGGCCTTAAAATAGTTAAACATTAATAATTTTGTCAAATCTTGTCCAATGTTTATGAAATTTTTACAAATGATATTTAACAACAATTAAAATCTGAGAGAAGCTGATCAGTTGACTATGTTTAATGAAAAGTGTTTTTTTGGACAATATATTTGGGAAAACTGAAAATTACATTGAAAAAGACTGGCAAATCGCAGGCCTTAAAATAGTTAAACATTAATAATGTTGTCAAATATTGTCCCATGTTTATGAAATTTGTGCAAATGATGCTTAACAATAATAAAAATCTGTCATAAGCTGATCAGCTGTCTATGTTATTTTTTAAGTGTCGAGTTTATAGGAAATTCTTCATCAGAAGAGTGAGAACTAACCAAAACAAATATTTCAATATTGCAATGTATAACTTACTCTGAAAAAAAAAAAAAAAAAAAACAAATGTGATTATTTGAGGTAGTTTGTGTAAGAGGTTGCAAATTACCTATAACTGTCATCTGGAAAACAATATATACCCATACAAGACTTCTCCTTACTACCAATGCCAGATGCAGATTACTCCTTACAATGGGTTTCTTGGAGGGGTTGTTGTTATCACAATAGTTGACAAAGTCCTAAATCTTGCCAAATATCATGTATTGTACACATGGATAAGATATAGTGCTGCTCTTGGTGCTGTCTTTCAATGCCTGCTTTTTCATGGTAAGGGTACTCTGGAAAAAGAACAATATAACTGAAAGAACTGAAAATTACATTGAAAAGACTGGCAAATTCAATGATTTAAAATAGTTAAACGTTAATAATTTTGTAAAATCTGGTCCAATATTTCTGAAATTTGTACAAATGATGCTTAACAACAATAAAAATCTGTGATAAACTGATCAGCTGTCTATGTTATTTTTTAAGTGTCAAGTTTATTAGAAATTCATCATCAGAAGAGTGAGAATAAACCAAAACATATATTTCAATATTGCAATGTATTACTTACTCTGAAAGAAAACAGCAAATGTGATGATTTGAGGTTGTTTGTGTAAGAGGTTGCAAATTACCTATAACTGTCATCTGGAAAACAATATATACCCATACAAGACTTCTCCTTACTACCAATGTCAGATGCAGATTACTCCTAACAATGGGTTTCTGGAAGGGGTTGTTGTTATCACAATATTTGACAATGTCCTAACTCTTGCCAAATATCATGTATTGTACACATGGATAAGACATACTGCTGCTCTTGGTGCCGTCTTTCACTGCCTGCTTTTTCATGGTAAGGGTACTCTGGAACAAGAACAATATAACTGAAAGAACTGATCAGATGTCTGTCTTTTTCTAAGTGTCAGGTTTACGGGAAATTGATCATTAGAAGAGTACGAATTGACAAAAACAAATCGTAAACAAAATTAATAATTTGAATACATGTAGATTCAAATATGATTTCATAATTTTACTTTTTCATTTTTTGTCCATAAGTTTTCATTTATGATAGATCCACATATTTAGTTTACCTGTTGACTGTTTCCTCTGTTCACTCTGATGGACTTGGCCATCCTTCTGGCTGGAAGATGATAAAAAAAACATCTTTAAAACAATCTTCTTAATTTTTTAGTGTCTTAAAACTGGTTTTTCAGTTTCTTTGACAAAGTAATAAAATGCCCAAGGGATTTACATAAAAAGTCTCACATCAGTAGCAGCACAATTCACCTAAATATCAGGTATTACATTATAAAAGACGAAAAACTTGCTGAAAGGCTGTAAAGATCCAGAAAACAATGTGATCTGTGTAGAAACATTTAATATATGCAATGCATGCTCTTATATAACCATATTGGAAATTATTCTGGAGTCATAATGTTCCATTGTGGCAGCATAGTCCTGTGCCCCCCAGTGCAGTGTAGTAGTCTGGAGTCATTGAGTTCCATTGTGGTAATAAGTCCTGTGTCTCCTAGTACAGTGTAGTAGTCTGGAGTCATTGTGTTCCATTGTGGCAGCATAGTCCTGTGCCCCCCAGTGCAGTGTAGTAGTCTGGAGTCATTGAGTTCCATTGTGGTAATAAGTCCTGTGTCTCCTAGTACAGTGTAGTAGTCTGGAGTCATTGTGTTCCATTGTGGCAGTATAGTCCTGTGTCTCCTAGTACAGAGTAGTATGGAGTCATTGTGTTCCATTGTGGCAGTATAGTCCTGTGTCTCCTAGTACAGTGTAGTAGTCTGGAGTCATTGTGTTCCATTGTGGCAGTATAGTCATGTGTCTCCTAGTACAGTGTAGTAGTCTGGAGTCATTGTGTTCCATTGTGGCAGTATAGTCCTGTGCCTCCTAGTACAGTGTAGTAGTCTGGAGTCATTGTGTTCCATTGTGGCAGTATAGTCATGTGTCTCCTAGTACAGTGTAGTAGTCCGGAGTCATTGTGTTCCATCGTGACAGTATAGTCATGTGTCTCCTAGTGCAGTGTAGTAGTCTGGAGTCATTGTGTTACATTGTGGCAGTATAGTCATGTGTCTCCTAGTACAGTGTAGTAGTTATAATAAAGTGACTAGAGTAGCCGGTGTTTTAAGAGACCATGTGCTCTTTATTCCATTTATACTAACTCATGTGTAAAACTGATGACGTAAGATCTACATATAAGATATAACACACGCATAAAGTCAAACTACTACATTACATCCTTCCCCACCTTGAATTACTTTTACTTGGGGTTGAAAAGTAAACTGAAAATAATAATAATATATGTGCAGTGTCTGACAGTCTCTCACAAAAGTCTTCGTGATTTACATGTAACAGTCTTTGAAAATGAGAAACATAAGCAGTCACTGATCCATTGGTTACTGATTCTTGAATAAAATCACAAATTGTAGCAGTGTTATTGTCTTTCTCTCATTTTTTTAATACAAACATGAAACTTTAAGTGCTGTTCTTACAAATCAATGTCTCTAAAAAAAATGATTGAAGTCCTTTACTGTATTTTGTGATCTTAGTGTTCACTGTCACATGTACAGTTTGAATTACTTTGAGAAAGAGATAAAAATTAAGTCCTATACAAGAGAGGAGAGGTTGCCAGAACATCACTCTCTAAATCAAGTCTTTACCACTTGGTAGCTAACTAAACACTTTTATAACACATAATCCTTGAATCTTTCAGGGATTTTCCTTACTCTTTGAGATCTCCTTAAATCTGGTGATTTTGGCTGTTCTTTCGCTGAGAACATTTTGTTCACTGGCTGAAATGTCTGTCTTCACATTCTCTACGCAAGCAGTATAGTCCTCTGCCTCCTAGTACAGTGTAGTAGTCTGGAGTCATTGTGTTCCATTGTGGCAGTATAGTCCTCTGCCTCCTAGTACAGTGTAGTAGTCTGGAGTCATTGTGTTCCATTGTGGCAGTATAGTCCTCTGCCTCCTAGTACAGTGTAGTAGTCTGGAGTCATTGTGTTCCATTGTGGCAGTATAGTCCTGTGCCTCCTAGTACAGTGAAATAGTCTGGAGTCATTGTGTTCCATTTTGGCAATATAGTCCTGTGCCTCCTAGTACAGTGTAGTAGTCTGGAGTCATTGTGTTCCATTGTGGCAATATAGTCCTGTGCCTCCTAGTACAGTGAAATAGTCTGGAGTCATTGTGTTCCATTGTGACAGTATAGTCCTGTGCCTCCTAGGACAGTGTAGAAATCTGGAGTCATTGTGTTCCATTGTGGCAGTATAGTCCTGTGCCTCCTAGGACAGTGTTGTAGTCTGGAGTCATTGTGCTCCATTGTGGCAGTATAGTCCTGTGCCTACAGGAGTCCTATAGTACATTGTGGTCAGATGATGGACTGAAAAAGACAAAAAAGTCAGTGATCTGAGGCTTTTTCCTTAAGATCCAGAATATTAGAGTAATTTTAGTAGGTTTACTACATGTGTACATCATATTAACTGTGAAGAAATAAATATATAAAACTTACAAAATTAAGTGTTGTTCAGGGGCGGATTCAGGGCGTCTTCTGGGTCTTCCGGAAGACGGTCAGATTTTCAAGTTTACATTCACGGGTATCTAATTTTTTCTGTCGGAAGACGGTCAAAAATGAAGAACGGAGCAACAAAGATAATTTGGAAGACTGTCAGAAAATATCTCTGAATCCGCTCCTGTTGTTGTAAGTCAAGGCTGAAGAGGAACAAGGTCTTCTTATATATTAAAAGATACGTCAGTTCTCCAGTTAATTATCTCACCTTCATAAGCCATTGAGCATCTACAGATGAAAAGGGAATGGCAAAACTTCAAAAAGCTGACGATGTGCAGTCTTGTCAGTTTTCCAAAAGCACTTTTAAACTGCAGCGTCAACATTCTGATGCACAATTGTAAAACCTTCACAAGCACATTGCATCGTGATGTGAACAGTGAACAACTGACACAGTCGATACCATATGTGTTCTTCACTTCAGATGTCTCATCCTGAACTCACCGATTAAGTTTGCCATTAGGATCTATAACAGAACCATCGAAGGTAAGTGTCCTGATGGAAGGTAACATCCAGTGTACAGAATGTTTGATGAAAATCTCGGCTTTTCAGCAACACCCTTCGCATTCGCCATATAAACATTGTTTAGTATAGATGGCGCTGTGCAAGAGGTGAGACTCTGGATTTGTAATGGACTGCGGCCAGTATCAGCAACAGGTTCAACGCCTGCTTTCTAAGAAACTTGTGCGAGGAGGGAAAAGGTTCTGGCACTGCAATAGATATTACCAGGGTGCAGACATTGATGTATACTGTGATTTGTAATTTATCAGAAAGACTCAAGGCCGAGAGCTTCAATCTGATTGGTTAAAAGTAAGGAAACAATACAGGAGCTGTCCAATGAAATTTCTTTATACAATAATTATTCTTATTTATTGTTTTGTAAACAAAGCAAAGAGACAATGTCTACACAGTCGCTGGTAAGTTTTATTTTTTATTCCAAACTGAAATCCTGTATCAAGTTTAAAGTAAGCCCACATACCGCCTTTTTACAGTGTTGTTCATGATTTCTTAATGATTATTTAACATTCTAAACGAAATTCTTGAAAATTTCTTGTCACACAATTAACGTTTTGATGATCATTCTTGTAATGGTACAAATGTTTTTTTTTTTTTATACAAAAACTATCAAATGAAGATACAGAAATCTATTATTTGTATCTTGTTTAACTAAAATTTCATTTATTAAATTATACTAATTGCAGATGACATCTGATATGGAGATTGAAATAAACAAAAAAGAACAGTGTGCTCGTAAGTTGTGTGTGAGTGTGTGTGTGTGTGTGTGTGTGTGTGTGTGTGTGCGTGCGTGTGTGTGCATGTGACTGTATGTTTTTGATAAATGGGCTAGCATTACAGTGGGCCTAAACAACTAATTAATTTCTTTGTAATATGAAAGTAAGATATCCCATACTTTATTTACTTTAATTAAGTGGTCAATTTGGATGCCTGTAGTGAAATTATCAAAAAGATATATTGATAGGATTTCTTTCTATTTTACTTTTTTGAACAGCCAAAGCCACTGTCAGACTAATTTTGAGAGAAAACCTGTTGAAAGCAAAAGTGGTGGGCAGGGGAACTGCCCTTGGAGGCTGGGACACCCAGCGTGGCATTAACATGTCAAGGACCACCAGCATGGGTGTCCCGTCTCTAAGGGCAGAGTTTCTCCTGCCCAAGGGCTCAAAAATAGAATGGAAATTCATTAAGCCACAAAATGTAAGTATTATATCTTTTTACAAAAGTAATGATCTAAGGTAAAAATGATTTTCTTTGAAATTGAAAAAGAAAATTTAAAGTCTGGCATGTTTAAAGACAGTCTCAGCGCGTTAAACCCTTAAAATAGCACGAAAATGAATTTTCCTGGAAAACTCACCAATTTCCCCATAATGACCAAGGTATATCCTATCCAAAACCGTTCAGAAAATGAAGCTACCTAATACCGTTTTTAAGTTCCATTAAATAATAAAAGACGACTCGTCTTAAATACTCAGCTACCACCTCACAGTACGGCTTCAGAACGCGCAATTTCTCGCTAAGTCTCGCGGTTTACTATGAATGAAGTACTACGGCTGAGACCCGGATGTTACTATTTGGCGCCAAAACAGCAAACATGGCTCAGACGCGCGTCAAGTCTGAACAGGAGAGCGACAAAAGGGGGCGAAAGAAAATAGCCACTCCAGTTCGCAAGATACGAAAGAAAATTAGAGACAGACGAAGAAGCACTCAGACTGTGTATGTTGGGAGGGAG
The DNA here is from genome assembly GCF_051362555.1 of Lingula anatina. Lineage (NCBI taxonomy): Eukaryota > Metazoa > Brachiopoda > Lingulata > Lingulida > Lingulidae > Lingula > Lingula anatina. The sequence continues at coordinate 19,109,110 of NC_141771.1, read as the reverse complement.
GTGGGGCGGTGGAGGACACTTAAAGCTGAGTTAGGACTCACATACGAGGCAATGGCGAAACTACTCCTCGACACGTGAGTATGCGCTTCACAGGTCTCAAGTGTGTCTGATTATCATATTATCCTGTTCACAATAAATGACAATATTTGTGCTCATACAAAGTTGGTTACGTGTATAAGAGCGTTTTGGGCTTTACGTTTTCTGTCTTTGATCGGTAAATGTACCGAAAAAATGGACAGGCGGCACTTACATGTCTGACAAGTTTCGCTGTGTAGTCGTGACGTCTATCTCATGCTGACTGAAGCCTGCTGTGATTGGTCGTAAGCGTGGGAAAATCGAGGTCGTGACCTTGAGCCGGAAGTACTTCTGGCTGTGCTCCGAAATCATGATAAATAGTTTTCGTTTTCTAATTCTTTATTCTAGTTGTCTTAACAGGACTTTTGTGACCCAGACTTATTCATATAACAATAAACAATCTCCCAAAACACAAATCTGATCAAAGTTTTACATAGAACCTGCTTCTATACATTAATCTAACCCACTGAGTTGTCCTTTAAGTATTTGATTTATTAGTAATTGTATACAGTATATTTATAAAATTATATTAAAATTATAATTATTAAAATTATATTTATCTTCTTAAAAATTAATGCTTTCGCTGTGTAAAGATTGAACACACATAATGTTATCTTTAAAATTCAATTCAATTCTATTCTTTCAGGTGATACCAAAGAAGAGAACAATGAAGCAGTAGTTAAGACCCTAAGTATTGAGAAGCTAGGTAAGACAGGGATTTCAGTAAAATTGACTTTTAATATACTTATGAAACGTGTGCACACACACATACACTAACAAACCCACATACACACACACACACACACACATACACTAACAAACACACATTCACACACCTTCATTACACACTGCAAGCATGTTCCTCAAACAAACTCTGGTCTTTAGCTTAAGAAGATAATTTATTTATTCTTAAAGCTAATTAAGTCTTTGAATGTGTCTTTGTAATGCTGAATCCTATTGCACAAATATGGAATGTAAAGTTTTTAATTGATGTAATTTTTTCTTTAGCTGATATCAAAGACACAAAGACTGTGCCAGATGCTGAGGGCATCAAAGAAAAAGGTAAGACAGTAAGGTCAATTTAACAGGAACTCATTTAACAAAATTAAAAAGTGTAAACACACACAGATGTACTTTAGGGTGGAGACTCGCACAAACACTGAGTTAAAATTCACTGTTCCATTATCTAGCATGCATGCACATGTGCACACACACATACACGCATACACACATACATGCACACTATGTTGCACAGTATGTCTGGCCTTTGACAGTCTTAAGAAGATATTTTAACTTCAGAAAAATGAATGCTCTTGCTGTGTAATTATTGAACACGCTTGGTATTCCTTAAAATTCAATTCTGTTCTTTCAGGTGATACCAAAGAAGAGAATAATGTAGCAATTGTTAAGACCCTAAGTATTGAGGAGCTAGGTAAGGCTGGAATCTCAGTAAAGTAATTGTGAAATTTGATATACTTATGACAACATGCACACACACACACACACACACACACACACACATTTATACACACCACAATCATGTTGCTCAAACAAAGTCTGGTCTTTAGCATACTTAAGAAGATAATTTTTAAAATCAATTAAATCTTTGAACGTTCTTAACAAATTGTAATGCTGAATCCTATTTGAACATGCACAGATATAGAATGTTAAATTTTTTTTGATATCATTTTTTATGTACAGACACAGATGTGTCTGTACATATTGCCATCACCTGCGTCTGTCGTCGCCGTCGCCGTCCCTGTCGCCGTCGCCGTCGCCGTCGCCGTGCACTTTCATCGTTTACACGATAAGTGGAAGACAGTTTTACTTTTTGGCTTTATATTTACAGAGCTGATGAATATTCATAAAACGCAGGTCAAGTTCGAAAATCAGCATGTTTGGGCAATTATTGTAGTATTCATGCTGTGTTTTCACTTTTTAGCATATATGCAACACTGTTAACACATTTCAAGGAAAACCGATAGGCCTGTTGTCATGAAACTCACAGGAATAATTAATCTTACTAAAACACAGATCAAGTTCGAAAATCGGCATGATCGGGCCACTATTTTAGTAGTTATGCTGTTTTTTTCACTTTTTAGCATATGTGCAACACTGTTAACACATTTCAAGGAAAACCGATAGACCTGTTGTCATGAAACTCACAGGAGTAATTAATCTTACTAAAATGCAGGTCAAGTTCGAAAATCAGCATAATCGGGCCATTATTTTATAAGTTATGCTGTTTTTAAACATTTCCTCAGATTCAATTCTTAGGCATGTTAACAGTCTCATTATTTAACTAATAAGATTCGTAAAAGTGTTTGTTTGACATTTCCTGCATCTTTACAACATTGTTAGTTGATTATGTAAAAATGATGGTAAACTTGTTATCACGTATTGTATAATAGAGTTTCAAAAATGGAAATAAACTCATATCATTGCAGTTTGTCAGATTCATTCATTCACTATGTTCAGAAACTCAGAATGGAGGAAATTGGACATTAAACACTGTTCTATTGATATTTTTCCCATCTCATCAATTTTCTTAGTTGATCATATATAAGTGGCAGTAAATTGTTAATTTTGTTATATGTTAAAAAATTGTTAAAAATGGAGAAAAAAAACATTTCAAGACAGTGCTGTCTTGTCTACATTTTGGCATTTTCAAGGTGTGACTTTGAAGTTCCTTTGGCCTGAAGACCTTTGCTAGGAACATTTTCTGAATATCCATGATACTAATATTTTATTATTAAAAATTGATGGTAATTATCCTGTTAAACATTATGTAATAGTGCATCAAAATTTGAAGACACCCCTATTTTGGACACTGCTCCCATGATGACCATTTAAGGAAAACCATGTCACTTACTGTGCTCAAACTTACAGGAAGAAACATGGGACTTAAATAAAGCTTCAGTGGGCAATGCAGACTATTTGGTAAATTTTTTTGGCAGTTAATCAGTTTTTTGTGAAAATTTAATTTTTCACATATTGGCATTTTCAAGGTGTGACTTAGAACCTCCACGGGCTTGAAGACCCATGCTAGTCACATTTTCTGAAAATCCACGATACGGATCTTTTATTATTAAAAACTGATGGTCATTATGCTGTTAAGCATTATGTAATATTGCATTAAAATAGAAGAAAACACAATTTTGGGTGCTGCTGCCATGACCATTATGGGAAAACCATGTTACTTATGATTGTCAAACTTTCAAAAAAGAAACAAAGGACTAAAATGCAGCCTGAGTTGGAAAAGCAGTCTAATTGGCTTCTTTTTCTGGAAGTTATACATTTTAGTGAAATATTCATTTTTATCATGTTGGCATATTCATTGTGGGACTCGAAGCTTCCATGGACATGAAGCCAAATGGTAATCAAATTTTCTACATGTCCATGCTCTTTATAGTCAATAATCAAAAATTGGTGATAATTATTCTGTAATTTATTTTGTAATGTTACATCAAAATTGACAAAAATCTTTTTGCACTGCTACTACAAACATTATGAAAAGAAAACTATGTTACTTATTATTATTTTCAACTTACAAGTATGATTTGTAGGATTGGCATGCAGTTCAAATTAGAAAGCCAGCTCAAATGGGTTATCATTTATTATTGAATTTAAGCAGTTTTATGTGAAATTTTCATTTTTCTCATTCTGGCATTTTCAAAGTGTGAACTTAAACTCCCATGGGCCTGAAGCCTTACGCTTGTTACACATTTCACTTACATTGGTATTACCTGTTGAGCATAATTAAAATTTATGTTGAATTTGCAGTTAAGCATAATGTACTTTTGCATCAGAATTGACAGTAGCCTGTTTTGTGCATTGTTATTGTCTGCTTTTTGTCTGTACATTTGACAGCTTTGCTGCCTTGTTCTTCAGCTGATATTAAAGACACAAAGAGTGTGTCAGATGCTGAGGGCATCAAAGAAAAAGGTAAGACTGTAAGGGCAATTTAACAGGAATTCATTTAACACACTTAAAAAATGTAAACACACAGATGGACTTTAGGGTGGAGACTCTTACGCACAAACACTGAGTTAAAATTCGCTGTTCAGTTATCTACGTCTTTCAATGTATCTTTGAGCGCATTCTCAACGAATTAAGCCAGGCTTTACAAAGCCGGTGACCTAAAAATGGCGGACGTACATGAAAGAAAAACCGCCTAATCTTTTAATAGTCTCTCCGCCTCCCCACACGTCGTCCCTGCGGGGTACAGTAATTAAATCTCGGCTCCGTTCGCCATGCGGAAGCTACCTGAGAAATATTAAGTGCGCATGCTCATCAGTTAAACTCGTGGTGAAGAAGGCATGGCGGCTGAAGGCGATCGAAGGAAAAAAGCTCTTCTGTTCTATTATCTTTGAAAACAGAGACGAAAAAGGAATAATTTGGCCCGTAGAGCAGCAATGAATCGACTATCTATGGAGATAATATCACCAGAGATATTCACGGAAATATTAATGTTCGGAGCCGAGATTTAATTACTGTACCCCGCAGGGACGACGTGTGGGGAGGCGTGTGAGAGGCGGAGAGACTATTAAAAGATTAGGCGGTTTTTCTTTCATGTACGTCCGCCATTTTTAGGTCCCCGGCTTTGTAAAGCCTGGCTTAATTCGTTGAGAATGCGCTCTTTGACTATGTTCAGTAATGTGTTGAATCTTTGTTGTGCACATGTATGGGATGTTTAATTTGTTTTCCTGTCTTTCTTCAGTCAATATCAAAGACACAACAACTGTGACAGAGGACGTGAAGGAGATAGGTAAGATATCAGGGTCAATAGAATTAGGATTTATTTATTACACTGATGGAATGTGATTGTGCATGCAACTTGCAAGCATGCACACACACACACACACACACACACACACACACTGTGTATTGATGTGTATGGCCTTTTTACAAGTACTGTTTTAATTGTCTAATTTGCCCATTTTAAAAAATTGTAAAAGATTTTCAGTGCAGTTGCATGTATGAAATAATGTGGTGCACTGACAACTTATTGAAGGTTATGTATTGTTGTATATTAGTAAGGTAATATTGTGTCATATATTTCAGCTTCCAAGGACAGACGCCCATCCAGGTGGAGAAGATTTTTAAGTCTTTTCACGTCTTGCTTCAGACGAAGATCAAGAACATAAATGGTTATTATTATTGTTGTTGTTGTTATTTTTGTTGTAGTTATTGAATAAATCTAATCACTCTGGATATTTAGAAATTTGACAGCATTTTAAAAAAGAACAGATTCATTATACAGTAACAAGGAAGTTCTTTTGTTTGTTTCCTTATTTTGATGGCATCATAACTAAGTGAACTTTCAGTTTTTAAGAGGTACACTATGTCAAACAGCTGGTATAACATGTACATAATTATATGATAGCAGCCGGAAGCTGCTGGTCAGAGAGTTACTGACAACATTTTAAGATAATACATTTTAACTGAATTATATTTTAATATTTTCATCTTCTCATTTTTTAGGGTCATCATTGCAGAACTACTATTGCTTCTGTAGCAGCCAGTTAAAAATTCAAATGTTATTCTCTTAATTTTACAATGAAATATTAATTTTGTGTAATCAAATGTGTTTTGTTTTTCTTTTTTCTTAATTGAGGGTAGCATTGGGGAGGGGTGATCACAGTTGACGGGAAATAAAGTCAATTTAAAAATCACAGCATGCAAAACTTAATGCATATCTCACTGACAATGCTAGTTGAAAATCCTGAAAATCATGTATCACCAGGTAAAATACTTCGTTTCATGAAGGACAAAGAATAAAAAGTTGCATTTACAAGTCACAGGAATGAGGTGCTTCACAGATCATGCTAAAAAATATGGACATTTCATGTATCTCAGAGAAATAAATTAGTGGCTTTCAAGGGTAACAAATATATCCAGTGGGAATCTTTTAATTAAAAAGTTTAAAAAAACATAATATAATGATTTTTGTTTAAAGGTATTTGAAATGTGGGGTAAGAAGCCAGCACTTGACTTTTATCTACAATGAATGAAATACACCAACATTTGATTTCTGATTCAAATTTATCTCCAATTTTTAAATTAAATTCGTTTTTAAATGCCTTCTATTAAACTTAAGAAATGAACTATACATTGAACAAACATTTAACTATACTCAGTTACACACATAAACACTCATTCACATACCCTACCAAATGGCTGAATTATTGATAACTACACTTTTGCTTTTATATTCAAGTATGTTCATGTTTAATTACAACAGATAAATAAGGTTATAATAAAACACAAATAATTAGTACCAAATACGCAAAGGATCTCATCCATTTGACATGTATTTTCTTTATAATGTATATTGCATAACATTGAATATGACAAAATTGTATAACATGAAATACATAATGGAGAAAACAAAATGTATTATGTGGATCCCACCCATCCAGCAAGTTCTTTTTTTTTTAATTTACACAGTAAAAAGTAAACTTCAGACTTTTAAGTAAGATTTCTCTGATCCCAATATTTACTGAGTTTTAAGTCACTTTGAGAATAAAAACATGTCTTAGTTCTACTGGTCAAGATTTGCATTAGATGAAGTACATCAGATTTGTCCTTGCTGTCATGCTGATAGGAAGGTGGTCTCCTAGGTTTTTCTTCTGTTCATGAATCTGGAAAGATGTTACAATATTCCTTCAGAAGATATCCATCGTTTTAATTCATCAATATGTTTCTTAATAAACTAATAAATAAATAAATAAATAAACCCAACTGCAGGAATCATTTGTAAATAAGTAAAAAAACATGCATCTTTTTTCATATTGCCCAATGCAAATCCTGATATATGTCTTTAAATGTTCTGATAAATAAATAAATAAATAAATAAATAAATAAATAAATAAATCTTACAGGGAGTAGTTTTACTTTAGCTGTCAGCTATGGTACCATATGGTTTGGAGTTTGTTTGTTACCCTGATCTTCATGACAACAGGTCCAGATGATCGTCTGCAAACACATCAAAGATGGCGTCCAGACCCTCAGCAACCATCCACAATTTCTGGTCCTTGGTCACTACTTCCACAAGAAATGAGCTTAAAATTCTGAAGGGAAAAACAACTCAACGTCAAAACTGGCAAAAAAAGAGACACCAACCAGCAACCAAATTTCAACAATATTAGTAAAAGAATTTTAAAATTTCTAAAAGCAATCAAAGTGTTCTCTTTAACAACAGGAAAAAGAAATGTTTTTTACTCTTCACAAGCTCTGTTGGTTTTCTGATCATCAGTACACACTTTCATGTCAGAAAGCTTTCAATATTTTAAATTGTTATCAATTAACTGGACACAACAGTCCATTTAACACTGGTACTATTTGCTATCAGTAAACCATGAAAAAAAAATGTAAAATTCTTTGAAAACACAGACTTTCAAGTCTATAAAAGAAGTAAAATATTTTTTATTGATCCAAATATTTTTGTTTGGTTTGGTTTTTTGACCAGTCATCAATAACTCTGTGTCGACACCTCTTTCATTATTTTAATCTATTTGATGAACATAACCATGGACATTACCACAAATGAACACCGGCAGTATTCCTATGAGTAAAGCAAAATTACATAAAACTCAAATAGGTCATAATATATAATATCAACTAATGTAATGAAAGAAAGAGTATTCCAACTTTAAGACACAGCAAATTCAATGACTACATCATTAAGAAAACTAAATAACATGATATACATGTACATATCTGGGGTACCTTGTAGGTGTGTTTCCATCTCTGTCTTAATGGTGTGGTGGCTCACTGATATTACAGCTACTATCGACAAAAAGTGTTTTCCTGGCCTATTGGCACACTACCCTGAAAGACAAAACTTAACATGATCATAAGCTGAGAGAGATAACTTATGTTTGAAACAGAAAAGCTGGTAAAAATGCAGTCACAAAAAGTAAAAAAATTGCACATACATACATTAAAAAAGTCCATTCTTGCTCCTTTTTGAAAGTAACATGCGTTGATGGAGTTAATGAATAAAGTTTTACTACCTATAACTGAACTAAATTTTTATATAAATTTCTTAACCTGAACAGGCCCAGTAGCCAGGGGGTGTGTGGGGTCCCTTTTTTTCTGGGAAAATGTTCCCTCTGAGCAAAATTTAATCTAAGAACACAAAGATTGGATGGTAAAAGGTCCATTTTTTTTTTCAGAAAAAGAACCCCCCTTTTGAAACTGTTGGCTGCTGAAGGGTTTCACAAATTGAATTAATTGAATGACTTATCACATCATGTACAAAACCAGCCTGACATGTGTGACAAATACAAACTAACTGATAAAATCACTTCTTGTCTTTTAACTAGCTAGATGTGAGCTTGATGGAATGTCATGTTACATGTTTACCGATGCTTAGTGAAGTAATAACAGATAATTATATGCAGTGGGTTGTGCAGATAACATCTTTAAATTACGGCATCTGAAGTATTGGAGAGAAATCACTTCAACCAATCAGATATATCCTCTGTAACTAGCAATTAACATCGTCCAATAGAATGACTGCATTCAAGATTTTAAACAGGGGGTTCCTACTAAAAACTTTATGCATTGCTTAGTACAAAAACTAGGTGCATTGGTAATGTTAACAACAAGTTCTGACAGAATCCAAATGGATAATCTTACGGTGCTCTGAGAGTTGAATTGTGAACACAATTACAGTATTGGAAAGGACATATCAAGCCTTGATAAGTCTTAGCACCTTACCCAAGTGACTGACTGGCTTAAAGCAAAATGTAAGACAGTAGTGTAACAACGACTGACAGGACTTTTTTCTGGAAAAGGAATGAAAACCAAAAAAAAGGGGAAATTATGTGAAAAGTAGCCTTGGAATTGGGACTCAATGTAACTCATGAAATTCAAGAAAATAATTATACTGGAGAGAAACTTAACAAGTATAGATTCTGTAACAAGACTTTTATACCACCAATTAAGTTCTTACAGCATTCAGTAAAAATGTGCACAGGAGAGAGACCTTACAAGTGTAGATTCTGTGACAAGACTTTTACTCAAAAAGGCCATTGCACTGTGCATGAAAGAATTCACACTGGAGACAAACCTTACAAGTGTGGATTCTGTGACAAAACTTTTACGGAGAAAACTTTTTGCAAACGTCATGAGAGAATTCACACAGGAGAGAGACCTTTTAAGTGTAGATTCTGTGACAAAACTTTTAAAGACAAAAAGTCTTGCAAATATCATGCGAGAATTCACACAGGAGAGAAACCTTACAAGTGCAGATTCTGTGATAAAACTTTCAGAGACAAAACTAATTGCAAATATCATGAGAGAATTCACACAGGAGAGAGACCTTACAAGTGTAGATTCTGTGACAAGACTTTTACTCAAAAAGGTCATTGCACTGTGCATGAAAGAATTCATACTGGAGAGAAACCTCACAAGTGTAGATTCTGTGACAAAACTTTTACAGAGAAAACTTTTTGCATACGTCATGAGAGAATTCACACAGGAGAGAGACCTTTTAAGTGTAGATTCTGTGACAAAACTTTCACTCAAAAAAGCAATTGCGCTGAACACGAAAGAATTCATACCGGGGACAAACCTTACAAGTGTAGATTCTGTGACAAAACTTTTACAGAGAAAACTTTTTGCATACGTCATGAGAGAATTCACACAGGAGAGAGACCTTTTAAGTGTAGATTCTGTGACAAAACTTTTACTCAAAAAAGCAATTGCGCTGAACACGAAAGAATTCATACCGGGGACAAACCTTACAAGTGTAGATTCTGTGACAAAACTTTTACAGAGAAAACTTTTTGCATACGTCATGAGAGAATTCACACAGGAGAGAGACCTTTTAAGTGTAGATTCTGTGACAAAACTTTTACTCAAAAAAGCCACTGCATTGTGCATGAAAGAATTCATACCGGAGACAAACCTTACAAGTGTAGATTCTGTGACAAAACTTTTAATGATAAAACTAAATGCACTAATCATGAAAAAATTCACATTGGAGACAGACCTTTGAAGCATAGACTTTCTGCGAAGACTATCACTACAAAAGGGAATTGCACTTACCATGAAACAATTAACACTGAAGACAAAAGTTTTACACAAGGTTTCTGCACTGTCCATGAAACCATTCATACTGGAGAAAAGCATGATACATGCAAGAACCGTGGCAAAGAGCTCATAACAAAATTGGCCTGCACTAGCCCTAAAAGAATGCACACTTGTGAGAAACCAGACAAATGTGGAATTCAGTCAAGGGAATAATTGCAGAACACATGAAACAATGCACAACAAAAGAAAACATGGTTCAAATAATATACATGGAACTTTTAGCAATGAAAGTGGACATAACAGTTTTCTAGATTCAGAGGGGGAGACGGATGATATAAAGAATGTGGAAAATAAACTGACAAACAATAATGCCGTAACCCATCATATATATGAGGAAGAAAGAACAGAATACTATCACAAAGATGATGACGCTTTTACCACAGAGAATATCACCATCATTACTGACAATGATGTCTATGAAATACTTACTGGCATAAAAAGGACCACGCCAGGTCTCATCACAACAATTATAAAAAATCCTTTCTATAACTCTCAATGATAGAAACAGAAACAGAAAACAAACTACTACCTTAAAACATTGCTATTTTGGATAACTAAAGAACAATCATATTTTTGTAATTGATACAATTTTTATTTGTTCAGTGTTAATCAATAATTATTACTTTTATATTGTGTAGGTTCAGTATTCATCAGACACTTTACTTCCATGATCAGACACATTATCTATGATAGATCATCTATAAAAAAGAATTGTACTTAGTCAAATACATGATATTATGCTGGAAAATCCCTCATCTATCTTTAAGGTTGAAAAATGAAAGGGAAATAGATAAGGGTTTAATTTTCAAAGAATTCAAGTGTTTACTAGTTAAAACCCAATTTAAACTATTTCATTTTTTAATGTATCAAATGTATATATATCCAATGACTTAGTGACAGAATAAACAGTTAAAAAAGAAACATCGTTTTGTTCACTTAAGAAAATATCAAACTCCAAATGAATATTTGATTAAACCACGACACATATTACAGACTTTAAAGGGACCATTCCCACAGATAGTTGGATCTCCACTGCGAGTCTCACTAAATTGCTATCAGCGAGGTCGAACGTGCGAGAAAGTTAATTACCCCTCCCCCCCAGCTGATTCGGTAGGCATGACAGACACTTAAGCCTCTTAAGCTGATAACAATTTAGTGTGAACCGCCAGGGAGTTAGGTCTATCAGGGAATTATATCGGAGGGAATGGAAACGGGTGGCAGTCTATTAACCTATCCGATATAATTCCCTGGTTCGATCCAGATGGAAATGGATTCAATGCCAGCTAGGCAAGTGAGATGTTGAAAGAGTTTAAAATCTCAAAAAATAGAAAGAAAGAAAAATGAAAAATGAAAAAAAAAGAAAATCACCTGTAAGTGTAATACTATATGACTTGCCAAAAAGAATTCAATGTTTTATTGCTGTTCTCTGTCAGCACCATTTCAATATTTTAAGTTATCAACTGAACACAACAGTCCACCTAACACTGACAACATTCTGTATCAGTTAGGCCACACTTTTTTATTTTTATGGATGACATCCTCTGGGGATCCCAAAATCGGTGCTAGCGGGCGAAAAAAAAAAAAAAAAACTGCTTAAGAAAAGTTGTTTTCAGTACACAGCTGGAACACTAATTTACCACAGAAACACATATCAAACTAACAACATGTCTTTATCCAAGCTCTCAAAATATTAAAGCATTGTGAATAGGGCCTACTTCGTAGAAAGGTAAAAATTCATGAATATATAGGGCCTATGCTGCATATTACCAAATCTATTTAAGGTTATTTCATGCATTCTGTTGGTATAGCAATCAATAAAACAAATATCAAATAAACAGCGTGTCTTTATTTGTAGGCTACTCTCAGAAAATTTAAAGCATTTTGAACACTTCACAGAATTGTTAAAAAAATGAAGCAAAGAATAGGCCTATGCTTTTTTTTTTTTTTTTTTTTTTTTTTTGGAGAACGGACAAAAATCGGTGCGCGCGCAGGATGTCATCCATAAAAATAAAAAGTGTGGCCTTAACCATAAGGAATGCTGAGAAGTTGTCAACAAATGAATTTCTAGCATAATAATAATATTAATAATAATAAATCCACTTACCATTTTACTGTAACAAATCGAAATGTCAAAACATGGAAAATTTAGTGGTTAAAAAAAGAGGCTGACCCATTCCTGTCTTCTCACTGATTTTTATCTGCTATCTGCACAAATTTCAAAAACTTGCTTTCCTAGCTACAGAAATCTGTTGACAGAAATTTTATGTCTGATCATAGGTAATTATTGATACCATATATAAACTTAGTATTAATACAAAAGCTATGAAAAATGCAAATATAAGTTATAACCCATTGACAGTGGCCCCTGTATTGTGGTCAACTGATGACCCCATCACTAATGGTCAGTTTACCTGCGTGTCCATAGTGCTGTCTTCCTGACTTGTTAACAACCGACCATTAAGTGAAGGCCTTGGGTTGCCGGACCAGGGTGGAAATAGTGCTGCGATCACTCTGTCTTCATGTAGAACTTGGACAAAAATATTATAAATATTACGTAGTTGATTGTGAAAGAGTTGACCCACTTTCCCCCTCTTACGCCTAATTAAAGTTTGAAAATGCATAATAATAATAGTGACTGATTCTTAAATAAATTGACTGGTTAGTACTGAGGGAACGCATTCGGTCCCTGGTTGTGAAAGGGTTAAATGCCCCCCCCCCCCTCTTCCCGTCTCGCCCTATTCCGGCTGCTTACCCTGAGCTTCAGAGATAACTTGAAACAAACCTCTACACTACGGCAACTATTACAAGTTACCAGTTACCCGAAACGGGAAGGGTTAATTGCTTTTAAGATCTGAAATTCAGGGTGCGGCTCCTACACCTGCGTATCAAAACTATCGTTGGCTGGTTCATCTTCTGCCGGGAGTTGAACAGTTAACGTGGTCATCAAATTTTAGGGAGACACTGATGGCATGGAGATGTATCATATTGTCTGAAAGTGCTACACTGTGAAACTGGAAAAGTGGGATATTTTTACACTTGTCTAACAGATTGTAAAAGCCTCTGATTATAGCAGCTCCACGCTTTCTTTATATTTTGCTGTTGAACTGATACTTCTCTCACCCGTCCGCCTCTCCCTAAAATGTTCCACTCCGGAAAAAGTCAATAATGCTATGGGAGAATTGTACAGGCAATTGACCTACATTCTCCACTGCAGTTATTGGCGCAAGTTTAACAATGTTATGACTTGGACGTGATAACGTGATTCACGCCTGTGATATGAAGGTTTATAATTTATATAAATGAATTAATAAACAAGGCGTGTCGATCAAATGATTGGAAAGTTGTAAGGGTAAAGAGTCATTGTTATTTACAAAAGTAATAAAAACTGAACATGACTCAAAAACAGAAAAAAATGCATTTTTCTCCTATATGCAAATTAGATTGCCTGTAGTAATATAAGGCTGTCCGGAAGTGATGTTCACATCAGAGATTTCAAATAGCGGTGATCATGATCACCTAAGCTATCTTAATTTTTATTATTTTATAAAAATAATACATATTTGAAGCTAGCAAAAGTAATTTCCCCAAAGAAAAATAACAATTTTCTTCTCATTATAAATCATTGCTCGACCCGCACTTCGGAAGAATTTTGTAACAGCTAGAAGGCTGAGAAGGGCTTCTTGACGAGAGCCCCGGTGTACGCCCCCTCCCTCCCCTCGAGAGGTACTGTAAAGATCACTTTTATTAATATGTTCCAGCGAATAGGAAAAGTTTAGATATAAATAACTCATATTCCAATGCTTTTTTTTTTCGCATTTTGTCTGTGACTCTGCTGAATTTGAGATAGAGAGAGAGAGAGTCTTACGTTAGATCGCGAGGATGTGGTATTTGACTGCTATGAAATTTCCATAACTTTCATGTCCATATTGAATTATCAATTTGGCAATAAGATTTAGATAACAAGATAATGTGATTAATATAGAAATTGAGAAAAATGAAAAAATCAAATTCAAGAAAGATTGCATTTTTTATTGTCCACAAAATCCAAATGCAATAATTTACCAGTTGACTTTATTTTGGTTATTCAACTGAAAGCGTACTCATTTTTCCCGTTTCTAAAAATAAAATGTGCCACTGATATCTTAATGTTTTTTTAACTACAGATAGAGACTTAACAGTTACCTGTGTCCAGTCTCGTGAAAATTAACCTCTCATTAATATATGGAATAGATAAGCGTGTTAATCGTGGTGCAACACAAATAAAAAGCGAACGCGGCAAAAATTCAGTCATGGTTGTCGTGAGGCACAACCTACCGCCAGTCTTATTCAAAATACAGTAGAATCTACCTCGACAAAGAGAGAAGACACTCATCGTGTCACCTTAAAACAAAGCTGTTTGATAGTTGACGTGGTTATAAAACATTGAATGTTAAACAGTACAGGAAGACAATTTTATTCCAATATGTGGGGATAGTGACTGTAAAACGTCTTGGATTTGTTTCGTTTAGCTTGTTGAAATGTTTAATTCATATTACTACAGTATCTTATACTTTGTAGAGGGTGGGGGGGGGGGGAGAGAATTTGTTATCTAAAAAGTTATACACACATTTACCAGCCCCACTTCAGACTTCCCATAAATTTTTTAATGTTTTAACCTTTTTTTTTGGGGGGGGGGGGTGGGGGGGGGGGGAGGGGGGGGAGGGGGGGAGGGGGAATAAAAATGAGATGCACGCCCCCCCCCCCGCCCCCCCCCCCCCCCACCTTAGATCTGGCATTGAGAACGTTGCCAATCATGAAAATATGTGGATTATATTTGGTGTTTCGTTTTGGCGTAGGACACTAATAGAAAAACGCACCGTACCTTACGCGTTGGTAGCACACCTTACAAGTAATACTACATCTTAGATATTTATGAACAATTTAATTCTACATTTGTATTATAGAAGGATCTTGTAACTCGGATCTGTAGTTGAGGAACAAAAAACACCAAGAAAAGTGCATTAAAATGCCTTCGTCGGCATTTTTAGAAAAATAAAATTAAAATTCGCTTGTTTTGGCCTACAATTAAAAGCTGTCAACGGCTTGTCACACCTAGCACATTATCATCATTTTTGTGGAAGACGTCGCAATCATGTTGAGACAGAACAGACGCCAGAATATCACCCTGTATAATAATGATTATTTCTTATTTATTGATAAGATATTGATAACCCAGTGGGTTGAAGTTCTAGATAAAATATTAAGAGCACTACAATAATGATAAGATACATTTTAATGAATTTAAGGTTTCATTCTAATTCGTTCTATGTAGATCAATCCAACTCTGCTGAATGCAATCAGTTTAACAGATTAACACACCTCCTCTTGTTTCAAACTTTCTAGTATAATCACCACCTTTTCTGTATTCTACCAGACGCCAGGCGGAGGCGTAACAATTTGAAATATCAATTCCCGAAGAAAAAAAAATATTTGATACGAATGGAATTTCATTTCTTTAATTACATAAAATATGTTAATTGAGTGCTGTATGTGAAATAATCATGTGATGTATGATATATGTTGAAATCTTGTATATGTCAATATTGACAGCATGAAATGACAGGAGGATATTGGGGAGGTAGAATATAACTGTTATAACTTGTGCATGACAGTACAGACGGGCGTTATGATAACTGGTTGTATGATGCAAAGTGAAAATAAATCAATTTGAATGAAATGCTTCGGCAAAATATAGACATAGCGTATCTTCACGGTGTTTGTGCTGACGTGTTAAATTATTGCACGAATTTTCCTGGGATAAGTGGTATTTTTCTCCAACTAATCAACCCTTCTTTCCTACCACTGGCTAAAATTCTGTAAAAGTCTTGGATAATTTAACAAATGCCTTTGTTATCATAACATGGTTCCACGCACGCGCACACACACACACACACACACACACACACATATTCGAAAGTTTATTTGTCATTGTGAAGGTAAATGAAAACTACAACATCGTACATCCAGATATGATCACATGATTTAAAGTTTATAAAGTTTTAGTCTGCTGATTCCAGCAGATGGCGTCATAGTTCGCTCAGGTCGGTCACATATACTAAACTTTGTTCAGATAAAAAGTGCATTTGATCATAACCAGTGACGTAATGTTTCATTGTGGGGGTGTAAGGGTATTGGATTAATTTTATCAATGGCGTGTTTTGAAATATATCTAACACAAATACATCCTTTGCGTTTTTATTGCAGTAAATTGTCAATGAAGGTTCACCTATCAGATAATGATGATAATTGAGTAAACAATGCGACCAAAATATCCTGCCTCCTCCCCCATGAATCATATGTAACCAACACTCCAGAAAGAGATGTCACGTCTTCATCAGTTCTGAGTGACCAGGGAGAGGATGCGAGGCGGTCCAGATACTAAGTATACGAATATATCAGTTTCAACCGATTTAGTACAACGTTTTAAGATATTAATGTTAGGTATTTGATGATAATTTATTGATGATTCAATTTTGATGCTTGGGCGTTTAAAATTGGTATTGCAAATAGCCCAATATTTTCCCTATTCATTTTCGCCAGCTCTTCATATCCCATGTAAATGAAGAATGCAGTTACACTTCATGTAAACTATTCTGAACTATACTGTAGTCCTAGCACTAAATGTTCTACGTGTGGTGTCTTTCTGATTCTTTTTCCTACACTAAAGATGGTATATGTAGGACAATATGTAGTTATTGAAGTTGTTAGCAAGTACCTTTCAAAAAATATATTCCTTTATCCAATAAAATCTATAACAAGTTGACAATATTACATTGAATGATATATTTTTGCTCATGTCTTGAGAGCTATAATGAAAAATATGTTCTTTTTTCCAGTAAAAATTAATTGGGAATATAACATTAAATAATAAATTCTCAATTTTTAATTTCTATTTATCAGTATTTTGAACTCGGCATATAAAAATAATTTCACTCTTGACATTCACGTGATTTTATTTTAATCCAAAGGCATATAGTGCGCATTAGACCTTGACTTAGAGAGTAAAATCCTGAAAAATTGAGCAATTTCCCTTTATCACCAAAGCACACTCTTATCTAACGCCGTTGACAAAAGTATGATGTATAAAAGTTTTTTAAAGTCTGCTTGTTATATGCTACACTCCATTACGATTTAAACATGCTTTCGAGTTGTCAATTTCAACTTTTCCCGTCGTGAGCGAAATTGACCATTCTCTATTTTCATTATGAAAGAGACTTTCTTGGAGCATAAAATGAGTTTATGAATCGAATTACTGTGAACTGTTTTTGGATACCGTATATCTTAGTGATTTATTGTTGAAATTTCTAGGAAAATAAAATGTTTGCTTTTTACGGGACCAGCGCTCACTATGTGCCTTTAACGTTGGCTTTACTTTAAATGCTCAGATAAGAGATTAGAATACTTGATTTCATAAATTTGTGCTTGATAATGTTCTAATTGTCTGCTGTCCAGACTCGTAGTTTGTTCACTATGATCTTTGTAAAAATGCAACTGGGACGGTGATGTTTTTTTAAACAAATCTAGATTTCGTGTAAAGTTTAAAGAATTATTGATACTATTTTTTAAAATCTGCTCAATTTTGAAAAAAAAAATAATAATAACTTTTATAAGATGGATCAGCAGGTGCAAAAATGTTTACTCTCTACATGTGTTATGTGAGGTTCATTCATGTTCGGTTTATAGCACAACACAGCACGAGAGTTGTAGAATTGCTCATAATTGTACGTATTTAGTTATTGAAATGATTCTTATAATACCGTATGTTTAGAAACAGAAAAAGCAACGTCGGATCCGGAACATTTAAATGTGGTTAAATTGTGAAATTCTAGGTAATTTGTAGCATTATGTGTACTTGATAATGTTAGTCCAGTGTGGGTTTCCTTCTCGATTTTTCTGATGTTAAAGGTGGGATGGATGCCAGATCCGGCGTTGTTTTTTAAAGGAAAAAGTTTTATTCTGAAATATTCTCTTTAATATTAATGAGGTCAAACACGGGTAGTTTAGTTGATAATTTTATTTTGTCAAATCAAATAGATTGAATTTGTTACATTTTTGTGTGAGTTCTAATGCAGATATCAATAACTTTGTGTATATCTTTATATTCCAACTTCAAAACTTAAGATTTTTCAGAAATGTAGTCTCACAAATCATTGTTTTAAGATGGTTCAATATGCATGCATATATGAAATGGAATTTTGTGTTGGTCTTAATAAAGAAATACCAAAATAATTCAGTGCGTTGTAGTATTTTCATGTTCATTGGTACCCACGGGTTGGGTTCACTTTCCTGCTCGCGTACTTGGATACCACTGAGTATTTTCCAAAGGACTTTAAAAAAAAATTCCTTTGGTTACTATAAGAAGAAAGTCTACCTGGGGAGGGTGGGTGGGAACAGTTAGAGGAGTAGGTAACGCGCTTGCCTCTCAGACAGAAGGTTACAGGTTCGATTCCTGGCGGTGCTGGGTCCCAGCAAATTACCTTTTGCAAAAATAAACCAAAATAAACAATTTCAACTACTACAAAACAGTGCTACGAACACAGAATAGCAAGGAGTCGATAGTTCTGTAGTTAAGAAAAATAACTTCTGTTTTGTTCTTAAAACAATATAGCACATTTATTATTGCATAAATTAATACAAAAAGTAACAGCATTGTTTTCAAAAATATTACAAAACTTGGAATATCTTTTGCTTCTACATTAATGGCAATTTCATAAAACGTACTACATGGCATGTAAATTAAGCTTTTACATACAAAAATGGTTCTGTAGCTAACTAGTGTACAACACGGCGAGATTCTATGCATATTGGAAAATTTTTACTTGACCGACGTAGCCTTTATTTATAAAGGAGTTCAGGAATACTATGATAGACAATAATACCAACAAGAAGGTAGAATTTATAGGTTTTTGTCAAAATTTACAGGCAAACTGGAAAATTAACCAAAAGATTACAAAAAAAATAATAATAACGTCTGTCTAAATTCACTGGTGTGATCGATATAGAAAATTCAATATGCATATAACCTCATCCTGTCACGACACATGTACCCACATGCAGCACTATGTCGTCTTGCTGATACTCGCACATAAAACAAAAATTGGTGTTCAAATATAATCAAATTATGTAAGATTCCTGGTTGTTTAGTTCATCGATAAATATTGTAATGTCCAATATCAACGTATTTTCTTAATTCCAAAAATATGTACTACATGGCACAACTTTGAGCGAAAACTGAAATTTATACAGCATGCGAATCAGAAACGTCACATGACATGACCATCTAAAAAGCTTATTTCAACCATAGCCATTTCAAAGAAAACGGAAAAGAATACGTAAATATCAGTTTACTTGAAATCCACACTTACTAAGACAATGCTAATAAACTTAAGACTGGTCTCCGGTACTATGTGATCTAGCGGCATTATAATTCAACAGGACATGCAGGACTAACACATAAGAAGTTATTCTTTAATCACCCTTTGATCTCTACCAAAGAATAAACTACAAAAATACTAAGTACAATGCCAACCTTTAAAAGAGCGCTGGTCTAAAAACACTTTTGGATATTTTAAAAAGAATTTTCAAACATTTGGCTAAATAACTGCTAGCCAAAATCTAAATAAATTTACGAAAAATGTTTCTTTAGTTTTTCATCCCTTGCTATAAATTTCGCTTTAAATTGCATCACATTCTATTTTGGGAGTATTGGCAGAAATTGACAGTCTTAAAAACTCATCAAGTACTCATTATTCTAAAAAATCGGCTTTGTGACAGCTAAATTGGTTGATTTGACTTTGTCAAGAATTTGTCGAAAATTCAGAATGTGAAAGTTTCTGATGAATGTCAGTCCTATATAGACCCCTTAATGTAGAAAATATTCCGAAATAAAATATTTTCTGCAACACAACGATTTTCCTTTGTAACCTACCACTCGTGCAATAACAAATGCACATTAATTTCGGGAAATTTTCAACTCCTTGGTTTCGTTTCTAAAACCAGGGTGACTTTTGACCCCTCCCCTCATTGAAACACGAAGTTTATATTATATGCGTCACAATCGCATATTCAAACTTAAGAAAGTTCGTTTCAATACATGTGGACAGTTCTGCAATACTAATGACACATTCTGCCAATTTGATTATGCTGCAATTTCTGAAGCATAATTATTTAAATTACAGCGATTTATTGATTTTTGGTGGATGTACATCTCGCTCTTTTTTTCTTCCGAAGAACAACTGAACACACACTGCAACTTCCAGACGCTTTCTAAAGCATTAGACCTAGTTCACAACCAGTTGAACCACCGTCTATTCAGTCCGTGGATCAAATATGGCGCGTACTTGACAATATAACTTGACGACTTGACAATATAACAATAACTTCCACAGACTTCCATAAATGCATTTTACACGGTTGGAATGTTTTCTTTCTTTCCAAAACTAAACATCACCAAAATAAATACTAGAATTCAATTTTAAATAAATAATTGTTCACGGAGAAGTGCCAAATTGCAGAATTGCAGATTTGTCCTCACAAATATGTTACCATCAAAAAGAAAACCCGTCGTCCTACATGTGCATTGTTGTTTATTTTGCCACACCTACATGGAAATAAACCACTACTACATGTACGTGTAGCAAAGTACTCTTCCTGAACACTACTTTGTAACAGTTTTAAAATAACTACAGTCGATTCACAACCCAAAGTAAACATTACACTTTATATTAAGTTTCAACCCTGCAAATTTACAAGCGGACAAACTCTGACATGCGACATGTAATCTTGACATGGATGCAGCCGCTGTGGAACACGAGTCTGACGTCATTGATGGCGTATTCAATCTTCTCGTGCACGGTTGAGTCACTGAAATTAAACAAAAACCACCTTTACAAATCAATGTCTAAGGGTTGATTAAATAAAGCAAGTTTTAATTTTACGGCAACCGATTTCGATTCTTATAGTAATATTCAACAAACCACTTTTCAACTTTAAAATTGGACGAATACACTGTATACATATACTGAGCTGACACGTTCTATGTAATCATGCACTTTCAAACAATATAATTTCTATTCTTTTACACCGTGTACACACTGTAACGTGACAACATTCTGTGTCTTTAGAATCACACGTCAGTGGTGCTACTAAAAAGATAGTGGCCCTCGGATTACGTATAAAGTGAAATTTTAGAAATAAACATATGACAGGAGGGTAGTAAAAACAACATTTATGAGATCTTAGAAAGTAGAACAACATAGTCACGACATGTGCACATTGGCGGGTAGGAATTTGCTGAGGTGGGTTTTGAAATTTTTAAAAAACAAATTACCGGGGTAGGACCTGAGAATGAAGTTACCTGCCAAGATGTCCTTACTTTGTTTAAGACGTAAGATGCGTTCACTGCTGGAGCAAATCTCTCACCACCCGTTTTCTGGCAAATGCATTCCATCTGAAAATAAGAACCGATAATTAGCTATTTAAACGTCAAGTTGAATTTGGACTTTTCATGAAAAATATTGTTGGCGTCAAGACAAAATGTCGACATGATGCCTTATTTGCAAATTACACCAATTTTTGGTTAATATCATCAACGCCAAATAACCAATGTTATCTTCCACCATCTATACAGTACTTACAACAGATCGATGGCAATTTCAGTCCCAGATTTCCGACCATTTCGTGAAAATTGTGGCATGAGACACAAGGCTTTCTTCTCCATCTTTTACTGACCTCGGTCCTTTCTGAACACATCTCACCAAAATACTCACCTAGATTACATAATAATAATATATGCTTGACCACCTTCCGTACAGAAGCCTCGATTTCAACTTTAGAATTTGTCGTATAATACCGAGCAATCATGCCCCCCATCCTAGGGAGGTGCTGAAATCATAGTGGCAAAAACATGAAAAATTTTCTGAATTTTTTCCACAACAGCTGTGATATGAAATGTTAAATATACATAACTGTGCCGTGTTGGAATTATATCCCATTGAAACTGAATTTTTTAGAAAATAAAAGCTTAAAATATCATGTTAATTTGACAAACATTTTATTTAAAACGAGCAGCAGCGCAGTTTCCATTTTAGTTGTCCCGTGACCATTTCCGTATATAGATTACATTGGTAATGTACACCATGGAGACGGGTGCCCGTTGAAATGGTGTTCAATTTAAAGAGAAAAATAACGTTATTTCGGTACTGAGTTTACTTGTGAATGGCCCTTAAATCGGAACTTTAGTAAGCTCAGTATCTGTGGGTATTTCTAAGGGCAAATTTGGGACAAAGAAAACCAAGATATGAAGTTGCCTCGCAGACAATTTTTTGAGTGCAGTTTTTTTTTGTTTACGTACTAAAAGAGAGGAATGTCACTATTACATTATAATATGCGTCTTCGGACAAAAAAAAAATCATAGAATGTGCTAGATGAGGCAAAACAAAGACGCTGTTGTTGATGCTGAATTAATTTTGTTTTTACTTAAAAATAGAACAAAATTAATTAGATAAAAAAGTATGTTTCAAGTAAATATTCGATGAAATATTAAATCTTTTAGGGCGTAGCAACCATTTTATGTATAAAGAAAAGATAAGTTTTTACCAATCTGATGAAATAGCGTACAGTATAAAATATTGAACGAACAACTTCAATAAATTCAACCAAAAATTTCAATTCTTTGATCAAACCAGCCCGACTTATTCCACTATTAGTTTATTAATTTTCACACGTTATAGAAATCCGGAGTTTTTATACTTATGAAGTACTAACAATATATCGCAGATTAAAGCTCGAAAGATTGTTAACGCTATGCATAAACTTGTTTTCAATTTTAATTTGGCAGTTTTAATTGTGAAGTTTATTTTAAAACAACAGTTTTCACGCACGCTCCTTTCAATATATACAGCGACGGGCTACTTATTGCCCCGGCCCTTTATAAGGAACGAACAAAACCGGTAGTTCTTAATTTTACCTGGCCACTAACATCATTATCTCGGCATTTTTTCTCTCCGTAGCTCATAAAAAATGACAAGGTTTTACTTTTACTACCATTCGTTTTTAAAAAATGATCTAAAAATATTCATTGGGTGTAAAAGAATATGAGTATGATTAAAGTAATATGTTCAGTTCGTATACGAAGTTCCGATTTCGAACGAGCACCAAAGAAGGGATTATGGAGCAACAAACATCGACATCAACGTTATTCATGTTACATCATATCCAGAAAGAGAATGACAACTGACTTTTAGTACAATTAAAAACGCCTGTGAAAGAACCCGGAACTCTTTCACGTTGTTAAATTTCATGTTGTCTCTTGGTTGAAATAAAAGAACTCGACGTTTTTTAACGCGCTGCAAAAACAGAAAATAAAATGCCCCCTACCTCCAGAATGTTACGACATGTATTGTTATAGACAGGTATTATATCGATCAAATTCGAACAGGCTAATTCAACTTTGATGGAAGCGGTCAAGCGCACACGACTATGAATGAAAGTTTTTTTAAACAAACGTTTAACACAATTACTACACTCTTCTCTCCGAACATGTAAAAATTCAATATCCTTTGATTGACAAGGTGCCAATCAAATTCAGTTAGTTTTGATAGTTGCTGTCAAGTAATAACAGCTTGATTGACAGGTTATATAAACAAACGTCAATCATCGCGCACTATGATTTCTCTCGCTGTGAAACAGTGCGTACGCCGAAAGAGAGCGCTAAAATCTGAAGTAAGAATGGCAATTAACTTGCAAAATAGTTCAAGAGAAAATATACAACATGTTTCCAAAACTAGTTCTCTTTCTGGCCCCTTTAGCGTGTCTAATACAACACTCTAGATTACAAACTATTTTGTGAAAAGAAGAATTTAGCAAAAGAAACCAATTTAAAAACAGATTCAAGTAAAGAAATATGGCATTTCTGGAGGTAGCGCATGGGTCATTTCAAAATAATTAGTACAACTACACACACTGGACAAAAGAAGTGTCACCCCTACTGAGCCAATACTATGGGGGAGATAAATGACTGTGGAATGATATGCTCCTGGTATCATTTTATTAACATCAAATTTCATAAAAAATCACAAAATGAGAACAAAATATACATTCTACCAAAATATGCAGTTTCAAGTCCAAAATTAGTACTTAGTGACATAGCCACGTGACCTAATAATAGGTGCCAGTCTACGAAGCAAGGTTTCATATAATTGTCTGATGCGTTCAGGGCTTATGCTGGCCCAAGCATGAAACACTGAATATAACAGAGTTTCTCTGCTGGTTAGACGGGCATTTGTCAAAAGTTTTGACATATCATTCCACACATTTTCTATTATGTTTGCATCCGGACTCTGGGCAGGCCACATCACCCTGCGAATGTCCTGTTGGTCAAACCAATCATCAACTGCTCTGGGCCTGTGACAAGGAGCATTGTCATCCTGGTGAACAAATGGATAATTCCTGTCACCAAACATGTTAGTAATAGATGGTAGCAAGCCTGACTCCAAAACATCGATATATTTCTAGTGATTCATGTTTCCATTAACCACTATCAATTCGCCCAAGCCATGGATGCTGATGCAGTCCCACACCATGATGAATATGCTGCTCCGGGTTCGAAAATTCAGTGCATGTGGTTCAAATGCTTTACCAGCAGTTTGCCAGCATAGTACCCGCCTGTCATCAGAGGTCAGACCAAAGCGACACTCATCAGAAAAATATATAGGACCAATTGTCATGAACTGTCCAGTTCCAGATCCTGTTGACCCCAGTTTGCTCTACGTTGCCTGTTTTGTAACGATATAAGAGGTTTCAGTCTTGCTACCCTGCTGTACACTCTCTGAGCATGTAACCGACGCCTAGCAATTTTCACAGACACATTCTTATGTGTGAAATTGTTCCACTGTGTTGTCAACTGACAAGCAGTGTCGAACTTTGACAACCTGGACATCAAAATCAATCGTCGGTCTTCACGGCCAGTATTTTTTCTTGGACGACCCATCAGAGGCAATTTGTCTCTTGATCCAG
This sequence comes from Lingula anatina, assembly GCF_051362555.1. Taxonomy (NCBI): domain Eukaryota; kingdom Metazoa; phylum Brachiopoda; class Lingulata; order Lingulida; family Lingulidae; genus Lingula; species Lingula anatina. Next base: position 19,083,877 of record NC_141771.1, on the reverse strand, counting down.
TGTTTCTATACCGAGACCAGACCCTCTGCACGGTTCTGACTGAACAATTCAATTGTATCGATATTCTGACATTGCTTATATTCCGCCTCTTCAGGTTAATAACTTCCACCTATAACCGTTAGATAATTGCCTGTATCTTGCCATATTGGAGGAAGACAGGAATAACATTTGCTGTACATGTACAAGACTTCAGCTGCTGGGGTGAGATGAAGGGGCAGATCCAGGATTATTAGAAGGGGCGGGGGGGGGGGGGGGGTCCGGAACGACAGGACTCGGACGCGAAGCAGACCATCGCCCTCTTGGTGTGGGGTTTGGGGTCTGCTCAACGGACTCGACTAAAAATGGTGTTTTGGAGAGCAAACAGTGACCTTTAGTAGGCCTACGATTTAAAATTATGATTTAGCTGGTCAAAATTCTAATTTCAAGAGGGGAATATTGGCGATAAAATTTTCAGAAACCGAAGAGGGGTGGGGGTCATGACTCCCCTGACCCCCTCTAAATCCGTCACTTACAGTTCTTACATTTGGCCAGGGGCAATTGACCAGGAAACTATGCAATGTATGAATACGTCCAACATGGTTTCTCTTTTACACAACTTAGATAAGTACTGGAGATAATTAATATTTTACAAGATGGTTAGCATCATCGTTTTAATATGAATTTGGTACTGAAGTAAAAAGAAAAGAAAAAAAAAAGATTGGTGCATAAGCTAACGCAGGGATAAAATTACAGGTACAATGTTCGTGGTGGGAAGGGAGTCGTTTGATACAATGTTAATGCTACATTGTATTATTCGCGATGATGATCACTTAGCTAATCTATAACTGAGGTCATTTTCTTTTATGAATAAATAGTAAAATACCTGCATGAAAGTCTGCTGTACATCTCATGTAAAATGTTTTGTAATAAATAATAACCATCTTGATTTATTTTCTACAACACCTGAAGCGTGCAGGCCTCAAAACTGATGATTTATTACATTCGGTCATAAGACCAGTTTTAGAATATGCTTCTCCTGTCTGGCACTTTGGGTTAACAAATGAATTGACTGCCCTAGTAGAAAAATCTGAAGAAAGAGCTCTTAAAATTATCCTCATCTTGAATATGACGCTGCTTGTGAACATACGTGTAGTTAATGAATGCAAAAAATTGTTTATTAGGATATCAAGTGAATCGAATCAAAGACTGCATTATCTTTTACAACCAAAACAAAATGTCAAATATTCATTAAGGGAACCGGAGACATTCAAAAGATCTAAAATTAAAACAAAACGATCAATAAGTGACTTTTTAACCAGTGCGATATACAAGTTCCAAAATTGACTGATAGACTTTTATCTCATTTTTAACCTTGCATTTTAGTTATTTTATTTTAAACTTGTCAACATGTCTTTTAATATTCCTCTGTTCTTATTCACTAGTGATTTTATTCAACTACATGTATGATGCAAAGAATGTATTTATCGAACCTTCGGCTTGCAAATTTGATAATAATAAGAAGTTGAAATAAAAAGTGTTGAATAAAACATCATATCTGACTTTGCCAAAGCCATAAAAAACATACTCCTTTTTACAAGCTGCATGCATTTATTCTGAATATGATAACAAAACATGAGAATTGAAAACTGAGAGAGAATCAAAGCTGAGACAAGCGTGGCATGTGCAGTCCGTTAGTGCTAATGGCGGTAGTAATGCAGGGATAATTCATTGTGACGTCATAATCGATCGCCTAGAACTGACGTCACGTCATCAAACATGGAATAATGCAGACTATTAAAGGAGATTCTTGGGTATTACAAGTCTCATTGTCTGATGCTTTCTTGTTATTTAGACGAAACGGAAGGAAGTTCCATAGCTACCGTAGCTGAAAAAGAAAGCAATCCATTTAAAATTAAAACATTAAAAAACAGACAAATATATCTTTTTTGATTCCTATTTATTAACAACGCAATGACTAACTCTTTATTTTGTCTACCACATTTCATAAAATGCGTCATACAAATACTGGATTAAATAATACTGAAAATATATTCTAATTGTACCTTAATCACACCACATCGCAACACTAACGAACCTCTTCCAAAAACTCCCATACATAAACGCTTCTAATTGATCAAAAACTCAAAACATGCACCCCCACGTAAAGTAAAAAATGCACGTACAGTATAAACAAGCAGCACTAGCATAATTGTACTGATGATAGGTTCCTACCTGGATGTCGTCACCCCGTTCTGTGTTGTTCCTCTGAAGGACTGTAACGGTCCTAGACCTATCACTGTGGCCACTCCACCCACTGCTGGTATGCGGCCATCGTGAATGGCAGCTCGGCACAATCTGGAGTCCTGCCAACAAAGGACAATATAAATAAATAAATAAATAAGTGGAGATTTATTTGTTACCCCAAAATGTTATACTGACCGTTTTATTACCTCCACCAAGGAGGTTATGTTTTCACCCCTGTTTGTCTGTCTGTCATCAACATAACTCAAAAGTTATGGACCGTTTTTGATGAAATTTTCAGGAACTGGCTGAAGTGGGCCAAGGAACAGATGATTAGTTTTTGGTGGTGATCCGGATCAAAAATCAATCAATAATAAAAAATATCGAAATTTTAGGGGTGAAAAGGCATTGTATGGAGACTTTGCTGCCTTGTTCTTCAATCTGCAAAAATATCAGTTTCAGTGGAAAAAAAAGAAAAGAAAAGAAAAAAAGACGGTTCATTTGTGTCAACATACCCCCCCTTTCCCAGGATTGATCAACCTTAACATTCAAGTCATCCAGTTATCTGGGAGAAGTTGCTGGCGGTGACACACATATATCAGTTAGTGGTGACTCCTAACACATGGGTATGTTTATCAACAAGTAATTGGGTTGCGCCTTATCACAGAATCAGTTAAAAAACAAACATTCAATTGTTTGCCAAGCAAACACTTTTGTGGGAGATTTTCAACATAAACAGTGCATACATAGGGGTTTCCAATCTGGAAAGAAGCAAGAATTTTGATATAAAAATTAGTGGTGTGCGAATGTGAATTTGTGTTTGTATGAGTGCGTGTGCACGAGAGAGAGAGAGAATGAGAGAGAGAGATCTTGAACTCACGAACAGCGTCCAGTTCCGTACGTCCCTTTACAAGCTGATAACCAGGTTGCTGTACACGTCACGGAGGCTGCCCTAATCTCACACTTCTTGCCAGTATATCCTGTCGGGCATGCGCATGAAACGTTGTATCCTGGACCTCTTATGCATGAACCCCCGTTTTGACAAATTGAATTCGAACAACTTGAATTCTGAAAAATCAGCAACATGCAAACATTTTAAAGTTTTGTTCAATTTTAAGAGATTAAAAGCATGCATAGTAATTTGGATGACACGAGAGCGATATTGAGGAAACCATTCATGTCAAAGTGACATAGGGAAATGTACTTATCAGTTTCTTCCAAATGTATGTACCGGTAGAAGAAACTTAATAAAAAAATAATGCTCATTTCGCCAGTTTTATACATGAATAAAGTTTTTTAATCTGATTTTGTCTACCAGGGCACTTAACCTTAATCGAACTACATTATGTTGTGACAATATGATCTATCAACGTAAAACGTGACCCAACAGTCGAACCTCTTCTTTCAGTATTCTAATTTTAATTATTTTTTAGAAGAATGTTACAATGTAGCTGCGTTGATCATAAATAATATTAACACATGTCTACGTGTAAACGGAAAGTTCGACTGCCAAATATCTCTGAAACTGGAAACGAAAGACACAGACTGATGATATTATATATATCGCTGAGTTTCCAGATGTTTTTGTTTACCTGACACGCCGGGGACAGGTACTTCAGTTTAAGCGTGGACAGCACGTGCTTGGCCAATTCTACATTCAGTCTGACTTGGTCCAGGTCCATTGCTGTTCTTCTTTTCCTGAGGAGGCTTAGTGGCACTCCCAGAGAACCCAGCTCTACTATCAGTGCCGGGCAATGATGTCTCATTCCCCTCTCTACATATTCTATTTGTAAGTTGGTGCGATACAAGAGTTGCATCTGCGAAATATATTCTGAAGAGTGCGTCTCCCCGTGAATGACGGCGCTCAAAATGTAGACCATAATCAAAACACAGAAAACACGAGGATTCATTTTTCTGCTGTCGCGAACCGAGAAAAACCAGTGTTTGGGAGCACGTTACCAAAGTAGTAGTTCCTTGATGTTGCAGAAATCTATCTGAGGCCCCAAGCAACGTTAGCTTGTTAAATAGCAGCGTCTATAATTTTCGTTATAGAGGGTTAGCGGCACCCGGATACTAACGGTCTTATCTCAAATAAACACATTCTAGTGACGTTCATGCATGTAAAAAACGACATTCCCCACTGTTAATGATTATTAGAGCTTGTCTCCTACTTAACAAAGAGCTTATGTGACACATAACGTTGCTTTTATTTGCTTAACACTAAACCATGTTTGGTTATTTAAGATGATAATCCTGTGTTTTTTTTTTTTTTTTTTTTTTTTGCGTTTTCAAAAGAAGTGTTATCCGAGTTTCGTGCCGAGGTGAAAATATACACCCAGTTGTTATTTGTGTTTATCTCGGTTGATTTGGGCGAAGATCGGCACGTTTAACTCTCGGTTGTAAAGTCGTTTATAATATATTTTGAGTTATGTTTTATTTATTGTATCATTATTCTGGTATTTTTGTCTTTGCTTTATTTTCTACAACTGTAAATAATGTAGTGTCGTGTGAAAATGGCTACCCCGTTTGATTTCTTCCACAAAATTGATGATGGATGGCTTACCGGTTGATATTCAAATGTAGAATAAAAGAAAATGAGCTAAGCCAATCTTACATCTGCATATCTCGTATATGCACACTTGATAGTAATTACTCTCGTAAATAGAACAAAAATAAAAAAAAATCATATACCAGTAGCACTTTTTCACTTTACCGGTACTACAGATGTATCAATATTCAAGTTCAAAATGGCGAAAGATGTTTTAAGCAGAATCCTTTATTCAATAACGATTTATGTGCGACCTTTCCAGATCTACTAGCGGGGACTTACTCATTTGGGTCGGTTCCTTGCTCTCCATCACAGTCCTGCTGGGTTATCGTATCAACCATTATCAGTGTTTACCGCTTTCGTTTTGGTCATACCAGAACACGTTTCATAGACCCCATTCCAACAGATTTTAGATCGATCTATCCCTGTGGGGAGTCTCACTAGATTACTGTCAGCTTAACCGGCTTAAATGTCTGTCCCGCCTACTAAAAGCTGTAAGGGGTAATTAACTACCGTGCACGCTCAATTTAGCGTGAACCCCCGGGGTGTTAGGTCAATCTAGATGGATCGATCTAAATCTATGGGAATGGGTTCTCATAGATATTTATGAAGCATATCTCCTGAAAAAGGCAAAACGTATTATGACGTCATTGACCCGTGTGGGTGTTACCAAGTAACGCAAAAGCTATTCGAAATAAGCTGCGTGCAAGCTAATACGGCGATTTTTCTTTTGAGTAAATATATCAGCAATTATTGTTGCGTCGCATTTGGCCTTTTTAGGCATGAAATACAGTTACACATCAAGTAATTTGTTTGAGAAATCAAGATATAGGAATAGATTTAAAAGATTTCTTCTGGAACTAAATTCACGCAAAATTAAAAAGAGGCCGATCGAATTTTTCTAATATAAGAATAGTATGAAGTGATCGAGAGCAGTCTGTGATAATTTTTTTCTAATTAATTTACACACCTACTTTGGATTGAGGTGCCTTCTAGAGCAGAAACCAGAAGAAAAATCCTCCAAGGCACCATCATTTACACAGACACGGAGTATGTCTTCAGGGATCTGATTGACAGATTAATCTCGTAGGCGACACTAAATTATGAGATGTGATTGTGCGTACATTTAATTTTTTTCGATGAAATCTCCAGGATAGCTCCAACCCACTGTAGCATATTTTTGTTTAATGCATTTTTTGATGAATTACTTTTTACTTCGTAAAGCTCTTCGGTGGTCAGTTGCATTACCCCTCAATGTGGCTCACATTGAACTGTCTATTCAGATGTAATTCCGGCCCGTAGCCAGGGGAGGGTGGGGGGGGGGGGGGTTCGGAGGGTTCAAAAGAACAGCCCCTTTTGGTGGGAAAAGGTCCACTCTGGGTAAAATTTGATCTAGGTTCATGAAGTTTTTATGGAAAAAGGTCCACTTTTTCATAAAAAGAACCCCCCTTTTGAAATTGCTGGCTACGGGCCTGTGAATGAACTATTTTTATCTATATCATTTCAGCGACGTGGACCAAAAATAAGCAGCATGACTGGCCTTTTAAGTCATTGGTACGAATATCCTCGATATTTTGTCTTCCTGCAATTTTGGTGGCTGTGAAAGCTCCTAACAATTTTATTTAACTTATTTTGCTATATCATGAAATTTTATTTAAAATCATTTAGTTATTTTGTATCATATTAATCTGTTATTCACTACTACATTTATTTATTTATCTATTCATTTGATTATTTATCTACTATAATTTTACTTTCGTTTATGTGAAATTAGTTGGCTCTCTGACTACTACGTGAATGAGTTTCCAACTCATATGGTCACCTCCCCAATTTTACATATTGCTCAGGTAAATATAAAGAAAGAAAAATTCCTGATTTTTCTACTCGTCTCTTCGTTCAATTTAATATTGTATTTAATTTCAAATTGTAAATAATATTAAAGGGATAATAACTCTTCGTATGAAATCTACATTTCACAATAAAAACATTGTGAATAACTCATAGAAATATAATATATTCTGTTTTACCACAAAAAAGGCAGTTATAGCTATTATTCTGATATCTGAGCTTGTCTTTAGACCACGTGACCTCCATTTATGGCTATTCTCTGTTAAAATCTCTTAAGAGATTTTAACAAAAAACCAAACTTTTTAGAAAAAAAACAGGGACTAACTTTGAATGTGAAAATGGATTTATTAACCATTGGTAAGTATGGGAAAATTGTTGTTTACTCCAGGAAAATTCATTTTTTGGCCGAAACGAAGAGTTATTATCCCTTTAATCAAAATAACCAAAAGTCAGCAACTCTGTTTGTTATGGTAGAAGCTAGATCTATGTTTTCCGCAAACATTCCAAAAAACTTGCGATACTAAGACTTGTCTTTCTGCCTAAACATCTTCACCATTTCGTCATGACAGGAAGTGTTGGCTGAAGAACAGCTTGAGATGGGTCCTCTGACTGCAAACAGCAGCCTCCGCAATATTGTTGACAATGGCTAGGAGACTGCAGTAAACCACCAGCTGCTTCAGTACTTCACTCAAGTTTCAGGTTTTAATTTGAAGTAGCTGACTCTTTGAAACAAACTGTTTACTCTACTGCAAATTTATTCGGATGTATGTCTTTACTCGGAACCACGTGTCGATTTCACTTAAAGGTACATACGAACCGAGCATCGGTGGAGCGTGGATTCCCAGTAACACATGTAAACCACTTCTACTAGGTTCTCATATGACTCAAATAAATTTGACATGCCAAGGGATAAACTGAATAGATCACTCGATCAGCCATAAAATACCTTTAGACTGCTCCTTTCTTTAAATTTATGGTTGTAAATTTAACCTACTTCCGTGACCTACTTTCCTGACCCATTGACATACAGCTTAGAATGCCAGCAGAAAAATCTGTTCAAACATCACTTTCGGGTAAAATTAAACAATGCCTTTTGGTAATTCTCTTAGTTATACTACTTGAAACTATATGCTGGCATTTGGTTGGTTTTTGTGACAAAAAATTGACTTTGTATGTATCTTTAATGAAATATTTAAGATAAACAGCTATGACAAGCAATAAAAATAATCATTCAAATCCCAGTTTTCCCTTCCTCTTTTAGATATGCAACCTATTTATCCAGGCCTCATAAACGGATTAGGCGTTTCCTAGCACGAGCCTCAGATTATCTATTGTTTCTGTCGGTTTCACGTAGATTAGATAAATTTTTTATTCTTAAAATAACAGGAAAGCAGTATGTGGTTTCACGACCTTTGTTAATACAACAACTGACTTAAAAATATATCGAAAAACTATATTGTAAATTTTTCATTTTCTGAATTTTCGAACTGACCCGGAAAACGTTTGATAAAGCCGATACCGATAGTGCTTGGAGTACCGAGCGAGACTTTGCAATGACACGGTGAATCTAACGCAGATTTATTTATATTTAAAACTTGGATCCTTCGGTTGATCCTTGGGGCTCTTGCTTTATATTTTGCAGATACTTTTCCTCTGTAAAAATTACTGATTACAAACTAAACTCAGAATTGTTGACTTTTAAGAGACGGTATTGTTCGGAAACTAATAATGTCCCCATGGCCAATGAAATTATGGGCTCATTGCCATTGTAAATATTGGTCTACGTATATCGATGTAACTTTCTTTGAATGCCATAAATTTAATAGACTATGGAATTACAGATAAACTAATATGGACAGATTAACGCGCCTCCTCCTGGGGCTGGAAAGAATATAGAAGATTGGTGATTATACGTTGGAACAAGAGGAAGCGTGTAGACCGATATTTTCAATGGTAATGAGCTATAAAACTTCGTCTGCACTGTACTTACAACAGAATGCTGCCGTTGTCAGCGTTAAATATGAGGACTGATTGTGGAAATAGCAGCACTGTGGCATAAGCTTCTTTCATTGACCTTGGTCCAAACTGAACACCTCTCACCAAAACAAGTACGTGTAATTTACAGTATGTTATAGCCCACCCTCTGTTCGTACGGAAGCCTCGTTTAAAGAAGATTTTTGTTATTAAAGGCAAGGAGTATGTCCATTTTGTGATTTTATGTAACTTTATAAACAACTCTGAATAAAACAACATTGGAACAATATTGACAAAAGAATTCAATTTTGAAATGAATCTTACTTTTTACCCAACAGGGACACTCAGTTAATTCAAAGTAAAACATAATATAGTTTGGTTTATACCGACTGTTTTGGACGATTCCCCCTAAGACACCCCCCTCCCCCATCCCGGGAAAGATGTGCGGCTCTTAATTAAATTATCGATTTGAGGCATTTATACATGTATTTAATATTTTACTCTGAATATAAGAAAAGGGACAGAATGAAAAACAAAAACTGTAAGGATTGACTTTTAATCATAAGATTAAAAAAAGCTCACTTATGTGCTTAAACAAAACTTAGAGGCAACCTTAAATCAGATGCATATATGCTTTTAAATGTTATTTTTCAAACAAACAAATACTACCAACTTATCAATTTTTCTGAAAGCAATCATTTCTTTATCTGCATTTCATTAGACATGAGTGAGTTTTCTGAATAAAATGTTTTTATTTATAATAAAAATGTAATCCATAAAAGGAACAAATAACACATCATTGAACAATCTAGAATATTTATTTGGTATTTAAATTTTCACTTCACATCATATACAAACTCAGATCTTTGAATTCAAAGCAGGCATTTCGCCTGAATAATGGTGCATGGAATAATGGAAGAGGACCTTAGTTCCATTTTCAGAACTTAGCTGCAGATCAAATATGGAACACACTTAAGACACCCTTAGATTGCCTGTTGTCAATGCAATGCGGTATTAAGAACAGTCTCATTCTACTAATATCATCCAGGTGAACATAGTGAAAAACTAAATCTCATACATAATTTTTGCTATATTTTTTCTTTTTACTGAGTATTATAAGTTCTTTTAAAAGATACTGTTTATGTACCTCGGTATATAATCAGGCATATTTCAAAAAATATCTAACAAAAACTTCTCAACTTGTCAGTGTTTACAGACTGAAATCATGCACAGTGTGTGTGTGTGTGTGTGTGTATATATATATATATATATGCCAAGCTGGCTTTCAAAACCTTCACTGTTTCCATTTGAAATTTCTTAATTTACCACTCTCTCTCTCTTTCTCTCTCTCTCACACACACAACAACTGAAGGTTCATCTCAGTGAATAAAAACATGATTATAATCTCAATCCATTTCTAACAGATAAACTACACTAACAACACACTCAGTGTGTGACATTTCTATAACATATGTGTGATGACAGAAAAGCTAAGTCCCACAAATCAAATAGTTGTTCTTGTGATGTTTCTTTCAAGGGCAATCATAAGTTCAATGCATGTGCACACAATACCAGTAGTTTCTGTGCGCATGTGAAAAAGAGTCCGCAGTAAAAGAGAATGCAGCTTTTGGTTGGTGTTGAAATCCTAGAAACTGAATGTCCATCAGTCCAGTGATGAAATTCAAAACATTTGATAACTCTTATCCCTTTCTTCTGCCAGCTGAAAAGAGATATTGTACGGCCCCATTAGAATACTTGTCAGCATAAATATGAATGTAATACATAAAAAATTTGTTCTCAAAAAAAGTAGCTCTTAATTACAATAGTCAAACCTCTACAAACATTTCTACAATAAAGAAGCAGCAGTTGGTAATTTTCCCAAAACCAAATGCAAACTTTAGTAGACTTACCCACTATTATGATTTAGAGCACATTCCCACTAGAACTATCATTCTATGTAGCTTGATCCAACTCCACAGGGACTCTGCAATCATATTAAAACACTAGAATAATGTTTCCACATCCTTATATATGTAATCACCAGCTTTTTTTAAATTTTAATTAATGCCAGGAGGAGGCGTTTATCTGATTGCATTCAGCGAGAGTCCCTACAGAATTGGATCTATTCCTGTAGAACAGTAGTTTCATTTTGAAATGGGTCCTTAGAGGGAAACCAAGACACTGTTAATGTTCCACACAAACAACTCTAATCAATTATTTACTGACAATTTGAAACAAAAGATTTTTAAATTATAATGAAACAAGGTTTTTTTTTCGAAATAAAAAACTAATTATTACCTGTAGCCTCTCTTGGAAATCTCAAGAAATCTCCATATGTAACTTTCTCCTCTGCTTAAAAGACAATCAAACCATGTTGGGCATGGAGCTCCTTAAAGTAGGCCAAAGTCCTGGAAAAATAAAAAAAACAAAACACAAATACTATTTTATAACATACACCTATTTTTCTAAACACAAATTTCAGCCAAGTAGCCAATTGCAAGCGAAAAATAAAGTTTGCGCTCCATGTACAAAAGGATTTCAGTGTAGATCTAGTATAGTAATAGCTAATGTTTGTATATTTATGAAAGATGCTAGTATTATATCACAGTAACATGATTGATTTTACACAAATGTACATTTAATTTTAATTCATTTCATTTTACTCTGTACATATTTTGAAATAAATATATGAAATAAACATATGAAATACTGAAAATAAGTTAAGGGTAGACATATCATTTTTCTTATTTTGATCCACAACCCCTTGTCACAGCTGTTTATAGTATTTTTCATTAGGATGGAACTTTACAGAGATTTCCAGCTTAAAATGAAGATGTACCTAATACAAATACAAAGTTTATCTTCTTTCAACAAGCAGGTTAACAATCATGCCAGAGGCACCAAGTTATATTTGATGCAATAGTTTTAAATCATAACATGACAATTTTTTTTTATTTATTACATAAGCATATAAGGAAAAAAGACAATGTACCAATCAATCTCTCTTAAGAAATTCATCCTTCCCACTGAAAGCATAACAACAAACAAAGAGCTGACATGTAGAAAATATAATCAATTCTCCAGCTTGAAAACAGTATCACATACTTCATGTGTATAATGTCTTGCAGGCAATACTGTCAAAATAAAAAAAAAAATATTACAGTAACATGTGCAGGAGATTATCATTTGTTTCAAATATTGGAGTCAAGAAACAAATGTTTTAGAATATAATTTATTGGTTCTAATTGAGTAACCTTACAAATTGTTAGACATATTACTGTAGTAATACTGCTTACCATATTGCCTTCCCATCTCTGGCTGTTTCAATCCCACTTGTCTTACAATTTGCCACATCTTATGTGTTGTATATCTGGATGAGATGAAGGCTAAGGATGTTCTAGGTTGTCTTTAACTGTCTGCTCCTTATTATTAAAAGCCATGTCCATGTAACCAGCTGCTGCCTAGAAGCCACCATGTCATACAGAAAGGTGCTGGAAAAAAATAAAACAGTCCAGTCAACCACTAGTTTCCGTCATGAAGAAGTCTGTTTTTTTTTTGTGCTGGATACAGTATTTGGCACTGCAGCCAGTTGCAACAAAGTGTCAGTGCCACCTGAGCTTGGGGGTGAGGTACGGCTGACAGAGATATCAACAAGGTGCCAGTGGGATGGTCAAGTGAAATGAAATGGGCATGTGTGTTCTGCGGCAGCGTGTCTGAGGAAGGGTGGACATCATTGACCTCTAGAAGAACTGGATATTTTTTAAAATAAAAAGGGCTAGCGTTTTGGGCATGCGTGCGGTTGGAAAAGGTTGTCATGCTCCTAAAAGACTGAGTGCACTTTTATCCATGCCTCTCCCTCTTCATAGCCATCCCTGGCTGGACCATACCAAACAGTTATGAGACATTGCTTGCCAGACTAAAGACCAGTACCAATCCCCCAATGTTGTAGGTGACACTTGGTTTGTATCTGATCTTGTCATATTTCAATGACGGTCAGACTGTTACCAACCAGATACTTTTTAATCATACACACAAAAGCTCAAAGAAATGGACACATTTAAAATATGTGTAGATTTGTACAGATTTGGTGAATTTCACCAACCCGCAAAGGCTGTTCCAAGATGCAAAACATGTCAAAGACCTACAAGAGGACATCCAAAAGGACCAAGTGTTTTGTAAAAAGAAATAACATTATCCTCATTACTGTTGAAGAACTGACAGTTAAGAGAAGACAAATTTCAGTGTTGTCTCCAACACAAATTGACAACTTGAGGGACATTTTTGGTTGTAGTTTGTTAAGTACTATCACATTCCTCATGAACAGAATGTATGGACGTGTGTCATTTGTTCTGTAAAAGATAATTTAGGTATTGTAATTGAGAGATCTCCAGAGATTTTTATACTCAGGCTTGTGCAAGCATATGATATAAAAGGTTTTTATCTACTTATCTTAATAATTAAGAAATATATTAGTTTATGTAGAACGAAAACAGAAATACCAACATGGGAAGGAACTAGACAATATGTTAATTATTACAGAAATATTTGTTTATTATGTTCTTTATATATGCATACCGACAAAAAACAACATGTTAAAAGAAAATGGGAAAATATTGATTGCATATTACAACTTAATTGACAATCAACAAGCTAATGATATACCTCTTAGAATTCAATTGTAAGGTTAACAACATGAATTGTCAATCTCTACTTTCTGCCCGTTTATGCAATACTGTAACTGTAAAACCTTTTTTTACTGAGACAAAAAGAGAGTCCAAGTATGTAAATGTATGTACTGTATGTGTGTGTGTGTGTGTGTTTGTGTGCGATTCATAAGCCAAAAACTGTATATTGTATATTTATTTGCTACTGAATTTAAAAAAAAAAGTATTATCACATTCAAAGCAGAAACTATTAAGGTGAGAGAGTAGATTTAAACCCCACAAACTATTTATTCAACACCATATCAGTTAAAGCACTGCAGATTGTGGATTTTGTGCAGGCCTTAGACAGAGTTGGAAATAACCGCCCGTCCCAACGTCCTTGACGGTCTAATTTCATGGAGGACGGGTAAAATTAATTTGGAGACCGTCCTGTGGTCGGGCCGCACTTTGAAGTCGTCAGTAGATCTGAGCGTGAAACATCGCGTCTTTCTTGATTTTGAGATTCACACATTTACTTATATATAAGTGTTTACAATATAAATCACATGAGCATTCTGAATATAGGAAAATAGGTCAATGATACGTCATTACATCGAGTACTTCCGACTTTTACCGCGGGAAAATTTCACTGCGATAAACCAATAAGTCACGTGAACATTCCAAATATAGGAATATAGGTCAGTGATATGTCATTAAATGACTTACTCTCGACTTTTGTCGCGGGAAGATTCGCTGCAATAAGCCAATCAAATGCAAGGTAACATCGGTAATATGATAAAGAAGACAATATGGTGAGCTAATGTAGCGTAAATTCACGATGCCTTAAATTTTTGCATCCTTTAACGAAGGGTCCATTTTTATACCGGTTAAATTTCTTCCTTGACAAAAGCGGGCCATAAACGGGTATAAACGGATATAAAATTTGACGGTTTTCGTTACATATCAGCCAACTAAACTCTGCTTTCCAACTTGGAACAAACGTCCGCTGCCTCTTATTTTGGTCGTAGTCTTTACGGACCTCCGTCGCTGGTCGCTTTTCATGATTTTTTTCAGGAAGACCAAGAAACTTTCGTTGCATGTCGGTGCTTCTAAAGACGTAGAAATTTCAAATGTACGCTACATTAGTTTGCCACATTGTCTTCTTTATCATATTACTAATGTCACCACGCATTTGTAACCCATTTAAGTCAGGTAAAATATGCAGTAAATTTATTGGAGAAAGATTTTTATTAAATACTGAAAAAATTTTTTGTATAGTACTAGTTAAAATGCCTTATGATGAAGGAAATCCAAACGTATGCTTTTTTTCACACTTGCTGATACAGCAGAGTGTGAACGTGGGTTTTCCCAGTTGAAAATAATCAAGAATCGATATAAAAACAAGTTGAAAGCATAATCTATGATTCTGCTAATGTCAATCCAGCTACATTCAAGCACAATTCAAGAACTTGTCCCCAAACCAGCAATAACTCAGTGGAGCACTGGGGCAAGAAGGCCAACTTTCATGGAAAGATGCAAGCCCAAATCTGCTGTTGACCACTTTGAGGAGATTATTGTTGATGTGGAGCAGGGTAAAAGGGAGGGCACCAGCGTTCAGGTGCCAAGTGAGCAACCATCAAAATCTATTGACTCGGGCTACGAGTCGGATTTTCAGATATGGAAGAGAGGGATGATAATGACTACAGTGAATCTGGTGGAGGTGATTAAAGGAATTCATTTAGCAAAAATCTCATGAGTAAATGCAGTTTTTTTTTTTCAATTAACATTTTGAAGATTCAAACAGAATGACTTGATCTTTGGTCAAGTGAGGTTTTCATATATCAGGACAGGCACTGTGACTTGCAGTTGACATTCATCAATTTTATTCACCAAACTGATACTGTTTTACTTGCAAGCTGCTACTGCTTACCATGCCAATGATTTGATAGTTCAGTTTTGAATTTTAATGCTCCTTTCATGAAAATTTGCAGTGATGTAGATACTTCAGTTAAATTAAAATACTTGTTCTTCAGTACTGACTGTATTGACTGTGGTGCATTTTGTTTCTGTCAAATGGTTTTGCTATAATTTTGTATTAATAGATATTTGGCATGGTGCATATATATATTTATTATTTTATTTT
Source organism: Lingula anatina (assembly GCF_051362555.1). NCBI lineage: Eukaryota > Metazoa > Brachiopoda > Lingulata > Lingulida > Lingulidae > Lingula > Lingula anatina. The sequence continues at coordinate 19,068,501 of NC_141771.1, read as the reverse complement.
ATTTATTTATTTTATCATTATTATTATTATTATTATTATTTTTTTTTTTTTTTGCAATCCATGATGTATGGGTGGGGGGACAGACCATAACTGAATATAAAAATAAATTTGATTCTTTGGTATCAAGACAGCACTGGTATTATGAGTTTTATTTATGAAGTTTGAAAGAAAACAACATTCAAAAATGTCTTGAATTATTAAATTTAGTCATACATGCACATTATTATCATAATTCTCTTGATTTTATGAGGACAGGTTGGTTTATGGTAGGACAGGTAACTTTCAAGAGTAACCTGTCCTGCTGTCTGGTTGAATTTTAGGAGGAGTTTCCAACCCTGCCTTAGAAACAGAAAGTGTAGAGGAAGTAGTGGGAAATGAGGGAGGAGCACAAGTTATTATCAGGAGTGGGCCCCAAGAAGGCAAAGTTAGAAAACATTAATCAAATCCAATGAGCTACAGCCAACACATCCATATTGGTAAAGCTGTTTACTATGAATGAATTGATGACAATCTAGCGTATGCATGCAGTCAAAGTAGGTCAGTTGGCCAAATCATAACAACGGATATCTGTCATGCACTATGACAAGGCATGTAGGGATTTCCAAGCCACCCTTAAGTTTTGTTGGAGGAGTGACAGCTTACATTTATTTGCACTACATTTGGGACCAAAGATGACTCCCACTATTAACCTCCCACACCCAGCTCAAACAAATGGCTCAGATATATTCTGCAGCCTTACATGGACAGATGACCAGCCCTTATAATCCTGGATGTGTTTTCTGCCCGCACAACCGAGAAAAGAGGGGGCTGTGGCAAGCGTTTTCTGCCTACACAACCGAGAAAGTGAGGGAGGTGGCATGCAAAGCCAATGCCACCATGGCTGTCATCCCTGGGGGCTGTACATCTAGGGCCCAGCCCCTAGACGTGTCCTTGAATAGACCGTTCAAGGTAAACCTAAGGAAAATGTAGACGGAGCACATGCAATGGTTAGCCATGGAAACAAAGGGTAAGTTTGAGAAATTGCCAATGGCCTGTTAACAGGACATCGTTGCATGGGTGGCGTCGGCATGGAACAATATCAGCCCGAAACGGTTGTCAAGTCGCTCTAAACAACTGGGATCATCAGCACGTTGAAGGGGGAGGGATCCTGTCCAGCCAATGTTGTCCCAGATGATTTGTTTAGCAGTGATGAGGAGGGTGACTTTTTGAGTTTTTCTGATGCAAGAGATGATCGACTGTGAGGATCCTTTTAGGGATCTGTGACTTTAGGGCCAGTTTCATTAGGAAAATTAAAGTTAACGACATCTCATAAAATTGGGAATTGTGGACCGAACCTTGAATCTTCTGAAGGCAGATATAAGAGCCCTTAGAGTAGAATACGTTTTTAAAGTGATTAATCATAAACGTTTTGGACATGCCCAACACTTATTTTTTAAACGCAGTATTCTATTTCTTTATTTAATTTTTTTTAAACTTATGTTTTCTTTCTAACAGTGTGATCTGGGGTCCGTCCATCCTCTGAATGCGGCTGGGGAGAGCATCCACGGGGTCCAGTTAATGAACTTTACCCTTTACAAGAACATGACCCCAGAGGTACTTAGGGGTTGCCCTGCCTTGCGGAAAGCAGATTACTATGCTCTTGGTATCATGCTATTTGTATGTTTAAGGATCCAGTGCAAATTTGGTGAAAGCTCGTGAAACTTCTATATTGAAAAACTAACTGAACGGGGATATGAGATGGTGTGAAAACATAGCAAAGGAAGTAGATTATGAATCATTTCACAAAAATGCACTGCCGACTTTTGAACAAGAACACATCGAGCCAAATGAAACTCCTCTTTCATTTGGCTCGATGAAAGAGGAGTTTCATTTGGTTCCTCTTTTTTTCATGACAACCTACAACCCACACATAAAAGGATTAAAGGAAGCCCTACGAAAAAACTGGGATCTTATAACCAGCAGTGAATCCTTAAAAAAAAATCTTCCCAAACCCACCAATGCTTGCCCACCGGAGAAACAAGAATCTCTCAGACATAATCACATCCAGCAAATTAAAAAACAGTAAAGCTAACAAACAAAGCAGTCAGCTAAAATGATAGTGTACTTCACAAAAAAAAAAAAAAAAAAAAAAAAAAAAAAAAAAAAAAAAAAAAAAAATGGTGACCCAACATCCACCTATGGGAACATACAACATCAACGATTAGTCTGTGAACTACAACAGATACAGACAATCCCCACAAGAGGACCCTCCATAAACCTGACCCAGAAAACACTTTACAAATCACAAGACCTGGGCAGAGTAGTGGACAAAGGGCGATAGAAGTACTGCCCTTTTCAGTACCCCTAAATTAAGAAGGGACACACAGAGCAATAGAAGCACTTTTCAGGACCAGTAAGTTTTAGAAAAGACACCCAAACTCATAGACAAAAGACCTTACACAAACAACCAATGACCTTGCAAAAGATAACTTGAGAAATCTAAATCTTGAGGCAACTCAGAGCAATGACCAATCAATTATCAACCCACTCATTGTCCCCTACTGCCGTCATTTGCCAATAATGTTTTCTTATTTCTGTCCCAAGCGTCGTCATTTGACGGCATCCAATATGGCAGGCCCCTTGCCTAGCGACTTCATATGATGGCATGAGAAAGAAACTTTGATAGGTAAGTTTTAAATAGCTTGTTTTCTGATTAGTTGTTGCTTTTCTTTCGGCCAATAAAAAGGAGAGTGCTACAGAACAAAATGTAAACATTTTAAAGGTCGAGGGAAATCTACATATGGAGGAAATACGGAGTATTTTTGATGAGAGCTCTGGGTCTGAATTTTTGGGATTTGTTAGTGACAGTGAGTCTGACAGCAATAATTTGAGCTATATTTCTTTTGAATAACACTTTACAGACATAGTCTGAAAGTGAATTAGGCATGCATTAGTGAAGATTTTAGAAGAAGTCATGGGGAAAACAATCTGTGGGAGTTGGACAAGGAGCTTTTCTGTGGTGAACTGCCTGGATTCACACATGAAATGACGGGTGACAAAAACGAAATAGACTTTTAAAACTGTTCTTTACTGATGAAATACTGAACAATTTGTTGGAAAATATAAATGCATACGCAACATACAATGACTCTAAGTGGAAAGAAGAACTTAAAGCATGTCTCGGTGTCAGGGTGCATGTAGTATTTTTAAGTTGATGCTTATCTTATCACAACTGCATAATATAGATATTAGTTAAAGGATGTCATGGCCATGAAGCTCTCACCACCAAGCTAATTGAAATCCAGAACAAGGCTACAGAGGCAATCAAGCATACAATCGAATTCCACATAGAGGATTTTGTGAAAAAGGCCAAGGAGAACCATGAAGAAGCCCTAGCCCGTGAAAGCAAGACAGAAGACTTCTTTAAAATGAACGGGGCATATGAAATCAACGCCAGCCCTCAACCGACTCCCAACACCAATCCACATCTACTGCAACAGGTCTGCGCTCTGCTTTTAACAATGAAATCCAAGAAGCAGAAGATTGTCACATCGACCAAAGCAAAATGCCGTACAGCTGCCACCCTGAAGCGCCTCAAATGAGCCAGCAACACAAATTTAAAACAGCCCTTTTCAGGGCTACACACATGCTCAGGAAAAGAAATACCATAATGTTCATATATATTGTAATAAATAAACAAGCCACAAGGCCACTCTTTTGTCCCATCCCAAGGACGAGAAACCCTCTCTTTACTTTGAAAGAAATCATCACCCTAGGGCGAGAAGCCCAAATATAACTAATAAAGAAAACATTAAAAAATAAAGAAGTCCCAGGATACTCACTCGGTCTTAACACCACTTGGGTCTAACTAAAAAGAACGAGAATCACATCTGCTGTACAGTCTATCTTAATCCGTGTTAAAAGTTGCAAGTCATTAGGATGAAAAATACTAGCCGCCTAGCCAAAAACTAAGCAACGGTGGCCCTCCTAAAATCAATACCACCCTCACCAGGACTAGGAGACAACCTCACGCCTCAAATCCTCGGCATGATGGAATCATAATAAATGGCGATTTTAATGCTCATAACAGACAATGGTTTCTGGAGGGAGGTGATGACGTGCCAGGTCGAATGTTAAGCGACATATTTTGCGAACATAGCCTTGACCAGTTAATAAATGAGCCAACCCGAATTCAAGGAAGCTCTGTTTCATGTATTGACCTGACTGTGACTGACATTCCCGGCCTGGTACTAAGATCTTCTGTGGACGCACAGACCATGCTACATTAGTGACCTCCATAGACATAACTCTCTGTAAACATTCACCTTACTATAAAACTATATGGAAGTACAACCATGCAAACCTTGAAGGGCTAAAAACCGAAATAACTCAGTTCGACTGGGACGGCATGTTTAAACTCGAGTCCGATGTCCACCTGCTGACTAAAAAATTTATCGATACTCTTTTGTCCATATTTGAAAAACATATCCCAAGAAAACATAGTAAAGTACGTGGAAATGAGAGCCCATGGTACAATGACAAAATTGCACATGAATTAAATAGAAAGAGAAAATTGTACCATAGTATAAAACTGAACCCGTCGCAAGTAAACATCGCAAGCTATGTTGCCCAAAGTAACCTGGTGAAGCAGTTAATATCTGAAACTAAAAACTCTTATAACTAGAGGATCAGAGAGGCGATACCGCCTCCGAATATTGTACCACCAGCTGGAGCAAGCGCATTCGTATAGACCCCCACATACACAAAATAAGGGGTGCAGCCACCAGTCTTGTGCTTGACAAGCTGTAAAAATGCAATCAACAAGAATTTTCAAAATATGCAAAAAATATATATAACTAAAAATGGTGCAATCAAAGTTAAGTTCATTGTAAGGTAGGTCAAAGGTCAATTTCAAGGTCACAGTAAATTGCCAGTATATGACTTCCTATCCAACTTCAATAGTAACTATGGACCTTTCTCTGCCAGTTTTGGAGATAAAAGGGAAGCAAAATTTGCAAAGTTCAGTTCATGGTGAAAAGTAGGTCAAAGGTCAATTTCAAGGTCACAGTAAGATTGCCAGTATATGACTTCCTATTCAACTTCAATAGTAACTATGGACCTATCTCTGCCAGTTTTGGAGATAAAAGGGAAGCAAAATTTGCAAAGTTCAGTTCATGGTGAAAAGTAGGTCAAAGGTCAATTTCAAGGTCACATTTAGATTGCCAGTATATGACTTCCTATTCAACTTCAATAGTAACTATGGACCTATCTCTGCCAGTTTTGGAGATAAAAGGGAAGCAAAATTTGCAAAGTTCAGTTCATGGTGAAAAGAAGGTCAAAGGTCAATTTCAAGGTCACAGTAAAATTGCCAGTATATGACTTCCTATGCAAGTTCAATAGTAACTATGGACCTATCTCTGCCAGTTTTGGAGATAAAAGGGAAGCAAATTTTGCAAAGTTCAGTTCAAGGTGAAAAGTAGGTCAAAGGTCAATTTCAAGGTCACAGTAAAATTGCCAGTATATGACTTCCTATTCAAGTTCAATAGTAACTATGGACCTATCTCTGCCAGTTTTGGAGATAAAAGGGAAGCAAAATTTGCAAAGTTCAGTTCATGGTGATAAGTAGGTCAAAGGTCAATTTCAAGGTCACAGTAAGATTGCCAGTATATGACTTCCTATTCAACTTCAATAGTAACTATGGACCTATCTCTGCCAGTTTTGGAGATAAAAGGGAAGCAAAATTTGCAAAGTTCAGTTCATGGTGAAAAGTAGGTCAAAGGTCAATGTCAAGGTCACAGTAAGATTGCCAGTATATGACTTCCTATTCAACTTCAATAGTAACTATGGACCTATCTCTGCCAGTTTTGGAGATATAAGGGACTAAATGTTATAATTTTGGAGTTACCATAATGTGCCATAAATTTCCTACAGAAAAAATTAATTAAAATAAAGAAAAGGTCATTTTGGTCAAAGTTCTTGAAATGGGAGGTTCTCTGAAGTTGCAGAAGTTTAAATTTGATAAAATAATGTCATTTTTGACCACAAGTTGTCTGCTTTGCCAAGCATTATGTTTTATTTTTCCGGAGTTCAAAATTTATTATCCATTACCGTACTGCACATTTTTACGGAAGCCGACTGGTGCCATATGTTGAAAAAAAAAATTATCTCGAAATTTCGAGATAGCATTTTTTTTGTTCAAATTTCAAAATACTATCTCGAAATTTCGAGATAAATTTTTTTGCTCAAATATCAAAATGCTATCTCGAAATTTCGAGATAATTTTTTTTTTTGTTCAAATTTCAAAATGCTATCTCGAAATTTCGAGATAAAATTTTTTTTTGTTCAAATTTCAAAATAGTATCTCGAAATGTCGAGATAATTTTTTTTTCTACATATGGCACCAGTCGGCTTCCGTACATTTTCCTTTCACCACCAATATGTACTTTCTGATACAGCGTAACTCGAAAACCGTATGGAATACAAAAAAACCGAGACCACCTTCAGTGTTGGGCTTTACATGCTCTACAAAATGCAAAAAAGAATGGGTCTCTAGCATTAACGGTTCCCGAATTAGAGACAGTTTTCAGTTTCGGTATCTTATGGCCGCTACTCCTGTGAAAATGCACCGATTGACCCCAAATTCACGGAGATGAAAGATGACCTGAAGGGTAACACTTTCCAATAATATTATTGGTTAAGTCTGTGTGGCGTCTGAATAACAGGGCAAAAAAATTTTTTTTCGTAAAAAATTTCATTTTTTTGAAAATTTTGACCCATTTGACCTTGAAGTAAAGGTCAAAGGTCAAATCCGAGGGTATATTTGAAATCTACACATATGACTTTTGGAAAGCCGTCTATAGAAATTTTTCCCGTAACTCCTTCTGTAGGGTAGATAATTAGCATTTAATTTTGCCATTTTTAGACAAGGGTGCATTGCAATGAGTGCCACACCCAGACCCCAATACCGACAAAACCAAATTTTACGTGGAACGAGTTGAGATTATAGGTGACCTAAATCCATGAGATGGGTACGGGGGCCCTTACCGTCTAGGAGGAGAAGCGGTAACGGTAACATGGCGGCGGAGCCGGCGGAACGGACCGGACGGGACCGAAACCATGTGTACCGCCAGCGCTAACGCTGGTGGTAAATTTTTTTGTTCAAATTTCAAAATAGTATCTCGAAATTTCGAGATAATTTTTTTTTCTACATATGGCACCAGTGGGCTTCCGTACATTTTCCTTTCACCACCAATATGTACTTTTTGATACAGCGTAACTCGAAAACCGTATGGAATACAAAAAAACCGAGACCATCTCCAGTGTTGGGCTTTACATGCTCTACAAAATGCAAAAAAGAATGGGTCTCTAGCATTAACGGTTCCCGAATTAGAGACAGTTTTCAGTTTCGGTATCTTATGGCCGCTACTCCTGTGAAAATGCACCGATTGACCCCAAATTCACGGAGATGAAAGATGACCTAAAGGGTAACACTTTCCAATAATATTATTGGTTAAGTCTGTGTGGTGTCTGAATAACAGGGCAAAAAATTTTTTTTTCGTAAAAAATTTCATTTTTTTGAAAATTTTGGCCCATTTGACCTTGAAGTAAAGGTCAAAGGTCAAATCCGAGGGTATATTTGAAATCTACACATATGACTTTTGGAAAGCCGTCTGTAGAAAATTTTCCCGTAACTCCTTCCGTAGGGTAGATAATTAGCATTTAATTTTGCCATTTTTGGACAAGGGTGCATTGCAATGAGTGCCACACCCAGACCCCAATACCGACAAAGCCCAAATTTTACGTGGAACGAGTTGAGATTATAGGTGACCTAAATCCATGAGATGGGTATGGGGGGCCTTACCGTCTAGGAGGAGAAGCGGTAACGGTAGCCGTCCGGCGGAGCCGGCGGAGCCGGCGGAACGATCCGGACGAGACCGAAACCATGTGTACCGCCAGCGCTAACGCTGGTGGTACAATAAAAGCCTAATCGAATCACTTGAAGCTAAAACAGATAGTAAGAAACACTATTGGCCGACACTGAAAAAACTTATGGGTAATAAATTCAATCGGTCAATACCGGTGATTGGAAATGTAAATACCGGTAATATTGCTAATTCTGACGAAGAAAAAGCTGAGGTCTTCCTAAATCACTTTGGCAAAAGCTACCATTCTGATGATCTAACCTGTGATACCAGTGTATGAAATTCAAGGAAATTACTATCCAGACCGCCGGGCAGGTAACTCTGAAAAGTTACCAGCCCGGCCATGTAGTTACCTGCCCTATTTACGATAACCCCTAGAGTTAAGAGAGGTATGCTGAGGGGGTCTAGAATGCATTCTTGGGAGAGTAATTTGGAAATGAAAGGGCAATATCATGCCTTATGCATGGAAATTTAGAAATTGTTTGGAATTTCTACTGAATGATACCTTTTCTGTGTTGGATTTAGAGGGGGTCAAGGGGCTCCTGACGCCCCCTTTTAATTTCTGTAAAAAATAACTCACCTCTTGAAATAAGATTTTCACTAGTTGAATCATAGTTCTAAACCATACCAAATGGCACCATTCACCATCTAAAATACCAAAAATTTTCAGGGCCCTTTAGCAGTCGGGGGAGGGCGGGGGTAGTCAATTCAGTTTATGTTCACCTTGCAGGCTGTCTCATTTCTTCGTCAATAATTTATTCATAACTTTTATTCCGATTTCGTGATATAATTTGATCATAATTTTTGCTTTTTTGTATAGCAACAAGTATGACCAAAAATATATATATTGTTGTCAAATAAATCGATCTCTGTGCTTACAATAAAGAAGAAAAAATTTAGCACGTAGGGTCCCTTTGAATATCGCTTTTAAGCTTTAAAAAGCGGTCGGGAACGGTCCTGCACGCTAATGGCCCATAGACAGTCCTGCAGGGCCCCGTATCTCGAAAGCATTGCTTATTGAGAATAGCTATATATATATCACCTAGAGGCTACAATATCATTTTTACATGGGGCGAGTATGGATGAGTTATTGGATCGAGATGCTTGCGCTCGGTCGCAATGCGTGATACTTTCGAGTTACGGTTTTACGAAAAAAAATGTTGCCGCTCGACTAATTGCAAATCGAAGTCACCTTTCCATTGGTCCCAATTTGTTCTCTTTCGTTTGGTTCTGTCGTAATCTTTGTTAGTTTTATTTCTTTCCTCAATTGTTTTTCTTTTGTGAACTTCTCTATCGGACCTGATAGAATTTTTTCATTTTTGACAGCCCAAGATGAAAGCACGTGGGAAAAGAACTACATCTGACGCACGGCGTAAACTCGTACGTTCACTCATAATTTTGGGATTCAAATTTTTTGTAAAATTCTCCTTTTATTTGCCTCCATTGCCTTTATTACTGTTGATTATAAGCACTTCATGTACCTATAAGTCGATTAAATCAATATCATAACTTTTTATACTTTCACATTTTTATTACTCTCAACCTACAAATTGCTACTCGCGGTATCTCCTCTACACAAAACAATGACGTAACGTTATCTGCTGTGCACTGAAGCTGGTTAAGAACATTGTGCCTCGTTTCAAATTGTCTTTCAACTTCATATCACACAGACAGAACTTCGAAAACGAGGCCACTGAGAGGGAGACTGTTAGTTACATTTCGATACGAGCGTTCGATTGCAAGCTATGGTAAGTTCTTTGCTTCTATGAAAGTGGGTGAAAACAGTGAGTTTATTTGATATTTTGCTGAAATCGCTTGTGAACATAGACAAAATAAAAGGTGAAAATAGGCTGTAAAAACAGCCAGCCCGTCGGGCGGGTAATCTGCAAATCTTACCCGCCCGGCCTGAAAGTTACCAGCCTTGGGCTGGCGGGCAGGCGGCCATTTCATACACTGACTCTGATTGCTGTTTCCTCCTCTGACGATGGGGGTTTCCTCTTCTTAACTGAAGAGTTAGAGGGGGCAACAGCAATGAATAAAGAAATTGCTGAGGGACTCTTCTTAATAACAAGCGAGGAGGGTATAACAAGTGAATTGCCCATGGCAATACATGCCTCAGTTAGTTAGGACAAGATTGTCAAAGCAGGTAAAGATGGGACATGTTTCTAAATATATACTTATAACTATCATATTTTAGATAGATGATGAAGGCAAGGACATTATCATCGTATCAGAGAGAGTCTTGTTCAAGAAGAAATGTGTCTTCTCACAACTAACTTATAGGATGACATGAATAACCTTAGTTACCCAGAAAAATTACGTAAACTTGGACTACCAACACTTATAGGTCCGAAATCAACATCATCGGAAGTCACAAGTTAGTTTTGGAGGAAGAGTCCGATAAAGAGGATCCAGTAGGAACCTGAATCGGAAATCAATGCTAATCTAATCTAATCTAATCTAATCTAATGAAGATGGAAAAAAGCATAGCTAAATTGTTATTTGATACCAAAAAAAAGTTACTAAGGTGCAGGTAATAATTATGTAATAATACCATTAAAGATGTATTTAAAATGATGCACATCGAAATATGACCGTGGCGATCATCGCGCATCAAATGGAGGAAATGTTAGGAAATCTACTCCTCATTGAGCTAAACAAGAGAAAGCATCTGGCACATAGTGGTTAACATACACTGTAATTTGTCAAAATGATTTTTTCATACAGTGAAGAAATAATAAATTATTGACTGAATGTTCATATATATATACCGCTCTTTTTCGTTCGTTTTAACAGATCTGATTGTGTCATCCAGTGCTGTGCGGAGATTAAGGAAGAAGGTTGGCTGGGTGAAAAGTGCGAAGGGCTACTGCCAGCTTGTTAGCATTGTGAACCGTCCGAAAAGAGTGAACTGGTGCCAGGAGGCCCTGGCAGTAGAGGACAAGTTTGAGGACGTTGTGTTTTCTGGTAAGCCACAACCCACAGATCTGCATTAAAAAACCAACATGTACATGTATTGTTGTTTAAGATCTATTACCGGATATTCCGCTCACTCTGTAAAACTACATGTATATATATTAGCACCGTTGTTAAAAAGGTATACAAACATTATTTCTTTTCTTGAATTTGCCTTTTGAATTTCAAAATGTGTCTTATTTATCTTATTTGCGCATTCACTTCAGATGAGTGTACCGTGGAGATGGACACGAATGGTCGATAAATTTTTCGGAAAGTCATCAGGGATAAAGACGGCAACGACATAAGTCCGCCCGCCCACTGCGCAGCAAACCGAAGCTCCCCTACAAGGTTCATGTATGGGCAGGTGAGACACTACAGTGAAATGTTTAATACTGTTGTGATAAAAAAGGGTTAACTTTGCTTGTTGAAATGTAATAAATCAAAATTTAACAAGTGTAATTTAACACTCCGGTTCTGAAAACTAATTCGCCAAGATTATGACTAGGCTTTTAAAATAAAAGCGCATGTTCATGTAAACTAATGGACTGATATTATCTATTTCAGGCATTTGCAAAGAGGGGCAACTCCCATCATTATGTTTACTGACACGATGAACAGTGAGGCGTACCAGGACATTCTTCGGGACACTCTGATTCCGTTTCTGCAAAAAAGGTAAGCGGAAATCAGCAATTAAAATTTAAAAAAAAGTCAGTATCAATTTAGAGTATGCATTGCTTATCTTTGTCCATCAGCTGAAAGTTCTGAAAATAGTAACACTTCCGTATCTCTTCTGATTTAACTACAGCTAGGTTTCCTCTGGGACACAGGTTCTAGCAGGATAATGCGCCCATGCATATCAGCAGGTTGACGGCCACGTTCTTTGAGCCGCACAACATCAACTGGTTCAAGACGCCCCCCGAGAGCCCTGATCTGAACCCTATCGAGATGCTTTGGGCTGAACTAAAGTAATTTATCAGAAACCGGGTGGAACCAAGAACGAAAGATCAACTTGTGGTTGCCATTGAAGAATTCTGGACCACTGTGGATCAGGCTAAGTGTGTTAAGTATATTAACCACATTCAGAAGGTATTGCCCGAAGTAATTCATGTTGAAGGCAGAGCCACAGGTTATTTAGTTACTGCCATGTCTGTCCAGGTATTTTTAGGCTTTGACTTTGTAAATATGTACAATATTTTTAATGTGTTATTTTTATGTAAATAGCTGTAATTTTATATAGATTAATTTTATATTTACAGGTATTTACTTTGTCTATAGTTTACTTTGTATTTATTTTTATACACCATCATTGTATATATGTATTATATTATGTTTCATTTACATGTAAATATGTTTCAAACCAGTATTTTATTTTACATTTATTTATATATTATTTTTATATATTTAGTGTAGTTTACAGTTTACTGCTTTACAAAAAAGGGGACGATTAAATAGATTTACACTCCTGTCTCAACATCATCAGATTCTGTAATGGAAAACGCTGCTATATTTTTCGCAGCTTCATTGTCAACTTCATAACAGCATCTGGTGAAGGGACGTCATAAGTGCAGATCTGTTCAAACGCTTTCTTACTGGTTGGGCATGTATAAATAGTGTATATATTTATCATATGTTTATAATTTTTAAATTCAAAATTTTAATTTATAGAGCAGCACTTAATTCCACTTCTTTTTCGTTGTAGTGCCTTGGCTATTAGACCGATATGTCTCTGGCTTGGCCTGACTAAAGGAACATGAGTGTTTTTTTTATTTTAACTATGCAGATATGAGTAATCTCATAAAATTCCACACCACTGGTGCATTCCGGATATTGTGACATTACCGTCACCCATTAACACTTAATCACCCTTTGCGGTGTGTCAGAAGGCATGTAATACAACTGTAAGGTGAACGGCTATCTATGTCGATGTACTGTTTATAACATTAAATTCTTAATCTGTAATTTTTTTTTCTCTATATTTTTTCACATGGACCTAATGGTATATCTTGAGGAACAGTGATTGCGCTGTGAATATCATACAATATTGTAATTTTGGTTACAAAGTTTAATACACAGATGTCGTTTGTGCTTTCAGATGCCTATGCAGTCATTGAATGGGATGATAAAACCATTTCTGGAATGAAGACTTCAGAATTAACTGCAAATGAGAAAATCCAACAAGGTGTGCTTGTTTCATATGGATTTCAAGATTTCAGAGGGAAAAGAAACAGTTTTAGCTACAACCAGTAAGTATTGATTCTTTGTATATTTGTAGCCATTTACTTCCTAATGATACTACTGTCACCACTTTATGTTGTGTTTGTAGAGAACCATATGGTGGAAGGTTCATGATTCAGTGTGATTTCTGTGATGAATGGTATCATGGGTCCTGTGTTAATATCACAGTGACTGATGCCTGGGATATTGATAAGTATAAATGTCCTCGTTGCAAGAAAGCTGAACAACATATAACCTAAAACATGTGTGTTCATTTATCATTTCAGATGGCCCAGCAGCAAACCCCCCCCCCCCCCCCCCCAAGTCCAAAAATACAGTTGTGTATGAACTGGCTACATAGATAAAATACTGTGTGTTTCCAGTCATCCAGCCCGGGAAATTTGTCTGTGATCTGGTAGAAGCTCTGCCTGGGGATATTGACAAGATCCAACAGTCAGTATAAGACTGTTCAGACTAGTAATTTATTCAACCTGAGTCGCGGGCTTGAGCGCACGACTCGTAATACGTGTCAAAGTTTATAGCTCTTATAATCCCTGTTCATATGTCATGTCCTTTAAAGTTTATAGCTCATATCTAAAGTTAATCTCTTTTCATATCTCATCTCCTTTAATTATAAAGTTTCAATAAAGATATTCAATAAAGTCTGTCATGCAAATTTAGGTATAAAATCAGGCTGCGACCTGGCAATAAATGAGTTTTGATTTTTGTAACCAAACAGTGGTGTTGCGTTACTCTTCTCTCTGGGCATAACCCAAGTCGGGAATAGCATACTGAACCTAGAATCTTTCAACGGTGGATTAGAGCCCTTAGCGACTAGATTATACCCACGGTATATCTAAGAACTTAGTACAAGACGTTGTGGACTTATGTAAAATCCAAATGGCCAAAGAGAATAAGTAGGGTGAGTACTACTCGTGGCTGCACAACTTAGCGTCTGAAGTACTCTCCAAGGGGATTTCCAATAAAAACTGGGTGGAAAAAAATAACTCCCAACTTATTCTAAGACTGGGAAATCCAAGAAGCCAGTGAGACCCAAACATATTGGGGAGCCAAGTGTTTTCTCGGGACCAGTCAGGGATATAAGGTTGGAAACTGACCCCACAATTACCCAAACCTCTTTTGTGGTGTCTGGGGGAGGGGGGACTTCCACACCAGTTCCTTCAACATCAACAGAGGCCATGGAGGTGGACGTCCTGGAGGGGGAGGTCTATTCTTGGGAGTCTTGCAATTCTTCGGTCTGCTTCGGAAAAGTCCCTTGTATTTTCCATGGAGGGTAGTAGACGGGCAGCTTTGGTGCGCATTGCCGCAAACTTACCACCTCCTCTTCTGCTTCTGTCTTTGTTAGTACGGGAGAGAAAACCCATTCAATTGGGCAGATATCCCAAAGCAGAAAGCAAGATCAAAGGCCAATCCCATCCCTTATGAGCCTCTCCTTCCCTTCTTTTCCTAGTACGGGTGAGAAAGCACATTCAGTTGTGCAAGTATCCCAAACTGGAAAGAACCCCTTTTCTGAATTTGTAAGTACGGGAGAGAAATCCCAATCCGGAAAAAAAAAAAACATCTCGCTCATTTTTGGTATTAATAAACCCCTAAAAAGCCTATCTGATTTTATATCCACATCAGGCGACAAAAAATCAGGGGGATTGGCGAAGCCCAACGGCAAGCCATGCAAGCCTTCTGTCAAGATCTTGGCATCACTCTGCCCCTGCAAGTAACCCTAAAGCCAGCCAACTCTGTGGGTGCACTTGTACATTAGAGAGTTTCCATTGCCGGTGAGATACCCTAGATTAAATGCTATAGCAAATCAATTAGAACTCAAAAAGCAATAAAAGGTAATGGCTAAATCATTCTTTTCCCAGGAAGCCTCATTATCATGTGCACTCTTATAATAATGCTACTCCATCCAGCATCAGCTATCTCCACATTAACCCAAGTTAATTATGGAGTCCAGTTCAAGGAAGTAGCACTCGCATGGACATCAAAAGATTACTGGCTCCACACGTTTGAAGTCCCCTTACCACAACCCCTCAAGGAAGAAATTGGAAATTGATCCGTTTGCAACACAGAAGTACCCGCAATATCTCGCTGTGAAGTCAGCAGAACGTCAGATATTCCAAATGCACAAACAAGCCAAGGACAGACTCTTGAAGGTCAAACTCTGTCAAAGCTCTGGCAGAAGAGCACGGTAACTCCAGAGAGAAAAGATCGCTGCTACTGTTTGTTGGACATTTGTCACATTCATTGTTTGGGACAGCCACAGAAGACGTAAACAAGGTTATTGACCACTTAAACGCACTGCAGAAAAGAAACAATTACAACAACTGCATTTTACAGGCAAACACAAAAGTTAGGTTCATTTTTTCAAGCAGTTAACACAAGAGTCAGTAACACCATCTTGGCCATCAGATAAAATCACATGGAACTAACACAGCTACACAACAACATTGATACCATACAAGAACAGACTAAATTGATCATAAACATTCTAGCGAAAACCCAGCATCAAACACACTTAGCCACTGAAATCCCCAGGAATTTAGACACTTTCACCCAGGGCAGGCCCGTAGCCAGGGGGGGTTCGGGGGGTTCGAAAGAACCCCCCTTTTTGCTGGAAAAAGGTCCACTCTGGGTAAAATTTGACCTAGGTACATGGGGATTATATGGTAAAAGGTCCACTTTTTCAGAAAAAGAACCCCCCCTTTCAAATTGCTGGCTACGGGCCTGCAGGGCATAACAGAACTCACAAATAAATTATCCCCAGACATAGTTTCGGTAGACATGATCAAAACAATGCCAGAAATGATCCAAAAACATTTAAAAACAGATAACACAGACTTTGCAATCAGTGATTGCAATCACTCAACCCAGCTTTTACTTTTCACAAGCCAAGCTCGCGACATCCAGAATCAATAACACTATTTTTGTTACAATCAATTAAGGTACCCTCACTCCATTAAAAAGCAAATTCCAGATTTATAAAGTTTCCAATTTTCCAGTCCCATTAAATGATTCAACATCACATGCAACTCATTTTTTTAATACCCTAAATTTATTAGTCGTGACCATGGATAGGCAGTACTCTACGGAGATGTCATGGGAAGAGTATGAAAACTGTTATGGGTCCACCCTAAAAGTTTGCCCTATTTCTAAAACCCTCACCCCTATTTCACAGAAATCATGCATTATGTCACTATTTTTGAGACTTAACAAGCAAGTCAAAACATTATGTAACTTCCAATTTGTACATAATGCAAGCAAACAGGAAATTCGAGAGTTGGAACAAGGTAAAATTTTGGTTTCAAATGTTAGCAAAATGGTATTTCATTGCCCAAACAGAAAAACATTCCTAATACAAGGTTGTCAGTTCTGCATCATGAATGTACGTACCATGTCAGTGTTCAGTTACCACAGATTATCTATATCTCTCACCCAGACTCCAGAACTGTCACCCCAGATAGCATGCATACGTTGGGCCAACGTAGGGGAATGGTTGGTTTGTTGGCACATAGTTGGCGTTGGCAGTATTACGTTGGCCCAACGTTGGCCCAACTACATCATTTTATGCATAATGTAACTGCAATATGTACACGTTGGCCCAACCACATCATTTTATGAAATATATAACGTAACTGCAATATGCACACGTTGTGCCAATGTTGGGCCAACGTAGTCAACGTATGCAATTAAAAACCCAATAATTAATTTGAAAGTGTTTCTGTTCACAACTGAGAAGCACATATACTTATCTTTTGATCATATACATAGAGTTATTAGGCTTAAAAGAAACATATATAATTTTTTCTTAATTTTTTTTTCATTATGAGTTTAAATTCCTTGAGTTAAAATCAGTTTTCTGCTTTAATTTATCTTAACTGTCAGTTTGATATAAACTGTTTGCCTACAGCATGCTCAATCAGGTCAGTTTAAGCGCGCAACGGTTAAGCCATTTCAAACATCTAAGCCAGAGGGTCAAGAATGTTCTATAAGGAAGAGACTGAAAACATGGATTTCTGGATTAAAAAAGAATACATCTTTTGGAAACTAGAAAGAAAATGAAGAGATAAAGAGACAGGATAAGAAGTGAGCATGTAAGTGTCTTTCAATTTTGTATTTCTCCATATAATTTACTGATGCACCAGGATCCATACAGCCTTGAACAGTATTCAAATTTAGTCCAGCACTTTGATTTTTGTTTGTGACTTTGAAAAGTACTTGCATTGCTATTAGGTTTGAAAAGGGTTTGTATTTCACCATTTTTGCCCTTGGTAAAATATTACTTCAAGCTTGACATACATACAGACAATAATTCACAGATGGGGATAATACCTTTCCCTGAAAATTACTTGAATTAGAGCCTTAATGGTCCTTCAAAGCCAATTGTTCTTATGTGTCTGTATGAATCCTTGCCAGTGAATTCTGTGATAGAGTTGTTGGTTGTACTAAATAATATAGTATTCAGTTGTACAGTACAGTTGTATGGGATTTTGAACCCTTTAAAACTGAATCCATGGTCAAGTGTACATGGAAGAACTACTAGTAATTTTGCTATGAATTACTGCACACACAGACACTCACTTGTAAAAGTTAAAGATATTAGCTTTTGCCTAACTTAGAGAACATGGGGAGATTATCATATTATATTATAATACACAACTACTAGTATGTATATGAACACAGTGATGTGGAAAGTGGTATAGTTAAGCATGTAAAAATGTTATGCATATGATGCATATGCATAATAATTCCAGCATTATATTTCAAGTTAAATTTTTAATATTTAAATTTGTAGATGCAGCACACTCTTCTGTGACTGTTCAGAAAAAGATGTTGAAGATACACCTAACTAATCGTGCTTTGCCAAAGATCATGCAGGCGCAGGACAGGAAAGATCGAGAGAGAAAAAATGAAGATTGCATTCATATGACCACTGATTTTATTTGAAGAGACAATGTCTGAGATTTTGCCTGAAGGAAGAGACTTTATGTGATTTTATAGACTTACTAGTAACTTATCTACTTAATGACAGTTCTTTTGAATTTTAAACACCTTACCTGATATATAATCAATGGTTTCTGGATTTAAATTTAATTTAATGAAGATTTTTTTTAAATTGAAATAATCGTGAATCTTGGATTGGGTGAAAAACACTATAATAGTGAAAAAAAAAAACTGCCTTGACTCCAGGAATAAGGTGGGAAGTTCTTTCACAGGACTGGTAATAATTTTCTTGACATTAATCATTAAACAATTCATATAAAATACATTTATGATTGTTTAAATTTAATATTATAATATTTTTATAAAAAGTTTCTTTGAGATGTCTTTTTGTACTATTTTCCCATTCCCATCACATTATTTAGTTGGTTGAAGGTATTGTTCAGTGTAATGTTATGAATTAATTAAACAGTTTAAAATATATCACTAATCTTTTTGTTTCTACCGCAACACAGGCAGATCAAGTCCTCTGAAGAATTCATCCATTAATTAGCTTGCTAATTTTTCAGTTATGCCTTGCAGTCTGTAGATTTCAGATGCTTAAGATATTTCATCAGGACATTGATCTGCCTGTGCATCAGACATGTTATTACAGTGCTCTACTACGTATGTGATTCTGGATAAAATTATTTTGCCTTTGGTTCAATGATGTAAATCACTGTGCCCCTGGTTTTAGGTTGGGTCATTAATCGTTGTGCAAATTGCAGAAACCTCGGTGACCAGTTGGCCTACCGTTGGCCCAATGTTAAAGCAATGTTGGTTTGAGGTTGGGTAATCGTTGGACCGATGTTGGTTATTAGTAGAACCAACGTAAATACACTGTTGGTTACAGGTTGGGTAATTGTTGGGCCAACGTTGAATATTAGTTGGCCCAATGTAGGGCCAACGTAGTTTGGTTGGGAATATGTTGGCAATGCGTTAGCATTGAAATTGACCAACGTTGGGCCAACGTTGGCCAAATACGTTCAGCCAACCGTTGGCCAAAGTGAGCACTTAGATGGAAACCCAACGTTGGGCCAACGTATGCATGGTCAACCAAGGCAACGTTGGGCCAACGTTGGGCCAACGTTTGCATGCTATCTGGGACTATAATGACTCAATCACAAGAGCCCATCCAATTAATTTGGCACTTCTACAATACTTCTTTGATGAAGACTATTTTCATTATATTCTAGGTCATTCAACTTTTGAAAAAACATTAAATGTCAGCATCCCACCATTCCAATTGTTTGAGCACGATTTTGCCAAAACCCTTTTGCCAGAGATCAAAAGATGAATTTGAATTTAGAGAAAATGGCCATGGCAGCCAAAAATGGAGACCAAAATTTTCAAACTTTGACTGATCCTCTCTTCACAGGAGACCTAGCTCCCACTCCCTTCATCTTCAGGCTAGATACGCTGGCTAGATTAATATGTCATCAGTTAGTGATGTTCAACGAGTTCATTATATATATACCATCGTCCTATATAGTCTGCGGAATACAAGCGCTCCTATCTAGCCAGTGTGGAAGATTATTATAAATAGTTATTTAAGGTAATGTTTGCTAATTTATATGCCATATATACTTTTTTTACAATAGTACAAGTGTACCTTCATGCAAATTCCGGCTTTTAAAGAGAGAGGAGTCACTAGTTTTGGTTTATCAGGCACATAGTCGGGAGTTGATAAGGGGGTTCTTACTAACTGCCATTTTTGCCGGTAAAATGTCATAAAAAAAAGAAATTGCCCCTTGGAAATAGATGGCTACAGGACTGTAAATTGTTATTATATTTGTGGTAGAAAGGCGAGGCATAACCTAGCATATGCTCCTCTGTAACTTGCTTGCTATTTTCTTGAGATAAGCAATGTTTTTTAGTTATATGTACGTGCATGAAATGAAATAATAATTTTGTTTCCTTTTTTATAGTTAACCAACATGTCTCAAAAGAGGTTCACTGTGAAGGACGATTTGATGCTATTGAGGGAGATCATCACCCTTAACCCATTTGAAGAAGGGGGGGGGGCAAATGTGAGGAGGTGGTCACCAACCTCAACAGTTTTTCTTATACAGAAGGCAGTTTCAGCATAAAAAGTTGCGAAGCACGAATTAGGGCCTTAAAACTTGCCTTCAGCCAGAAAACTGTAGAGTCCTTAAAGGCGTGAGTATACATATATAAATATATAGTTTTGTAATTAATGTCAGCAAAAATAAATTAATAGGTTCTTGTATCCAAGACTTTTATGTATACCTCATTTGCCAGTAAAATTAGTTTTCCTTAACAACTGCATAGTAAGGCTTTAGATGCACATTGATTTTACCTCATTTTTTTGTAGGTCAGGAACAGCTGAGGAAGTTGGGGAAAGAGAGCATCTGCTTCAAGAACTGACTGATGTTCTTGAAGAGAATGCAGCTGCAGAGGACAGCCAGAGACAGAACGAAAAGAAAGAGGAGTACAGGAGGATAAGGGTCTCCAAGTCCGTGAGGCAGCCATGATGTCTCAGAAAAGAAAAGGTCAGTCTATAAATAGTAAATATTTTATTGGCGAGCTGTGCTGAAGTTAGCTTCATGCATGAATCTAGCCCAATGGGATTTGGCTGAACAATTTCAAGGTGCCTGCAGGTATCCAATTTCAAGGTGCCTGCAGGTATCCAATTTCAAGGTGCCTGCAGGTATCCAACGGACAACAGTTGCAGATGTAGTGATGGGAGTCGGAGTCCAGGCTTTCCATAGCTATTTCCACTTGGACAAGACTCTTCAAGCTTATAATCTGCCGTCCAATGGAACCCTGGAGAATCTGCGGGAAAAAGTTCCTGTGCCATAGGGCAAGGAGGTTAATATGGTGGGCTCAGTAGCGGTATATTGTGATCCGGAGAGGTATCCGACTCGGAGTGCCTTGTTAAATAAGCCAGAGAACATGTACGTAGCTATAGGCTTTCAACCGAAAAAGGCCAAATCCCTGCTTTGTGGGAGCAAAATCTCATAGCCTTCAGGACGATGGTTCAAGATCCCCATGTCACCGCCATCGGAGAGGTTGGTCTTAATTTTTTACAGTCCTCCCATGTCTGGCAGGATCAGGAAGATCTCTTCAATGATTTATTGCCCTCAGTAATTGACAGCAAGGTGGTAACTATGTGTATGCCATCAGGCATCTGTTACCAATCCTACAACAGAATAACATCCCAGAGCATCTGCCCATCCATATCCACTGTTTTACAGGAAACAATTAAGCAGCTCATGGAGATGTGGCTGCGTGTTTATAACAATATATATACTATGGCTTCACCAGGCTGGTTAAAACCTTCAACAAATTCCAGTTGGAGGCGGTCAAAGCTGTCTTGGAGTGTAAATTACTCTTGGAATCAGACACACCATATTTCGATGCCCAAAACATCAGGGCTTCCACACCATATTTGTTGTTTGAGACAGCAGAAATTATAGCAGAGGCTAGGTGTGTCAAGGTTAGGCATATACTTGTTACAGTCACCAACAGTATTTAATTATACCAAAAAGAGTAAACTGGCCCATTATTATCTTTATCAAATTAAGTACAGCCTTTAATTTTCTGTTTATTGAAAAAGAAAAAAAAAAACAAAAAAAAAAAAAAAAAAATGAAAAAAAAAAATGCACTACTATAACATATTGCACAGTTATTTTATTTGCATTATATATTTTTCATGTACATAGTTTGTACAAAATGTTCATATACTCAACAAGAAAAGTTATCTTGTATTTCATTCTTGACAATGGAAAATCATCCCATACTTTATTTTTGAAAATGGTTTATTTCAGTTAACAAGCAAAGTCATCTGGAAAAAATATCCCATATAAGACCTTAATTTTTCATATCCATATACTTTGATTTTTGCTGTACTGCTATTTTTGAAGACCAGTTTTGTGATTATGACTGAGACCCCCTGACCCGTGATCCTTGCTGTGTGGCTGTGTCTAAGTTTTACTGGACACGTCTTTCAGGAACTTAATAAGGAAAACTGATTGACTTAGGCAACTGGTAATCCGGAGATATGCACAGTGGATACAGATCTCCCTGCATTTTATTTTCAAACCAAATTTTGTCCAATACCAATTTATATTTATTCAAAAATTATGGGCTGGCCCTATCATCATTTTATTTGGGGAACTCCTTCTTGTAAATACTCATTATCACAAATTATGGTCCCATTTCCAATTTCATATAGGCTGGTCCTATAATTTCATAAATTCAATTTCATTTCCCCCTTTTATCCAAAATTGGGCAGGTTCCCAATCTTATTTAAAGAAAATGGGGGGAGGGGGGATGTTGTGGTTGTGGAGTGTGTTGGACGCCAGCGTGCTAATGTCACCTATGAATTGGTTGGTGCGCCACCTAGGAGAAAGTAAGAGAATAGCAGAAAATTTAAGAATAGTTTTACTCAGATCCACTCCACTGAGAGACCGCCATAGAGACAACATGTCCTGTCCAGCTATTCTTCAATCAACCAACATTCCTTCGCTCATCCTACTGGATCAAACCACTTGGTGTATATAGTAGAGACAGGTTAGGAGCTTTTTGAAGATTTCATAGGAGTCCTAAAGGTGGAAAATTTATGGGAAGTTGTTCACGCCCCTGATCAGGGTGTGACAGCCGCATTTGTGCATCACTGCTAGTTAGACTGTAGTTGTCACAATAATAAGTGAGTTTAGTCACTCCAGTTCACTATATTACTTATAGTTTTTTTTTGTAATATACCCCCTTCCCCTATTCCAGATTCCATACAAGCGCACATAGCTAAGGTGCGCTGTAACACCGGTACAAACAACTTAGTAATTTCAAATGGAGACACTGAAGATAGTGCGAAAGGTATTACAGAGACCGCAACTGAGACAGAGACAAATTCAGAGACTGAGAGTGGTCAGGTTCCTGCTCCAAAAACAAACAAAAAAAAAAGGTGAGTTTTGAAAGAATATAATTATACGGTTAAAACATACTTCCTGCCTCTCATATTTAAAAGAATTACAATAATTTTCTATATATGAAGGTAAAATTTTGGTTTTCAAATTAATGTGTACGGTAAAGTCTTGAAAATTTCGTCGTTCTTGAAAATTTCGCCGGCAGACGATTTTCCGCCGATGTAATTTTTTTCCCTTTGAAAACTTCGTCGACCTTGAAAATGAGGTACTCTATAATTTTTGAAAATTTCGTCACCAAATATGGCCGCGTTGTCCAGCTCAAACATGCAGGTAATGCGTCAGTTGATTCAAGACAATGATACGATCAGGATATCATTGCCGATAACACTCACTATGGGAGATAGGAACAATAGTGCGCCCCTGCGAGCGGTTACTCACAATATAGATGGTTTAGATGTGAATTCCTGTTCTCAATTGCGGGAACGTCGGCCTTTTGTCTTTATTTGCATTACTATTACCTGACTTAAGGTGTGTTATCAAGCCGGCAAATAGAAGTCACAGGCCGCGGCTTTGTCATTTGTAACGCCGTTATTGTTATCGGCGGCTGTCCTAAATGAGGAAGACACAATGAAAAAATCAAGATATTATCTCGAAGTGAAATGTACCCGTCACTTCTATTCATGTCCATGTTCAATTTAGGACCATTTAACGATTACCTGGCTCGTATGTGGAGATCGTTCGCAATGCGAATGGGACGAGATGACAACTTTCATATCTTCAGCGGAGAATCGTTCGCGTAATATCGTCAACAGATCGTTCGCGATCCAAACGAGACGAGAAGATAATTTTCATATTTGTAGCGGACTCCGTTTGCATAAGATCATCAGCGGGAGATCGTTTGCGATTCGGGAGAGACGAAAAGGCAATCTTCATATCTTCAGCGGGAGATCGTTCGCGATGTAAGAATAAAATGTGAGAATAAAATGCACTTTTCATATTTGTTCAAGGGAACTTCGTTCGTGGAAGATCGTCAGCAGGAGATCATTATTTTAACCCCCCCCTCCCCCTTTGAATTTTATAAATAATATATATTTTTCATTTTATCTTTAACATCCCCTTCCCCCGCTCACGGCATATCTTCAGCGGAGAATCGTTCACGTAATATCGTCAGGACTTTGTTCGCGTAAGATCGTCAGAGGGAGATCGTTCGCGATCCGAGCAAGACGAAAAGGCAATTCTCATATCATCATCGGGAGATCGTTCGCGATGTAAGCAAGAATGAAATGCAATTTTCATATTAGTTCAAGGGATTTAGGGAACTTTGTTGGCGGAAGATCGTCAGCGGGAGATTATTTAACCCCCCCCACACACACACGCTTTGGATTTTTAAAAAATATTCATTTTCATTTGATCTTTAATCCGCCCCCTTCCCCCGCTCACGGTATATCTTCGGCGGAGAATCGTTCGCGTAATATCCTCAGGACTTTGTTCGTGTAAGATCATATCAGAGGGAGATCGTTCACGATCCTAGCTTGACGTAAAGGCAATTTTCATATCTTCATCGGGAGATTGTTCGCGATGTAAGTAATAATAAAATGCAGTTTTCATATTAGTTCAAGGAACTAAGTTTGGGAACGATCATCAGCGGGAGATCATTATTTTAACTCCGCCTCCCCCTTTGAATATTATAAATAATATATATATTTAGTTTTATCTTTAACCCCCCTTCCCCGCTCACGGCATATCTTCGGCGGAGAATCGTTTGCGTACTATCGTCAGGACTTTGTTCGCATAAAATCGTCAGAGGGAGATCGTTCGCAATCCGAGCGAGACGAAAATTTTTTATATCATCATTGGGAGATCGTCCACGATACAAGCAAGAATGAAATGCGATATTCATATTAGTTCAAGGGATTTAGGGAACTTCGTTCGCGGAAGATCGTCAGCAGGAGATCGTTCGCGATCCTTGCTAGACGAAAAGGCAATTTTCACATCTTCATCGGGAGATTGTTCGCGATGTAAGCAATAATAAAATGCAGTTTTCATATTAGTTCAAGGAACTTAAATTGCGGAAGATCGTCAACGGGAGATCATTATTTTAACTCCCTGTAAATTTTTAGGAAGTTACAGATGGTAATTTTAGAAGGCCTGACACTCAATCCTGGGAAAAGCCCTGCATGCAACAAACGTTCCCAAGTGCGTAATTTTTTTTAACATGTCGCGTCCAGGTTATGATGCAAGGTTGCAATTAGGCTTATCTTGATCCTTCTCCTCTATCAGGAGGTATGTTTCTTTACGAGAAAATACTTCTCGACATGTTTTCGGGTACAGTAAGTTAAATGTAACTTAATCGAGATGCACTAATAAATAGATTATTATTTAACACCAGAAAATGACTTAGGAAGTAGTAATAAATATCCCACCATATAGGAGGGTCAAAGATAACAGTCGCTAAGGATAAAAGCCCAAAGGCCGGATTTTTGAAAATTTCGTCATACCCAGGAGTCGGGGAGAGGTAATTTTGAAAAATTAGTTGGATTTACACAATTAAAAATATTAATTAATTTTTAAGCGACGAAATTTTCAAGACTTTACCGTACAATTTTTTGAGCCAAGCATGATATTATTCTCCATAAATTCAGTGTATTTTTCACGGAATATAATCGTACCTGGGAATTTTCAAAATCTGTACGTACAATTTTAAAGGATCTGGTTACGCCCCTGGTCTTTATAATGTTATTTAAATAGTATCATGAAAATGGTGAACTTGGCAGCTGTAGTATGTTTGCTGCTTGTGAGATATAATGCATTTTTTTAGAGATTGACTTTAAGAGATACCAAAAACTGGTAATTTGGTGCCATGTTAATTACATTTGAAAGCGACAGACTGCAGTTGATACCAAAAGTTACATTTCTTGTTATATTTGAATATTCAGCCTGGACCCTTGCTGGCCCTAGGTGAAGCAGGGCCACACAATGGTCTAGAGCAACCTGTGCCTGTGTTGCAGTGCGATTGTAGAGGGGAATTCATTAAAATTATGGACAAACTGGAGGAAGTAAACAAGAAAATGTACGCCATACAAGAACTCATGAAGGACAAAATAGGAGAGCTCGAAGCCTGCCCCAGCGCCCGTTCCACTCCAGCTTCTTCCATCGCCCGTTCCACTCCAGCTTCTTCCATCGCCCTTCCCACTCCAACTTCTTCCATCGCACATCCCACTCCAACTCGCACGTCCCATTCCAACTTCTTCCAGTGCCCGTCCCACTCAACTTCTTCCACCACCTGTCCCACTCCAACTCCTTTCACACTCCTGCCCTCTCTAAGTCCTTTCATGTGCCTTTCCCCAGTCCTTTGCCAACCATGCCTTCCCAAAGTTCTCTCATCACTTGAAACAGTGGCCCCACCTCTTCCGCCCAAGGTCCCATCCCTTTGCTCTCTGATTTAGAGTTGACAAAAATTAAAATATAATCTAAAGGACCAGCAAGCTTCTGCGTGAAGGTAATAGCCAGCCTTTTTACTACTGCTTAAAGAATAGACCTGACAAGGAATATTGAAAGATCAACCAAAGGCCAAGACAAACGCGCCCCGATGGACATTGTTAGAGTAGAGTTCATAAGAAATGCCGTCCGTAAATTTTACCCAAAACAAACGTAAGACAACTTTTGGAGCAAAATGGTGACTGCCCTGAACACAGCCAACAGGAATCTTAGGAGTTTAAAAAAACTGTAACTGTTGACTCATGGCCATGTTGACTCATTGTAACAGCATAAATGAAATGGTTACCCTTCTCTTCATTCAAATTTTGACATTATCTGTAAGATTAGTTGGAAAAAACATTCATTTCATTTTCAATCTAATTTTTGTTTCTTCAATTGTTTTTTACCATAACATTATAATGATTCTTAGCATGATTCTTTAGCTGAAGAAAATAAAAAGGCACCTGGTCCTGTTAGATCTAAATATAGACCAAATTATATCAGAGACATGGCACACAAAATGTGCATAACAGAAACAAAACCAATTTTTTTTTTTTTACAAAATTGCACACGAGCACAACGCAACCTAGTTTTGATGGCTTTAATCAGAGAGCGAGAGAGACAGAGCCATCCAAGAGCTAGGCGATCCTGGGTGTGACCTTGGATAGATGGGAAAAGATTCTTTGGACAGTACCATACACTATTCATAGGGTCAACACTAGATCATGGACGGCAGCGGGATGGAAGTGAGAAATCCAACATGGCGGTCCCTAGCGACGAGATGCTAAGGCTGATAGTCAAATGTTTTAGTGCCGATCAAAACACAGTTCAATTGTTTTTGTTTTTTTTAATTGTATAATAACTAGGTATATAGCATATAATTTTTATTTACTTTTTAATTTATCTTTTTATTTTTTAATCGTATTATACCTAGGATTTTGTAAACTTTGTGATTTGAATAAAGTAGATGAGTTCCACCTCCTGCTAGAGTGCAAAGCATATGATTCAATACATGATCCCTTCAGAGGGCAGCTGTCAGAGTTCCTACCCCTAGGCGCCTTCAGCTTTAATGAACTGTTTAATTTTCTTATGGGTGCTCAAGACTTGAATATTCTTAGAATGGTTATGAGATGAGGTCTCACCTTTTAAAGTGCTTTCAGAGTCAGGAACTGACTTTATTTCCCTGTGAAAGACCCTCAACTCAGAGACATAGTGCACAAGAAATGGTTCATACCATAAGTGTGTACTGTAAGTGTTTGACCCACCGTCCTGGGGCACCAGTGATAAGATGTACCAACTGTTATAACTTCTATCATTACATGTGTATAAGAATAGATGCCAAGTCTGCTGCTACGCTAGTCACCAATAACTCTTATACTTGTGATGATTGTAAAAGAAAACTCAAGTAACTGCAAGCAGAGCAACAAATACCCAGGTAGCGGTTGGCTACTGACAGCAGCTATCATCAAAAATTACCTTGTTTGATATTTGACATTTGCAAATGTATGTATCAAGCCCAAGGTTTATGTAACCCCACAATGAGACTTGGATGACCTTGAGAGGCGTATCAGGGATGAGGTAGATGTTCTTCAACGGGATAGAGCCACAGTATGACGTGCAGCTTATGGCATGAGGAGAAGAGCCCGAAATCTGCTTGGACAGAAATGGACAGCATGTTGAAGACTAATGGTTAAACTTTGAAGTTATCACACATGTACATACAAACTGTGCATATTGATGCTGCTTCAGTTGAAACTAGTGGACAAGTTCTTGTAACATTGGATGTTCATGACAAAAGAACATAAGTGGCAGATAACAGGAAACAAAAGGTTAATTGGCAGGTTTTTAATTTGAAAACCATTGATAGAACCATTTTATGGCAACTGATCAACCTTTTGAGAAAAAAAGTTCTCGAAATAAAAATTTGATCCTCATGATGTAATTTGACCCTGCTCAGTCATGCATGAAAAGACAACAATCCATGGTGTGTTTTAAAGCATAATTTCCCTACAAATCTATATTAACATTAACATTTGTTATATGAAATAAAATTTTTAAAGTCTGGACATTTTTTCTAAGTGTTCACTTTTTTTTGATACACCCTGTATTTGCAAAAATTGATTCTAGCAAAGTGACAGCAGATTTGTTTCATAATTTCATATTTTGTCAAGGCAAATAATAGTTGAGATTACTAAATGGTGATACTTGATATTAAATCACTGTAGGATTTAGTTAGCCTTTAGCTTGAGAAGCCGTCATTTTGGCACATCTGATGCAACGTTCATTTGCATATAAGTGATAAGTTATAAGTTTAGGGATAATCCAGTTAGCTTGGATATTTCATTTCACTCCACCCAGTGACATCATAGGAGAAAGACGTACTTCACATTTTGTTCTTTTGTAATTTCAAGATTGTGACTTACTATTTATTATTTCAAGGACAGGCATAGGTGAGTTAAATGCATTGTCACATATATACATTGGAAAAGTGAAAATCAATGAATTTTTTGTGGAGATTTTGTGAAGATATCTGGTCCCATTCATTACGGACAAAATGACAGATAAACATAGATTTATGCAAGGCAATGACCCAAAGCACCCCAGCAGATTGGTGTAGTGCTATCTATGACGCTGCGTTTGACGAATGAAGAGGATGACCAGGTCACCAGTAAAGTGAAGTTCCCTTTTTTATCATGCAGAAAGGTGTTAAAACGCTAGTTTGAAGTTGGTCTCGGTTTTCTATCATCGAGAAGGGGGGCACTGTTCAAAATATTCTTTAAAAAGTTATTTTCCTCCAAATTTTGCGGTGCTTTGAGGAGGTGTTTGGTCTCAGGACCATGAAAGTCAGTCATGTTGTTTCTATTATAAACTCTGGCTCATGGCAAGTTCTAATTCATGGGGTTAATCTCACCAGGAATCCTATCTTCAGTGAAATACCAGAGAAGATAACTTTGAACTCTGAATTGATTTTACTGCTTCAGAAAGTTTCAGAGGGTAAAATCTGTGTAGGGAATAGTGGGAACAACATTATTCAGTTATGCAGGAACCGCAATAAAGATGGACTGCAGTGTAAATACAGTCATCGCCAAGGAAAGCAATTTTTCCATCAAGATTAGGGGCCAAACCTTTTTTCAACAGTAAGACACTGAATCTCCAGTGTTAATTACCAGTAATCATGAACAGTGTGCAACGTGTGCAAAATACAGGCCTATATTACTGAGCATGTTCCACAGAGAAGCCAACAAAGAAAACAAGTCCAACACCAGTCCAAGCAGCCATGCCCCCATCAATAGCCTAGAAGAGTGAAGGGAATTAATACATGAAAAATGTGAAGAAAGTGGAAAAGGCTGGACGGAAGCAGAACAAAAAGATAGAAGAAAAGCTAAGGAAAATTGAAGAACGGATTGTGGAGGAAGGAGTCAGTGTCTCACCAGATTTGCATGATGAGTTGGTTGACATCCTTTGTATTTGATATTGATATTGCATTTGATATTTCAATTAAAAAGCATTGATCATAATGTGTAAACATGCAATAATTTAGGAAAGTAAGTCTAAATGGGATGGCAATTCTTTAGGCTGTATTCCTAGAGCTTTTAGATCAATCTATCCCCGCGGGGAGTCTCACTAGATTACTGTCAGATAATCCGGCTTAAATGTCCGTCCCGCCTACTACAAGCTGTAAGGGGGTAATTAACTTTTGTGTCCGCCCGGCTGACAGCTATTTAGTGTGAACCCCCAGGGATTTAGGTCGATCTAAAGTAGAATCTCTGGAAATGGGGTCTTACAGAGATGTTTTTGATAAAAGCAAGTCACATTTCCATTTCCTTTATCAAAATTAGAAATAAGGAGTACTAAAAGGGAACTCTTTGTAGATGGTAATGCAAAGCAAATCTAGCAGTACTCGTATTCAACCGGATGAGCCAAAAGACAAAGGTAATACTGTACAGTGTATGCATACTAGTAAAATTCTACTACTACTAGGTGTATTATTACAGAATGCTCAGTGCATAACATGTGCTACAGCTATATTAACTTAAGTTTCTTCAATCTTTTAATTTTTTTTTACTTCCATTGATGGAGAACCTGTTGAGATAAGTGATATATGCGTGTGATATTTGCTATAGAGGTTTACACATAACATTACTGTTGTACACTGTTATGATCACTTTAAGGCATGTGGCATGGTAAATGGCCTAAAATGATTTTAATTATCGATGAATTAATATTTATTGAGTAAAGAGGAAACATTAGCTACTGGATACAGACTTTGGCACAGTGAACAGTTGTTGGAAAGTGTGAACAAGATGTGTCTGTCATACATGTGGTGGCGACGTTGTGTTGGTTGAGAATAAAGAGAAAAAGCAAGGTTAATCTAATCAAATGCAGTGGCTTTGTACTGTTTGAGGCGGAATTCCAGAGGGCTGGACCTCTACTTCGAGAAAGACGGGACAATTTTTTGAGTGAACAGAGTGAATACACACAAACAAGAATTGCAGTCCTTGCAGAGAGCGTACAAGAAGTTACCTACATTAGACGACAGCTAGGATCTGAGAGGATATCAGTAGCTAAGAGCAGTATCTACACCTTCACGCAGAGATGAAAGGAAGCGTGGAGTCTTTGCAAGACATTAAAACATCATCGAAGAATAAATGAAACTTAACCTGAGCTTGTTATGGTTGATTTGTGAGACAAGTTATGTCAGTACACAGGTGAGATCTGTAATATCAGTGTACCGAGCTTTCATTTAATGTAACTGTTTGGCTCAATGTTTTAATAATGCAAGCTTGATAAAAGAAAAAAAAGGTAATTTTTAATAAAAGTAGGCACTGAACCTGGCAGAAGAAGAGAAAACCCAATACAACTGGTACAGTTATATCTAATTTTTTTTAATGGTCTCAACATCTGCTTTGCAGCAGTGAAAAAGATGAAAAAGAAATTGGGCTGGGGAAAAAGTGAAAAGCAGTACTGCCAATTGGTTAGGATGTCCAACAGAACAAAACATGTGGAATGGTGTAGACAGGCCTTGGCAGTGCAATTTGAAGATGTGGTGTTTACAGGTTCATCCAAAAATTAAAATCCTTAACTGCATAAATGATAACTTAAATAATTTTGTCATATCAAAGTGCGATTACCAAAATAAACTCTTTTCTTGCTCTCATATCAGAAGCTATTCTGCAAAATACAATGCATAACTAAATTTTAAATGCACAATAAATTATTTAGATATATCATTAAAAGAATTTTTTTAAAAATAATGCTTGAAATTAAAATTTAAAAAAATATGCAGTTTGCGCAGAGTCATAAGGATTTTACAAATGTTTTCAATTAACTAACTGGTTTATATATGTTTCAGATAAATGCACCATTCAGATAGACACAAGGTAGTATACTATGCAGACAAAAGAAATTGGTCAACCTGCACCACTGGGACCAAAGGCCACTAAGACCAACGCCCCCACTCACACAAACTGCTTGAACAAAGAATTTTTGGGAGAAAAAATAGTGTTAACTGGACGAAGCCCCCCACCCCCCCAGAAATGGCACACAACAGAGCCGCCGAAAGGCAGAATACCCAAGGGACCCGCACCTTTGAGTTCCCCACGCGCCTCTAGTAACCCGTACTAAGAGGAGGTGATAGAAACTATAAACAGTACATCACAGGATGTACGGAGAAAGAGGAACGCACAAGATCAGAGCCAGGATAGACTTTAAAGGATGCCTTAGCCACAAAGCTCTCACCTCAAAGCTAATTGAAATCCAGAACAAGGCTACAGAGGCAATCAAGCATACAATCGAATTACACATAGAGGATTTAGTGAAAAAGGCCAATGAGAACCATGAAGAAGCCCTAGCCCGTGAAATCAAGGCAGAGGACTTATATAAAATGCACGGGACGTTCAAAATCAATGCCAGCCCTCAGCCCACTTCCAATACCAACCCAGATCTACTGGAACAGGTCCACGCTCTGCTTTTAACAATGAAATCCAAGAAGAAAAAGTTTGTCACATCAACCAAAGCAAAACGCCGCACAGCGGCCACCCTGAAGCGCCTCAAGTGAGCCAGCAGTACAAATTAAAAACAGCCCTGTTCAGGGCTACACATATGCCCATGAAAAGCAATACCATAATGTTCATATAAATGAATAAACAAGCAGCAAAGAAGATCTCTCTTTTGTCCCATCCCAAGGGCGAGAAACCCTCTCTATACTTTGAAAAAAAAAAATCACCCTAGGGTGAGAAGCCCAAATATAGCTAATAAAGAAGACATTTTAAAATATAAATAAGTCACAGAATACTCGTCCGGTCTTGGGTCTAACTAAACAGAAAGATAATCACATCTGCTGTACCATCTATCTTAAACCTTCTTAAAAGTTATGAGTCATTAGGATGAAAAATACTAGCAGCTTGGCCAAAAACAAAGCAACAGCAGCCCCCCTAAAATCAATACCACCCTCAATCAAGACAACCTCACACCTCAAATCCTAATCTCCAAATAAATTTCATCCAATCAGAAAAGACCCTGAGTCTCGACCAATCAACGGATGCCCTTGACTATTTAGAAACTAGAGGGCAACCTGCAAAATCAGTTTTACCTTGACAATTGAGCAATCTACACATCGTTGTCAGAACTCCCTGGCTCAAAATAGTGACCGCAGGTGACTGTCCTCACCACCTTACTGTGCCGCTATATTGGTAACGGAAGAACCCGAAAACGCGCCGCGAGACTTAAAACAGGTCCAAAATATAAAATACCAGCGTAATAGAAACGAGATGCCCAACTGTGTAATCTAAGTTGGTCTGACACCAAAAAGGTGTATTATGTTATTTTTCTCAATTTATATTTTTACAAGATGTCCTTCAAAATGTCGAATATGACATAGGAAGGTAGAGTTATGTTTATATTGTCTGTGTTTTTGGGAAAAATTCAGTAGTGTATTTTGTTTCTTTTTGTCTGGGCTAAAAACCTGAGAAAATGTCATGTTTTGACTATCTCAGTATTTTGGTTTACTTTCTCTCTATGCTCAGTTTAATGAGGAGTGGTATTCAAGGAGTCAATTTTATGGGCTCTGTATCTTGATGTTTGGTGAGAGATTTTACATCATCACCACTTTATTTTGCCTCTATTAAGGAAACCGTAAAGAAGAGATTTTACATCATTCTGGTTCTTTTAGAGAAATTACTTTAGGTGTTCATGGTAGATATTGTATCACCATGGGACATTACCTCCACAGGGATGATTCTGTTGTATTACTACCTGGAGTTCTTACAACACTTGTAGTGATACTTGCTAGGAGATCTTATATCACTAGTAAAATATACTGCTCTAGAAGATCTTACATTGCTAGTATGGTTAACTCTTGAATATGGCCTTCTGGAGAACCAGGTGTCTTCTCTAAATTCTATCAATCTGGAAATGCAGAGTTACTGGGCACTCTGTATATTGTCTGTATATAGTCTGTACATTGTCTGTACATATCTCCTCTGTCCGTTATCTAGTCTGAGCTGGACTCATTCTCTTTATACAGGCATGGGATTTGTATATATGTAAATATCCTTAAAGGGATAAAGTCTGCAGGACCTTGTATTTTTCTATCTGGCATGTCACTACAGGGGGTAGGGGGGATAGACTTCACTTTCATTTTTCTTTTTTCTATTTCAACTTTAGTAAACCTCTGGGAGATTTCTTTGTATATACTCTGTCGATCCTTTCTAAATAAAACTGGGGGGAGTGTAGTGTTTTTGTCACTGCCAAGAGCATCCTGGGATGTCTGCTGTACACATGGGGACTGCGCAGGGGCGAGCACATATAAAGTAACAGCACACGATGTGACGCCCTAGATCCCAGCAGATCTCAATCTGTGAAGACACGCACACGCTTCCACGCTGACAAAACCTACAAGCACAGTGCCTCACCTAAGCAGAAGGACCAGGCAATACTCTCAGTAAGTACCAGAAGTGCTTGTTTCTGCTATTAGAATAGAGTAAAACACTTTACATATGTAATCTTTTTTTCAGGAATCTCCGAAATGGGTGCAACCAAACTTTCAGGGCTGATGAATGTGGAATTCTATGTTGAAATTATATAAGACTTCCATCTGCCATTCCTTAGTGAAACTCTCCCTGAAGGCCACTGCTTTTTTCAAGACAATGCCCCTACCCACACAAGCTGCTTGAACAAAGAATTTTTGGGAGAAAAAATGGTGTCAACTGGAACCCCCCCCTGGAAAGTAAGCATTACGATGAATCGGAGGTTGAAGAAGATTTTTCAGCTAAAAAGTGGGAGGATCCACGATAAGAAAAAACTGAATGGTAGGAGAAAGTACCTTTGTTTATAGTTAATCAAAACTGGGGTGTTTTTTTTTGTTTTTTTTTGTCGATGCAGAAAATCATTAAAACTTCTAGATCTCGCAATCACTCCAGTCATTACACTACTTAAAATTGCATATTTGTACAAAAAGACAATTAAGCATATGGCGTCCCAAAGCCGCCCCACTTGCTAGTCAGCAAATTCTTACCAACCTCGTTTTTACCACAAACGCAATTTAAGTGGTAGACATTTCTCTCTTCATTATTAAAAAATATTTTCCAGGTGTTTGTGTTGTTCATGTCATCCAATGTCTAATGGACTAGAATGCATACGTTGTCGTGAGCTGAGCCCCATAGAAGACAGACTAGAAAATGAAAATTGCATCATGCATGTGGCTGCCTATTCCAGTGTGTCTTAACAGAGACGTGATTGAAGTTAATATGTACCAGAATGTGGAACAGGAAGGACCAACTGATGACAATGTGCCCATCAACAAGTAATGTATTTTATTTTTATTCTAAGTCCTTGTCCATATTATTGAAATAAGTTAATGACATAATAATAAATATGAACAAGCACTGTTTTTCATTATCCTTAGTATTTATTTTTAGTGCACTTTTTTTGTACTAAAATTACACAAATTAAGTGTAAAAAATAATAAATAAACAAATATTACATTAGAATTGCCACACAGACTGATTTATGGCAGTGGCATTTTTATCTTCATACGTTCCTCGCTAAAATATTCTTTCAAACATTTGTTCCAGGTTATATCATTTCATAGCTTATCGCTCCTTTACAAGGTGGATATCCACCATAATTTAGGAAGGAAGAAGAGAATGGTTATTCCCTCCTGTGTTGTATTTAACATAAGAGAGAGATTTCCATCCCAGGAGTACACAGGTTTTAAGTGTGCAAGACCATGA
This sequence comes from Lingula anatina, assembly GCF_051362555.1. Lineage (NCBI taxonomy): Eukaryota > Metazoa > Brachiopoda > Lingulata > Lingulida > Lingulidae > Lingula > Lingula anatina. The sequence goes on along the minus strand of NC_141771.1, from coordinate 19,032,834 downwards.
TAACTCAGACATCTTTCTGGGGACCAGTTCATGACCGACTCTACTCATGGGGCGCAGCTTTTTAAAGCCTTTACACCAGGAGCCATCCCTACCAAACAATTTTAGTGCTGATGGCCTCACGACTAACTTTTATTGCTCAGGGGGAGCTCACTAGTTTCTTGTATGATCCCAATTTTTGGCCTCTTCTAAACATAATTGGAAATCAATGTCTTTCTGGTTATGCAAGTCTCATTGTTTCTAATTACAGTAGGATGTCGGAAGACAGTGGATGAAAGGACAGTAATGCTAGAGGATGTCTTAGCATTCATCACGGGCTCCAGGACAATTTCCTCTGCTAGGTTTCACCTTGGCTCCTCGAATAGAATTTTCAGCACAAATAATGCCAACAAGCAGAACGTGCATAAATGTTCTGTATCTCCCTCTTGATAACCCTCAAATGGAAGTCTTAAATGAAGCATTTGATGAATCTTTTATGAGTTATTATTTTGGAATTTCTTAATTAGAATTTGACAGACAACTCATTACTATTTAGGCAGCAAACTTAGATATAGTTTTTTTGTCAACTGGGAGAAAATGACATCAGCCCAGCAGTGACCTCACCAGCTTCCATTGTTTCTGCCGTCCTTCGTACGATCCACACTATCATTGATTACAATCCCAATATTCAGATAACAATTTGTGCATTCATTTTCAGGGTTCAACACAGTGTGTAATTACTTAAATTGTACTGACATGGTTTTCACTTGTTTCTATTAAATTATTTATGTGTACCAAAAACTTGTTTCCTCAGTTCATAGTTATTATTTCGCAATTCGTTGATCCTGGAATCTTGAATCTTCTGGCGCTTCTTTATCTTCTATGTCGTCACAGTATCACGTGACCCAAATCTGTTGCTTCATTTTTGCATATTGAGGTGAGGTTTACTAAAATGTTTTTTTTTCTACTAATAGATAGTTTTTATACTTTTTAAAAGGTGGGTGTTGATGCAAACATATCTATAGTGTATACATTGATTGCTGAATTTACAAAATTCGAGAAATGAATTTTAACATGACCAGAATCCTTTAATGATATCTGCCATTTAATAAAATTCAATTCATGCTCAATTAATGCTAATTAAAATATGTGTTGTTGTTAGTATCTTACACTAAAACAAAATAAATGTTACCTGCCGTTGAACAGTTTAATAAAATAAAATCAATTAATGATGTATTACAGCTAATTTAATTACATGAGGTTGTTAGTGCAGGTAGAGGTTGCATTTAGGGAACGTTTGTGTTATTGATAACATTTAGGGACCTTGACAACCTGCACCTCATTGGAGGCATATTTCAAACACCAGGCAAAGTACCCTCCAATGTTATGTCAGACCTTTGCTTTTGTTAACAATCTTATGCTGGCTCATGTTTGGCTTTCTGTCATTCTTTTCTCAAATATACCTGCTCATCCCAAGTGATTTTTTTGTACAAAATTGGAGATGGTCTTCTGGAAAGAACAGTCTGTTACTTGTATGAACTATTTACTTGGACATGCTCTTGTACCACTGATTATTACACTGTCTGTTTACACTGTGTGGCTAAAAGACAAACTGAAGGTGCTTTATCAATGGAAGATCTCCAAGTCCATAGTAATATATGGGACACAGAAAACATCCAACTTAACATACCTGCAGAATTGATGGACTGACTTCTTCTCAAAGGACAGTTTATAAGGTATTTAGGAAGACTTTAAAATCTGCCTGTCCATATTATCTTAACAGTATTATAGAGCAATATAGCTGGTCCAAAAGAAAATTTAGATTTAAAAGGGAGAATTTGACAAATAGCTGAAAAACAGGAAGATACTTGTAAAGAAGTACTAAGAAGTATTGTATATTTTAGTAGAGATTACCATGAATTTATATTGGTAGGTGTTCTCTTACTGGCCCCTTTGACAGATAAAAAAACATCATTATCGACTTCAGAATTCTATGGCTACTTTACACTTTCAATCAATCTTCATAAATTAATAATACTTGTAAACAGTACTGAAATGAATAAGAGATAATTTGCCCTGCTTTCATAGATTGTGGCAGTGGTGCATGCCAGACACAATGCAATCACAACCAGTCACAATCTCAGCACACACTTGATTTTTAAGAACATCATCTATACTTAGCAGCAAGCTGGATAAAAACACCAAATTTTGCAGGTGTACATATATAACTACCTTTTGACATACTAAATCATACTGGCCTCCTAACCCTCTGGAGAATAACCCCATTTGGGCAAATAGTTCAAGATGGTCACCAATTTATGGAATTATATAAAAAATATACACATCTCAGATAATTCTCCATAGAGAAACTTACTTTTGGTGTCTTTGCAATTGTCTACCCTATATACTTTATAATGATTGTACCAGGTCACAGATGTCAAGGTCAAATTGAAAGTCAGATTATTAGTCTATCTGACATATATACATAAAACCTCTGAAAAGATAAAATTTTGTCAGGATATTCAATCGTGTTGATTTTCAAACTGAACCTGCCATAATAACAAATAAGGTGACTCAGCAAATTTAAAGTAAAAAGTGAGCCGAGGTCTTAAAAAAAAACTCTGAACAGTTATCATGGGGTAAAAAAACTAACCTATTTTTTTATCTTAGATGCTCTGAGATCACATAAAAAATGCAGAATTCCATGGATCCGTGGAAAAAACATCATGTCTGAAAGACGATAAAGCAATTGGAACTTTCACATAAATAATTCATCATACTGATTATCGATATGAAGCTGCCTTATACATATAGCCAGCCAGCAAATTTTAAGTAAAAACAAAAATAGCTTTGCATTTTTGGGAGCATACACTTATACCAAAAGATATGACGCTTGAAAAAATGCAAAAAAGTAATCAAGAATTTATGTAATAATGATCCAACCAGGCTGATTTTTGAAACAAACCTACTTTATAAACACATACAGCCAGTAAGAAATTTTGTAGTTAAATGGGAGCTATTCATTTATTTTTGTTACCTCTTTTACTGCTGTAGTGTTTTTTTTTCACGACAAATGCACATTTTCAATCATATTCTGCATGTAAATATAAATATTATACAAGTTAAGTCCAAATCAATTATCTGATGGTTTTAGAATCCACAATAAAGGCAATCAAATAAAGCATGACATGGATGTTTTTGGCCAAACAGTTGACTATCTGAATCCAGGCCAAATTCCAGTAACAGTAACCATATTTGATCAGTCACTATTTGTCAGAGTACAGTGAGTGCAATTATAGTAATTAATGAACGGTGAAGGGAAGCATTCTAATACTGGGGGAGGGGGGGGGGAAGATTGGACAAAAATTTCAATCCAAAAGACCCTTGGTGTCATCTCTTTGGCTCTGTTCTCACAACTTTTAGATCGATCTATCACCGCGGGGAGTCTCACTAGATTACTGTCAGATAATCCCCCTTAAGTGTCTGTCCCCGCCTACTACAAGCTTTAAGGGGTAATTAACTTTCGTGTCCGCCCGGCTGACAGCTATTTAGCGTGAACCCCCAGGGAGTTAGGTCGATCCAATGTAGGTCGATCTAATCTATGAGAATGGGGTGTTAGAAGACTGAGACTGAAGAGATCTCTTCTTTCTATGAAGTCCTCACACTGGTTCAAAACAAGTATATGATGCTCATAATCTTGCACTTAACCCTGTGCAATCTCTCAGCTCAATAGAGGTTCAAATGATGAAACTCCCATCCACACTTGCAGAAAAGACTTAATTGCTACATAAGGATCTGGTCAACATTCATGTTCTAAGATCAGATCATGACATATTATCATGAAATTCCACTGTGTAGCAGAGCCCTTAAGGAGAGAAAATATACCTTTCATGTTGAAGCATTGGATCAAGCAGCACCTTTTCTTTACCTTGACCCATGTTTACTAGGCCAGGCAGGTGTCTGTCCTTAAGTCTCTGCTGTGCAGGACTGGAAAATGCTTCAAACTGCGTGATTTCTGAAACAGCCAATTGTTTTCAGCCATCCCATTCAATCAGGGTCATGAGCAAGAGAACAATATGGTAAAAGATAAGTACAAGTCAAACTTAAGATTTGACTGAGAACCCAGCATTTTCATATGGACATGCTAGAAACAATACCAGCAGTTTCTTTAGATAGTCTTTTCTATGGATGCACAGTGTCCATTCATACTTCTACCAAGAAGAATTCCTCAGCACCCTTCAGAAAAGCCCATAGAAAGATCAATCCTAAGAAAGATTACACAATTAAAATTTGTACAGAATAACATGACTATATGGTCAATTATATATCTCAATGCAAAACTTTGTAACTTCTAGGAATTTCCTGTCCTTTAGGTGGACCTGTCATTCCCTCCTTCACTTTCAGATATTTGAAAGCCCCGAGCCATGTGAACAACCAGATCAACCACCAACATGTGACAGTGAGGTGCTACATGGTGCAACCATTGTCCACAGTCTTCCTGCCAGTGTCAACACATTGGATGATTTTGCTGGCAACATTTTCCTACCTTATTTGGGTAGGAAACTGGACATAATATGTAGTATAGAGCATGTCTTCTTGACTCCCTGAAAGAGTTCACAAGTGAGAAGAAAGCAAGATAAATATGCCAAAAAGCAAGTGAAATGCCCCCCCCCCCCCCAAGACCTATAAGATAAAACAGAAACTGAATATTCTCTTTTGAAAGATCAAAGATGTAAGGTTGCAAATAGCCTAAATCCAAGTAGGTCTTTTTGACTTCAGTGTTGTCAAATCAGGTTACTGTTTTGTTGTGCCTGATTGCAATGTACAGTGAAGAGGCCAACAAGCCATGCCATGCTGAGCTGGGTGTTAAGAGATAATTCCTGTATGCCCATTGATTACCACAGAGTTGCCATACAGGTGGGCAAGTTTGGCAAGGCAGCCATATTTAATTTTTTTTTTTAATCTCAGAAACTTAATTATACAACAAAACACTCAATCAGCAGGGATCCTGAGCCACCTTAGGATCCAGAAAAGTTCTGGAATTCCATGATTTTTTTCTTTTTCTTTTCTTTTTTTTTTTTTTTTGTCAAATGGGTAAATTCTCCAAAGATCGAGCTATTATAACTTCATTTTGATTTAGTATGCCAAAAGATATTTGGTACAATATTCGGTGATTTTATCTGTGAAGGCTTGAGTTTTTTCATTATTCACTTCATGGAATTTAAAACAATCTGCAATGTCCAACTGATAGGAACTATGCAAGTGTACCATGAAAATGTAATTCCCCAAAAAGGTGACTCCTTAGTTAGATTTTTATAATTAAAATCTGACTCCCAGTCAAAATTTGCCAATGTTACCCACACCTATTAACAAAGATGAATTAAAACAATCTTTTTCAATTTATATTAATTGATTTTTAGGTCTACTTTTATGGCCATCATGCCCTTCCTACTCAGGCAGAGAAAAGGCAAGACAGATATGTGGATCATGGGAAGCATCATTTGATGGGGAGCAAGCAATCAAGGATGGGGAAAGGAACAGTTTGTTCAGACCTGTATTCAGACCAGTACATCTCTTATCTAACGTTTATCTTTTTCTTATCTTCTGTAATTGTAGTGAAGTCACAATAAAGATATAAGTCTGTCACACCAATTTTAGGTATAAAATCAGGCTACGACCTGACAAATGAGTTTTGATTTTGGTAACTAAACAGTGGTGTTGCGTTACTTTTCTCTCCGCACAAAACCCAAGTCGGAATTGTGTACCGTACCTAGAATCTTCCAGAGTAGGATTAGAGCCCCTATCATTTAGGTTATACCTGCGGTATATCTAAGGACCTAGTACAGATTTGGCGAAAGCTCGCACACAATTCTGCAAAGTGACTTCGGTTATATTCGGGGAGAATTGTAAGAACACGCACTAACCATGGCCGAGGGACACAATAACAAGCGTGAAGCTACCATCCAGCCCGGAACCGAAATGCAGAGATTAGTCTACACATTGGATATCTTGGCCAGGAACCTCCAAGGTAAGCAGCACTATACAATTAGACAAAGTAGAATAGACCAGGCCTCCACGGGTGTAAGTTCGTGTGACGGAAATGTCCCGTCAGAGGGTCGGACGTATATTGATGTGTTGGATGTTTTAAATGACATGGTGCGAGATATTCTGGGGGTTATAGGGAAACTAATAACTAAATCTGCGAGGGGGCCCTAAGAAGGGATCTAGAGCATTTTTTAAACTCCCAACCGATAGGCACGGGACGGTCTGGCTTATGATAAGAGAACACATCCAAAGGTCTTTTCTTTCTCCATATGAACCGAAGAAATTAAAATCAGAATTAGAAATTATCACGCAGTCAGGTTATGCGAGCATTACCACTTTTAATCGGCGATTTTTAGAGTTGGGAATCGTGTACCGTACCTAGAATCTTCCAGCGTAGGATAAGAGCCCCTAACATTTAGGTTATACCCGCAGTATATCTAAGGACCTAGTACAAGTTGTTGGATATTTTACAAAATGACAAACTCATTCACCATCTACCAAACTGCAATGTAGAGACATTGCTGGCTGCCAATGCCATTTCAGATATGACAACTAATAAGGAACTAATAAGGAATTGAAAACAATGCAATGGACAATTTGACTGTGACTAGTGTGAGCACCAAGGTGAAACAGAGGTTAGAGAGAAAGGTCCATCAACGAGGTACTATCCATACAGGGAGATGCCAATGAGGACTGATCGATGCCAAACAAGGAGCTAGCTTCAGCAAGGATAGATATCAAGTCAAGGTTGACCTCTCATCTGATGGGCAAGTGGTGATCTTATATTGCACATGCAAAGCTGGTGCCAGTGGCAGATGTAAACATGTGGTAGCCATCCTTTTTTTCTTAAATGACTTAAAGCTAAGTGGTGCCACAGAGGTCCCCTGTGAGGTTGCTTGTAAAGACAAACCAAGAGAGTGAGGGAAAGGTGAGATCAAAGAAAAAGGCCTGCAACTCCTTCTCAGACTTGTCGTTTATGAAGTTTGTTCCTGGTAAGGAGCCCCGGAATGCAGAAATCCAGAAGAGGAGGGATTACAATGTTTTGCCCCTGTGTAGATGTACCCTGCTATAGCCAAGAAAAGATGCTCTGGTCACCAACATGTCAGCTAACTCACATTGGAGATCACTGTTCTACAGGTATGCTATGGTGCAATAATGTAAATTTAAAATGTAGTAAGGAAGTATTTAATGTTTTAGTCCCGTTTCTTTATAAACATGCAGTGTGAAGAATTTACTGTGAAAGTGTAATGCATTTACCAGACCCGTAGCCAGGTGGGGTTTGTAATGCGTTTCGTGAATTGTTGATCTTCAGTGATCTCTTGAAGAAAAATTAACATTTACCAAGATGGGGCATCACTTACAAAAGGAAAGAGAAAGAAAAAGAGCAGCAAAAAGTTGTACTTACTTTATTTGCAATAATGTTATACATGTAAGTTTCTTAAATCTTGAAGTTATCTAGAAGATTTTGTCACATAAATTGTGTTAGATATAGCAGTGTCTGAGAGGGGTAGAAGGGCTGCTGAAGCTGCAGAAGTCGTAAGAAAGAAATCATTACATGGATAGAACAAACAATTCCCCACTGATTATCTAAAAAACCTAAATAGCCAATTGCATGCTGTGGTCACAAGTGGTGACCACATAAAAATGACCAGCAATTCTAGGCTTATTGTCTTTGGAGCGTTCCACAACATGAGATCAGATGTGACTGGCAAAGAGAATTTTGACTCATTTTGTTCTGAGATTGGTGTTACTAGTGTAAAGGACCCTTTGCTTTACCAAAGATAGGGATGTTGCATTGGAAAAATATGTGATAGCTCGACAAAGTGTGGAAAACCGTTCAGTACATGTGGTGAGATATGGTGTCAGAGATAGCCAAGCAACTGCTACACATGAAAGAAACAGAAGAATTTTCCAGATTTTCATCTTATTTGGTCAGTGAACTGTGGCAGGTATTGGTATCAGGTGACACAAAGTCCATGCTGTCCTCAGCAAGGGTGACCATGCTGAGGAACTTCCATTAATTTAGATTAAGTGACAATGTTAAACAGAAGTTCAGGGACTTTTCATCTGCATTTAACATAGACTTAACTGATGAGCTACTTTTACAGAACACTATTACCCTGAAAACGAACCACAGGAGAAAATGACCCCAGAAGAGGAGAAAACTTTGAGATATGTGGCAGGCTATATTCCCTTTCCTTTAGCCAGATTTCAAAAGAGTTGCAATTTACACCACCAGTACTGTTTGCCCATTTTAAGCTCATGGTCAAAGACAACTGGAAAGGTTGCAAACTTCTTGGGATATACCTGTGAATGGACTGAAAAAGTTAATAGGGGTGGTGTGTTTGAGATAAATGATGACGTTTACATTTTTTCCGCAGAGTAGGATTGGTAGTTAGATCAATGTTTAATGTAAAGTTTCTCAAAGTTATCTGTAGAACATTTGAGGCACACAAGTTAGTTTATTGGACAAGGGAGATGTATGACAGATATTTAGCATTATTTATTTCATAATTATTTAATATTCATTAAAAGAAAAAGAAATAAAATAAAATAACCAACATTACAGCCAGTGGGCCACTTATACAGCTGAACCTTCCTTCCTGTATATATATCTATTCAAATTATTGTGGTCTTGCTTATGTGGAAGGCACAAACCATTTGAGTTTTTAATTAAGTGCATTACCTTACCTTGACAATGGACACTATATCCTCTGACTTTATATCTTATCTAAGGGAACCAGAAAGTTATCTAAACAGCCAAGTGAGGCTTTGTTTAATGTTATCAATGAAACCAGAAAATAATCACTACGGTAATGTGCCAAGCATTTCGACGGGCCCAGTCAATCCGACCAAAAAAATTATATTATAAAATTAATTTTTCAGGGCTCAAACATTTAGTCCATACGTCAAAATCATGCGACAGAATTTTTTTCTTGTTCCGATTGTTCGACCACATCGTCGTCAATACTCAGTAAATTTTCAAGCCAGTGAAATAGATGCTGCATGAACGTCCCTTTGTCAATTGTTGTCCTTTCAATAGCTTTTGTCAATGAGGAAGAAACAATTAACTGAAGATCTAATCTGCAAGCGAGACGTACCTGTCATTTCCTTTGTCCCCGATGACAATAATAGTGCTTATAAACATACAATTTGTGCTAATTTAGCAGACTTGCCCTCGCTGACTGATTCGTTATGCCCGTAACTGGGAGGGGGGGGGGATGTCTGTTCTGGATGAAACCAAATGTCGACAGTGGGTAGGATATGTAGTAAATATCTTCATATAGACCATACGTAGCGTATGCTAGCAATAAAAATTTTGGGAAGAATAAGCAATTTGTTTTCAAGTTTGATTGAAATATATATGCAGGGGAAATGTTCTTGAAGTCAATGCCGCGAGATCCTACATTTACTACAGTCGACTGAAAGATCAGTGAGATCGACCGCCTAGACTTCTTGGCACCAAATACCACGCGCTGTCAAAATCTGACGAACGCGTGTAGCTATTCACCGACTTGGATAACCGTTTGTCAACAATAAAAATGACGTCTTCCTTGTTAGAAAAAAAACTAACTTATATGGCGGTGAAAAGCGGAGTTTCACAGAGAGTTCCACTGGGTATTTACGTTACTAGTGAGTCACTTTTTATTTCCCCAGATGCATGAAACGTTGATATTATTTAGCGTAATCCGTGAAGAACTCATTCCTGTGACCCCCCTGCCCCACAATGGGACCGTCTTCATTAACATGTGGTTTGCGCTAGTATTCTGGAGCAGACCAGATAAGACCAGTGTCGTTTGCTCAATTCTCACGTCAAATTATAAGTGCTTCTGTTTTGTGTAAATTATGGCAATTAAATGCTTATTTTACGTTCGGGTTGTATCAGTGGGGTTTATTATATGCACCGTGGCTTGTGCACAGCGAGTGTATACATGTAAGAAAATCGGAAGAGTGCCAACAATACTGTATACATTGTATGTCTATCGGCACAGGTAGGCTCCGTAGACTGCCTTTTCTCAATATGTTTTGATATGACATGATTTTTAAATTAAATACTGAAAAGTAATTTAAAGTTACACAGAATTCCGTTCGAGTGCCACTTGGTATTCTTTGATAGTTGCTTGGACCTAAATAGGGTAGTCTCTTATTATGTCCATGATAGGGGCGATTGAATTTTCTTCGGAAATGCGTGCGTCTACGCAGAGCAAGCCTTGCGAGTTGAAAACAACTGATCTCAGACTGGTAAAAATATCTCAATTTGGTTGCTTTCAGTCGACATATTAAAATTCAAATGGGGCGTACGTAGATCACATAACTGGTTTAAGTCTGGTAAATCTACCAGTTTCAAATATAAGTGACCGGGCACTGTTTACAACACCTGTCTCCGGGGGAAAAAGCGTCCCACTTGTGAAGCGCGTCATGAAAGTGATCGTCGGTGAGGGAGATAGAAATTATGAACTGTCGTCTGTTTGAATCTCAAGTTATGTTAGCACATATTGTACACAGCAAAATAAAAATTCAAAAGGAGGATAAAACGTGCTTGAAACACGTGTTGAGTGAAAATTGCGGCTTATCTTGCGTTACACTTCCGGTAAAGTGCAATACTTCCGGTAAGATGGACGTTTTGGCAGATGCCCCTAACAATCCGACGATATCAAAGATTTCCATTGCTGTATTTTAATCAATTCGACCAAACTGACATTTCCATGAAATTAATTAATTAATCTTGGTCGAATTGTTTGGCATATTACCATATATGTATCTACCTTACCTGTGTTAAGAGATTCTCACTAAATTGCTATTAAACTAACCAGCTTAAACATTTGTCATGCCTAGTAAAACTGTTAGGGGGTAATTATCTTTACCCCTAGTTGATTGGGTAGGCATGACAGACTTGAGCTAATATCAATTTAGTGTGAACCCCCAGGGAGTTAGGTCAATCCCCAGCATACTGTAACGATGTTGTGTTAGTTGAGATTGTTTTATATTGCTACCGGTAGATGTCTCTATAAGTAAAGTGTTACCCGGTGTGCAAGTTTGAATCTCTCCCATGATTGGTACCTTAAAGGTAGTCAGAGTTGTATTTATGTAGTATGGCAGTGAAAGGATTGTGGAATTGCAAAGAACAATTGATTCTTTTGAATGATGTTTTATATTACAAATGGGAAAAGAGAGAGGATAGAAATTTATGTTTAATTGTACCAAAAGATTTGGTCAATGAAGTTTTATTTTTCTGTCATGATTCAAAAACAGCTGGTCATTTTGCTTACAAGAAAAGTTTGCAAAAACTCAAACAATCATTCAAATGGCATTGAATGAATAGAGATTGTAAATTGTATGTAAGTTCATGTGAACTTTGCAATAAAAACAAGCATAGTACTGCATGTTCAACCAAAAGCCAAAATGACTTTGCATCATGCAGGATTTCCTATGGAAAAGGTTCATTTAGATATACTTGGACCATTTACACAAAGTGAATTTGGGAATTCTTATATTTTGGTTATGATAGATCAGTTTACTAAGTGGATAGAATGCGTGGCATTGCCAAATCAGACAGCTGAATTAGTAGCAAAAGCATTTTTTGAAAAATTCATAGTTACTTTTGGTTGTCCACAAGAGATATATACAGATCAAGGTTCAAATTTTCAAAGTAGATTATTTAGAAATTTGTGTAAATTATTAGAAATCAAACAACTTAGAACAACTGGTTTTAGAGCAAGTGCTAATGGACAAGTTGAAAGATGCATGGGTATTATTACACAGATGATTAGATGTAATGTAGAAGGGAATGTGAGATATTGGGATAGAGATTTACCTCAATTAGTTATGGCATTACATTCAACTGTGAATGCATCAACAGGGTTTACTCCTAACATGATGATGTTAGGGAGAGAAGTTTTTATGCCGTTGCACTTACTAACAGGTTGTGTGAATGAAAACCTGATACCATATGAGACTCATGAATGGTTGAAAAACTTGAGTGAAAGTCTAAATAGATCACATGAAATGGCTAGAGAAAAATTGAAATGTGTGCAGAAAGGTCAAAAACAATTGTATGATGCAAAGTTGAGAGAGAGTGAATATACTTGTGGTCAGAAAGTATATTTGAGGGATGAAAGTCATAAAAAGGGAGAAAGTAAGAAACTTAGACCCTTATATAGAGGACCATATGATGTTATCAAAGCATCCCCACCTCTCTATACAATTAAAGATAAAAAAGGGAAAAATCCAGGTGGTACATCATGACAGATTGAGGAAATTTGTTGAAAGAGAGAGTGATTTTCAATTGAATGAACCGCAATTGGTGGAACCAATTGTAAAAAGATCAAGATTTGGTAGACAAATTAAAATGCCATCTCATTTAACCCCATAGCGCCGGGAACCGCACATATGCGGTTCGTTTTAAAAAGTCCTCAGTGCCGGGAACCGCAAATACGCGGTTTCTGTGTTTACATGCATGTACTGTCCCCTGTCTTTTGTAACAATTCATGCTTCTATCACAAGACTAATATAATGTTAGTTTTTTGTTTACTGCCGGCTTTTGAAAGACGTGTAGCGAGAAATAGATAATGAAAAAGCGGTTTATTTCAACCATTGTCGAGGCGCTATGAAGTCATAATGGCGGCCAGAAGTCAGCAGAAGTTATGGGTTGAGAAATGTTTTAGATTTGTTAGAAAATTCAGACTTCAGGGAAGAGTCCTTGATAGATTTTGATACTCCGGTAACTTCAAAGATGATGTACCTTTGCCTAGTATGAGTTGTCAGAGAGCAGATTCGGACGTGGGGCTTGATTTATGAAAAACGCTGATGATACTAAGGGCAGTAACCAAGCAGACGACAATAGTAATTGGAATGGCTATATCGCTGATAAAATGACTGTTACCGTGGCAAGTCAGGCTAAATGTTGCCTTGTGTGCTGCATCAACATGTCTTTTCCTGCTTGTGCATAACTACAAATGTCATATGTTACGTTGTACTGCATCAACATGTCTTTTCCTGCTTATGTCTAAGTACCAATGACATATGTTTACTTGTGTGCTGCATCAACATATGTCTTTTCCTGCTTGTGTATTTAAATACAGATATAATATGTTTACTAGTGCGCTGTATCAACATGTCTTTTCCTGCTTGTGTATTAGTAAAAATGCCACGTTTACTTGTATTTTTATGATGCAATTTTTATTCACGAAAGTGTAATATTTGCTCATGATAATGTTTGTATTCTTGTATATGGTTTGAGTGCTAAACAAAATTTTATGAGTATCGTGGTTCAGTTGATTAAAAAAAACTATGAAAAACTTTCGTAAAAAGCACTAAATTTACAATCTTTTTGTAATTATAAAAGTAATTAGGTGGAAGTCTTCTAGTCAGCTAGCCTGCCTGTATATTGTGCAACTCTCTAACGTGATGCAGGTTTTTAGGTACAGTACGCATCCCAGAAAATTTATTATATCTCAAAAACTGAATAAGATATCTTTCTGAAATTTTCTGACATTGTTTAAGACATATTTCGAAAGTTTATGAGAAAATTTCAACAAATTATTTGGTTAAGTGAAAAAGAATGTGCATGCTGAAATTAAAGTTTTTGTTTTTTACTTCTCTTCGAGAAAAGCAAGTCTCATATTTAAACTCCTGCTATATCTACCTAAGTTAACAAATGTGAATAAAACTGATATGACTTTAAAGCTTACATTCTTGGCTTTTTAAAAATGTACAGTTTTTAGGTATTTTCTAGACAAGTAAATACATTATCATTGATTAAATGAGGCCGCCTGTAAAATTGAGTGCATCTGGGTAGAGGGCTCAGGACCAAGGGCACTTTCTAGGTCAGATGCTGCCAGGCTCTATGGGGTTAAGAGATTTTGCGTTAGAATGATCATATTGATGTATATTTAGTTTATTAGTCAAGGTATAGTTGTATATAAATACTTCCTTAATTTTCGGCAGTGCTGAAATAAAAGGAATTTAATTTAATTTATTTATTTGTATTTTTTTTATTTTTTTTTATTTAGAACATGGATGAATCAAACATTATGCACATCTGGGAAGAAGAGTTTCAATGGTGTACAGATTGGGTTGAATCTCCAGAACGTTTATATATACTCTCAATCAGAAACATTGAAATAAAAAGTTCAAAACAAGCTAAAATAATCATCCATTTAGGAAAAATATGGAAAGAAAGATTTTTGTTAGAGACGGGTTATGATTGGTTCATGGACCACGAGAAAGAAATAAACAAAGAGTTATCTAAAGAAGATTGTATTGATATTATTTGTTATCTCAGAGACAAACTCTATCAGTATTAAAATATTAGAAAAAATAAACAAGATAATAAAGATATATTTGATGAAGTATATTATAGTTTGTACTTCCTATTATATTTCAGGTAATTTGATCAAAACAACAGTCCAAGTTGGTATAGGTTTTCTAAATATTTGTTTGAATTTTATTGTTGAGCATGTTACATTGAACATTGCATGAATAAGTTGATATTTATTTTGAATTGGGGTTATAAAAAAAAAAAAATTGAATATTGCCTAACATAGTTACACTGTTCAAACTAATATGTTGCAGTTGAGCATGTGTTTTGCATGTAAGGTAGTTGGATTGGATATTGTTACGGTATTTATGATAGTTGGATTGGATATTGTTAAGGTAATTTTTTCTTATTATATATTTTCATGATAAAGTTTTTCATAGATTTAATATAAAAAGCAATTTAACTTTGCTTTTAATTTGAATATTTGTACATAGTTAATGCGGCAATGCTGTGTTACTATGTTAGTAATGTAATGCTATGCTGTAATACTATGTTAATAATGTAAAATTATGTTAATATTCATTTGAAAGAAAAGATCATTATCATGTATGTTCATTCAAGAAAATAAACCATTGTATAAGTTTATTTCAGATATGGATAATTTAGACATGCTAGATGAAGCTTGTTTTGTCCCGGATTATGATGACACTGATCTGGTGGAAGATCCTACTGTCCTAATTGGTGAAGAGGGGGAGGAAGTTACCCACTCAAAGTGCAGAAGGAAGAAACAGAGGAAAGAAGTCCAGTGTGGTTTGTGTCTGGTGTCCAGTGCTGACCTGAGTAGACATCTTGGACGTCATGTGAAATCTGTGCATTTGCCATGGTATATGACTCCAGGATTGGTGTGCTGGTATTGCAGATCGATGGAAAAGGACAATTCGCTTTTACGTAAATGTCATGGTGATGTTCATTCGTGTGGAACTGGTGAATTCGAGAAAAAACTGTGGATCCAGTTGGTGAATGGATTTATACATTTCCTGATATTGACATTAAATATGAGAAATATATGGGAACTGATGGACTATGTGAAAAATGAAGGACTAATAATGTTGCCAGATAACTGTTCCAATGAGGACATTAACTTTGTGAAAATATACATTCATGGAAATGGAATGGAGCCTAAGACTGAGATTCTGAATTCTTTGTTGACTTTGTTTCACTGGAAAACTTTGTATCATCTGTTACAAAAACTTTCATCAGAGGATCGTGAACTCAGTAGTCATTGGTATCGGCGGATGAATTTTACTTTGCTACATGGATGAAAGATGAACTATATAATGATTTTGACATTTCACATTGACATTGTTATCATTAATAATGTTGTTTTGAGCAACTTTGAGTTAAAATCACTTTGTTTGCTTTTAAAGTTGATTTAAAGTGATAATGGATTAAAAACTTTGTTTTGCATTCCTAATGATGAACATTTATGCTGAGAGATGGACTTGATTGACTTTGCTTGTGTTAAAGTTAAATGTTGAATCTTGGCATAACAAGAATGACTTATTTGCATTACTTGCGTATTTTAAATGTAAAGTACCATTTCAGTTGTTGAATTATAATAATTGTTAGTTTAACAATTTAAAGTAATGGTTTATATTGTAATAATAGGGGGGAGTTTTGTTCGTCAAAAGGGGGGAGAGTGTGACGATGTAGTGTGTTAGATGAGATTATTTTATATTGCTACCGGTAGATGTCTCTGTAAGTAAAGTGTTGTCCGGTGTGCAAGTTTGAATCTCTCCCGTGATTGGTAACCTAAAGGTAAAACTGTTCATTGTATAGTTGGTTCTGATTGGTAAACGTGTACTATCTGAACTTGTATATAAGGTGTAACGTGAAATAAATCGGTCTCTTTTGCTCTTCTCTTGAGGCTTATCTCTTTGGCTTTTTGGCTTTGTGCTTATACTCTGAGACACCAGTAAGTACATTGTTATTTGTACCTTCATAAGGCACTCGGCCGCGAAGGCGTAACAACGGGCACTGGTATTTAGGAAATGATAAAATTTATTGTTCTACACTTAAATATTCTTTTCTTAAATCCCTTTGGTAATGTATACACATCATTTGCTTTTTGAGTTTATTAAAAAATGGAACTGTTGTTCTGTGGCATGTTTTGTTTATACGACGTGTCAGAACGATCTAGCCTGTGCTGACGTGTGACACTACTGATAAGATCAGTTGCCATGGGTATAGAGTAGGTGTCCCCTATCAAATTCTATTTAATTACCTTTGATTAAGCATAGACAGGTAAGTTGACGGCCCACACTTTACCTAATCTTGCTTCCTTACGTATGTCTTTGTTTGAAAATCCTATAAAAGCCATGCTCAATCCAGTACCTGCCTTCATTCATAGCTTTGACTCTGTGAATATACATCCGAGCAATTCCACGAACCCGTGATTCAAAATCTTTACTACAAAGATGCCTAAGAGATATCCATGTGGCAATTGCAGGAAGAACACTGCCTTCACGGTGTCCATATTATGCGAGTCCTGTAATTCCTGGTTTCAAATAGAATGCCAGGGTTTAACAGCGGCAGATTTCAAGGCTTTGGGGCAAAGTAAGCTAGGGTATTGGTGCAAAAGTTGTAATTCAACCCCAGGTGGAGATTATGACTTTCACCAAGCCCTGCTACGCCTTAAAGGTTTTGCCCCAGATAACCTTGAAGAAGCAGTACGACAAGAAGGCATGTTCATGAAGATTTTTTGGGTTAAGTACAACTCATTTTCAAGGCAACCTTCAACATTGTGCTGGTGAAGGCCTTACTGTTGATTCTACTGCAGAGTGTTTTCGAATAAGAAGAGTTCCCCAGTGCATGAACTTGAAGATCCTGAAACACCACCTCAGAAGCGGCCATGTAAAGACGCATCCTCCATCTCCATGACCCCCCCAGTGACAAACTCCGCACCCACTGATGTCATAGATATTTCCGACAATGAATGGAGATATTATTTCCATCATAGATATTTCTGACGATGAAAATGGCAGTTTTGTTTTTACTCCTGATTCAAACACCAAAGGCCGAAGCAACTTGCCAGAAATGCTTGGAATAAGTATTACTAAATTTCAAACTCCAGAAACCCTGTTAAGTAAAGTTTGCAACCCACCAAAAGTTAAATCCAACATACTGTGTGGAATGGAAGAAAACATCTATTTTGTTGTAAACAACAGTGACAATCCAAAGCGACATGAAAGGTGGTCGAAGAGTCAGTTTACGAATGATTGTGGGGTATGGGATAGCAAGCGTTTTTCTACAAATTTTGAGTCATTATATTCATACAGCAGGAAGTTTAAAATTCGTCATTGAGAAAGAAGGGATTTACGGAACTCTCATTTGAAAACCCTGGACACCATTGGTACCTCAGCCAAGTGAAATCCTCACCACGAAACAACATTTCTCTTCTTTAAAAAGACAGTGCCTTTAAGAGAAGAATCACCTGGCTTGAAAAAGTGCCTGATTCAGTGAAAGAAAGAAGGCCCCTATCTGATTCTGTGGCAATAGTTGAATACGTTGGGACTTGGCCGCAAATTGTTTCTGTTCAAGGCAATACCAAAAAATCTAAACATGAGTATGTCAAAGTGCCACACCAGCTTAAAGAACGATTAGAAACTCATGAAGGATGCTTCAGATAGACCTTAAGCAAACCTAAAGCAGATCCAAAATATAAAATACCAGCATAATAGAAACGAGATGCCCCACCAAAACTGTTGCAATAATACCGATGACATTCAACAAATTCAATCAATAATGATGGACCAACTTATCTGTCTTAGTAGAGTAAGTAGCTCTGGCACTTTCTAACTTGGACTAGTGGACTAGTGATTCAGAAACCAGGGGTACGGAGAATAAGAAGAGCTGCTGTAAATCATTATAAAATAGGTTGCTGTATTCCATCTACCAATACTATTTTCTTTTAGAAACTAGGAACATTTAATTAAAGCTGCAATAAACCCGTATCTACTGTTTGATATTAAATATATTGTATATTGTATTATGAGATAAAGTTTGCATATGGTCTTTTATTTTTGCACTTACAGATAGGAATAAACCGAGTTACAATGGAAGAATCGCACAGAGGGTACAAATATATATGCACTGTAAATTCAGGCCTACCCAACTACCAGACTCGGCACCTAAGGATCCTGAATTAACCGGTATATCGGACCACACTACCCGTTTTCAAGGTGTGTGTCAGATCGCATTTCGGAGTATCAGCCAGAACACCGACAGGATGAGCCCTGGCCTGCTCGGCTGTCACCTTGATTGGATAGTAAAATCGCTATATGATTTTAAAACCGGGTGCATAAATTTGAAAGCCACCTAGATGCACCTTAGACTGCCACATTAATCTAATACAATGCAAAAAAGCCCTATCAAAAGTGGTTAAAACATTCAAACCGAATGTCGTAAAGTCCCCATATATCCCCATAGAGACAATAAAATAGAGTACTCTAAAGTAAGAGTACAGTTTAGGGTTGTTCAGCCGAGCGTGGATGAGCCCGCAGTCGTGCTACAAAATTTGTTCTGGGGTATGATACTCCGAAATGCGATCTGACACACACCTTGAAAACGGGTAGCGTGGTCCGATATACCGGTTAATTCAGGATCCTTAGGTGCCGAGTCTGGTAGTTGGGTAGGCCTGAAATTGTTATTTAACGAAACATGCTTCTGCTACAGCACTGCAGAACAAGAATGCTTCATCAGTAGCTGAATATGTTATGCAGCTGATGATGATGTGAGTTTACCAAAGTTTACAAGGCTTTTTTGTCTTAAGATGTTTAACAAACATTTTTCTTCAATGAAAAGTTTTTAATTTGCGTATTTATAGCACCATAGGACAACACGTCCACAGCTTTCAGTACTAAATAAAAAAGTTAAAAGTTATAAGTTATTTATATATAATAACTGTGTTATTGATGCTCTTAATTCATACTTTTTCCATAATGGACCAAAGTCTTATAAAGTTACCACAGTACAACTTAAAATTGCCTTTGTCCATGCATTCCTTTGCATCCCATGTTACCATTAAGATTTTAGATTTATTTAGGTGGTATAATTTATTTTCTGTTGTATAGGAAAGTAAGGACTTTCACGAATCAGGAGGAGATGAGAAAGTGGAGTAAAAATTCAAACATGCCAACATGCACGGAGGATGATGTAAGTGTTCATGTGCAGACTTTCCCACTGCTAAAGAAATAATCTTTTTGGGAACATACAAAAAGGAAAAGTTTATCACATTAAAGAATACATCTTGTGCCATTTGGTCTTAATGCAAATTGTTATTGTAATGTCTTTTACAAATGTAGAATTTTAAATATTACTTTTGGATTGCAGTTGCAGAGTGAAGTGTATCAGTAGCCTGCAACTGCTGCAGAAATGGAGTCAGGACAAGTGTCACAGCCAGTCTTATTACATGAGCCTCAAGACACCTCTTCCTCCCAGCCACAAAGTCACATCAACACCCAGTACCAGTTATGACACTACTGATGTGATGCAGGATCAAATTTGTTACAAAGTCATATTTGAGGGGTGAATTTTCCCTTAGGGATACATTTGCAATTGGATTTGGACCCAAGTCGTTTGACGCTGCAAAAGTAGTGCGTGTGAAGTATCTCAAGAAAAGAGGACAGTTTGGTTAATAGAAGGAATGGACTATTTGGGCAAATGCCACATTAACTCAGTGGTATCATGTTTTCAAAACAAAAATTACATTTTAAAGGAAGAGATGGACAGAATTTTGGAAATTTTAAAAGAGATTTTTAGGACAGACACAGCAAGGAAATTATACAGCAGAGAACTTACCATATCCTAAAGAAAACTAGAGGATCAGAGAGGCGATACCGCCTCCGAATATTGTACCACCAGCTGGAGCAAGCGCATTCGTATAGACCCCCACATACACAAAATAATGGACACAGCCACCAGTTTTGTGCTTGACAAGCTGTAAAAATGCAATCAACAAGAATTTTTAAACTTTTGCAAAAAATATATATGGTACAATCAAATTTAAGTTCTTCGTAAGATAGGTCAAGGGTCAATTTCAAGGTCACAGTAAATTGCCAGTATATGACTTCCTATTCAAGTTCAAGAGTAACTATGGACCTATCTCTGCCAGTTTTGGAGACAAAAGGAAAGCAAAATTTGCAAAGTTCAGTTTATGGTGAAAAGTAGGTCAAAGGTCAATTTTAAGGTCACATTTAGATTGCCAGTATATGACTTTCTATTCAAGTTCAATAATAACTACGGACCTATCTCAGCCAGTTTTGGAGATAAAAGAAAAGCAAAATTTGCAAAATTCAGTTCGTGGTGTAAAGTAGGTCAAAGGTCAATTTTAAGGTCACATTTAGATTGCCAGTATATGACTTCCTATTCAAGTTCAATAGTAACTATGGACCTATCTCTGCCAGTTTTGGAGATAAAAGGGAAGAAAAATTTGCAAAGTTCAATTCATGGTGAAAAGTAGGTCAAAGGTCAATTTTAAGGTCACATATAGATTGCCAGTATATGACTTCCTATTCAAGTTCAAGAGTAACTATGGACCTATCTCTGCCAGTTTTGGAGACAAAAGGAAAGCAAAATTTGCAAAGTTCAGTTCATGGTGAAAAGTAGGTCAAAGGTCAATTTTAAGGTCACATTTAGATTGCCAGTATGACTTCCTATTCAAGTTCAATAGTAACTACGGACCTATCTCTGCCAGTTTTGGAGATAAAAGGAAAGCAAAATTTGCAAAGTTCAATTCATGGTGAAAAGTAGGTCAAAGGTCAATTTTAAGGTCACATATAGATTGCCAGTATATGACTTCCTATTCAAGTTCAATAGTATTTACGGACCTATCTCTGCCAGTTTTGGAGATAAAAGGAAAGCAAAATTTGCAAAGTTCAATTCATGGTGAAAAGTAGGTCAAAGGTCAATTTTAAGGTCACGTATAGATTGCCAGTATATGACTTCCTATTCAAGTTCAAGAGTAACTATGGACCTATCTCTGCCAGTTTTGGAGACAAAAGGAAAGCAAAATTTGCAAAGTTCAGTTCATGGTGAAAAGTAGGTCAAAGGTCAATTTTAAGGTCACGTTTAGATTGCCAGTATATGACTTCCTATTCAAGTTCAATAGTAACTACGGACCTATCTCTGCCAGTTTTGGAGATAAAAGGAAAGCAAAATTTGCAAAGTTCAATTCATGGTGAAAAGTAGGTCAAAGGTCAATTTTAAGGTCACATTTAGATTGCCAGTATATGACTTCCTATTCAAGTTCAATAGTATTTACGGACCTATCTCTGCCAGTTTTGGAGATAAAAGGAAAGCAAAATTTGCAAAGTTCAATTCATGGTGAAAAGTAGGTCAAAGGTCAATTTTAAGGTCACATATAGATTGCCAGTATATGACTTCCTTTTCAAGTTCAATAGTAACTACGGACCTATCTCTGCAAGTTTTGGAGATAAAAGGAAAGCAAAATTTGCAAAGTTCAATTCATGGTGTAAAGTAGGTCAAAGGTCAATTTCAAGGTCACATTTAGATTGCCAGTATATGACTTCCTATTCAAGTTCAATAGTAACTATGGACCTATCTCAGCCAGTTTTGGAGATAAAAGAAAAGCAAAATTTGCAAAATTCAGTTCATGGTGAAAAGTAGGTCAAAGGTCAATTTTAAGGTCACATATAGATTGCCAGTATATGACTTCCTATTCAAGTTCAATAGTAACTATGGACCTATCTCTGCCAGTTTTGGAGATAAAAGGGAAGAAAAATTTGCAAAGTTCAGTTCATGGTGAAAAGTAGGTCAAAGGTCAATTTTAAGGTCACATTTAGATTGCCAGTATATGACTTCCTATTCAAGTTCAATAGTAACTACGGACCTATCTCTGCCAGTTTTGGAGATAAAAGGAAAGCAAAATTTGCAAAGTTTAGTTCATGGTGAAAAGTAGGTCAAAGGTCAATTTTAAGGTCACATTTAGATTGCCAGTATATGACTTCCTATTCAAGTTCAATAGTAACTACGGACCTATCTCTGCAAGTTTTGGAGACAAAAGGAAAGCAAAATTTGCAAAGTTCAATTCATGGTGTAAAGTAGGTCAAAGGTCAATTTCAAGGTCACATTTAGATTGCCAGTATATGACTTCCTATTCAAGTTCAATAGTAACTATGGACCTATCTCAGCCAGTTTTGGAGATAAAAGAAAAGCAAAATTTGCAAAATTCAGTTCATGGTGAAAAGTAGGTCAAAGGTCAATTTTAAGGTCACATATAGATTGCCAGTATATGACTTCCTATTCAAGTTCAAGAGTAACTATGGACGTATCTCTGCCAGTTTTGGAGATAAAAGGGAAGAAAAATTTGCAAAGTTCAGTTCATGGTGAAAAGTAGGTCAAAGGTCAATTTTAAGGTCACATATAGATTGCCAGTATATGACTTCCTATTCAAGTTCAAGAGTAACTATGGACCTATCTCTGCCAGTTTTGGAGACAAAAGGAAAGCAAATTCTTGAAATAGGAGGTGCTCTGAATTTCAGAAGTTCAATTTTGATGAAATAATGTCATTTTTGAACACAAGTTGTCTGCTTTGCCAAGCCTTATGTTTTATTTTTCCAGAGTTCAAAATTTATTATCCATTACCGTACTGCACATTTTGCTTTTACCACCAATATGTACTTTTTGATACAGCGTAACTCGAAAACCGTATGGAATACAAAAAAACGGAGACCACCTCCAGTGTTGGGCTTTACATGCTCTACAAAATGCAAAAAAGAATGGGTCTCTAGCATTAACGGTTCCTGAATTAGAGACAGTTTTCAGTTTCGGTATCTTATGGCCGCTACTCCCGTGAAAATGCACCGATTGACCCCAAATTCATGGAGATGAAAGATGACCTTAAGGGTAACACTTTCCAATAATATTATTGGTTAAGTCTGTGTAGTGTCTGAATAACAGGGCAAAAAAAAATTTTTTCGTAAAAAATTTCATTTTTTTGAAAATTTTGGCCTGTTTGACCTTGAAGTAAAGGTCAAAGGTCAAATCCAAGGGTATATTTGAAATCTACACATATGACTTTTGGAAAGCCGTCTATAGAAATTTTTCCCATAACTCCTTCCGTAGGGTAGATAATTAGCATTTTATTTTGCCATTTTTAGACAAGGTTGCATTGTAATGAGTGCCACACCCAGACCCCAATACCGACAAAGCCCAAATTTTACGTGGAACGAGTTGAGATTATAGGTGACCTAAATCCATGAGATGGGTACGGGGGCCCTTACCGTCTAGGAGGAGAAGCGATAACGGTAGCCGTCCGGCGGAGCCGGCGGAACGATCCAGACGGGACCGAAACCATGTGTACCGCCAGCGCTAACGCTGGTGGTACAATAATTTCAAAATCAAGTTAGCCGTGGTGACTACTTTTAACAGCATAAATAAAATGATTAACTTTCTCTACATTCAAATTTTGACAATTGTGATAATTTTTGTTGCAAAACATTTATTTTATTTCATTTTTAATTTCACTTTTTTTTTTACTTTAATTTTTTTACTGTAACATTATAATGATTCTTTGCATGATTCTTTAGATGAAGAGAAAGAAAAGGCACCTGGTCCTGTTAGATCTAAATGTAGATTAAATTATATAAGAGACAGGGCACACAAAATGTATATAACAGGAGCAATAAACAATTTATTTTTTGCAAAAATGCACTGCCTTGAACAAAGTGAATAGGAATTAACATTAGGACATACTACAAAAAATAAGTTTATGTTTATCATCATATGTATATACCAGTGACACTTGGGAACAAAGCCAGCAAGCAAAACTGAAAACAGCAAGCAGCTTTTCAGGACAATTAAGAACAACATTAAGTCTAACTGCACCCTTCTTGCTGAAGTCCGCTCTGTCCATGCTAGTAATAAGCCAGACTCTGTGCTGACAGAGATAACCGCTGCATTTCCATTTGTTGAAGTCCCCTGTACATTCAGAAAAACCTTCCAACCAGTCATCTGTTTTAGACTGTATAATTCACATTTAAGGAGGACACTAAACTATTTGATGTCTTTCATGTTTACATTTATTTTAATGTCTTGGTGTTCATTTCAGAGAGATTTAATCAAACAATCAAAAAAATGATAGCGAAATCTACAGAAGACCCAAAGAAATGGGATGATGTCACATTGCTCACACTGAAATAAAAAGTATTTATACCAGTGTGTTATGAAACCTTTAAAACATGCAGTATAATACGACAGATATAGGAATAAGGCAAGGTGACAGCTTGAGTCCAATGCTTTTTAATATTTACATAGATGATATGAAAAATGTATTCAATAGCACATGTGATCCCGTAAAAATTAATGCCAACACTACAATCAGTCACCTTTTATATGCTGATGACCTCGTTATTCTATCTAAATCTGCAAAGGGCCTACAAAAAAGTCTTGACAATCTGGGGGACTACTGCAAAAAATGGAAGCTCACAGTCAATACCAACAAAACGAAAGTAATGATATTTAGTAAGTCAGGCAAAAAACCAAACATGAATTTCACAATAGACCATCAAACAATAGAAATAACACATGAATATAATTATTTAGGGATAAGATTCAAATCGAATGGATCATTCAAAAGCACACTTGATGATCTGAAAGGTAAAGCCATGAAGGCGGTTTTTGCAGTTAAGCAGGTTTTACAGTCCACCACCCACAATATGACCCAGACATATTTAAAACTCTTCGATTCTCTTATAAAACCCATACTGATGTACGGATGCGAAATCTGGGGACCATCAATCGCATCTAAAAGCATAAAATCTCTTAAATACATGAATACTTTGCCATTCGAAGTAGTACAAAATAACTATTGCAAATACATTTTAGGTGTGAGGCGCAATGCCAGTAATATAGCAGCTAAAGCAGAACTAGGTAGATTCCCAATTACACATGACATAATGGGTCATGCTACATCCTACTGGCAAAGATTTTCTGAAATGCCAAAGCAGCGCTTGGCAAAAACAATGTATGAATATGAAACAAAACAGGATACACAGGTAAAAAATTGGTCAAGCGAAATCAAATACATTACTCAAAATCTAATGAAAACACAGACTAATACCCCCTCGAAAGCAGAAGTAAAAAAAGCACTGGAAAGTCATTATACCCTTTTGTTTCTCAAAGAAATAGAGCGAGAAAACAGCATACTACGTACATATCGATTATTTAAAACAAATTATGAAAGGGAAGCGTACACAACAGCACCTATACCAAAACATGAAATGCAAAATTTGGCAAAATTTAGAACAGGGGCACATGACTTAGAAATCCAAAGAGGCAGATACCGAAAACCAAAATCAATACCCCCTGAAGAAAGGATCTGCAAGTTATGCTCAGATGAAGTGGAAAACGAAATACACTTTCTTTTAAAATGCCCCTTACTCACCAAACACAGGGAGATCCTAAAACCAGATCCTACACAAACCCCAGAGGGTCAGTTCAAATGCATAATGCAGTCAAACGATTTACATGTTATAAAGAATGTGGCCCACTATATCACAATGTGTAATAAGGTAAGAAAAAATATTCTCAACCAACCACCACCTAGTCAACCAAAGTAACGAGCGTATACTGCAATTGTAAAATCTGATCACAGTTATTGTATAAACAATATTGTAATTTACTATTGTAATTTTAGTTATATGATTATATTATGTATACTGTTAGGTCATAGTCATTGTAAAAAATGTACTTGAACCGCAATAAATAATAATAAATAATTTATAATAGCAATTACATTTTTACTTCTGATCCTTTTCGATTTGCATATCGTAAGTTCAGCTCTACTGAGGATGATGTTGCTATCACTTTACACAATGTCCTTAGGTTTTTAAAACCTAAAATGCCCAAATATGTACAAATACTCTTTATTGATTTAGCTTTGCTTAAACACAATACTGCTTTTTTAATCTGCAAGAAAAACCTGTAATTCTCTCAATATAAGTACATCACTCAGTGACTGGATTTCAAATTTCGAGTCCAATGAGTCAAAGACCATGCATGGAGATAACCACTGGCACGCCTTATGGCTGCCTCATTTCAATTCTTTTGTAATCACTGTTTACATCTGATTGTGATGCTTCATAGCCCTATTGTCTGATTTGTAAGTTTGCGGATGATACCGCCTTATTAACACTTCAAGCAAGTTACAAGGTTCAGTTATAAATATCACTATTTAATATGGCATTCTTTCATTATTTAAGGCAAGAGAAATCCAGTAGTGGAAAGTCCAGAGGAAAGGTCCTACAGCCTACACGACAGAAGACCTCATGCTAGAATGGGTGGCCAAATGTTTAGACACTACATTGAGCTACACCCTTCTCTTCTGGTTATGGATGCCTTCTCCACCCATACCACTGAGAGAGTGGTGCCGGCACTACAGTGAGTGTCAGCAAAGCCAGCCATCATCCCAGGAGGGTTCACCTCTAAGGCATAGCCCCTTGAACAAGCCATTGAAAGGCCATCTTAGGAGGCTGTGGTCTGAGAGGAGGTGTGAAGATGTCAATAAGTATGCCAGGTCTTACCGGTACCCATGTTCCATCCTCTTTGCTTATATAACCCACAACTCCTGGTCTGTTCTATATAAGTAATATATTTCTATTGCTCCTAATCTCAGGTGATATCCACCCAAATCCGGGTCCTCAAAAACAGGTTGAGGGAGTATAATTATAATGTTTGCTAACATCAGAAGCATCGGCGGTGAAAATGGTGCAAGATTTGCTAGAACAAAGAATTTTTGGGAGAAAAAAATGGTATCAACTGGACAAAGACCTCCCCCCCTCCCTCCCTCGAAAGTCAGCATTTGAGGAATCGGAGGTTTGAAGGAGATTTTTCAGCTGACGAGTGGGAGGATCCACACCTAGAAAATACTGAATGGTAGGAGAAAGTACCTTTGTTTATAGTTTGATAACAATTGGGATGTTAATTTTTTGTCAATGCAGAAAATCATTAAAACTTCTAGATCTTGTAATCACTTCAGTCATTACACTACTTAAATTGTGTTTTTGTACAGAAAGACAATTAAATACATCCCAATATAAGGCCTCTTCTAAACATAATTGGAAATCAATGTCTTTCTGGTTATGCAAGTCTCATTGTTTCAGCAGGACGCCAGAAGACAGCGGATGAAAGGACAGTAATGCTAGAGGATGTCCTAGCATTCATCACGGGATCCAGGAGAAATAGGTTTCACTTTGGCACCTCAAATAGAATTTTCAGCACAAATAATGCCAACAAGCAGAACGTGCATAAATGTTCTGTATCTCCCTCTTGATAACCCTCAAATGGAAGTCTTAAATGAAGCATTTGATGAATCTTTTATGAGTAATTATTTTGGAATTTCTCAATTAGATTTTGACAGACAACTCATAACTATTTAGGCAGCAAACTTAGATATAGTTTTTTGTCAACTGGGAGAAAATGACATCAGCACAGAAGTGACCTCACCAGCTTCCATTGTTTCTGCTGTCCTTCGTACAATCCACACTATCATTGATTACAATCCCAATATTCAGAAAACAATTTGAGCATTCATTTTCAGGGATCAACACAGTGTGTAATTCATTATATTGTACTGACATGGTTTTCTCTTGTTTTCTGTTAAATTATCTAATATGTGTACCAAAAACTTGTTTCCTCAGTTCTTAGTTATTATTATGCAATTCCTTGATCCAGGAATCTTAAATCTTGCGGCCCTTCTCCTTTATCTTCTATGTCGTCACACTATTATGTGACCCAGATCTGTTGCTTCATTTTTGCATACTGAGGTGAGGTTTACTAAAATGGTTTTTCTACTAATAGGTTTTTATACTATTTAAAAGGTGGGTGTTGATGAAAACATATCTATAGTGTACAGATTGATTTCTGAATTTACAAAATTCGAGAAATAGATCTAAACGTGACCAGAATTCTTTAATGATATCTGACATTTAATAAAATTCAATTCATGTTCAATTAATGCTAATTAAAATATGTGCTGTTGTTAGTAGGGTTACACGAAAATGAAATTAATGTTATCTGATGTTAAATAGTTTAATAAAATAAAATAGATTCATTATCTATTAATGTTAATTAAAAATTAAATGTGTTGTTGTTAGTGTGGGTAGAGGTTGTATTTATAATTTGGAATCTTGACAATCTACACCTCATTGGAGGCATATTTGAAACACCAGGCAAAGTAGCCTCCAATATTATGTCAGATTTCCCAACATCTGCCAAGCTTAAGAATTTACAGCTAGCAGAAACTGCACAATGTCCAAGTAAACAGCTCGTACAGACTGTTCTTTCCAGAAAACCACCTCCAAATTTGTACAAAAAATCACTTGGGATGAGCAGGTATATTTGAGAAAAGAATGACAGAAAGCCAAACATGAGCCAGCATAAGAATGTTAACAAAAGCAAAGGTCTAGAAGGGGCATTGTAATACTGATTATTACACTGTCTGTTTACACCGTGTGACTAGACAAACCAAGGTGCTTTATAGATGGAAGATCTCCAAGTCCATTATAATATCTGGGACATAGACAACATCCAACTTAACATACCTGCAGAATTGATGGACTGACTTCTTCTCAAAGGACAGTTTATAAAGTATTTCTGATTACTTTAAAATCTGCCTGTTCATATTATTTTAACAGTATTAAAGAACAATATAGCTGGTCCAACAGAAAACTTAGATTTAAAAGGGAGAGTTTGACAAAAAGTTGAAAAACAGGAAGATACTGTAGTGCCAGATGCAGGGTAGAACCGGCCGGGTAGCTCAGGCGGTAGAGCACTCGCCCTGTTAGCAAGAGGTCCCGGGTTCGAATCCCTGGTCTGGCAGGTGATTTTTCTGCACTTACCCCAAATTGCTACAATACTTGTAAAAAAGTACTAAGAAGTATTGTATATCTTAGTAGAGATTACCATGAATTTATACTGGTAGGTGTTCTCTTACTGGCCCCTTTGATACACAAAAAACAACATTATTGGCTTCAGAATTCTATTGCTACTTTACACTTTCAGTTTATCTTCATAAATTAATAATATTTGTAAAGAGTACTGAAATGAATAAGAGACAATTTGCCCTGCTTTCATAGATTGTGACAGTGGTGCATGCCAGACACAATGCAATCACAACCAGTCACAATCTAAGCACATAATAGATTTTTAAGGGCATCATCTATAATTGGCAACTAGCTGGATAAAAACACCAAATTTTGCAGGTGTACATATATAGATACCTTTTGACATACTAAATCATACTAGCCTCCTAACCCTCTGGAGAATAACCCCATTTGGGCAAATAGTTCAAGATGGTCACCAATTTATGGAATTATATGAAAAATATACACATCTCAGATAATTCTCCATAAAGAAACTTACTTTTGGTGTCTTTGCAATTGTCTACCCTATATACGTTTTAATGATTGTACCAGGTCACAGAAGTCAAGGTCAAATTGAAAGTCAGATTATTAGTCTATCTGACATATATACATAAAAACCTCTGAAAAGATAAAACTTTGTCAGGATATTCAATCGTGTTGATTTTCAAACTGAACCTGCCATAATAAAAAATAAGGTGACTAAGCAAATTTAAAGTAAAAAGTGAGCTGAGGTCTCAAAAAAAAAAAAAAAAAAAAAAACTCCTCTGAACAGTTATCATGGGGTAAAAAAAAACTAACCTATTTTTTTTTATCTTAGATGCTCTGAAATCACGTAAAAATGCAGAATTCCATGGATCCGTGGAAAAACATGTCTGAAAGACAATAAAGCAATTGGAACTTTCACATAAATAATTCATCATGCGTATTATCAATATGAAGCTGCCTTATCAACATATAGCCAGCCAGCAAATTTTAAGTAAAAACAAAAATAGCTTTGCATTTTTGGGGACATACACTTATACCAAAAGATATGACGCTTGAAAAAATGCAAAAAAGTAATCAAGAATTTATGTAATAATGATCCAACCAGGCTGATTTTTGAAACAAACCTACTTTATAAACACATACAGCCAGTAAGAAATTTTGTAGTTAAATGGGAGCTATTTATTTATTTATTTATTTATTTATTTTTGTGACCTGTTTTACTGCTGCAGTGTTTTTTCATGACAAATGCACATTTTCAATCATATTCTGCATGTAAATATAAATATTATACATGTAAATATGAAAATAATACAAGTAAAGTCAAAATCAATTATCTGATGGTTTTAGAATCCACAATAAAGGCAATCAAATAAAGCATGGCATGGATGTTTTTGGCCAAACAGTTGACTATCTGAATCCAGGCCAAATCCCAGTAACAGTAACCATATTTGATCAGACACTATTTGTCAGAGTACAGTGAGTGCAATTATAGTAATTAATGAACGGTGAAGGGAGGCATTCTAATACTGGGGGAGGTGGGGAGAAGATTGGACAAAAATTTCAATCCAAAAGACCCTTGGTGTCATCTCTTAGAAGACTGAGACTGAAGATATCTCTTCTTTCTATGAAGTCCTCACACTGGTTCAAAACAAGTACATGATGCTCATAATCTTGCACTTAACCCTGTGCAATCTCTCAGCTCAATAGAGGTTCAAATGATGAAACTCCCATCCACACTTGCAGAAAAGACTTAATTGCTACATTAGAATCTGGTCAACATTCATGTTCTAAGATCATGACATATTATGATGACATTCCACTGTGTAGCAGAGCCCTTAAGGAGAGAAAATATACCTTTCATGTTGAAGCATTGGATCAAGCAGCACCTTTTCTTTGCCTTGGCCTATGTTTACTAGGCCAGGTAGGTGTCTGTCCTTAAGTCTCTGCTGTGCAGGACTGAAAAATGCTTCAAACTGCGTGATTTCTGAAACAGCCAATTGTTTTCAGCCATCCCATTCAATCAGGGTCATGAGCAGGAGAACAATATGGTAAAAGATAAGTACAAGTCAAACTTAAGATTTGACTGAGAACCCAGCATTTTCATATGGACATGCTAGAAACAATACCAGCAGTTTCTTTAGATAGTCTCTTCCATGGATGCATTTTGTCTATTCATATTGCTACCAAGAAGAATTCCTCAGCTCTCTTCAGAAAAGCCAACAGAAAGATCAATCCTAAGAAAAATTACAGACTTAAATTTGTACAGAATAACATGACTATATGGTCAATTATATATCTCAATGTAAAACTTTGTAACTTTTAGGAATTTCCTGTCCTTTAGGTGGACCAGTCATTCCCTCCTTCACTTTCAGATATTTGAAAGCCCCGAGCCATGTGAACAACCAGATCAACCACCAACACATGACTGTGAGGTGCTACATGGTGCAACCATTGTCCACAGTCTTCCTGCCTGTGTCACCACATTGGATGATTATGCTGGCAACATTTTCCTACGGTACCTTATTTAGACAGGCAACTGAACATAATATGTAGCATAGAACACATGTCTTCCTGACTCCCTGAAAGAGTCCACAAGTGAGAAGAAAGCAAGGTATGCCAAAAAGAAAGTGAAATGCCTCCTCCCCCAAAAACCTATAAGATAAAACAGAAACTGAATATTCTCTTTTGAAAGATCAAAGATGTAAGGTTGCAAATAGCCTAAATCCAAGTAGGTCTTTTTGACTTCAGTGCTGTCAAATCAGGTTACTGTTTTGTTGTGTCTGATTGAAATGTACAGTGAAGAGGCCAACAAGCCATGCCATGCTGAGCTGGGTGTTCAGAGATAATTCCTGTATGCCCATTGATCACCATAGAGTTGCCATACAGGTGGGCAAGTTTGGCAAGGCAGCCATATTATTTTTTTTTTAATCTCAGAAACTTAATTATACAACAAAACACTCAATCAGCAGGGATCCTGAGCCACCTTAGGATACAGAAAATCCTAGAATTCCACAATTTTTTTTTTTTTTTTTTTTTTTTTTTGTCAAATGGGTAAATTCTCCAAAGATCGAGCTATTATAACTTCATTTTGGTTTAGTATGCCAAAAGATATTTGGTACAATATTTGGTGATTTTATCTGTTAAAGCTTGATTTGGAATTTCAAACAATTTGCAATGTGCCTCCTCTGTCAGATTTTCATAATGAAAAATTCAGACGAAGTCACCCTACTAATTGGATGGTAAGAAGAAAAATGAAACGAAGCTCAGTATTTCTCTCCTTCATACAAAGAAGATCTCCATAAACAATCCCGTGGTGGTTAAATTGAGGGAAGTACACCTGTGCCCTGCATCCCATCTCCAGTGTCACTGCATTACTTATTATTAGAATGGGGCACTTGGCAGTTTTACCTGGCTTTCCAGTGTGCAAAAGAAGCCATTTGTGTGTGAGACGTCATCAATTAGTGAGTATGGAAGCAGATCGCTATCGATGTACAATTTTCAAGCGGCAATTTCAAGTCATCTGATAAAAATCGATCTCTGAAGTTTCAGCATTATTAACGTTACATGGGACACAATGAAGAAAAATCGACCTTGTTGAGCAAGAAATGTGAAATTCTTAAGAAAACTGATATTAGCATGGACTTCATGACACAAGCTAACCAACAGACTACTTTGGACGCATTGAAGAGTTTTAATATGGAAAGATAGGATTAGATGAAGTTTTCATTGGGCTGGGACACATCATGTAACATTAGTGAAGGTAATTTTGTGATCATTTTTCAGTGACTTCAAATAATTTTTTATTTAAATAACCTTTCGCACGTTTTGTTTCATATATTTTCTTGCAGTAGGCGTATTTCCTGCTTCAATCATCCATTCAAACCCTAAAAAAACTGTTCCTAAAAAGCGGTAGGGTCGGAATTCCACAGAAATAGATGCCATTTTGATGGTAATTTTGATATATTTTCTTTTTCTTTTTTTTTTCCCTTGCAATGCTCATGCAGCTTCTTTGGTGTCATGAGAATTTGGTTGACTATCTAAATTTAAATTACATTCTTTTTATGCCCCCCCCCCCCCCCCCCCCAGGGCAGTGTTTCTTAATGAACTTCCTCCATATCTTCACTCCAAAAGTGTTCTTTTAATTGGTCTCATTTGGACATAGCAAGCCCAACAATATTAATAGATTTTTAAAACCTTTCACCAATGAAAGCTCACAACTAGGAGAAAATGCATTCAGTTTTCAAGGGGTTCAACGTATTTCCATTCATCTGTTGCACAGACAGCCCTGCACGGGCTTTGATAAGGAACTGCAAACAATACAATGGACAACTCGGCTGTGACTGGTGTGTACAAAATTTGTTTGGTGCCTAAAACATTGTGTTGGAAGAAAAAAATACATTGTCAACAATTATTCTTTATTTTTTGATGCATGTTTTTGTTCAGGACTAATTGTATTTAACAAAGTATATGTAAAACCTTCTTTTGTACTTACATATATATTTTTAAATTTACAGATTTACAGTTAGGTGTATCAAGCAGACCCAGCAAGAAATATAGTGATAGATCCAGATGGTAGAGTCTGGGAGAAGGCAGCTATGGACCTCCCAGCTTAGTCCAGTATCAGTAGAGAATAGACGAAATCTTTGGCAGGACTCCCACACTTTCCTACAAAGATTCAATACATGGACTAACTGGAGGAACTGCTGAAAAACTCAGGATGGCTGGCTATATGTTTAAGGCAGGCAAGGTAACATCGAAACATCCACACACTTAAAAAAAAATCAATAGTTCTATTCTCATTTAGTGAATTCAAACATCGATGCTTGGCATACCAATACTTCCAGTGCTTTTAACAATCTGCAACCCTTTTTTGGGGAAAGGAGAGAGGAAAGCTTTTGATATATACATGAATTATGGCAATAGTGACTTCATAGATGCTTTCTCCTGTCTTTGAGCAGTCTTCGCAGTTGCAAAGAGAAAATCAAAAGTGATGGAACAATTTGTCTGCAATTTTTATAGCCAGAAGGAAGCTAGTAATGTCAATGAGGCCAGGTTCAACATATTTTGCTTGTCAACCCCAAGTGAGCAGAGAATGCCTCTTACCCAAGATGCTCTGATTTTGTATATTGAGAGATGAAGTTATCAAACAAAAATCCAGAAATCTGATACATGTACCAAGCAGTGGATTGAAGCACCACATCCCAACGGAAGTGGGTGAGAAATAAAAAATAAACTTGAAGTAAAGTTCATTGGATAGCAAAACACTTTAAGGGGCTAGGTCCTGTGTCATCCAGATTAGTTGCAAGTGTAAGCTTCTAAAATGTGATTCAAATAGGTGTTCAGGTCATGGAAATTAATTGTCATGTTTAATGATTATCTGCATTCACAGTGAAAATTGTCTTGCCCTATGAATCTTTTAGCGAAAGTGCTTTTCTAGAAGTCTTTTCCCTTATCAGGTGAGGGACTATTGTTAGATATTTAAAAAAAGAAATAATTTCCTATTGACTTGTCAACCATTTTTACATTGTATTTTTGAAGAAATTAAGACAGATTTTATCGATAAATGTTTGTTTTGATGCAAAAATGAATTAAGCAAATGAAAACTAGAGGATCAGAGAGGCCATACTGCCTCCTGGTATTATACCACCAGCAGGAGTAAGCACATTGATTATTTTTAAGTTATGGATGGCCAAAATGTGTGCACCATTTTGATGGAAGAGAAAGGTGATTGGGTTGACACCCCACTTGATTACTATGAACAGGCATTTAAAATATTAGAGTTTAAAGGCTGTAAACCTACAGACTCTGTTGTATTAGAGCAATTGTCCAAAAAAAAAAATGGAATCATAAAAGGCTGTATGAATGTTCAGCAGAAATCTTGGTTAGGAATTTGATGGCAATGAAGAGCAATTTATCTAGTTATTTTTTTATGAAAACAATATTACTTTGATTATCTTGGAATGTTGCAGGAAAAAGAGGTCCAAGGAATTTGTAAAGTTGAGAATGAGAAAACGTGTCTTTGTTGCTACAGAGCAGAAGATGTACCCGTTTAGATATTTATTTTTGATATATGGGGTTTTGAAGGACTGTATGTAAAATCACAAGAAATTTTGGAAGAAAATTTAGAAAAGATAATAACCTTTAAAAGCAGGGAACAATGCTTAGAGTTACTTTTCTTATGAGGGATAGATATTATTTCAGGTGAATTTTTGTATGGTAGAGATGTTTTTCCTTTTTTCTTATTGCAGAGCAGATTATGTATCCATAGGGGTATATTTTTTATGTGCGTATATAATATCTTTTTATTTAGTTAATATTTAGTTATATATGATATGGTATGTTGGAAGTATTTATAAATGTATTGATTTATCATTTATTTTATTGTTGTTTACAGGTGACTTAGGGAAATGTAATAAGGTTACAAGTTTGAAGAAAATGAAGTAAGTTACGGAATTTTTGTATAATACTAAAAAGGTTTCTTTGAGGTAAGAGATACTTTCTTGATTTTATTTATTACACTATTATATATTTGAAGACAGAAATTGGGATATCTGTTATATGGATTTAGTGGAGTAAATATGTAGCTTATCTCATTTATATCATTAAATTTTATTACTTATGTGATAAAAGATGTAGTGGTATATTTTGAGTTTTTATATTTATCTGATCTTTATTGGTTATAGGTGATTGTGACAGAAGAAGTTTGGAAGAATGGAGATATCAAAAGTTGGAAGAATGGAGATATCAAAAGTCTTACTATGTTGAGGTGGATTCAAGATGTTTTCATATTGTGAATATGTAGGGAATTTGAAATGGGAAATTTAAATCAATTGAGATTTAAATCAAAATTAATTTAAAGAATTTAAGGCAGTATTAAAAGTAAAATGTTTCTTACTATGGTAGGGGAGGAAGATGGGCATGCACAGCATGAGGTGGTATGCCAGAGGAAGGCTGGACCTCTACGTGGCAAAAGACAGGGAGGATTTTTGAAGTCAATAGGGCCAGCGTACTAGGAATGTGAGCTATTGGAAGGGGGAACACTTCTGCTGAGAAGATTTCAGCATTCCTCTCCAGGCCGGCTCCAGTGGCAAACAACAGTTGGCGTCTCCACACACAGACTAAGGCAACCGCGCCAGGGAGAGAGCTCAGGAGAGCATGGATGGCACCCCGCTTCCCGTGAAGCAGGTCCTCAAAGGAAGCAATGTCGATCCAGGAGAAATTGTGGACTGTGGGGTTACCTTCAATGGTTCCTGGCAAACCAGAAACTTGTCTAAACATGGATTTGTGGCTGCAATTTCAGTGGATACGGGAGAAATTCTGAACGTTCACTATATGTATACCATGTGTCGGACATGTGACAATTTTCAAAAGCTGCCCCAAACCACGGCGGAAGAGGTTGACTTTCAACTGAAACACATAGAGGAGTGCCATCACAACCACGAAGGCTCAGCCCAGGCCATGGAAGCTGAGGGTGCCTCTGTTTTATACAGTCATTCCATGGAACTTAATGGATTACGCTACAATCCATTTGTAGGGGATGGGGACAGCTCAGCCTTCTGGAGGGTCCAGCAACAGCAGCCCTTTGGTCTGGACAGCGAGATTACTTAAGGAGAATGCACATATCCAGAAGAAAATGGGCACTAGACTTCGGTGCTTAGTTGCCAGAAATAAAGGTAATAATAGTGAAAATACATTAAAGTAAAAAGTGCATTTTTCAGATAATATTGATGATAATATTGAAGATGAAGTTACAAAAACAAGTGCACTCCTTGTAACATGCTTGCAACCAGATTTGTTACAGTATATATTAGATAAGTACAAAGACAGAATATTATGTTTTGCTCCATCAGAAAATCAACATTCCGAATCTTCATTCAACAAGGAAGCATAGTCTTTCCCAACTTTATACCCAAATGGGAAAAACGCTTTTTCAGAAAGATGGAAGCATAAGTTAACATTTCAGATTCACCAATTTGGTGGCAAAGTGGCCAGGGTCTACACATGACTCCTTTGTTTGCACCTCATCCAATATCCAGCAGAAGTTCAATGAATAGGTATATCACAATCCGCTAGGGGCGCTTCAGTCGTAACTATCCAGGGGCAGTGATGTGTAAAACTGAAGTAGGCCTGCTGACAGTTCGCCTATGGAACCCCTTTTTTAAATCTCTCTTTTAGCACCGCGTAAAAAAACTAATACAAGCCATTAACTAAATAAGTTGTAAATCAAAGAGTAAAATCCGGTCACGTGATTTTCCCTTGTTGCAGTCTTTGAGCAGTTTCGGTACGGGTTGTTTGAAGTTTTGCCTCTACAAAATGCTAAAAAATTTCAGGTAAGTGCTGGTTTCACCTTTTTGAAATTTATATCCAGCAAAGTTTATGAAATTTGCTATATTATGTAGAAAAATCATGAAATTTGAAGGTTGCAAAGTATAGTTAATTTAATGCGCAATATTACATGATGTGCACTGAGGCCATCCCTGCCATGTGCGTGTGCGGTCGCCATATTTATTATGTAAATTATGTTTTTACTCACTATTTTTTCTTTGTAATGATATTATTAGTTATTAAAAGCAAGTGTTTTGGCTCTGAAAATTAATCTATGCTATAAACTGACCTAAAATTGACACAATTAAAATAGTGAAAAAAAGTGTTAAAATAAAAACGCTTTAGCAGGCAACTAACAATCTGCATCAATCATCTATAAAAACATAGCATCTATTAAATGTTTAACTTTGAATTTTATCTTAACTTCTTTTTGAATTTTAGTTTGCTGTAATAGTAAAACATTTTTATTATAGGTAGGAGAAACATCCACAATATTTGCTCTTCTTTGTAACTGCACCATCTGGGGTATTTCCATTCTCTTAACAACTTTCACTGACTCATCTGTCGATAAAAAGGTTCAACTTTCTTCAAGGTAATTTATCTTAATATAGAAGTCATGTTTTTAAATTTAACTTAATTTAACTTATTTATTTAAATTATAATTATTTTTTAAAATTTTTAATTAATTTATTTATTATTATTATTGATTTTTTTTTTGTTGTTGTTGAGGTGTTGAATGTGACTGTAATTATATACATACTACTGAATTGAAAAGCACTAAAACATTGAATCTTTTTATTACAGGAGAAACATCCTCCAGACTTGCTCTTCCTCCTATCTGCACCAGTTGCTACATGCTCATTCCAGAAGTCATTGTAGATATTGTTAGGGGTGACCTTGATATCCACTGATATCATGTGATATGTCTAGTCTAAGTTAGGCTTCCATTTTCTTCTTTTTTTTAAATTTACTATATCTACAATACGTGAATATGTCTATATTTCACTATATTGTTTCTTATGTTAGCACTAGAGACAGGGGCGTAACCAGGCATACGCACGGATGCACTGTGCGTACAATTTTTTGAGCCAACCATGATATTATTCTCCATAAATTCAGTGTATTTTTCACAGAATATAATCGTATCTGTGAATTTTCAAAATCTGTGCGTACAATTTTAAAAGGTCTGGTTACGCCCCTGAGAGAAGAAGAAACTTTTAACTTTCTTGTATATTTCTTGACATAAATCAGGATAGCTGTGAAATGAAAGTGGCATCTTCCCATACTGGTCCGTAATTTTCCAAGTTTCATTTTTTTTTGTGTGGCTGAGTACCAGCTGGGTATTTTGTCGTTTTTCTCTTGATTGTACACCTGTTTAACAATTCTGGTGTTTGGTTATTTGTCTAGTCTTTTTGCAAAATTTTGTGTTAGTTTAACAACATCACAGTATCAGGGATCTCTCGAGGCTGCATTTTGCGCCATTGGCGCGCACATATTTGTAATGACGCACTTTTTCAATAGCAGTGCGTCCCAAGGGCGCATCAAAAATAAATTAAATTAAATAGAGTGAAAAAACGGAGTTTATTTGTTCAACATATTGTAAACTGTTAAAATTGTGTATTTTTAAACGCATCAAAATTTTTCTAAACTTGGAACAAGTGCCAGTCGGCAAAACCGAACTTCAAAGTGCTAGCCTCGTATACTGCACGCGTTCTCTGCATGGAGAGTACCTTCTCTGCGTGGAGAGTATACCGGAAGTTCAGAGATGGCCGTGTCAAAAGCAAAGCAGCCGAAGCTTTCGTTTTTTTTGGTAATGCACCAGATAGGAAGCCTCTACTAACTTCCGTTAGGAAGCTTCAGCAAAGTTGGCTGCAGAGATTCCCGTGGCTGCGCTTCGACAAGGAAAAATCACCATGCAAAAAGGCTGGCAAACGTAATACCATGGCCCTGTGGGTATCGTCCAACTTTCTCACCAGTACGCTCACCCGCCACGTTGGAATGACCGATGATGTGTGCGCTATCCAGGTAACTTAAATAAATTCATTCTGATTCAAAGTCAATTAAAAAACGAATGATAAGTGTTAGCACGTGTGCAGCCTACTTAGAGATGTACATGCGTACAGGGAGTTCAAATTATTTTGAGTTTCTTGTGTATTTGGCCTTGAGCAAGGTACTACGTTTTTGGTGGGATAAGCAGTCAATTAACACTATAATTATGTCTTCCATTTCTATTTGTATTGTTTTGGATAAAATTTTGTAGTTTCCTGCCAAATTATGATATGGAAATTATTATGCCAAGTAATGGGATTGCATTTCAGTCATTTTAGTTTGAATATCACTGATTGTTATTAAGGACAAAATGATTAGTGAATTTTTAAGTTTCTAAGTATATATATACTATCTAATAAATAAAGTAGTAGGCAGCATTACTGAATTGCAATGCTTATTTTAACAGTTACCAAAGGAACAGGAGTTCATGAACACAGCAACTACCAAAGCCTAGAATGCGCAAGAGAAGGCCATCATGACAGCAATGAAAGCAGTGGTTTGGATGGCCAAGGAGTGTATTCCACTTTCCAAGTACAGTTCTTTAATGAACTTTCTCCAAGCTGTAGAAGTTCCAGATATAGGTCAGCTGAAGTGCAGCAGTGCAGTCTCATACTGCAGTTACAATACTGCAACTGACATACTTGGATGTTTTATCTTGTTTGATTGATGAGAATATTACACAACAGATTCACCAGTCATTGCTGTCTTATGTGATGAAAGTGCAGATATTTTAGTTCATCATAAATTGGTAATCAGTTGCAGAGTAGTTGATCCACTAACTTTAGCACCCAAAAACTTTTTTTAAAGACTTGTATATTTCTGATGGAACTGGTAATGGGATATTTACATATATAAAGAAGCACTTGGCATCCAGAATATAATTTTCTATTAAAAGTTATTTTATGAACACTGTTACACATATGCATAAGTGGGTGTTGCTAAAATGTTGCCATGGGCTTTGTTATATAACACTAAAAAAGAATGAAAAAAAATAAAAACTAGTTATTTTTGTTTAAATGTTTTGATTATTTATATGTTGAGAATACTTCTCAGATTTTATTTTAAAAACAATCTTTAATATAAATTATAATTATTTTAATAAATTATAAATGCAATTAATATAATGGTCACAATAAAATTATACTGACTATTAGTGACATTATAAATGGACTTGTGACCCAAGCATGCATTGAATGACTGGGCACAATGTTTTGCAAAATGGCACACTTTTCAATCTTGAGTGTGCCCAAATGGCACACTTGACCTTCAACCTAGGGAGATCCCTGCAGTATATGGAGTATCTATCTAATTCTGCTCGACTTGCACTATTTTTTTTTAGATCTTTTTTTTACAACAATTATCCAGTTTGTTTAGTCATCATTGAAGACTTTCGTTATTTGATGACAGTAAGATAATGGTATTATTTTTAAGCCTAAATTTAAGAAAGAAATGCTGTAGTTTGCTTGACATCTGATAAACTATGAAATAAATGTTGCAATATGAATTTATTCGTATTATCATTATGCACCTTACAAATAATAAATGTGTAAATGGTACATTATGTTTTGTTGTTTATAAAAACATCAACCAAACATTTTTCAATTTATTATTTTAAATTTAACATGAATTGTCATGAAATTTTGGTGTAATTATTATGAATAATTTAGTTATTGGTTAGATTAAATAAAATTAATATAAATTTATAAAACTTGATGAACAATGAATTATAATACAATATGAAATAAATAAGAAACCTAGATGTGAAAATAACCACAGGGAAATAGCTTTGCCCTGATTAGTCACAGGCTATGTGAGCCAGACAATAGGCTGAGCACACAAAGACACACAGGGTGCTCTGCTGCGCCCGAGTGATCACTGCTGGTCAGTGGGCACAGGTTTTGAGCTGAGAAGTGTGGACACTTTTGGTGAAATTTTGCAGTTCAAAAACTTCAATATCTTTGTTGCTTGTAGGAATATCAGGGCTTGACATTAAGGGTGGCCCACTGGCCCTGGGCCACTGAAAACCAACCTAGGGCCATACTGGGGTCACTGGCCCAAAGAGCAAGTAAAATGCCATGTGCAAAATAACCCTTGCAATGTTTACCGATATCCCGGGCCAGTATAGATAAAAGTTAGTGTCAAGCCCTGAATATTAAAAAAATTCCAAGTGATTTCATCCGGTTTTTGCATTATCTTTCAGATGATATAAGTATTATAATTTTCTGATCAGGTTGAAAATTTTTCTGATATACCTACAATGAAGGCTAAATGCCCCAGGGTTACCTACTAGGGGATTCAGGGTACCCTGTTCAGCCTTATCTATTAACACCCTTTTTAAATCCAAATGGAACAAGTCAGGCACACATGTCAAGGACACAACACTAGGTAGACCTCCATCCTGCCACATTCTCTCTATGTGTCTTTTGGTCAAAACTTATATCATGTACCTATGTCAGAGGATAAGAAAATTTTAAGGTACATGTATATATGCATAAGCTGTGGGCAGTCACACTGTTCATATCTATAGTGTTTGCATGGATTGAATGTATTCTGTTCTTTGTTTTTTTTTTCGTAAACTATCATTATAAAAAATCCAACTCAAATATCCTCTGCCATCATATATGACTGTAAAACATGGTAAATAAAGAGTATGGTTCACCATTATCCAACATGCAACAAAGCAAGAAAGAATACCCTAAATAAAGCACCACCTATATGCATGATAAACTATGCCATATCACTTTATACCATGATAAAGTTAGAAAGCAATCTCTGTAAAAATCTGTCAATTGGTATTGGTAGTATTAGTACATCTGTTGAAATATAATTATATTCTGTGGCCATTTTCACTGAAAGTACATCCTCGAACATGAATTATGTAATCATAATTACATAGTTGATTATACAGATACAAGTTGGGAATATTGGCAAACAAATGTCAAGTTATTACTGCGAACACCACTTTTTCCAAGTGCCTCTGCAATCAACTGGTACCAGGGGAATAAAGTTTCTATGGAGTTAAAGCCATGCTGGGAGTCTATTGGTGACATCTCCAGACATCTTCATGACCACTAGTGGCTGATTGGGAACAGTGGGTTTGTGATGGGACACACATTATCTTAAAGGGATAACAACTGTCCTTGTAAGATGCATATTTTATATAAATTCACTGAAACAACTTAGAAATGAATGTATTCATGGATTCATTAACCATTGGTATAAATATGGGCAAATTGTCGATTGCTCCAGGAAAATCTGTTTTTTGACCAAAAGGAACAGCTGTTATCCCTTTAATAATTGAAAAAATCAATTGTAAGAAAGTACACCAAATCATGGTGTACTAGCTAGCAAGTGTCCCAACCACTTTGGTGACTGGACTGTGAAAAAAAATTAAATGTACCTACATTGTGGGGGATACTGGTGACAGCTTTGACTTCTGACACTGGCACTATTCCCAGACTGAAAGAAATAAAAACAATGTTAGCTTTGTCAAATCTGTTTCAATATTTGTGATACTTGTACATGTTACAGCAGTAAAAAACAGAGATCAATATTAAGTGTGTGTCCATGATAGGACCAGTCAGAGGGTGGCAAGGTGGGGGTCAACAGATTTAAACCAAATTCATAATATTGTTGCATATATAGGAGATATTAAGATTGAAGGCAACAATCCCAAAAGAAAACATTGGATATAATTAAAATATGATATTTTATGTTTTGGCCATTTTTGGCTTGATTTTCAGCTTCGGTCAATAAAGCCACTTCATAAGCAAATATGTCAAAACTGATGACTTTTTAAAATTAATTGAAAATTTACCTATTTAAACCAGCCATTTGCCATTGAGAATATGTTACTAAATTTCAGTTTAACCCACAAACTAACGAGCCACGCCCATTTTTATGACCCCACCCCCCAAACTCACTTTTCTACCAAGCAATGTTCAAGCATTCATATCTCTCTTTTTGCAGGCTTGACAGCCATAAAATTTTATAGGGATCCTAAGCATATATTGGTCTAATCATACAAAATTCAAAAAGTGTGTTAAACACAACAGAAGATATTGAAAAAGTGCCTCAAACTTTAGCAATTTTAGCAGAAAACCAAACGGCTGAAATCAAGATATCAGTACATTTTGAGATAATACCTTCCAATAATCAAATTTAATCAAAGACTCACAGCCAGGAATTCAAACTATGCTTTGATAAGGGCAAATCTATCCAATTTTTATAAATACAAAATGGCTGCCATCAAATCTGCCTTAAAATACAGTTACCCTAATTCCTCAAAATAATCAAGAGGCCCATTTTTGCAGGTTTTTTTATTTTGAGATCTGTAATACAGGATTGCTCAAATAATATTCTTTTCAAACAGAGCCATACAACTTCTGAATAAATTTAAATTACTAGTGACAAGTTATTCACCCACCCCCCCCCCCCCCATTTAATAAGTTATTACTGTGCATATCCAGTATCATCAG
The DNA here is from genome assembly GCF_051362555.1 of Lingula anatina. Classification (NCBI taxonomy): domain Eukaryota; kingdom Metazoa; phylum Brachiopoda; class Lingulata; order Lingulida; family Lingulidae; genus Lingula; species Lingula anatina. Next base: position 18,988,774 of record NC_141771.1, on the reverse strand, counting down.
CATTGTGTATATACCTTATTTTCAGGGAGCAACAGAGAAAAAAAATTACAAATGATTTTTCTAAAGGTAAAAGGGAATGACTTTCTCATTTTATCAGTTTTCTCAAGTGCAACACTAATTAATCCACTTGAAATGATTTATATTGCATTTTTCAACCAATTTTTTTCCTTTCAAATGATTCATAGGCTTTGTAAATACATGTGATATCTTGATATCTATATTCTTTTTCTATAAAGAAAATTAAAACAGAGTCAGCAACATACAATGACAGGAGGAGTACTTTATTTTCATATTATCAATTGGACAGTAAAAGAACAAAGCAGTTACTTTTTACAGGAGTGAAATCAAGTTATGAATCTCCAAGGTTCCAATATCACGGTCATCTTTTCCATATACTGAACACAACAGTGATGGGTAGTGTTCCACAGATTTTAATCTTATAACTGATTGGTCCCCAAGTTTCTTCTTCTGGTTGAGAGATCCAGGGTCTCCTACAGTAATGATAATTCAGCAATCTTAGAATAAGTGTGGTAACTTGAAGCAACATGCCACTATAGTTTAGTGTGACTGAACTGTCAATTGTCAATATTTGTCAATTCAATGGCGCCAATTATCCTCCTTTCCTACAAAACTGATTGGGATTACCAAGCCTAAGATGCACATTTGTTATGGGGGATTGACCCAAGGTGGCTCTAAGTCCAATAGAGGTTTGCCAGGATATCCACTACTGCGTCTACCTGAAGATGGCAGGACAGGCTGTCAAAAGAAAATGTATTTAACATATTTTAAACTCATGTTAATTGCTGTATAAGAACAATTACTAAATAATATTCTGATCAAACATATTGCATAAGTGTAAAAAAGGAAATCAAATATGCATGATTGTAGCTACCAGAATTTCATGATAGAAAAAGAAACAAATGAAAAAAAGGTAAACCTTTTTTCTTCTCCGTGGAAGTGTTCCAGGCATTACAAAGTTGGTGGTCACATCTGAATCTGATGAATTTGCCTGTGCAATTTCAGGTGACTTTTCTATTATTGTCTGTAAGATTGTCCAGGTCAAGGTTCACATACAGGCCTAGGATGTAAAATCTGAAAAATAAACATAACATCAATAAATGCTTTACAACAACAGAGGCTTACTGTGTTCAGAATAGAAACTATCGAGCAGGATCAATCTATCTCAGCGGAGTATCACACTCGGGCTCAGTCGTTGTAATCAGCTTAATTGTCTGGCACGCCCCCTTGCAAAGCAACATGAACAACATAATGGACTGCAAAGTTTTCCTGATTTTACTAAAGTACCTTTAGTTACAAGTGTCCTGTGTAATATGTAAGTCTTGAAAATTGAAGCACAGGCAGTTAACTTCAACTTCATTGTAAACACACATAAATCTGCATAGTGAATATAAAACTAAAATATAAAAAACTGGCACAAGTAACATCCCCTAAAATGCCAAAACTTGAAACTGAATGTGTGTTACATACCTTTGATTCTGGGTAAGAAAGGATGAGTGCGAATAAGGGGGTAAAAGTGCCCACTTTTGTACATGAAAAATAAATTGTGAATGAATGAAAAAAAATTGATGCCAAATTAAAGTTGGGGTCTTACACTTTTATGATCCACATAAAAAAATATTTTTCATTGAATTTGAAATATAAACAAGGCAGCAAAGCTGTCAAATGTACAGACAAAAAACAGAAAATAAAGATGCAAAAAAGGTCATTTTGTCAATTTTGATGCAATAATAAATAATGCTTATAATAGCACTGCCAGTCAACACTGAATTTTAATCTTGCACAACAGGTAACATGGTCAATAACAGGAGCGGACCCCGAGATATTTTCTGACAGTATTACAAAGTATCTATGTTGATCCATCCTCCATTTTGATGGTCTTCCAACAGAAAAAAAATAGATACCAGTCAATATAAACTTAATAACCTGACTGTCTTCCGAAGACCCAGAAGATGGTCTCAATCCACCCCTTCAATAAGATTACAGTTTCAGGTCCATGAGAGACCAGTGTCGCACGATGAAAGTCTCAATATTTGAAAAATGATGACAGTGCACAAAATAATATTACATAATGTTTAAAGACATAAAAAACAATACAACTGCTTCTGTGGAAATACTGAAAATGTGCACAGCCTCAGGTGGATGGGAGTTAAAAATCACATCTTAAAAATGCCAGTGTTGGAGAAAAAATTAAATAGAAACAACAAAAATATAATTCTAATGAAGCTGTTATTCACTGCTTCCTTATTATGGACACTATGTTATCTAGCAGAGAGCTTAACAGGGAAATATCAACAAGTGTGCTTTATGAAATTTCAATTAATGGCTACTTAATTAGGTAAATGAGTTTATAGCACTGAAATTAGCCTTGTGAATACCCAAGGGGAATTAACAGACTGACCACACAAATTTGTCTATCAAAGGTCTTCAGGCCCATAAGTCACACCTTAAGAAAAGCAGAAAACAATAATGCACAAAAACAGGAGACTGCCCAATTCTGATGCAATAATACATTATGTTTAACTGCACAGTCAACATAAAATTTTAATTATGCACAACAGGTAACGCTGATGAAAGTAAAAGCATAAGGCTCCAGGCCCATCAGTGTTCAAGTTTTCAATTAGAAAGTGCCAGAATGAGAAAAATGAAAATTTCACAAAAAATGCATAAATTTAATAAAAATGATGACCCAATTGACCTGGCTTTCTAATTTGAACTGCATGCCAATCCTAACAAGGCAGCAAAGCTGTCAAATGTACAGACAAAGAACAGAAAATAAAGATGCAAATAAGTGAAAAATTAAATTTTCACAAAAAACTGTTAAATTGCCAGAAAAATTTACCAAACAGACTGTGTTGCCAATTGAAGCTGTATGTTAGACCCATGTTTCTTTCCTGTAAGTTTGAGAACAGTAAGTGACATGATTTCCCTTAAATGGTCATCATAGGAGCAGTGCCCAAAATAGGGGTTTCTTCAAATTTTGATGCAACATTACATAATGTTTAACAGCATAATGACAATCAAATGTTATTAATAAAATATTAGTAACATGGACATTCAGAAAATGTGACAAGCAAAAGTCTTCAAGATCATGGAACTTTAAAGTCACACCTTGAAAATGCCAATATGTGAAAAATTAAATTTTCACAAAAAACTGTTAAACTGCCAAAAAAATAAATAAATAAATAAATAAAAATACCAAACAGACTGCATTGCCTACTGAAGCTGTATTTTAGTCCCATGTTTCTTTCCTGTAAGTTTGAGAACAGTAAGTGACATGATTTTCCTTAAATGGTCATCATGGAAGCAGTGCCCAAAATAGGGGTTTCTTCAAATTTTGATGCAATATTACATAATGTTTAACAGCTTAATGACCATCAATTTTTATTCATAAAATATTAGTATCACAGATATTCAGAAAATGTGACTAGCAAAGGTCTTCAGGCCCATGGAACTTCAAAGTCACGCCTTGAAAATGCCAAAATGTAAACAAGACAGCACTGTTCTGAAATGGGTTTATTTCCATTTTTAACACTTTTTTAACATAAAACAAAATAAACATTTTACTGCCATTTTAAATGACCAACTAAGAAAATTGATGAGATGGGAAAAGTATCAATAGAACAGTGTTAAATGTCCAATTTCCTCCATTCTGAGATTCTGAACATAGTGGATGATTGAATCTGACAAACTGCAATGATATGAGTTTATTTCCATTTTTGACACTTTGTTACACAATACATGATAACAAGTTTACCATATTTTTTTACATAATCAACTAACAATGTTGTAAAGATGCAGGAAATATCAAACAAACACTTTTAGGCATCTTATTAGTTAAATAATGAGACTGTTAACATGCCTAATAATTGAATCTGAGGAAATGTGAAAAACAGTATAACTTCTAAAATAATGGCCCGATTATGCTGATTTTCGAACTCAACCTGCGTTTTAGTAAGATTGACCACTCCTGTGAGTATAATTACAATTGGCCAATCCGTTTTTCTTATATTGTGTTATCAGTGTTGTATTTATATTGAAAATAGTGAAAAAACAGCATAAATTCCCTAAAAATGGCCCAATCATGCTGATTTTCGAACTTGACCTGCGTATTATGAATATTCATCAGTTCTGTAAGTTTCAAGTCAAAAGGTAAAATGGTTTTCCACTTATCGTGTTATCGGTGCTGCATATATGCTGAAAAAAGTGAAAAAACAGCATAAATTCCCTAAAAGTGACCCGATCATGCTGATTTTCGAACTTGACCTGCGTATTATGAATATTCATCAGTTCTGCAAGTTTCAAGTCAAAAGGTAAAATGGTTTTCCACTTATCGTGTTATCGGTAAAAGTGCACGGCAACGACGACGGCGACGACGGCGACGACGACAGACGCAGATGATGGCTATATGTACAGACACATCTGTGTCTGTACATAAAAATCGTACTTATAAGTTACATATAATAATAAGTAACACAGTTTTCTTTTCATAATGTTTGCAGTAGCAGTGCAAAAAGATTATTGTCAATTTTGATGTAACATTACATAATAAATTATAGAATAATTATCACCAATTTTTGATTATTGTCTATAAATAGCATGGACATGTAGAAAATTTGATTACCATTAGGCTTCATGTCCATGGGAGCTCTGAGTCCCACAATGAATATGCCAAAAAGATAATGAATATTTCACTAAGTGTATAACTTCCAGAAAAAGAAGCCAATTAGACTGCTTTTCCAACTCGGGCTGCATTTTAGTCCTGTGTTTCTTTTTTGAAAGTTTGACAGTAATAAGTAACACCGTTTTCCCATAATGGTCATCATGGCAGCAGCACCAAATATTGTGTTTTCTTCTATTTTGATGCAACATTACATAATGCTTAACAGCATAATGACCATCAATTTTAAATGATAAAATATACGTGTCATGGATTTTCAGAAAATGTGACTAGCAAGGGTCTTCAAGCCCGTGGAGGTTCTAAGTCGCACCTTGAAAATGTCAATAAGTGAAAAATTAAATTTTCACAAAAAACTGTTAAATTGCCAGAAAAATTTACCAAACAGACTGCATTGCCTACTGAGGCTGTATGTTAGACCCATGTTTCTTTCTTGTAAGTTTGAGAACAGCAAGTGACATGTTTTCCCTTAAATGGTCATCATAGGAGCAGTGCCCTAAATAGGGGTTTCTTCAAATTTTGATGCAACGTTACATAATGTTTAATAGCATAATAACCATCAAATGTTATTAATAAAATATTAGTAACATGGACATTCAGAAAACATGACAAGCAAAGGTCTTCAGGCCCATGGAACTTCAAAGTCACATCTTGAAAATGCCAAAATGTAAACAAGACAGCACTGTCCTGAAATGGGTTTATTTCCATTTTTAACACTTTTTTAACATAAAACAAAATAAACATTTTACTGCCATTTTTATATGACCAACTAAGAAAATTGATGAGATGGGAAAAGTATCAATAGAACAGTGTTAAATGTCCAATTTCCTCCATTCTGAGATTCTGAACATAGTGGATGATTGAATCTGACAAACTGCAATGATATGAGTTTATTTCCATTTTTGACACTTTATTACACAATACATGATAACAAGTTTACCATGTTTTTTTACATAATCAACTAACAATGTTATAAAGATGCAGGAAATATCAAACAAACACTTTTACGCATCTAATTAGTTCAATAATGAGACTGTTAACATGCCTAATAATTGAATCTGAGGAAATGTGAAAAAACAGTATAACTTCTAAAATAATGGCCCGATTATGCTGATTTTCGAACTCAACCTGCATTTTAGTAAGATTGACCACTCCTGTGAATATAATGCCAATTGGCCAATCCGTTTTTCTTATATTGTGTTATCAGTGTTGCATTTATATTGAAAAGTGAAAAAACAGCATAAATTGCCTAAAAATGGCCCAATCATGCTGATTTTCGAACTTGACATGCGTATTAAGAATTTTCATCAGTTCTGTAAGTTTCAAGCCAAAAGGTAAAATGGTTTTCCACTTACTGTGTTATCAGTGCTGCATATATGCTGAAAAAGTGAAAAAACAGCATAAATTCCCTAAAAATGGTCCAATCATGCCGATTTTCGAACTTGACCTGCATATTATGAATATTCATCAGTTCTGTAAGTTTCAAGTCAAAAGGTACAATGGTTTTCCACTTATCGTGTTATCGGTGCTGCATATATGTTGAAAAAAGTGAAAAAACAGCATAAATTCCCTAAGAGTGACCCGATCATGCTGATTTTCGAACTTGACCTGCGTATTATGAATATTCATCAGTTCTGCAAGTTTCAAATCAAAAGGCAAAATGGTTTTCCACTTATCGTGTTATCGGTAAAAGTGCACGGCGACGGCGACGGCGACGGCGACGACGGCGACGGCGACGACAGACGCAGATGATGGCTATATGTACAGACACATCTGTGTCTGTACATAAAAATTAATAGCAAAATGACCTTGTCAAATATTCATGAAAATGTGTGTTTTAGGGGGGGTCTGAATTGTAATGCTACATATCTTTAGTTATAGTAAGGTGACAACTGTGAAATTTTGTAATTGGGTACAGAAGGTGCCAGTGTAAAAAAGAAAGGCAATAAGTGGCCAATCACTGCTTGTGATCAATATTTTGATTGCTTTATTCTTAAATGTAGTGCTGATTGAAAGAAGAATCTTACAGTGACTTGAGGATAAAAGATGTTCATTTTTTATATGAGCCCCTGCCTCAGACAAGCTAATTATTCACGGTTGAAAAGATATGAATATAAGGTGAGATATATGTGAAAATCAGCTTGTCTGAGGGTTGGGCTCGATATGTACTCAAACTAAATGGGGACATTTTCAGTCCATATGCTAGCAGGCGGCCATGTTTATTCCTGCCATGAGGTAGTTGCTACATAGGATGGCTAGGCAGATACAGTGAAACTTTTGTACAAAAAGAACAACCCAAAATGAAATGTAGGTCTTTGAAAGAAAAATAGAGTCAGTAAAATATTTTCAATTACAACCAAAAAAAGAAAAGTCATTTTCATGTAATGCATGCTATCCAAAAAAAAAAGGGAGGGGGGGGGGGGGAAATATGGATAGGAAATAGAGTCCAAATACAGTAAGTATATCATACTTTGATTCTTATTTCTTAGGATTAAGAAAGATTAAATGTAAAATGTGCTTCAGATATTCAAAGTTATATTAATTAGCATCATAGCAGATGTACATTGTGGTGGCTCATATTTTATATAGAGACCCATGCTGTAATAGACCTCTACACATAAAGGTGGCTTGACTCAACCCCCTCTAATGGGCATGAAAGGGCATTTTGTACAACCAAAATTGTTGTGTAAATATCCCCTTTTACATCTATTTTGCATAAAAAGTAAAATAAAAGGATCCATCACACACACCCTAGTTTTGTTACTTATGACCTAATCTTCCACAACAGCACTATTCATAATAGCTTTGCAGAGTTTTTTTTTTCTTTTATTTTCACCAAAATGCTATTTTATATAGCTTTATTTGTCAAGGAAATCTGTGAAAACCTATCGACTTGGTAAATAGTCCAACAAGAGACCACCAGCTTATAATAATTACCATGGAGTTTACCAGATAAAAGAAGCTAGCCAATATACTGATGAGCATCTGCTAGATGGCCAGTTTGATATCAGTGTATGCAAGGATGCACCTGATTTAATCAGAGCATAAATAGTTAATTAAGGCACACATCTATTGCCACCAGTACACCTTATGGATTCAGACCTCCCATAGCAAAACTAGACCCATCAGTGTCTGGTACTGACAGTGTAAAGCTGGTTCCAAGACAGTTGGAAGTTGTGCACATATCACTTCAGTCCTGTGGTATATGGGGTTTGCTATGAGGCAGGGATACAATCGAAAATTATGTTGTGGAGAAGGCTGTTTGGATACCTCACATTTACCAACATCAAGTGGTGACAGTATTAGTGAGACAAAAAGCATTTTGGACAGCATATCTGATTAATTATCTTTTGTTTCTTTATACATTTTTTTATACTCATATTTGTATATTTTGTATAAAATAACTCTTGCATTGCATTCTATACAATGTCTTTATCACATACATAATCATATATGAAGTACTTTTTAGGTGATTTAATTTCATTGTCATACAGATTATTGGCCATAACTGTTATTATGTGTTATATATTTTCATTTAGTTTTTAGTTATACCTTATTATTATTTTGGTATAATTTAAACCTTGTTTATTTTATGGTTAATGGAAACATTCCAAATAGCTGTTTAGAGTGCTTTTACACATGATTTTTTTGTTGTTACTGTAAGAGCCTTTTGCTTTTAGCATTTTTTACTATTCCTTAGAGCCTTGTACAAAGTGTGTATTGGTTAAAAATACAATTATTTAGACCAACAAATGCTGGTCTGTGAGAAAAGTTATATAAAATTAACAAATACACTGAAACAAGTTTTTCTAGTTACAAGACTTTTATACAGTTAAGTGAAATCAGTGATGGCTTCTGTGAGAAAATACCGTAATATGCCACCCCTCCCTATCTTCTCTAGGATAAAAAAAAGAAAACATAATTACTTTCTCATTTACTTGTGCCACACCACAATTATTTAACATATAACTCTTTTACATCACAAGACAAGGTTCATTAGACAAAAAAATCATTTATGTAATATATATGCTGAAACAAGTTGCTCTGATTCATTAGACTGCATACAACAGGTAAATCCGGCTACCCCCCCCCCCCACATACAACTCATTAAAATACTAAGTTACGATGCCTCAAACCAAATAATATTTTACCACACAACCAACATATGTATAATCTTTATAACAGCAAATTTTAAAAAAATTTTGACGATGGGCACTTTGCCAATGGTTATTCGCACTCATCCTTTCTTATGAAGCTGTCTTCAAGCTCAGTATAGTCTTTTTAAAGTTAAAACTAGCTGTTTGTCTTATGATAACACATGTAACAAAGCCCTAGAATTTAATGCAAAAATATACTTCATAAGTTAGCTACACAGTTAATTCTTTTCAGCATACATGTTTACCATGAAACAGAAATCAAGTAAAACTCTGTGAATTGAAATATACCAGTATGTCTTTTAAATTTGCTTATATTCTTTATATTACTGAATAATATTCAAACTTATTATTTAAACTGGTTTGAGTTTTTAGTGTACCTGATTCTAGTATATGTATGCCACCACTGATCACTACCCTTACAACAAACATCCAGAGCTAAATCGATGAGATGGATATATTGAGGAACCCAAGCCTGACAACAGTCTGAAGTGGTTCAACCAAAAATGCACATTCTAAGGACGACCAGCTGCTATGGTCATTTCTTGTTATATTCTGGTGCACACCAATCCTTCTGAGATGTATCTAAGCATCTCTAGTGCATGTTCTTCATAAATTTAAGAAAGTATTATGTTTTAACACTGTGAAGACGATGTGCTTTGCTCCACAGTTACTCCGGTGATAATCCTAGTACCCGCCATGTTGAAAATAGATCACAGAGTTAGCATCGTTATTTGACATTTAGTTTCAACAACATAAACAAATTAAAAAATGTATTTTCGCTTCATAAGGTCGTCTGCAGGGCAAACATAATTATTTTAAGGGCTTTTCACAAACCTATACATGGTTTTGACTTATTAATTTAGTTGAAGAAACAGTTTAGCATTTAATTAGTATAAAAATATTCGTTTTTAGGCCCTTTTTAAAATTGTTATAGTTCTTATTTTACAAGGTTTAACACAGATTTTATTTTACAAAATTTATTTTTCAACCCTTTTCTATCAGCACAAACCAAAATTATATGGATACAACCTGCAAAAAAGAAGTTGTGTGCATTTAAGGAAGGGGAGGGGGTCATGCATACGGAAAACATGCCTTATTAGAATCAACCTTGTGTGGTCATGACAGTGCCTTTTCAAAAAATCTGTACTGGGTATTAAAGATCTTTCCTTAACCTATCATGTGGCTTACCTAAATAAATCCTTATGATGTACATGATTTTTTAAAAGAATATTTAAAATTATAACTTTTCAACAGCTAAAAAATGCTATATTTTGGCAAAATTGCCAATAAAAGATCTGCCCCCATATCTCTAAAACTAATGATCCAAAATAAGAAAGCCAGTGGCTCACAATATCTTTTATGTTGATGGTTTACCACACCAAAAATTATTAAAATCTGCTGACCCCCACCTTGCCGCCTTCTGACTGATCTGTCTGGCTTTCTCATGGATGCGCTCTTAATATCTGTATCTATATAAAGCTATATTAGGCACATCAGTAGGCTGTAACTACTTGAGGTGCATTTTGTGATGTAATGTGAGAGAAGTGGGAAAATTACAGCAACTGGTCAACAAGACAAAAATTACTTAAACCCAAAAGAAACACAAGAGGTGCTTACTGGTGAGTTTTTCTTTGTGGAGAAAGGGAAGGAGACCATGCAATTACCTGTTACCATGGTTTCCCCATTTCTGGCTTTTCACATTCCATTTATCATAAAACTTGCCACATTTCATGTTTTGTACATGAGCATGACTTTAGCATTCTTCACGTGAATATTTACTGCAAGTTTTTCTATCAGAGGTACCGAGTGATTCAATCTATTATAAGCTTCCATGTTTTTGTTATATGTTTTGTTATATGCTATTATGACTAGCAACCCAAACTTGCCACCATGTTTAATTACATGAAAGACATTAAAATGACGAATAATGCATATGCAGAGGCCATTGTGACTAGTTTGTATTGCCGCAAATAATACCTTCGAAACAAATGGTGACTTCGGTATTCGGCACGGTCGCAATTTGCAAGGCTTTTGAGATATGGGATAGCGAGGAATTGCCATGCTTGTGCCCGCTCACCATAAGCAAAGCTTTCGAGATACGGGGCCCTGTTGTAACTTGTAGAAGTTATATACCAGTGCAAAGAATACAGATTCTTCTATTGAACTTACATTTATAAAAATTTTAATTAATTAAAATAATTAAAGACATTAACGATAATATCTTATTTGTCAAGACAGCAATATTGCCACAAATCAGGCACATAAAGGCATAAAAATATTATATGTAATCACGACAGAAAAGGAACAGATAAGCAAATTCAACGCACCCACGTGGTAAGCCGTGACTGTAGACACGCCCTGTAACTTACAAGGCTACTACAGTACATTGCTGTCACTGTTAGATCTAGGCCTAGGCTAAGTGTACAGAGAACACAGTGATAGTGCGTAAACTTACGTTAGACCACCGTCGTCTACACCCAAGTTTTTGCCGTACGTTCTGTCCTATCATCTACTATAACCCAGGACCCCATACCAGGCACGGCTGGCAGTCTAACCGGGTGCGACAAGTGCAGAAAACAAGCACACAGGTTCCATTCACGTTTTGAATCTCGTAAATTATCGGACCTGACGCGAGGTTAGCCAAGGACGCCTCGGTGTCTCAACCGTGATTGTGTTTTTACCTTGCACCTGCCTTTCAGCGGACTTTCGCGCTTCTGCTTCGTCAGAACTCATTTATGCATTTTTTTAAAGAACTGCATTGTTATTTATTAATTTTGCCAAGCCCTGTTTGGAGATGCAAAAAAAAAAAAAAAAAAAAATTAAGAGTAAACACTCCGCAAAGAAACCACCCTGGCCGCTACATGTTACATGTAAACTTGGACCTAAATAGAGATATTTAGGTCCAAGATGTAAATGACACAGAATGTCTGAAATACTGAAAACAAATGGAATTTTCGAAAAATTAAGAACATAACAAATTAGGTGACCTCCTTGTAGGCCCTAAAGAGCAGGTAGGAACAAGTTATTACAGGGCCTATCTTATAATTTATTTCTTTATTCTAAAGATGCGCCGCAGTGCCAACTTCAAAAGCTCCTAAAATCCTAAAAAAAGGAAACCGTTTACTTGAACATGACTTGGCTATCTCTGACCTGCATGATTTCTGTCCCTGATATAGCCTATTTATAATCCCTTCTCCAAAATGGCTGAGGACATTAAGCTACCGGAAAGTGGGTGGGTGGCAAAAGCTTGTACAATACACATAATGAAGATAGAAATTATTGATACTGGTACCTTAGAGACCATTACCAGACCCTATCGTACTAACTTTGGATCGAACTATCTCCAAGGGGATTCTCGCTTAATTGCAATTAACTTAAGCGGCTTAATTAGATGCCTGTCACGCCCACTGAAGCTGATTTATTTATTAACTATCGTTTAGCAGCTTCAGTAGGCGTCTCAGACAACTAAGCCACTTAAGCTGAAAGGAATTTAGCGAGAAACCCCGTGGACAGGAACCGATCCTGTTAGATCGATCTAGGGATGGGAATCCAGCGTTACTTTCATGGACTGCAAGTGGATTCCTCTAAACTTCTCAGTCATGGAGGTAGCCGTGACTTCTCACAACTTGAAGCCAGAAATAAAATCGTTTGTATTTGGTGCCATACAAGGAAAAAAAATTAATAGAAATAATGAATAAATCAATAAATAAAAATAAAAACGTGCCAATTTCTTGTGGCTTATACAAGGAAAACGAAGCCGTGCCCGGTACAGTATGTGATTTGTGGATGTAGACCTACATGTACTAGCCAGGAAAGTGTTGTTGTAAATCATTGGCCATTCATTTAGAGGTAAATTATAATCTCAAGGTTTAGATTAAACATGGAATCTTAACACAAGGACGGGCCGAGCAATGATTCGTTTAATAACCTTTAAATAACACAAATTTAGAAATTAATAATTGGCCAAAGGGACAGTGCTGGAAAAGTCGGCAGTAGTTTCAAAAATTAAAATAAAATAATAATAAAAAACTATGCCTCTTAGGACATCTTTTGTTTAAAGGACGTATATAATTCATGTTCCGTGTTTAAAATACACTGAACGCGTAAAACAAATACCTGTGTCTGATATCATTGTACATCTATGAGTGGCCATAGCAGAGATAGGACTACCTGTGATTATGTAAATCACTGCATTCCACGGAAATAAATATGTTTATTGATATTTAAAATAAAAGAAACATTGGTTGCTCAATTTTTAATATCTTGTGATATCTTTAAAGTGTTACCCAACCGGACCCAGGCTTTGACAACCGTTGAACACCGCGGTTTAAAGGGGATGGGGGGAGAGGCGGGATGAGGGGGGGGGGGGGGGAGTGAGGTATCAAGCATCGGTGGTTCAGTGGTAGAATGCTCGCCTGCCACGCGGGCGGCCCGGGTTCGCTTCCCGGCCGATGCAATAGTTTTTTTTAAACTGGTTTAATTTTTTTTTATCTCTGGCAAAGAAACAAGGAACAATCCACTCAACAAGCGACATCATCTGGTTGCCTTGTCAGTAACTGTAGTAGTATGATCCTTATTATTTTTGCTCTCCCATATTTTAAAACATGTTATTTACATTATGTTATTTACGTATATTTTCAAATATGTATTTTAATAAGTGAAAACTTGTGACGCACACTACACGATAAGTGTTGAAAGCGGTTTATTTGAATGGTAGCAGTAGAAAGAGGGGGCGGGGGAAGGAGGAATTTCAAAGAACAGGTCTTTCTTAGTTCATGAGTAGTTTTTACTTAAAGATAACGAAGTCTTTCATTTCATACAATAAATTATATCTTTAAAATAAGTCCTGAATTGAGAAAGTTTGTTTCGGGTGAAGAATTCAGGGGCGGATTGAGACCGTCTTCAGGGTTTTCCGGAAGACGGTCAGATTTTCAAGTTAACATTGACGAGTATCTAATTTTTTCTGTCGGAAGACGGTCAAAACTGGAGGATGCATCAACAAAGATAATTTGGAAGACTGCCAGAAACAATCTCTGGATCCGCCCCCCAGTTTCACGCACAAATAAAATCAATGTATTAGCACAGCCGCTTTTATCAGAAGGCTGAGACACCAGTCAAGCGAATCCTTACTACATTAACATAATTTTGCTGTCAACCCTCCACCCGTTTATTTATTTATTTATTTATTTATTTATATCTAACAGAAAACTCCATCGCAACTCAGTCGCAATGTTATCGTCCAATACCAGTATATCAATGAGCCACTGTCTTGCACGGTATTTACAGGTCGATCAAGGAAAGAAAATCCCAAATAGCGTTTTAATAATAATAATAATAATGTCAAATAAGCCTATTAAAAAGTGAAGGTCTTGGGTTACCGGACCAGGGTAGAAATAGTGCTGCGATCACTGTCTTCATTAAGGCTGTGGTGCCGAGGGAACACACTTGATGTGCCCCCCCCCCCCCCCCCCCCGCCTCCTGCTCAGGGCTGACGTAGTTGACAGTGTAAGAGTTCCTCCCCCCCTCCCCCCCCCCCCCCACACACATCCCGCTCCTACGCCTGTGTATCAAAATATTGTTGGCTTGTTCAACAAATTTTTAGGGAGAGTCAGATGGCATAGAGAGGTGTCAAGTTGTCTGCAAAGTGCTACACGGTAAAAGTGGAAGTGTGGGCTATTTTTACATTTTTCTAAAAGATTTTTATAGATTCTGAATACAACAGCTGTACGCTGTCTTTATAATTTTCTGTTAAATTATTACCTCTCTCTCGTCGGTCTCCCAGCAAATGTTCCACGACCGAAAAATTCAATAATGTTTTTTTATAGATAATAACTAAATTATATTTTAATATCTTCAATTTTTCATTTTCGGGTAAATAAAAAGTGGCTTTCATGGGTTACAAATATACCCTAATTAAAGTTTGAAAATGCATAATAACAGTGAATGATTCTTAAATAAATTGACTGGTTAGTGCTGAGGGAACGCATTCGCCACCTGCTCAGAGGTGACGCAGTTGGTTGTGAAAGAGTTAAGCGCGCCCCCCCCCCCCTCCTCCCCTCTCGCCCTATCCCGGCTCCTCACCCTGAGTCTAAGAGATAACTTGAAACAAACATCTACACTTTGGCACACCCTTGTCGTTTCCAGTTACTTGAAACGGCAAGGGTTAATTGCTATTAAGATCTGAAGTTCAGGGTGCGGCTCCTACACCTGTGTGTCAAAACTGTCGTTGGCAGGTTCATCTTCTGCCGGGAGTTGAACAGTTAACGTGGCCAGCAAATTGTTAGGGAGAGACAGATGACATAGAGAATTATCAAGTTGTCTGCAAAGTGCTACACAGTGAAACTGCAAAAGTTTGCTATTTTCGTACTGTTCTCAAAGATTGTAATAGACTCTGACTATAAAAGCTCCACGCTTTCTTTTTATTATGCTGTTTAATGCATACCTCTCTCTCTCTCGTTCGCCTCTCCCGAAAATGTTCCACTCCAGAAAAAATCAATAATGCTATGGGAGAATTGTACAGGCAATTGACCTACATTCTCCACTGCAGTTATTGGCGCTAGTTTAACAATGTTATGACTTGGACGTGATAACGTGATTCACGCCTGTGATATGAAGTTTTATAATTCATATAAATAAATTCATAAACAGGGCTTGTCGATCAAATGATTGGAAAGTTGTGAGGGTAAAGGGACATCGTCATTTATAAAATTAATAAAAACTGTAAATGACTCAAAACCATAAAAAATGCATTTTTTTTCTTATATGCAAATTAGATTGCCTGTAGTAATATAAGGCTGTCCGGAAGTGATGTCCACATCAGAGATTTCAAATAGCGGTGATCATGATCACCTAAGCTATCTTAAATTTTATTATTTGATAAAAATAATACATATTTGAAGCTACCAAATGTAATTTACCGAAAGAAATAAAGCAACTTTCCTTTCATTATAAATTATTTCTCGACCCGCCCTTCGGCAGAATTTTGTAACAGCTAGAAGGCTGAGAAGGACTTCTTGACGAGAGCCCCGGTGTACGCCCCTCCCTCCCCTCGAGAGGTACTGTAAAGATCACTTTTATTAATATTTTCCAGCGAATAGGAAATTTGATTTTTTTATAGATATAAATAAGTCATATTCCTATGCTTTTATTGCATTTTGCCTGTGGCTCTGCTGATTTTGAGCGAGAGAGAGAATTTGTTTAACGTTAGATCGCAAGGATGTGGTATTTAACTGTTATGAAATTTCCATAACTTTCATGTCCATATTGAATTATCAATTCATCAATAAGATTTAGCTAACAAGATTATTCGAATAATAAAGAAATTGAGAAAAAAAATCAAATTCAAGGAAGATTGCATTTTTAATTTTCCACGCAATCCAAATGCAATAATTTACCTGTTGACTTTATTTTGGTTATTCAACTGAAAGCGTACTCATTTTTTCCGTTTCTAAAAATAAAATGTGTCACTGATATCTTAAATTTTTTTACTACAGGTAGAGATTTAGCAGTTACCTGTGTCCAGTCTCGTGAAAATTAACCTGCCATTAATATATGGAATAGATAAGCGTGTTAATCGTGGTGCAACACAAATAAAAAGCGAACGCGGTAAAAATTCAGTCATGGTTGTCGTGAGACACAACCTACCGCCAGTCTTATTCAAAATACAGTAGAATCTACCTCGACATAGAGAGGAGACACTCGCCGTGTCACGTCAAAACAAAGCTGTTTGATAGTTGACGTGGTTATAAACATTGGATATAAAACAGTAGAGGAAGGCAATTCTATTCTCATATGTAGGGCACAGTGACGGTAAAACATCTTGGATTTGTTTCGTTTTGCTTGTTATAATTTTTTAATTGATATTATTATCTTTTTGTCACACACTCATGTACGTATACGGGAGGACCAGCCCCTCTTCAGATTTCTCATAAAATTTTTTCCTTTAGCCTCTTTTTTTTTCTTTTAATTTTTATTTATTTATTTATTATTATTTTTTTTTTGGGGGGGGGGGAGGGAGGAGAAAAGACATCTGGGAAACAAAACGTAAAAGTGAGACACACGTCACCCCCTTAGACTCTAAATCTGGCATTGAATAAGTGGCCTAATCATGAAATAGTGGATAATATTTGGCGTTATTACGTTACGTTTTGGTGTAGGACACAAATAGATAAAACGCACTGAGTCTTGCGCATTGGTAGTTCACCTTGCAAGTAATACTACATGTTAGATATGAACAACTAAATTCTACATTTGTATAGAAGGATCTTGTAACTCAGATCCGTAGATGAGGAAGAAAAAGCACCAAGAGAGGTGCAATGAAATTCCTATATCGGCATTTTTAGAAAAATAAAATGTTAAAATTAGTTTGTTTTGGCCTACAATCAACAGCGGTTAACGGCTTGTCACACCTAACACATTACCATCAATTTTGTGGAAGACGTCGCAATCATGTTGAGACAGAACATAAGCCAGAATATCACCCTGTATAATAATGATTATTTCTTATTTATTTGTAATTTATATCGTTCAGTCTGATGAAGGCCTTCGACCAGGTTAGCCGTAAGCTAACGGTGCGGGAATTTTCAGACTCGTGTTTGAGAACTTTCATGTATATATCGTTCAGGTTTAAAGACGGCTAGAAGCATCCAAAGCGACGTTATGAAATCAATGCATGTTACTGTATGTCCCAAGTAATCGACTCTCTACTTTCGAATTTAAATGTGGAGAAAATTTGGGCAAAATCTAGATCTAGACGCAGCATATTTCCATTCGTTGCTGAAATCAGTTAATCAATTTTTGGCACCGCCAGCAATAAAGACCTAAAAAATTTAGCATCTCACGTAGCCCAAATGCAGAAAATCAGCAAAAGCTTATTACTCAACTGTCTTCAACTACATGTAATTCCAATTATGAATCGCTATTGTCTCTCTTAGATGATAAGGTAGACAAGGCGATAGATATCTCTGAAGCACTTTACAATGAAACGAGAATAATAGCGACGGAAGTATCACAAAATTTGGCAGCAATTATGTACAATTTACAATCGCATGAATAACAGCAATTCAGTTATATTCTCTATTGTTAAGTATCAAACAGTTAGCGCAGGGTATATTGAGTCCGTTGATTTTAACTCCAAAACTTATACAAGAAACTATAACTTTTATTCAGTCAAAACTCAAGGACCAAGCTCCGACTTCAACTTTGATTCACACCACTACAAATTTCTACATTTTCGTCACTGCCTTTCACAATCAGTCACTCTTCATTAGACTAAAATTCCCCATAACGACTTACCCTCATTCGCTCACCGCACACTCAGTCACCACATATCCGGTCCCTCTCCAGCGCAAGTGTCTTCATGGTACTTTTATCAAACTACAATCCATTTTTGCCAATTTCCGATGATGAAACTCATTATTCCATCCTCACGCATACAG
This sequence comes from Lingula anatina, assembly GCF_051362555.1. NCBI lineage: Eukaryota > Metazoa > Brachiopoda > Lingulata > Lingulida > Lingulidae > Lingula > Lingula anatina. The sequence continues at coordinate 18,970,484 of NC_141771.1, read as the reverse complement.
GCTGGTCTTTATGTCGAGGCACATTCCTCAAATCTTGTCCACAATATTCTATTTTAATTCCTGTTAGTATTGAGAGCTGTGTTAGTAGTCTTTTCCTGAACTTACGCCCAAAAATATTAGGGCGTATTTTACATTTCAACAGAGTGCCGTTTCCTCTTCCGCACACTTCATTACCAAAGACACCATATTATTCACCAACGTGGACGTCATAATGCTCCCATACCAAGACGTCCCATATCTTCAATTGTCATCATTGTGTCGTGCACCTACACTGTCACTGCACAATTAATACTAAGATAGCTTATTTTCCGGAACGTTTATATAATTGTCATAATTTTCTTTTGATGAGACCGTCAAATACCCCTTTAACCTCATTGCTCTACAACACTTGTTTGCGGAAGAGCGCATTAACGATCTCATGGGAGATACCTTGTTATCTAAGCCTCCTTCCTTAACCATTCCGAAAATCAAGATTCTTCACAATAAAATTGATTCTATCATCTCCTCCGAACGGACTGACCATTTAAATTTCAAACGCATCATATCTGCGGTAAAACGGAAGCAACCAGTCTACCATGTGATAGCAGACACATTTCCCGACAGTCCCCTGACGACCTTACAGATTTCAACATGCTGTTGTTTTGCCTGTTATGCACATTCAGGGTAGTGTAACGGCCTGGAAAGCCCACACACCCACATTATTCGATAATTTTGAGATCCATGTTTGTATTTATCTCATGTTGCACATAAATTGGAACGGTATCTGTCTCTCTAATGACGAAATTGATCATTCAATCACTCTTTTCAATCCGATTTCCTTAAAATACTGCCAAACGTATAAGTTGAAAAAGATGTTTGCTCATGATCAGCCTTTCTTTGCACACTCCGTAGTGTAGTTGGCTTTACAAGCTCGATATCATGCCTGTTGAAGTTTTCGTTTGATATACTTCCTCCAAAAAGCCGAACTCTTGCGACACTGTTCATGCATTGATTTGAGAATTTCAGGACAGAAATCTTGAATGAAACTCACTCCATTGTTATGTTTAATGTTTTGACATTTTATTTTTAGGGATAGACATATATAATCAACTTCATACTGGAGTATTCATTTCTTAATAATAACTCAAAATATATCAATTATTTTTAGCAGTGAACTTATTTGTATACTACTTTAATAATAATTTTCGTTATAAGATAGTATTATGCGGTAAAATTGTAAGGGTTATGGTAATAATATCGTTTACTATCCATTTTATCCTAGTGACCGTATTTTATTCAGCTCTCTATAATTATTCATAGGTACGATGTTACACTCGACGTCCGGTGCGATATCTTATCAGTGTTTTGATAGCATCGTCTTAGTCCCTGTAAAAGAGCCATCGCTTTTGATACAGGTTAATCATTTACCTTTACTTTGAATTTGTTACTACACGTTTATTCTTATTTGTATTTTAACTGCTTTATATGTATATTTTCCTTTTTTCAAATAGCTGTCTATCTAGTTGACATTCATGATACTTTCACAGGTCATATCGATGCAGGTACATGTATATCAGTTCTATGTAATTGTTCAGAAATCATACTGTATAGTCGAGAATTGCTTATTCTATTATCGCTCGCAGACATCTTCATTATCTGTTGCCACGTAATATCATACAGTGAAATCTTCAGACGTATTCCACTTCCTTTTTGCCCAGCACCTAATCATCCCCTCATTCCCTTCATTCCAACACCTCTATAAAGTCGGCCTCCTTCGACGACCACTTCATCCACTCTGCTTTGGACCACCACCAAGACAACATCATGAATGTTCTCGTTATGTCATCAGACAACGTCACTAGACCTTTTGATTCCCTGCGCCAAAGAAAGGACTCCCCGTGGGTTCCTCGAGGTACCATCATTCAAGGGCACCAGGCAACACCGGTATGCAACACCACTCTGGAAGAGGCGCTGCCAGCCATTAGAGCGATTGCTCCAACACTACTGATTCTATATGGTTGGATGGTCACCTCGCCCAACCTGACCTCGGAGGTATAGGCTATCTCCTTCATCTGCTGTTCAGGGCACTAGGGACGATGGCTGCACCAACTACTCGGCAGAAGGCGAGGGTGGTTATTCTACCCTCCGTGCGCCTTAACGGCAACTAATGAGGGCGGCTTCTTTAATGCGGGACGTGGTCATCGTACGCCCGCGTTCTTTGGTTCCTTCGTGGTTCGGTTCCAGGGACCCGGAGGAAGTAGCCCTTCAGTGTAGGGACGTGTTGGCCGCCGCCCTGCGTTTCCCACCTTCACCACCCCCGGCAAGACTTCCTGCTGCAGCTATGAGACGCATACCCAGGGGAACTCGAGACGACCCTCTCCTTGTCCCGTCTGAAGATGACATGATTAGCGACGGTGCGTCGTCCCAGAAGCAGATGGGCCAGACCGAATGGGGGACCTAAGAGGCCGGAGCCTAACGTTCGCCCAGCGGGCCTTTCTGATGATGACTCCGACATGGAAGAAGCATAAGCGGAACTTTAAGATAGCAAAAAGAAAAAAGAGAGAGAGAAAGGAATGCCTCCAATTCCCCTTTTGGTCAAGTAAAGAAAAATTACGTCTGAAGATATCACCTGGTGTTGTGTGTGTATGTGTGTGTTTTTTTTTTTGTTTTTTTTTTTTTTTTTTTTTTGTTTTTTTTTTTTTTTTTGTTTTTTTACATATCTTAGGTTTAGTTATTACTAGTTACTTTTGCAGGAGCAAAATCTTCTAAGGCCCGACGGACATGTAACGCAGTTGGTAGCAAAATGAGCCTTTACGTAACATTTAGTAATTTAAACTTCTGTGTAATAGGCCAATGCCACACCTGGCTTTCTGTGAATATATTAGTCACACCGCTGTCATCTCTATCTCTATCTCAGATTTTCTACAAGAGCAATTCCAAGTGATTATCCTTTAATCTCTCAAAGGTACAGAGAAATCTTAATCTATGTTGAAAGTCGGTGTTGGACGGTGCTACCTTAACTGGAGATACAAATGTGACCATTGAACCTCATAAGAATATATTTTCGAAGGGCCGCACATATATTATAGTAAGCGCCCAGTATTATGTTTATTAATTTTCAATTCCGGGTGAAAGTTTTGTTTTATCAACGTGCATAATATAGAGTAGAAGTTCAAGGCCAAGTAGCCGGCGTAACTAGAAACTGTTTATATAAGGAGAATTACACTGACACCATCAAGCACCATAGCTGAATTATCCTGTCACCATCAGGCACGGTAAACAGTCACCTCACCCTCAAATTCAGTATAAAGGGGCGTCCTGATTTCAACACAAGAGACGAACGCCCAGGGACGTCAGAGCAGGGAATTAAGGTCAGAGTGACCAGCAACAATGAGAGCACGAGAGGGAGACTGAGGACCGAGGACGGCCGGGTCAATCAGAGTCAAGATCGAGGGAACGACTGGGTCACCGTCTTACCGTAGCGCTGTGCTTTGCCTAAGCTAGATGTCCCTGTATGTATGTAACGGGTTTGAGAAATAAACTGTATTAATAGGGAAACCTATCATATACTGTTGTTTCATTCTTGCGAACCTCGCGCACACGCCAAACAACCGTCCCCGTTACATTTATTGATAAGATATTGATAACCCAGTGGGTTGAAGTTCTAGATAAAATATTCAGGGCACTACAATAATAATAATAATAAGATACATTTTAATGAATTTAAGGTTTCATTCCATATCGTTCTATGTAGATCAATCCAACTCTGCTGAATGCAATCAGTTTAACAGATTAACACACCTCCTCTTGTTTCAAACTTTCTCGTATAATTACCACCTTTTCTGTATTCTACTAAACGCCAGGCGGGGGCATAACAATTTGAAATATCAACTCCCGAAGAAAAAATATTTGATACGAATGGAATTTCATTTCTTTCATTACATAAAATATGTTATTCAAGTGCTTTATGTGAAAGAATCATGTGATGTATGATATATGTTGAAATCTTGTATATGTCAATATTGACAGCATGAAATGACAGGAGGATATTGGGGAGGTAGAATATAACTGTTATAACTTGTGCATGACACTCCATTGTTATGCTTAACTGGTTGTATGATGCAAAGTGAAAAACATCAGTTTGAATAAAATCCTTCGGCAAAATATTAGCGTATTTTCACGGCGTTTGCGCTGACGTGTTAAATTATTGCACTGATTTTCCTGGGATAAGTGGTATTTTTCTTTAATTAATCAATCCTCCTTTCCTGTCACTGGCTAAAATTCTGTAAAAAATCTTGAATGATTTAATAAACGCCTTCGTTATCATGACCAGGTTCCACGCACGCACACAGACATATATTTGCAAGTTTATCTGTCATTGTGAAGGTGAATGAAGACTACAACATCGCACATTCAGATATGATCACATGCTTTAAAGTTTATAAAGTTTTAGTCTGCTGATTCCAGCAGATGGCGCCATAGTACGGTCAGGTGGTCACATATACTAAACTCTGTTCAGATAAAAACGTGTATTTGATCATAACCAGTGACGTAAATAATGTTTCATTGTGGGGGGTGTTAGGGTATGAGATTACTATTATCAATGGCGTGTTTTGAATTACATCTTATACAAATGCGTCCTATGTATTTTTATTGCAATAAATTGTCAATGAAGGTTCACCTATCAGATAATAATGATAATTGAGTAAACAATGTGTCCAAAATATCCTGCCTCCTCCCCCATAAATCATATGTAACCAACACTCCAGAAAGAGATGTCACGTCTTCATCAGTTCTGAGTGACCAGGGAGTGGATGCGAGGCGGTCCAGATACTAAGTATACGAAAATATCAGTTTCTACCGATTTCGTACAACGTTGTAAGATATTAATGTTAGGTATTTGATGATAACTTATTTGTGATTCATTTTTGATGCCTGAATGTTTAAAACAAGTTTGGAAATACCCCAATATTTTCCCCGTTTTGCTTCCTCCACATTTTCGCAAGCTCTTCACATCTTATATGCACTTCATGTTAATTGAACTGCGTTAGTAGATATAGTCGTAGGAGTAAATGTTTTGCGCGCGTCATTTTTATCAATCTTTTTGCGGAGGCGAGAGATAGTATATGTAGGAAAATAGGTAGTCATAAAACTTGTTTGCAAATATCTTTAAGAAAATATTTTCCACTATCCAGTAAAGAGTAAAGTAACTTTCTTCAATCAACAGCTCAATATTAAAATAGTTTACCTTTACCTCCAATATTTCGATGTTTAACAGAACATTCATCATTACTCACCGGGATAGCCTCATTGCATGCTTTCAACATTATTAAGCTGTTGATTGAAGAAAGTTACTTCATTCTTATAAGATAAAACAGCTGATAATATTCTTCTGATTTGTCTAGTTTAAATTTATTTACATATTGGTAATATTACATTGAATAATATTGCTTTTGCTAATGTCTTGTGGGCTATACTTTTTAAAAATGTGTTCTTTTATCCATAATCCAATAAAAATTTATGACAAATGGGAATGTTACATTAAATAATATTTTTTGCTGGCTTCAATTTTTCATTTCTTGTTCTTAACTATTTTGAGTTCAGCATATAAAATAATATCACTCTCTTCAAAAACATGGGTTTTAATTTTAATTCAAAGGCATATAGTGCGCGTTACACCTTTACCTAGAAAATAACATCCTGAGAAATTCAACAATTTCCCTTTATCACCAAAGCACTCTCTTATCCAACACCGAGGACAAAAGCACGATGCATAAAAGTTTTAAAAAGTCAAGTTGTTATATGCCGTACTCTGTTACTTCCAAGTGCGGTTTACAATAGATAATAACACGTTTTGAGTTGTAAATTTCAAAATGTTGCCGCCATAAGTAAAATTGGCCTTTGTCTATTTTCAGTACGAGAGGGACTTTTTTGAATCTATAAACGAATTTATGAATCGCAATGCTATAAACTGTTTTCGATACCGTATACCTTGCACCTTGATGATTTGTTGTTAAAATTTCTAAGAAAATTAAATGACTTTATGGATCTTATTGCTTTGAACTGTTCTGGATATCTTGTACCTTGGTGACTTATTGCTAATTTATATATATATTTTTTCAATTTAATGACTTTATGGGTCGAATCGCTGTTAACTGTTCTAGTTATTGTATGCCTTGGTGATTTATTGTTGAAATTTCTAGGAAAATTAAATATAAGCTACATATGGGACCAGCACTCACTACGGGGGGGGGGGGGGGGGGGGGGGGGGGGGGGAGGGGGGGGGTATGTGCCTTTGCTTTACTTTAAACGCTCAGAGAAGAGATTAGAAAACTTAATTTCATAAGCTTGTTCTTGTTAATGAACCAATTTTCTGATGTCTAGGTTCGTAGTATGTACACTATGACTTTCGTAAAATGTAACTGAAAGATGTCTCTTAAAAAAATCTAGATTCTGTGTAAAGACGAAAGAATTATTGATACCATTTTTCTAAATCGGCTCACCTTTGAAAAACTTACTTTCTGTTATTAGATCGATCAGTAGGTGCAAAAATGTTTTCTCTCTACATGTGCTATGTGAAATTAATTTTTGTTCAGTTCATTGCAAAACATTTGTCACAAGAGTTGTAGAATTGCTCATGATTTAGGTATTTAAGTATTGAAATAATTCTTATTATATCGTATGGTTAGAAACAGAAAAAATCAACGTCGGATCCGAAACATTTAAATGTGGTTAAATTGTGAAATTCTAGGTAATTTGTAGCATTATGTGTACTTGATAATGTTAGTCCAGAGTGGGTTTCCTTCTCGATTTTTCTGATGTTAAAGGTGGGATGGATACCAGATCCGGCGTTGTTTTTTAAAGGAAAAAGTTTTATTCTGAAATATTCTCTTTAATATAAATGAGGTCAAACACGGCTAGTTTAGTTGATAATTTCATTTTTGTCAAATCATATAGATTGAATTTGTTAGATTTTTGTGTGAGTTCTAATGCAGATATCAATGACTTTGTGTATATCTTTATATTCCAACTTCAAAACTTAAGATTTTTCAGAAATATAGTCTCACAAATCAATGTTTTAAGATGGTTCAATATGCATGCATATATGAAATGGAATTTTGTGTTGGTCTTAATAAAGAAATACCAAAATAATTCAGTGCGTTGTAGTATTTTCATGTTCATTGGTACCCACGGGTTGGGTTCAATTTCCTGCTCGCGTACTTGGATACCACTGAGTATTTTCCAAAGGACTTTTAAAAAAAATTCCTTTGGTTACTATAAGAAGAAAGTCTACCTGGGGAGGGTGGGTGGGAACAGTTAGAGGAGTAGGTAACGCGCTTGCCTCTCAGACAGAAGGTTACAGGTTCGATTCCTGGCGGTGCTGGGTCCCAGCAAATTACCTTTTGCAAAAATAAACCAAAATAAACAATTTCAACTACTACAAAACAGTGCTACGAACACAGAATAGCAAGGAGTCGATAGTTCTGTAGTTAAGAAAAATAACTTCTGTTTTGTTCATAAAACAATATAGCACATTTATTATTGCATAAATTAATACAAAAAGTAACAGCATTGTTTTCAAAAATATTACAAAACTTGGAATATCTTTTGCTTCTACATTAATGGCAATTTCATAAAACGTACTATGACATGTAAATTACGCTTTTACATACAAAAATGGTTCTGTAGCTAACTAGTGTACAACACGGCGAGATTCTATGCATATTGGAAAATTTTTACTTGACCGACGTAGCCTTAATTTATAAAGGAGTTCAGGAATACTATGATAGACATAATACCAACAAGAAGGTAGAATTTATAGGTTTTTGTCAAAATTTACAGGCAAACTGGAAAATTAACCAAAAGATTACAAAAAAATAATAATAACGTCTGTCTAAATTCACTGGTGTTAACGGTATAGAAAATTCAATATGCATATAACCTCATCCTATCCCGACACATGTACCCACATGCAAGCACTATGGCGTCTTGCTGATACTCGCACATAAAACAAAAATTGGTGTTCAAATATAATCAAATTATGTAAGATTCCTGGTTGTTTAGTTCATCGATAAATATTGTCATGTCCAAAATCAACGTATTTTCTTAATTCCAAAAATATGTACTTCATGGCACAACTTTGAGCGAAAACTGAAATTTATACATATACAGCATGCGAATCAGAAACGTCACATGACATGACCAACTAAAAAGCTTATTTCAACCATAGCCATTTCAAAGAAAACGGAAAAGAATACGTAAATATCAGTTTACTTGAAATCCACACTTACTAAGACAATGCTAATAAACTTAAGACTGGTCTCCGGTACTAAGTGATCTAGCGGCATTATAATTCAACAGGACATGCAGGACTAACATATCAAAAGTTATTCTTTAATCACCCTTTGATCTCTACCAAAGAATAAACTACAAAAATACCAAGTACAATGCCAACCTTTGGATATTTTAAAAAGAATTTTCAAACATTTGGCTAAATCACTGCTAGCCAAAATCTAAGTAAATTTACGAAAAATGTTTCTTTAGTTTTTCATCCCTTGCTATAAATTTCGCTTTAAATTGCATCACATTCTATTTTGGGAGTATTGGCAGAAATTGGCAGTCTTAAAAACTCATCAAGTACTCATTATTCTAAAAAATCGGCTTTGTGACAGCTAAATTGGTTGATTTGACTTTGTCAAGAATTTGTCGAAAATTCAGAATGTGAAAGTTTCTGATGAATGTCAGTCCTATATAGACCCATTAATGTAGAAAATGTTCCGAAATAAAATATTTTCTGTAACACAACGATTTTTCTTTGTAACCTACCTCTCGTGCAATAACAAATGCACATTAATTTCGGGAAAATTCCAACTCCTTGGTTTCGTTTCTTAAACCAGGGTGACTTTTGACCCCTCCCCTCATTGAAACACGAAGTTTATATTATATGCGTCACAATCGCATATTCAAACTTAAGAAAGATCGTTTTAATACATGTGGACAGTTCTGCAATACTAATGACACATTCTGCCAGTTTGATAATGCTGCAATTTCTGAAGCATAATTATTCAAATTACAGCGATTTATTGATTTTTGGTGGATGCACATCCCGCTCTTTTTTTTTCTTCCGAAGAACAACTGAACGCACACTGCAACTAAAGCATTAGACCGAGTTCACAACCAGTTGAACCACCGTCTATCTAGTCCGTGGATCAAATATGGCGCGTACTTGACAATATAACTTGACAATATAACAATATAACAATAACTTCCAAAGACTTCCAAAAATGCATTTTACACGGTTGGAATGTTTTCTTTCTTTCCAAAACTAAACATCACCAAAATTAATACTAGTATTCAATTTTAAATAAATAATTGTTCACGGAGAAGCGCCAAATTGCAGATTTGTCCTCACAAAAATGTTACTATCAAAAAGAAAACCGGTCGTCCTACATGTGCTTGTCGTTTATGTTTCCACACCTACACGGAAATAAACCACTACTACATGTACGTGTAGCAAAGTACTCTTCCTGAACACTACTTTGTAATAGTTTGACAATAACTACAGCCGAATCACAACCCAAAGTAAACATTACACTTCATATTAAGTTTCAACCCTGCAAATTTACTAGAAGACGAACTCTGACATGCGACATGTAATCTTGACATGGATGCAGCCGCTGTGGAACACGAGTCTGACGTCATTGATGTAGAACGTATTCTATCTTCTCGTGCACGGTTGAGTCACTGAAATAAAAAAAACACTTTACAAAACTATGTCTATGTGTTGGTTTCATAAAGCAGTTTTTAATTTTATAGTAATATTCAACAAATCGCTTTTCAACTTTTAAATTATACGAATATATATACGGAGCTGCCACGTGCTATGTAATCATGCACTTTCAAACAATATCATTTCTGTTCTTTTACACCGTGTACACACTGTAACGTGACAACATTCTGTGTCTTTAGAATTATATTTCAGGGATCTAGAAAAAGATACAGGGGCTCGGATAACGTAAAACACCGCGGAAGTGAAATTTTAGAAATAAACATATGACAGGAGTGTAGTAAAAACAAATTTACGAGATCTTAGAAAAAAAGAACAACATATTCACGACATGTACACGTTGGCGGGTAGGAATTTCCTGAGATGGATTTTGGATATTTTAAAAACAAATCAGGACCTACTAATGTAGTTACCTGCCAAAATGTCCTCACATCGTTTAAGGTGGAAGACGAGTTCGCAGCTGGAGCAAAACTCTCACTACCTGTTTTCTGGCAAATGCATTGCATCTGAAAATAATCACAGAAAATGAACGCCAGGTTTAAACGTCAAGTTGAATTTTGACTTTTTAGTGAAAATTTTGTTGACGTCAAGACAAAATGTCCCCATGATGCCTTACGTGCAAATTTCACAATTTTTTGACAAATATCATTAACGCTAAATAACAAATGCTATTTTCCGTTATCTATACAGTACTTACAACAGATCGATGCCAATTTCAGTCCCAGATTTTCGACCATTTCGCGGAAACTGTGGCAATGAGACACATGGCTTTCTTCGCCATCTTCTACTGACCTCGGTCCTTTCTGAACACCTCTCACCAAAATACTCACCTAGATTACATAATAATATATGCCTGACCACCTTCCGTACGGTAGCCTCGATTTCAACTTTAGAATTTGTTGTATAATACCGAGCAATCATGCCCCCATCCCTGAGAGGTGCTGAAATCATAGTGGCAAAAACATAAAAGAAATTCTGAATTTTTCCACAACGGCTGTGATATCAAATGTTAAATATACATAACTGTGCCGTGTTGGAATTACATCCCACTGAAATTGAATTTTTAGAAAATAAAAGTTTAAAATATCATGTTAATTTGGCAAACATTTAATTTGAATCGAGCACCGGCTCAGTTTCCATTTTATTTGTCCAGTGACCATTTCCGTATATAGATTGCATTGGTAATGTACACCATGGAGACGGGTGCCCGTTGAAATGGTGTTCAATTTAAAGAGAAAAATAAAGTTATTTCGGTACTGAGTTTACTTGTGAATGACCCTTAAATCGGGGCTTTAGTAAGCTCAGTCAGTATATGTGGGTATTTCTAAGGGCAAATTTGGGACAAAGAAAGCCAAGATATGAAGTTGCCTCGCAGACAATTTTTTGAATGAGAGAGAGGAATGTCACTATTACATTATAATATGCGCTTTCGGACTAAAAATTCATAGAATGTGCTAGATGAGACAAAACAAAGATGCTGTTGTTGATGCTGAATTAATTTTGTTGTTACTTAAAAATAGAATAAAATTCATTAGATAAAAAAGTATGTTTCAAGTATATATTCGATCAAATATTAAATCTTATAGGGCGTGGCAACCATTTTATGTATAGTGAAAAGATAAGTTTTTACCAATCTGATGAAATAGCCTACAGTATAAAATATTGAACGAACAACTTCAATAAATTAAACCAAAAATTTCAATTCTTTGATTAAACTTATTCCACTATTAGTTTATTAATTTTCACACGTTATTGAAATCTGGAGTTTTTTTATACTTATGAAGTACTAGCAATATATCGCAGATTAAAGCTTGAAAAATTGTTAACGCTTTGCATAAAATTGTTTTCAATTTTAATTTGGCAGTTTTAATTGTGAAGTTTATTTTAAAACAACAGTTTTCACGCACGCTCCTGTCAATATACGGCGATGGGCTACTTATTGCCCCGGCCCTTTATAAAGAACGAACAAAACCGGTAGTTTTTAATTTTACCTGGCCACTAACATCATTATCTCGGCATTTTTTTGGGTGTAAAAGAACATGAGTACGGTTGAAATAATATGTTCAGTTCGTATACGAAGTTCCGATTTCGAACGAGCACCAAAGAAAGGATTATGGAGCAACAAACATCGACATCAACGTTAATTCATGTTACATCATATCCAGAAAAGGAATGACAACTGATTTTTAGTACAATTAAAAACGCCTGTGAAAGAACCCGGGACTCTTTCACGTTGTTAATTTTCATGTAGTCTCTCGGTTGAAATAAAGAACCCGACATTTTTTAACGCGCTGCAAAAAAGGCAAATAAAATGCCCCCTACCTCCAGAATGTTACGGCATGTAGCATTGTTATAGACAGGTATGGATCAAATTCAAACAGGCTAATTCAACTTTGAAGGAAGCTGTCAAGCTCACACGACTATGAATGACAGTCTAATAAACAAACTTCAAACACAATTACTATAATTTTCTCCCCGAACATGTAAAATTCCAATATTTACATCCTTTGATTGACAAGGTGCCAATCATATTCAGTTAGTTTTGATAGCTGCTGTCAAGTAATAACAGCTTGATTGGCAGGTTATATAAACAAACGTCAATCACATTCAATACACTCTAGTCTCAGACCATGCAAAGCTTAAACTTTTATATCCTTTGATTGACAAGGTGCCAATCATATTCAGTTAGTTTTGATAGTTACTGTCAAGTAATAACAGCTTGATTGGCAGGTTATATAAACAAACGTCAATCATCGTGCACTGTGATTTTTCTCGCTGTGAAACAGTGAGTACGCCGAAAGAGGGCGCTCAAATCTGAAGTTAGGATAATAATTAACTTACAAAATATTTCAAGAGGATATCTACAACCTGTTTCCAAGACTAGTTCTCTTTCTGAACCCTTCAACATGTATAATACGATACTCTAGATTACAAACTATTTTGTAAAACGAAGAAAACAAACCAATTTAAAAACAGATTCAAGTAAAGAAATATGACATTTGACGTTCTAATAAATGTTTTGGCATTATGGGTGGAGTATTGACAGATTCTTTTACTGTCAAAGTCAACTTTCTGCAAAATAATAAATAAATACATAAATACTAATTCATCTTCATAAAAGGTGACATTCGTGTTGTTGTTTTATGTAAGTAGTTTAATTCTTGCGGGGCTAAATATTAGCAAGGACCTGTGATAATAAGTGGATGGGAAACAAAAATATAACTGTAAACAAAAATATTACCAAACAACTCTCTAGACATTTTCATGTGCGTCGTCCATTCCTTTTTTTCACAAACAAACCGCTACCTCGCTCTTGTAAATATTTTGTTGGTTTATTAAAAATTCGATAAAACATATTTCAATCACAACCAAAACTGGGCAAGAAAGCTTTCTAGTCGTGCACGCGAGAACAAGCAGGTGTTTCATGGGAGCCAAGTTGTTAAGTATTTCATATCAATTAATGTCAACAAATTATTAAAAATTAATGCCAATATTATTTTATAATACGGGAGGAATGAAAAACCTGTCAGCTAGGTTTAATATTTACACGAGAAAGGGAGTCACCGTAATACTCCACACAGAGGAAGATGAGGATTTTGCGGCAAGGTTTAACTGTTTAAATATGTAATGAAAATATAACTGTAATCAAAATGTAATCATTAAAGGTGGGGTGCTAATGCGCCACAAAAACACCGGGGTTGTGCTGAAAAAAAAAACAAAAAAAACGGGATTTACCCTCCAAAACATGCAGACAAAAATTGGGCACAAAGGAAAATGAACGCTTTATGTTCAGAGCTCATCTGTGGCCCTTGTAGAGAGTAATAATACACCCTATGATATTACAGGGGTCTCTAGTATAGGTTCTTACAGAAGAAGGGATGGATACACGCTTCTCAACACCTTGGTGTAAATTTGGACATATACACGTATTCGTAATTTTGTCCATGGTGTAAAAAAGGATTCACAAACAAATACAATGGGTATGTCCGGCAGAGAACGTGTTCCGCCTGATTAACTCAAAATTCGGGTCGATTCAGCAATTTTAAATAGCTCAGACCCCATTTCCAGAGATTCGATCGATCTACTTTAGATCGACCTAACTCCCTGGGGGTTCACGCTAAAATGCTGTCAGCCGAGCGGACACGAAAGTTAATTACCCCCTTACAGCTTGTAGTAGGCGGGACGGACATTTAAGCCGGATTATCTGACAGTAATCTAGTGAGACTCCCCGCGGGGATAGATCGATCTAAAAGCTCTGGGAATACAGCCCTAGTAGCGACCCCTGTATGACAGAGAACACTGTCCGTACACTGTCAGATGGTTATACCTCCGCAAAATAACCAGCCGTTACTTGTTACTTAGGGACAATTCCCAGACTCTATCATACTAACTGTAGATCGATCTATCTCCAAGGGAATTCTCGCTATAATTCGACACGTTCTGGGATAAACATGCACTTTTTTCAATTTGGGATTTGGTTTTACAAAATGTAATAAACAACTCTGAATAAAACATCATAGAGACAATATTTACAAAATAATTCAATTTAGAAATGAATCTTATTTTTGACCAAACATAATAGTATGACCTTATAGCCACCTGGATTATTACTTTTTTGGAGAAATATTAGACTTTGTGTTTGTATGTAATATGTATAAGGGGGCACTTTGAAGTTTTGAGCCAAATGTAAGCCATAAAAGGAACAAATAAAAACACAGTGAAATATTTAGTACATTTACTTTGTTTATAAAATAAATTTTACAAAATAACACATACCAACTTGGATCTTTGAATCCTAAATCTAGCATTACTAATTCATCTTTAACTAAATTTAGAAGAGTGGTTAACTTAACAAAACACAACTGCATATGTCATCCCACAATTTGTATGAGTATCTTAATTCATATTGATTTCATTATGAATTATTATTATTATTATTATTATTATTATTATTATTACTGCCTAACTTCATCTAAAAAGAGAAAAACATGGACATCGCTCGAGTTCCCCACTGTCTTTGCATGCATACTGTATTTTAAAAGCTTACAGCATGAACAAAGCACTTCAGGTGTAGTCATCCACACTGGCTCCAATACTATTTATTCCAACCATGTTCATGAGGTGAAGGATTTAACTGTATCATTTGCCAGCTTGCTGTCTCTATATTGCCAGTCTGGTATTAGTCCATGCAGTATTCACAGGTTGCAAGAGAGTATTGGCAGTTCAAGGCAGAAGCCTGTCTATATATATACTTTCATTATCCAGACAGAACATACAGTCTCATTCAACATTCACAAAGGTGAACAAAGTAAATTCCTAAATTGCATCCATAATTTACACTATATTCTCGTTTTGTTAAACAGTATTATTTGTACTCATAAAAGATACTGTTTATGTAATATTCAGACATATTTCAGGAAATATCAAATAAAAAAAATTTCAACTTGGCACTGTTTACAGACTGACATCATGCACAGTGTGTATATATATATATATATATAGTTGCCTGCCAAAAACTTCACCTTTCCCTTTCCATTGAACTTGACATTTGGAAGTTCTCATTCCCCACCACAAAAAGTGTTCATCTCAGTGAATAATCTTAATCCAATTCTAACAGAGAAACAGCTGTAAATACACTCAGTGTAACATAGTCCAAAATGTGTGATGATAGAAAAGTCCCACAAATCAAATAGTTGTTTTTGTGATGTTTCTCGCCTCATAGCAAGGGCAATTGTAAGTTCAATGCATGTGCACACAATACCAGTTTATATTTTCTGTGGGCATGCAAAACAAGGCAGCAAAGCTGTCAAATGTACAGACAAAAAGCAGACAATAACAATGCACAAAACAGGCTACTGTCAATTCTGATGCAAAAGTACATTATGTGTAACTGCAAATTCAACATCAAATTTTAATTATGCTCAACAGGTAATACCAATGTAAGTGAAATGTGTAACAAGCATAAGGCTTCAGGCCCAAGGGAGTTTAAGTTCACACTTTGAAAATGCCAGAATAAGAAATATGAAAATTTCACATAAAACTGCTTAAATTCAATAATAAATTATATCCCATTTGAGCTGGCTTTCTTATTTGAACTGCATGCCAATCCTACAAATCATACTTGTAAGTTGAAAATAATAATAAGTAACACAGTTTTCTTTTCATCATGTTTGTAGTAGCAGTGCAAAAAGATTTTTGTCAATTTTGATGTAACATTACATAATAAATTACAGAATAATTATCACCAATTTTGATTATTGACTATAAATAGCATGGACATGTAGAAAATTTGATTACCATTTGGCTTCATGTCCATGGGAGCTTAGAGTCCCACAATGAACATGCCAACATGATAAAAATGAATATTTCACTAAAATGTATAACTTCCAGAAAAAGAAGCCAATTAGACTGCTTTTCCAACTCAGGCTGCATTTTAGTCCTTTGTTTCTTTTTTGAAAGTTTGACAATCATAAGTAACATGGTTTTTCCATAATGGTCATCATGGCAGCAGCACCCAAAATTGTGTTTTCTTCTATTTTAATGCAATATTACATAATGCTTAACAGCATAATGACCATCAGTTTTTAATAATAAAAGATTCGTATCATGGATTTTCAGAAAATGTGATTAGCATGGGTCTTCAAGCTCGTGGAGGTTCTTAAGTCACACCTTGAAAATGCCAATATGTGAAAAATTAAATTTTCACAAAAAAAAAAAAAAAAAACAGTTTAACTGCCAAAAAAATTTACCAAATAGACTGCATTGCCCACTGAAGCTTTATTTAAGTCCCATGTTTCTTCCTGTAAGTTTGAGAACAGTAAGTGACATGGTTTTCCTTAAATGGCCATCATGGGAGCAGTGTCCAAAATAGGGGTTTCTTCAAATTTTGATGCAATATTACATAATGTTTAACAGGATAATTACCATCGATTTTTAATAATAAAATATTAGTATCATGGATATTCAGAAAATGTTCTTAGCAAAGGTCTTCAGGCCCAAGGAACTTCAAAGTCACACCCTGAAAATGCCAAAATGTAGACAAGACAGCACTGTCCTGAAATGTGTTTTTTTCCATTTTTAACAATTTTTTAACATATAACAAAATTAACAATTTACTGCCATTTATATATGATCAACTAAGAAAATAGATGAGATGGGAAAAATATCAATAGAACAGTGTTTAATGTCCAATTTCCTCCATTCTGAGTTTCTGAACATAGTGAATGAATGAATCTGACAAAATGCAATGATATGAGTTTATTTCCATTTTTGAAACTCTATTATACAATACATGATAACAAGTTTACCATCATTTTTATATAATCAACTAACAATGTTGTAAAGATGCAGGAAATGTCAAACAAACACTTTTATGAATCTTATTAGTTAAATAATGAGACTGTTAACATGCCTAAGAATTGAATCTGAGGAAATGTGAAAAAACAGCATAGCTTATAAAATAATGGCCTGATTATGCTGATTTACGAACTTGACCTGTGTTTTAGTAAGATTAATTACTCCTGTGAGTTTCATGACAACAGGTCTATCGGTTTTCTTTGAAATGTGTTAACAGTGTTGCACATATGCTGAAAAGTGAAAAAAACAGCATAACTGCTAAAATAGTGGCCCGATTATGCCAATTTTCGAACTTGATCTGCGTTTCAGTAAGATTGATTACTCCTGTGAGTTTCATGACAACAGGCCTATCGGTTTTCCTTGAAATGTGTTAACAGTATTGCATATATGCTAAAAAGTGAAAAAACAGCATTAATTCTACAATAATGGCCCGATCATGCCGATTTTCGAACTTGACCTGCGTTTTATGAATATTAGTCAGCTCTGTAAATATATAGCCAAAAAGTAAAACTGCCCTCCACTTATCGTGTTAACGCTGAAAGTGCACGGCGACGGCGACGGCGACATGATCGGCGACGACAGACGCAGGTGATGGCAATATGTACAGACACATCTGTGTCTGTACATAAAAATGTCCTTAGAAAAAGAGAATGTGACTTTTGGTTGGCGCTGAAATCCCAGAAACTGAATGTCCATCAGTCCAGTGATGAAAGTTACAATGTTTGTTAACTCTAATCCCTTTCTTCTGCCAGCTGAAAAGGAAATAGTAAAGTGCCCCATAAAAAAACTTGTAAGCATACATAACACAAACGTAATACATTAATAATTTGTTCCCAAAATAAGTAGCGTAGTCAATTACCATAGTCAAAACCTCAACAGAAAAAATCTACAATAAAGAAGCAGCAGTCAGTAATTTTTCCAAAAACAAACCCAACTTAGAAGTAGCCTTGTACACTATTATAATGATTTAGGGCCATTCCATTGAAACTTTTCATTCTATATATATCTGCTCCAACTCCACGGAAATTCTGGCTGAATACAATCAGATTAACATGCCTTCTCTTGTTTCCACAAACGCGTATAATCACCAGCTTTTTTCTGTGTTTTATTCAATGCCAGGAGGAGGCATGTTAATCTGTTTGCATTCAGCGTGAGTCCCCATGGAGTTGGATCTATCTACATAGAACAGTAGTTACATTGGGAATGGGCCCTTAGAGGGCAACCTACACTGTTTGTGTTCCACAGAAACAACTCTATTCAATTATTTACTGACAGTTTGAAACAAAAGATTTAAATTTATAGCACCAAAACATGTTTTTTGTCAATTTAAAATAAAAAACTATCTAATTATTACCTGTAGCCTCTCTTGAATATCTTAAGAATTCTCCACATGTAACTTCCTCCTCTGTTTAGAAGACAATCAAGGAATGTTGGGCATGGACCTCCTTGAAGTGGGCCTAAGTCCTGGAAAAATACAATATACAAATACTATATATTATATCATATACAAAAATATAACAAAAATACTCCTAGGAGCCGGGCCAGAGAGATGTACCAACATGGGATACCTGCTGGCTGGGGCTGAAATAATAAGTAAATGACATTAATAGCACCAGTTATAGCTAAACCATTGCATTAGCATGAAATGGCACATTAATAGTTCTTGTTGGACACTGCTGAAAAAAAATATTTAAAAAAAAATTTTCATTAACTATATTTTGTACAAGAATAAGGCTTCGTTCACATGGAAAGTCTATTTTCTAAAAATCTATTTTCTATTCGCGGTATCTTATGATCACTGTCTGTGCCCTGAAAATCCCGCAGCGTAATTACTGGCAGCGCGAGCCAGTTACTTATAGTAACTTATAGTAACTGGCTCGCGCTGCCAGTAATTACGCTGCGGGACATTCAGGGCACAGACCGTGATCACTAAACATACCGCGAATAGAAAATAGAATTTAGAAAATAGACTTTCCATGTGAACGAAGCCTAAGTGTACTGCATTGTATCCAATGTAGCTCTGTAACAAAGTGATAGGAGATATATACAGTGTATCCAATGTAGCTCTGTAACAAAGTGATAGGAGATATATACAGTGTATCCAATGTAGCTCTGTAACAAAGTGATAGGAGATATATACAGTGTATCCAATGTAGCTCTGTAACAAAGTGATAGGAGATATGAACCCTTAATCATAATGCTTCATTAAACAAAGACATTATTTCAGATCTTTTGTGATAAAATCGAAAGTAAAAACTTTAAAGAAAATTTTCTGGATCAGTTTACAGTATTTGTTGTTGTGGGTGTTAAAACAGTGCTGTTAGCTGTTCAGGTTCAGGTGAGTATGTTAGAATTCAATATCACAATTTTCAACCCAAAAGTAATGCTGTTATATAATCAAGCTGGCAAATTCACCCAGATTTATTTTTAATGCAACAGTATTATTTCATAACATGACACTATTTCCACATTATCTAAGCAGATAAGGAAAAAACCCAAGTGTATATATAAATCTCTTAAGTGATACTACTGAAAGCATAACAATTTTATTAATTGACAAAGAACTGCAGCATGAAGAATCCATAATCAATACAACAGCTTGAAAATGCTTTAAATTTATTTATATGTATATATTTATATATGTTATATATATTTGTATAAATAATAATACTGTCAAAATAAAGAAAAAGATGACAGTTGCGGGAGATAATCATTTGTTTCAAACATTGCAGGCTAGCAAAATATCATTTTAGAGCATGGTTCTTCACAAATTTGTTTGTTACATTACTGAAATAATACTGTAATAATACTGCTTATCATATTACCTGCCCGTCTCTGGCTGTGTAAATCTCACTTGTCCTAAAACTTGCCACATCCCATGTGTTGCATATGTGGATGAGATGAAGGCTAGGGATGTTCTCGCTGGTTTTAACTGTCTGTTTTTTATTAATAAAAGCCATGCCCATGTAGCCAGCTGCTGCCTAGAAGCCACCATGTCATACAGAAAGGTGCTGGAAAAAATAAAACAGTCCAGTCAACCACTAGTTTCCGTCATGAAGATGTCTGGTGTGTTTTTGTACTGGATACAGTATTTGGCACTGCAGCCAGTTGCAACAAAGCGTCAGTGCCACCTGAGCTTGGGGATGAGGTACGGCTGACAGAGAAATCAACAAGGTGCCAAGCGGGATGGTCAAGTGAATTGAAATGGGCATGTGTGTTCTGCGGCAGCTTGTCTGAGGAAGGGTGGACATTGACCTCAGAAGAACTGGGTATTTTTTTAAATAAAAAGGGCTAGTGTTTTGGGCATGCGTGCAGTTGGAAAATGTTGTCATGCTCCTAAAAGACTCCATGCCTCTCCCTCTTCACAACCATCCCTGGCTGGACCATACCAAACAGTTATGAGACATTGCTTGCCAGACTAAAGACCAGTACCAAACCCCCAATGTTGAAGGTGACACTTGGTTTGTATCTGATCTTGTCATATTTCAATGACAGTCAGACTGTTACCGACCAGAAAATTACCAACATGCCTACACACAAAAGCTCAAACAAATGGACACATTTAAAATATGTGAAGATTTGTACAGATCTGGTGAATTTCACCAACCCGCAAAGGCTGTTCCAAGATGCAAAACATGTCAAAAACCTACAAGAGGTCATCCAAAAGGACCAAGTGTTTTGTAAAAAGAAATAACATTAACCTCATTACTGTTGAAGAACTGACAGTCAAGAGAAGACAAATTTTAGTGTTGTCTCCAACACAAATTAACAACTTTAGGGACATTTTTGGTTGTAGTCTAAGTATTATCACATTCCTCATGTACAGAATGTCTGGACTTGTGTCATTTGTTCCGTAAAAGATAATTTAGGTACTGTTATTGAGAGATCTCCAGAGATTTTTATACTCGGGCTTGTGCAAGCATATGATAAAGAAGGTTTTTATCTACTTATCTTAATAATTAAGAAATATATTGGTTTATGTAGAACGAAAACGGAAATCCCAACATAAGAAGGAACTAGACAATATGTAAATTATTACAGAAATATTTGTTTATGTTCTTTATATATGTATACTGGCAAAAAACAACATGTTAAAAGAAAATGGGAAAATATTGATTGCATATTACAACTTAATTGACAATTAACAAGCTAATGATATACCTCTTAGAATTTCAATTATAAGGTTAGCAACATGAATTGTCAATCTCTACTTTCTGCCCGTTTATGCAATACTGTAACTGTACAACCTTTTTTTACTGAGAAAGAAAGAGAGTCCAAGTATGTAAATGTATGTACTATATGTGTGTGTGCGATTCATAAGCCAAAAACTGTATATTTATTTGCTACTGAATTAAAAAAAAAGCATTATCACATTCAAAGCAGAAACTATTAAGGTGAGAGAGTAGATTTAAACCCCACCAACTATTTATTCAACACCATATCAGTTAAAGCACTGCAGATTATGGATTTTGTGCAGGCCTTTGAAACAGAAAATATTGAGGAAGTAGTGGGAAATGAGGGAGGAACACAAGTTATTATCAGGAGTGGGCTCAAGAAGGCTAAGTTAGAAAACATTAATCAATTCCAATGGGCTACATCCAACTCCCCCATATTGGCAATTAAAGCTGTTAACTATGGGCGAATTGATGACAATCTAGCATATACAGTGAAAGTAGGACAGTTGGCCTAATCATAACAACGGATATCTGCCATACACTATGACAAGGCACGTAGGGATTTGTAAGCCACCCTTAAGTTTTGTTGGAGGAGTGACAGCCCACATTTGCACTACATTTGGGACCAAAGATGACTCCCACTATAAACCTCCCACACCCAGCTCAAACTAATGGCTCCAATACATCCTGCGGCCCTAAACGGACAGACGGCCAGCCCTAATGATCCAGGATGTGTTTTCTGCCCATACAACCGTGAAAGTGAGGGAGGTGGCATGTAAAGGCAATGCCACCATGGCTGTCATCCCTGGGGGCTGTACAACTAGGGCCCAGCCCCTAGACGTACATGTGTCCTTGAATAGACTGTTCAAGGTACACCTGAGGAAAGTGTTGATGGAGCGCATGCGACGGTCAGCCATGGAAACAAAGGGAAAGTTTGAGAAATTGCCAACTGCCAGTAAAGAGGACGTTGTTGCATGGGTGGCGTCAGCATGGAACAAAATCAGCCCCGAAATGGTTGTCAAGTCATTCCAAACAACTGGGATCATCAGTGTGTTGAAGGGGGAGGAATTGGCCTGTCCAACCAAACAACTGGGATCATCAGTGTGTTGAAGGGGGAGGAATTGGCCTGTCCAACCAAACAACTGGGATCATCAGTGTGTTGAAGGGGGAGGAATCCTGTCCAACCAAACAACTGGGATCATCAGCGCGTTGAAGGGGGAGGAATCCTGTCCAACCAATTTTGTCCCAGATGTTTTGTTTAGCAGTGATGAGGAGGGTGACTTTTGGGTTTTTCTGATGCAAGAGATGACAGTGAGGATCCTTTCAGAGATCTGTGACTTAAGCACCAGTTTCATTAGGAGAATTTAAGTTATCTAATGTTAAGATGATTTGTGACCACACAGTCTGTCAGGCCAATACTTCAGATATAAAACCAGGCAACACCCGGGAAATAAACAGTAGATATTTTAAAACTATGGTTTTATATTGCTTTTCTCTCTGCATGGGTATAACCCAAAATGGGAATTGTGAATCGAACAGAACCTTGAATCTTCTGAAGGCGGATATAAGAGCCCTTAGAGTAAAATAGGTTTTTAAAGAAATTAATCATAAATGTTTTGGACATGCCCAACACTTATTTTTAAACGCAATATTTTATTTCTTTATTCAATTTTTTAAAACTGATGTTTTCTTTCTAACAGTGTGATCTGGGGTCCGTCCATCCTTTCAATGCGGCTGGGGAGAGTATCCATGGGGTGGAGTTAATGAACTTCACCCTCTACAAGAACATGACCCTAGAGGTACTTAGGGGTTGCCCTGCCTCTCGAAAAGCAGATTACTATGCTCTTGGTGTCATGCTATTTGAATTAATGGTGGGAAGGTAAGATAGACAATAAAAGCATACAGTTATGGGCATAATGACTAAATGTAGGGGTACTTAGGGGTTGCCCTGCCTTGTGGAAAGCAGATTACTATGCTCTTGGTGTCATGCTATTTGTATGTTGAAGAACCCAGTACAAATTTGGTGAAAGCTTGCACACGATTCTGTTTGGAAATCTTTATCGTTGGAGAGATTTAAACCAGCACTCAGTGAAGATGGCCGAGGGACACACCAACAATGGGCAAGAAACAGCTATTCAGCCAAGAACGTGAGTGACCACTCCATGTGGCAGATGACTGAGACAAGAAAACTTGCCAGTCAGGTCTGAATCTAGCCAAATCAGTTAATTGCACCTACACAACATTACACCAGTAATTCACTCTTGCACGAGCCTTTTCAACATGCACTTCCAGGATGTTACATTACTTAGTAATCAGTTTATCCGTCTCTTCCACTGGAAGGTCTTCAAGAGACCGGTTGTAATTAAACAAACTTAAATAATTACAAGTCAGGTGACCAGAGTCACCTGTCCATCAAACTAAGAGTAACCAATAAGACTTAGGACAGCCTCCCACATACATGTAACTCCCTGCATTTTAGATAAAAAGGTAGCAACTGACCATAGCCGGCAGTTGACAGAGTATGATTGAAGGAAGTAGTTAAGGAAACAAGGTTGACGGCCGAGGTTGAGAAAACTGTAGACAAGAGAACGAAGGGGACTGTGCAGAGATAGAAACCAGTATACCAGAGACTCAGACAGAATATTGTAACCCAAATACAGAAATAAACCCACCAAGATAGTCGTTTTACAGTCTATTAGGATTGAGTCTGTGGGGGGGCCTCGCCTAAAAGTGGCTAAGGTTGGACCCAAAATGACAAAATGTCAGGTCCTTGGATGTAGTAACCCCAATATTGAAAGGGGTGCAGTCAAGGTCCATGCCATGACACACATACCTGATATCTTTGACGAGGGTTTGGGTACCGTCCCAGAGATTGTGCCTCTCAGGGTGACAGCTTTGGAGTGCGCCACCTCGCTCACTTTTGGTATCATCGATTTTTGCGCTCTTTGACGACAGCGGAATGCCGCTCACCTGCGCTATCTCACAACTGATCTCTCTATAACCAACGATTTTTGTGTCGTTTATATTCCGACAATATTTAACCCTGGCTTGCATTCTTTTAGGTTCCCCCGAGGCCATCGCTTCATGCAGGATAACGCACCCATGCATACCAGTCGTGCAACCATGCAGTACTTGAGGGAAAACGGCGTCAACTGGTTGCGGACTCCACCGGAGAGTCCGGACCTCAACCCAATAGAACTGATGTGGGCTGAGATGAAATATCACATTCGGCACCAAGCGAAGCCAAAGACGAAAGAACAGCTGGCAGACGGGATACGGGAATTTTGGCGCACTGTAGACCAAGGTAAGTGCGTCAAATACATTGATCATATTCAAAAGGTTTTGCCCGAAGTGATACGTCATGAGGGTAGAGCTTCGGGCTATTAATGTAATTAGATAAATTATAAAGTTTGAAAGTAAGGCTTTTGTAAATATGTATATAACTATTTATGATTTCCGAATTGTTTAAATATTTTGTTTGTTCATATTTAACATTTTTCAATGTAAATATGTTTTGAATAATTTTGTATATTTTGTTAAATTGTTTTAAATAATTTTGTATATTTTGTAAATATGTTTTGAAAGTTTTTTTGTTGTTTGTATTGTGTTTGATGTATTGTGCTGTTTTGTGTTTGATGTATGTGTATTTGCCTGTTTTGCCGTAACGTAGGTAGTTTAGCTGTAACGTAGGTATGGGTAATCTCACAATATCTATTTAATGATAAAGGTAATGTGACATTACCGAACCCATTAACACTTAATCATCCAATGCGGTGTGTCAGAAGGCTTGTAACACAACCGTAAGGTGAGCGGCACATTTCAAAAATTCAAACTTTACCACCGTTTGCAGTGGACTTTTTTCATTTTAACTTCACGAATCCTTTATTGGGATTAGAGCTTAAATGTCGCTTGTGTTATTAATCAGGCAATGCAAGGGCTTGCAACCTGAGGGGATCCCTCTGATCTACTATGCACATGTTTCGTTCCGCCTTTTAACAGTTTATACTGTAGATAGGTAGGCGTAATCAGCAAAAGAGAGAGAGAGAGATCGTAAATTTTGTCAATGAAGCTCACATACAACTCGGAACACGTCCCCCTTATTTACAACGCTTAAATATGTTCACCTTGGCTAAGTCCTGTATACTATGTGCACCATATTCAAAATCTTCATTTAAGGTTCATCTCAACACGATAATCGTGTCTTAATTTCTCCTGCACATCATCGTATACCAAGGCAATTCATTAAGAACAATTTAAATTAAAAAAGATCTGTAAAGTTCTGAAATCATTCCTGTTTCATCACGTTTCTGATGTGATGAATATAGAGACCGCAGCGACCATGTCAAGTAGAAACACTGCATTAAACAGGGGGCACATCAGCTCCAAAAAAGATTTAAATTATTAGAAATTAAATTATTATATTAAGTGTTGAATGTGGTGGTGTGCTGACAACCTTTAACGATATTAATATAACCAGCATAGCTCATGGCCACGCAACAATGCAGTTACTAAGATTTATATAGGTATCAATTTTGCTGTCTACAACATGACGTGTAAGCTGCTAAAAATCAATGGATACACTCTAAAAGACGCCTTGTCAAATTTTTAAAATTGCTAACCCCTTTCCAATGTTCGGGGCAATAACATCTACGAAAACGAATAAGTCAGGGCTCAACACAAACAGTTGTCCGATTGCCCGGGGCAACTAAAATCTGCCGTCGGGCAAGTAAATTTTACGTCCAGTTGCCCGACGGACAAGTGATTTTTTTCCTATCGGCAGTGCAGTGTTACATCTAATGTTAAAATATTGAAACTTTTCACGTGTTTTTCCCTTTTGCACGATAAAGTTACGACGCACTCATAAACTGCAACACTTGCTTTTTGTCAACAAACAAAGCGTTGCACGATTGCGTCAGATGCGCCAAGTGCAATATAATGTATTCAAATAGTTCATGCTATAAAGGTTAGCGTATTCCTAAGCGAAGGGAAGTTTCTAGCGTGGTCGATATAAACTTTCTCTATTTTTACTTTTGAATAAACCTTATATTGTATTGACTTAATACTCTTTGTATATATTGGATTTGGTTAATACTCAATAAAAATGTTATTTTATTTTGTTTTGCATACTTAGTTTTTGCGTACATTCACGACGACAAAATGGCGCAGTCGTCCTTGACGAAGTTTTTTTCTAAAAGATCGTCACCCACTAAAAGATCGCCACCAGACCCTTTGTCACAGAAAAAATACGAAGTAAAAAGAAAGCGTGGATGGGTGGCGGCATGGGGGAGTATGTTTCCTGGGTTAAAGGACACTGACAAAGGTAACAATAACAAATCTATATGTCCAACGAGAAACATACAACAATGTCCTCCACCTGGTTGACATATTGTTAACTATACCGCTCTCTTCAGCTGTGTGTGAAAGGGGATTTTCAGCTTTGAAGCTCATCAAATCAGACTGGAAGTCAAGTTTGAAAACCAACACTGCATCAGATCTGCTCAATGTTTCTATTGACGGGCCATCATTAGAGAAATTCAACAAACAGCTCTGCACCTGTGGTCACAAAGGTCAAGGAGGCCCAAATTTGAAAATTAACCTGTCAGACTCATTGTGACAGGTACCACTGTCAGGATTGCCAATCCACTTGTTCATGGATTTAGAAAAAATAAAAACTCAAAGATGACAAAATTAACACATTTGATTTTTTTATACATCAGAAAAATGTAATGATACAAATTTGCATATCAAGTGGTTCAAAATTTTCCGTAATAATGGGCAAGTAAAAAATGTGGCGGGTTGCCCTGGGGCAACCTGGTTAAAAATTTATGTTGAGGCCTGTAATCATAAACATTTTGATTGGAGGTGTTGTTTGGTACCTGATCAAGACACACTTTCAGGAGAAAATCACCCAACAACTGATATTAAATCCTTTCAGTCTTGGTTGAAAAATAATAATCTATTAGATGTGTGGAGGTTTTTCAATATGGATGAAAAAATTTATACATGGTTGCATAAGACCAAGGACATTGCAAGGTGTATACACTGTATATTTGTTAATCAAACAATGTTAAATAGTATAACACACTTTAATATGGTGGACATCTGATCAGAGAAGAGCAACCCTAAATGTGTCATTTAACAAAAATAGCAAAGGTTCTGATCATAGAGGAACAATCCTAATTTTGTCATTTAACAAAAATAGCAAAGGTGTTTCTGGAAGTTAAATAACAGTTTCTTTAAAAAAAGAATAACTGGATCAATAATGTTATAGAAAAGGTATCCAAAACTAATGTATTATCAACAGAGTTTATGGGATTACATTAAGGTGCAAGTAAACGACTTTTCCGTTAAATTTGGCAAAAAAACTGGCTTCACAAAAAGAGGAATAATGTAAAAGAGGCACATATGAAATTTAATGAAGCTTGCAAGCTATACTAGCTGTACTGATCCTACAATGAAAGAATATAGAAACAAGGTAAAAAAATGATAAGTGAAACATGAATTCCTTGCGAAAACTGATAGATAGCAATAATAAGATAAAGTCCAATGGTATGAAAAAAGTAGTACTAAGTATTTTTTTAATCTTGAGAATACAAGAGCAAAAAACAAGTGTATAATTGCCCTTTAATCATCAGAAAACAGAGTTATAACTGAACAAACAAAAAGTCAACAGATGATAAATAAGTATTATGGCATGCTATATTCTAAAAAGATTATATTTAGATCTGCAAATCTTGAAGACTTCTTACAAGATGTACCTATATTATCTTCTACAGATAAAGAGCATTGTGAGGGGGATATAACTAGTGAAGAATGTAAGGAAACTATTAACAGTGTGAAAAATGATGCCTCTCCTGGTATCCTCTATCAGTTACAAATGATGCTTATAAGTAGGTTATAGCTAATACATGTAGGTTAATAGCTACTAATTTATAAGGTTATTGCTAACAGGAATATATATAATGATAATTACATGGTTGATTATGCATACATGTAATATTTGCAAACAAATGTCTTGAAAACATCAACTACAGTGAACCCCTCATTAATTGGTACCAGGGGAAGTTTGTATGGAGTTAAAGCCATACTGGGAGTGTTCTGGTGACATCTCCAGACATCTTCATGACCACAAGTGGCTGACTGGGAACAGTGGGTTTGTGACGGGATACACATTTTATCTTAAAGGGATAACAACTGTTCTTATAAGATTATTTTTTACAACAAATTCACTGAAACAACTCATAGAAATTAATGTAGGAATGGATTAATTAACAATGGGTATAAATATGGGAAACTTGTTGTTCGTCCCAGGAAAATCTGTTTTTTTTTTACCAAAAGGAACAGTTGTTATCCCTTTATAACTGATGAAATCGATTGTAAGCAAAATTACAAATCATGGTGTACTAGCTGGCAAGTGTCCCAGCTAATTTGGTCACTGGACTATGAAAGAAATTCAAATGTACTTACATTGTGGGGGAGACTGGTGACAGCAATTACTTTTGAGACTGGCACTATTTCCAGACTGAAAGAAATAAAAACAATATTAACTTTGCCAAATCTGTTTCAATATTTGTGATGCTTGTACATGTTAATCCTTACAGCAGTAAAAAAAACAGGAACAATATTTTAAAATAAAATATTTTAATATAAAATACCTGTATCTATTAAGCTATATTAGGCACATCAGTTGGCTGTAACTACTTGAAGTGCACTTTTGTGATGTCATGTGAGGGAAGTAGAGAAAGTACAGTAACTAGTCAACAAGACAAAAATTACTTAACCCCCCCCCCCCCCAAAAAAAAAAAAAAAAAAAACACAAGGGGTGATAACTGGCGAGTTTTTCTTCATGGAGAAAGGGAAGGAGGCCATGTAATTACCTGTTACCATGGTTCCCCATTTTTGGCTTGTCACATTCCATTTATCATAAATCTTGCCACATTCCATGTTTTGTACACGAGGGTAAGAGAAAGGGATGCTCCTGATGGTGTGCCTACCCTTCCATTTCATGCAGCCAGCCTGCGAATCAGTTCTCTCGGAAGCCACCATGTCGTATAAATAGTGATGCTGGAAAAAGAGACAGAAGATTACACCTACTTATGAAGAAATAGACATTATCAAGACAGACACCTGATACAGTGACACCTGACACAGTGGCATATGACACAGTGACACCTGACACAGTGACACCTGACACAGTGGCATCTGACAGTGACACCTGACAGTGACATCTGATAGCTTTATGAAGGAATATGAAATGTGACACCTAACAATGTGATACCTGGCAATGTGACAGGTTCAGGCCAGTTAAGAAACTGCCTTTTCAAATAAAACCATCTGAAATGAACCCTACAGTACAGGCATTCCATCTTTGACCTCAGGTTTTTTAAACAAAATTAAGAACAGTATAATCAACATATCATCCCTACCTAGAGTTTTGTAATTTAAAGGAAATGAATTTAAATGCTAGTGTATACAAAAATGGCTACATTAACAGGCATACCTATACCAAGTCTACAGCAGAACTATCAGAACATAGAATCTTCAGACATGAGCCTAGGTTTAAAAAAAAAACTCTGAACATTTATCATGGGACCCAACATTTAATCTTGACCAATCTTAGGAATCACCAGAATGGAATTAAAAAAAAAAAAAACAAAAAAAAAAAACAGCCCTTTGGGACTAAAATTACTGCAGATGTCACCAAAAGCACTAGCTGCCAATTACCACCAATAACCTTCTTTTTTCCCCTGTTTTAGTTTTCTGAATCAAAGTTCATATAACTGACAACAACTGCAGTATCAGTGTCTATCAAATAATATGGCCATCACTAACACTGTACCTGGTAAGGGGTGGGAAATAACTGCTCAACAAAGACAAACCAATTTGAAAAAAAATTCTATTTGTGACCTATCAACAATATGCTATATATTTGTTTCTTACATAGCCTAAGATAATGATACATTACAACAAAGTTACCTATTATGTGGCAACTTCATCAGAGTGCAATTTGCACCAGAATTTTCAGCTTACACACAGTGTCAGGTAGACAGCATGAAGTCCATGTACCTGTAGGGACAGAAATGTACCCTCATGGATTACAGCATATGTAACTTCTGATCAACAATTTCAGCAATTGATAGACAGTGAAGAAGAAGATTTGACACCATACTGTATTTGCAGGGAGCCTTACCAGGGCAAGATTTATGATTCAGTGTGACTATTGTCATGAATGGTATCACGGACTTGTGTCAATTTGTTAACATTGATAAATACAAATGTGCACATTGTTAAATCTAATCATCATTTTTTATTGTTATTACAGATATGGCCAATACCATCACAGAAGCAGCACCTGTTGTGAAGGAAAATTCACTAAGATTACAACATGGGTCTCCAATAGATGTCCCTGGTGCCCAATTTATCCAACATTTGTCCCAGGCTCTGCCTGGAAAAGATCAAAGCCTATATTTCAAAACATTGATGGCAGGGATGCCTACCATCTATAAAGAGGAGCTTACTGCCCCAGGTAGGTATGTCATGTCTCTGTCATGGTTGCAGCAGGTGGCCTACCAATTACAATCCAGGGGGCTTGTGTCTAAACACTGAATTGAGAAAAATGTTTGGTGCCTTCCCAAGAATTATACACCACCTGTGTGAGTCTTGAAGTCTGCTCCCTCCGTGGAGTCTGAAGGACAGAAGACATATGATTTCAGGCTTGGGAAAGACCCAAACATTACCCAGGTGGTTGATGGGAGTGGCTTGGTTCAGCCTATGGAGGTGGAAACGCAACTGGATGAGGCTGAACTTGGTGTGGGATCAAATAATATCGATCCCAACTCCAGTCTAGACTCCACTGAGGAGGACAGACGTCTTAGAGTCCCAAGGGAGGCTGAAACCAATGTGAAATCACAACATACCTGTCATCTCATCTACCTGGAACTCTCCAACAACTAACAGTGCCAGGAAGACAGCATGATGTCCAGGTATCTGTCATCTCATCTAACTGGACCTCTGACCTTCCAACAACTGTTCACATGGTGTCAGGTAGACAGCATGATGTCCAGGTATCTGTCATCTCATCTAGCTGGACCTCTGACCTTCCAACAACTAACTGTTCACACAGTGTCAGATAGACAACATGAAGTCCAGGTACCTGTCATCTCATCTACCTAGACCTCTGACTCTCCAACAACTAACTGTTCACACAGTGTCAGGTAGACAACATGAAGTCCAGGTACCTGTCATCTCATCTAGCTGGACCTCTGACCCTCCAACAACTAACTGTTCACTTTTGCAAATATAGATTGCATTAGAGGCGATCTTGACTATCTGCACTTACATGCAAATGTAGAATGCATTAGAGGTGTTCTAGCTACCTCATCTGCACTAACACAGTAAAACACTGTCACAGAAGATGTTTTTACTTGAAGAAGTCATATACTAGTGTTAAAAATGCCATTTTTCCATTAAACTTACACTTATATAAAAAAAGACATAGTGACCTAATCTTATCTATAAAGACCGCAATATTGCCACAAATCATGCACATCATGACACAAAAACATGATATGAAATCAGGACAGAAAAGCTGATGAAGTTAAACCTGGTTGGGATTGATCAGTGCCCCTTCAAAGAACCTGCTGACAAGTGGAATAATGATATGAAGGAGTGCCCAGCTACATATTATGGAGATATATATCATTATTTGATCAAATCTCCCCATAAGAAAAATCTTTGGGTAAATATAGAGATTTCCATTGTTGTTTCATATAAGCTGAATAAGCTGAACGTGTCTTTATGAAAACGTCCTTTGCCTGCCCTTTATTTTCCAAGTGTTAATAGAATATGTTAGTGTCTAGTCTTATTTAGTTAAATAATTAAACCAGGTTATATTTATTCAAGCAATGGAAGACCTTTACAATTTTCGATCTACTAAATCATAATTTTATATATATATATTTTATTCATCTTGTTGACAGGTCTATATTCCGCAGAAGCAATGGAAAACTGTAAGTCTTCAGATGCATATATTTTTTTCTTCTCTGGCTGGGCACAGATGGTGTATCACTACAAGACTGGTCGAGGGGATTTTATCCTTAAAGCAGATGAGAAACCTTCATGGCGTGTGACAGAGGACCACATCACCCATGGGTGGCCTTGAACAAAGATGGCAAAGTTATTACTGCACACTGCAATTGAATGGCAGGGTAATTATCATTTTCAGGTGTGATTCTTGTTGTACATATAAGTAGTTTAAATCTCATAATGTTAAAACCATACATTGCACTTTTTAGCCTTTAAAACATTGAAAATAAATTTTAGATGATTAAGCAAGTGCCCATAAGTTTCCTCTGTCTGAAGAGAAAATGCAACTCTTAATTAAGTCACTATTTTAATCTTTACAGTTAAGGCCTTTTGAAATGACATTCCAAATTCTGTACAAGTTATGAACTTTTGCTCTCTTCTTTTGTAGACTGGAGGAGACGTGTTCACACATTAGAGCGGTGCTGTATAAAGTGGAAGCCGCAGTGAGACTAGGTTACACACCCTCTGCCTGGACTGATTTGCCATGTCAGTGGAATGAATGCTATGTTAAGGATGTTGAACCAGCCCCCATTGCATCTATACAGTGAAGAGGCTAAGAAAAAGCTGAGGGGGAGCACAAGAGTCCACAGGGAAATGCCGCGGCCAGCCACTTTATGAGGAACAGCACAGATTTCTACAGTCAATTATACATCTAGGAACTGCTGTAGTCGGACTTAGTGCTTGGAGCCAGTACAATGAGGCTCTCATAGAAGAAAATTCTGAAGATTTTGGCCCTGTTACCATGGTTCAATACAAACAGAGAACTCTCTACAAGGAACAATACACGACCCTTAGCAAGGACAATATGATTGATGACATTTATGTAATGACCTTTATGCAAAACATGATATATATCCCCTGAGGAAATTAAAAGTGTTGAAGAGACAACAAGGTTTCAATCCTCATCCTCGACATGGCATGAAATAAGGACTGGCAGAATAACTGCATCTATTGTTTCCAAGCTGTCCTCTACATGCACTGCTACAGAAAATATTTAATCCATCAGACCAGCCTTTTAAAGTACCTGCTGTTGAGTGGGGGAGAGAGGATGAGGAGAATGTGTACTAGTATGATCAGTACAGGCAAGTTGTTCAGGAAGACCCATGCACGCCAAAGCTGTGCCCATCAGGAAGAGTGTATGTGGCAGACCATGTTGGGCTTCAACATTCTGTGGCCCATTTAACAAAGTCAGGCTTACTGCTTTCAAAAAAAAAAAAAAAAAAAAAAAAACATTTAAGTGCATTATCACATGTTCATGTTCTGGTGTTCTAGAGAAAAAAATCCCTTTCAACTGCCGTGAAAACACCATGAAGGACATATCCAAGGAGAATTTTTGCCTAGATGATTCATTTCTCTCTCTTTCAAAAAAAAAAAAAAAACACACACACACACACACACACACACACACACACAAGTACTATCCCCACAAGTACTATGTGCATAAACTTACGTTGTACTACTGTCGTCTACACCCAAGTTTTTGCCGTACGTTCTGTCCTATCTTCTCCTATAACCCACACCCAGGCACGGCTGCTAACTGAATGAGACAAGCACGAGATGCTCCACCCTCGTTTAAATCTCGTAAATTATCGGACCTGACGCGAGGTTAGCCAAGGACGACTTGTTGTCTCAACCGTGATTGTGCTTTTACCTTGCACCTGCCTTTCAGCGGACTTTCGCGCTTCTGCATTGTCGAAGCACATTTGTGTAAATTTTTTCAGAACTGCATTGTTATTTATTAATTTTGCCAAGGCCTATTTGAAGATAAAAAAAAAGAGAGTGAAAAACCTCCCTAAATTAGTAGGCCTAATGCTCCAAACACTCCGTAAAGAAACCGCCGATACATGTTACATGTAAAATAACACAGAATAGTTTAAAAATGAGAACCAATGAAATATTCGAAAAATTTAGAATACAACAAGATATTAAGGTGCCCTCCTTGTAATGAGCAGCAATAAGAAACATTAATTATTATACTTATTCTTTATTTATTTATCATTAGCTTAAAGATGCGCCACAATGACAACTGTAAAGGAATTATTGTCAAGTGCCGTGGTAAAGCTTTCAAACCCTCAAAATGGGAAACTTTTTACTTGAACATGACTTGGCGATCTCTGGTAACCAATTGGAAATTAAGAATGGTTAAATACTGGCTTAAACTGAGAAACACAAATAATTGCATTCTAAAAGAATGCCTTAAATATTTTGAGTATGAATTCCGGACTAAACCATCCTGTGGCAATTGGCTCTCTAAGCAGGCCCTTAGCCAGCAATTTCAAAAGGGGGGTTCTTTTTCTGAAAAAGTGGACCTTTTCCCATAAAAACTTAATGCACCTAGATCAAATTTTACCCAGAGTGGACCTTTTCCCAGCAAAAGGGGCGGTTCTTTCGAACCCCCCGAACCCCCCTGGCTACGGGCCTGCTAAGATTCATGATGTTTTTACAGAAACTGGTCTTAATGATTTTTTTCACTATCCAAGTAATTATGATATAAAATTATTGTATCTCTAGTATATCAAAAACTAATGGATATTAAACAACAAGCTATATTGTCAGAGATTAACGACTCGAGAAAGTGCTGGCTATATTGACACCTCATCGACCGTGTTACTACTCAAACTTATCTTACAAAATCAATCCCGCTCCAGTTTAAAAAAATGATTAGTAAAAAAAGATTATCATCCCATGAACTTGCAATTGAAACGGGCAGATACAGTAAAATCGCTATTTCACAAAGAAAATGTTCCTATTGCAGTGATGTGGAGGACGAATTCCACTTTATACTGGGTTGCTCAAGCTATTTAGATTTAAGAAAAAGGTTCATCAAACCTTTCTACTGCAATAGACCCTCGGTGTTCAAATTGGTTCTCCTGCTGAATTTCTTCCAAGTAAGAAAGTATTATGTAACCTGGCACGATATCTTAGCCAAGCAGGAAGTCTTCGGCATGAGATCTAATCTAATTTGATCTAATTTGATCCAATCTGATCTCATTTGATTCAATTTGATTTAATTTGATTTATTTTAGTAGTTTATTTATTCAAGTACTCATATATTTAATTTACTACAGGTACTATTATTATTATGATGATGATTATGATTGCGATTATTACTATTATAATTATTCTTTGTATTAACCCTATAGTTGTGGTAACTATAGTAGTTCTAAGATTTGTACCAGTACTAGACTGATGGTCCTCAAGAGACCAAGGTTATAAATAAATGAAAAAAAAAAATAAATAAATAAAAACTTGCAAACTTCTTGAAACTCATACAAGAGCATTAGGACCTACATGTGCTAGCCAGGAAAGCAGATGGTTTTGTAAATCATTCGCCATTCATTTAGAGGTAAATTATAATATTTTTTAGATTTAACATAGAATCTTAATACAGGGACGGGTCGAGCAACAATTTCTTTAAATTACCTTTAAATAACACATATTTAGAAATTAATAAATGCGCCAAAGGGACAGTGTTGGAAAAGTCGGCAGTAGTTTCAAAAATTAAAATAAAATAATAATAAAAAACAATGCCTCTTAGGACATCTTTTGTTTAAAGGAAGTATGTAATACATGTTCCGTGTTCAAAATACACTGAACGCGTAACAAGAATACCTGTGTCAGTTATCATTGTCATCACGCACATCTATGAGTGGCCATGGCAGAGATAGGACTACCTGTGATTATGTAAATCACTGCATTCCACGGAAATAAATATGTTTATTAATAGTTACAATAAAAGAAACATTGGTTACTCAGTCTTTAATATCTTGTGATATATTCAAAGTGTTGCCCAACCGGACCCAGGCTTTGACAACCGTTGAACACTGCGGTTTGAAGGGGATGGGGGGAGAGGCGGGATGAGGGGGGGGGGGGGGGGGGCAGGAAGTGAGACATCAAGCATCGGTGGTTCAGTGGTAGAATGCTCGCCTGCCACGCGGGCGGCCGGGTTCGATTCCCGGCCGATGCAATAATTTTTTAACTGGTTTGATTTTTTTTTATCTCCGACAAAGAAACAAGCAAAAATTGCTGATAACAAGGAACAATCCACTCAACAAACGACATCATCTGGTTGCCTTGTCAGTAACTGTAGTAATATGATACGTATTATTTTTGCTCTCCCTTATTTGAAAACATTTTATTTACATTATGTTATTTACCTCAACTATGTGTTAATCAGTTAAATTTCAATTCAAATTGTTGAAAATATGCAATAAAATAAAACTAGTCAGATTCTCTCAATATACAGTGTATTTGTCATTGTTGCATTTTTATGAAAATGAGCAGAGGTACTGACTGTTGGATGTTACACTGGGCATGAAATAGATGTTACATAATATGACTTGTAGGTTAAGTGACACAAGTAATTAAGTTAACATGTAAATCTACGATAAAAATAACATTAAGAGATATTATGTGGGAAATCGTGCATCTGTGATGACCTTTGCTGTATCCAATGTAAAATCCAAATTCAATGGGGCTGCCATCTTTTTAAATTTATTTCTCAAAAACGCTGGCCTCGGTTATCTTTTTATGATAAGCAGCATAAGGAGGAATTATAAGTCTTTCAACCAGTAACATTTAGGAAGACAATTTTTGTCATCTGTAATTTTCAATTTTCATGGCACCTTTTGGCAATAGTAATAATTGTAGTAAATACATGAATAAGTATTTATTAATATGTTATTATTAATATTATAACAGTATATAAACTAAGATATTAAAATCATTTCAAATAAATGTATGATAATAGAGTGCGTTGTTAAAAATTGACATTAGATAAATCAAAGATTTCATCAAAAATTATACAAATTCAAAATATGATTAAGAAATGAATTATGCCTCGTAAAGTTGCCGCAATAAGGCGGAATTTGCAAGGTAAATACCAGGCACTATCATATGAAGTTTTTTCAATTTTAATCTGCAAGAGAAACACACTCATTACATTCAGTCGTTGTTGTAGTTGTTCCTTTTTTTCACACGATCTTCGGATTCCAGAATATATCCCACAAACTCAGATTCCAGTTGACCTACAACTTTGGCCTTAAACGCCTGGACATCCGTCATTACGTCTACCAGGGAATCCTTGGCGCGGCCACGCAACCCGCTTCTATGCTCACCCACTCATTGTCTCCTCGGACCAACTCGTTGTCTACTCGGACCCTCTCGTTGTCTACTAGGACCTTGTATATAACGTAATGGCAACTGCTGCGTCCATCAGGCGTGTAATTATAGAGACAACGTGCCCTCGGTAGCCTATAGGGTTGCCTGTATAAATTCAAACACACGTGTCAACAATTATTGAGGGCAATGCTTATATATTTTAGGTTGTGATCAAGGGGATTATGTTGGATCCAAGACCTAGGTTTTTAATTGATGATGAGCATAGAACTACAGAGAATAAAATATTGTTTGAATATCATTTCTAGAATTCACTATGTTGTGATTTTCAAATTCTATGTTTGAAAATAAGACAAAGGGTGTGTTCACAATGAGCTTGCTAGTTCGAACTCACTCCACGGGGATTCTTGCTGAATACAATCAGATTAACAGATTAACACTTCCCCTGACGTTGAGCAGAATACAGAGAATCGGGTAAGTACTCGAGTACGTTGAAAACGAGAGGAGTGTTAATCTGTTGATCTGATGGCATTCAGCAAGAATCCCTGATTGCACTCAGCGAGAGTCCCCGTGGAGTGACAGTGTAGTGCCAATGCCAATGAAGTACCTATATAAGTCCAACAGAAATGAAGAACTCAATATTTATAACCATTCCGAAGCAACCAAAAGTCCAACATTGAATTTAAAGCAATTAGCCTTATAAGTCA
Organism: Lingula anatina; assembly: GCF_051362555.1. Taxonomy (NCBI): domain Eukaryota; kingdom Metazoa; phylum Brachiopoda; class Lingulata; order Lingulida; family Lingulidae; genus Lingula; species Lingula anatina. Next base: position 18,932,277 of record NC_141771.1, on the reverse strand, counting down.
TATTGCAAAGATATTGAAAGTAGTACAACAGAGAATATATATGTGTGTGTGTGTGTGTGTGTGTGTGTGTGTGTGTGTGTGTGTGTAGGAGTGGACACAGGATTATTTGAGTGGGTTTTCGCAAATGCGATGCCGAACCATAATTCAGCTGGGACCATTGGTGTGATTTTCTTTTCAAAAGTCGAGGGGGGGGGGTCAGGATCCCCCTAACATACCCTAAATCCGCCACTGATGTATGTATGTATGTATGTATGTACAGACAGACCGTGTGTGTGTGTGAGAGAGAGAGAGAGAGAGAGAGAGAGGGATTGTGAATGAGATCGATCGAGAGATAGTAAACATACCTGCCAGGTTTTTCATCATAGATCATATACCATGGGCAGTATGTCTCCGTGGCAAGATTGTCTCTAGGATTTCTTGGCACACAAAATCCACCATTCTTATAGTAACCAATTCCACATCTGTGCGTGTTTCGTCGCATGGGTGACGCTATGGCTACTGCGACAACTAGTACGGCAAAGAGGTACAATCCCTGTAAAAGCGAAATGTGAAAATTGTCCGATTTTAAGATTCAGTGGTCAAGGTGTTTGTAAATTTATTCATGATTGATATTCAACGTTTATATATATATATATATTTTATCAAATACAACTAAATAAACTTATTTGATCTTATTTCAATACTTAAAGTCGTATTTCCCGCCTACTTAAAGTGACAAACACTCATTCAACGTCAAGTAACATAACATAAACCACTTCTTGATTTAAAAGACAAAATATTTGTTAAACTGTTCGAGATTAATATACAGAGTTATTTGAAATACGCCTTGTTTGAGGGAGAGCAATACTTTTTGATCATATCTTCACGGACTTATATGTCATGAATTAATGTCGCAAAAATTATTCAAAAGATGAGTGCGAATAAGGGGGTAAAAGTGCCCACTTTTGTACGTGAAAAATAAATTGTGAATGAATGGAAAAAATTGATGCCAAATTAAAGTTGGGGTCTTACACTTTTATAATCCACCTAAAAATATTTTTTATTGAATTTGAAATATAAAAAATTAATGGCAAAATGACCTTGTCAAATATTCATGAAAATGTGTGTTTTAGGGGGGGGGGTCTGAATTCTAATGCTACATTTCTTTAGTAATAGTAAGGTGACAACTGTGAAATTTTGTAATTGGGTACAGAAGGTGCCAGTGTAAAAAAGAAAGGCAATAAGTGGCCAATCACTGCTTGTGATCAATATTTCGATTGCTTTATTCTTAAATGTAGTGCTGATTGAAAGAAGAATCTTACAGTGACTTGAGGATAAAAGATGTTCATTTTTTATATGAGCCCCTGCCTCAAACAAGCTAATTATTCACGGTTGAAAAGATATGAATATAAGGTGAAATATATGTGAAAATCAGCTTGTCTGAGGGTTGGGCTCGATATGTACTCAAACAAAGTAGGGACATTTTCAGTCCATATGCTAGCAGGCAGCCATGTTTATTCCTGCCATGAGGTAGCTGCTACATGCTTACATAGGATGGCTAGGCAGATACCTGTACAGTGAAACTTTTGTACAAAAAGAACAACCCAAAATAAAATGTAGGTCTTTGAAAGGAAAATAGGGGTTAGAGTCAGTAAAATATTTTCAATTACAACCAAAAAAAGAAAAGTCATTTTCATGTAATGCATGCTATCAAAAAAAAAAAAAAAAAAAAAAGGGAAATATGGATAGGAAATAGAGTCCAAATACAGTAAGTATATCTTACTTTCATTCTTATTTCTTAGGATTAAGAAAGATTAAATGTAAAATGTGCTTCAGATATTCAAAGTTATATTAATTATCATAATAGCAGATGTACATTGTGGTGGCTCCTACTTTATATAGAGACCCATGCTGTAATAGACCTTTACACATAAGTGTGGCTTGACTCAACCCCCTCTAATGGGCATGAAAGTACATTTTGTACAACCAAAATTGTTGTGTAAATGTTCCCTTTTATGTCTATTTTGCATAAAAAGTAAAATAAAAGGCTCCATCACACACACCCTAGTTTTGTTACTTATGACCTAATCTTCCACACCAGCACTATTCATAAAAGCTTTGTAGAGTTTTTTTTTCTTTTTTTTTCACCAAAATGCTATGGATGGCTTTATTTGTTAAGGAAATCTGTGAAAACCTATTGACTTGGTAAATAGTCCAAACAAGAGACCACTAGTCTATAATCGCTAGGACAGGCAGCCCTTCGGCCAAGTTTTGGACTACAATCAGTTTAACACAGATAACGCACGCGAGGAGGTAGAAACCTCGCCCACCATAGATAAATGCTCAGCTTCGGTAAAAAAAAGGTGAAGTTTCGGAGCTAAGTTTCATTTCCTGGAATGTTGGAAAAGGGTTTAATTGCAAGATACTTGATATTGATTTTTTAGAAATTATAAATGGGCATGATATGATTTTTCTAACCGAATGTTGGCTGAGCAATGATATGCCAATTGTTTTGGCGGGATATGATTGCCATTTGTATCGAAGAAAGAATCTACGTGGTGGTGGAATAGCCATCCTCTGTAAAACTAAAATTAGAAAATATGTACATATAGTAAGTGATATTTACGATAGTATTATATGGATAAGAATAGATTCCATACGCAGTACATTTATACCTTCGAAACCAATCTTAATAGCAGTATGTTACTTTCCGCCAGAAAATAGTATATTTTATAAAACGAATGATGTTGATTTATTTCAAGCTTTAGAAGAGTCTTATAGCAAATATATCATCACCAAATAGATCATGCACCAATCACGTTTGTCCTGCTTTGTGGGTCTTTAAAACAAAATGCGCTTTTAGATTATGATGAACGTAAGACAGGCATGGAACTTAGAACTAGTGTTTCGGTTAGATGGATAGAAAATAATGCAAAGTCGATAAATGATGCATTAGCGAATCGAATAGACAGTTTGTGTAATACAATGGATGCTCAGATAAGTGACCCCGTAGAACTAAACAATCGGGAAGATGAATTTACATGTAGTACATGTAGCATGTTAAGAGATACTGTGTTGGTGGAATAGATTGTGACATACGCGAAGTAGACCCCAATGTAGGCTTATACACCGAGACAATGTTCAATGAATTAGATAGTCCCGTGAGTGACGGTGAGATTATTGGCGCAATTGAAAAATTAAAAGCTAACAAGAGCTGTGCCGAGGACTGTATGATAAATGAAATTTTTATACACTGTAAAAATGTTTTACTACCGGCGTTAAGAACTTTGTTTAATTCTGTACTAGATTCGGGGCACTTTCCAGAGAATTGGTGTCAGGGTTGTATTATACCTTTACATAAAAAGGGAAATGTTGACGATCCTTGTAATTATAGGGGAATTACGATAACTAGTTATTTAGGCAAGCTGTTTACTTCCATACTTAATAAAAGGTTAGAATCTTGGGATAAGGATAACAGTGTTACAACCGACGCACAATTTGGATTTAAAGCGGGGCATAGTACCGTAGATGCTATCTTTGTGCTACAGTACGTGATAAATCGTACTTTAAGGAGTAAGAAGCGACTATATTGTGCGTTTGTGGATTATAAATCCGCTTTCGATTCCATCGATAGGCCAAGTTTATGGAAGAAATTAAATAAACTCGGTGTCCAAGGTAAATTGCTCCAAATTATAAAAAGTCATTACAGCAATGTAAAGGCTTGTGTTAAGTTTAAAGGTCAGCTATCTGAACACTTCCAAATACACACCGGTCTATTACAAGGAGAGGTACATGTTTTGTAATGTCCCCGCTACTTTATTCTTTGTATGTTAATGGTTTTGAAACTTTTTGCTTATCGGAAAATTGTGAAAGTATTGAAATACGGGACATAAATCTTTTTTTACTGATGTATGCAGATGATACGGTACTTTTATCGGAAACCCCTCAAGGACTACAAAAACTTTTAGATACCTTGAAATTATACTCACAAAATTGGAATTTAACGGTTAATACAGCAAAAACAAAAACAATGGTCTTTAGAAATGGGGGTAAGTTAAGGGCTGAAGAGAAATGGAAATATAACGGTATTGTCTTAGAAAGGGTGAATCAATTTAGTTATCTCGGATTACTTTTTAATTTTAATGGTAAGTTTTGTCAAACCCAAAAACATATAGCAGAACAGGGTAAAAAAGCAGTATTTGATACGTACGTTGGTAGTATTTTAAATTATGCATCAGGAATATGGGGATTCAATAAGGTAAAGGATATAAGAAAGGTACATACTAATTTTTTGAAAAGAATGCTGGGTATTAAAAGAAGCACTAGTAATATCTTAGTATCTGGATGGATTCAATTTTATTAATTTGTTGTTGTGTAATACCTGGGTGCCACACCTGACATGCATATTTTAATGTAGATCTGATTACGGATGTATAAAAGCTTACAAGTTCATTGGTTAGAATACCCGCTCTTTTCAGAAGCTTAAGATTATTTAGCCTTTTACTTGCTTTTTTTACACATATCACAGATGTGACCTTCCCAGCTCAAATCACTACTGTTCCTAACCCATAAGAAGACAGCAGACCCCACTCTCTCAATCCTTTGATTATAACTACTAGTAAGGGTGTAGTTTTGTGTCCTTTTTTGGAGAAATCAAATATGATCTCTTTGGTCTTGGTAGTATTTATTGTTAGTTTATTAGCATGGGACCAGAGAGTGAGTTCTGTTGTTGCATCAGGGAGATTGTCCTGCAGTTTGGTATTCTCGTAGCTTAGAATTGTGGTGTCATCTACATGTACATATTTGAATGTGTCACATTTGGTGCTCAGATCGTTTACATGTTTAGTCAGTGAATGAATTAAAATTATACCAGAACAACAAGTTTAATAGATGGGGTTTTGTTCGGAAGAAAATTATCTTTCAGCTGATGTATAATGTTTGCTGTCATTGTAATATTTACAAAAATTCTGTGAGATTTTGTCGTGAAGGTGTGTCTGAAAATCGCCATTTTTATCGGCAATTCATTGACTCAGGTTCTTATGCCTCTATTCCATACATGTGGTGGAGAAAACATCTGTCTTCCACATCACAAAAAAGTACATTTCAAATGCTTTAAAATGATATGCTGCACACTATTTATCAAAAAGTATCGAAAGGCCAAGGACGCCTCGGTGTCTCAACCGTGATTGTGTTTTTACCTTGCACCTGCCTTCCAGCGGACTTTCGCGCTTCTGCTTCGTCGGAGCTCATTTCTGCATTTTTTTAAAGAACTGCATTGTTATTAATTCATTTTGCCCTTATTTGAAGACGAAAAAAAAAAACTGCTGGAAAAGTCGGCAACAGTTTTTAAAAAATGTCTCTTAGGACATCTTTTGTTTAAAGGAAGTATGTTATACATGTTCCGTATTCAAAATGCACTGAACGCGTAAAACAAATACCTGTGTCTATTATCATTGTCATCACGCACATCTATGAGTGGCCATGGCAGAGATAGGACTACCTGTGATTATGTAAATTACTGCATTCCACAGAAATAAATATGTTTATTGATATTTAGAATAAAAGAAACATTGGTTACTCAGTTTTTAACATTTTTTGTGATATGTTTGATATGTTGCCCAACCGGACCCAGGCTTTGAGCTAAGTTTGACGACAACACCGCAGTTGGAAGGGGGGGGGGGGGGGGGAGATGCGGGACGAGGCCTATTTGTGAGGAGGGGGGTGGGTGAGTAATCGGGTATCAAGCATCGGTGGTTCAGTGGTAGAATGCTCGCCTGCCACGCGGGCGGCCCGGGTTCGATTCCCGGCCGATGCAATATGTTTTATTTTGGTTCGATTTTTTATCTCTGGCAAAGAAACAGGTACACACACACACAAAAAAAAAAAAAAAAAAAAAAAAAAAAAAAAAAAAAAATGCCGATAACGAAAAACATTTCACTCAACAAGCTCCAACATCTGGTTGCCTGTCAGTAACTGTAGTCATATGATCCGTATTATTTTTGCTTTCTCATATTTTAAAAATACGTTATTTACAGTGGCAGAGTTAGAGGGGGGGGGGGGGGGGGTGAACCCTCCTTCAGTTTCTGAAAAATATTATAGTAAAAATTATAGTTCTAAACCGTACCAAAGGGCACTGTTTGCTCTCCAAAACACACACACACACACACACACACACACACACACACACACACACGCAAAAAAAAAAAAAAAAGAAAAGAAAAATGTGCCCTTGAGCAAGCCCCGAATACCACCCCAAGGGGGCATTGGTCGGCTTAGCATCCGAGGCCTGTAGTTCCGGACCCACCCTTCAAATAATCCTGGTTCCACCTCTGTATTTACATTATGTTATTTACGTATATTTCAAAATATATTTTAACAAGCGTAAACTTGTCTTAGTTTCATGAGTAGGGTTTTTTGTTAAGATAACGAAGTCTTTCATTTCATACAATAAATCATTTCTTTAAAATAAAAGTCCTGACATGTTGTAGACTGCGTTAACTGTTGCGCTGTCGAGACGGTCAGATTATTAAGTTAACATTGACGGGTATCTAATTTTTTTTGTCGGTAGACGGTCAAAAATGTAGGATGGATCAACAAAGATAATTTGGAAGACTGTCAGAAAATGTGTCTGGATCCGCCCCTGGGGGAGGGGGGCATACGTCTTCAGAGTTGGATGCGTGTGTGGGAGTGGAGAGAAGAGACGTCCATTTTTATGCAGCGTGAATATACTCATATGGGAATCAATAGTAAAATTTAATATTCTAACAGTTAAAACATTTTTCAGTTCCACGGGAAGTATATGATTGAATGTTCCCCTGAAAATATGCATTTATTGCTATAATAATTTTATTTCTTATGGGTATTATTGCTAATCAACTGAAAAAATATAGGCATAATGAGGTAAATATCCAGTCATTTTGAACGAATTCTCCACTCCAACTGCACCCCATCTTCTGCCTCTTTAAATGAATCATCTCCGACTTTCAAAATCAAAGACCCCATTTCCAGAGATTAGATCGATCTACTTTAGATCGACCTAACTCCCTGGGGGTTCACGCTAAATAGCTGTCAGCCGAGCGGACACGAAAGTTAATTCCATCCTTACAGCTTGTTGTAGGCGGGACGGACATTTAAGCCGGATTATCTGAAGTAATCTATTGAGACTCCCCGCGGGGATAGATCGATCTAAAAGCTCTTGGAATACAGCCATAGGGTGCATTCCCAGAGATTTAGATCGATCCAAAGATTTAGATTTAGATTTAGATCGACCTAACTCCTTGGGGGTTCACGCTAAATTGCTGTCAGCCGAGCGCGCACCATAGTTAATTTCCCCCTTACAGCTTTAAGTAGGCGGGACAGACGCTTAAGCTGGCTAAGCTGACAGTAATCTAATGAGACTCCCCACAGGGATAGATCGATCTAAAATCTATGGGAATGGGGTCAAAGAGATAGAAATCTATTTGTAGTATCAGGGATGGATCCAGGACAATTTGTAGGGGGTCCGTTTATTTATTTATTATTTTCTTTTTATTTTTTTTTTAAGAATGACAGGTCTCGGATGCGTAGCCGACCCTCGTCCTCTTAGCGCGGGGTTCGTGGACTGCTTAAGGGCCTCGAAAAAAAATTTGTTTTTGAGTTTAGACGATGCCATTTGTTACGGTTTAGATCAATGATTCAATTTGTAAAAATTACAATTTCAAAATGTGAATTTTGCTCTGAAATTTTTCCCCCGAAACATAAGTGTGTGTTCTGACGGAGAGCATAGGTCAAGGCACGGAAATCAGTTTTAAGGGGCGATGGGTTGGGCTACATTTTCTACTTTACTGATTTACATGAGAAAATTCCAAATCATTTTATAATATCTAATTATATTAAATCCACAAAATTATACCCTTCCTATATAAAGTGTTCATTTTAAAAACTTGTTGCATATACAGCATGTCGCGGGAACATTTGCATTCCCTCAAACGAAATTACATGTCGTCTGCAGCGCACTCGCGCTATGGTTTCAAAAATTAAAATAGAATAAGAAACGATTATGCCAAAATAACTTGAGCAATGTCGCTTAGGACATCTTTTGTTTAGAAGCCTTATGCAATGCATGTTCATTGTTCAGGATGTACTGAACAAGTAAAATTAATACCTGTGCCGGTTATTGCATTCATCACGCACATCAGTGCATGGCAAAGATAGACCTATATGTCTGTTTGTATCTGTAAATATGTAAATCGCTGCGTCCCACAAAATTGGTTTACTCATGTTTAAAATATTGTGATATGCTATACAGTTTGATGGGTTGCCTAATCTTTGGACATAATAAGAGAATATTTTTATGTCCAAGGCTAACCGGACCCAGTATTTGAGCTAAATTTGAAGATAACACCGAAGGAGGTCGAAGGTCAGAGTCTCGTTTAAGTTACAATGAACAGTGGACAAGCATCGGTGGTTCAGTGGTAGAATGCTCGCCTGCCACGCGGGCGGCCCGGGTTCGATTCCCGGCCGATGCAATGTGCTTTTTCATTTTCAGATCTTTTATCTTTATTATATAGTAAACCCATGGATATTTCACAGGATTTCATTTGTCTACATTTGTGAATGTTAAAAAAAAAAAAAAAAAAAAAAGACAAAATAGAATAAAAATAAGAAAAAATACATATTGGAAAAAAAACTTAAATCTTGCATTGTCTTTCGTTCACTATGCATTTTATTCAATATATTTCAAAAGTACTAATTAAAATGACCTTGTTTTGTGCTCTTAAACCTGAAAGAGAAAATGCTTACTTATAAACCACATATGGTTTTTCATATTTCCATTAATTTTGGAAACTTTTTTTATCTCTTTGAAATTATCCAAAATACTAATGTTTGTTTGCCCTCCCGCTGACAACTTCGTTTGCAGCGTCATTTAGATTGTGCTTGCGCCGGTCTCTTTACAGAGATGAACTTCACTTCCGGCCAGTTTATTACTCAAGGCAATCTAATTTGCATATAAGAGAAAAATTGTTTTTTCTTAGTTTTGAGGGGGCCGTAGCGATAGTCCGAAGGTTCAATAGTCCGAAGGTTCATTGGTCCGAAGGTTCGATAGTCCGAAGGTGCATTGGTCCGAAGGTTCATTAGTCCGAAGGTTCGATAGTCCGAAGGTTCGATAGTCCGAATGTAGGCCCGCTGTATAAGTGTATAGTGAATAACATGTACAGGGGCGGATCCAAGATTATTTGAAGGGGGGTCCGCGGATGCAAAGCCCCCACCCCCCTTGGCGTAGGATCTGGGGCCCGCTAAAGGGCCCCGAAAATTGTTGGTGTCTCAAAATGACCACCTATTTATCTAGAGACAAATCTGTGAATATCTGTAAAAAATCTATCAGTCGCCCTGGTAGAGGGTTTAAAAGTTAGGTCTGCACGGGCAAAAATAACGTCAATACTAGCATATTACATCAGTTACAAAAAAAAAAAAAAAAAAAAAAAAAAAAAAAAAAAAAAAAAAAAAAAACAGATCTTGATGTTTTTCATGGGATTGGAAGTTGACGATATTTAACTACAAAGGTTTATTTTGTAAAATCAAATGGAAATTTTCTCACGAGTCACGAGTGTATCTACTTTTTGCATAGAACGTTTCTTCGTTTAAATGAATTTGTTACAAAGACAGCATTTTTGATGTTGTTCATCAGATTAGAATTTTAACTGTTTTAGAATATTTCAACATGTTCAAACTGCCTTCTCACTTGTATTTTACGTTTAATAAATAAATAAATAAATAAATAAATAAATAAATAAATAAATAGGCCTACCGGGTTGATATGGCGTTGCCACATTTCTATTTCAGATTATAAACGTTTCAGCACCTTCAATATTGCTGGGGAAGAGGGGGTGGAATTAAATATGTATTACTATTTGTGGATATTTGAGCATATTCTTGTATTCTGATACAATTTTTATGTTTAAAGCCCTAGTAAGGGAAAAGTTTGTTTTCGTAAATGCTCGTAATTTTTGTTTATATGCCAAGTTTACACTCCAGTTAATTCATCCTCATCCCTATGAGTAATACAATACTGCTGGCGGAACGGCTGTTTTTATTTTTTTATTTTATTTTATTTTATTTTATTTTTTTTGGGGGGGGGGGGAAGGGGAGGGGAGTGGGCTGTGCGAACAACAACATAGTTTGTTTGGAAATGCAATTATTCTATAACTTTTACATAATTTAAGTAATGTGTAGGTTAGAAGAATTTGAATTCTAATCATAGTATCTTAAGACATCGTAAGAAACTCAAACTAATTGTAAAAGTGCTCTTGGATAGTTTGGATTGATGGACTGGTAAAGTCAGTCCAGGAAAAATGCCGTTTACCCGTGTGAAATTTGTTTTCTAAGGGAGTTTGCACCTTTTCAGAGCTTACCATACCTATACGGTAATAAATATCAGGTTGTAATTAAATCATTAATTAAGTGGGTCAGTACTAGCAGTCAGACTATTACTCGAAAGCCCCATACCTGTACCTCGAGTTGATATCGGCATTTTAGCCAGGCCCATTACGATGTCAGATATATGGATCTAGCGGTACCTGGTTCTAAAGATCTAAAGGTTTATAGGAATCTGTTGGTGGATCTATCGGCACGTAAATTTAACGAGACGTAAATCTATTGAGACGTGTATATCGGGACGAATATTTTATTAGGACGTTTATCTATATGGCGGACCGCAAAATCGCACGTCTCACTTGCGAGATCTACGAGATGCCAGTATGAAATGCCACGTACGGCCTAGACACTTACGATTTTAGATATTTTTCAAAAGCTTAGACAAAATCATAGAGGATACAGAGGATGTAAATCCTCCCATTTTTGCATGATATTGCACAGCCATTGCCTTTCTCTGCAAGGAATTTTCCTAAAAAGGGATATACGCGTAGTACATGGGAACATTCAGGCTTCGCAAGGAGAAGGGGGTTTAGAGGGGGTTCTGACTCCGCCCCCTTCGGTTTCTGAAAAGAAACCACACTGATATGTCCCTCTTGACCGTACCAAATGGCACCGTTCGCTCTCTTAAATACCCAAAATGTCGAATCCCATTTAAACGGGGGGAGGGGGGGTCAGCTTTGCATCCGCGGACACCCCCTCCCTCTTTAAATGTTCAGGATCCGCCATTGGGAAGACAAATGCACCCGAGGCTTTTAATTTAAGAGAAAGCATAATGAACATGATATAATGTTACGGTTAATAACCGCAATCGGTCTCTAGAAAAACGGGACTCTCCCGCAATCCAAAAAATTTCGTAATTGAAACACCCGTTTTTTTCTTTTGAAAATAATCAGTGTGCGCTTTAAGGTAGCCTTGATGGAGCGTAAAACCACTTTTATCAGTTTCTTATACAATTCAAAAATAATAGCACAGGCCATTCGATTAAATGTCATTATAGGCGTCCTCTCATTTTATGCGCTCCAATCTTTATTCAATATTTCATGTGAAACATGTATGGTGTTCATGAGTTGGAAAGGGTAGCCATTGCATATCCCCAAACTTCCCCACATTGTAAAGAGTAGTTCACGGAAACAATACGACCTATATGGATAATTTTCACGTGTGTTTCGGTCGCACTCAAAACGAAATGATAAAGATTCTAGAAGCTGAGTTCACACGAAAGTTAATCACCCCCTAGCAGCTCCAGGATTGCTAATCTGATTGCATACAGTGAGAGTCCCGGTGGAGTTGGATCAATGTACGTAGAATGATGGTTTCGTTGGGAACGCACCCTTAGATTCCGTTTGCAATTATAATTCTTAAAATCGAAGAACATCTTAAAATGTTTCGGAGTCTTACTCACGTCACTTTTTCCAGCCAGGGCAGTTTCTAGAGCTGGAAGCGTGGGGAGGGGGGATTTTTATGCTGCATGAAAACATGCATATGGGAATGAATAGTAAAAATTTAATATTCTTGCAGTTAAAATATTTTTGAAGTACCATGAGAAGAAATATTTGATTGAATGTTTACTTGGAAATATGTTTTTATTATACTTATATATACGGGTAATACTGCAAATCAACTGAAAAAATACAAGTATCATGAGGTAAATATCCCGTCTTGTAGAAGGAATTGTCCACTCCATATATACATCCAATCCTGTGACATATTCCAGGAGTTTCTCTGTCATACAAATGAAATATATAGACATATTTTTCTTTGTTCAAATAGACCGCATTAACCCTCAATCACCTTTCAGGGGCCTCGCAGGCCCGGACCCATGTATCTTTTGCTCTCTCTTCGTTTGCATGAGGTTTTGAGCCTGTTCCTTTCATGTAATCCTCAAGCAACTTATACCCCATCAGTGGATAAATAATTAGTTTTGAAATAATTTTCAACATATGTAGAAATTAACTTTTCCAAAAGTTAGTCCCATTTCCTGGAAACCGGGCCTCTGAGGCCCGGTCCCTTGATAATTTTACTTCCACATGGGATAAATAAGTCCATGTTACCTCAAATAGCTTTGCTATAAAATGTTTTACACAAGCAATATCATGTGTGCTATGACTATCAGTATGGTCAATGAAATCTGCCTGTGAAAGATTCAAGACCTGGAGAAATTATTATTTATGAGTAATCGGTCACCTGATATGCAGATATCAGTTTAAATCTATCATTATTACATACCTGATAGACTGCGCTACCTTTGCGAAACTTTCCATTTTGAGAAAAAAAAAGTTTTTCTGCATTTTCCATACACAGTGTATACTCATGCACCCAGGTGGAGGTAAAGGGAGCAAGGGACTGGTGTAACATGAAAATCTGACTCCCCCAGTCAGATTTTCATGATGAAAATCTGACTCCCCACGAAAATTTGACTCCCCCACCACAAATGTTCATAAATCTTATTTTATTTGAGTATATGACTGTGATATTGTAGTATGTAAAATGGAGGATACTTTAGCACTTTTTTTAAAGTTTGCAGGTGAATATTTTCATGAAAAAAATATGAAAATTAAAAATGTGCACTTAACCGCCCATGAAAAAAAATATGAAAATTAAAAATGTGCACTTAACCGCCCATTGTCTCCCCTTTGAAAAAGCTATTTATTTGATATTGGATGATCATTTCTACATCTTTCCTTTAAATTTACTTTATGAAGATTATATTGGAAATATTTGAAAGTTTGATGGTAAACTATTGGGTGAAAAAACTAAAAAAAAACATGAAAAATAGAAAATTTAAAATGTGCATTTTATCACCCAATAACTCCCCTATGAAAAAGCTATTTATTTGATATTTGATGATCATTCTGACATCTTTTCTATTAGGATACTTTATGAAAAATATATTGGAAATATTTAAAAGTTTGATGATAAAATAGTGAGTGAAAGAATGAAAAATAAATCATGAAAATCTTCATTTTTATACCCATGAGATTTGGATTCCCATGAAGAAAAAGACCTATTTTATATTCAGTCACCATACCATTGTTTTCTACATAGTTTGCACAGAGATGTACATTTTGTTATTATTTGAAAGTTTGGTGGTGAAAATTTTGGTGAATATTTTTAAAACAAGTATTCATCTTACTACCTGTAGGTTTTGCACTTCCATGTCAAAATGCTACATTTTTAACTCAAGAAATTGGCCCCATCGCGTTTTTACTGAATTCTTCTTATATAGCATACCCAGTATTTTACATTCAAACTTTCAAATATTTCCAATATATTCTTCATTAAGTATCCTTAAAGAAAAGATGTCAGAATGATCAAATATCAAATAGATAGCCTTTTCATAGGGGAGTCATTGGGTGTTACAATACAAATCTTTAATTTTTCTTATTTTTCATGTGTTTTTTATTATTTTTTTCACCCATTTTTTTAACCATCAAACTTTCAAGTACTTTCAATATATTCCTCATAAAGTATCCTCAAAGAAAAGATGTCAGAATGTTCATCAAATATCAAATAAATAGCTTTTTCATAGGGGGGTCATTGGGTGTTCGAATATAAATCTTTAATTTTTCTTATTTTTTAATGTGTTTATTATTATTATTATTTTTTTCACCCAATTTTTTAACCATTAAACTTTCAAGTACTTTCAATATATTCCTCATAAAGTATCCTCAAAGAAAAGATGTTGAAATGGTAATCAAATGTCAAATAAATAGCTTTTTCACAGGGGAGTCCTTGGGTGGTAAAATACAAATCTTTAATTTTTTTTTTTATTATTCATGAAAATCTTCACCTGCAAACTAACAAAAAGTGCCAATGTGTCCTCCATTATGCATACTACAAGATCATAGTCATTTACTCAAATTAAATTAGATTTTTGAATGTTTTTTGATGGGAGTCAGATTTTCATGGTACACCGGGCCTCTGAGGCCCGGTTTCAGGGTTTACGTAGGGTTCCATTTCCTTGTGGATGAGGGTTAATACCCAGAGTGCGCAGTAGTAAACGTTCTGACGTCGACGGAGAGTATAAGTCACAAAGGTCACGGAACGAAATGGGTTTCAAGGGGAGATAGGTTGGGCCTCTTGCCTGCTACATTTTCTACTTTACTGATTTAAACGACAAAATGCCGAATCATGTTACTGTATGTAGTTACATTAAAGTCACAAAATGAATTCACTCTAGTAGAAAGTAAATATTTAAAAAACCTTTTGCAAATACAACATCTGGCGGGAACACCTGCCTCCCCTCACTCAAATGAAAGTAGCGTGTCGTCTGCAGCGCACTCCTGTCGCACTGCAATGCGGTGAATGTAACAGTTGCAAGCTTGAAATCCCTTCTTTGATGCATCAACAAATTAATCATTTTGTCCATGTTTGATGTGTATATTATTAAGGATATTAAAATGTTTAATTTTTATTTAATTCAATGTTGTTGTTGGACCTATACTAATTTGGTTGATTCTGCAGGTAAGGCCACACTTTTTTTATTTTTATGGATGACATCCTGCGCGCGCACCGATTTTCGCCCGTTCTCCGAAAAAAAAAAAAAAAAAAATCCCCCCCCCCAGCCCCCAACGAAGTCGGTTGTTGCAAACGTCGTTACTGAATTTGCCAGGAAATGAGCTTTCTGCGCATGCGTATTATCGCCACGTGGAAATGTGGCCGCTTTGCCGCCAAATTCATCTCTAGGTTTACTTTCAAATTACACGACACTTAAAGTCATAAAGAGAACGGGTGGCGTCGTTTTGGATTGGTATGCCATTGATATTGGGCATGGAGATATCACCTTTTTACAATTGTGCGAAAGGCTGGCGGCCGCCAGCGATTATGGCCCGAAAAATTTCAGTGACATTCTGTACAAAGCAGCACATAGGCTACCAGGTTTTCTGTAGCGAAAAAAGGGTCGACAAGGGCGTCGAGGTATTTGGTGGGCTGAAGGTCAGACAGGCCACCTGACAGTTTGGCCGTGTGAGACGAAGTAGACAAAATCGTACGAAATGACCTTTAATAGATTTGGTAGATTTCTGTGAAGTGTTCAAAATGCTTTAATATTCTGAGAATACAAATAAAGACACACTGTTTGTTTGATATTTGTTTTATTGATTGCTATACCAACAAAATGCATGAAATAACCTTAATAGATTTTGTAATAAGAAGTATATCTCTTCATGACTTTTTTTTTACATTTCTACGAAGTATTCACGATGCTTTACTATTTTGAGAGCATGGATAAAGACATATTGTTAGTTTGATACGTGTTTCTGTGGTAAAATTTGTGTTTCCAGCTGTGTACTGACAGCATTCCTTTACTTAAGCAGTATTTTTTTTTTGGACTGTTTTTTTTTTTGCCCTCTCGCACCGATTTTGGGGTACCCAGAGGATGTCATCCATAAAAATAAAAAAGTGTGGCCTAAAATGCAAAAATGATAACTAGCAAGTTATTTTTGACCTCGCGGGAAGGGGGGGGGGGGGGGGGTCTTCGAAACATATAAAATTCCTTATTCAGAATTTTTCTCTCCCCAAAAACCATGTGAATAATCATTCGAATAAAATGAGGTCATAGGCGTAGGAGCAGAGGGGCTTGATGACTTACCGCCCTCCCTCAAAGGCCTAAGTACAGTTAAAGGGAAGTTTATTTCCTTATTTTTTCCATCACCAGTGTCACGCACAAATAAAATCAGTGAAGCATACATAAGACATCAGTCAAGGGAATTCTTACTACATTAACATAATTTTTCCATTACCTCTCCACCCGCTTATTTATTTTTTATTTATTTATTTATTTATCTATTTATTAATATCTAACAGAAATCTCCACCGCAACTTGCAACGTTATCATCCAATACCAGTATATCAAGTGCCACTTTATTGTACGACATTTTCCGTCGTTATGCGGGTCAGTCAAGGAAAGCAAACCCCCAACAGAGTTTATAATAATAATAATAATAATAATAATAATAATAATAATAATAATAATAATAATAAAGTTAAATAATGTTCAGAGTTTGTCCTGATCATGATATGCGTTTGTCTCTTACACTCATTTATCAGTTTTATCAACAAATCTTTATTATCGCAGATAAAACACGGTAGATAAAAACGTGAACTACCTTTATCTACGTGTATTTTTAGGTCTTCGGTAATACTTAAATTTAACTTTAGCCCTACGATACAGGTGCTGTTCAATGAGTTAATGCAACGTCAGCATAGATCAGATCGAGGCTGGGAGCTTCCTCCCGAGGACAGAGATGCGGCTCCAGACGCTAGTCATCTGTGTCATACTCACGATTTTGCGTAAGTATTTCGATATTGAAATAAGATGCCATAAGTCGATAGCCAGTTATTTTGCCATTCGCTTCTTTAATCATTTTATCGTTGGGTGCACTTGTTTTCCACTAAAGAGAATCAGATAACCCGTCCTAGATACAGTTTTGGAAGAACTCTCCGCGAATAATTATTGACAACGGTCCAACTTGTGTTTAGTTTCGATATAAACACTAATATATCAATGTTAAAAATACTTAATCTGCTGTAGTATGATAAAAGCTGCAGTGAATCACGAAAGGCATCGACAGCGCTACGTAGGCTGTTACAGTTAGGCCTTATGAATGTTGTGTGGCTGTTGGCAGCGACTAATGCCGTCATGTCAGACTAAAATGGGCTGTGTTGGGGGGATAAAAATATATACCTACCTGGAAAATCAACACTTGTCCTTGCTTTTATTTCAAAATTTTTTTATTTCAAAATTGGCATCGTTTTTATTTCTTACCAACAGAGCATGTAGTTAACGGGGCATGTTGTTTCAACGTACCGCATAACATACAAGCACAATGTCTGGCAGAGGTCCAGTAAACCTGGATTGTTATTTTGGACGATATCTTATGTTAAATATAGAAACTGGGAAATTGCAGTGCACAGGTATATATGTAGTGAGTGTACATGCGTCTGCCTAATCTACCTTTTTATTATGATTTCGCAGTGCACAAGTTCGTATTTGTACATTTGGACGTGCACGCACGTGCTTGCCGGTGAGCGCATGCGTTCCCGTGTTATTTACATATTACTCTCTTAATTCTATTAATTATTTAATTTCCTATTATATACTTGTGCCTTAAATATATAAGATTTTTTCTTTCCTTCTGTTCCAGTGCTTCATTTGAATGGACAGCATGTTGTGGAGGCGGGTCTGGGGAAGATGGTCCAGAAAGGTTTCCAAAAGTTAGAGAAAACCGTGAGGAAAAATGCGGGGAAGTTCATTGATAAAACCGTCGACATGACGGCAAAGATAGTCAAGAAGACAATTAGGAAGAGTCTAGAATTGTAATTTTTTTCTCTTTAAATTTCATTTTCATTACTCTAAATGACAAAAGTCGTAATAATCTTTGAAAGAACGCTGACAACGCTGTTGATTTTACCGTTACTTAATTATGCACCTTCGAATCACCACTTTGAGCCAGATGCCGTGTTTTAACTTTTTTCGGACTTTGACACAATTGTCTTGAGAAAAATGCACTATTTTCTCGGGCTCTGGAAAGGAGATCTTCCACAGACTGTTGCGACCATTCTAAGAAATTCATATAACCATCTTCCCTGAAGAGCAAGTAAAGAAAGAAACTTGTGATAATAGAAACTTGTGATCTGGAGCCGTAGATGTTTTTATAAAGAACAGTAATGATTGTAACATTTCGCACCAGTCTGCAAGGAGCATCTTTCTCACTGAAAATAACACCGGAAGAAGGCGGGAGAGGAGGGGGGGGGGTATGCTGGATTCACAGAAACGTAATTGGTGACCTTGAATATCATGTACGTGTTAACGTCAGCACACCCTGGGTGTCACAGAGCGAAGACAGTGCCTAACCCAACTCCAGTATGGCAGCACCCCCTCCCCCCCTCAGGGTACCAGTCTCTGTGGCAAAACCTTTTTTAAATAGTGTCTAAACTCCAAATATAAGAGGAATGTTACAAGAATTAAGCCTCACAAGTTAAAAAGGGAAACGCAGCACAAGGACGAAGAAAACCAATTTAACTCTCGCACCGCCTCGATCACGACAGGAAGTTGAAGACCCGCCTTACCCGAACATTATTGAACCTGGGGATTTGTTGCGCAATGATTTAACTTTTTCGTGTTCATTAATTTGGGCTGATAGCAAAGAATAAACAGTTCTGATATTTCAAGTAATAGAGTCATAAATCATGCGGAATCTTCAAAGTGAAAACACCGTAAAAGATGACAGTCCAACCATGATTATATATGTAAATGAATGCTGTTCACTGTGATAAATATAAGTGATATCAAAAAAGTTAAATGAAACAAACAAATAGTTATACACCTACGACATATATATGTAGCAAGCACATAAAAGACTGGACAAGCATGTAAATGCAGAATCAAATAAAAATTGTTTATCATATTGATACGGTTTTAGTATTGATTTGTATAACGGTAGTGGTACTGAGACTTAAATGTGAGTAAAAAATTAAAAAAACTTTAATCAAAGCGGATCTTCAACAGGAACACCCCTTGCCTTAGTGCAAAATGTGTCGATTTTCTTTATCCAGCTGATACACTCTCTCCTCTTTTCAGATGTTTTTTTTTTCTAATAAAAATGTGCATTTGAGCTTCCCAAGATAACCCCTCCCCACCTCTCGCTTTTGTAAGTCTCTTTAAGTGATTTTGAATTGTTCAATCTCAGTTTACATGGCGCGCCAACGTCACATATCTATTTATAATTTAGACCAAACAAATGTAACCGAATTTTTAGGAAAAACTTTCCCTTTTTTTCTCAAATAAAAATACATTGGGTTTTATTTTGAAAGGTGAAAAAAATATGCAGTGTACCCATAGGGCTTGTCATCTCCTCCATCCTAAAAGTAACATAAAATAAAAAGTCACCCGACCATGTAAGATAAGAAATCTACCTTTCATTTTCCAACAGCAGAAATTCTTGTTGCAGAATAAATGTTTATGTTGAATATTTTGTTTTAAAACTGCTGTTGCAATTCAGCGCGTAATAAAAGGGAATACTATATGTAAAGAGTGAGAAACAAAAAATTAAAACTGGTATATAAAAAGAAAAACTACTTCTAAATATTATTTTGCGGTATAATTATATAAATATACCTACCTCCTCCCTCGCTCTTTTATGTGCTCTTTCCACTATGACAAAGGTGAGGTTTATTTTTAGCTCTTCGCTTTAAAATTAGGTTATGCTACGTCAGCATGCGAAAACGAGGCCGGGATTTACCTAGCGTGAAGAATGAGGACCGAGACGTTCATATTCTGTGTATTTATTGTCTTTCTTGGTAAGCATTAACTCACAATTAATTGATATGCCCGTTGTTCGCGTAAAAGCATGCTGTCTTTATGTCTGAATCCCATTCAGAGTTAATAGTAAGGCCGAGTATAATCGTATACGTGTACATGTATTTGGGGATTTACTAATAACCGGTAGCATATATAAGAGGGTGTTCTGGTACATGTATTATACTGCAGTAGTGCTGCGCTGTCTTACTCCTCGTCTAACATAAGGCATTTATAAACTTTCCACAAATTGTGCCTTTAACAAAAATGTGGCGAAGGATTTCCTTGTGACGTACATGTACCTGGCATAGGTAACAACACGCTGAATCTCTGACCAATACTACAAAGACACGTTCCATTTCACTAGTTTCATACAATATAGCGGCTTGTACTAATATAATCAACATGTGAAGATATACGATTCAGGCCGCGTTAGTAATATGATATGTATAGCCACCTATCACTGTGCCGAGTGTGTTACGCAGATAGCCGAAAGGATGGCTATATGACTGGGTGTTTGCTTTTAGTAATACGATAGTGTATATTCCGTTTATTAAAATGTTTTGACGAATTGCTTAATTTTTTTTCACGATTTTTTCAGTAAAATATTGGGTTTAATTTTCTCTGCTGTCAATTATTATAATAATAATTATTATTATTAATTTATTGCTGACGTAATCTCACACTCATGACAGCCTTTCTAATTCATTCGTGAGTCGTGCGTTTATTTACTCTCTGTCTCTCTCTCCAGTTACCCAGGCAACAATTTACTTAGATTGATTAATGCCACATTTTTTTCTTTAATGTAACAGTGATAACTACGAACGAGGACCGCTTTGCTGAGGCAGGACTTGGAAAGGACTTAAAAAAAGCAGCGGAGAAGCTGGGAAAAGCGGCGAAGAAAAACGCTGAGAAATTCGTGGACAAAACCATTGAGAAAACGGCTAAAAAGATGAAAAAGGCAGCCAAAAAGAAATTGGAATTATGATTGGAAGTCATTTGACTTGTATGCGTCACGAGTAGCTGTCAGACAATTAGGACAGATGTGAAAAGAAGTTGCAGAAATATGCAGAGAATATTCTGGACTTTATAGGATGGTAAAACCGGAGTGTGTGGAAAATGAAGGAAATACGCTATGCAAGACATCTTTGTAAACGTGTTGTCGATAAGACGAGTTTTAAAGAAATGACAGAAAAAGGGAAAAAAGAAAAATATAATATGATATGGCATTTAAAAAAAACGACGAGGAACTGGTTTCATGGAGGATAAAGAGTATTTGTCATCCTTGAAGGAAAGTAGTGTTCAGATGGCTATATAAAAATAATGATGATAATAACAAGTGCACCCACTAATGACACACCGCACCAGGTTTAGTAAATTAAATGTACTTGAGAAGTGACTTAGTACAAGCAGTGAGAATAATGAACAGAGAAAAAACTATTTAAGCGCACAAAACACGTTGTTGCACGTTAACTGTGATAAAAATACATTATATTCTTCGTCCCCTTTTCAGCCTCTCGTGCTGTCTTATCCATACCCACAATAAAACCTGTTTTTATTTTATAAAGGATTCTTTTTTTTAGTCCATGCCTGGTAAAGCAAAGGGATAAAGGCAACCATAATACAAAAAAGTGATCTTTAAATGGGTTTAAGGAGGAGAGGACAAAATACCGTACTATTGAATAAATAACACCGCTCTGAGTATTTTATTTCATACCTGAGTAGCCTTTTAATCAACTCCAAATATTTTATCATCTTATTTATTTCCACGTTATTTATTTCCAATGAAAACATTGCTGCCATCTTCTTAAAAAGAAGGGCTGCTATAAAATATTATTGCTAATAGGCCAATTTGGCAGTGCTGGAGAGGTTTTCTATGAACTATTAGGCCCCATTCCTACAAACACCATCGGTCTACGTGGCTCGACCCAACTCTCCCGGGACTCTCGCGGACTGCAATCAGCTTAACTGTATGACATTCTGGGGTAGATCTAAAGTAGAATACAGAAAAGTTGGTGATTAAACGTGTACATTGTAAACAAGAGGAGGTGTGTCATTCAGATAACCTGATTGCACTCAGCGTGAGTCCCCGTAGTGTTGGGTCGATCCACATCCAGTCCCTAATCTCTCCCTACAAACCGAGCCGCTGTTTCATATCCTCAATCAGTACCATCATAAACATGACAGCAAAAACCACACCGACCAATTATCGGGACAACACAGATAAACAGTTCGACAGGCAGACAGGTGCATTTAAACCTTTGATGATATCATTCATATCACATTGTTATCCTTATTTTAATCATATATTGTTGAAATGATAAATAGTGTGTATCACTTGGGATGAGGGGGGGGGGCTATTTAATTCTTTTATAGATGTATACATCGGACATGTAGGCAAGGGAAGGGGGTCGAAGTACAGTACATACATATTAATCAACTGCTTAATGCCTGTAAAGGTACGCGGTTGTTTGGGAAATGGCACTAAAATAGCTCTCAATATTCTTGTTATCTTGCTCGTGGTTAAAAGTTTCATGTTTATCTGACATTAAATAACTAAAGCTGTGTTTTTTTCATATCAGATGGAATCGGCTGTGTTACACCCCATTTCCATAGATTTTTAAATCGATCTATCCCTGTGGGGAGTCTCACTATATTACTGTCAGCTTGGCCGGCTTAAGCGTCTGTCCCGCCTACTAAAAGCTGTAAGGGGGTAATTAACTATGGTGCCCGCTCGGCTGACTGCAATTTAGCGTGAACCCCCAGGGAGTTAGGTCGATCTAAAACTTAATCTTTAGATCGATCTAAATCTCTGGGAAAGCACACTTACATACGCTCATATAAGGATATCTGATTCGGCATCAAAGTGATGCGAAGTGTTTTGGTAGGGTTTTTTATTTGGATGCAAGTCAGAAAGTCTGTTCGGATTTTTTTTTAGATATGCAGTTTTGCAAGATACGTAAGAAAATATTAGCTTTAGACAGTTTCAAACCCAGTGACATATACCTGTCTTATCAAGTCTTCTGAGACCTAACATTTGTGAAAAGACATTTATTGAATATCAAACAAAGCTGAACTAGAATTGTTGAAACACTGAACATGTCCTACCCAAAAAGAATCGAACTGCAGTGGCTAAGTGCCGTTTGCAATGTATAATTATAATCTAATACGTATATCTACAGGAATACTTTACATCAGAAAAAAACATCTTCCAGGGCCAGATTACGTCATAATAGGCCCCTGTGCTGCATGTATTATCATCACTTCTAAGCAAAAAGGGTTAGAAGTTACTCCATAAAGATTAACTGATATATGTTATGACATGACTTATGCTCCATTGTAAGTTACAAAACATGTTTTTTTATACATTTAAGTTGTCCTATTAACAGGTATATAACTTGTACTATTTAAAAGTTTGCAGTAACACTACCTGCTGTGGACTGTTAAAATAAGCTGTATACATAGGCTGAATTTTTCCTGCGGATAAAGTCCAGGATGAGATTCGCCGTTGCAATTTTTCTGTTTTTGCTTCTGACGACCCGTAATGCTGATTCGCAAAGTAAGTTGTTGAAATATTTTTAATACTCTGATGAAATCGGAACATTATCATGGTGCAGTGGCATCCAGTTTTCATCGTCTCTCAAGCGATGGTCACGATTTTTAAACCCGTTAGTCGGTGTTTAATAGTTATACTTACAGCGAGCTAGCTTGTTCTTCACATTTCTCCAGTGAGGGAAATGTTTCCTTTATTCAACATTCATATCCTTTTAACGATCTTAACTATCATTCGCATTTGTATGAAAAATTAATTAGCTAGGGAGAGGTACCAGTAGATAGAAAAATGCGCTGAGACACACTGTGTTGAAAATATGGAGAGCAGGGTGTGACGTCAGCTATCAAGAAGAATCTCAATCAAATACGTTATATTGGCCAGAGTACAAAGTTGAAAGGTGGTTAATGAAGAGAACAGAATCCGTCGAAACAGTTTCGGTTGTGAAGTTTAAAATTCACAGTGAAACCACGGTTATTTCTCTGATAAATCCATAAATAAACAAAAACATTTAGCATATTTGATTAATTCACCTAATTTATTATTATTATTTTTTTTCATTTTTATTTATTTTCACTTCTCTTGAAACGCTAGTGGCTCCGAAACCCGAGAAACCTGCAGACTCCGCTTCCGTAAGCATGTGCTGCTCGATGGGGAAGCGGTATATGGGCCCAGATTGCGGTCGGAGAGCTGCCAGGATTCCCGAACCCTGCAGAACCGACTTCCATCAGTGCTGCATGCAATACAGGGGGATTAACCTGCTTGGGGACGTGTACTTAAAATAATAGGTAAGCCAGGAATGTGAGAAGTTGGGGATTGAGGGTCGCTCCATTACGATTCTCACACTCTGTTATGATTTTTTAAGTTAAAGTAATTTTTAAATTTTTAAAAGAGCCATGCAAGGCATTAAAGATTTTAATTTGTCGATCCTGAGAGAGAAAAGAGGCTGGGCTCATCAAAAAAAATTAATGGCGGTTTCTCACCTTCCTTTATAAAATAATGCTCTCTTTATATGACGCCCTTTTCTGCTATTCCGCAACCCCCCCCCCCCCCCCCCCGCAAAAGAAAAAAAAAAAAAAAAGGCGTACTTACTGAACATCTGTAATCTATCTGTACCCTACGTAAAACTTTTTTATTTTACCTTTTATGCGGAATTCTTTTTTTAGCTTAGGCCTATTCAATCGTTTGAAATAAACTTATATTGTAAATTGCTCTGTTGTTAATTTTGAATGCTCATTTTTGCCATATTTGATATTACTGACGCGTCTTGAAATATACCGGTTTCAGGATGCGGTTTACATGACGACCAGGACATAGCACAAGACGACCCGTCACAGAAGTTATGAGTAACCCAGCGGTATGGATTTAAATACGTCAGGAAAGTTTTTAAAGTAAATTAGCTCTCAATGACAGACAAAAGCGATATCACAAAATGATGAAATGATTTGACAGCAGCTATTTGTGTAACCTTTACAGAAAAGTGAGACTTTTTGTTTGTGAGTAAAGCAAGAATAACATGCGACATTTTTGCAGTGTTAAGTAAATTACCTGTAAAGGCGGCGGAAGAAGAAAAAGAAAGTGATTCACTCTAACCGAGAGAAATTCAAATTCTGATCTTGGAAATGCGTTTAAATACACCTAGTTGAAGAGATAGAGACGGGAGTGACATTTGCTATCAAAAAGAATCTCAGTAAAATACGCTATATTGGTCAGTGTACGTAGTTGAAAACTGTTTAATAAAAAGAATAGAAAACGGTTTTGGTTAGTAATTTTTAACTGATAAACAAATAAATACAGAAAATAAATACGTTCAGTATTTTTAATTCGTTTATTTAATTTTTATTTTATCTCTATCTTCATTTTTATTTTTCATTTTAATTTATTCTTTATTACTAATAAAAGTATCATTTTTAAGAGAAATCTTGAAACAAAGTCGCTGCTTCTCCATAGCGTCTCAATATAAACTGCAAACGGTCTTCCCGTCCCCGCCACCGTTCATGAATATTCATTATTCGAAGAAAGGAAGAGCCCTTATTGTTTCCTAGCACTGTACCGGAGCACAGTATTTAAATGCATCGGGGCTTGATTTATGTCAACAAAGGTTACGTCAACTGATATGTTTATTTGTTAAAGCCATGGTAAACAGACTAGATTTGAGGACGGCATCTTCCAGGATGTGCACCGGCCGTAAGTCGGGTCAACATGGAGGAAGTGAGGAAATATCTATCCCCACTTCTCCCGAGTAGAATCCATTTATTTATTTACGTATTTCACTTTATTTATTCATTTCTTTTCTTTTCTTTCTTTCTTTCCTTCTTTATTAATTAATTTATTTTCTGAGAGGGGGTATTTTGCGGTGCAAATCAAATAAAATGAAATTACAAATACATAGAGGAAGATAAGTAGACAAATAAGTGTAACTATAACGCGAATTGAAATAAAAAGATAAAACAAGTCAGCACGCGTATATGGTGTGAAATATATAGGTATGAGGCTCTTGTTGATAGAAGTCCCGTTATAATTACGGCCCGGGAAATTAAGCTATCGGGACGTCTTGTTTGGTCGGGATTAGGAGTTAGCAAACTCTATAAGAATACAACAACTACAAATATCCTCTAAATACAGTATACAAGAGGAAGCACATACGTATATGTATCGAAATTGATTTCTGAATTTGGTAATGTTGAAGCCAATTAAGATGCTTGTACCACACCTTTAGCACAATTAAACTGAGGATGATTTTAATCTTAACCAGGAAGCCACAACTGAAGTGTCTAAATCCTTTTACAACAGAAAAGATCTTTTAAAACACTGATTGCAGTTTTTTGTAATATACAATGTACGTTTAGAGATTCAGGCAATGTGATGATACACATTAATCATCTGACCAACTTCTAACATTATTCGATCTAAAATAAATAAGCTTTGAAAATGCAATTTGAACATGAAATCACCACTATTATGAATATTCAAACGAATACATGTACGCAAAACAGACGTGTTTGAATGCACCGCAAGTAAAATGTTTGGTTTTTGTCTCGTTTTACTTGCTATAATTTTCATTGGGTGAGGAGTAACTGAAAAGTTTTTCTTCAAATCTACGGTGGTGGGTGGGGCACTGCATGTACGCTATTTTATTGGCTTCGGCCCAAGTCCGTCTCTTTTCTTAGCAAGAAGCACTGTAATTAAATCAACACCTTGTTTTGAAAGCGCACCTGACTCACGCGGACATAATAAAAAGACGAGTTCCGTCCACGGTAAAGCGAAGGGTTCGGCCTGCGGTCGCCTAGCGCTATATAACGTTCAAGTCACACATCCTAGTTATACTGCCGTCTTCAGAGTGCCTTCTTGATTCGAAATGGCCGCCATGAGACACATTGCTGTGGTTTGCCTGTGTTTGGTTCTGATGTTTAACCTTGCCAGTTCTCAAGGTACTGATTAGTAGATAACATAGTATTCGCCATTTACAGTCACATATCTATTTGTTATCAGGGTATGTTTTGCTTTTGTTTATGTAATATTATTTGTCGTTAAAATAATTTTGTATCTAACTGGACACGAGCGCAGTTGCAGGGGAAATACATACCTTGTCTTTGATGGTTGTTGGCAATTAGACAAAACTTAGCAAAGTGTTTAAACTTACGATTTCGTCTTCTTGGGGACGTTGAGTCTCCCTCGCATACATGGCATAGACCTCGGTCGCTGTGACAAGTATAGCTCTTATCCCGTGACTTAGTACAAGTAACATTTGTCCAATGTACTGACCTCGATACTCTCAGTAAACTCTAACGTGTACTAATCATAGGGACCCGGGCCAATGTTCCTGGGAATACTATTCCTGTCACAGTAGACCAGTTACAGACGATAAAACTTCATTTATGATAAATACTACTGGACGACTCACTCATTTGCACTGTGCTTGGTAGTTTTCTGTCTTCAAACTAACGTATGACAGAGAGAGAGAGAGAGAGAGAGAGAGAGAGAGAGAGAGGGGGGAGAGAGGTGAGGGAGGGAGAGAGAGAGAGAGACGCTGGAGAGAGAGAGAGAGAGAGTTGAGGGAGAGAGAGAAAAAGAGAGGGGGAGAAAGAGGTAAGGAAGAGGAGAGGTAGAGAGATAGAGATAGAGGTGTGTGTGTGTGTGTGTGTGTGTGTGAGAGAGAGAGAGAGAGAGAGAGATAAATTACAAAATTCACAATTCTCTTTCACATCAGATATCGGAGGCATGTGTTGTGTAATGGGAATGCGGAATCGGGGGCAAAACTGTCAAGGAAGAGCCCGGACCCTGAGCGAGCCTTGTAGAACCGGATTCCTGAATTGTTGCAAGGTAGGCAACAATCAGCTGACACACGCGGACGCTCAGTGAGGTGAGTCCCGAAATGCGGGGAGTCGTTTGTTAAAAAATAATTCGTTAAAAAAATATTCCAGAGATTTGCCGCTCCTTAACGAACCAACTAAACAATTTTTTCTGGCATTATTCCCTACCTAGCCTAGTGCTGCCCTCTACTGGATATTTTCGCATACTGTTACAAAATGATATGAAAGACTGGTATACTATTTTGTAACAGCTAGATAATACCTCTTATAGGCATGGGAGGCACTTCCTCTTCCTTAAATTATGAGGTAGAGTGCCGCCTCTATCTGCTCCCCCCCCCCGAAAAAAAAAATATATATATATATATAAAGATATGTTTAGAAGATATCAAACGGTGCGTGTTTCTTGCTTAATAAAAGTTGTACCTTTGTTTGAAGTGTTTGGTTTTCTTCATTTTGTTATATAATGAGGAATGACGGCAGCAGTTTGGGAGCTTTTTTACGTTTATTCACCGATTCTCTTTTTACACGATTTCAGAAGTATTTATACTCTAATTTCCATGCTCATGTTACAATACGCTATTCAATATTTTCTAATTTAGTAATTTAAATGAGACTTGTTTTTAATTTAAAATATTTTCCGAATTACTCATCTTGGATCTTATCCAACTCGAGTATGCATGAGTTCTACACGTATTAAAAACGAGCAAATCGATAGAAAAATTAGCCAATCAGATCCAACTATATCCGACTCTGAAATGTTCCATACTTTCTTACTTCGAGAACAATCTCTACCCTTACTGACACTTAAAGAAATTTACTTGCACTCAATAACTTCCTACACATTTTGATTCTGTTTTAATTGTTTTGTAATTATCAAAAGAGTATGTCATTTGCTTTACAACAATTTGTCCATACTTCTTTTGCAGAAAGACGTTTCCGTGATGATCTGGGCAAAAGACAACTGAGAACAGAGACTGCCACGCCACCAGCGATATGGATTTAGAAATGTAACCAAAGAAGAATTAAGGAAAACGTGATTCACAAACACCCCATTTCCATAGATTAGATCGACCTACTTTGGATTGACCTAACTCCCTGGGGGTTCGCGCTGAATAGCTGTCAGCCGGGCGGACACGAAAGTTATTTGCCCCTTACGGCTTGTAGTGGGCGGGGACGGACACTTAAGGGGGATTAGCTGACGGTAGTCTGGTGAGACTCCCCGCGGTGATAGATCGATCTAAAGTTGTGGGAATAGACCCTATAGACGCACATAGAGGTGACTATCAGGACAGGATTACGTGAAACTTAAACAACTCCCATTAGTACGCAGATAAACAGATACCCACGTGACTCATAACATAAATTAATCCAAGTAGTACTATTATGGGGCCATTTATTCATTGAAATTTTTCTGTCTATTTAAGGAGAAATAAACAGGACAAAACGCAATAAAAATAGTCTTGTTTTTTTATTATCGTGGTGTTTATTGTATACATGTACTTCACAAAGTGACCTGTATAAGTCAAGGATTAAGTCTTAGTATAATTAACATTTGCGAGAATAGAATTTTGCAAGTTGTTTCGTTAGGCTAGACTCGTTATCTTTATTGCTGCAGTCATCTTTAGTTTATATTATATGACTCAGCTCGCGAAAAGGACTCTAAAATGCCCCTCAAATAATGAAAATATCAAGTTCTCCACTTGTGAACCCACAATCACATTTTAATGTTCTTGGGGTTATTTTGTAGACCAACCATTAATGCTGCTCTTTAAGACATATTGGCCGATGTTAATACATGTATCTAGATTATAAATAACTGCGTTGTTTTTTGCCATTATGCAAGTGTCGGCTACGTGTTTAACTTGCGTGATTAAGTTATTCTTTCCGTGTAATAATTAAAACGGCACAATATATATCACCATAGAGTTATTGTTTTAATTTAGTATTATATAACCTTAAAAAGTTGTTCTGCACAGAGTGAAAGAGTAAATGAACAGCAGTCCCTAGAAAAACGCCAGGAATCCATGGTATTCACGTGTTCAATGGATATCATCTAATGCAAGGAACAAGCGCGTGTTTGCATTACTTTACTAACAGGTAACAGTGCACGCGAACTACCAGCTAGTGCGTTTGTGTATTTGTGTGTATGTGTGCGTGCGTGTGTGTACAGGGTGTGTGCGTGTGTTTATTTGTGTGTATGTGTGTGATTGCTTAAAAGGTTGAAACTGAAATTTGACACCTCGTCCATCTTTTTTATTTGAAAAAAAGACTGTATATTCGCCTCAACCCCCTTCACACGGCTCCGCCATCTTTTTGTTTTATTTTGTTTTCCGTCATCTTTTTTTTTTTTGGTAAAGTACAATGTGTTTATGTAGAAGAGCAGAAAATGTAAATAAAAGCCACATGTTTTTGCCCTCCGACGGCAAACTGCCACTAGGTGACGAATGGAAGCATGAGATCATTCTCTACATAAACAAAGCGTAGTTTCGCGTGCGCGTCATACTTAAAATGGGAAGCGTGCGGTAAAAAGAGGAAATAGGCGAACTAATAGCCGACCGCAAACCAAAGTAACATGCCTTCCAAGGTACTTTCTACTTTATAAATTGACAGGTGCTAAAATAATATTTGAGTTGGGTTTGATAGCGCAGACTTGAGGCCACGCTTTGCTAGGAATAAACAGTGAGTGAAAATAGACTGTGGAAGATTCAAATGCATTTACTTTTTTTCTCGTTCTTCTTCGCCCCATTCTCCATCTCTCTCTCTCTCTCTCTTTCTCTCTCTCTCTCTCTGCATCTCCCTCTCTTCCTCTCCCGTTCTTTCTCTCTCCATCTCTCTCTCCCTCTCTCTCGCTCCCCCCGTCTCTCGCTCTCCCTCCCTCCCTCTCTCTCTCTCTCTCTCTCTCTCTCATCACCCCTTCTTCCTCTTGCTCATATTCTGCCCCTTCCCATACTCTCTCTTCGACCTCTCCCATCTCTGTCTCAACTCTTCTCCCTTTTTCTCTCTAGCTCTTACTAAGCAAGGTGCAAGCAAAATGACACATAAAAATGAAAACCTTCATTGTTTTAATTCAACACACCGTTTTTGGTCTTCCGTAATTTTTTCTCTTATCATAAAGGTGGGGTAGGTTATTGATGAAATGCGCCAGGACAAACTCACAGCCATTAACATAGTTTTTGTTTTACTTCCTTGTATCGGACTAATGGAAGTTTATAAGCCCGCCACTTACTCAGCTTTTCTCATTGTGTCAAGGAGCTGGTAGGAAGAAAGAGTCGCTCATCCTCAAACTATTCGCTATAAGCAATACAGGTAAGAAAGCAATATCACTGATATCATATGTGTGA
Source organism: Lingula anatina (assembly GCF_051362555.1). NCBI lineage: Eukaryota > Metazoa > Brachiopoda > Lingulata > Lingulida > Lingulidae > Lingula > Lingula anatina. The sequence continues at coordinate 18,901,383 of NC_141771.1, read as the reverse complement.
ATTGATTAAATTATGATTTTATGATGATATGATAAGACAAATTTTCTTTTAAGATAGGATGGCCTGTGCGAGGTGTGTAATTGAATAGATTTGACCGATTTTACCGACAAGAGGGGGAGGGGGAGGGGGAGGTGGAGGAGAGGGGTAGGGGTTGAGGGACCATTTTTTTACCAGCGTCCAGCCCAGAGTGACCAGCGGTTTGTGGTGCCGCACCAGGGAGTGGGCGTTTTATTGTGAACTTTCTCTCTTTATAAACAGAGGTGCATCTTTAAAGCATTTTGAACCATTTAAAGAGAATCAGATTTACGTGTGGTAACGTGTTTCACCTCTGCTTTTAAAATGTTGTAAATGCAGTGCAAATAGTTTAGTTTGTCATAGGACAGAGTTTCATATTTGCAATTATAAACGTTTACAACTTTGCTAAAACTGTAGAATAATTTGCAAATCAAAATGAGAAAATACTCCATACAACTGTCACGTTCTTGCTACATGCATGCTTTGCACCTTTGAGGATTCATAAAAAATAAAAATTTTAGGTGAATTTTTACTGCTTATTCATTTTGGTAAAATTCTCACAAATCGCAAGTTTTAACATTTCTTAATAATCCATTTATAGGCTAAGGGCCTACTTTAAGTCACATGTTTGAAAAAGTTGCAAGGCTGAGAACTTCTGTTACGGTGAAAATTGAATTCTTGAAGTTTTGTAAACGGGTAGCCCAAATGGTTTTGGAAGTTAGTAGGAGGTGTAGGAGATGTGTTCATCAGTGATTCAGACTTTAATGGTAAGAATCACCTACATCTCGTGACAGCGGAGAGTCACACCAAACCGTGACTTTAGAAAAGCAATTTGTGCGAGGTGCAGAAAAATAGCGTGCTGCAGTGACTTAAATAGACCTACATTAAGATTTATAGCAGATAAAATACATTTGAATAAAAAAACACGATTATTCACCAAGTGTGATGTACAAAGATAACTAATAACTTTTCTCTTGCCTTGACGAACTTATGAAAATCACTGCCGGTGGATTAAAACACTCAAAGCTGTTTGCTGCACATTGCGTAAGAAGGCCAAGCAGATTTATTCAAAACAAGCCATACGGTATACGGCGCAAATATTTTACGGGAGTATTTTCGTGTCTAATCACGTCATAAATTGTACATATCGTAATACCAATCTTTCTAAGATTCAGCTTTTTGTTATTATGGTCTTAGGCGTTATGACATACAACACAGAAGGCGAGGGTGGTGGCGGCAAGAACAACGGCGGGAAGAGCAGAGGACGTAAATACGTAATAGCAGGCGTGGTTTTACTGTTCCTGGCGACCTTAGCGACATCTGTGGCTTTTTTGGTTATTTTCCTGTCAGGTGAAAGCACCGAAGATGTATTGAAGGTAAATAAAAGGAACGTAACATTGCAATATAAAATATAATAGACAAGGAAAATGCACGTACTGTGATTTTAACAGTGTATTTTTTTTTTTGAGAAAATGACTTTCAGAATATATTGAGATGTAGGTAAAATGTAAATGGTCGCGATTTAAGCATTATTGTCACTGAAAAAATACCAATTTTACTTTCAGCTTCGAGCTGCCCTTTTCAATAGGCAGAACGATGTATTTAGTGTGGAAGTGGGGCTGGACCGCCAGAGGGCGCTGGAAGCAGTTCATTATATTCCACATGACCAAAAGACGGAAACCTTTGTTGTCTACGATTATAAAGCAGTAGGTGGTGTCTTTCGTAGCAATTCCGAAAATTATCTCTTCTTCTTGTAATTTTAACCAACATTAATATTATAATATACCTTTCTACAATACAACATTAAACATTAAGAAGATATTTAGGTGTTTTCAAGGGTACGTGTACATCAGGAAAGCAGTAGACATTTCACCCATAGAATGTTTGGTACAGAAACGAGAAAATACCTTCGTTTTGTCTCAATTCGCGTGTTATGCGTTTTTTGGGTTTTAAATTTAAATTAGATTTATTAATTTGATTAATTAAAATTTTAAGAGGGAGAAGGTATACCTCCAGAGCTGAACGTAACAAAGCACGTGCTAGCTGTGTATCCCCATTCCCAGATCCGCAATAGATTCTCTAATTATTTCTTAATTATTTCAAAATCTAGAGAAAAGTCGTCCTCAGACTGATGGACGACATGACCTGCTACATCCGGGACATGCAGCCCTCCATGACAGAAGAGGAAATAGATGGCGTGCAGAAAAGTTATGAAACAGAGAAGGTAAAGGCAGTTTATAGGCGGTAAAACATATATGTTACTTTATATCTAACTTGTTTTACATGCAATTTTTGTGTTATTAATTTTGTAAGTCATTTTGATACTTTTTGCATTCCATTCATTCAATCATGTAATTTTATTTATCTATTATCGTAGAATTACTTGAAAGTCAAAACTGTTTTTGAGAAAAAGATAGGAAAAATCATTGATAGAGTTAATGTGTGTTTGATGACTTCTAAGAGCCCGTTTATATACACCTTTCCAGAACACAGCACTGAGGATTGGTAAAGTGGAGAACCAGTACTACCAGGCGCTGAATGTTCCGGTCGACACATCCGTGCTGAGCGAGGCCATTTTGGAATTTTGCTCTGGTCTCAAGTTGCAATACCTACAGCTGATGTCGAAGGATGATAACCCGAGTGAGTGACTTGATATAATGAAATTATTTTAGAAAATTTGAATTTTGACATTTTTGGTACCCTTCTCCATCTTTCCACGTCCACAAGCTAAAGTGCGGTTTTTGAAAATTTATAGATTAACATCTCCAGTCATGAAACGATTTAGTCTCAAACAACTTTGTTAAGTTTAAAGATAGAGCAAAATTATTCGACTTGCTTTACGGCAGATGTCAATTAGCCTGACATTAGCCGTGACACTACTGTTTCTCTGCTTCTGCTTCTGACCCACAAGTTTTTCTATTTTAATATTTTTTCTGCCCAATTTCAGCATCAACTCACCACAACAGCAGACGTAAAAGAGGTATCTTTGACGACTTCATGGCTTACGCCAACCAGAGATTTGCAGGCATTCGTGCTGCGCTGGGTGCCTTCCAAAATACCCAACCAAAAGGTTCTGACGTCGGAGTCCTGTCGGTAGGTGGCGCTTTACCAGACGTTTTACCAGACAAGACAATTCCAGTAGCCGGTACATTTTCAGGGACGGATGAAAGCGGTACCTCCGGTGGTTTTGGGCTGTTCGACGCGTTCAGGAGACACGTGAAGAAAACTCTGAAAAATGTACGCGGTCGTATGGCGTCAAGACGGAGACAGAAAGCGAATGGCGGTGGAGACGTTGGGGTTCTAGGTGGTACTTTACCACAAGGATCTGGTAGAGCCAAACAAGGAGAAACAGACGTAGGAAGTTTTGGTGGTGTTTTACCCGACGGTCCCGTGTTACTGGGAGGCCATGACGACCCTGTGCCAGGTCTCCCTGACCCGTATGCCCCTGATGGCGGAAAATCCGATGCTGGAGTGCTTAACGTTGACGCACCTAAGGAGGGTACAGATGTCAGTGCTTTCGGTGGTGTCCCTGACAGGCGTCCAGTAAACCCTCTTCCAAAGATCCCCAAATCCGACCCACTTCCACGCAAGACACCCGGCTCCTCCAGAAACTCTCCCCGTAGAGGCTCGTGTACCCCGAAGGTGCAGTGCACGTTTCAAGAACTCGGGTGTACGGTCCGCCGAGAGAGATACTGTCCCAACCCGTCCTGGGCTGACGCCTCCGAGTGCGATGACTGGCAGTACACGGACGTGAAAGCGTGCGCTAATGTTAGGAGATGCCAGACCAGTTGCATTTGAACACGTGGTATGAAGGACACAGAAATATGAGGAGATGCAATTCCAGTCCAGAGCTCAATTTTAAGGACACAAATATCATTAAATGGACACACAGATATCATCATCAAATGGAGGGAGATCAATCCACAGAAAGTCTCACTTGTGGAAACTTTCGTAAGCAATTAACATGAAGCTAACAAACGTTTGTAATTACAGAAAGTCCACAGATGAGCTTTATTTACTCATTATCTCTCTAGAACTTTCACAAACTGAGAGTCAAACAAAACCAAGAATATATCATAAGAGACGGATTTATATTTTCTTTACGTGTTATGGATAAATCCTACATTATAAGAGATCATTAGATCCCCAAAGTCAGTAAGTGCCTTAAACAAGCCACATATAGACTTTGTATTTTCGAAACACTTTTAGACATTTACAAATACTTAACATTAAACTTAAATCTAAAAAAGGAAATAAATCAAAACTCGAAATGTTTTTCGTCAAACATTTACTACAACATTATTACGTTCAAATCTTTGTGTGTGTGTGTGTGTGTGTGTGTGTGTGTGTATGCGTGTGTGTGTGTGTGCCAAAGGTAGAGCTCAAATACCCGTTTAATAACGATAGGAAACCAGAGAAGAGGTGTAGTCGTATGATGTCTTGACTCATTGGCAATAACTTGAGCATCGTTAGACTACAAGAAAATCTGATGTAACTGACAGTAAATTGACTCACATTAAACTAACTTAGAGTTCAACAGTCCTCTGCTGATTAAGGCATTTCTAAAGGCGGTAATCTTCTAAAACTGGAATTTTAACGCATATTTTCCCGGTAAAACAGGAACCCTTGGTGGTGACAGGACAGCAGCGATGGTTTCGGTCACAATGGGCGTCCTCCATGCACACAAGGACCTCCTCGGCGTCAGTGGGAGCCGGAACGTTAGCCGGACAAGCTACAGCAAGGAAACAAATTAGAAACACTTAACTTTTTATCATCACTATATTTTGATACAAACCCTTATATGTGAAAATAAAACCAGAGTTTAAGAGCGGTGTAGAGAAAGAATTGGAAGTCGGGCTTAATTGTTCAGCTGCAATACTTTATCTGTTCTCCAGTGATGTGTGTTTTCTGGTGGGATAGAGAGTTGGAACAAAGAAGACCAGGTGGCCAAATCTGATCATAAACGAGCACTCTAATAGAGTATTTCTTTCCATTGTTCTTTTATTTCATTGACTCACTGTATATTTTAATGTACTTATTTGGAAGGCTGCAATATTGGCAACCACTTCTAGGATGACTTGGAGCTGGACTAAGGGATGGCGTGAGGATGAGGAGATAATCTGGGATATGGGCTGAGGGATGACGTGGGAGATGGGCTGTGGGATGACGTAGGATATGGGCTGTGGGATGACGTAGCAGTGGGAAAAGGACGGGAATGTGATTTTACCTGGTACTTGCTCGGTCCTATTCTCCATGCGTCCGGGAACATCGTCATATGTCCCCGGGAAGCACACACATCCAAGGACTTTAGAACGACAGCACTTCTCTTTAACACCGCAGTACATGTCTGCCGTACACGCGCGTTGTTTGGTGCCGAGGTATTCTCTAGGGTCTGGCTCTTTCGGACACTCTGTCAATTATATATTTTTGATGGCATTAAGTTCACGTCAAAATTGTATTTAACCTGAACAGTTAAACTTATTACACATAAAGTAACAGGTATCCGCATTTCCATCTACGTACAGTATATCCAAGTTTTTATATGCTACAAAAATCAGACATTAATATTGGCATAAATTATGACGTTGAAAATAATCACTTAGTTTACATTTACATAACAAAATTGTGAATTTCTTCTCGTGTCCAATTTTATATTTATCAAAAGACACCATTAAAATACCACTTTATATAAGAAATCAACAGTTTGCTGTTACAAATGTATCAACGATGTTTGATCAGTACTTACTCAATGTAGGAATCGGTCCTGCATAAAAATAGATAGACAATTTTGATTTAATGGAATAAAATAATTCACAATAGTACAATTTTAAAGTAACAACGATTGCAAAGAATTGTCAGAAAAATAATGATAAATCCTGACATGAAGCATTCTACAGAAAGTATTAAATAGAGTACATGTAATAATAAAACGCTATGTTGAAAAGAGGTCCAATGAAGTCGCATCTGGGAGATACTGTCATCATTAAACCTAATCCGAAATTAACCGCCACTTTTATATACAGTATATCGAAGTAAACAACAAGGAGATTGTTAGTGGCGCATCGGTTCAAGGTCGCATTCAGAACAGTGGACTAACTAGTCCGAGGGTCAAATATGGCCGACCCACTTGAATACTTCCCCACAGGGAATCTATTCAGCGTCTGTTAGCGATTTAGACGGAAAACTTTTTAGTGGGTCGCCATATTTGTCCCGCGGACCAGTGAGTCCACTGTTCTGAATGCGGCCTGAGAAACGGGTCGAGAAAACATCAACCCAGTCACGTGATTCTCCAAAATTCAATATCCGTGAATATTCATCGAAAATCAATCTGTAGTCCTGGGAGAATGTACATGACTGCGCATTTTAACGCGTATACTGTTGTTTTAGAATAAGACGTAATTTCACGACTTTTGACTACCATCGCGTTAGCTTCCATGCATAATAGGACCATTGTTCGCGAAAAAAGAAATTAGCGGGGTCAATTGGTGAATTTTTCAAATTTACCCGTGGTGTCATTAGTGATAGGACCAGGAGTGGGACATTCCGTCTCGTCCACACATCTGTAGTTGTGATAGTAGGGTTTCTCTGGCGGACACTCACACCGCGCCACGCAGTTCAAGGTACACATCGATGGTGTGTCGCGTTCCTCACAGGTGGCGGTGCAGTCGCTGCCACACGTCTTCCAAACCTGGCCTCCGTAACACAATGGATCAGGGCCTGTGGAGAGACGTTTCTTTTATTTATTTATATATTTATTTATCTATTAAATTTTATTCATTCTTTGAGAATGTGTCCTTACAATTTTCTGCTCCATTTGCAAAACAATTCTTATTCTAAGAATGAAGTAATTTTTCTTCAGTCAGCAGCTTAATAAGAAATAGTTTTTACCTCCAATATTTCATTCTTATACATAACAGAGCCGATGAAATTCTTCTCTAATTCTTATTCTTCAATAAGTCTAACTTTGCCTTAAATCTGTGCCAATGACAGTTGGAACGACTTTCGAAATTTGTTTGAAAAATGCAGAGTTGGGGTGCTATATTACAGTCGGTTATGAAGCGTTTAAAATATAACTGAAAAACTTTATTTCTGTATAGGCCTATCGACCAGCCAACTTCAATTTCATTCACGTATATCCTACTAAATTAACATAAAATCATCATAAAGAATTCAAGTCCAGTTTTCATTAAGATGACAATGAAACAATGCACCATCCCCCTGATACAGAGAAAAAATCATCAAGTATAATGCACAAACATTACAAAATTATAACATTACTACAACTGCATTAGCACCGTTAATTTTACCCCAGAATTTTTAAGTGATAAGTCTTACCCCTGCAGGTGAGTTGGTCATCCTCGAGTTCATATCCACTCGGACATTCACATTTGTATCCGCCCAGGTTGTTCTTACACGTGTGACTACAGTCGCCGTTCCTGACCGCACATTCGTCATCGTCTAAACCATAATATAAGACGGTGAAGTCATGAGATCGTTATATTTCGTACTCTAGCAGTTGTTAAAACGCACAGCATTTTTAAAGAAACACCCCGTATTTTTTTTTTGATGTTGCTCTCCTCTTCTATATGGGTACCAACTACTACTATACTACAGCCGCTTCTGCTGCTGCTAATGTAATTACGACTTAATAATAATAATAATAATAATAATAATAATAATAATAATAATAATAATAGTAAAACAGAGTCAAATCTAGAGAAAATCAAAAATTTTACAACTCACTTTCCTACACTTATCTTTGAATAGATATACAGACTGTGGACAAATTTCAAAGTTGATGATTATAGGTATGTACTTAATGTGAGATAAAAAGAAGGACCAGGTGCCAGTTTTGCCAAGAATGATACATTGCTACAATAAAAAACCAAGCAATCACCTTCACAAGTCTTCCCGTCGCTACCCAGAACATACCCCGCCGAACAGGAACATTTGACACCGCCGTCCGCATCCGTACAGGTGTGAGAGCAGCCGCCATTGTTAACAGCGCAACCAGCTTTTTCTGAAAATAGTTTTTATAGCTGCTGTCAAGTAATAACAGCTTGATTGGCAGGTTATATAAACAAACGTCAATTATCGCGCACTGCGATTTCACTCGCTGTGAAACAGTGAGTACGCCGAAAGAGAGCGTTAAAACCTGAAGTAAGAATCAAAGAACCAAACCCAGCTCAACAAAACAATAAGTACGTAGTCAACATGGCAGTTTATTTTTTAATAAGATTAATGTAAAAAATGAGTCAAATTGCCTCGAAAATTATTTGCTCTCCTCACTGAACCAAGAAAAATACGAATATATATATATATATATATTTGAATTCAAAATACTATTCACTTATCTATAGACCATAGAAAGTGCTCGCGAGTCCATCAGAGTGACGCAAAAAGTGATGCATGCACCTGCAGTCGCTTAAATCAAGGTGATTTCAATGTAAAGAAAGGTATGTTGCTTATAAAGTATGGTTCTTACGCAGGTGCGTTTTAGTGCGGTTTAAACAGATCGCAACCTTTTTGGAACCTGCGTCAGACTGGCTGTAGACTTCTCGCCTCCCTGAGGAGGATACAGAAGATACATGCTTTTCCCAAAACCTTCATTACTAAAACAGCAGAGTAACCCTGAGGAAAAAATAAAGGCAGCCAATGCATTTTTTCTACTTGAACATGGGTGACACTCACCTGGTGTGGTATTGTTAGTGGCATTTTTAATAATAATGGATCCGGTGGTACCATTACCTAAAATATAAAATAGGATATGACATAGATCTATTTTTAATAAACTTTCTCTCTCTCTCTCTCTTTCTCTCTCTCTCTCTCTCACACACACACACACACACACATGCACACATACACGCACGCCAACCAGCCCTCTCCCTCAATCTCCGACGATAATTCATAGATTATATTCACCTCCCAAAATTCCTGAATCGGGCCCCTTGCAGCAGCCGAGGAAGGCGCTCTTACAGGGTTCTGACAGAGACTGCGCTCTCTCGGCGCAGCTTCCGTCAGACGGCGCCAGCGCCATGTCACAACACTTCTGCTTAGTGGCGGCTACGTTATCCTCATCACCGTCCTTACAGCAGCCGAGGAAAGAACTCTTGCAGGGCTCAATGAGGGACGCCGATCGGTCTGCGCAGCTTTTGTCGGATGGGTTCGACCCCATTTTGCAGCAGGTTACTTTATGGAAGGCGTTACTATCACCACCGTCTGTACAACACCCGAGAAAGGAGCTCTTGCAAGGCTCGGAGAGGGACGTGGCTCTCTCGGCGCAGGTTCGACTCGACGGTTTTGTTCCCTGCTCACAACATGATATTTTAACATCTTCGCTGTTCTGGGCTCCGTCTGTACAGCAACCGAGGAAGGCACTCTTACACGGCTCAGTCAGGGAGGCGGATCTGTCAGCACAGCTTCGGTCGGATGGGTTCGTGGCCATAGCACAGCACGTCTTTTTAACGGCGTCGTTGTCGCTGTCTTTGTCGGGGTCCGTACAGCAGTCGAGGAAGGCAGTCTTGCACGGCTCTGAGAGCGTCTCGGCTCGTTCCGCACAGCTGTTCTCTGAGGGGACTTTACCCATTTCACAACATATCTTGTTGGTGGTTCCATTGCTGTCTGTATCTGGAATTCAACAAAGAGATGCATTTGTCAAGTATTTAAAAACTTAAGTAAGCTTATGGGATGCTGCATAAGATGACCATTTCCATGTTTGTTTTAAAATAATTTCAATTCAATGATTACGTAAAAGTAAGACAATTTTGTTAATATCACCAGTGGTACTGTTTTACAACCAAAGTGAATGCACATTTAATCTTTCATCAATATACATTTTTCGTTCGGACATTTCTATTTTGTGTTCGGAAACACATTATAAACTAAAAAAAAAAGATTTTCTTAAAGAGAAAAACTCCCTTTACCATGTGTTGTATATCCGGATTGGTAACATCATTGCAGGCGCAATCGAAAATATGGTGCAAATACTGGGAGGCGATTGACAGTCATCACCAAAAGAAGGCTTCTTTCATATACACACATATACTCTCCCACATGCACACATGTATGCACGCATGCGCGAGAACACGAACACACACGTACATACCGCGCGCGCGCGCACACACACACACACGCACACATACTTGTCTATGTGTACCAACCGAGGACATCAGCACAACACCATACAACCGAGGACATCTTATTCCTTGGTTAAATCAAAATAAAAACATTCAATTTAGGGTAAAATCTATTCGAGTATGAATGTTATAAATTAATTTTTTATAAAAACTAATTTTTTGCTGACAAGAATTTTACATTCTAACCGAGGACACACACGGACACACACACACGGACAGACACTACACATTACAACCGAGGACATGCATGCATCTACATATAATAATGATTGTACTTTTAATGCAAAGCAAATTTTATATAGCGTTACTTTGCAGCAATTCACATTTTTATGAAATTCTTTCATATTTAAGGTAAATTCCAAAATAACACCAGAGGAGATGATTAAATGAACAGTTATACAATATTTAATGCTGGGCTTTGCCACTTTTTTAGAATTGAAGATTATGAGATAAAACATCAATTAATTTAGGAAAAGAAAGGATACTGATGAAATAAAATAAAAGACCAAAGAAATTCGTTTTCAAACATTTTATTTTCATAATGCTTATTTTCTATTTAGCACTCTTTTATTATCATGAATTTTATATTTTGATAACACAAAGTGTCGTCCATTGGATACAGACTTGCACAGTACACAATTTTACAATTGAGGACATCATGCCAGCAGCACCCAAAATTGTGCTTTCTTCCAATTTGATGCAATATTATATAATGCTTAACAGCATAATGATCATCAATTTTTTATAATAAAATATTAGTATCATGAATATTCAGAAAATGTGACTAGCAAAGGTTTTCAGGTTCATGGAACTCCAAAGTCATACTTTGAAAATGCTAAATGTATACAAGAGAGCACTGTACTGAAATGGGTTTCTTTCCATTTTTAACTTTTTTACATAAAATAATACAGTTTACTGCCATTTCACATGATCAACTAAGAAAATTGTTGAGATGGCAAAAATATCAATATAACAAGTTTAAATGTCCAATTTCCTCCATTCCGAACATTGTGAATGATTGAATCTGACAAACTACAATGATACGAGTTCATTTCCATTTTGGCACTTTTTTTTACACAATACAAGATAACAGGTTTACCACCATTTTTATATAATCAACTAGCAATATTGTCAAGACGCAGAAATTGTCAAACAACCCATTTTACATATCTAGAAAATTCAAAAATGAGACTGTTTACATGCCTGACAATCAAATCTGAGGAAAACCACTTATATACAAATAAAAGCTGAAGTCCCTCAAAACTCAACCAATCAATCTTATTTTTAAATTTGATTTGTATATAGATAACATTGATCACTCTTGTGAGTTTAATGACAACAGGCCTATCGGTTCTCCCTGAAATGTGCTTACAGTGTTACTAATATGCTTTTACTAATAATCAACAGTTCTGTGAGTTTCATGAAAACAGGCTTTAAGTTATTGGTTCTCCCTGATATGTGCTTACAGTGTTACATATATGCTGAAAAAAAAAAAAAAAAAAAAAAAAAAGCAGCATAAAATTTGAAAGAAAAGGGCCTGGTCTTGCTGATTTTCAATCTTGACCATTCTTTTACTAATAATCATCAGTTCTGTGAGTTTCATGAAAACAGGCTTATTGGTTCTCCTTGAAATATGTTAACAGTGTTGCATGTACACTGAAAAAAGGAGATAAAAATGCAAAACTTTTGAAAATAATCACCCCATTTCCTCCATTTTGAGACACTGTATTACACAGTTCATGATAACATGTTTACCGTCATATTTATATAATCAACTAGCAATGTTGTAAAGATGCAGACAATTTCAGAGAAACACTAACATATTTACATATCTAGTTAATTCAATAACGAAACTGTCAACATGCCTGACAATCAAATCTGAGGAAAACCACTTATATACAAATAAAAGCTGAAGTCCCTCAGAACTCAACCAATCTATCTTATTTTTAAATTTGATTTGTATATAGATAACATTGATCACTCTTGTGAGTTTAATGACAACAGGCCTATCGGTTCTCCCTGAAATGTGCTTACAGTGTTACTTATATGCTGAAAAAAAAACAGCATAAAATTTGAAAGAAAAGGGCCTGGTCATGCTGATTTTCAATCTTGACCATTCTTTTACTCATAATAATCAGTTCTGTGAGTTTCATGAAAACAGGCTTTAAGTTATTGGTTCTTCCTGAAATGTGCTTACAGTGTTACTTATATGCTTAAAAAAAACAGCATAACATTTGAAAGAAAAGGGCCTGGTCATGCTGATTTTCAATCTTGACCATTCTTTTACTAATAATCATCAGTTCTGTGAGTTTCATGAAAACAGGCTTATTGGTTCTCCTTGAAATGTGCTTACAGTGTTACATATGTGCTGAAAAAAAACCAGCATAAAATTTGAAAGAAAAGGGCCTGGTCATGCTGATTTTCAATCTTGATCCTTCTTTTTAATTTACTAATAATCATCAGTTCTCTGAGTTTCATGAAAACAGGCCTATTGGTCCTCCTTGAAGTGTGTTTACAGTGTTGCATGTGCACTGAAAAAAGGAGAAAAAAATGCAAAACTTTTGAAAATAATCACCTCATTTCCTCCATTTTGAGACACTGTATTACACAGTACATGATAACATGTTTACCGTCATATTTATATAATCAACTAGCAATGTTGTAAAGATGCAGAAAATATCAGACAAACACTAACATATTTACATATCTAGTTAGTTCAATAACGAAACTGTCAACATGCCTGACAATCAAATCTGAGGAAAACCACTTATATACAAATAAAAGCTGAAGTCCCTCAAAACTCAACCAATCAATCTTATTTTTAAACTTGATTTGTATATAGATAACATTGATTACTCTTGTGAGTTTCATGAAAACAGGCTGATTGGTTCTCCCTGAAATGTGCTTACAGTGTTACTTATATGCTGAAAAAAAAAAAAAAAAAACAGCATAACATTTGAAAGAAAAGGGCCTGGTCATGCTGATTTTCAAACTTGACCATTCTTTGACTTATAATCATCAGTTCTGTGAGTGTTATAAAAAGAGGCCTATTGGTTCTCCTTGAAATGTGTTTACGGTGTTACTTATATGCTTAAAAAAAACAGCATAACATTTGAAAGAAAAGGGCCTGGTCATGCTGATTTTCAATCTTGACCATTCTTTTACTTATAATCATCAGTTCTGTGAGTTTCATGAAAACAGGCTTATTGGTTCTCCTTGAAATGTGCTTACAGTGTTACATATATGCTGAAAAAAAACCAGCATAACATTTGAAAGAAAAGGGCCTGGTCATGCTGATTTTCAATCTTGACCATTCTTTTACTTATAATCATCAGTTCTGTGAGTTTTATGAAAAGAGGCCTATTGGTTCTCCTTGAAATGTGTTTACAGTGTTGCATGTACAATGAAAAAAGGAGAAAAAATGCAAAACTTTTGAAAATAATCACCCAATTGCCTCCATTTTGAGACACTGTATAACACAGTACATGATAACATGTTTACCGTCATATTTCTATAATCAACTAGCAATGTTGTAAAGATGCAGAAAATTTCAAACAAACACTAACATATTTACATATCTAGTTAGTTCAATAACGAAACTGTCAACATGCCTGACAATCAAATCTGAGGAAAACCACTTATATATATCAAAACAAAGCACAACTTCCACAAAACTCAACCAATCAATCCTATTTTCAAACTTGATTTGTATATTGGTAACATTGATCACTCCTGTGAGTTTAATGACAACAGGCTGATTGGTTCTCCCTGAAATGTGCTTACAGTGTTACTTATATGCTGAAAATGGCAGAAAAAAAACAGCATAACTTTTGACAAAAAATGGCCCGGATATGCCGATTTTTGATCTTGACAACCCTTTTACTAATAATCATCAGTTCTGTGAGTTTCATGACAATAGACCTATTGCTTCTCCTTGAACTGTGTTTACAGTGTTGCATGTATGCTGAAAAAAGCAAAAACAACAGCAAATTTTCTGAAAAAAAAAAGCAGCCCATTATGAAGATTTTCAAACTTGACCTGTGTTTAACTAATATTCATCAGTTCTGTGAGTTTCATGAAAATAGACCTATCGGTTCTCTTTAAAATGTTGCATCGCATATAATATCATGCTGAGAAAAGGGAAAAACAGTAACTTTGTAAAATTGGCCAGATCACACTGATTACGTTGATTGCAATTTATATAGCATTCCTTCTGGGAGAGATCGATCCATAGTTAGTACGATAGGATCTGGGAACGGTCCCTTAATCGTTTTTGCCGTGTGCATATCCGAACTGTAGGCCTATATATCAGGACGCGTAATTGTCGGGGCGTCTTTTTTTTCTTTTTTTATTTCACAAAGCGGTTCTTGCAAATGCCGTGTTTATGAATATGTGTGCTCTGTGTTAGCGACATGGACCGACAGGGGCCCATTCAAAATATAATTTCACTTCAGTTGTTAGATTTAGTATTTATTCTAGCAGCCAGGTGTATAACAAACAGGTCAGATCTACAGGTGAAAAGAAGTGACTGTAGTTCGCAGAGCCATTATGTAATAATAAATGTTTCATAATGTCATAGCCTTCTTCAAACTATCAGGGGTAGATTAATTCATAGTTAGCTAAGGGGCCCTTTACACTGGACGGCGTCCTTTCTGCGTCCTGTAGTACGGATCCATTTGAGAGTACAAAATTATAATACTTAACTTTCTGACAACTGGCCAATCACCAAATATTCATTTTTTTCAACCAAAGCAATGCTTGTACCTCCTTTCTACGACCACAGTGATGCCAGTTTCTTGGTCGCACAAAGGACGCCGCCCCAGTGTAAAGGGGGTTTACGGACGATCCATTTACCCTTTTCATTTACTCTGAAGTATCGAATAAAAGAACTGATGGAATAAAAGTACTGGGTGGAAAAAATCTCAAAATTTAATAAAAGTACTGATGGAATAAAAGTAGGCCCCTACTGGGTGGAAAAAATCTCGAAATTTAATAAAATTACTGGATGGAATAAAAGTACTGGGTGGAAAAAACCTTTGCACCACTCCCCCCCCCCCCCCCCCCCCAAAAAAAAAAAAAAATGAAATAAATAAATAAAAGTAAAGAAGAAGAAGAGAAAGAAAAAAGCTAGCTATTGATCATTGTAAAAAAAAAAATTCACCAGGTAAAATTCACTCAGTATTATAATTTATCTTAAAAACGGGATATCTAATTTATTTAAAAAAAAAAATATATATATATATATATTTGCCATGAGTTAAATTTCATAATCGTCAGGGGCCGAAGACCCAGATATGTCGCACCTAAGCCGCCTCCGAGAGCCATACGGAGACGTTATTCATAGTAAATTTATTCTCAGATATAAGGTTCGTTTTGCATACCTGTAAACTCCTAAGGGTTTATCTTACATAGAAATGTGATTTAACATCGTTTAAATCATAAATCGGCATGAAATAATTGACGTTTGAAAACAGGCACAACTTCTTTGCTGCACTTGAAATGACTCCTTAGCTATAAATATGATCCTATCACCTTGCGACATTGCATCATTCGATCGATGTACATGAGTAGTTGTCACTGTTGAAGGGAAAGCACGTCTATTTATAGGAACTGAAATCAGGTGACGCATGTACTGTTGTGTTCAGAGAGCGACTTCCGCTTGACCTACTTTCCAGTGCTGTTGGTAGAAGAGTCGGTAATGAGTTGAGATCTCAATTTTCTTCTCATTATACTTCAATTTAAGAAAATAAAAAGCGTGACTTGTACTTGTGTAAGTTCCCACCGGTACAATATGTATTTAATAAACATACCGGGTGGAAGATTTTTGAAAAATTAATAAGCGTACTGGGTGAAAATGGAGCGTACCGGCGGGAAGAAATTTGGAAAATTAATTAACGTACCGGTACGTTTATTTGATACTTCAGAGTAATTCTTGCACCCTCAAAAGATTGTCGGTCCTAAGATCTACCGAGTGAGCCACAAATTCAGACAGTTCTTCTTTATTTAAACCACTCCAAGTCAGTTGTACTAATAAAGAAGCGTGCCGTAATATGTACAGTGCGATGATAGTTATGTAGTTACGTAACGGCCTAGGAGAGCTTAATTTGATAAAAAAGACCTTTAGTTTAAAAATATGAACTTACTGAATATATAGACATCTGAGATATAACATTAGTTTCAGTTTAGTCTGCCCTTTACAGCACAACCGAGGACGCGGAATTTGGTCCGCCCTTTACAGCACAACCGAGGACGCGTGTGTATAGCCCGATTTCAGACAAAAAATTGGACAGTATTTCTGATACACTCGTGGCGGGAATTTGGCCCGCGCTATACAGCATAACCGAGGACTGGCTCAGAATAGCGTCAAATTTCACCACCTAACTTGAAATGGGCCCCTTTATGCATTCCAGTGCTTATGTCAACCGAGGACGTCCTCGGTTGGAGGTGTGTCCTCGGTTAGTGGGTTTCGGGCGGGTGTGTGTCCTCGGTTAGAATGCGTGCACAAGAGCACACACACACACACACACAAACACACACACACACACACATATGCACGCACATAAACACGCACACACTCACAAGCACCCTCTCTCACTTTTACGCACACACGTAGTTACCTTTCACATACTCCAGGTTCGGCCCACAGGTGGTCACCTGGTCTATAGGCAGACAGACGTCAGTGCTCCAGGCATAGCCCTCGTTACAGTTGACCACCGAGTACGAGGTGGGCAGGCACAGGAAGAACTTGGTGCAGTTCAGAGGGTGAGGAAACATCGTCTGCTCGGAGTCCTTCGGGCAGGTGAAGAATCGGTCTTCTATCGGAATTCTGTCGCCTAGGAGAATAACATATGGATGTTTTACTATGTTAGGGATCGCCTGCTTGTTCAGGACATTTTTGTTTTAATATTTTTTAATGTTTGATTATACTTAGGAAATAAATTAGAATTAAAAGAAAACACAAAAACACTTAACTGAAATAGTACTTTCACATTCACTCGCTCACTTGTTCTCTCACTTGTACACGCACATTTAAAAATAAATAATAACATTGCAATACATAGGCACAATACATACATATATTGCAAAGAAAAAAGACATGTCTTAGTGGTTTGGTCAAAACCAACCCGTACAGAGGTGGGGTTGAAGAAACGGTCGTTTGAAAGAACGACCGTTTTTGTTAGAGATGAATATTTGCTCTAAATCAAAAGTTGATCCAGATTCTGTCATTTTTCAAGGGTCAGTTAAAGAGATAACAAGGTGCCCTTTTACAGAAAAAGAAATCCATTTTAAAATAACCCTCTACAGTCTTGAAAAACTGAATCTCACCATTTTGTCTACATTCCCCTTTCTCCACCATATCTTCAATAAGCTGACAGCCTTTGCCGACCTCATCAAAGAACGTCCCCGCGGCACAGCTGAACTCCCCAAGGAACTTCCCGTCCTCGCACACAACAAACTTTTGGCAAGTGGAAGGATCGGGATAGTACCCGCTCTCTCGCCCATCAGCGCAGTCGACCGCCGTGGGGGGTCCGGTTACCACGTTACCGTTATCGCACGTGTCGACATTGACGTCCCAGTCACAGATCCCCCTGGCGGTGCTGTAGACCAACCCCGGGGCACAGTCGTAGAGGACCCACTCCAGGTTGGTGCACACGTAGAACTGGCGGCAGTCTTCGAGGTTGACTTTCTTCTCTCCGGTCTCGCCGGCCGTGCAGGGCTCACGGGGCGCAGGCGTGGTGGTGGTGAGGGGCCCGGATGTAGTGGCGTTTCTCTCTGTAGAATACAATCTTTAGCTATGCATTAAGACAATAATAAGTATGAACAGTAAAAATATCTCTCCATAGTAACGTCTGAAACTTTTGAAGTAAATCGATTATTCAATTATAATTTTTCATTGTTTGGATGACTGAATGAAAGGAGTCTTCGTTTATGAATATGTAATACAACGTACGTCTTTTACTAAAAATAATGAGAATAAAAATCCAATTCGTACAAGGTACAAATTTAAAAAGTCTACGATTAATGTATATTTTGGAATGAAAACGTACGTGCGTTGTGTCTAAATTTGACACAAATAAAACATGACAACTTAATCCATTACATCACCGGTTCTTTGTCAGTTACCCCATATTTGACATTTAACGGGAAGGTTTTGTAAATGAACGCTAAAAATCGCGGACTTTAACTGACCCGTCGGATCAATCACTTTTCCGTTGCTATCACAGTGGCTCAGGTGCAGCATGAAGACACAACCAAAACTGGAGGGATTACTATCAAAGCCAAATTGGTCCGGGCAGGTCATCAGAGACTTGACGAACTTCCCGTAGCTGTCCAGGATACAGCTGTAATACTGGGAGCATTCAGTGGGGTGAGGGTAGTAACCAGGACCTGGGCACACGAACGGCTTCTCTTTGTCTGAGTCCTCTGATACCCGGCTTCCTGGAAATAAAATAAAATAAAATAAAATAAAATGAAATAAAATGAAATGAAATGAAATGAAATGAAATGAATGGGCTTCGGTCGATATCCCCAGTAAACAAGGTCAGTCGGCTTAACACTCTCTGACTGGTCTTTCTGGATTTGTTAATTCCTGAAAAGACCAAACCTTCCTGGCTCCAGTTTCACAAAAAAAACTTGAGTCTGTTCCCTGGCTTAGTTGACTAGGATTTCCATGAGAGGACTGTAACACTGCTCCTGATAGGGTAAGATGTACCCATGTGACCCTGTAACCTTGGTAATTAAGTTCTTAGCCAGGGAACCTGACTTAAGTTTTTTGTGAAACTGGGGCCTGGGGAGTGGCATACGCCCCCCCCCCCCTCCCCGAATGTCGTCCTTGGGATTATCATTTACAGTTTCCAAGAGCATCCCACCTCCTAGGGCCATTCTGTAAGTGATATATTTTAAGCGAGGGGACTGCATTTTTACATGTGTATTGGCCTTTGGTCTAACCATGCAATGACCATACTGACGAATATGGATTCAGTACTTGTTTACCACACTGTTACTATGACAATAACGTATTGACAATATCAAGATGTGTGGCTGGGATTGGCCGGGAACATGGCACAAAAAAGCGGTCCATTCGAACCTCCTAACCCCCCCCCTCCCCCGGCTACAGACCTGTGTGTCATGACCATGAACATCGTATATTATGGAATGGAACACTGCCTACCATCAGCGAGGCATTTCCCGGCATTAATCTCGAACGTAGCGCTATTACAGCTGACAGTGTAGGCGTTGAAGAAGTAGCCCAGGCCGCATTTCATTTCTTCCAGTTGGCCGTTCGTGCATTGGTAGAAAACAATGCAGCTCTCGGCGTCCGGGTACCAGAGGTTTCGCTTTCCCGTACAGTTGAATGGTTCTGGTTCTGTCTTGATTTCTGAAATCATATAAAGTACCACTTACGGTACCTGGTGATTTGAAAGGCGCGCGTGCGCCCACACACACACACACACACACACACACACACACACACACACACATTTAGGATCAGTATCAAATTTCTAAATGCACCCGCCTGATGGACCGATTACATTTCATTGCATTTGTTTAACTGAACTAGTACTGCTGTTCTGAAATTGAGCGCAAAACAAGGGTAACATTTTGTGATTCTAAACTTTATTTTCATTTCGCTACGTATTCACTCGAAGGCTGTCTTATTTTCATGAGCAGCATACACTGGGCATAGAGGGACGAAACAGCGCACAGGCGGTTGTAACAAGAGATTCCTAAATTTGTTCTCTTGGAAGACACAACTTATTATTAAGGTGAATGGTAAATAGCCCTTGGACATAACGTAATTTTAACCATGAACAGCCGTACCCCTGCAGGTGAGTTGGTCATCCTCGAGTTCATATCCACTCGGACATTCACATTTGTATCCGCCCAGGTTGTTCTTACACGTGTGACTACAGTCGCCGTTCCTGAGCGCGCATTCGTCATCGTCTTGAAATTAATATGAGGTTGTAAAACTTAATTGTTTTGATATGAAAACTTTTTCCAAAGCAACAAATACCGACGTTAAATAGAGAGGCACCTCCAGTCATAATATCATTGGACTGACCTTGAACGTAGCCCGTTTGATATTTATTTAAGCATGAAGTACAAAATGTACGCCCATCTAACTTCCAAAAGGACCAAATTATGGATAGTAGATTTTGGTTTTGTCATATGTACACTTCCATTTGTGAAGTATTACAAAGAAATGTTTATATTGTTACTCCACTGAAAGAAAAGAATTTTTAAAAATCACCTTCGCAAGTCTTCCCGTCGCTACCCAGAACATAGCCCGCCGAACAGGAACATTTGACACCGCCGTTAACATTCGTACAGGTGTGGGAACAGCCGCCATTGTTAACGGCACAGTCACCGTTGTCTGGAGTGATGACTAATAAGAAAATGTAACACGTGTCTTCCTTTCGTGGCAGTTCAAGTCGAGTACATGCATGGTATTTGTTATTTATTTATTTTTATTTTGTTAAATTGAACTTCATCAGAGCACTAGTGCTGCCGTTTTGAAATGTGACTGACAGACGACAACATGAATAGATACAATTCCTGGAAACAGGCATTACTTGCTTGTCGATTATTGGCTTACAAAAGTATGGTAATGGGTGTAAACATCTTGGCATTGTATTTATGCACTTTGCGTGGAGCCATGAGGGCAAAGTTATGAAACCTGCTCCGTTACACACTTGGCGTTCTACATTACAAATTTCTTTGTACTTGTAAATATCAATTTTTTCGCCTTAAGTATTTTAGGTATCATTCCAAGCACAACTTGATTCGCGGATCTTAGTCAAATCTAATCAGTGTCTATGAGGGGATTAGGCGGCATGCTTTAAAGCGAGTCGGCCATATTTGATTCGCGGATCTGTTACTCCGCGGAAAAACTTGTTCAGAATACGCCCTTAGCTAAAAATGGAGCCAAAAACTTAAAAGAGATCAGTCTTACCCCTGCAGGTCAGTTGGTCATCCTCGAGTTCATATCCACTCGGACATTCACATTTGTATCCACCCAGGTTGTTCTTACACGTGTGACTACAGTCGCCGTTCCTGACCGCACATTCGTCATCGTCTTGAAATTAATATGAAATTATCAAAACATTAGAACATAATGCTGCATTGCTATTCAAAGTGGTGTTCTCTGGGGTGCTGCTTTCTTCTACTTCCGCTACTACTACTACTACTACTACTACTACTACATTGCTGAACCCACAGATCATCAAATATTTTAAGGGCATTTTGTATAACTTATAACATTAATCTGATCTTACAGGTTGTAGACCAATTTTGAAGTTGCTTATTGTGAGTGTGTATTTTATGTGAAGTCAGAAAGGACTGGGTACCATTTTTGTTAAGAATGTTACATCGTTACAGTACAGTTAACACTGAGAAAATTAATTAATAACCTTCACAAGTCTTTCCGTCGCTGCCCAGAACATAGCCCGCCGAACAGGAACATTTGACGCCGCCGTTAACATTCGTACAGGTGTGGGAGCAGCCGCCATTGTTAACAGCACATTCATCTTTTACTGAAAATAGATGCCAAAGTTACAATAAAATCACTTGTATGCGTAAATTGCATCATGTTTATTTGAGGAAAACAACCCCAAATCAGCGACATTATTTCAAAATCGAATCAAGTCACTAGTCCTTAAAATACTGATATGGGTCTTCTACCAAAACATGCAAAGTGCTCTGAGTGGCCGTACCCCTGCAGGTGAGTTGGTCATCCTCGAGTTCATATCCACTCGGACATTCACATTTGTATCCACCCAGGTTGTTCTTACACGTGTGACTACAGTCGCCGTTCCTGACCGCACATTCGTCATCATCTAAACCATAATATAAGACGGTGAAGTCATGAGAAAGTTATCTTTCGTACTGTAGTAGTTTTTAAAGAAACACCCCGTATTTTTTGGGGGATGTTGCTCTCCTCTTTTACATGTGTACCAACTACTACTTTACTACAGCCGCTTCTGCTACTGCTAATGTTATTACCACTTCTTCTTCTTCTTCTTCTTATAATAATAATAATAATAATAATAATAATAATAATAATAATAATAATAATAAAAACAGTCGAATCTAGAGAAAAACAAATATTTTATTGGCAATTTCTACAACTCACTTTCCTACACTTATCTTTGAATATATACACAGATTGTGGACAAATTTCAAAGTTGATGATTATGGGTATGCACTTAATGTGAGATAAAAAGGACTAGGTGCCAGTTTTGCCAAGAATGATACATCGCTACAATAAAAAACCAAGCAATCACCTTCACAAGTCTTCCCGTCGCTACCCAGAACATACCCCGCCGAACAGGAACATTTGACGCCGCCGTCCGTATCCGTGCAGGTGTGGGAGCAGCCGCCATTGTTAACAGCACAACCAGCTTTTTCTGAAAATAAATGCCAAAGTTAAAAAAAAACATCATTTGCATGCATAAATTGCATTCTGTTCATTTCAGGAAAACAATCTACTATCAACAAGGTAATGTTGAAGGCGTATCAGGAAAAGCGTCGTCCATGAAGTAATGATACGCGGCATCTAAGAAAAGGGCCACTGTACCCCTGCAGGTGAGCTGGTCACACTTGCGTTCATATCCACTCGGACATTCACATTTGTATCCACCCAGGTTGTTCTTACACGTGTGACTACAGTCCCCGCACCTATCATCACATTTGTCATTATTGTTCAATATAATAATTTGAACTCGCCCGCACGAAAACGAAGTAGATACTCCAGCGCAGTAAACTACTGCAATCATACTGCAAACACGCTTCAAATCTGCTTCGAGGTGAGAGCTAATTAGCATGCTTCTATCATGCTGCTAATCTACTGCATTAATGCTCCTCCTCTATACAACCCTATGTAATTTTTGAAGTAGAATTGCAGTAGGCTATACTGCATTTCTACTGCAAATATGCTCCACACCACTACTGCGTTAATACTTCTTTGCTACTTCGATACTACTGCATTTTCTTGCGGGCGGTTACCTAAAACACCACACAGTTGACGGCAACTGAATGTTTGTTTTCTGGAGTGTCGTCTATTTCAGGTGTAGTTCATCGAAGATTCCCTTTTTATATTTTGTAATGTTGACTTACACTGTATTTGAACAATTGGCACTTACGGCAATTAGCCGGACCACTGTCGTAAACTCCGGTGGACAGACATTCTATTGCCTTAATTGTCGTTCCATCAGCCATGACGTTTCCCAAAACACAGCTATAGGTGACCACAGTGCCGACAGGTATTGGTGCAGGACCATTGTAATCGATAACAGCATTTATTCCGTCCAGGGGTAGTGGACATCCAGGGTCTACAAATAAAGCGTGTCCAACTCAACAAAAAATAAAATGAAGGCAAAACAAATTTGCCGTTGTTAATTTGGGTTGCCTTCAAAATGCCAACGGACCTTCAAGTGAAATGTACAGAAGATTATTTTAGACGTTTTGTGTTTCTGACTTGGCTTAATACAAGAATGATCACTCACGGCAATCAGCTACAGCTTTGTCATATGTCCCATCTTTCTGACACGTTATCATGTCAGTTGACGCTCCACCAGGTATGTAGTGTCCGTCACGGCAGGTATAGGTGATAATAACGCCTACAGGTACTGGTCCACTACCAGTGTAATCATGGTCTGAGTTTACTCCGTCTATTGGTGGTGAACATCCAACCGGGGGCTCTAGGATAAGAATCAAAGAATCAAATTCAGCTCAACAAAACAATAAGTCAACATGACATTGTTTATTTTTTTTGAATAAACAATGATGAAATGCCATTTTTAGTGTTACTCCACGGAATGATATAGTGTCAGAATATCCGTCAAATATCCTTGAGATAACACTGTCATACATATTGAAAGTATTTTGATATATCCTGGTCATGAATTATACCTTCTTCTCTATATGTAGATGTATATGTATCAACTTTAACTGTGGGGCTGACTATTTATTTTTAAATTATTTATTAAATTCAGATTGTGAGTACTGCACGGAAACATCATATGGCATGATGGCATATTATATGAAAAACCGCACTCTGTTTGGCAAACTATGCTATAGAATATAGCAAATGCCCAAACCCTATATCTGTATGGTCTTTCAAAAAAGCCTCGTTCTCACATTAAAATGTCTGACTTACCAGAAAGTCTGACTTACTTTGTTCACAGCGGTCGCCATAGTAACCTGTCAAACACTGGCACAGACAGGTGAAGCCATTGTCGTAAGGTGTGCCGCCATTCTGACACGTGACTCCCGCGCACATGTCAGCCACTGAAATACAGGTACACGTCATGATACTGAGAGAGCGCGGACTTCACACAGATGAAACTATTAAAAGGATCATATGAAAAGATAACAAGAGCAACAGCCGCAAAAAAATAAAATAAAATAAAATTAAATTAAATTAAATAACAATAATAAATAAATAAATAAATAAATAAATAAATAAATAAATAAATAAATAAATAAATAAGAATGATAAAAACAGCAACAACAACAACAACAATAATAATAATAATAATAATAATAATAATAATGTACACTGATTTGAGTACATAGGTACATTAATATCAAAATAAAATGTTTAAAATGACTACATACCTAATTAACCAATATCATATTTATCATTTTATGTGAAGATAACAGCCCACTCATTTGCTTTCACATTTGTCCTGCTTGTACATATGCATCTCCAACACGTAACACCTTTGCGTTATTCCAGATATGTATGCATATGTATATTTGAATAACAAGCGTCCTGTTTACCTGTGCATGTGTGTCCGTCTCCCACATACCCTGCGTTGCATGTGCACGTGTAGCTTCCGGGCGTGTTTTGGCATATAGCGTTGACGTCACACTTGTTCATGTCCTGACACTCATCTATATCTGCATAAAGAATTACTTTATATTTACAATGTGTTCACACATGCACGTTTGCAGTATGAAAGCCGCGGGGAAGATAATATTTTATAAATAAAATTTGATAGATAAATACACAACTAGACGTATGTCAGTTGCACCCCAACCTTCTTGTTGAAGACTCTTGCCGTGTTGTTATAGAAACTCCATGAGCGTTGATTGTACCAAAATATTTAATTTTCCTTGATATTCTGACACGTTTCTCTCTACCGTCGAGGTATATCATTATAATCAAGAATTGTTTACAAAATTACAATCTATTAATCTATTAATATGTCAGTCTACAACCGGCGTGACACCGACACTCACAGTATCCCCTGTGAATTCAGAGGCAAGTCCACACGTACCATGACAAGACTTCCCGTCTGCCCCCAGTCTATAGCCGGCCTGACACCGACACTCGTGGCCGCCCCAGAAGTTTCTGCACATCTGCTGGCAGCCGCCGTTGTTACTGAGACATTCATTGACATCTGGAAGAAAGATCGTTGCACTAATGCACGGCATGTTATCTAAGTTTTTTCTAAACAAATGACTTGATTCATCATTTCTTATTTATTTTTTATTGTATTTTTAAATACTGAATGAAAATTAGATATATTAAAATTTTATTTATCGATTTGCCGTACGTCCGTGTATATTATAGCTAGCTCAAAGGGGGGAAAGTACTGCGTATGTATTTTAAAGAATTTGGAATGAACAAGATATCAAACAAAGAGTGAGGTACAGACGGTGTTCAGCAACCTAAAGCCTATGACCCCATTTCCATAGATTTTAGATCGATCTATCCGTCTGTCCCGCCTACTGAAAGCTGTAAGGGGGTGTTTAACTATGGTGCGCGCTCGGCTGACTGCAATTTAGCGTGAACCCCCAGGGAGTTAGGTCGATCTAAATCTTAATCTCTGGATCGATCTAACTCTCTGGGAATACACCCTATGATGACACAAAGCCAGAGGGATACACTGTAATAGCATATAAACATTTACATACACATAGCAAGACAGAGACATATGGAAGAGACAATATTATATTTTACTGGCTTAAGTGTCTTTCTTTATGTCGTTATTTGTCTTTACAAAGCGATATCACGCATATCTGTAAGACTATGACGATGATAAATTGGCTTAGGCAGATCATAATTCAACGCGAGAAGAGAGTGAAAAAATTACAATTGTAAATATGCTAAATTACATGTACTATCAAATAAACCTGATAATCTTCGGAAGGGCTCCGAAACCAGTGCGACGAAGAAAGCTCAGAAGAAAGAAAGAAAGCTCCCGTAAAGACGTCATTCATACAAGTTCCTCGCTCTCTCTCTTCTTTTCTATTATTTTTCTTCTTCTTCTTTTATTTTTTTGTTAAAATGCAGTGTGCAATTCTAGATCGCCAAGAGATCTGACGGCTCCCCCCCCCCACCCCCGCACGCCTTACCTAGATTACACCTGGCGCCGGTATACCCAGGGCGACACTGGCAATTACACGACGATCCAGAGGCTGTCGGCGTTCCTCCGTTGGAACATATCGTCAACACACACGGGTCGATAGGCGCTGGAAGAGAGAAAATAGTTTAATTTACTGCAGTCATGTTGAATAAGTAGGACCATGCACAGAAACAGATGACCCAGGGGAGGGCACTGTGGACTATATACACCCCCTATTTTACATTTTGGCCTTGCCCCCCCCCCCCCCAGATAATCTAGTGTATTATGTATTATGTATTATGATAGTCACATCTCCAGCATCGTTTGGTGAGAGTCGTATGAACAAAAGAAACGTTTTCTACGTTAACTGATATAATAGCTATCAGCTTTTAGAGAAAAAAAACAATGCAATATTCAAATAAACGTGTATCCTCTACTATGAAGCGCGAAACCTATTCCTTATTATTCCTTGAAGAAAAACTAAAGCGCATATCTTCGACAGTTTCACGTGGATTCCTATTCCACACAGAGTGAAGCGTTTACGCTGCGATCAGAATTTTCAAACTGCAATTTACTATATATTGGCCAGCCTTGAAATGAAACAGAAATAGAGACACTTTATAATCGACAATTAAAATGCATTTAATTAAGAAAAACTGTGCGCCTATCTATAAAACTTTCTTCGTGATTGATGGGTTCAATTCAAAAAAGTTTCTACAGTACTTTCTTTTATACTCTTGTCAAGTTAACCTCGTCCATAATTTGTAATTCTAATAAGTTTTCAATTGATTTAGTTCTTGCGTAACTACATGAATGGCATTTCAAATTGCAATGCAACACTGATGAATAGACCTTATTTGCATTTGGCTTTTATTAAAATCACGAGAATTACCTCAGCAAGTGCATCAACTGTCACCGGTAAGATATAACACACGTAGAGTAAAAGATACCAAGAAACAAACACATCATTATTTTCTTGCTATAGTAGTTTTTACCTTAGGCGCGACAGATTTTGCTTTTGATAATGATAATTTGATAATCAATTTGAAATAAATCAAAGCAGAAAAAATCTGATGAAATTCATATTGACGCCTTTAAAATTCCTAGAAATTGATTAAAAAGGAAAAAAAGAAAAGCTTGGTTCTTTTATACTGCTCTTCATTGAAGACGAAAGTAATTACACATTAATGTGTATTTTTAAAGTTCAGCACTGCTGGTACTTTTTACATTATTTGTCACCTACTTTTTTTGAAATATTATCACAAAAATAAATATCTCTTCTCTCGTTTCCGAGTTGTGTCGAGAATTGGACTACTCAGTCATACATAACTGCACCTCATTGGCATGTAATAATACATGTAAGTGACACTCGCTCGTTGTATTATTTACGCCCATGGCTTTGTATGGGACCTGCATTCCAAGCCATCAACTCCTTTTATTTGAATTCAAAATACTATTCACTTATCTATAGACTATAGAAAGTGCTCGCGAGTCCATCTGAATGACGCGAGAAGTGATACATGCACCTGCAGTAGCTGAAGTCATGGTGGTTTCCATGTAAAGAAAAGTCTGATGCTAATAAAGTATGGTTCTTAAAAAGCTACGTCTTAGTGCGTTTTAAATAAATCATTTAATATTTCGGACACTTTTTAGAACATGATTCAGACTGGTTATAGGCGTTCTCGCCTCCCTGGGGAGAACACAGAATATATATGCTTTCCCAAAAACCCTCCTTACTAAAACACTATCCTTAAAGGGATAATAACTCTTCGTATGAGATCTATATTTCACAATAAAAACATTGTGAATAACTCATAGAAATATAATATATTCTGTTTTACCACAAAAATGGCAGTTATAGCTTTTTTCTGATATCTGAGCTTGTCTTTAGACCACGTGACCTCCACTGATGGATATACTCTGTTAAAATCTCTTAAGAGATTTTAACAAAAAACCAAACTTTTTAGAAAAAAACCAGGGACTAACTTTGAATGTAAAAATGGATTCATTAACCATTGGTAAGTATGGGAAAATTATTGTTTACTCCAGGAAAATTCATTTTTTGGCCGAAACGAAGAGTTATTATCCCTTTAACTTCTGGCCGAATGCAGCATGATGTGCGTCACAGGAACCACTAACAGATACCAGAATGTATATGTATGTGTACTCGTATGTATATGTATATGTATATACAATCCAATAACATGTCCAATAACTGAATTTCATACAAAGAGTAAAATATGACAGTAAGATGACTCTCAGATTGAAAAATAACGGAGACTGATAACTTATTTGCTGACAAAGAAGTGGAAGCGGTTTTCGACAACCCAATTTCGAATTTGTGACATATATACTTCTCATTAATCTGGAAGAACCATGGAAAAATAAAAAGGACTTACTCTCAGAGGTCGTAGTAGTAGTAGTAGTAGTTGTTGTTTCCGGTTCTTGTCTATTTGGTTTCGTGAATCCACACTGGAATGTGACGTCATCGTTACAGTACGTGCCGCTAGCGCAGTTGTACACGTATGGCATATCCAACCCCGGAACACATAAGAAATATCTGCAATGATCCATTCAGGTTTATCACATGAAGTGTAAACTAAGACCCCATTCCTATAGATTTTAGATCGATCTATCCCTGTGGGGAGTCTCACTAAATTACTGTCAGCTTAGCCGGCTTAAGCGTCTGCCCCGCCTACTAAAAGCTGAAGGGGGTAATTAACTGTGGTGTGCGCTCGGGTGACTGCAATTTAGCGTGAACCCCCAGGGTGTTAGGTCGATATAAATCTAAATCTCTGGATCGATCTAAATATCTGGGAATGCACCCTAAGCTTAGGGATGTTTATACCCGACATGAAATAAAATGTATTATATTGTATTTTTATTGTTTTGTATCACCTTACATTATAACTATCACTTTACATTATAAGTCTTTTGTTTTCCATAGAAAAGTTTTGGCATTTAATATAAATCAACAGGTGCGGATATTTTTCCGTTGAAAAACAAGATTATTTCAGATATGTTATAAACATAATAGCAAAGGTGTTCTGAAATATTTTTTATAAATCACATGGTGCGTACATTCCTATACCATGCGCCCATGCTAACGCTAACCCTCTAACGGTTCTGAAATGATGCCGTTCTTGGGTAAAATAATATGGTTCAAAACTTGCCATCTCGGTAGACCTATGTCCAATTGAAATGCGGAGACTGGCTGTTTATTACCGAGTGATTCTCGCACTTTTGATAATATTTATATTACTATATGATATGCTATACCTGTAACAAGTATAACTTTCCCTCAGCCAAACACAGCTGTGATTATCTACATTTGGAGCAAATGCAGGGAATCACCGCCGACCACCAAATAAGTATTGCAAATAAATGTCACTGAAAATGTTCTCTCTTGACAAGATCAATTAATGAATGTATTTTGATACATGAAATGTCAATCTATTCCAGAAGTCAATTATTAAATTGCTGGAGATCAATTGGTATTTGCCAATACGTCGTTAAAACCCGCTTTACACTGCACGGCGTCCTTTCTGCGTCCTTTTTCCGTAAAAAAAGAAGGCACATGCACCGCTTTGGTTGCAAATGAATGCTCAATGATCGGCCAGTTGTCGGCACGCAAAAGTATCATTGTTTTTGACTCTCAATCAGGGCCGTACAACGGGACGCAGAAAGGACACCGTCCAGTGTAAAGAGGGCTTAAGACACGCTAACTGTCCTTTATTACCTGCGATATTCCATATCATCCCTGTCACATGCAAAACCGCTCTTCAGCGACAGCTCTGAGCACAGTTTGCTCTTGGCACTGCTGAATAATCCCAGGCAGGCAATAAAAAACAACAAATTCCGAATCGACATCGCCATGATTCCAAGCGCCTTACAATATACGTGCTCTTGGTATAGTGCAAAACACCTGTTGCGAATGTTTCTATTGTACTACCAAGGCGATGAACTTCGTCGTTTTGGTGCGTTATTCTTTATAACGGCAAGGCTACCCTCTGATCGGGCCTTCTACAACACGTGTACTGAGATTCTCTCCTCAGGAGGTAGTATTACTGAGTGAGTTGTCGCGCTGCACCCCGGCCCTTAATAAACTTTAATTTACAGTGTAATTAATCATTCATTTCGTTGTGGTGCGTCATGGCCTCATCTAGTTTTGTTTTGTGTGGGTTTTTCATAAGTGCATTTTTGGCCACGGAGTTTTGTCCGTTGGTAACGCCTGACAACCGAGTAAGTTGTGCTGTCTCTAACAGGTGATGCCTCAGGTGACAAAGGTATGTGGTTTTCTACTGAAACAGTCCTTACCTATGGTAAATCATTTTCTATTGTGAGAGAGACCAAGAATAGAGAAATGGTCATTAATTCAGGGAAACAATTTATTCTTTTTTTCACTGACTGAAAACGGTTATCTGGTTTTGATTAAGATAAGCTTCTTCATTCGTTGGTGTCTATGCATAATCAAGAGGATGGTTTGAGCTTTTCGTTTTCTGATAAGAATAAATCAAGGCGATACTTTCTCTGTATTATGTTTTTTTTTTCAAATTATCGTAAATATTTTTACTTGGGAAATAAAAGCTTTGATAACTTCCAGGCACTTGTGTTTTAAATTATTTCTGAGACAGAACGTAGGACAAACACGTTGCTGTAAGAAGAATAAATAGTAACGTCGAAACACCTAAGGTTTATCAATGCTGATGTATGTATTTGATGTTAACTATGAAATACTGCCCAAACTGCCAATATTGAAGGTGATGAGGGTTGGAAATTTTATTCTCCGAGCATTGGCAAGTTCGGTGTAACAGGGGCTTGACGGAGGGCATGCAGAGACACGAGAGGATGTGGTTGAGGTCAAGAACGGGAGTTAAGACATATAAAAAGAACTGTTTTGTATAAAAATTAGGTAATAGATGGTCAATATTTATAAAAAATAGTAATGATTGAAAGTTATGTATTTTATACGTTAATTTTCGTCGGAATATGCTGTAGGAGCTTTTTCCAATCACATTTACCTAATTTACAATTTTTTAGAGAAAAAAGTCAGTGTGGGAAACGCAATCACCTGTAATAAAATTATATAGGAATGGATCAGTAGAAAGTAAATAAGCACCTAATGATAATAAAAGAAACACCCGGCCTAAAGATGTCCTGCGTTTATGGCTTCATATTGGTTAGAGTGGCCGCGACGGTGTGGGGTTAATTAAAGATGGGCCGCGGTCATGAACGTGGTCAGTATCAAGTGTGTGTGATTTATGGCTCTTCAGTGGCCAAAGCTGAAGTGGACCACGCGCCCAATAACAAGCCTCGGATGCACCCACTTCTCCTTCCCCCTAAAACAAAATAATAAGCGAAACAAAACAATTTTCAATCCCCACACCCTACATATATAAGATAATTAAAGAAATAATAAAAGTTGTTTTGACTAATAAGCAAAACAAAACTATTTCCAATCTCCGCGCCCTTCTTATAAAAAATAATAATAAAATAATAGAATTCGTCTTGACTATTATAAGCAAAAAAAAAAAAAAAAAAAAAAAAAAAAAAAAAAAAAATTTATGACTGTGAACACTAAGAAATCGGCTACATACTTGTTACAAGTTTTTGAGAAAGAGGAATTCAGTAGTGAATTGACCATTATTAATTACTTTATTTAGACATGACCTGTTAAATCTATCTTTTCTGTTGTTTTCATTTTTTAGTATAATGTATTCTGACAAAAAAAAAAAGGTCCACAGGGTAGGAGTTATAGACTTACCCTTGTCACAATGATAAAATAATATTCTATTTTATTCCTATGTGTATGAGCCGGAGGGCTGAGGAAGATCCACCCACCCCAACCACATACCTTAAGAACCACGCAGGGAGGGGTGCGAAATTAGACTATTCAGCTCCGCACAATCACAGCGTATTAAGGGGACAAATGTTGTATCAAGACTTTAAAGCCGCACAAGGACTATATTCTGTCTTAAATCAGCAGAGAGGTATTAGATAGTTGTAGGATTCATTTATTTAACGACTGAAATACAGTGTGTATGATGACACCCACTTTGTTGCAGACGGACGTGTGCACATACAGTACATGTACAGATAAAACGTGCTCAATAGCACCTTTGAGATGTTATAAATGTCTAAGCTAGGATCGCGGCGATACAGGAAAAGAAAGGACAAGCCTTTCCACCCTTAGTGTGTGTGTGTGTGTGTGTGTGTGTGTGTGTGTGTGTGTGTGTGAGCGGGCGCGCGTGTGTACGTAAAGGCGTACACGTGACGGTGTGCATTGTTTGAATATGTGTATGTGTGTGTAAACCAGAGATCGAGAGAGAGAGAGGGAGAGAGAGGAAATAGGAAAAAGATTTTAGGATTGCTGTCCATCTTTTAGCTTTACTGATTTGATCCACCGCCCTCCCCCGGCCCCACGCCCCCCCCCTCCCCCGCATTGCTATATATGTGTTTTAAACCTGTTAGATCAGAGTCATTGCCAAAAATGTACTTGTACCAAAATGAATTAATGTATAAACAAATGAATAAAATAGAAATATGATGGACCTCTTCCTCTGCGCAGCATGCAGGCAAACTTTTTCATTTGCATACAGTTATTAGCATAAGCTTTTATGTGAGTCAAAGCGTAACCCAAAATAACAGGTATTTCCTGTCACTGAAGCGCATTGTATTCAAATCATCAACATTTATCAATTATGAAAACCAACATCAAACGAATAAATTTTCCCAATTTTAAATTTCATTACAGGAATATATTAAATATGATTTGTCATTTTTCGTTATTTTTCTATATGGTCTAAGAGTCTATTAAAGATGCATACTTAATGTAAGTTATTATTATAAGTTTGGCCTCAAATGGCTCATGTATAATTCTACGTTTGCAAACACATCGAGTCCGATGTGTCGGTGTATTTAAATGTATTCTAATACAATCCCTATATCCTGTTGTTCTTCATTGATCAACACATCAAAAGAATAATTTCAAGAATTCAAAATGAAGTCACTTCTGAATTTTTCATTTCATGTGGAAAACATTAATTCCCACAAAATATTGTTCATAAAGTATTGATGTGCGGCGGTAAGAGCAGATCTGCATAGCACATATTCATGGCTGCGGTGAGATTGCTGTCATTTTAGGATGGTAACCATGGTGACGCGTGGTGAAAACAGCACTTGGTGACGGAGCAAGGTCATGTGGATACCAGGTATGGATGACCTTGATAACACGCTTATAGCAGGGTTGTTCTCTAATGATTGTTTTTTTTTTTTATAAAATTTAAGAAGTCATTCACGCATGCACGTGCAGACACACGCATTTTGCTTGCAGGAATGAGGGTGCCGGTACAAGCAGTGGCAGATCCTTGGGGCAAGGAGTGGGGGGGGGGGTCTTCCCTCGGCTTTCACATTTGTTTATAATCAGACATGCCAATGAGCATTAGAGCCACACACACGCGCGCGCGCGCAAACGCACACACACACACACACACACACGCACACGCACGTCTTCCCGCCACAAAACCATGTCAGCTCTAACCACGAGCCCATGTTGCCATTCATGCTTTATCTATTAAAATATTATCAAAATAATAAATCGTTTTTCAGGTTAATATTATTATAAATATTATTCTTTTCATTCGGAGAAAAAACATGGTAAATATAACTTGGACCATCATACACGTACATGTATGAGGTTTTCAAGATTTTGATTTCATGCTGATATTTTCGATTTCCTACGTATCTTTACTGGAAAGATACCTGATCATAAGGAAAATAACATATACTACCCAAGTCATATTTGCTTCATTCAAGTTGACAGGTTTTAGTTTAGTATAAATCCCGAATTATTTAGTTATATCCATATGTACATGTACATTTTCACCAGTACAGACTGGTGCGTAAGAGACAAAAAATAGCTTCTTTCTTTCTTCTTCTTTAATAATAATAATAATAAAGAAAAAAACTATTCAAGAGAATAAACATTGGCCCCGGTGATTCGTAGACGATCTATTGTTGTCAATTTATTCATCACGCTTTACACGTTTATCTCGTTTATAACATGCATGTACGTAAATTGCATTAAATTTTATTTACGTTCAATGTTTAGAGCTCTTTTGTCATTCACTAGTGCACATAGCCATCCATTTTTGCGTATTAGTACGTATTGAATCTTATTGGATACTTTTAACATTATAGTGAAGTCACAGTCTATACAGTTACTTGAAAATACTGATATAGAATTTCGATAAGTTCATTTCTAAAGTAATTTTGGGATACATTAAGTTTTTGGTATATAGTAAACCAACTTGGTCTTTACAGACTAATTTTTACTCCATAAAATCGCCATTAAAAAGTATAGCCATACAAATGAAAACATGACAAGTTAAGTTTGATCATATGGCTCGTGTTTTTCCTCTTTGATTGACGTGACTGGACACTTTAAAACATAAAGTTAAGGCTAGAATAAAATATATTATATATATATATACTCGGTTCTTAAATATATTGCCGAGATACAAAACATAAATGATGGAAGAAGCGCATATCAGCAAATGTGAAGATGGGTTCGTCTTAAACATTTTGTTCCCGGAACTAACACTAATCGTTACTTCGATAAGAAAAATAAATTTGTAAGTAATTATTTTTACGATCATGGGCTTTGGATGCCATTCTTGTGTCGAGCAAACGCTCAACGTAACGAAATGTGTCATGAAGATATCAAATAGAATCCCACGACTTTCCACATAGATACTGTTATACTGTTCTCACTTCTTCAGCATTTCACGCGACTGCTCAACTTGATTTCAGTTTCTTGTGGGTCTATTGTGAAGCTTAAAAACCGCTACACTGCAGACTCTGGGCAGCCGTGTGTCTTCATACGATGGTTGTAATATTTTACCATCATTTCCTTCGCATTAGTGAACTCCTGGGTACACTTGGCGCCAACTGTGTCGAAGGCTTTGTACCAACCCTGGTAAAAGCAGCCCATAAAACCGATATTTGTTAACTTGGACCTGGAGAAGATAAAAGGAATGTGTTAAGCAAGGTTTAAAATCCCATGGGAGTTCAAGGAGCAATTGTCACAAAAATAAAATATGTTCACATGATTTTGTCTCTCTGTCTGTGTGTGTGTGTGTGTGTGTGTGTGTGTCAGAGAGAGAGGGGGGGGGGATAACAGGTTGCCAATACCGCAGTGAATTCTTTTTAATCATGTATTTCCATTGCGTATCTTGTCAACAACTGAACTAAATCTTAGAATGAATTCTTTTAAGTGTTTCAAAGTAAGCAGAGTTTGCAAAACTGTACAAAGTACATGTATATATCGTACATGTTCGTGTAACATTACATTTTTGAGCAGAATTGATCTGGTATTTTCCCGTTGCACAGCAGAATTATTACCCTTGTTGAAGGCTTGTCGCACCATCTACAGGAGATAGTTACAGTACGCGGTAGACGCACACGCTATTAGGCACGTGATCTTTAACGAGCACATCCTAATGCTAATTATGTGTAAATTTGGTGACATTTGATGGTGTCTTTTCAATTTAATAGATATTTCTTCACATATGTGGAAATCACAGTGAAACATTGGATTTGAGGGGGTACCTGTTATAAATTTGACTAAATGGTATAAAATGTGCATATTCACACCACTATTTTGTATTTTTTAACCATTAATCATGTTAGACATGGTATCTAGAATAAAAAGCACCGTTTATAACACTATATACCTGTAAGGTGATCATTTGTAAATAAAAGTACATGGAAATGGGG
This sequence comes from Lingula anatina, assembly GCF_051362555.1. Lineage (NCBI taxonomy): Eukaryota > Metazoa > Brachiopoda > Lingulata > Lingulida > Lingulidae > Lingula > Lingula anatina. The sequence continues at coordinate 18,865,100 of NC_141771.1, read as the reverse complement.
GTGGCACAACCTTTTTGACCAATGTTGTATATATATATATATATATATATATATATATATATATATATATATATATATATATATATATATATGTGTGTGTGTGTGTGTGTGTGTGTGTGTATGTGTATGTGTGTATGTGTGTGTGTTTCCGAATAGACAAACACTCCACATACCATTCACAATATTCGAGTCCCCCTGTACTTTTAGCGTTGTATTGAGAGCTACATTGAATCTGGACGTCCATTACTTTCTGCGTACAATCTGGTGCAACACCTACGGATAAAAAATCTAGATGAAACACACTCTTTTTGAAAAGGATGACTGGTTAAAATAACTAGACAGATAAATGAATTAAAAAATTAAAAGAGAAGACACCTGAAGACATAGGACCAACTGACAATGGGATAATGCTAATAACAAAAAAATAAAGTTATGCAATTGAATGGTTGAGAGATGTGGAGTTGACAATTGGATTTTATAACAGAACTATATCAAAACTGTGATCACAAACCGTGAAAGCCATTTATTTTACAATTAGAAGCACTGAGATTAATCCACCTCTTGTGTCCATGTCTTCCTGATCTCTTGTTAGCAGTGCCACGATGCGTTCTAGCAGTTTGTCCGATTTCGAAGAGACATCTTCACTGCCTAAACATGCTGAAAATATTGAAAATTATATTAAAAAAGATTGTCTCTAATGTTAATTAAGCACTTCCCCGCTTTACAAAATAAATAGATAAATGAAAAATGTTATTATAAACTTGTATATTGATAGATAAATATATGATTAAATTAAGAGAATATTTATTAACAAGCATTTACACTTTTCTCAGTCAAAGTTGCATGTCATCTTTTCTTTTAGATTACCTGTCAACAAACTTGACTAAAAATTGAAGAACAAACAACCATTTGCTTCAGAGTGGTTGTCTCGCGGTTAACAAAACATTTCAGAACATTTTAAGAGAAGACATATTTCATAATGACGACGTCTACCTACTTGAAAATGTAAGTAGTACCAAGGCGAAGAATATTACTTGTTTTTGGTCCATCACTTCAAAAGAGCTGAAAAATAGGGAAAAACTATTTGATATTAATCATTTTCTCATATTATCAAGAATGTCCGCACTGTGCTAGAGGCCGTCACTGCCGTATAGAACGTACGAGCCGTACTAGGTATTATAAAGCCGGTGTGACAGGAATGGTAGTCTTAGGGATAATTCCCATTGAAACTATCGGTCTACGTAAATCGAGCCAACTCCGTTGGGCCTCTCGCTAAATGCAATCAGTTCAACAGATTACCACGACTCCCCCTGGCGTTGAGTAGAACACTTAAAGGCCTACTGCGCTCTAGGAACACATAGCGTTCACTGCTTTTTTTACAGTATAAAAACTATAAATCCACGTCAAAAAATTGTTCTTTTTAAGTTTTAGAGAGAAAAGATGAGATTTAGATGAGAAAATTCTGATTGGTCAGTTTCTAGTGACGTAACCCGTGGAGTAGCTTCCCACAGCTGTACTAGTAATAGTATATACTATGCAGTAGGCGACTAAACATCCAGGTGTCAGAAAAACAAATGCCACAAAGTTGTGTTGCTCCCGGGTGCCGTAATGTAGGTTACAATAAGAAAGACATCTGCTATTATATCCTGCCTGCGGATGCCGCTAAACGTAAAATTTGGCTCAATTCTCTGAAGTTAAAAAACCCCAGCACAGTGTCAAAACACGCGAGGATCTGTAGCGACCACTTCGAGCCGGAATGCTTCGTACGTGACCTGCGAGCTGAATTGTGCGGTGGAAAAGCACGGAGAAAACTAAAAGATGATGCTGTACCCAGTATATTCGATTTTTCGGAGTACCAAAATGCGACAGTAAATGCCAGAGCGCTGCCGACGAGAGTCTTACCTGTAGGATGTGTGCATGATGCGGCCGTCGAAAGGAAGAAGAGAGCAGCTTCTAGAGCCCAAAAAATAGTTCGTAGCAGAATTACGTTGTCGAATTTTTTGGTTATGTTAGTGAAAACGTTAATATTAACATGATAGTGGAATCAAATTTTTACTCGACATACTGCTGCACTGATCACATGTAAGGCAGAAGTAGCGAGGTAAGTTGCAGAGGTGTGAAATGTAGTGTCCGATGCTATCAGTCCGATATCTTTGGCCTTTTGTCCACTGACCTGGCTCTCCCGGAATGACACTGGTAAACTGCACGGGTGTGAAAAATAATGTTAGCTGTCACACCAGCATGTATTAGGTAACTTTCTCTTATCAGTCGGGATAAGAACGTTCAGCCGACGCGACAGATGGGCAATGTGTGAAAAACTGTGTTCGCTGCCCTGCTTCCAAACCTTTACTGTTAACATAGTTTTGGTGTATTTTGTTGGTTAATAAATGATAACCACGTGGGGAATTCATCTTCTTTTGTGTATCTATCTTCAAAAGTTTGAATTTATAAATGATCATGTAGTGATCAATTGCGTGTATCGCTTTTAGTTTGCACTGCTAGCAAGCGGATAGCTGAATCGAATATGGCTTTCTGAGCCTTGACGCTAGTGACGTCACTCGCCTTAAAGCGCCACCACGCGGGAGTATCATAAACTACATTCACACCTGCATAAAATCGGCTTTAAAAACTAAATAAACTTTTTTTTCATTACTCAAAAATGACTTTTGGGCACCTAACGGATAGTTTTAACCCGTTTTTTCATCACAGTATACCTTTAAAACCTGATGAATATGCGATTACGTTAGAAACAAGAGGGGGCGTCTTGCTCTGTTAAACTGATTGCATTCAGCGGGAGTTCCCACGGAGTTGGATCGATTTACGTAGACCGATTGTTTCAGTGGGAATGAGCCCTAGGGATGGAAGTCCGAGGTCCCATATTATTAGTACAGGTTTGGGTTAGTCGTTCAGACGAAACGGCTGTTTTAAGGACATGTTTTGTTCGATAAGTATGCAAAACCCTGCAAGGTATTCCCATATCTAAAAGTAATCTAAAGTGTGACATGTAGATAAAGCGGACTGCCCTTAGAGATAGCCTGCGTGCGTTAGTTCCGGATGATTATCGAGATACCAACGGTTTTTCTTTTGTTGTTAGTTAAGTTAATAATGGGTTTAAGAAACTAAATAATCAAAAGCATTCTTCTGTGATTATACCTTCCGACAATATTATAATACACACTGACGCCTATGTGTTGTTATCTTTTATCACACAAATTTCTTCCGTGGAAAAAAAAAGATAAACATCGAGTTTACTGCAGTCCATCAAATAGACAGATACGACCCAGTGATACTGGCGGGTTGTGTGAGGACAGTCTTCAGTGGGAATATGCGTTTCAAATCTTAAAATACAGCACCGCGGGTCATCAAATATATTTTTCTTCCGATGAGATTACGAGAAAGTCTATTATAACAAACTGAGTGTTTTTTTCAATTTTATCACACAGGTATACTACCCTCAAGCAGTAATAATAATAATAATAATAGTAATAATAATAATAAAAGTTCAGTTATGTTATGTTCAATAATAAAAACATAAGATAGATTTAAGATACAAAATGGATGTTGCATATCGAGAAGGATTCATTAAAAGAAGAAGAATTATACGCACTCCGGTATTTTTTTATTAACAAAAAAAAAAAAAAAATATATATATATATATATATATATATATATATATATATATATATATATATATATATATATATATATATATATATATATATAAAATAAAAAAGGGACACTTCATGAAAATGTAAGTATTTTTCATTTCAAATACTTTGTTCTTGCACGTATTATTCAAACTTATAGAACTCCCACCGCTGTTTACAAACCAAAATGTAGTAAAAGTAAAACGCACGGAATACATAAAACGGTTTAGTTGACTTAAGCCAATTACAGATAAAATCGTGATGTTCGTTTCCGTTATGTTTATGAGTCTGTATATTAGAAAGGTAAAGCTTTCTGTCTGTGATCCTAAGCAATTTTTGGACTGACTTTTGATGTATACAGTGACTGGCAACACTTGTAGCCAGAGAAACTGGCGAGATTACGAGATTACGGTCCATGTTCAAATATATGCTTTAGTCAAGAATGGCTGAAAACAAAGTCGCCGTCTCTTACAGTATAACGAACTCCTCTTAGATCACGAGGAGATACATTTCAGAGACGTCTTTCAGATGAATGTATTGATATGCATCTACTTAAGCCGCTGAACAGGTACCGTGACGGAATTTAGAAAATAATCTTACACACCTTTGCATTAATCCCGCAGTATCGACCCTCTCTAGGTCAGATCAGGGATGAGATATTTTTTCTGAATGAAATATGTAACAGGGCGAAGGATAGAATGTCAAAATAACGACGGTCACGTCGTCCTGAATTTTTCGCCTTCTTCAAAAGCTATTTTCCGTTATCAATATAAGGGGTACAAGTGCTACTTTCCAGCATTGGGGACGGACGGCATTTGCTGCGGAAGTCATCGTCCGCACCACGAGGTCCACTGTTTACCGTCAGCAAAAGTACCCTAATGCTCAGAATATTTGGCTCCTATTTTCCCTTAGAAGAATTTCTTATTAACACGAGCAAACTTGATATTTTTTTTATAATCAAAAATCAACGCGTAAATTCCGATGTCTGTGTAGTCTGGGACAGTTTATTGTTGACTTTATTTACTATAAAGCCATCACGACATCATTGAATTTCCTTTACTACTCCCCCTCCTCCCCCCCCCAACCCCCGCCCCCGAATCCGCCCATTTTTATTTGCAAAGGACAACCGTAACCCAGCATTAATATTCGTATTACAAGCGCATATCTACTTATCAGACCTTCATTATTTCGAACGAACAGTCAATTTGTATCGTGGGCAACAAAGGGCGTTTTTTTGTTAAAAAACAAAACGATACTTGATTCGATAATCATCAAGATGTCAACTCTCACGCCATTCAACCAAACAAGCAAACGCCCACACAATCACATTAACAAGAAACCACATTTTAAAAGCTTAGGGAGAACAATTTACAGATGAACGCAAAATCCGTTATAAAATCTAGATGACACCAACTAAGAACAAAAGGGTAATACTGGTAAAAGCCACATTTAGTTGTTGTCATTATACACTTTTCATATTCAATGTAATTAACCGCCGGCATGCCTCTCTAGTTTTCCCTTTTCCTGTCTCTTATAAGTACACACTGACCAGGGAAGTATTCAAGTCCATGGTACACCGGTCTTGCGACCCCCCGGAAAAGGAATTTTAGTCCACTTACAGGAATTATGCTACAAAGAAGGCTGCAATATTTAAGCACTTAAGGTTTTATGGGGCCTTTTATTTTTTCTTTCTTGTTGTCCAATTTTAAAGTTCATTAATATGACACTGACTATTAAATATTTCCAAAACCCCAAATTTGAAAGGGGCGCCAGTTATCAAAAACTGTTCTCTAAACGGTGGCAGGCTCGATGTAACAGGGATTTCAAAGCGTAGAAAAAGGTGTCACTTACTTGTTGCTCTTCCTGTAAATGGGTAAGAGAGAGTATCGCTGTGTGTAGGCAAATGTTCACCCTATCTCTGTGTCACACCTTTATAGCAACGCCTCCTAGTGTTATCAAACAACTTGATCTCACCTTTAACAAAGGACCACCTTTTCTCTTCCCGACAGTAATTAGGACGCTGTTCATAGTGTGTTGACTCTACCACTGGTCTCACAAGTGTGGCTTGGCCTTAGATGACGCGGCGCACAGAACGAGTGAATTATTTTGTCTAAGATTATTTCAGTGAAAACACTTTATTTGCGTCGAGATTTTGGCTGCTGTGAACATTTTTTCTTCTCCATCAAAATTATACGTAGTCATTACATGTGAATTTTTCACACGCACTATGTGATAATAAATACAGGAAGTGTAGTCTATGATTAAACGAGTCTTCTGAAGTCAGACAATTAAATTTTAGATTTCAACAGGACGAACTGAAAATTTACAAATGGCATATTAAAGGACTAGTATGTGTGTGTCTGTGCGTGCGTGCGTGCACGCGAGTGTGTATGTTGTCCTGTTTTTATTTGATGTGAGTTAAACTTCATTATAAGGTCATCTTTTATCTTTAGGAATGGCGTTGCCCCACTGCAAACAAAACCCATATTAGATATATTAAAATGCATGTTCAATTTATATGTGAAACAATTAAATTGTCAGCAGCAGATCATGGGTTGAACGCCGAGACTACGAGTGCTTTCCCATAGATTTAGATCGATCCATCTAGATCGACCTAACTCCCTGGGGGTTCACGCTAAATTGAAGTCAGCCGAGCGCGCACGGTACTTGATTACCCCCTTACAGCTTTTAGTAGGCGAGACAGACGCTTAAGCCGGCTAAGCTGACAGTAATCTAGTGAGACTCCCCACAGGGATAGATCGATCTAAAATATGTGGGAATGGGGTCTACCATTGTAGATTCAAATTAAGCGGCACTTTTAATATACAGAAAGTGCGGATAATAGAAGTTTTTACGTCTTTAACTGGTGGGCCTCCTGACCGAAGCGGGTGGACGTGGACAGTTCACAAGTACTGTAATATTGGTGTTAATTTTACGGTACACGGTTGCGGTGGTTGACAGCGTCTGTCACACCTAACAGAATGGAGTTGACGCTTCCCAAAAAGCGCATTTAAGGGGACTTATAGTAAAAGGACCAAAGTCATAGAAACAAAGCCCTGGGCTTGTAAGTTTTAATAAAAAATTAAAACAAACTTCCCAAAAGGCCAATTAAAGACGGGGATTAAGTACAGTGTCCAACGGATGACGCTCTGGCGCCAATTTGAGGGGAAAAATGCCGTTTTCGGTATTGGGATTTTCTCTATAACCAAGACAGCTATTCAAGTGATTCAAAAGGCCTCATAAAGCTGGGTGAAAGCACTACAGCGCGGTACCAGGGAATTGTCTTTAACTATTTACTTTTGATTTTATCATCTTTTACGTTAAATCAGCCCATATTTCAATGGGTTATTCACTTTAAAAGGCGATAACTTTCAAACAAACAATTTCCTCTTAAACCCCTGATATCATGCTGTAGTCCACATTCCTAACAACAATAGGTGCAACTTTTGTAACGATCGGTTGCTCAGATAGTGAGATATACTCGGCAGCGATTCACTTATCTCGTCAATAAAGAAAGCTGTTAAAACAGCCAAAAACGTTCACAGGTTGGTTAACAGGGCTTATTAGTCAAAATGCTTAGCTGGCAAATTTACCTGTTATCGGTTATACGATCAGATGGAACCATTGCTTATTGTCATCTAAAAATATTTTGTTTGGGTGCTTTGAAGGGGCAGAAAATCGTGCTTTTGTTACATTTTCCGACCACTCGTTAGGCATGTAAGCGTGCCGCCACTTTGATTGACAGCTCTGGAGAGGGTCCTAGCCTAGTGATGCCCCGTAGGGTGTCAAGGATATGTAGAAGGAAGCGCTAACAAAGGCGATTACGTTTAACCGCAATTAAGAGGTGTGAAGTTGCATTTGATCGTTTCAATGGCTCTTCCTCGGCAATCGAGTAATTTTACCTGAGAGATTCCTTCTTTGTTATCGGCAAAGTGATCAGATAAAACTGTGTCGAGAGCAAGTGTCCGTCACTTGTGTTAACACGAGTTTTTTTGACGGGTAACGCTGCAGGATTATTTTGCACGACACTTGGTAATCGTCAGATCAACGGAAAAATCCAACGATTATCTCATAGCAGTATTTCTCAAAATGCCAGCTAAGATAAAGGGGAGACGCTCAGCTGCACAAGAATCAGCGATAAAAGTGGCTGAGAGAAGGCTTTTGAGTGAAATGGCTGAGTGTGGGTGAGTTTTGAAACCACGAACGTGTTGATTGTAAAAAAGTATCTATTCAAATCTTTTGAAGCATGTAAAAGTTGCTTCGGCATTTTACCGTGGATTGCGTCTAATACTAGATCACACAGGGCACTGAATGAAGTTATCTTATGAATAAGTCTGATGTGTTGAGGTACCACGTGCGTCGTATTTATCATACCTTCCTTTTATTTTTAGGTTTGATGGGAAAGAGTTCGCAAAAGGATTAGATCATACAGTCACAGCCGCAAAAATGAAAGGAAAAACACATATTAAAATTCGTTTCATGCACTACAGCTCTTGGGCAAGGGCATTAAAGGTAAAAAAACACGTTATTTTTAATATAGCAATCTTCAGTATGAGTTCCTTTGCAAAACATTAGGACAAAAATGTTGTTTTTCACTTTTTATTACAAACGTGTAAAATGTGTTGGTTAAAGTATTTTGTAATAGTGCAGGGCTATTTCTTTACAGAGTCTGACTTTTAAAAGGTCAAATAAGATTTTTATTAGAAGTTGACTTTATCCAGTTTCTATCACTTGGTTATAACATTCATTTTTTGTAATTTTTTTATACAGAAGCAAGACATTGGGCCGGACGGATGCCATTACAGCTTCCCAGCAGATGTGCTTTCTTTTATCAGGCATTCCGAGAACACTCGCCCTGTTTACTTCAAAAAAACGTCCCGTCTTCCTCGACGTTGAGGTCCAGCCCTCTTCCGGAATACCGCCGCAAACGGTGCAAATCCACCTCATTTGACATGCCCAACCTTGCCGTTTCTGTTTACTTTCGACCAACACAACGACGCCGCCACACACACGACAAACACACGACTTGTTGACACTTTCTAACAACTGTCCACTGTGCCAAAGCCTGTACCCAGTAGCTACGGTATATTCCTCGCGATCACTGTCTGAAGACTCCGAGGGCTGTTCTAAGTCCTTCAGTATCTTACGAGCGCTCGCTCCAGGTAGATTCTCTCTCTCGTCATCCGACTCAACAAATACCGGTTTTCCCAACCGCCGCGCATACTCTCTTTCAAAATTTTCTTTCTTTCCTCTGGAAATGGGTTTTTAACACGAACTTTTCTCTTCCCCATAGCGTACTCGACTTCTTCACTGCTTAGCTGATGTAAGACTTATGACCTATTACCGCACACGTAATCGGCTTATAACTCATTACCTATGCTCCGCCCCCCTCATGGCAACGGCCCTTAGCAACAGAGGCGTGGCTTAGTTGTCAGCCTGACTGGGGCGCGTGCCGGTTGAAAAACTCATCAAAAGACACATTTTGCGGTGCAAATTCAAAATAATTATTACAGCCAACGTTAGATACTTTTTTGATTAATAGAAACACACAAAAAACTCAAAAACATGATTTTAAGCGTAGTTAACCCTATCTGTCCCCTTAATGCAATGCATCAAATCATGCCATACGCTACACTAGCACGGTGCACGTACCAATAGGTTGGGAAACAACACCAAGAGCAGGAAGAAAATCTCGTTAGGGTTTGTGAAAGGGGGGAGAAATCGAATGGAAATGATGAGATTAATTACTGGTAATCTAATGAAATGTTAGGAAAACCGAAGATCCATTTACTGCATATAAATTTAAAGCATGGCTTTTTCCCTGGTGCAAATGTATTACCATATACGTCCCCATATTTATCATTAAACTAAACATGATACTGTACACGTAATGATACTGTACACTTAATGTCTGTCTACACATAGATTCCCAGCTGTCTGACATATGAGCATTTGGAATATAACATATGCTAAAGACGGATGATCTCGCGTAGAAAAAAAATGAGTAGTTAATTAAAAATGAAAATTATAAAGGACGCATTATTACCAAAAGACATACATTTGTGTCAGACGAATGTTTTTATTTTTTATTTCAATCGAAGTAATATTTGTCTTCGTCCATTTTGGAACAAAATAGGCCCACTGGCATCTTGCCATACTATTTTAAACAATACAGTTCATTCTTTCCTGCTCCACAAAAGTTACTGAAAGGTCCTAAGAGAGATTTTGGTTTCCAGGTAGCCGAGAATTTAAGGATGCCCCCCATCTATCTGTTTTTAAAGACATGATCAGACGTGAACGAGAAGTGTGGTTAACGAGCGGTATTTCTCTGCCAACAGGATTGGTTGTCTGTTTTTATAGACATGTCGTGTTAATCGGGCACGTTTGCTAAATGTTGTAAAGCAAATTACTTACACTTTCGCTAATTGCAGATGACAATTAAAACGGAATCAAACGAGTAAAAGGATAGGGAGTTATTGAGTGTAAGTTAGGTTTCATCAAAAGTCAACAAGTGTAGAAGATGTTTTTAAGGTCAGGAAAAGATGGAAAAGGTCAAAGTCAGTAACAGTTCATGTGATTGGTTAATTTCATAACATATTTCAATTTTGATTAACTGTTTATCACATGATAACTGAGTTTTGGATAAGGTCCAAGCATGAGTAATCCAAATAATATTTTAGATATCTTTAATTGAAAACAAGTCTCTTAGGGATTACCTAATAAGGAAATGTTGCATGGTGACTTGCAACATGCAAATGCAAAATATTTTGTAATCACGCAAAGGCAATGGAAAAGAAAACAAGTAAATGCGTGATCAGTACGGAGAAATTGAGTATAAATATTTATGAAAGTTCTATGAAGAGAGAGTCGGTGAATAAACGTTCGAAAATTCCAGATCGTTGTCGTTATTCCTCACTATAACATAAATTTAGTGTCGGGCGTACTACTAAGGTAAATTCAAATCTACAGTACAGATGAATTTTTGAGCATAAAAATATATGTAAAACAACAGCACCACTATTTCCATTGGGTTCAATGCCCAAGGCGTTTTTAAAAATGTGGATATCCACAAAATTAGGGTTGGTCGTGCCCCCTAACCAACTCATCGAATTAGTCTGACCTACCAGAGAGCTGGTCGGGTAAATCTATCTATCATATCAATTACTAGACTAGCATGTGGTTTCCAGGTATAGTTCCCGTTTAACATAAAAACATCAGATTGCTATGAATCACACAGTCAAACACATGCACGCTGGTTTCACGTGAAATGACAGAGCGTCCTATTGGGTTTAAGAGGTTACTGTCAACTTTCCTTTTTCCCAGCATACATCTATCATTTCCAGTAAGTCTTCCCTAGACTGGTTCCCCAGATTCGAATCATGGATTTCTATGTTCGTCTTAACCCCTTTCTCGAAATTGTCAGATATCGCCTGTGACACAGACAAACAGCTAAAAAAATCAGTAGAAATCAGAAAACTACCAATATAAATACAGCTTCTTAAACATAAAATGTCCACCAATGTTGATCTTGCCAATTAGTTCAGAAAGCACGTCATCTACTGTACAGTGGAGATAATGGAGGTAACACCCACTTTCGATCACATGTTCAACGCCAACCAATACAATTGCGACAAGTATCTGAAATATAATATCAAACCCCTCCCATTACTACTGGATAAAAGAGTGCTCTATCCACGGCGTGGTAGACAATAAACCCATTTGTTGGTTCATACAGTCTAAGAATGGCAGTGTTCCGTTTGTTATCATGTGTGCTCTTGTTGGTTCTTGTCCAGCACAGTAAAGTTTGGGGGTACGTTATGCCCCCAATATTCGACGACGTTCTGTCAGGTCATACAGGAACAGGTACCGGTACCGTTGATACTTGCTCATGTAAGGAGAACAAAGAAAAGGTTCGTATGCCGTAATAACTATATACTTATGCAGTATGCCCCAACCTTCTTAAGGGTACACGATGGGTTTTAATCATCAAAATACCGAAAAGATTTTCGTTCATCTAGGTATGCAACATTGCATCTACCTTTTTGCTGGTTAAATACAAAAATAATCCCCTCAGAATTAAATATTTTCAATGTTTCACATGTATTTACCTCGGCTTTCATTATACTTTAAACAGCTTGGTGTTTCTTGAAAAAAAAGCACCGAAATTGGCAATATTATTTGATCAATGTGAGCAAGGCAACGCGCAACTGAATAAAAAACATTGAAAATCGGCTTGTTAGTTTTTTGGGGGATGCGTAAGTCCCAATGGCTTTTGTGGATGACGTTCACTGAGGACTTTTAAGCACAGCTTCTCAAAGCAATCTAAATCAGATATTATTTGGGTCTCATCATTATAGGGAGGAACATTTTTCTACTGCTAAATATCTAACAACCCGATTAAATGGTGATCATAAACAAGACGTTAAAAAAGACAAGTCCGAGAAGTACTGTGTTAAGCAATTTTCTTGTGTAACGTTAAAACTTCCAACTTAACTTTTATATTTCCTCTTTTATTATAACCCCTGCACTAGCTCAAAGCTGTTGAGGGGTCCGAGTACATGAAGTTGACAAAGGCTTTTTTAAACACTTAGTCGAAAAGTGTGTGTTGTTCAGCCCAGAAATTTGCTGCCTTCAACGTGTCTGATTTTACTTAATTGATTGCTGTAGGTTGCTGATTTGGAAAAGAAGTTACATGTCACAGACATGGCAAATCTGAAAATGGAGAAGAAGATGAACCTTCAACATGAACAGTTCGTGAAATCTGATGCTTCGCTGTCGACTCTAACTGATAAACTAGAAACCGCCTTGGAGAAAATAAAGCAAATGGAAGAAAAACTTAAAGGTAGGATATTCATTAAGGTATAATAAAAAAATGATAGTGTTAAATTAATTAAAGGATTTGTGAGTTTGGATGAATTAATGTCTTTGTTCGTGTACGTGGGGATTGGACGGGGGATGCAAGCGCGTGCGTGCAAACGTTTGTAGATATTATTTTTCACACTACATTGACTTGTTGCGGTTTTGCACCTTCATATACATAACTACAAAAAAACTACAACTTGCTGCCTCTGAATATGTGGATATAGCACGGGTAAAGGTTCGGCAATGCAAAGATATGAAGCGTGTGACAAAGAGATAATGATATTTAGGATGCATTGTTGACACCAAAAAGCCATTCTGGTGTTTGGAGTGTATGAAATTACACAACCCCTTTGATGTAGATTCACATTATTGTTTGGTGATGCTCACTTAGTATAATCCCAAATGTTTTTAATTCAAAACTTGGATCTAAAATAAAGATTATGAAAATCTGACCGTTTTGGATGTCATATACCTGTACATCGGTTGTCACATCTTTCGACTGGGTGACCACACAGCTGGTTTATCAAAAATTCAAAATTCATCGTTCCGTCATTCATAACGTGGGAGTCTTCCTTTTTTTTTCCTGTAAATTGTATATTTGCCAGCATTTCTATTCATTTCAGAATTAAACAAAAACGTTTTAGACTTTTAGAGCTAATACCATATTTTGAAATCTGACGCATTTTATAGATTTTTACTAATTCGTTTATTCTGCTTTTCAGACTGTCCCTCTGGTTTCGTTAAGCTCGGTGGCAGCTGCTATTATTTCTCGCCAGCTAGGAAAACTTGGCTCCAAGCTCAGGAGCACTGTCAAAGTCTCTCTGCCAATCTGGTTACTATAACGTCCAAAGCTGAAAATGAGATGATTGTGGCCAACTTACCAGGTAAGCTCATTTCCATTTGGTTTAATAGGTGGTTAAAGTGACGTTTTTTTTTAAATACTGGGGTATATCAAATAACTCAGGCCTTCGAAACTTTTAGAATGTATGGAAACTCATGAAGTGTAGGTAGTTTATCATTTAAATTATTTTTATTTAAAAGAATATATTTATTCAGGTCGGAAGAAAACACAGGTAGTCAAATATTCACTCAGAAAAAAAGTGCAACAGATTGGGGGGGGGGATAAGGCAGCCTACTTCTTGCGTGTATGGCCTCGTTTGAATTTTCTAAAAAAAAGTTCTATCATTAATATGTGGCTTTGGGTATTACAACACTTTTCCTCTAAATTTTAGATTCAGAGCGCTACTGGTGGATAGGTGCTAACGACCGGGAGAGCGAGGGTAGATGGGTCTGGGTTGCTACAAACAGCCCTCTTACATTCACCAACTGGCATGAAGGTGAACCTAATAATGTTGATGGAAAAGAACATTGTATCGAGATTTTCTGGAGCAACAATTGGAATGATGAATCATGCATTAGTAAAAATCAATATATCTGTGAACGATTTTAATTCCAGTACTAAAATGGCCATGTCATATTGCATTCCCCCACCGATACACCTATTTTTCCATTTTGACCATTGCTAAATGAAAAGTTCGTAATCTTAGCCAAGAGCCCCACAGACGCAATTGTCACAAATTTGGTGATCTTGGCTCTCCTGGTTTCATCTTCCTATGTTTGTCAGCCATGTAGTACCCGTATGCTTTATCATTATTATTTGAACTGAAAAAAAAAAAAAAAAAAAACATAACACGTGTTTGAAATGTTTCTTCTGAAATATGGATTTGCAATTACCATCAAAATTTCAGTTTTCGACTCAAGCGACTGAGTCGTAGATATCCTCTCTCCGTTGGCACGCTTGTCACAATATTGTCAAAAAAAAATGAATAAATAAATAAATAAAACGATAAGCCAAGGTCACCAAATTTGGAACACGTATCCCTCTTTTCTATTGGCATTCCTTGATCGGTGCTCGATAGGATCACCTTGACCTACTTAGCAAGGTCAACTACCTCTGGTCACCTGACACCATCATAACAACTATATGCTTTCATTTTACTACCGTTTGAGACATCTGATTTATATTGCTAATTTACTGCTTAAGCCGGGACTATGAAATCACGTTGAAGAAGGAGAAATTTTGGCCAAAATATCTATGTACTAATAAAGACGAGTAAAATCTAATTTGATTCTGTTGGTATTTCCTTTTTTCATTCAGTCGTTCATTTCCAAGAATAGTTCCCGTTTCAGATAAAAACATCAGATTACTATAAATCACACATACACACGCTCGCTGGTTTTACGTGAAATGACAGTGCGTCCTATTGTGTTTAAGAGATAACTGTAAACTCTCCTTTATACCAGCATACATCTGTCATTTCCAGCAAGTCTTCCTCAGATTCAAATCTTGAATTTGTGTTTCGTCCTAAACCGTTTCACCAAATTGTCGGATTTCGTCTGTGACACAGAAACAGGGTTGATATAGGGAAAAAATCAGAAGAAAGCAGAAATCTACCAATGAAAAAAAGTTTGTTAAACATAAAATGTCCATCAATGTTGAAGATGTTAACTAGTTCAGAAAGCACGTCATCTACTGTACAGTGAAGATAATGGAGGTAACGCCCACTTTCGATCACATGTTCGCCTGCGACACAGACAAACAGCTAAAAAAAATCAGTAGAAATAAGAAAACTACCAATATAAATACAGAAGAATTAAGAAAACTACCAATTAGGACAGATGAGGTAATTTTGGAATGGTCTTCCACACGCAATTTATGGAGATCTGGCTTTCCCCGTTAGAAGGTATCTGTTGAGTCCCTTCAGAGGAGCAAATCTGAGTGCCGAAGAAGAAGAATTCAACAGGAGAATCTCATCTGTGCGGGAATGCGTGGAGTGGGAGTTCGGAAACTTATTCCTCCTATAGCCAAGCGCTACTTGGAAGGTGGCCTTCTGGTAAACTACCATACGTGTCTGTGTGTATGGCAATCAGAGTATAGGTACTTTTAACTAGAACCTCCCACCTTGGAGGACTATTTAGCACGAACTGTACACGTGTACATTGTGCGTATGAAAAATTAAAGAGTAAAATGTAAAATTCATACCGCTAGCAAATATTTATTTAAATGAAATCTTGAATAAAAAACTAATGTTTTAACAAAGATTCAGCCCATGTGTATCTTGTAGGCAGCAAGAGCCTAGTATGTCAGTTCAGTTTTTCTTTTTAACCAAAGACAACCATCTTCATCATTTGTTTGTCTTTCTCAATTTGAGATTCTCGCTCTTTCTTTTCTAAAACAAAGCGTTCTTTCTCGAAGGCCAACTTGTCTTTGGGTAACTGACGTAATCTGCTGATGAATCAGTACGGCACTTCTGAAGTGGCGGCATGTTGTCGCAATTTTCAGCTGAAAAAAATAAGCGTGTCATCAATTAATGCAGCGTCAGTTTTTGTAACTGATCAGACATAATAAATATTAATCAAAATTTGCTGTTAGAGACAATTTCATGTAGCCTATAGAAAGATGTGCTGTCCTTATTTTTATTCATTTATTCAAAATACGCAAAACAGGACGCCATGTGACTTTCGAAACAAAGCTTTATAAAATTTGTATTTAAAGTCAAGGAGGTATGTCCTGTCAACTAAAGGAGAAAATCGAGCTACTAGTAGTGTCTTACTAAACGGCACTTACCCTGCGGATATCTTGCTTATGCGTCATGCGTCATGACCTACCTGTAGCAGTCTCAATCAGTCACGCGTGCGGAAGGCTAGTTCTGACTGCCTTGTGGTCAGTGGAAAATGCCTTTTTTGCGGGTATAACCTATATTTCAATAGTAACAAAAAACACAGACACAAATAACAAGACAAAATGTTTCACGTGTATTGCAAAAATAAAATGTCCAATATGATTTTAGCAGAGAAACGATCAATTTTGAAAGGCTTGATTTCATAAAATTATGCTGATTAGTCAAACCGTTTTTCATTGACGGGTAGCAATCTAGCTGCGGATAATGTTCTCTCTAACCGTATGTGTACACGTCACTAGACAGCAAAATATGATGACCTAAACGTAGTCGTTCGCCTAAACGTTCAGGTGCAAAAGCTCTCTATTAAAATGGAACCCGGACAGCGGACTCTTGAGTCCCGTCATATCGGCCACAAGAATGGGTAAAAATATTTGGAGTGCACTCGGAATTTTTAGAATGTTCTTCGAATTTCCAGGAACGCACAAATAATTGTCTTTCCGACGGCGTTCTTGCTTATTTCGCCTCTAGTGTGACGGGGGTATCAGCGAAAAACCCGTCCGAGATGGGTTGATCCTGTTAGATCGATCTAGGTATGGGAACGGGGTCTAAATAAAACATTATTTGGGTCTCATCATTATAGGGATGAACATTATTCTACTTTTAAAATCTAACAGTCCAATTAAATGGTGATATTGAACAAGACGTAAAAAAAAAAAAAAAAAAAAAAAAAACCGAGATGAAGTACTGTGTAAAGTACTTTTCTTGTGTGATATTAAAACATCAAACTTGAGTTTTATTTTTTCTCTTTTTTATAACTCGTGCACTTGTTAAAAGCCGCTGAGAGGCACGAGTACCTTTAGTTGACAGAAACATTTTAAACACTAAGTCCAAAAGTCTATAGTTTTTAAACCCAAAAATTATACTGACTTCAAAGTCTTTAATTTTACTTTATTGCTGTAGGTAGCTACAGGTGAAATCTGATGCTTTGCTGTCGACTCTAACTGATACACTAGGAACCGCCTTGGAGAAAATCAAGCGAACGAAAGAAATTCTATCTGTTCTTAAAGGTAGAAAATTCATTCTATTTGTTCTTAAAGGTATGATAAACAATGACAGTATTAAATGCATTTAAGTCTTAAAGGTAGGAAATTCTTTAAGATTTTATAAAAATGTTAGTGTTAAATGAATTAAAGAATTTGTAGGTTTTGATGAATATATGTCTTTGTTTGTGTATGTGAGGAGTGGAGGGAGTGCACGCGCGTGCGTGCACATGCACTGATTCTTACAAATGCGCGTCGTCTGTTTTTCAGAGTGTCAACTTGGTTTCGTTAAGCTCGGTGGCAGCTGCTATTATATCTCGACAGCTAAGAAGACTTGGCCCCAAGCTCAGGAGTACTGTCAAAGTCGCTCTGCCAATCTGGCCACTATAACGTCCAAAGCTGAAAATTAATCGAACAGATGGTAAAAGTGGCGATTTTCAAAGTATGTCAAGTAACACGAAACTTTGATAGTGTAAGGAAATCTGATGAAGTTTAGATAGCTTATCATTTTCATGTTGTTTTATTAACAGCATAGGACAAACAGGATATATTTAAGTGGGTTGGAAGAAATGTAAGTGGTGAAAATGCATTCAGAAAAATTGCAACGGATGGCGGTAGTAGATTAGACAGCCTACTTCCTGCTGTTTGTGGCCTCGTTTAACATTTTTTTTAAATAAAAAGTTCTGTTGCTTATTGTGTGGCTTTGTTTATAATAAAGCCTTTTTTTTTGCTACATTTTAGATTCAGTGTTTCACTGGTGGATATGTGCTAACAACCGGGAAAGCGAGGGTACATGTAGATGGGTCTGGGTGGCCACCAACGCCACTCTTACTTTCACCAACTGGGCGAATGATGAACCTAATAATAAAGACGGAAAAGAGCATTGTTTATTGATCTACTTGCAAAAGTATAACTCCAAGTACCATGCAACATGCACTATTAACTCCAAATTTGTCTGTGAACGCTCCCGAATATGACGTCAATTTCAATCCCAGTAGTAAAATGACCAGGTCATACCTGTATTGCATCCCCCCTGCTACACCCTAGCTTCCCCCCCCCCCCCCCCCATTTTGACCATTGCTAAAGTTCGTAATGTTAGCCAAGAGCCCTGTCAGACGCAATTGTCACAAATTTGGTGATCTTGTCTCTCCTGGTTTCCTGAGTTTAGATAGTCCCTGGGAACAACAGCATGCTTAAAGTAGAGAGTAGAGTTTTTATTCATCTCTGGAATTTAGGGTGACAGGCTATGACGCATGAGAAGACAAGGTTCACCTCTGTACGGCGTTCAACGGAGAGGCGACGTGTGTCAAAAAAAAGCATTTTATTTGATTATCGAAGTTAAATTGTTCTTGAAAATTACTAAAAAAAAAGCATAAGCGAAATGGCAATCTGCGCAGACAATTTTTCTAATAATCCTATGCATGGTGGATAGTAATGGCTGTCAAATGAGCAGGCTACTGCAATGTACAGATAGCTGATTCTATTTCTGATTTTTTCCTGAAACTTTATAAATAGTAACAGTTATAATCTTGCAATACTTTTCCACTCAAGCAATATGAAGATCGCTAGAACAGCTTAAGTATTTTAATGCTTAATTGAATTTTAATTAAGTATTAAAATACTTAATTAAGTATTAAGTATTTTAATACTTAATTAAAATTCAATTAAAATTGAAACACGATCTATTAAACCCCTCTTTAATTTTACTGTGAGTGGAATATCTTTAGATAGCGAGTAATTTTACCCATGACAAATTATTACAATCGTTCCATTTCCCAGAAAAGAACCTGTTAAAGAAGGCCGTCTTATATGTCTTGATTGAAAGCAAACAAAATAAAGACATCTTTAGTTTTATCTTAGTTAAGCAACAAGAACGTTTGTCGTCCATGTATCACCCATATGTTTTATTGTCATTATATTGAACTGAAAAAAAAAAAAATTCTCAGCTTTTGGCTCAAGCGAGTAAGTCGTAGACGTCCTCTCTCCGTTTGTACGTCTGTCACAATATTGTGCGAAAAAGAAAATAGACAAAGATGTCAGCCAAGGTTACCGAATTTCTATTGGCATTCCTTGATCGGTGCTCGATAAGATCACCTTGGCCTACTTAGCAAGGTCAACTACCTCTGGTCACCTGACACCACCATAGCAACTAGACGCTTTCATTTTATCACAGGTTGAGACTTTTGATTTACATTGCTAATTAATATGTTTGTTCCCAACCAAAATTTTAACCTACTTTCACAAATATGATACAAAAGCATCTCGGATATAATAATGTTCTTCAGTATTTGAGAGACTTTTTATTGTTTTCTCCCCTTTAACGCCTGTTGTCTGATTTTAAAGTTCATTGATCTGATCTTGACTCGGAAATATTGTCAAAGCCCAAATTTGAAAGGGGCGCCAGTTTGCAAAAAATGTTCTCTAAACAGTCACAAACCCGATGTAACATGGATTTTAAAGAATAGAAAATGGTGCCACTTGCCTTTTGCTCTTCCTTGTAAACGGGTAAGAGAGAGTATCGCTGTGTATAGGCAAATGTTCACCCTATCTCTGTGTCACACCTTTATAGCAACGTCTCCTAGTGAAATCACTCAACTTGATCTCACCTTTAACAAAGAGCCACCTTTTCTCTTCCTGGCAGTAATTAGGGCGCTGTCCATAGTGTGGTGACTTCACTATTCGTTCCACTAGTGTGGTTTGGCCTTAGACGACACGACGCACAGAACAAGTGAACTCTTTTCTCTAAGATTATTTCGGTGAAAACATTTTACTTGCGTCGAGGTTTTGGCTGAACATTTTAAACAATTTTTTTCTTCTCCATCAAAATTATACGTAGTCATTATATGTGAAATGTTTGATGTTTGATACGGGGGGGGGGGGGGGGGGGGGGGGGGGGGGGTCACAGTACACAACTTCCATAATATTGGTATTAATTTTACGGTACACGGTTGCAGTGGTTGACAGCGTCTGTCACACCTAACAGAATGGAGTTGACGCTTCCCAAAAGCGCATTTAATGCAATGCATGTAATTCATCAAATCATGCCATACGCTAAACTGACAAAGATTGAACATTTGGATAAAATAACACGGATGACCTTATTTCGTACACTTAGACTGGAAGCAAACATAGCACAAAGTACATACCATAAGGCAACTATACAGTAATATCTTTAAAAATTTGCACCATTTCAGTTAAATTTAAAGAGTCTACACATTTTTAAAATTGGCTAATAGGGATCTTCACGGTGCACGTGCCGATAGGTGGGAAACAACAATAAGAGCAGGAAGAAAATCTTGTTAGGGTTTGTGAAAGGGAGAAGAAATCGAATGGAAATGATGAGTTTAATTACTGGTAATCTAATAAAATGCTAGGAAAACCGAATATTCATTTACGGCATATAAATTTCAACCATGGTTTAACCCTGGTGCAAATTTACTGGTATATACGTCCCCATATTTAACATTAAACTAAAAGTGTGACATATGATACTGTAGAGTCTGTCTACACATAGATTGCCAGCTGTCTGATATATGAGCGGTATTTCTCTGCAAACAGGATCGGTTGTCGGTTTTTATAAACATGTCATGTTAAACGGGCACATTTGCTAAATTTAGTGTCGGGCGTACTACAAGGGTAAATTCAAATCTACAGTACAGGTGAATTTTGAGCATAAAAATATATGTAAAACAACAGCATCACTGTTTCCTCTGGGGTCAATGCCCAAAGCATTTTTCTTTTTAAATGTGGTTTGCTCAAAATTAGGGTTGGTTGTGTTCCTTAATTAACCAACTTATCGATTTAGTCTGACCCACCGGAGAGATGTTCGGGTAAATCTACCTGTGGCATATCACTAACTAGCCTAGCATGTGATTTCATAGAATAGTTCCCGTATAATACAAAAACATCAGATAACTATGAATCACACAGACAAACACATGCTCGGTGGTTTCACGTGAAATGACAGTGCGTCCTATTATGTTAATATATTATGTATTATGTAAGAGGTTACTATAAACTCTCCTTTTTTACCCAGCATACATCTGTCATTTCCAGTAATTCTTCCCTAGACTGGCTCCCCAGACAAACAGCAAAAAAAAAAAAAAAAAAAAAAAAAAAAAAAAACAGTAGAAATCATAAATCAACGAATGTAAATACAGTTTGCTGAACATAAAATTTGCACCAATGTTGAAGATGCTAACTGGTTCAGAAAGCGCGTCGTCTTAGATTCGGTGAAGATAATGGAGGCAACGCCCACTTTTGATCACATGTTTAATGCCATCCAATACAATTGCAACAAGTATCTGAAATATAAGATCAATCCCCTCCCATTGCTATTGGATAAAAGAGTGCTCTATCCACGGCGTGGTAGACAATATTCACATTTGTTGGTTTATATGGTCTGAGAATGGCAGTGTTCTTTTTGTCATCATTTGTGCTCTTGTTGGTTCTTGTCCAGCACAGTAAAGTTTGGGGACACAACATTGTCAATCTGCGATGCGAGGTCCCAACTCATGGCGGCTTTCTGTCACATCACCCAGGCACAGGTACCGTTGATACTTGTACATGTACGAAGACCAAAGAAAAGGTTCGTATGCCGTACTAACTATATACTTCCGCATTACGCCTCCAACCTTGTGAAAGATACTGACAGCGTATTAATCCTCAAAATACCTAAAATGAAAATTTTCGTGCATCTAGTTATTCAATAATGCATCTACCGGTACCTTTGTATTAATTAAAAACAAAAATAATCCCCTCATTTTCAATGTGTGCCCCTGAACTGAATAAAAAACATTGAAAATCGGCTTGTTTGTTTCTTTGGGGGATGCATAAGTACCAACGGTTTCTGTGGATGACGTTCACTAAGGACTCTTGAGAACGGTTTCACTAAGCAACTTATGACTCCATTTCCATACCTAGATCGATCTAGCAGAATCGACCTTTCTCCAAGGGGTTTCTCGGTAAATAACATTCAGCTAAAGCAGCTAAGATGCCTGGCGCGCCTTCTGGAGCTGGTTCACCATAGTCAATTACCCCCTAACATCTTAGGTAGGCGCGCCAGAAATCGGAACTGCTTAAGTAAGCGAGAAACCCGTCAGAGATGGGTCGATCCTGCTAGATCGATCTAGGTATGGGAACGTGGTCTAAATCAGATGTTTTTTGGGTCTCATCATTATAGGGATGAACAGTTATTTACTTTAAAAGTCTAACAGTCCAATTTTAAATGGTGATATTGAAAAAGACGTTGAAAAAGACAAGACCGATAAGTGATGTGTAAAGGAATTCTCTTAAACACCCAACTTGAGTTTTTTCTATTTTTTATAACTCGTGCACTAGCCCAAATAAAGACATTGTGAGGTACGAGCGCATTTAGTTGACAAAGACGTTTTAAACACTGGGTTGAAAAGTGAATTGTTTATTAACCCAAAAATATGCTGTCTGCAACGTGTCTAATTTTAATTAATTGCTGTAGGTAGCTGATTTGGAAAAGAAGATAAGGCTTCAACAAGAACAGTTAGTGAAATCTGATGCTTTGCTGTCGAATCTAACTGATACACTAGGATCCGCCTTGGAGAAAATCGAAAAAATGGAAGAAAAACTAAAAGGTAGTGAATCCCTTAATGCATAATAAATATTATAGTGTTAAATGCATTAAAGAGTTTTGGTGAACGAATGTTTGTGCATGTGGGGAGTGTGGGTGGGGGGAGTGCACGTGTGTTATCATTTGTTGGCATTGGGCGAACAAATGTTTGTGAATATATATTTTTTTCACTCACTAGTTTTTTGTTGAGGTTTTGCACCTTCCTATCATGATTAAAAAACTAGAACTTGCTGCACGCTGAATACTTCGTGGATATGGCACGGGTGTTAGTTTGGCAATGCTAAGATATTAAGCATGTGGCAAAGTGGTTATGATATTCAAGGTGCATTGTTGACACCAAAAAGCCAAACTGATGTTTGTACACTGAGAATAAAATCGGAGTCCAAGTGACTCCAAACTTGGAGTCCAGCAGTGGTGCCTAAAATAACTCCAAATTGGAGTCAAGATGACTCCAATGGAGTAGTGTCATCCCAGACCCCACCTTTTTACAAAATAGCACTTCTGAATTATTTTACTTGAACAGAACCACCAAAATACTTCATCACTTTGAAAATTCATTAAGAAAGCAGCAAAACCAAATTATTTGCTGGAAATAGAACTGAAAATTTATTTTATTCCACCAAAAATACCTTTTTCATTACAGTTAAATATTATTAAAAACAGCATAACCACATAAGTACTTTTTTGTAAAGAAAAATGAAAAGAAAACACATGCTTTATAACACCACCAAATTACTTTATTACGGTAAAAAATATGAAAAAAAAACAGCTTAATCATATTTGTTCTGTATTGTAAAAACTATAGCATCATCATATTATTTCATTGCACTAAAATGCCTTAAAGATTGCACCACCAAATTATTTCATTTTAGTTAAAACATGTTTTTCAAAATGGCACTTCAAATTGTGATTGCAGCTAAGCAATCTCATACCATCTCATACTTTCTACAAACTAGCTGCCACATAGGCCCTTCTTCCTATAGTGTTTTTCATAAAATAAAGTGCACTTGGGCAAAATGCATGTCGAAAAATATCCACTCGTGGTATAGTCGTGGTCCACCACTGCCGCCTGTAAGTCAGCTTTAGGGTAGGCGTATCTGGTGGCTACAACAATCTTTGACACTGATGCGAAGTGATAGGTCAGATTCCTGAAGTAATCATTGTATCCTGCTCTATTTCTGAAGTTGCCTGGCCTGGGGTCCTGAAACCGACAGTTTGCATTGCCCCCAACATTATGGGTCTTCTCTGGAGAACCTTATGAAGAAAATAAATAAGTACATTTATTAAATGTAAGAAATCTTCGTCTTTCGTTCTATTAAAAAAAAAATATGAGCGTACTTGTACATATATTAGTCGACTTACATTGTAACATGACAGAATTGAGGCTCACACACCGCGACTAATCTTTGATTTTTTCAAGGAAAATAGTTTGCATTCGTGTGTTTCAAGCACTAAATGAAAAGAAAACACATGCTTTTCAATCAATTCACATTTTCTTCATGTTGTTATGGCACTACATTTAAGTAATTCGCGTTTGAGTTGGTTCTCAGTCAGCGACGCGTGCCCACGCTCCATGTTAAACTCGGTGTAAAACCGCAAGCGAGATTTTAGAAGGACTGCTTTGACCCCCACGCCATCTAGCGGTAGACCCTCAACGCTGTTATACCCCATTGACTCCATTCACACATCCCTTCATCCCTTGATTTATCTCTACATGACCCCATATTAAGGATTTTTTGACTCCTTGGCACATCATGAACAAAATCAACAACAACAGTGTCAAGGGGAGAGACCGAAAGTATTGTTTATTTCATATTGCTGTGTCCCCCGGACGGGCTCGAACCCACGTCCAGAGGCGGACACTCTAACCACTACACCATGCGGTCACATGCAGTCTTAGAGTAGCAATAACAAACAGTTTGTAAATCTGGTAATAAGCAGCATGGCTCATATATATATATATATATATATATATATATATATATATTACAAATATACCAATGAATGAGCATACCTCTCCACTGACATGCATTGGTGGGTCAAATCAAACCTACAACCTAGAAACAAAACCTGCTGACCTGTTTACCGACATATCACATAAAGGGTGTGGCAACTGAAAGCCCAGGCCAGTAATAAGTGCACGAGTTCTGCATGCAGAAACACACAGAAAACCACTTGCTCATGCATAAAATCAACTACATGTATGTCCAATAAAGTAATGTTTATACTGACAAAGGATGATGAAAACTGTTCTCTTCACGCCGTTTGCTCACTGCCATCACAAGTAATGAAACGAAGCTTACTGTCCAGCGAGCGAAAAGAGTCGGTGAAAGGGGTCATCCAGACACTGGCCCCCGATAATTTGACTCTGATTTTAGAGTCAGATTGACTCCATGAGAGCCAGGGGGTGATTGACTCTGATAAGAGAGTCTAAAGCTCTGGTAGTGGGGTAATTTGACCCTTATATAGGAGTCAAATTAACTCCATGAGGGTCAGGGGGTGCTGGACTCTGACTAGAGAGTCAAATGACTCCAATTTTATTCTCAGTGTATGAAATTACACGACTCCTTTGATTAAGATTCACATCATTGTTTGGTGATGCTCACTAAGTTTAATCCCAAATGTTTTTTTTAATTCAAAACTTGGATCTAAAATAAAGCTGATGAAAATCGGACCGTTTTGGATGTCATATACCTGTACCTCGTTAGTCGCATCTTTCGACTGGGCGATCACACAGCTGGTTTATCGAAAATTCAAAATTCATCGTTCCGCCATATATAACGTGTGAGTCTTCCTTTTTCTGTAAATTGTATATTTACCAGCATTTCTGATCAGCTGAAAATTAAACAAAAACATTTTAGACTTTTAGAGCTAAAACCATATTTTGTAATCCGACACATTTTTATAGATTTTTACAAAATCGTGTATTCTGCCTTTCAGAGTGTCCACTTGGTTTCGTTGAACTCGGTGGCAGCTGCTATTACTTCTCCACAGCTAAAAAGACTTGGCCCCAAGCTCAGGAGCACTGTCAAAGTCTCTCTGCCAATCTGGCTACTATAACTTCCAAAGCTGAAAATGAGATGATTGCGGCCAATTTATCAGGTAAGCTCCTTTCCATTTGATTGAACAGATAGTTAAAATGACGATTTTCAAAGCACTGGGGCATATCAAATAACTCTGGGTTTCGAAACTTTTAGAATGTATGGAAACTTATGAAGTTTAGGTATTTTATCATTTTAATATTTTTTATATACAAGAATATATTAATTCGGGTCGGAAGAAAACACAAGTGGTAAAAATACACTCAGAAAAAATTGCAACGGATTGGGGGGATAAGGTCGCCTATTTCCTGCGTTTATCACCTTGTTTAAACTTTCTATTAAAAGTTTTAACGCTTATTATGTGGTGTTGGTATGAGAACACTTTTTCTCTCTAAATTTTAGATTCAGTGCCCTACTGGTGGATAGGTGCTAACGACCGGGAGAGCGAGGGTAGATGGGTCTGGGTTGCCACCAACACCACACTTACTTTCACCAACTGGATGATAGGTGAACCCAACAATGCGTTCGAGGGAACTGAACATTGTGGGATGATTTACTGGAAAAAGGAGAAAAACCAGTGGAATGACATAGGATGCACTAGAAACTTTCAATTCGTCTGTGAACGCTCCCGAATCTGACGTCAATTTTAATCCCAGTACCAAAATGGCCATGTCATATTGCATCCCCCCCCCCCCAGCTACACCCTTTTTCTCCATTTTGATCATTGCTAAACAATTAATTCGTTATCTTATCCCAAAGCCCTGTCAGACGCATATTTGGTGATCTTGGCTCTCCTGGTTTCCAGATTATTAATGGTCACCGGGGTGCACCCTGAGTTTAGATAGTCTCTGGGATCAGCTGCATGCTGAAAGTAGAGAGGCGAGTTTTTATTGACCTCTGCAATTTAGGGTGACAGGCTATGACGCACAAGGTTCACCTCTGTACAGCGTTCAACGTAGCTGTGACATCTGTCACATGCAGTTTATTTGGTTATTCAAATTTAATTGTTCTTGAAAATTACTAAAAAAAAAAAAAAAAAAAAAGCATAAGCGAAATGGCAATCTGCGCAGACAATTTTTCTAATAATCCTATGCATGGTGGATAGTAATGGCTGTCAAGCTACTGCAATGTACTGGTAGCTGATTCTATTTCTGATTTTTTCCTGTAACTTTATACATGTAGTTACAGTTATCATCTTCGAATAATTTTCCACTCAAGCAACATGAAGATCGCGATAACAGCTTTAGTATTAAATGAAACACGATCCATTAAAACAGTCTTTAATTTTACTCTGAGTGGAATATCTTTAGATAGCGAGTAACTTTACCCATGGCAAATTATTACAATCGTTCAATTTCCCAGAAAATAACCTGTTTAAGAAGGCCATCTCATATGTCTTAACAACAGACATCTTTAGTTTTATCTTAGTTTAGCAACAAGAACGTCTGTCGGCCATGCATCATCCGTAAGTTTTATTATCATTATTTTGAACTGAAAAAATAACACGTGTTTAAAATGTTTCTTCTGAAAATATGGATTTTTAATTACCATAAAAAATTCTCATCTTTTGACTTAATTGAGTGAATCGTCTATGTCCTCTCTCCGTCTGTACGCCTGTCACAATATTGTGCGAAAAAAAAAATTTAAAATAGATTAACGTGTCAGTCAAGGTCACTAAATTTCTATTGGCATTCCTTGATCAGTGCTCGATAGGATCACCATGAACTACTTAGCAAGGTCAACTACATGTACCTCTGGTCACCTGACACAACCATGGCAACTAGACGCTCTCATTTTATTACAGGTCGAGACATTTAATTTACATTGCTAATTTACTGCTTAAGAAAGCACGTTGAAGAAGAAGGATTGTATATTTGGCCAAAATATTTAGGTACTAATAAAGATGAGTAAAATCTTCATATTTTGATTTTGTTGACATTTCCTTTCTTCATTCCGTCAGACTGATGTATACAACATTTTGACAGAGAATCCATTTCATCTTCGAAAGATGCCGTTAAACGAAATTCATGGCTTGGCACGCAGCATAGAATAACTGATATATTGCTAATATAGCAATTATGCGCACATAGTTATTTATATTGAATAGTGTAATAAGATGACATGGGAAAACCATGCATTAGTACAGGATTCCAACAATGGGTACTGCAAAATATCGTGTGAAAGTGCAATACTAACCCAAATTATCTACTCGGAGTATTTTACCTCAAGATTACATGAATCAGTCAAATTCTAATGTAACAATAGCACTAACATTCAGGGGCGGATTCAGGCCGTCTTCTGGGTCTTCCGGAAGACGGTCAGATTTTCAAGTTTACATTGACGGGTATCTAATTTTGTCTGTCGGAAGACGGTCAAAAAATGGAGGATGGATAAACAAATATAATATGGAAGACTGTCAGAAAATATCTCTGGATCCGCCCCTGTAACATTGTATAGTCAAAGTTCCTGGGAGGTATTTCAAGTTTTTTTAAAGTAAACTTTGAATGATTTTCATTTGACCTGGTTTTGTAATTTGGAACATCAGTTATCATACTATAAAATTGTGTCAGACTTATAATTGTTGTCAGTGACTA
Source organism: Lingula anatina (assembly GCF_051362555.1). Classification (NCBI taxonomy): domain Eukaryota; kingdom Metazoa; phylum Brachiopoda; class Lingulata; order Lingulida; family Lingulidae; genus Lingula; species Lingula anatina. The sequence goes on along the minus strand of NC_141771.1, from coordinate 18,836,628 downwards.
AGTTGTTCGTAAACTGAAAGAGAGTAGGATTTACAAATTTACATATCAAAATAGTTACATAACATAAAGGATATGAAATGAGACCAAAATAAGTTTCGAAAATAAACAAACCACAGACCTCTTAAAGTTTGATAAAAGAAAAAGAGGAAAAGGGATATACTGGGGAACAATAAAGACCAAGATGAGTTCCAAAATAAATCACAGGGCACTAAAAGTTTGCTAAAGAAAAAAGTGTTTTACAACATTAGGTTCCGACCTGCTATGCCTTAAGGCCCAGTCACAATGTTGGCGATCTGTCGGGGATTAGTTTTGGCCGGGGGTCGTCGTAGAAAATAAAGAATCCTTGAACAATCCTAGCAATAATCCTAATAAAAGTGGAGCAGTCACATTGTCTGAGATTTTTTCAAGGATTTTGACCCGGTTTTGTCGAAAAATCGTGGGATTAGCCTCCGATTGCATCGGAGGCGATCGGAGACGATATCTGCGAGCGTGTTTTCTTGTAATTTTTTCCCCCTGGGTATATGTGGGGGAAAAGGAGGGTTTTCTGACCTCGGTCATCTGTTTTATATATATATATATATATATATATATATATATATATATATATATATATATATATACACACACATTATATATATTATTATATATATACACGGCGATTTACAACGATTCCACCGTACGATTCGTCGGAGACGATCACATAAAGCGTACGAATCGTCGCAGGGCGCCTCCGATTCAGTCGAAGGGCGCCGGAGACTACTCGCAGACATTGAATCTCAACCTGATTTTCCAATCCCACACAGAATCTTGCGACTAGTCTCAGATTATTCGGAGGACGCCTCCGATTAATCGGAGGGCATCGTAGGTCATCGGAGATTGTGTCTGGGATGCCCAAAATGGGTGAAAAATCTTGCCAGCAATCTTAAAATTTTAAGTTCAAAGTTGGGGACCGCGACGGGTGTGGCGATGTCTAAAAAATCTGCGACAAACCGCAGGCGTCCGGAGAGCGCCTCCTACGGGTGCAAAATCGTGAGATCTGTCTCAAGATTTTGTTCAAATTTCCATCCCCGACGCATCGCAACTGATTTGTGACTGGGCCTTTAGCCTGCGGTTTGCAGATTAACAGGTAATTCAGATTTGATATAATCTAAAGCCAAATACCTTAACCCGGGGGATAATTATAATTATAGTAGTAATAATAAATTACACGCCAAACCTTTACAAGAAATTTTCAAGAGAATAATTCAAAGGAATCCTTGTATCTTGAGAAAATAGTAGAAGCAGTACATGGTTATCCTATTTCATGAGGCAAGTTATGGGAGTTATCGGGGTTGGGTAGCCCCTCCCTTTTTATCGACCTTCACGGCCAGGAAGCCAAGGGGGCAAATGGGGAGAGGGAGGGGAAATGAATATCCTCGTTCTTACATTCACCGGTGTTACAAACTAGTAAAAGTCAGTCATAACATATATAGACCCCCAACACGGAAATACATGTACTGAGTATGCATAAAATTTTGAACGTCTGGAAAAGATAACATAAGGCTTGGCGAGGCAGACAACCTCTAGTCGAAAATGACTTTAATTCATGAAATTTGAACATCTGGAACTTCTGAGCACCTCCCGTTTCAAGAATTTCAAACAAAATGATCTTTTCTTTATTTCAGTTAAGTTATTCTGTAGGAAATTTTATGGCACATTACTGTAACTCCAAAATTGTAACATTTAGTCCCTTATATCCCCAAAACTGGCAGAGATAGGTCCATAGTTACTATGGAAGTTGAATAGGAAGTCATATACTGGCAATTAAACTGTGACCTTGAATTTGACTTTAACCTACTTTTCACCATTAACTGAAGTTTGGAACATTTTAGTCCCTTGTATCTCCAAAACTGGCAGAGATATGCACACAGTTACTATTGACCTTGAATAGGAAGTCATATACTAGCAATCTAACTGTGATCATGAAATTGACCTTTGACCAACTTTTTGCCATGAATTGCACTTCACTAATTTGGATTTAACCTTTTACTTTTCCTCATGATTTTGTTTTAAATTGTAATTTTCAATAAAAATATTTAGAACTCTAGACTGCATTTTGTAGAGCTTGTCAAGCACAACACTGGAGGTGGTGTCCTTTTTTTTGCTTTTACATACAAATGCGCTTACTCCAGCTGGTGGAACAATACCCGAAGGCGGTATCGCCTCTCTGATCCTCTAGTTTTAGTACAATTTATACCTTGTTTATTTCATTGTTAATGGAAACATTCCAAACAGCTGTTTAGAGTGCTTTTATACACATAATTTTTTGTTGTTACTGTAACAGCCTTTTGCTTTTAACATTTTTTACTATTCCTTAGAGCCTTGTACAAAATGTGTATTGGTTAACAATACAATTTAGACCAACAAATGCTAGTCTGTGAGAGAAGTTATATAAAATTAATAAATACGCTGAAAAAAGTTTTCCTAGTTATAAGAGTTTTATACAGTATAGTGAAATCAGTGATGGCTTCTGTGAGAAAATACTGTAATATACCACCCCTCCCTCTCTTCTTTAGGATTAAAAAATAACAATAACTTTCCCATTTACTTGTGCCACACCACAAGTATTTAACATATAACTTTTTTTTAAACCACAAGACAAGTTTCATTAGAAACAAATAATTTATGTAATATATATGCTGAAAAGAGTTGCACTGATTCATTAGTCTGCATACAACAGGTAAATCTGGCTACTCCTCCCCCCCCATAACTCATTAAATATGCTATGTTACAATGCCTCAAACCAAATATTTTTTTACACAACAAATATATGCATAAACTTTATAATAGCAAATTATTTTAAAAATAAGACAATGGGCACTTTGCCAATGGTTATCTGCACTCATCCTTTAAGGTTCACTTCCTCAGGATAGGTCATAAGCAAGTTTAATCTGTAATTATTTTTTCATAAATGGGCCAATTTAGTGGTAATCCAAATAAAAATAAATGCAAATTTGAAAATGTAGTCTAGCTTGTATTCCCCCATAAAAAGTTATTTACATTTTTACTGAAGATCACACACTAGTTTAAGGACAACAACAAAAAACAGTGCCTCACTCTAGAATATACTTTTATTAGAAGTATTTTTTTCTACTTTACATTTATCTCTATTTGAATACAAATGTGAATAAGTACAATTTTTAACAATTTCAAACTATGAACCATAAATTAACCATTAACTGATAATAAATATGAGAAGTGGAAAAATACTGGAAAAAAAAAAAAAAAGATAATTAAGCAATCTTTGAGACCAAGAGAAAATTTTCTAATAAGACAAAATCTATCTAAAAACATTTGGGAAAAGAACATTTGCACAATATCAAATACAGTAGCAGAGAACTTATACATGTAAAAAGTTCATGAATATAATATGAATACACAAAACGATCCAAAACTAAAAAGATTGCCAAATCATAAAATTTATACACCCAACAATACTGTTAAAGAGAAATATATTTCCAACTTCTGATTTTTGAACATAAATTCCAACACGTCCTTAACTTATTGACTCAGGCATTATAGTCAACTAGAAATCACACAAAATGTATCTGTAATCAAGTATTTTAGTGAATTAATAGTATGAATAAACTCTTAAAATAATGTTTCTCACTCTTGACTTGATAAAATTGAAGTTTTTTTTAAACAACTGTCAAATAATATGTATATATTATAAGGTGCATTTGTATTGTGTAATTGTGTACCACAAACAATTTGGATAGTGGAAAAACTACATTATATATTAAAAAAAGCTGTTGTTTCACAAATGTTTTTTTTTAAATTATGGCCACTGTATACGCCAATCCTCTTCCATAGTTCAGAAAATTACAACTATAAGACAACATTGAATGCTTAATTCAAAGAATAAGACTCCATTCACTTGTGGTATACTTAGATGCTTCTGGATTATTAAAACACCACACTTTTGATCATCACAGATCCTGCTGTCTATTCATGTTAGTTCACAATAAAAATCATCCTTTGCATGAACTCCAAAATACCGATTGTGAATTGCTCATATTAGATCATAAACTTTTAAGACAATAACTACTACATTGTAAACGTAATTACTGGTACGTTATATATAAACAATTACTGAATATATCTTATAATTAATTAATATAATCATAAAGATTTAACAATTCCCAGAGCCTTTCATATACAGATGATAACACAAGTACAGTAACAAAAACAAAAAAGGATTTTGTAATGAAAAGATTGACATTATTAAGAAACATTTAGATGCTTGTAGAAAACATTAAAGTTCTTAATTAACAGGCCCCAAATGCAGTAAAAAATATGATTGGTGGCATATAATACTTGAGCATACAGGTATGTCTGTAAATTAAAATAATTTTTCAACAGACTGAAAATTGCTCCCAATGCAATGATGTTGACATAGGTTATGTGGCAAGTCAGAAAAATATATGTAACAAGGCAGCAAAGCTGTCAAATGTACAGACAAAAAACAGAAAATAAAGATGCAAAAAAGGTCATTTTGTCAATTTTGATGCAATAATAAATAATGCTTCTAATAGCACTGTCAGTCAACACTTAATTTTAATCTTGCACAACAGGTAACATGGTCAATAACAGGAGCAGACCCAGAGATATTTTCTGACAGTATTACAAAGTATCTATGTTGATCCATCCTCCATTTTGATGGTCTTCCAACAGAAAAAAATAGATACCAGTCAATATAAACTTAATAACCTGACTGTCTTCAGGAAGACCCAGAAGATGGTCCACCCCTTCAATAAAATTACAGTTTCAGGACCATGAGAGTTCAAATTCACATTATGAAACTCTCAATATTTGAAAAATGATGACAGTGCATAAAATAATATTACATAATGTTTAAAGACATAAAAAACAATACAACTGCTTATGTGGAAATACAGAAAATGTGCAGAGCCCCAGGCAGATGAGAGTTAAAAGTCACAAATGCAAGTGTTTGAGAAAAAATTATAAAGGAAAACATAACAAAGCTAGAAAAGCACTTTGAGAGTGCAGACCTCTGCCAAGGCAGCAATTGTTGATTATTATTGATAATTGATTGATTATTGTTCCAGACCACCACCAAAAATTAAACATTGTCCTCTTTGGCCCACTTCCGACAGTTCCTGAAAATTTCTGCAAAATCAGTCCATAACTTTTTGTGTTATGTGGATGACAGACAAACGGGGGTGAAAATATGACCTCCTTGGCAGAGCTTGAGGTAAATATAATTCCAATGAAGATGCTATTCAAACTTTTAATCTTCCAGTTTGATATATATATATATATATATATATATATATATATATATATTATTTAAAACTTATTTGCAATATTAAACAAAATTTACCTTCATAATTATCACTGCTTCCTTATTATTAATCTAGCAGAGAGCTTTACCTTTGGGAGTTTACAGGGAAATATCAACAAGTGTGCTTTATGTAATCTCATTTAATGGCCTATTAAGGCAAATGACTTTATAACTCTGAAATTAATTTAGTGATACCCAAGGGTAATTTACAGACTGACCCACTCAAAGGTCTTTAGGCCCATAAGTCACACTTTAAGAAAAGCACAAAACCATAATGCCCAAAATAGGAGACTACCAATCCTGATGCAATAATACATTATGTTTAACTGCACAGTCAACATCAACTTATGCACAACAGGTAACACAGACGAAATTAAAAGCATAAGGCTTCAGGCCCATCGGAGTTCAAGTTTATACTTAGAAAGTGCCAGAATGAGAAAAATGAAAATTTCACAAAAAATGCATAAATTCAATAAAAATGATAATCCAATAGAGCTGGTTTTCTCATATGAGCTGAAGGCCAATCCTAAAAATCGTACTTGTAAGTTAAAAATGATAATAAGTAGCACAGTTTTCTTTTCATAATGTTTGCAGTAGCAGTGCAAAAAGATTGTTGTCAATTTTGATGTAACATTACGTAATAAATTAGAGAATAATTATCACCAATTTTTGTTTATTGACTATAAATAGGATGGACATGTAGAAAATATGATTACCATTCGGCTTCATGTTCATGGGAGCTCTGAGTCCCACAATGAATATGCCAAAAAGATAATGAATATTACACTAAAATGTATAGCTTCCAGAAAAAGAAGCCAATTAGACTGCTTTTCCAACTCAGGCTGCATTTTAGTCCTGTGTTTCTTTTTTGAAAGTTTGACAGTCATAAGTAACACAGTTTTCTCATAACGGTCATCAAGGCAGCAGCACCCAAAATTGTGTTTTCTTCTATTTTGATGCAACATTACATAATGCTTAACGGCATAATGACCATCGATTTTTAATAATAAAATATAAGTGTCATGAATTTTCAGAAAATGTGACTAGCATGGGTCTTCAAGCCCGTGGAGGTTCTAAGTCACACCTTGGAAATGCCAATATGTGAAAAATTACATTTTCACAAAAAACTGTTTAATTGCCAGAAAAATTTACCAAACAGACTGCATTGCCTACTGAAGCTGTATTTTAGACCCATGTTTCTTTCCTGTAAGTTTGAGAACAGTAATTGACACGATTTTTCTTAAATGGTCATCATGGGAGCAGTGCCCAAAACAGGGGTTTCTTCAAATTTTGATGCAACATTACATAATGTTTAACAGCATAATGACCATCAATTTTTAATTATAAAATATTAGTATAACGCATATTCAGAAAATGTGACAAGCAAAGGTCTTCAGGATCATGGAACTTCAAAGTCATACATTGAAAATGCCAATATGTGAACAAGGTAGCAATTGTTGATTATTATTGATTTTTGTCCTCTTTGGCCCACTTCTGACAGTTCCTGAAAATTTCAGCAAAATCGGTCCATAACTTTTTGAGTTATGTTGATGACAAACAGGGGTGAAAATATAACCTCCTTGGCAGAGGTAAATATAATTCCAATGAAGCTGCTATTCAAACTTTTAATCTTTCAGTTTGATATATATATATATATATATATATAAAACTTATTTGCAATATTAAACAAAATTTACCTGCATAATTATCACTGCTTCCTTATTATTAATCTAGCAGAGAGCTTAACCTATGGGAGTTTACAGGGAAATATCAACAAGTGTGCTTTATGTAATCTCAAATCACAAGTGTGCTTTATGTAGCCTATCAATTAGGCAAATTACTTTATAACTGAAATTAGCGAAGTGATACCCAAGGGAAATTTATAGACTGACCCTCTCAAAGGTCTTTCAGGCCCATAAGTCACAACTTAAGAAGAGCACAAAACAATAATGCACAAAATAGGAGACTACCACTTCTGATGCAATAATACATTATGTTTAACTGCACAGTCAACATCAAATTTTAATTTTGCACAACAGGTAACACCGATGAGAGTAAAAGCATAAGGCTTCAGGCCCATCAGAGTTCAAGTTTATACTTAGAAAGTGCCAGAATGAGAAAAATGAAATTTCACACAAAATTGCATTAAATTCAATAATAAATGATAACCCAACTGACCTGGCTTTCTAATTTGAACTGCATGCCAATCCTAAAAATCATACTCTTAAGTTAAATATAATAATAAATAACACAGTTTTCTTTCATAATGTTTGCAGTAGCAGTGCAAAAAGATTATTGTCAATTTTGATGTAACATTACATAATAAATTATAGAATAATTATCACCAATTTTTGATTATTGACTATAAATAGCATGAACATGTAGAAAATTTGATTACCATCCGGCTTCATGTCCATGGGAGCTCCGAGTCCCACAATGAATATGCCAAAAAGATAATGAATATTTCACTAAAATGAATAACTTCCAGAAAAAGAAGCCCATTAGACTGCTTTTCCAACTTGGGCTGCATTTTAGTCCTGTGTTTCTTTTTTGAAAGTTTGACAATCATAACGAACACGGTTTTCCCATCAGGGCAGATGTGGATGATTGAATCTGACAAACTGCAATGATATGAGTTTATTTCCGTTTTGGACACTTGATTACACAATACATGATAACAAGTTTACCATCATTTTTACATAATCAACTAACAATGTTGTAAAGATGCAGGAAATATCAAACACACACTTTTACGTATCTTATTAGTTCAATAATGAGACTGTTAACATGCCTAAGAATTGAATCTGAGGAAATTTGAAAAAACAGTACAACTTCTAAAATAATGGCCCGATAACACTGATTTTCGAACTCAACATGCATTTTTGTAAGATTGACCACTCCTGTGAGTATAATGACAATTGGCTAAGCTGTTTTTCTTATATTGTGTTATTAATGTTGCATATATGTTGAAAAAAGTGAAAAAACAGCATAAAAAATTAAAAGAAAATGTAAAATAAAACATAACAAAAAATACCAATAAAGCTGCTATTCAAACTTTTAATCTAGCTGTACAATTACTAACATGATATGAATAACCCTATTGAGTTTGAGAATAATAAGGCACTGTTATTCATCTTTAGCATTAATGTAAGCGTTACACAAATTTTTTTTTTTGTAAACTTATTTTCCATATTAAATAACATTTACCTGCATAATAATCATCGATTCCTAATTATGTGACACAGTTAAGAAAGCTAAACCGATGGGACTTTACAATGAAATCTCAATGTGTGTTTATGTAATCTCATTTAAGGCCGGTGATAGGGTTAAATACGCTTAAAATCATGTTTTTGAGTTTTTTGTGTGTTTATATTAATCAAAAAAGTATCTAACGTTGGATGTAATAATTTTTATGAATTTGCATCGCAAAATGTGTCTTTTGATGAGTTTTTCAACTGGCACGCGCCCCAGTCAGGCTGACAACTAAGCCACGCCTCTGTTACTAAGGGCCGTTGCCATGAGGGGGTCGGAGCACAGTTAATGAGTTATAAGCCGATTACGTGTGCGGTAATAGGTCATAAGTCTTACATCAGCTTAGCAGCGAAGAAGTCTAGCTAGTACACTATGGGGAAGAGAAAAGTTCGTGTTAAAAGTCCATTTCCAGAGGAAAGAGAAAATTTTGAAAGAGAGTAGGGCCTAAGCGTTGCGGTTGGGGAAAACCGGCCCTATTTGTTCAGTCGGATAACTGATTTCTGTATACCTAATAAATGGGTGAAAGAGTTAATCGAATCGCCTAAATTAATTGACAAATGAAAGAAAAATCGATAAATAAATTTTAAAAAACGCTAAAAAGGATACTTTTAGCATAGCTCTTAATTTTTGCGATATATATCGGCGAGCGTATGTGCGACACGTTACGAAACCGGAAATGATTGTTGGTCGCCGTTTGCAAAAGGTAAATCTAATGTTGACAAAATAAAATTTTATTCTAAAAGATATGATATCATGGAGCTTGAGAGATACGCGAAAAAATGTGATGTGAATGGCCAAACGAGAGAAATCCAAGCAAGGGTTGACAGCATGATTAAAACAATAAAAATAAAAACGCATGTTAGCGGCTTTGCATTTTGCGATGTTTGGAGAAAAACAATTTCAAAATCACTGATCAAGCGGGAAGAAAGAGTTCAAAATGTATCCAAAAATGAAAATCACAAAAAGACCCCGAAAATAGTCAAGACTAGCAGGTAAAAAGCAAATAGGGTCTAAGTGTCATATGTGTAAAAATAAAATATTTATTCAAAAGCCTTCTCTCAGCCACTTTTACCGCTGAATCTTGTGCAGCTGAGCGTCTCCCCTTTATCTTAGCTGGCATTTTGAGAGAGACCGCTCTGAAGTAATCACTGGATTTTTCCGTTGATCTGACGATTACCAAGTGTCGTGCATAATAATCCTGCAGCGTTACCCGTCAAAAAACTCGTATTAACACAAGTGACGGACACTTGCTCTCGACACAGTTTTATCTGATCACTTTGCCGATAACAAAGAAGGAATCTCTCAGGTAAAATTACTCGATTGCCGAAGAAGAGCCATTGAAACGTTCAAATGCAACTTCACACCTCTTAATTGCGTTTAAACGTAATCGCCTTTGTTAGCGCTTCCTTCTACATATCCTTGACACCCTACGGGGCATCACTAGGCTAGGGCCCTCTCCAGAGCTGTCAATCAAAATGGCGGCACGCTTACATGCCTAACGAGTGGTCGGAAAATGTAACAAAAGCACGATTTTCTGCCCCTTCAAAGCACCCAAACAAAATATTTTTAGATGACAATAAGCAATGGTTCCATCTGATCGTATAACCGATAACAGGTAAATTTGCCAGCTTAGCATTTGACTAATAAGCCCTGTTAACCAACCTGTGAACGTTTTTGGCTGTTTTAACAGCTTTCTATATTGACGAGATAAGTGAATCGCTGCCAAGTATATCTCACTATCTGAGCAACCGATCGTTACAAAAGTTGCACCTATTGTTGTTAGGAATGTGGACTACAGCATGATATCAGGGGTTTAAGAGGAAATTGTTTGTTTGAAAGTTATCGCCTTTTGAATTGAATAACCCATTGAAATATGGGCTGATTTAACGTAAAAGATGATAAAATCAAAAGTAAAAAGTTTAAGACAATTCCCTGGTACCCTGCTGTAGTGCTTTCACCCAACTTTATGAGGCCTTTTGAATCATTTGAATAGCTGTCTTGGTTATGGAGAAAATCCCAATACCGAAAACGGCATTTTTCCCCTCAAATTGGCACCAGAGCGTTATCCGTTGGACACTGTACTTAATCCCCGTCTTTAATTGGCCTTTTGGGAAGTTTGTTTTAATTTTTTATAAAAACTTATAAGCCCAGGGCTTTGTTTCTATGACTTTGGTCCTTTTACTATTAGTGGCCTTAATATCCACTTGAAAATTAATTAAGCAAATTATTTTATAACCCTGAAATAACTTGAAAATCAATTAAGCAAATTATTTTATAACCCTGAATTAACTGCCTACTATCCATATACATTTATTGCACCAAATAGCACTGTACTGCATTGCTTTCAAAACAGAAAACAATTACGATGGTTTTCCAACACAAGCTGCACTTCACTCTTTTCAGTAAGGTTGATTATCATAAGTAACATGGTTTTCCCTTAATCGCTATCCTGGCAGCAGTGTCCAAAATAGGGTTTTCTTTAACTTTCATGCAATATAACATAATACTTAACAGCATAATGACCATCAAATTTTTTATAAAAAAATAAAAGTATCATGGATATTCATGGAAAGGTCTCCAAGGACATGGAAGTTAGGGTCACACTTTCAAAATGCCAAAATGTTAACAAGAGATAACTGTACTGAAATGATTTTCTTTCCATTTTCAACACCTTTTTAACATAAAACCATCATCAATTAACTGACATTTTTAAATGATCAACTAGGAAAATTGTTGACATAGGAAAAATATCAATAGAACAATTTATAATGTCCAATTAGCTCCATTTGGAGATTCTGAACATAGTGAATGATTGAATCTGACGAACTGCAATGATGAGTTCCTTTCCATTTTTGATACTTTATTACACAATGCAGGATAATAGGTTTACCGTCATTTTTATATAATCAACTAACAATATTGTTAAGAAGCAGAAAATGTTAAAACAACACTTTAACATATCCAATTAGTACCGTTATGAGACTGTTAACATGCTTAAGAATTAAATCTGAAGAAAAACCACTTATATACAAAAAGGCTAATAACTTCATCAAAACTTAACTGATCAAGCTTATTTTCAAACTTGATCTGTATACTGGTCAGATTGATCACTCCTGTGAGTTGCAAGACAAAAGGCTGATTGGTTTTCCTTAAAATGCGTTATCAGTGTTGCATGTATGCTGAATAAAGGGAAAAAAACAGCATTACTTTTGTAAAAATAGTCCAATCATGCCAATTTTCAAACTTGACCTGCATATAATAAATATTCACCAGTTCTGTAAATTTCAATCCAAGGAAAGGAAAAACATTTTTACACTTATCATGTTATCGGTGTTATAAAAGTGCTGAAAAAATTGAAAAAAAAAAACAAAAAAAAAAAAAAACAGGATAACTTCCATAAAAATTGTCCGATCTTGCTGATTTTCAAACTTGACCTGCGTATTATGAATATTCATTAGTTCTGTAAGTTTCAAGCCAAATGAAAAAACAGTTTTCCACTTATTGTGTTATCAGTGCTGCATATATGCTGAAAAAAGTGAAAAAAGAGCATAAATTCCCTAACAATAATCGAATCATGCTGATTTTCGAACTTGACTTGCGTATTATGAATATTTATCAGTTCTACAAGTTTCAAGCCAAAAGGTAAATTGGTTTTCCACTTATGGTGTTATCGGTGCTGCATATATGCTGAAAAATAGTGAAAAAACAGCATAAATTCCCTAAAAATGACCCAATCATGCTGATTTTCGAACTTGACCTGTGTATTATGAATATTAATCAGTTTTGTAAGTTTCAAGCCAAAAGGTAGGATGGTTTTCCACTTATCGTGTTATCGGGGTTGCATATATGCTGAAAAAAGTGAAAAAACAGCATAAATTCCCTAAAAATGACCCGATCATGCTGATTTTCGAACTTGACCTGCGTATTATGAATATTCATCAGTTCTGTAACTTTCAAGCCAAAAGGTAAAATGGTTTTTCACTTATCGTGTTATCGGTGCTGCATATATGTTGAAAAAAGTGAAAAAACAGCATAAATTCCCTAAAAGTGACCCGATCATGCTGATTTTCGAACTTGACCTGCGTATTATGAATATTCATCAGTTCTGTAAGTTTCATACCAAAAGAAAAAACAGTTTTCCATTTATCGTGTTATCGGTAAAAGTGCACGGCGACGGCGACGGCGACGACGGCGACAGCGACGGCGACGACAGACGCAGATGATGGCTATATGTACAGACAGATCTGTGTCTGTACATAAAAAGCTATAAAACAATATATATGGATTACTGTCTTCTATGTAATGATATATTCACAATTTTAATTTTTAAAAGCTAGACTATGGCATGTACATTTGGGAATAAATAAATAAATAAACAAATAAATAAATAAAATACAACTTATTTAACCACAGATTCAATCAATAAGGGAGGTATTGAAAGGAATGGGTATAAATGCATGTTAGAAATAATAGATATTTTCAGCCAATTTGTGAAAAGGCCACTCATATATTGTAAAAGAAACATTGACACAGGCTGTTGCAGCAGAACAATAATGCCAATGCAGGCTTTCAGGAATTGTAGAAGCACACAGTGGAGGGAAGTTCGGAGGTTGGGGGGGGGGGGGGGGGGGTTTAGTTCATACAGGCTCTTATGGGTAAACCAGGAGTGACAAAAGCAAACAGAAGCCAGGACAGACCATCAGGAAAAGGAAAGTTTTGTACATGTGCAGTCAAGTGGTTACGTCAACATTTCAGATGCAGTGAAAAACTAAACCCAGATTCATGCATTATGACAACCTCAAGCCATTTTATGGGTCTAATTAGGTTGTTTATGCTGAGAGTATTTCTCTTACAGATCCAGGGCAACAGCAGATCCACAATGACTGCTGGAGAGAGAGCGTGCAGAGCAGCCTACAACAACTATGCGAGTCTGCCCTGCACCCTCTGATCACAACAGAGAATGTTGGAATGTTATACATTTTTGTCAGAAGAAGAAACTTGAAGGAACTTACCATAGTTAAAAACTATGGCATTTTATTTTTCTAATAAACACAAAAAATTAGGCTTTAACATGGAGAATTATAACCCAGAAGAATCAATTAAAACTGATATTGATCCCTTTTTTGGAATTTCATATCTTACCTTACCTTTAATGATTCCGAATAAGCATGTTTTCAGAAAGATATGGTAGGATGGAACGTGCCTTATTTTGTAACTGACAAATGTGGAAACCCAGTTTGAACAAAGCTATTGCAAGGTCTTAGTGTAATTTCAGAAATGCTTTTCATTTCTTCATCAGGTACTAGCATTCATCCTATTCGGTTGATTTCCACCGATGTAGTAGATAAATTCACAAATTCTTCAGATGATCGTATTGCCATTCTGAATTCATTTGGTAAAGTTGTCTTCAAATAGAGCTTGCTTCATTATAAAAATTCTGTTGCTTTAAAATAGTCAAACTCCCCAAAACAGAAGAGATAATAATAGTGGAAGTGGAAATATCATAAGTGCAAAGCTATATTAGAGGCCAAATTTTCAACCAAAGTTACTTTAGCAGACAAGAAAAAATGGGATCAAATTGCAGCAGTAATTAACAGGTACAGACACCTCTTTAAAAGGTATCCTGAAATTCAGTATAAAAATTCTATATATGAAAAGCATAATTCTTTTTATACAAAATTTATATTTCTTGTTTCTTTGGGTAACTGTATGTGTTGAAATAAATGCTTAAAGATTATATTAATTTGGACAATTTTGACTTATAAATTACAGCCAAAATCCTTTTGTAAGCCGTGATGGGGTGGAGATTAGGAAGAAGTTCAAAAATATAAAACAGAGTGGTAAGAAATCTTGTGTAGCTGCTGTGTGGGTCATTTTCTATGCAATAAAGTTGTACAGTACTTATTTTCATTAGATCGAATTGATATGTTTACTTATGTTTCTTTAATGTTTTTCTACTACATGGCAAAATATGACTAGTCGTGAAAACGCAACTAGATTTGACGCTAAATGGCGCTCATGTCAATGGTCTTGGCTACCCTTGCGCCGACGTCACAGTCAATACCACGGAATTCTGACACTGTACTGTACTGGGTCCTGTGATGTCTCATATTTAGCAGGCCTAACCACGACTGGAAGAATCTATGTAAGACCCATGCAGAAAAGCCTACCTCTGAAGGTTGACAATTTGGAGATGGAAAATCAAAGAGAAATAAAGTGTCTGCATTGTTTCAAGATGTTTCCAGCTGGTACTATAAGATCACATGCTGCAAGGCGTTCAAGAAAAGAGGTAAAAAACTGTGAAAATCATTATTCTGACAATTCAATATGATGTACGGTAGTTAATTTCTGAAGAAAATGGGAAATCTGAACTCATTTTGGTTTTTATTTAATTGTACTTCACTTTATTCAGTTACTCTTATCCATACTTTTAGATGTCTGTACTTTTTATTTTCATTTTTATTTATATGTGGATACATTATCTTATCGCATATTTTATATCTTACATAAATATTGTAATATGAATTTTGTACTTTTTATGCTATCCTCATTTTATGTAAAACTTCAACCTTTTGGTTGCTATCTCAATAAACATATTATTATTATTATTATTATTATTATTATCAACCTGATATAAATGTATTTGTCATCTTTGTACACCTTTTTTTCCTTTCTTTGTTAAGGAGACACTCATCACTGTTAGTTCCGATGAAGATGATGGACCATCAGAATCAGAACTGAAGAGTATGACAGATATATTTGGGGTAAGCATTCAATATATTATTTTTCACCATGCAGATATATTTGGGGTAAGCATTCAATTTAATTACATCTTATTAGTCATAGATCGGTTTTATACACTATTTAGTCCGTTTTGATAATAAATTCAGCTTGTCCAGTTGGCGAATCAAATACTCCGAGTTTCAAGCCAGTTGCGGGTTTTTATTCGCGTTTTCAAATTTATATGCTGGTCGCCATCATTACTTACCCGCATATTGGGCCAAGATAGCGGTAAGAATAAATTCACAAGACGGCCCATATTCTGGGTCTGAAGCTCAGGGTACAACTCGAAGGAAAGTTATGCACATTTTTTTGTCTATCATGATCTTATCACTGTTAAAACTACATTTAATCATCAACATATGATATAGTAGCATACACTAGTGGGCTAGATTTGGTCTTAAAGTGCAATTTAAGTTCATAAGTGATCTTACACGATCTTAGTCATTACAGCAATAGTCTTAAAATGGACTGAATCTGCTTTTAAGATCAAAAATGATCTAACATCTACTTAAGTGGTCAAGCAGTTTCCTCCCCTCACAATGGGGGATACCTCTCCTCACAATAGAGGACACCTCTGCTCACAATAGGAGAATGTGTAAGGGGAGACAACTTAATTGGCTGTCAGACTAGAAATGGTCTTACTCATGTTTTAAGATCATGTAAGACTATTTGTGTTCTTAAATTGCACTTTAAGACCAAATCAAGCCCACTAGTGATAGTACTTTTGAAGTCTAAACTATCAACAAATATACCTCAAACTGTCATAATCTTTAAGGTGATGATTTTTTTATTTTTAGATCTTCATCAATGTACCTTGGAACCCAAGCCTTTAGGTGTGATGGCTTTCCTGCACATGAACAAAGTATACAGCACATTAAGTGTTTTGGTGCAGCCCGAGTAGCAACTGCCAGGGTTCATTATTAACACATAAATGACTTACCACCCAGATTATGTCCTTAATCTCAAGACTTTCCACCTGATTATATTGTAACGAACGGGGCTCCAATAGCTCTACACCGATGCCGACAAAAATTTACCAGTCCAACTTTAGTTGCCGTTCTAGAGCCGTTTAAAGACGAAAAGATGCCAAATACCCCATGATTTTAAACAAAGAAAGAAACGTTAGATTTTTACCGCTGTACGGGAAAGAATCAACAATGACGTTCCAACCGTGTCGACGTGCCGTCAGAAAGTGTGACCGCGCGACCTGCGGTCATGACGTCACGGTCGCTATAAATAACCGCTCAGCTGATCGTTAGCGGCGTCTTTCAAGTTCTTCAAGTTGAAGCGGGGAAGAAAGAAAGTATCTTAGAGTGACAGTCATAAAGCACAAGAGAGAGAGACAAAAAGTGAGTGAAACGGGCTGCGGGTAGCCCTCGGGCTACCCGACGTAGTCGGGAAAAATTGTGAAGAATTTTCTTTTCGAAGATTAGTCTATTTTTTTTTTTGTAGTATTTTGGCTGACAGTTATGTACCTTTAGTTTTTAGCGAGTTTCTTAACGCAATCCTGTAACTGCATTCACCGTGACGTGCTCCGGAGGACAAGTGGTGGCTGTCAGATCATGGGATCCCTTGGTTGCAGATGTTTAGGATCCTGGCCAAGGAAGCCGCTGCGGCATGGACGATTTTGGGTGAAAGGCTGATCGGGTCCAAGACGTCATGTAGGAGGCGCCGTCGACAGCTCGGAGCTGAAGGGAAAATGCCAGCCCGAGTGCGCAGTGTTCCCCCGTGTATGATCGGGGCAGTGTTATGTTCTTATTTTGTTTTAGTTCGGTCAGCCGGACGTGTCCCTTTGCATGCAGCTACCGGAAAGCGAAAAGAGACAGTAATGGTGAAGGACGTCCTAACCCTCGATCACGGTGCTCCCCTAGGAAACCTCTGCTCCCGCCGAGGCAAGACTGGGAACTTCCCATGGGACAGACGGGTCCAGGGCGTAGATAATGCAGGAAATGCGCCACGGAAGATTAACCTTGCTCTTTCAGAGCTAACAGTCACAGGTTCTGGGTCCGCGGGGTTTACTGCCGCCAAGATGTTCAACAGCCGGAATGCTGAGAAACTGAACAGAAGCCCACCATGAAGATGTCGTCACCATCCCCTAGATGACGCCGCCGCGTTCAACGGTCGTCGTTATGCCGTCCCCAGGCGTACGATATCGTTGAGGGTACCATGAAGATAGAAGCTGATTTGCGCTACGCTACCATGAAGAAAGATGCTGATTTGCGCTACGCTACCATACCATGAAAAACGTTGCTCGATTTTATTACAAACTCTATGGCTTTAGGCCTTGTATATATCTCTTGAAATATCTCTTTTATTGAAAGCAAATTGGTGTATAATAATAATATTTGAACTGTAACCATATGCCTTTGTTGTTAATTTCGAAGGACGGGGATAAACTTTCCCTGTTTCAACATCATATTCTCACGTCGTGTCCGGGGTCGTGCGCCGACGCGGCGACCTCGCGCGTTACATTGGTAGCAGCGGTGGGATTGTCCTTCGATGCGCTATGGTTACTTGGTCATGAATGGATGATAATTATTATCATTATTTTTTTTTAATATCTCTTGTCAGAAGAAGTCAGAATGGAAAATGTTAAGGTAGACAACTTTGACCAGTCAAGTGAGAGTGACAAGAAAACAGAACTCCGTCAAATGACAGAACAAGTACGGCAAGCCGATGGCAAGCCGCTACCCGTATTGGGCCGAATGAAAGTATCCATTGACGTGCAGGATCAACCCACTGAGTTAGACGTTATTGTGGCGGACATACAAAACCAAGGTATTTTGGGCCTAGATTTTCAGGTGTCAACAGCAAGCGTTCTAGACTTTCAAGGTTTCAATCTTCACTGTGAGGGACAAAAGCTGCCCTGCCTAGATCAAAATGCAGAGCCATTTTGTGCCCGCGTCCATATCAAACAGACCATCCGTATCCTGCCAGGTCATGAAGTAGTGCTACCTGCGGTACGCGGACAGACAAGCGGTCTTGCAGAGACGACCCAGGGACTTATGGAACCCCTGGAAGAAGGTGGACTAGCATCACGAGGACTGATGGTGGCCAGACTTCTGGTTGATCTCACTGCAGAAGAGTTCCCAGTTCAGGTTTTCAATCCGGGGGAAGAAGCAGTGATTCTGTACAAGGGGACTACAGTGGGTACTCTTTCTACTGTGGAAGATAAAGACATCGCAGTGATCAAACGAGGGGGACTTAAGGTACACACTCTCCAAAAGACAAATGAGAAAATGGTCCTCCCTGAGTTTCTCCTTGATTTGTTGGAAAGAAGCACGAGCTGTCTAGACCGACAACAGACAGAGGCCATTAAACGATTGCTTACAGAGTTCCAAGATGTCTTTGCAAAAGATGACTTCGACCTTGGCTGCACGGGCATCGTACAACATTCTGTTAACACTGGAGATGCAACACCTATTCGTCAGGCCCCCGTTTCACAAAGAATCTTAAATCCGTAGACGTCTTACTCGAGCTGGGTGGCCTAGCTACAGGGTAGGTCGACTTAGCTGAAGTCGACTTGGAGTGTTTCACAAAGAACCTAACGTCTTAGCTTGATGAACTTACCGAAGTCGACTTGGTTCACGCGCGTTCGTCGCTCTTGTGGTATTGGAGGTTCAAAGTTGCCGTTGTTTTGATCACGTGACCCACGCTCGCTGCTTCGTACGACGTAGGTGAGTTTTTATTTATGCAGCTTTTATTTTGATGAAACGAAACTAAAAATGGCATTATCGGCATTGCATTGCTTTGAAATGAATAGAAAAGAGTTATATTGACTATGTTTATACAAATTAATTGTGCTATTTTGTGGCATTTTACATTTAACAAATTAAAATGAAAAACTGCTTAAATTATATGAGGGTAAAAATTGCAGGAAATACAGTATGTGTAAGTGTGCGCTCTTCACACACATAACTTATTTACTCTAATAATTATGTTCCATTTAAATATTACGAGACACTCAATAATATTTAACATTATAGCAAATATATAAATATATAAAAAATATACTTTTATTGACTTTTGTAAATTATAAATAAATATATATTAAACAAATAAAAAAAAACATGACATTTTAATTGTTCCTTCTCCTAGGTTTGTCATTGAACAAAATGGTAAGTTTAGTTTAAGTTCTCCACTCAAATGTTGATTGCTTTATTTTAAACTTTTAAAAATTTTAAGCAGTAATTTAAAAGTGGGATCATTACATTAATTGAAAATTATTTATATTGATTTACAAATACATATATATATTACAGTGTTCTCCACAACTTGAAATTATAAGGTGGGGGAAGAGCAGTTATGGTGAGGGTCTCCGGAAGCGAGCACCAAAGGCGCTCGCCATGCTAGAGGGGTCCGGGGGCATGCTCCCCCGGGAAAATTTAGAAAAATTGGTGCAAATACCTGCATTCTGGGCAATTTTAGAAGTCTAAAAGGTCATTTTTATGGTAAGAGAATTCATCATTTCTCTAATGATAACTATGATCATTTTGTAGATGTTCCTGTGTCAAGTTTTACTTTATATAAACAATAGTCATGGCTCTGAATTAAACTGGACTTTTATTTTTGAATAAATCTCTGAAACATAAGGCATTTCACATTGTTTTTATGGCTTCATTGACATCAGGTTACATTGAAGTAAAGTTAATAAAATGCAGTGCACTTTCTTCATTAAAAAGTACATGCACTTCAGTGCACCAATGAAAGCCTCTTGGTTTCCACAGACACCACATCCTGCATAGCAGCTGCTATCCCTCCATCTACCTTTGATTGTCTGTATTCCACCTCCAAACTGTAAGACACCTGATGCATGGTGGACTGTTCATGTCTCTAATAGTGTCTTCTCTGTACGTCTGGCACCCAACTTTGGTCCAGATGTCAGTGCCTTTCTTGGACCTTTGACCATGGCTTGAACACCAGGCACAAAACATACCTGAAACAATGCATTTCTATGGTTAAACAATGGTATTTGATGATTATGTAGCGTTACATAATAATTTAACGATGCAACGATCTTCCGTCGGACAGATATACGATAGCATCGACGTTGCTGCCTTTGCCCTGCTCTAAATGACTGTGAATGAACTTTTATTGATATTTAAATTAATAAATGGGTTCAAAGTCTCGTAAAGCTTCTCACATTTTAAAAATAATCTAATCATTCCGGATTAAAAACGTATGAATACATCATCTCATTGGGATTGCTCACATTCAAGTGGATTGCGGGAAGGGCAGGTCTAATATTCAAGACTGTCAATCTACTTCCTTATACAAGCATAAAGGCGGGGTAAACGGAGCACGTGACAAAATCAGTCTATCGCTATGCAAGACTACTTTTCACAAACGTCATTCATGAAGAGCACATGGTCGAAACTGGCTAAAACTGCCTACGTGATCGGTAAATGTACAATGTATCTTTTCGATATATTAGCGGCCACGTTTTCTTGTAATACGAAAGAAATACATATGTATTAAATCAACATCCCTGACATTAAAGTGATTGGTTTGGTTTTATTTTCCAGTTGTATATAGATTCCAGTAAGTAATGAGGTAACAAATGCAAGATATGGTGAAATTTGTAAAATTTTATAACGTTAATGATGAATAATGTAGTCAACTTACCTTCATCGGGTTTATGTTGAAGCCATGTATACTTCTTCAACCACGGAGCGTAAAACTCCGTCCTATGTTTGGGTTTTTTAGGTGCTGGTTCGCTGGTCGTTTCGTCATTTACCTGTATGGATGTATCCACTATTTTGTTTGATGAATGTGACTCTCCGCGGGTTTAAAAAAAAGACGTCAACGTGCTCTGCTTTGACGCCATGCTTAGAGATCTTACGTGTTTCTATATTTAATTTTTTTTTGCATTAAAATTCTGTGATAGTCGGTAGATAAGGCGGGGTAAATGGAGCACGTGACAAAATCAGCCTATTGCTATGACTACTTTTCACAAACGTCATCCGTGAAGAGCACATGCATTGGCTACAACTGCGTACGTGAGCGGCAAATGTACAATGTATCTTTTCGATATGTTAGTGTCAAAGGGATGCAAAAACGACAGTCAAGCTATGCAAGTTCAAGTTTAATATCTCACTTTTCTACAAGAAAATAATCTGAAGGTCTGCTCATTGCTCAAAATAAAGGTGGCGGGCCATTTACATAAGGTGGCGCAAAACTCAATAAGGTGGCGCAGCGCCACCTAAAAACAGGTCGTGGAGAACACTGTATATTGTACATATATAATAATATTTAACAAGGTCCATATATGTATTTCTTAAGGAAACCACTAGAAAACCAAATTTTAGCAAAACAGAGGAGATCATTATAGTTGAGGAGTTTAATAAGAGAAAAGCGGTGTTGGAAGGGAAATTTTCATCAAAAATTACAGTGGCAGAGAAGAAGAAGAATTGGGAGGAGATAGCCTCAGTAGTGAACAGGTACAGAGACCTCTTTTTAAGTTATCCTGGCCTGAATTTCAATGACTTTTTTTCTTTCTGAAAAAGCATACTTCTTTTCTATTATAATATATATATATATATATATATATATATATATATATATATTGCTTGTAAATTTGTGTAACTGTATGTTTTGAAATAAATGCTTAAATTTTGACAGTTTCGACTTATAAATTATAGCCAAAACCCATTTGTCATTCGGGATGGGCTAGAGATCAGAAAGAAAATGAAAAACATTACACAGAACGGTAAGAAATTTTGTGCTGCAGCTGCATGGGTCACTTATATACAATTAAATTGTGCAGTACCTATTTTCATTATTAAATTAATATGTTTACTAATTATGTTCCTTTAATGTTAATTTATAACATTTCCCATAAATATCAATATCCTATTAGTTGTATTGGTTACTTGGGGTAGTTGTCTAAAGAAACATTTTTAATAAATTATCCTTGCTTGTAGCCAAAAGAAAGAGGGATGAAACTAGGAGGACTGGTGGAGGCCCTGCTGTGACCATATCCACAGCTGAGGACATGGTCATGGAGGGCCTCCATGGTAGGCCCTCCGTGGATGGTTTAGAAGCTGGAATTGAATTTGGTTTCGAAGGAGAAACCAACTCAGTAGGTAAGTACATTGGTAAATCCACAATAAAAATAAACAATGAAATGTTCAAAGCAAACTCCAGTAACATTTTCTATTATTGCTTTTGTTAATATTTAATTATTAACTGTTATGTACTTATTAGATTAAAGATAACCACCATATTCAAAATTTAATATTGTAATTTTGTTAATTAAAGACTATGCTGCAGGACCCTCAAGTGGTCACACATGTAAGTACAACTTTGATTATAATATAAATTACATACATAGTTTTAATTACACATTTGAGAAATACCTGCATGGATTCTATTAGTAGGATTCTTACAAGTAATTTCAATAATAACAGCAAAAGAAATCTTGAAAAAATGCTTATTTTACTAATTTCTCATTTCTTTGTTAATAGTACAAATGTTTTACCTTTTTGTTTATAGTGGAATTTGAAGAAGGAATAGGGGACAATAACAATGTAAGGATCAATAACATTGTGAGATGTACATGATTGCAGCTTGTGGTTTTAACAATAATATCAATGGAAATATATTTAATACATACATACATAATGGTGTATATAATCTAGCATGTGTATGTAACATATAAATGGTTTAATTTTCCATAATCATGTTGTTATTTTCATTTCTTAGGCTGCAGATGAAGAGTCCACACCAGAGGTTTGCAAATTACATTGTTACTTGTCAAAACTGTGCAATCTAACTTAATTCTATTGTCTATAGATTTTATGATAATTTTTTTTTTAATTTATAGTATGCATTGGCTTATGGTAATTGAAATGCAGTAGTAACACAAACTTTCACATGTTTCAACTTTATTTACAGGAAGTTGCTGAAAATAATTCAGTAGCAGAAAAACCTGTAAGTGATTTTCAAACCTCAATCCTCAAAAACTAAAACCATATATATCATTCGGGTAAAACATTGTTTGATCTCTTGTAAAGTACTGTCACTTTCGGTTAATAATGAAATATTATAATTAATTCTGAAAAATACATTTATCTTTTAAAAAATTGTTATTGTTTCAACAAATTTTCTTTTTTAATGTACAGGTTCCAAACAAGAAGGACAGCGTAAATGACTTGTACAAAGAATATTTAAGGGAGTGGACGGATGTAGCTAAATTGAAAAAGAGAAAGCTGCAGTTGGAGATTGCCTCATTGGAGGCTAATATGCATCAACTTTAAGGTCAGTGTATTAATGATTCAAAACAATGCACATTTTTATGATATAAATGCAGCTACAGTTATGTCAAAGCATATAGTTTTTGGGGTATATCCATCTACATATTTAACATTATGAGAAATATGCTCGTACAACTCCATCTCGCATGGCGAAACCATCATTCTGAACTGGTACTGGTGGGGGTAGTTGGATTTGATTAACAATTTGGGGTGGTGGGAAATTATCATTTACTCTTCTTGCAATGTTATTCAAAATCACACAAGTGCTAATTACAGTTATTGACCTTTCTGGTGTTAAACGGAGAAAATTTAGACAAGGGAATCTGGCCTTGAGAATTCCATTGGTTTGCTCAATTGTAACTCTTGTCCTACAATGGGATCTGTTGTAATTTGTTTGTGGCCCAGGTGCTGGGTTGTGAAAAGGGGTTAGTAGAAATGGGCGACAGCCATATCCACTATCTCCTAAAAGGAAACCACAATGTGGAGCTGAAAAAATTAGAGAAATTTATAAATAGAAATTACCAAATGTACTGAATACTGCTCTTAATGTATAAATTAAAAATCAATTAATAAACCTGTGCTTTTAAAATAAGTATATTAAATATATGTACATTTACCATTTTCTAAGTGCCTGCACAAATTGGACTGCCTAAATATTCTTGAATCATGTACAGATCCAGGCCACTTGACCACCATGTTGGTCACAACAAAGGCATGATCACAAACTAACTGAAAAAGTATGGGGAAATTATATATATAATGTGTGTAAAATAATTTCATTTTTATTACTTAGCTTTGTGTAATGTATATAAAATGTGCTAAGTGTTTACTTTTTATTTACAGCTGAAAACCATGTCAAATGACCAGAGAAGAGTGCAAGGAAATGTGGAGAGTTAAAAGATTTAAGTGCCAGTTTTCTTTAAGCACCAGACAAGTGCGGCAAGGTGGGGGTTCACAGAATTTGACCTTATTGGGCTGAAATACTTGCCTGAGGACCCTATTAACTTCTGCTAAATGTTATGCCATAAAACTGTATATCAGGGGATTTATGCCCAATTTTCTGTTTTTCCAGCTTTCGCAGCAAATTTTCAGTCATTATAAGACATTCAAACTAAAAATATAACCCACCTTGTCCACACTGTACCCCCTTTTTTTACCCCACCCCCCAA
Source organism: Lingula anatina (assembly GCF_051362555.1). Classification (NCBI taxonomy): domain Eukaryota; kingdom Metazoa; phylum Brachiopoda; class Lingulata; order Lingulida; family Lingulidae; genus Lingula; species Lingula anatina. The sequence goes on along the minus strand of NC_141771.1, from coordinate 18,811,825 downwards.
AACTAAGTTCACGCATGGCGATTATCAGAGGGTCATATACCCACTAGTAGAAGTCCTATGGCTGTCAAACATGTATGGGTTTGTAAAGGAACATTGAACATATAAAGTACAAAAGAGATCCCTGTGGCCTTTCCTTTTGTTGGCGATATATTTTAATATTAAAATATCTGAAAATTGTGAAATTTGGGTGGGTGTTGCTCTTGTCTTGGCCAGTAATACCTGCTTAATTACTCTAATCACGGCATAATTGAACAATAGGTTTTACAAGAATAGGCAATAGCCCTATAACAGAGCCTACCTTTGGTGGTTAGAAAAACTTGCACTTAAATTGAAATTGTAGTGTTCCGATAAATTTTGTATATTTTTGTGCAAAGTACAAGTATTAAATTGTTAGTGTTTTTCAGCATATTAGTGTATATATATTATAAATGTACATACATGTTTTAGTGTTTGAAATTTTGTAATTTATTGAATTATATTTTTATATTGGAGAAAGGAAAACATTTTTTCAGAAAAGGAATTTGTAAAAATACATGAATTGTTAAAGTTTGTTATATAAAGTTATTGTTATTATTTTTTCACATATTATTGTTACAGCAAGTTTTATTATATTTTAGATTTTAAAAGACATTTTCTCTCTATTTAATCAAATGCTTCATGAAGCAGTGTTGTTCATTGATGTGTTAGTGAAATCAGTGAATTTACAAAAGTCAATAAAAGAATATATATATATATATAATTATTATTATTATTAATTTATGATTTTTTTATAATTCTCAAAATAATGTATTGGATATAAAATATATACAATAACAAATATACTTTTTCGACAAGTCAATAAAACAAAAAAAGTCATTAAATATTTTACCTGTACATTTAGGCTGTGTCTGCCCTTTCTGTTCACAAAATCTGGCTCCCTAGCCCCAGTTGGTGCCAGTATATGTACGTGAGTACAGTCGATGGCACCTATTACATTGGGCATTCCTGTGAAAAAATGTTGAATAAGTTATGAAAAGAAGTTACCAAATATATATTGATGGCCACTTGACCACCAAATGCCGGGTTTTGAATCCAAATACTTAGCTTTTCTTGCAACCGCTCTCCCTACTAAGCTAACGTTCCACGTTGCCCGCCTTTGTTTACATCCACTAAGCACAACATGACCTACTTTATATCTGTAGGCAATTGTTTTAGGTGAGACGAGTGCAATTCTAAGCGCCCTCTATGTTTTCGAATGCTGTCTAATGTAAATAAGGTCAATTGAAGGTTGTGCACTTACCGGCAAGTTGGAAAAACCCCTTCTTTACTTCTTCAAGTCGCCTTCCATTAGGAAACTGTACGAACTGTCCTGCAAGACGTGTTATTTCCACAGTAACTCTTCTTACCACTCTGGACACAGTTGCTTTGGATATTCTGGGGATTGTATCCCCAACAACAAACATAAACGAACCAGTGGCTAAAAATCTCAAAGTAATCAATAACTGAAATAGTGCCGGTATTGAGTGACTTCTATTGGTTGGAGGTTGAATTGTATTATTGATAAATTGAAGGATAAATAAAATAGAATGTCTTCTAAACCTAAAACGCTCCCTCAGCTGATCGTCATTAAAATAATCTAAAGGATTTTCACGGTCTCTGAAGACACGCTCTCTTCGAAGAGCCCAACGATGAAGATTTTGGACAACTACGGCAGCGGCCATTTTGCTGATAGCGACAACTTAAGTCTCCTCCCGAGGAGGCTTGACATCGTCGACTTACAGCTTAGAAAAAAACGACGTAAGCGACCTTTTAGATTCTTTGTGAAACGGGACTTAGTGACGTAACGACTTAATTACGTTGGTAACCAAGCCCTAAGTCAGAGAACCCGACTTAAGTTTTTTTGTGAAACGGGGGCCCGGGATACCGAAGGTTGCCTAGATCACAGCAAGATGAAGCTGATAAACATGTGCAAGAGATGTTAGAAAGGGGCGTCATAGAGCCGTCTGCGAGTCCGTGGGCATCACCGATCGTGCTGGTGACCAAGAAAGATGGGTCTACACGAATTTGTGTTGACTTCCGGAAACTGAACTCTGTCACCATGAAAGATTCGTACCCTCTCCCGAAAATTGATGACACATTTGACGCACTGTCGGGGACAGAGTGGTTTTCTACATTTGATTTGGCCAGTGGCTACTGGCAGGTGCAATTGGATGAAGATGCCAAGAGGAAATCAGCGTTTGCTGTCCGAGGCGGGCTTTTTCAATGGAAGGTTATGCCATTTGGGATGTGCAACGCGCCAGCCACCTTTGAACGACTCATGGAGCAAGTGATGAGTGGACTCCACTGGAAAATTCTCCTCGTGTACTTGGACGACATCAAACGTTCGAAGAGGAGGTAGAAAGGGTCAAAGAGGTCTTCCGTCGTCTCCAAGAGGCCAAGATGAAGTTGAAGCCAAAGAAATGCCACCTGTTTCAGTCAGAAGTGAAGTACCTCGGTCACGTTGACTCCAAGCACGGGGTTAGAACAGACCCAGACAAGATCGAGGTGATAAAGGAGTGGAAAACCCCCGGAACGGTAACGGAAGTTAGAAGTTTTCTGGGGTTAGCGTCCTATTACCGGAAGTTCATAAAAGGGTTTGCCAATATAGCCAGACCCCTACACCGTTTGACAGAGAAGGGAAATCTCTTCCTATGGAATGAAGAGTGTGAAGACTCTTTTCAAGATCTGAAGCAACGACTTATTTCTTCCCCCATTCTTGCTTATCCAAGCATTGAAGGTCGCTACATATTAGATACAGACGCCAGTAATTTTGGTATGGGTGCAGTGTTGTCTCAAGTCCAAGAGGGACAAGAAAAAGTTATAGCCTATGCTAGCAGGGCCTTCACAAAAGAAGAACGAAACTACTGTGTCACAAGAAAAGAATTTCTGGCAGCAATTCATTTCATGAAGCATTTTCGCAGCTTCCTGTATGGACAAGATTTTACTTTGCGTACCGACCATGCAGCCCTGACTTGGCTTCTCAGAATGAAAGATGCCGAGGGACAGTTGGCCCGGTGGATACAAGTAGTAGAAGAGTACCAACCTAACCTAGAACATCGAGCTGGAAGGAGTCATGAAAATGCGGATGGGCTATCCCGTTACCCTTGCCATCAGTGTGGACGAGAAGAAGAACCCAAACAACAGGGCCGTGTGATGAAGAGACGCTGGATTCGCCAGGATCAGATGCACCCTCAACCAGCTCACATAAGAAGTATCTCCATTGCCCCTTTGGTGAAATTAGAAGAGATGGCTGAGGCCCAGGGAGAGGATGCAGATATCCGACCAGTTCTAGTAGCCATGCGTAAAGGATCTGGACCATTAGAGTATGGCCAGGAACCATGGTCTCCAGCCATCCGCACCCTTGTAGCTAAATGGGACCAGTTGTCTCTAGAATCTTGAGTGTTATGCACAACAGAAGAATCAAACGATGGATCGGTGACAAGACCCCTAGTGATTGTCCCTAAGGTATATCGAAAGATGATCCTGGAGCATTTCCATTCGCATCCTACTGCCGGTCACATGGGTGCAGAGAGAACATTAGCCAGGATACAGGAACGATACTGGTGGTATGGTGTAGCCAATGATGTAAGGTCCTGGTGCAAAAATTGCAGAACTTGCCAAAAGCAACAGACATATGGAAGAAAACCTAAGGCGCCATTACAACAGTTTTTCGTGGGAGCTCCTATGGAACGGATAGGAATGGACATCTTGGGACCATTAAACCAGAGTAACCGAGGTAATCGAGTTATCTTGGTGGTATGTGATTATTTCACCAAGTGGGCAGAAGCATTTCCATTGCCAAATCAAGAGGCCAACAAAATAGCCAAAGTCCTAGTGGAGGAGGTCTTTACAAGGTTTGGGACACCTGGCAGCATCCACTCTGATCAGGGTAGAAATTTTGAGTCTTCAGTTATGCAAGAGGTCTGTGCCATGATGGGTATAAACAAGACCAGGACCGCTCCCTTTAACCCCAAGTCAGATGGCTTTGTGGAACGCTTCAATCGGACCCTAATAAACGGCATAACTAAGTTTCTAGAACCCAGCAGGAACCAGAAGGACTGGGATGAGAAGATTCCGCTTTTCCTAATGGCATACAGAAGCTCTAGACATTCCAGCACTGGCGAAACGCCCAACATGATGATGCTGGGAAGAGAAGTAGACTTACCCGTCCACGCAATGATTGAAGAGCCACCCTCGGCAGATCAAAACCAGACAGATTACGCATACAATCTTCGAGAAAATCTGACAGAAGTATGGAGGAGAGCGACGGAGAAACAACAGAAGAGTGCTGTAATTCAGAAACGAAATTACGATTTAAGAGTCCACGGAGACGTGTTCAAGAAAGGCGACTTGGTGTGGTACTACAATCTCAAGAAGAAGAAAGGTGTCAGTCCAAAGCTTCAACCCAAGTGGCTAGGTCCCTATGAGGTCGTGGAGAGATTGTCTGCCCAAATTTATCGAATACAGCTGAATTCCAGAAGTCCACCTAGAGTAGTACACTACGATAATTTGAAAGCATGTTACTAGGTGGACGTACAATTAAAATATAAATTCTATTTTTGTCACGTTTCAGTGCCCTTGCTGACCTGTCGTTTATGCCAGGCCTCTTTTACTCAAAGAGACAAGAAGAGGAAACATGAGCAAGAAATCCATGCATTCTGTAATCTGTGCCACAAGATACTGATAGACAAGGACTACCTGGAAAAACACCTGCAAAAGCGGCATCCTCTACCCACTGTACAAATTGCACGCATCAATAGCCCCTTGGTAGTGAAGGTCAGCCCGGAAGAGGAGGCATCTTTGGAACAATCACCAGAAGAGTCAACACCTGCGCTAGACCCACCTGCAGTGAAGGAGGAAAAAGAAGACGTGCAGTTAAATCCAATACTACCCAAAGTTTACAGAAGACCAGCCCCTGGAGGGAAGAACATCAAATTCTCAGATCCCCCAGAGTCACCTCCCACAGAGTGGACAGATGAAGAAGAAGATGATGATGAAGACGACGATCCAGATGATGAAGAGCCTCTGAGACCCAAGAGGTTGATAATTGTTAGAAGAATTAAGTACCCAGATGGGAGATTTGAACTCCGAAAGGAGTATCACTTTTGAGAATTTTGTATGAAATTCTGAATGTTATTAAATAATTGAACGTTTTCTTTTTGGCTTCTGTTGTTCCTGTGAAGAAACTAATTTTGATTCGGGAGAATCAATTTTAAAAGGATGGGGGCAATGTAACGAACGGGGCTCCAATAGCTCTACACCGATGCCGACAAAAATTTACCAGTCCAACTTTAGTTGCCGTTCTAGAGCCGTTTAAAGACGAAAAGATGCCAAATACCCCATGATTTTAAACAAAGAAAGAAACGTTAGATTTGTACTGCTGTACGGGAAAGAATCAACAACGTCGTTCCAACCGTGTCGACGTGCCGTCAGAAAGTGTGACCGCGCGACCTGCGGTCATGACGTCACGGTCGCTATAAATAACCGCTCAGCTGATCGTTAGCGGCGTCTTTCAAGTTCTTCAAGTTGAAGCGGGGAAGAAAGAAAGTATCTTAGAGTGACAGTCATAAAGCACAAGAGAGAGACAAAAAGTGAGTGAAACGGGCTGCGGGTAGCCCTCGGGCTACCCGACATAGTCGGGAAAAATTGTGAAGAATTTTCTTTTCGAAGATTAGTCTATTTTTTTTTGTAGTATTTTGGCTGACAGTTATGTCAGCTACATGTACCGTTAGTTTTTAGTGAGTTTCTTAACGCAATCCTGTAACTGCATTCACCGTGACGCGCTCCGGAGGACAAGTGGTGGCTGTCAGATCATGGGATCCCTTGGTTGCAGATGTTTAGGATCCTGGCCAAGGAAGCCGCTGCGGCATGGACGATTTTGGGTGAAAGGCTGATCGGGTCCAAGACGTCATGTAGGAGGCGTCGTCGACAGCTCGGAGCTGAAGGGAAAATGCCAGCCCAAGTGCGCAGTGTTCCCCCATGTATGATCGGGGCAGTGTTATGTTCTTATTTTGTTTTAGTTCGGTCCGCCAGACGTGTCCCTTTGCATGCAGCTACCGGAAAGCGAAAAGAGACAGTAATGGTGAAGGACGTCCTAACCCTCGATCACGGTGCTCCCCTAGGAAACCTCCGCTCCCGCCGAGGCGAGACTGGGAACTTCCCATGGGACAGACGGGTCCAGGGCGTAGATAATGCAGGAAATGCGCCACGGAAGATTAACCTTGCTCTTTCAGAGCTAACAGTCACAGGTTCTGGGTCCGCGGGGTTTACTGCCGCCAAGATGTTCACTGATTGAACTGAAGGCCTCAGCGTTCCCCTACGATCTCGCCGCCCGTGGGTGGAAAAAGTGCCAGGACTGAGTTGTTGTGTGCATGAACCGTACCCGTGAGATTTTGCTGGTGGAGAGTGTCGCCGTGTCCACTTCAGAGTCGAGTCGTAGAACCAGGTTCACAGACCGAGGGTACAGTCTGTGAATCCCATTCAGGTCGTCGTTATGCTGTCCCCAGGCGTAAGATATCGTCGCCATCCCCTAGATGACGCCGCCGCATTCAACGGTCGTCGTTTCTACCATGAAGATGTCGTCACCATCCCCTAGATGACGCCGCCGCGTTCAATGGTCGTCGTTATACCGTCCCCAGGCGTAAGATGTCGTCGCCATCCCCTAGATGACGCCGCTGCGTTCAACGGTCGTTGTTATGCCGTCCCCAGGCGTAAGATATCGTCGCCATCCCCTAGATGACTCTACGGCGTTCAACGGTCGTCGTTTCTACCATGAAGATAGAAGCTGATTTGCGCTACGCTACCATGAAGAAAGATGCTGATATGCGCTACGCTACCATACCATGAAAAACGTTGCTCGATTTTATTACAAACTCTATGGCTTTAGGCCTTGTATATATCTCTTGAAATATCTCTTTTATTGAAAGCAAATTGGTGTATAATAATATTTGAACTGTAACCATATGCCTTTGTTGTTAATTTCGAAGGACTGGGATATACTTTCCCTGTTTCAACATCATATTCCCACATCGCGTCCGGGGTCGTGCGCCGACGCGGCAACCTCGCGCGTTACAATATCATGAATCACACTTCATTATGTCATGAAACTCTGTAATCAGAGTAATATTATTAGCAGTTTAATTTAATCTAATGTTTAGCCATTTAGTTAAGCATATGCATGGAAAAGAATAAAAGTAAATTGCTTGAATTAAGCCCATTGGGGAAAAGTGTATAAGATAGACAAAAGAGAGATGAACAGTATGGGAGAGAAATAAACATAAGACATAAAACGTCAGACTCCTGTTGTAATATTCCCTCTCCCTGGACATCGGGCAAGTGGAAATCACAAACCGGACAACCAAAATTTTTGTCAACTTGTCCGGTTGACAACAACTCCAAAAAGCACTGTTTCTTAGCTCAATCCCGTAACTGCATTCACTGTTACGCATTCCAGAGGACAAGTGGTGGCTGACAGATCGTGGGATCCCTTGTTGCAGAGGAAGCCACTGCGGCATGGACAATTTTGGGTGGAAGGCCGGCCGCGTCCAAGATGTCATGTAGAAGGTGCTGTCGACAGCTCGGAGCTGAAGGGAAATGCCAGCCCGAGTTTGCAGAGTTCTCCCATGAGTGTCGGGGCAGAGTTTAGTCCTATTTTGTTTCAGTTCAGTCCACCAGACATGTCCCTTTTGTATTTATCTACTGGAAAGCGAAAAGAGACAGTAATGGTGAAGGATGTCCAACCCTCGATTAAGGTGCTCCCTTAGGAAACCACGCAAGGCGAGACTGGAAACTTCCCATGGGACAGACGGGTCTCTGGGAGATTAACCTTGCTCTTTCAGATTTAACAGTCACAGGTGCCAGGTCTGTGGGGTTTACTGCTGTCATGATGTTCACAAATTGGATTAAAGCCTCAGCATTCCCCTACGATCCCGCTGCCCGTTAGCCGTAAAAGTGCCAAAAAGTATAAGTGACTGGGTTGGTGTGTTCATGAACCAAACGCGTGAGCTATTGCTGGTAGAGAGTGTCGCCAGTGTCCACAGAGACGTTTACAATGTGGTCAACTCTGCATCGTTCTTTAGTCCCTGAATCTGGATGGAATCTTTCTAACTTTGTTAAGTGTACCCTTCCCTGATAATGTAATGTTAAATTTTCTAAAATTTATTTATGTAAAGCAAAATACGATGAATATTTTAGTGGAAAGCATGATAATAAATCAGGCGCCATGTTGATGCCCATGACCTATTGTTGTTACCCAGTACTGTGGATGTGCACATATATTTATAGTGAAATATAATGCCTTTCAATACATTTAGAAAACATTTTTCAAACAATAGAGGAAATAAAAGTGGAACAGAGGCAGATAAGAAGGGCTATGTCACAATTAAATTATGAAAAAGACCATTCCCAGAAGCATTGATCAACACCAAGTGGAACTCCCTGCTGGAATATTCCCTTTAAAAACAGATCATGACCTTATGACATTTGATAGAAGTCTGGCCGACAGGGAAAAAAAAGAGCACGGCGATGCGTCCCGGGGGACGCAAGTTTTTTTTAGTTAAGAAGGCATAATAAATTACACATAGGTATTTTGACAAATTGGGCTTATGAGTTTGATAGTGATCTGGTAGTACGAACCAATAAAACTAGGGACGAATCATCAATGGTTTCATTTTGTCAATTCAAGAGTAGACCTTGCTTTAGTTTCGCTTCAGTGAAATCCTCTATGTGTAATCGAGGTCAATTGATCTGAAACTTTAAGGTATACTAGTCACATGGTTTATACAGTCGTGGCGGTGACAGCAAGTGGTCCATGTGTGTTGCAGAAGAGTCAGATCATTTATCCCTACATGGTTGAATGAATTCAAGTGGTTGATTTTTGAAAACAAAATGTTTTGTGCCGTTTGCCGGGCAGGCAAATCCAAAAACACATACACAAGTGATTGCTTGGATTTTCAACGCAGTAGTCTCAAGCGGCACAAGGCCCCTCAGCAACATAGGAATTGTGCACAACAGCAAGCTGCCACATTCAAAAAGGCATTAACTAATGCGGAAAAAATAATAACTGATAACTTAAGCGTCCAACTGCGAACTATTTATTGGATTATTAAGGAAGATTTACCCATTAGCAAATTTGGATCATTAATGGAGCTTCAAGAATGCAACGGTATGCAGATTGGGTCTGCTCTTTACAGACATCATGAAACTATAAGTACTGTAACAATGCATATATAAAAAAAGACAAAAAAATAATAATAATAAAAAAAACAATAAAAAGTAGCACTTCATTCAAAGCGATTCAAAATGGTAAAATTGATGCCGGTCCTGTTAAGATTTGGTTAAGCAATTTCTGAATTAAATTTTATTATGCATTCTGTTTGTTGCAAATGATAAATATATCTTAGTACTGGTAAGTTGAAGGACCAGTTTAAATTACTGTTCATTTTTAAAGAACGCTCAAAGATACTTATTACTATTAGGGTATTTTAGCTTTATTGCAGGGATCTAAATGTAGGCCTACTTCAACTATCTGTATAAAAATAATAAGTTATCACAGTCAACAGTCATTCGGATTTTCCTTGTTGACAACTGATCCAAATACTAAATTCTCTTTTTTAACATAATGATTTAATTTGAACTGGTCCTACTTTGAAATTTCACAGGTTGAGGAAATGATCACATCTGCAGATATGGTGTTAAGAAAATATTTCAATGAGAGGATGGAGGCTGCTAACTTTATATCAATAGTTGCAGATGAGAGTATAGATATTGCTGTCTTCAAGAATTTCCTGATGAATCTTGTAGTGGTAGTTGATATTTTAAGTTTATTTATCACATGTTAAAGGAATATTTTTCTTTACATGTAAAAGGATCCGTTGTTTTATTTAAGACTGAAAAATTGATTATATATTTCAAGAAATATTGATATATGTTTCAGATTAGATATCTAGCACTATATGTGATGGACAACATCGGTGCCGAAGTCAGAAGAGTAATAAAAGAAACTGTAGCACACGATGTGCAGTTGTTATACAACGAGTAATCGAGCCTTCAAGTAGTCCTTGGGCATCACCTATAGTACTGGTAAAGAAGAAAGATGGATCAACCCAATTCTGTGTAGACTATCGTAAGCTGAATTCAGTGACTGTGAAAGACTCGTATCCCCTGCCACGCATAGACGACACCTTAGATGCTCTCTCTGGGGTGGTATGGTTCTCAACGGCTGCCCTCGCTAGTGGATATTGGCAAGTGGAACTTGATGAGAAAGCAAAAGAAAAGTTGGCATTCACTGTTCGCGGTGGACTTTATCAATCGAGGGTTATGCTGTTTGGTCTTTGCAATGCTCCAGCGACCTTCGAACGACTTATGGAACGAATTTAGGCAGGGTTACACTGGCAAACGCTACTAGTATATTTAGATGATGTCATTGTATATGGGAAAACCTTTGAAGAGGAACTCGAGCGCCTTCGAGAGGGGTTCAGAAGACTACAAGTAGCAAATCTAAAGCTTAAACCTAAAAAGTGTCATTTCTTTCAAAAAGAAGTGGCTTACCTTGGCCATATAGTGTCAGCAGAAGGAATCAGGACAGATCCCGACAAGATTCAAGCAGTCAAAGATTGGACGGTACCCCAGACAGTTACAGAAGTGAGAAGTTTTCTGGGATTGGCGTCGTATTATCGAAGGTTTATTCTAGAGTTTGCTAAGATTGCCCGTCCTCTTCATCAACTTACTGAAAAAGGAAAACAATTCTGTTGGACTGAGGAATGTCAAGCGGCTTTTGAGGACTTGAAGAGAAGATTAATACAGGCGCCAATACTGGCATATCCCACGGCAGAGGGAAGGTTCATTTTGGACACAGATGCGAGTAATTTCGGAATAGGAGCTGTACTCTCTCAGATACAAGGGGGAAAGGAGAAGGTTATTGCGTATGCAAGTAAGGCCTTGGGAAAAGCAGAGCGCAATTACTGTGTTACTAGAAAAGAATTTTTCTCTGCCGTGTATTTTATGAAACATTTTCGTCAATATTTGTACAGCCGAGACTTCACGATCCGTACTGAACACGCTGCTGTCATGTGGTTACTAAGAATGAAAGACGCGGAAGGACAATTGGCCAGATGGATGCAAGTAGTGGAGGAGTATCAGCCAATTCTCGCACATAGAGCGGGCAGAAGCCACAACAATGCCGATGCTATGTCCAGACACCCTTGCCAACAATGTGCCCGTCACGAAGAACCAGAACAACAAGGTTCTACGCTGAAGAAGAGGTGGGTGAAAGCAGAGTGGGTCCATTCCAAGCCAGCCTTTGTCCGCACCATAAAGATTGACCCCACAGTTAGCCTAACAGAAACCAAAGAGCTTCAGAAGCAAGATCCAGACGTACGACCTGTAATAGAAGCCCTAGAGATTGGTAAAAAGCCAACCTCTGAAGACGTGGTGCCTCGTTCCAACGCCACAACAACATACCTGGGATACTGGCATGAACTTGTTTAAAAAGAAGAAGAACCAGAACAACAAAAAAAAAAGGAGGGTTGAGCCGTTCAACCGGACCTTGACCCGATGTTTAACCAAATTACTTGAACCTAGTGCACGACAGCGCGACTGGGACATGAAGTTACCTTATGTGCTTATCGCAGTTCAGTTCACAGTAGTACCGGGTAACAGTAGTAACTGTATTCGTGCTCGGGAGGCCATTACGAAAAGTGCGATACGTCAGAAAATAAGCTATGACCGTTTAGTTCATGGGGAACCATATCGAATTGGTGACCGAGTGTGGCAGAAAATTAACAACAAAAAGAAGGGCCTCAGTCCAAAACTGCAACCTAAATGGCAAGGGCCGTTCACAGTTGTGGGCTCCCCAGTCGAGTTAGTTCATCAGATCTCCAAGGGTACGCATGCGAAGGTCAAGACCGCACATTTCGACCAGTTAAAGCCCTGTTATGATTATTAAAAAAAAAATTTTTTTTCCATAATCAATACTATATGAGCAGGTGCCGTCATTGCAAGAAGCACTTTCAAGCTCCCTCAAACCTCAGGAGGCATGAGAGGAAATACTGTACAAAGATAAGTAGAACAAGAATTGGAGATGTGAGAAAGGCGTGGGCCCTGTCGCCTAGGTCACTGAAGATGGCAGAGGAAGCTGTTCAGTTACTAGTCCAGCCAAGTGAAGAAGAGGGGTTGATTGAACCTCTAAGCAGGGTACTCTTTCCAGAGTCCCCGAAGAAAATACAGCCAGAATCTACATGCGCCCCAGTTTCCACAGAAGAGTTGAAGGTAGCCGAGACCCCGAAAGAGTCGGCACAAATGCCCATCAAGCCCATTGTTGAGAATATGAGGAAAGGAAGCAGACACTCTCTACCGGTGGACCTCCTTCCAAGAGTGAAAGAGATAGAGGAAACCGTGAATGAGGACAAGGAGGGGAACATCTACATAAAAAGGAACTACAAATTTTGAACTTTTATCGGGGGGTGGATTTCAAAGACTGAACACTTCATTGGACTTTTATCGGGGGGGTGGAGGGGGGGGGTGGATTTCAAAGACTGAATACATCATTGGACTTTTATCGGGGGGTGGATATCAAAGACTGAATACTTCGTTGGACTTTCTACTGGGGGTGGATTTCAAGTAAGAAGGAATAAGATTATAATTGTTGTTAATAATTAAATACTTGTTGAAATGTTACCCGGTATGGTTCATCCTTGGGTTCATACCTGTGATTCGGGAGAATCATTTTTTCTTGGGAGGGGGTAGTGTAATAATCCGGGATCGTACCGGTACATAGTTGGTGAACGAAGCTCGCAGCTTCCTTGTCTGGGCGCAGCCATTTTCTTTTGTCGGTTGCTACGCGTGCAAAGGTCACGCAATGACGCAATCCTTGACGACGTCCAAAAAAACTATAAATAGAGCGACGCTTCAGTCGGAGAGCGGTTCGGTGATCTCATCGTCTTTGACTGAATAGCCCTGAGAATAGCCAGAATGACCGACTCAACCCGGCAGTAAACACTAAAATGCAGTTCGTTCTTGGGGGGTGGGAAACCGTCTATATAATTTTCTTTTAAATCAGTGGAGTGCATTTTTTGGTAATTAAGTTGGTGAACTCTTTCAGTAAATTTTCCTTTGTTGTTTGGTCTAGTTAGAACGATTTAGATGTGTGTGTTCGGGCGCTTCCTTGCGTTTGGTTAGCTATCAATAATTTTTAACGATGTTTTAGAGAAATTGAAAACCCTCTGAGCTCTAAGACAAGGAGGTATTTTAGTTTATCAGTTTTTCGCACTTTACTTCCATTAAATTATTATTATTTTTTTAGGTCATAGCCATTCCCATATGGTCATGTTATAATTTTCTAGTTAGGTCTTTCACTCCCATATGGTCACATTATAATTTTCTCGTTAGGTCAGTCACTTCCATATGGTCATGTTATAATTTTCTCATAAGGTCATTCACTCCCATATGGTCATGTTATAATTTCTCATAAGGTTATTCACTCCCATATGGTCACATTATAATTTCTCATCAGGTCAGTCACTCCCATATGGTCACATTATAATTTTCTCATCAGGTCATTCGCTCTCATATGGTCACATTAGAATTTTCTCATCAGGCCATTCACTCCTATATGGTCACATTATAATTTTCTCATCAGGCCATCCACTTCCATGTGGTCACATTATAATTTCTTTTCAGGTCAGTCACTTCCATATGGTCACATTATAATTTCTCATCAGGTCAGTCACTCCCATATGGTCACATTATAATTTTCTCATCAGGTCAGTCACTCCCATTGTTACGTTATAATGTGTTACGTTATAATGTGATTGTGGTATCTCGTGACTTTTTGACCAATCGGAACATTGCAAATTGCCCGCTCCAGAAGAGAAAAAAAAGTCAAGGTCAAGTGAAAGCAACAGAAGCGTTTTCTCCGCAGCATGGCGACCCTTACGAAAATTTCCTATAGGATCCTATAGGATTCCTATAGGATCCTATAGGAAATCTTATAGGATCCTATAGGGCACATTTCCTATAGGATCCTATAGGAAATTGTTGTAAGTTAAAATCTTGAGAAAAATGCATATCTTATAAACATATATCATTCTAAACAATAGATATTTGATATAGGTCCATTTTATCAGTTGAATTGTCAATTATATATCACTATTAAAGCAAAAATGCTTTTTATTGTTTATAATGCACAATCTTATAGTCTTCTATAGGATTCTATAGAAATTCTTTTATTTCTTTTTTAAAGAATTTTTGAAAAAAATTGATCATTTTCAAGTAATCTTTTATAGAGAAATATTTTATCATTAGGAATGTTTTTGTACCAAATCATTGAAGCTGATTTTTTTTAAATTCATGTTCAGACCATTACAAAAATCTTATAGGAATTTCTATAGGAACCTATAGGAAATCCTATGCTAATATAATTCATTTAGGGAATTTTTATAAGCCAGGTTGAATGAAAAATAATGAATCTGGTTTAAATATCAGTATATGATTGTGATTTTTAATTTATGTTCAGACCATTACAAAAATTCCTATTGGATCCTATAAGAAATCTTATAGGAATTCCTATAGGAAATCCTATGCCAATTCATAAAGGTAATTTTTGTAAGGCCAGGTTGAATGAAAAATTATGAATCTGGTTTAAATATCAGTATATGATTTTGATTTTTAATTTATGTTCAGACCATCAAAAAATTCCTAAAGGATGCTATAGGAAATCTTATAGGAATTTCTATAGGAACCTATAGGAAATCCTATGTTAATCCATATTAATTGTGAATTTTTATTAGGCCAGGTTGAATGAAAAATAATGAAACTGGTCTAAATATCAGTATATAATGTATTTTTACTTTTTTGTGGTGTACGTAATTATCACTAACAAAAAATGAGAACATAATTTCACTGGATCTGAAGGTTCCAAAACCAAATAAGCTTGATGCCAAGGTGAAATACATACATGGCATCACCAGAAAGCAGCAAATGAAACATGTATCTGCACAACATCACCACTGTAAATGCAGGGAATGGTGTTGCAATAAATATCCTGCGTATACTCTCACAATTATAGAGGGTCGGCTTAGGGTTAAACAGTAGCCAAATCTTGGCGCGGCAGATAAATTTTGCATGTGGTTAGCTTTTGACATTCTAAATCAATCTAATGATGTAGCCCTTTGGCAAATTCTACCTCTGACAAATGACTACCAATTTAAGAATTTTTCTCAAATTTATACGTACGTTCCTCTATTGATTTTTTTCAAATAAAGTTGTTCCTCAATGTTTATTCTACATCCTTATTACCAATATAATGCATGTGTCAGAAAGCACACAATTTCTTTGGACATTTTGAAAAAATCCAAGATGGCCGCCATTTGCCATAGGTTACTAGTACTTGTACTGTACACATACAAGGGGTTTTAACTGATGCCAACTACCAAGGGAATTAAGACAATCATTGCCCACTATCAAAATTTTCAAAAAGTCCAAGGATATACTCAATTGCTCCCTGCCAGACATGCGTTATATGGGCCATAACATACCATATCAATGCAGAAAACAAAATAAAAATACTTGTAGCTGGCATCGATACATGTACTGGTGCGAGATTTGTCATTGATCTACGATTCAAACATGAGAAATATTCTTGAAAAAGGACCCGTGTACAACATGTATGGATTCCCAATGGAGAGAGGTATTTTGTATGTGACTGAATGACGTTTGCCTCCGAATCCGTTGATGCATAACTATAGAGGTGACAGTGTGACTTGGATTTTCTTGAGAAACTGTGCCGCGGGAGAATGTTATTGAGGTGAACAATAATTTGTTTGACAATGTGGATGTATTTAACTTTAAAGCGAGGAGGAGGATGTGGCGATAGGCCTGACTGCCCGAGGTGGCATTTATTGACATACATGTGTGCACCATCCATCAACTTCAAGACATTATAATCATTCATGTACAAATGACTTTTAAGATTAACTGTAATATTGTTTATTCTTGTTTAGCTTGTTATATTATGTTCTAGTTCTGAAAATTGTTATGTGTTAATCATAGCTTAGTAATATAGTAAAATTGTTCAAGAACATTGCTTTATGTTATGAGAATCCGTCCGTAATCCGCATTCAATCTTCGAGAAAATCTGGCAGAAGTATGGAGAAGAGCCACAGAAAAGCAAGAGAAGAGTGCTGTAATTCAGAAACAAAATTATGATTTGAGGGTCAACGGAGACGTGTTCAAGGAGGTGACTTAGTGTGGTACTGCAATCTCACTAATAAGAAGGGTGTCAGTCCAAAGCTTCAATCCAAGTGGCTAGGTCCCTATGAAGTCATGGAGAGAATATCTGCCCAAATCTACTAAATATGGCTGAATCCCAGAAGTCCACCTAAAGTTGTACATTATGATAATTTGAAAGCGTGTTATTAGGTGGAAATGTAATTAAAATATAAATTCTATGCTGTCATGTTTCAGTGCCCTTGACCTGTAGATTGTGCCAGGCCTCATTTTCTAGAAAAGAGAAGAAGAGAAAACACGAAAAAGAAGTGCACGCCTCCAGTGAGCTGTGTCATAAAGTACTCATAGATCACAACTACTTGGAGAAACACCTGCAGAAGTGACATCCTTTGCCAACTGTGCAACTTGTGCACGCGAGCAGCCCTCTTGAAGTGAAAGGAAAGGCACCCCGGAGGAGGCGTCTTTAAAGGAGTCGACGCCTAAACCACCATTGCCAGATCAATGGGAAGAGCACAAGGACGAGGGAGTCCAGTTAAAGCCAATAGCCAAAACGGCATATAGCAGCCCAGCTCCTGTGGGAAAGATCAGATTCATGGAACCCCCAAAGTCATCTCCCGCAGAATGGACAGACGACCAAGAAGACGACAATGAAATCAAATTTGATGATGAAGAGCCACTGAGATACAAGAGATTGATAATAGTGAGAAGGATGGCTTACCCTGATGGACGATTCGAACTAGTAAAAGAATACTATTACTAAAATTTTTAATTGAAATTTAAATGACCATTAAATTATTGAACCTTGATACTATGTCTTCTGTTGGTTCGGGTTAGCCGCTGATCTTGATTCGGGAGAATCAATTTCAAAAAGACGGGAGCAATGTAACGAACCAGGGTCCAGCGCAGTTGTCCTTAAAGTTTTCAGATTCCAATCCTGTTTTCATCCTACTGTAATCCATGATTCCATACAATAAATAGATAAATAAATGAATTTGTGCAGAAGAAAATCAACAACGTCTTCAAGCCAAGTCGTTGTGCAGCTGACCTCGCGACCTGCACCAGCTGACGTCACGGTCGCTATAAATAACGTGTCAGCAGGTCGTGAGGCGGCGTCTTTCAACTTCTGTTTAAAGAAAGCGGTGGAAGAAGAAAGAAAAAGTGAAAGATCTTTCAAGAGAGACAGTCAATAAAAAGTGAGTGAGACAGACCGAGGGTAGCCTGTGGGCTACCTGGCGGGGTGGGGAAATTTTGGGGAAATTTTTAACATGTTTTAGACTTTTAACTTAGTAAATTTTAACTTAGCTAGGGGTACTCTTTCTGGCAAGTTTCTCAGCGCAATCCCGTAACTGCATTCACTGTGGCGCGTTCCAGAGGACAAGAAGTAGTCACTACACATCAATAGAAGACACGTTGCGTTCCGTAGAAGTCGCCAAGCCATCCCCAGGCGCAAGAATACGTCGCTACGCATCCAAAGAAGACGGGCTAGGTTCCGTAGAAGTCGCCGCACCGTCCCCAAGGGCAATTAGTCTTGGCTACGCATCAATATAGGACGCGCTGCATTCTGTAGAAGTCGCCGCGCCGTCTGCAGGTAGAAGAAGTTGTCGCTACACATCAACAGAAGACGCGTAGCGTTCCGTTGAAGTCGCCACGCCGTCCCCAGGCGCAAGATGTCGTCGCCATCTATCCTAGGCGTCGTCATGGTAAGATATCGCTGTATGCTGCGCTACCTTCCAATTTGAATCAACTTTATAACGAACTATACGGCTTAGGTCACTATGTATCTCCCAAGATAGGGGTTTTATTGCATTCATTTTTTTTTGGGGGGGGGGGGGTTGAAAATAATAATTTTTGAAATGCAACCACATGTCTTTGTTATTCTTTCGAAGGACCGGGATATACTTTCCCTGATTAAACATCTTATTCCCACGTCGCATCCTGGGTCGTGCCCTGACACGCGCGTTTCGATATATAAGCGCTTCATATATCTGACATAATCACATTTGCCAGGAAGGTTATGTAATGTGTTATAATTTTGTTTAGGTTTGTAGCACAGAAAAAATACTTAAATCTTGTATGTTTTTTTTATAGTAATCTATTGAATAATTTTAAAAAATATTATTGAAAAAAAAAAAAACCAAAAACCAAAAAAAAAAAAAAAAAACAATCTTGTCCATATGTGGTCCACAACCGGCCTTAATCTGGCCCCTTTGATTTTGATCTGGCCCACATCTGGTCCACATATGGCATGCCATATCTTTGCCAGATATTTCCAGATCTGGGCCTACATCTGGCCACATGAGCAAATATGAAGTAGGCCAGATGTGGCAATGCTTGGACTCGGCCTGCCCTGCATCCTCTTGTAACAATAGAGAATGTTGGAATTCTGTACCAAACAGCATGAAGAAGGAATTTGAAAAACCTAACACTATTTTGCATTGATTTTATTGTAAATAGTTTTATTTTAATAAGAGACCCTGAGAGAATTCAATCATGAAAATCCTACATTTGTTGGGTGATTATTCTTTTCGGTATTTGAAATGTGAAAGAGCATTGAAGCAGGATTAGGTCACTTTATAGTTGAGTAACTGAAGTTTGTCAATCAACTATTAGTTTCTTGGCACCTTATCTATTCACAGAAAGAAGAAATGTAATGGCTAGAGAAAACCCAGACAGGCTGACGAGCAGAAACACCTAGAGGAGAAGCCAAAGAGAACAACCAAGAGAAGGGAAGTGACCATAGAAGAAAAGAGCCCTGGCCTACACTTCCTAGAAGCGACATGTTCATTGTGGAAGTTGGCCCTAACGATGTCCATACGCCCCCGAGAAGAACTATGAGGAAGGATCCAGAGGGAATCATGGACCCCATTACCACCAAAGGAACACAAGACAGGTTGACGAAAAGTTGAGATGAAGAAAGAAACCAAAGAGAGAAACAGAGGGAAGAAAGAAGTGAGTATAGAAGGGCAGAAATGAAGCCTGTAGTTCCCAGAAGAGACATACTTCTTGTAGGAGTAGACTCCAGTGGTGTGAACACCCCCAACCCCCCTAGAATACAGAAGGAAGAAAGAAGAAGTGACCATAGGAGGGCAGAATTGGAGCCTGTAGTTCTCGGAAGAGACGGGGGTTTTATAGGATGCATGGCTTTCCTGGGTGCATTGGCAGCATCGATTGCACAACGTCAAAATACAGGCACCATCCAACAAAGACAGAAAGAATAATCGAAAATGTAACACTTAAACGCCCTTCTCAACAAAGTTCACAAATTGCAGTCATTCCAGAGTGCTACCCCCTCCAATGTGGGGATATAATGCTTATGGCACTCACCAATCTAACCTCTACCTAATGGGTAAATTGGCTCTGTATCTCAGGGTAAGTTTTTATGCCTGAGACTAAGGGAAGGAAAATCCCGACAGAAAACCTGGGTTTTTAAGTAAACAAGTTGCCAAGTTTAAAAGTAAGCTTTTGTTGCCCAAAGTTAGCCTCATAAGCACCAAAACATATTCCACTTTACTAGTAAGCTCTGTTTTAAGCCAAGGAGCTAAGGAGGAGCCAGATTAAATCATATGTGAGGATTTTTGATTATATCACTCAACAGACCATATCAGAAAAACATTTCAGAAAAATGCATACTGGTATTATATCCATAGATGGACTGGATTGGGGTCCAATGTAAGTCAACTTATAATAATAATAATAATAATAATAATTATAATAATAACGTAAAAATCAAATCATAACACAACGAAGTTTACTTACAAGGAAGAAAAAAAATACACTACATCATGATGGTGTCCAAACAATTCCTGTCTATGAATGTTTCAACTACAAGAATATTTCGTTGGTTTTAAAATTTCTAGAATTTTCCAGATTTGCCACATCATCTACATCAACATCACAGAACAATTTTCAACCAATATCTTGAAAAAAATAAAGAAAAGAAAAAGAAAAAGAAAAATAACTAAATACTGACATCTGCTGGCTCATAATATACCAAATGCTCCAAACTGCTTTTTAATTAAATTTAAATGCTCAAACTAATATACAACTATAATGTGTGCCATCATTTATCCATTTCTATATATTGCCAACCTACATTTACTGGCAAAAACTTAGTCTACATCTTCATCCATTTTTTCTATGATTTCTTTGGTTGTAGCATCATCTTCAGTTACTTCAACCTAAAATAAAAATTACAAAGGCACTAAATAAAAATAAAAGTTTGAGCTTTATTGATTATATAATACATGACAATACATAAAAATATTTGATAATTCTTTAGACCCCCACCCAGGATTATGGAACAAAACCGGAAGTTTGCCCTTTTTACCCAGCATGCAGAGCCTAAAAAATCCCTGTTGCCACGTAAGTTTCAAGCATCTGCTACAATGTATCAAACGCACTATGCAAACGCATGTTATGACCTGGTACAATAGAAGTGTTAGCGTTTGAAAGTTTGTTGCTCTCAAATTTAATGAAATTAATAATGAACTTAGACGTTTATTCAAGCAAGTTTTAAAGACGTTGATCGTCCGCTCTCGTCTGCACTTGTTATTGTCAGTTTCCAATCTCGATTTCTAACTTTTTCATACTGGTTACGGGTAGATACATTGGTCGCTGTGGACGTAAACATGGCCCTCTGTTATTGCTATAAGTATTGTAGCCTAACTTGTCTCATCTCTTATTGTTTGTGTTTCTTGTTCTCGGCTTATTGAAATCATTTTCAAACAGGGTATGAAATTCGTATAAATTTGAAGCCGGACAGCAGGGCTGGCAACTTTGAAAAGTAGCCAGCCCTGACCAAAAGTAGCCAGTCCTGATTTTTTTTTTTTTAATTACCTGATTAAACCAATTGCAGGCAAGAACGATATTGAAACAAGGACTCTTAGTCTCAAAGTGAATTTATTCAAGTAGATTCTTTGCTGTCAGCATCTGAAACGTTAAGCTCTGAACCCAAATCAGAAGTCTGATTCACTGCATGTGACTGTCATAATCAGAGACTAGTTGCATAACCCACTTGTTACAAATGACGTTTTTACTATCAGTCTCATCACAAATTAATCAGGGAAATTCAGTTTTCCATATTGGCACAACTGATCTTTTCCTTTTGCAGGGCTAATCACCAACTTTAATGAGCACCTGTCCTTTGGACAGGTGGATAAATTTGACGTGTCCTATTTTGAATCCAATCTGTCCAACAAAACCATTTTTTTCCCAGTCATACCTCTCGGTGAACTTTATAAACATAAATTTGTGTAGTCATACATGTAATGTATTTATTACCAAGATATTCTGTCAAATAAGCCTGGAAAATGCAGTGGATTTATTTTCAGATAAAATTGTTTTTTTATACTTGTGAACTCCTGAATATTTAATCTTGCATAGAAGTCTGATTTAACATGGTTTTGATCGGGGCTTTTCCCAGGGGTTGGGGTACAGCACCCTGAGCTTCAGAGATAACTTGACACTAACCTCTTCACTATAGCCTATCTTCATCGTGTCAAGTTACCTCTGACGAAAATAGTTTGACCTAGTTTATATAAGCCAATCGAATCCAAGTTTCAAATACTATGAGCAGGTGGTGGTGGTGGTGGTGGTGGTGGGGGGGGGGGGGGAGGAGGGGGGGCAGTGTTATATTATTTTATTAAAATATTCAAAATTTATTATATTTGAATAAATGTCATTAAAAATTGAAGAATATCCATTGTATAATAGTTTACTTATATAAATATCACTAATATTAAAGTTTTTAAATTGATATTAATTTTAACAATTTGCTGTCTTTAGGGGTAACATGTGTTTGACTTTTTTTTAATATATGAATTAAATAAAATCAGTCAAAATTTCCCCTATTTTTCATTTAAATTCTCATATTTTTATTAATTATCTTCCTTACCCCAATATCACAATTTTGATAGCATTGCTAATTTATAAAATTCCAGCACTAAATTTTGAACTGTAAATAACACAGGTGGTGCTACCGTTAGAGTCATTAAATAAAACATCTTACAAAATTTCAGGTTATGCAAATAAACAACATTTCAACACGATCTTTAGTCCCAACTTTCCAACTTCAAATGGTTGTGAGGGGATAGTATGCAACACATTTGATTGACAGGCAGTATGTTGCCTTGACAACAAACTAGATACATCCAGTTCATCCAGTCTGATCTGGCTGTTGTACCCAGTACCAGTACTTGTGTAGTTTCTATTTTAAGAACGGTCTTTATTACTAGAGCACGTAGATTTTAAAACAAATGAATATTCAGTAGTCAGCCTGTTATGTGAATAAATTTTGTCTTGTGAAGTTCTGGAAGGTGTTCACTTTCATAACTTGGCGGTAAGTTTGCTAAGACTTCGTTTTGGGACCACATGTGTTTTGTACCAATGTAGGTCACTTTTTTTAATGCCATCTAGGAGGAGACGAGAAGACGCAACAAAAATTTCTTTTTCAAGATTATTGTTCTTAAGTTCACATAACGTGTCCGTCTGACAGCCCACCCTGAAAAATTCACTTTTCCGAACTTAATTTTCACCTATGGAGCCCTGCTTTGGTGTCATCATACACTTTATTTGACTGTCTGATATCTTTTCTTACGTGCTGGGGCATCACATTCATTATAAGCACCAAAATACTTACAGAGGGTAAACTGCAACAGGGGTGATCCCGACTGCGGAATCTTGTATAGTCCACGTGTGTCGTGACTTAATTTTTTTATGAGAAAGATGTCGTACAATTACAGATTATAGAAGAATCAAAACTTAAACTGCGTAATTAGACAAGATTGTGTTGTTCTGAACTTGAATGACCACACATCATTCGTTATTTGTCTCGTAAACAAGCGTATAAATGCCGCGTTTGATACTTTGTATCAGACGTTTCATAACACGGTGAAGGCGGTGTAGGGTCTTTGCGCAAGGCATGACGGGTGTAACTGACAAGTAGCTATATTTAGTAGTGTCTTGAGCACAATTGTAGTATCGGTGTTGATGGTATTTAGTTTTTGCCCAGCACGTGCCATGTTAACTTTTTTAGACAAGTCGTCAGATTCTCGCAACGAGTTTCACGTTGAAAGTTGATGAAAGTTGATGTAAGTTGATATAACTTGATGTAACTTGATGCAAGACGATACACAGTACCATTTGTTACCAGTTGATGTTATATATCGTTGACAGTTGAATAAAATTGATTGACACCCGCAACAACGGGTAAAAAGGTAAAACAAGCATGTGTAGTGCCAGGGGCAGGTAGAACCGGCCGGGTAGCTCAGTAGGTAAGAGCACTCGCCCTGTAAGCGAGGGGTCCCGGGTTCGATTCCTGGTCTGGCTGGTGATTTTTCTGCACTCACACCAAATCGCTACAATGGTGGCAGCGGTCTTGCGAGATAGGACTCGCGTCTTTCGGCATTTGGGGGGGGGAGGAGTGTAGTGCCAGGGGCAGGTAGAACCGGCCGGGTGGCTCAGTAGGTAAGAGCACTTGCCCTGTAAGCGAGGGGTCCCGGGTTCGATTCCTGGTCTGGTCGGTGACTTTTCTGCACTCACCCCAAATCGCTACACATGTATGACCTACTTTCGGTTTTCGTTTATTTGTTTCGAGTGTCAATTTCTTGAAGGGTGAGCTTCATTGTTTTCGTTTTATTTCAACATAATCTGCTTAATATGAACGTGCATATTGACATACAATTATTTTAGAGGCCAGAAAATGGCCAGACAGACGGACTGACAACTTTTGGAAGGAGACCTCCCGGGTGATAATTGAGCCGTCCCGGGCTGCCGGTCGGCCCTTATTTCGTACCCTGTTTCAAAACATCCACGAGTAACAAGTTAAAGTATTCCATGATCTCATAAAAAGGCTTCAATTTTGGCCATCGCAGTGGGTGCTTTCTGTGTACTGTAAACTGCCACTAAAGAACGCTCTGAGCGCTATTAGACCCACGCCACTTTAATAAATTTGTTCCCACAAAATAGCAATTAATATTGACTTTTTATATTGGACATTATGAGTAAAAATATTGTTACTGACCTTGTTCATGCACAATGAATTTCAGTATACCGAAGAGAAAGTTATATGATCCTGAGTGTTTACAAGCTGCTATCAGTGCCGTGAGAGATGACTCTTATTCATTATCAGAGGTGGCACGTATGTTTGACATGCTGAATACGACCCTTATTTATAATCGTATTTCAGGTATACAAATGACATGTTTGATCTTTCTTCTGATAAAAATAAAAAATTCAAAATAGCTACCCTAGACTGCATTCCCACATATATTTAGATCGATCTATCTCCCTGGAGAGTCTCACTAGATTGCTGTCAGTCTGACCGGCTTAAATGTCTGTCCCGACTACTAAAAGCTGTAAGGGGGTTAATTATCTTTTGTGCTCTAAGGCTCTCGGAAGCTGACACAGTGTTAAACTTATCAATCATTTATTAGGTTTGCGCCTTCTACTGGAGGTTTTATCTTTAAATCTTCTTATTTCATCTGTCTCTATCTTAATGTATCTTCTTCTTTGCCTTTTCTTAAATATACCACAGGTGCTCTCAAGGGAGGTGGTCATGGAAAGTTGGCCCTCAGTCACTCTGATAAGGCAGCGCCAGTCAACTACTGCCTTATAATGAGTGACTGGGGGTTTCCACTAACCAAAGACATGGTGTGCAAATTTGCCATGGCTGTTGGTCAGAATAGGAATGTGCACTTTTCAGAGTCAAACGGCTGGTGGAATCGTTTCATGAATCGACATCCAAAGTTGTCCCGAAAAAAACCGGGACAGTTCAAAAGGTGCAATATTGTGAGATAAAATAAAATCATGCTAAATAAATGAAAAATAATAAGAAAATAAATATTGTCTTCATCTAAAGATAAGAACGGATATCGGAATATAAGAAAACATTATTTAATAAATATGAACCGATGTTTTCACATAAACATGACCAAGCAGCGATCGAAATTAACGGTGGCAAGAGGCAGTTTTGCCTCCTAGTTTAACCAAGTTGCCCCCTGGTCTGAAAGCCGGTGGCAAAAAGTTGCCTCCAAGAAATTTTGGAGACTGAAAATAAAGTTATTAAAAGTTTACTTGCGATCGATGTTTTACTTGCCTCCCACTTGTTTACTCCATGAAATTTTGTTTTTCCGAAGTTCTAAACATAGTTATGTGACCTATATAATCGCAACTGTTTGAGGCGCATGTGCACTACGAATATGCAAATGATCTGACTAATGTTTATGTTACATCCGCGGCAAATTGAACTATTCTAATACGGCGGCGGCATTTGTCGATTGGTTACGAAAGTTTGCGCAGTCGCAGTGCACAGCTTCTCATTTCCGCCCAAAGCAAATCATGGACATCCGGAATTTCTTATGTTCGCCGAAGCGTAAATATCCATCGGCTGCTACCTGTAATCCGAGCGAGAGCACTTTTACTGAGCAAGATAAAATGTGACATTTGTTTCATACAAATTGCAGCTAAATCTACGTTCCGTACACGCAGAAAACAGTCGAAGTAGATTTATTGAGGGTTTATCCTCGTGCTTCGTTTATTCGGTACTTTTGTAGTATACCCCCCACCGTGTAACTTTCACTTTTCAAACATTTTTTTACATTGCCTTGTTCATCTATGCTAAAGCTGTTGAAATAAAATGCTTTTGTAATTACCTGTGGTCTTTTTATTAGTTTTAATCACGTTTAATCCAGCCCATTGAAATACAATGTGAAAATCTACAATGCACCCGCAGTCAATAACTTGCCGCGTTTTCGTTGGCTAACTCTAAGGTAATTTCAAGTGAACATAAGATTGCTACATTGTATAATTGGACTTTCTCTGTGAAATTATTTTGAGCTACTTGTTCACATAAAATTACCTTAGAGTTAGACAACGAAAACCCGGCAAGTTATTGACTGCGGATGTAAATTGTAGATTCTCACATCAACAAATAAAAAGACCACAGGTTATTACAAAAGCATTTTATTTCAACAGCTTTGACATAGATGAACAAGAAAATATAAAAAACTGTTTGAAAAGTGAAAGTTACAGAAAGTTACAGGGTGGGGGGTATACTACAAAAGTACCGTTTATTCTGCCTTTCGTGGCGCTCGCAGTGCATGACTAGTGTAAGTGCATGAATATGCAGCAATACAGTATTCCTGCACTGCTTGATCGATTTGTCAATTTACTATAGTCCATTTTGAAGTTATATTGTATCAGTGCTATAGATCTATGGGTTTTGAAATAGTGACTTTTCATTTCTCAATAAAACCATATGTTGTGGCCACTTTTTGGAATCGTCTAACTGAGACAATTATAAAAGGTGATTCTAAATATATCATTAAAATATAGTCTACATCTGTTCTGAAATAAAAGAGTTATTTTGAAAATATCTTGTATTCTCCTTGAAGGATTGATATAGATCTATAGATCTACCCTAATTCTATCAGATTTTTAAAACTTTCGCTCGGATTACTATTTTTGCAGATGAAAACCAATCGGCAGACAAAGCTGGAGCTGCTGAGCCAAATTCAAAAAAGGCAAAAACACTGAAAACTCCTGTCAATATGGCTGTTCGACCAAGTACAGTTCAGAAATGGAAAACTGAATTCAAAGAAAATGGCAAATATATAGATTTTGAAACTAGGGAGGTGTGTGAAAAAGATTCCAAAGGCCTTATCGTTTCAAAAATCTGGTGCTCTGTATGTAAACAGTTTAGTAAGGACAAGACAGTCCCATTTGCTGTTGGTACAAGTAACATAACATAATTTTCAAAGTACATTCCACCAAGATTCTGTTGAAGCAAAGTTGGCAAGACACCGTGTTGAAACAAATCATCCAACTGACATTTTGAAAGGGTTACAGAATATGGAAAAGTCAGTGGAGGAAAAGATGGTGAAACTTTTCAAGACTGCGTTCTATGTTGCATTCTACGCAAAAACCTTTTGTTGAATTTCCTAGATGCTTAGACCTCCTTGAGTGGAATGGTGTAAGTATTGGTGACTCTTACAGAAATGACAAATAGTGTAAGGTATTCATTGAAAGCCTGAACGAGCAAACGGGACAAGGTGGGTTGAGCATAAACAAAAAGCCTTAGCAAAGTTGGAAAAAACCTGGAGATCTATTGTTGTTCACCTAGAAAGCTATGCTTCTGACATGACAAATCGAGCAGAAGACAAGGCAAAAGCCAGAGGAATCAACAACAGATTGCTTCAATACAAAGTGGTCCTCTACATGCATTTTCTCCTCGATGTGTTTGACCAGATGTCCCAGTTGTCCCTTTTATTTCAAAGAGATGACATAACTGTTCCTAGTGTGGTTCTGAAGTGTGAGCATGTTCAGCTTATGTTGACATCTCTCCTGACTGTGAATGGATCCTACCTTGAGTCTTTCTATCAACATGTAAATGGCGCTGTGTTCAAAGGTCAAACTCTTAGAAATGTATTCCAGCCAGAAGTGTTTGAGACAGAGAAATTATCATCAACTCACTACTGCAAATAATGGACAGAAAGTTTGGAAACATTCTTGGTGGGACTGATATTTTTAAGGCAGCTCAGAACTTTGATCCAAGAAACTGGCCAGACAATCGCAATGATCTGACTGCTTTTGGGCGAGAAGATCTCCAGACACTGCTCAGACATTTTGAACAAGTGTTGGCCAATACAAACCCTCCAGTTAATGCAAATGATGTAAACCTCCAGTGGGAAGAACTTAAAACTCTTGTTCAGGGTAATGTGAACTTAAAGAGCCTCCACCCTAATTCCCTATGGGAAAGATTCTATTTAACAGATCAGGAGAGGGACGAGTTTGCTTCAATTTTGAAGGTGATCTTTTTGGTAGAGACTTACCCACTCTCAACTGCAATTTGGCAACCCCAACTTTGGACACATTAATGAGTGAAAATAGCTGGGCCTCAAGCCCTGAGACAATATGACCCTCTACCTGCAGTTAACAGGTGGTGGTTGACTGGAGAGAGGGCAAGGAGGCCAACTATCTTGCCTCATGGGCCTCACGCAGACCAGTAGTGATCATTTGCACATGATGCTAAGGCGGGTGGATGGGGCTGAACTATTATCTGTAGTGTAAGAATTTGCCTCTAGGTAAGTCCAAGTTGCTTCCAACTTTCAGACCAGGCAGCAAGTAGTTGCCTCCTAGCAAAAAAGTTAATTTCGAACACTGGACCAAGTTCCTTTTTTTCAGAGGGCGAGCGATAATGTCACAGAAAACAGTTGCGGATGGTTTTTTCATTTTGCTCAAAGATTCACTTGTAAAGCATAATCTTGAAGGAAAACTGGGTTGCACCTATAACAGTGATGAAACATTTTCAGTCTCAGGCAAGCACAAAAAGAGACCTTTCTTTAAGAGAGGTCGACAACTTCCTCCAGCCATATTACAGTTTTGGAATGTGCCAATGAAATGGGGGATCTGCTGCCGCCCATGATTATTTTTGAGGGCTTCTTACCTGCCGACGACACTTTGTTCCAAGGTCCTCTGAACTCCGTGTACGGTTGCTCTCCCTCCGGATACGTTGATTCAGATAAATATCTGGATTGGTTTCAAAAGATTTTCTTGAAACATACAGCAAGAAATGGCCCAATTATTTTAATTCAGGACAATTTAGCGGTGCATGCATCAAAAGAACTAATCGACTGTGCCAGAGACAATGGTGTAATTCTGCTTAATATACCAGCCATACGAGCCACTACTTGCAGCCTATGGACCAGGTGTTTAAAGATGTGAAGTTAGAATTTCGTAAGATTGCCAAATCGGCAAGCCTACTTAAAAAGAATTTGGTGATTAGTAAAGGTACATTTCCAGCAATACTTAAATTGGCACTTGCCAAAGCATTTACTCCTTTGAAATTACAACATGCCTTCAAAACTACAGGTATATATCCACTGGACAAAAGTGCAACTGACAAATCAAAATTTATAGAAAACAAATATATGACAAACAAGATGGAGACAGTATGCCCTCTGCTTATGGAATGCGAGACAGACGACAATGACAAGAGGGACATCGCAACGCAAACAGTTTACGACGACTTGGGACGCCCAACAGACAAGACAGACAATACCACACAGACGGAATTACCATACTCGTGCAATACATGTGGCCAAGTGTGCAATATATCAGAGCACCCAATGAGGCCATTTCCCCTAACATTGCCAAGTTGTTGATCTTTCTCGCTGAAAGTGCCCCTGGCCATAAACGTAGAGGGACTGATTACACAAAAGCTCAAGTGTTAACCGCGGATGAGACCCATAACACAAAAAAAAAGAAAAGAAGAAGAGGAAAGATAGAGACGGGAAGAGAAAGAAAAGAAGCGAGAGGAGATGAGGGCAAAGAGAGAACAAAAAGCAAAAGATTTGGAAAAAAGAAGAGCTGTAGAAAAAATGAGAAAAGCTGAAGATGATACTAAGCGGAGGATGGAGAAAGAGGAGGAGAAAATAAGAGCGGGTGAAGAGAGGAAGAAGAAGAAGAAGGCCGAGGCACAAGAGTGAAAGCTGGCACAGAGGGCCTTGGAGGTGAAACGCAGAAAAGAGAAGAAGGAAGAAGAGAGAAGAAAGAAAAATGAGGGAAATGAAGTGGAGGGAAATATCTTCGTTGAAGAACCTCTGGAAGGAAACGAGGCGCCAAAAACACCCTATAGACCAGCATTGTTACACAAGTTCTCCGCAAAATTTCTGTTTATTGTATTTGTCACACTTTCGCTAAATTCTTTGTTGATGATATGTGAGCTGTTAATGTTAATTAACAGTATTGTCACCATGAATTAAAGGTTTTATTTTGAATGTTTTCTGGTGTTGCTTCCTTGCGACAGGCCAAAGGAATGATCGATGAATTTTATAATGATAAATACCAATATGATACTTAAAATTCATTAAAATTGATAAAATATTTTCAGTTTACTAAACATCGCTTTGGACTCCGATGTAGTTGCAATTTCTTGGCTTGTTCCATAATCCGATTCAAGGCAGTAGTAAATGAGTGGGCTATACTATTATTTGAGCAATATTTGGGTTTAAATCTAAAAGTCAAAGACCATTTTAATATGAATAATATCAGCTGTTACTTTCATTGATATTCACAACATAAAATGTTTTCGTCGTTTTATTGTCTCTTATAGACCCCTTACATGACCTGTACACTACATGTTGCCTTGCATCTTATCTAACACACTCTGATGCAACGTTATCTGCACACTTCCGGTTTTGTTCCATAATTCGGGGTTTGAGAACAACACGAAGTTAACCATTATTTTAGCATTTTTCTCCAACAATGACCTCAATCATATGGATTACACTTTACAGGATAGTAAATAAAGCTCTATTGTAGCTACATGCAAAATATTAGAGGTTAGTTTTACGTTCTTTTTATACACAGACTGTGCAAAGCTGAAAAACGTCAAAAATATCGTTCAATAATCTGGGGCGGGGTCTATATGTAAATAAATTAAAAAAAAAAAAAAAAAAAGCAACAGATGCAACGTTGAATCTTTCCCATAATACAACAATAATGTCATAATGGATAATGCATTTCCATAATATAACAGTAATTGTTGAAATAGCAGTAATACGGTTACTGTTTATGTTACTGTATATGTCACAATGAATAATTTTTTCCCATACTGCAATTGTTTATGACACAATGGATGACGCAAAAGCAATTCTGTCACAATGATAACAACAACTGTTGATATCACGCTGGATAATTTAATTCTTCCCATAATGCAATTGCAATTGTTTGTCACAATGATAACAGCAGTAATTGTTTACATAACAATAAATTTCTTCCCATAATACAACAGCAATTGCTTATGTCACAATGGATTACACTCGCACTCGCCAGCACGCCAATGAGAGTAAAAATTAAATCTGGCGTGTGAAATTTATGATGCAAGTCGCTATTTTGGCAAGTATATTTATGTCAACTTTCTATATTTAGTGTATTGGCAAAATTTAGACTCAATAAAAGTCCAATTGACATGCCAACATTGATCAACATTTACGAAGAAGTTCAAGGAATTCCTCTCACTGCTAACCTCGTTTTCACTCGCATAAGTAATAATTGTGATTGGTTAATGTTGAGGAATGCTGTAATGACGTATTCACAGTCTCACTGTCGATTTTGAAAGTCGATACTTCCGGGAGAAAGCGTGCAAGTGGATCATGCAGATTTGAAAGTTAAGAACGTCCCATAGAAGAGACTGAGAACGTCTCAGAATCAGCATCAAGTAATGAGTAAATAAAATCAAAGCAGAAACGAAATGATGCAAGCTAACGGTCTGAGCTCTCTGACCTAAAGCATGTTTTTGACATTCTCTAAAAAAATATTTTTCTGAGCAGAGCAAAAGAAGTTTTTTCAAATGCGCGAAGATAAGATAAGATAAGATAAGATAAGATAAGATAAGATAAGATAATGGGAAAGAGAACTTGAATTACCTATCTAATTTCACACCTTGCGCTAATACAATACAATACAATACCATTCAAATAATGCAATAATATAACGGATTTTATTTCACCTCTGACACACTTGAAATTTTAACAACTTCATTAGCTTTACAGCTTTCACCAAATTCATCGACCTACAGAGTTCACCCTTAATATCACATGAGTCTAGCTGTAATATTAATAATATTTAATTAAAGCTCATTTTAACATTTATATTGAAACAAGTACTTCTAGAGCGTAAATGTTGAGTAAAACAATCTGTAAAACGATTAATCAAAACAGTTTTTAATTTTATCTTTATTTGCAAATTGCATATGACTTATAACCAACTATGAAGCATTGGTACCTGATAGTTAACATCTCAATCATCTGTCATTTCCATATGGTCTGCACTTTGAATATTTGGCTGGTAACTTCTTAATAAAACAGGCCACAGTCTGGCTTGTAAATTTTCTATTTGGCCTGTAACTTTCAAAACTTACTGGCCAAATTGGCCTCTGCTATTTCAAACGAAGGTCAAACACTATAATATATTCTTTCCGTTGTAGATACAGTGATGCATCCGTATCGGAAAAACCATTACCTGGAACTCCCTCTCGCTGCAGGAGTATTTCCCCTTAGATCGGCAATACCGAGATCGCTATAGAAACTTTTGAGCGTGCATTTATTTGCTGAAAATGTGCTCATTAGTTCAAATCTGCGGCATTTTTCAGGCACTGTTTCTCGAAATTGGGGGCATTCACTAGGAAAAGGGAGCAATGCCCCGATGCCACACGCTGGATGCATCACTGTTGATATCACTTTGGATAATTTATGCCCATATTAAAATTGTCTATCTGCTTATAGCAGGAATAATATTGTTGATGTCACAATGGGTAATTTCTTCCCATAATGCAATTGCAATTGTTTATGTCACAATGATAGCAGCAAGGATGTTTATGTCACAATTGCTCACCTGTATCAGCCCATAATGCAATAGCAATATTATTGTTTGCGACACAACTGCCGTTTATATCACAATGGTTAATTAATGCCCATAATGCAATTGTTTACGTCACAATGGATCACATATTCCCATCATGCAATGCAATAATTATTGTCTATGTCACAATGGTTACAGCAGCAATAATATTGTCAATGTGATATATATGTATCAAATTCCATTCACAGGTAATATTTTTATGTATTCCCATGATAGAACCAAAGATACACACACATGTAGGACAACTTTCTGGTTTGATATAGAATTGCATTGGACATGTATCCTTAATTACCTGTGTGTTTCTGCACATATCCCTGGTAAGTTCTTCAGCTTATGAAGTTTGCAGATGATCATGACTTCCAGACATCAGCACAGAGATGAACATGACATAAAGACCACATTTTTTAATAGTTGTAGATCTATGTAAGGCTTTCTGGTTTCCTAAAAAATAAAATAAAATAAAATAAATGTTAAATAAATAATATTTCTTTGGGTTTTTTTTCCAATTTATTGTATCTCAAAATAAATTTGTTACAAGGATATTTATATACTAAAACTATATAACAACATATCATCATATGTTATAATTATCAAAACTACTCTTGCTTAAAATGAAGGAACATTCCAACAGTGAATTACAACAGCAACTAATAAAGTGAAACTTATCAAGGCAAAATGCATTGTTAAACCACCCACATAGTGGGCTTTTTTTTTTTAAAATATAATTTGATATTTTCATTTTTTCAATTGATGTATTTTTTCTTCGCTCAGTCTGGTGAATAAACCTAAATTTGGTTAATTAACAGCAGTCAATATGGGAAAGCAACCAAATGTCAATCAAGAAAGCTTGGATTGGCAAGGAAAACAATGGACACTCAAGAGTCCTCCAAAGGCAATGCTGTGCCATGAGTAATTCCATCACAGAATTAGACAGTATGCTGTGTAGGTGCCGCAAACAGGAATGGTGCCATGTATACGTATTATTTGAGGTACTGACTCAGCCATTCTATTCATGTATCTTGTTGATGTATATTGGGTGAGATAAGCCTATTCCTCGACTAGAGCCCACACAGTTTCAGCTCATCCAGTATAGTCGCCTGGCCTTGTGTTTACATGGATCCTTACAGCATGAACATGCGCTGAATGCAATTGAAACAAGGAGGATAAGCAGGCTTCATTTCCTTGACATTAAAAGAACTAGATGAGGTGGGGCATGGTCATTTTGGAAACAAAATGGTCTTTGGCATATGCAGGGCACCATTTCTGTTGTCAGATCTTCTCTGTAAACACCAGCATCTAAATCATTTGATTGGTTACACATTCATAATCCACCACTGAGAGGAAAACATTGGAGATGGACCATTGAGTCAGCAATCAACACTATGAAGGAGTCTCCGCAATAAAAAAATCAAAAATGTCTCCAATGTAGCATCTGAGGATAATGAAGAAGTTGACAAGTCCAATTCACCGATTCTATTGGATTCTATTGGGTTTGTAAGAGTTCTACCCAGTCCTCGATCACACATCACAAGTCTGCTGTTGATCATTCCTCTAGAAACTTAACTGGTGGTTTTGATGACTTGTAAGTTTGAAAAAGAGTTAAGACCAAAATGGTCTCTGGCACATTTTACAATTTCTATTGCCAGAACTACCAGCATTTATGCTTTCTCTGAGAAACATCATAGTCAACAATCATAATCCATCAGCATGGGTACCAATTCATACCAAAGTTTTCAACAAACCTCAACCAAACTTTGGACTGTTGGTTATCAACAGTGAATGCATCTCCATCATCAACTAACCAGAAACACCCCCAATGCCATATTCATTGACAGCAATGAATTTGACAGGGTCTTCTGTGGAGTTGATAAAAGTTATCCCCAGTCCCTGGTTGCATCAGGAGTCCATTGACTATTCCTCTAGCAAAACTCTGTCCTTTTGATGCATTGTAGTCATCAGTCTTGAGCTGAAATGCTGGCAATACCATATGTCTCTTGAAAAAAACAATTGGTGAGGATTGAGATCCTTCCAAGCTATAGTTTGTATGGTGCATGGCTCTATATGGTGTTTCTATATGCAATGCTTCTGACGGGCATTTAACCCAGAGTTCCTCAAATTGAATATCTTTTTGTGTCCAGAACATGCCATCCATAAAACCCTGATCAAAACCGACTTGTCACCAAAACCACTAGTGACCTGTGGCCTTGACTGTGCTCACATTTGATACATTACATGCATCAAGTCAAAAGAATTTGTTCTACTTGTAACTTGAAAATTAATTACCTTGACTACTTAAGCCAGCTACAATATCACTGACAAAATTTATTTAATAATCAAATTTTTTGTGAATTACCAGAGTGAACTTTGGATCTGTAATTATTATTTAGAAATATGCCATAATTTTTAAGCAAGAGTTGTGATATCAAATAAAACATATATATGAACTTATTTAAACCCACAGGAACAGATTTTTTTTCTTATTCTACAATGTTCAATCAGGCCCGTAGCCAGGGGGGGATTCAAGGGTTTCGAAAGAACCGCCCTTTTTGCTGCGAAAAGGTCCACTCTGGGTAGCATTTCATCTGTGTACTTGAGGATTTTATGGTAAAAGGTCCACTTTTTCAAAAAACGAAACCCCACTCTGAAATTGCTGGCTACCGGCCTGTCAATGCATTCCCATAATGTTATAGTAATCATAGTTGATGCCACAATAGTCAATGCATTCCCATAATACAACAGTAACTGATGATGTAACAATGATCAATGTCTGCCCATAACACAGCATCAATTGCTGATGTAACAATGGTCAATGTTTTCTCATAACACAACACCAATTGCTGATGGAGAAGAACCTCCAAATATTGATTATGCCAGAAAATCGACAGATAATCTAGTATCCACCTGGAGAAAAGCAGAAGAAAAGATTAGAGGCAGTGCTGTCATACAAAAGAAAAATTATGATTTAAGAGTGCATGGGAAGAAATATGAGCTCAGGAAACAAGTATGGTACTACAATTTTTCTAGACAGAAGGGGTATAGCCTAAAGTTACAGAATAAATAGGAAGGCCCACTTAAAATAGGAGAATGTCAGATCTGGTGCACAGTGCAGGGTTCCCGTTAGCACAATTTTTGTGCGTCCCTGACACAGTTTTATCAAAATTGACCCCCAATTTAAAATGTATTGCGTCCATTTGACGCACACTTATCTCAGTCCTCAGTGTAACATTATCTACTTGTTTCTTGTAAATGTCAGTAAAGGTCAGAAAGTTCCATTAGTGACATTCTATAAATGACCCTGGTCACCTTCAGCTTTCACATGTTAACAGTCCCCAGCCCATGTCAAAACAAACCCTCGTTCCTGATACAGATACTTTGTAAAATAAATGTGTACTAGTAAACCAATTAAATACGAGACCTTTATTCAGTCCGTATTTAGAAGCAACAAGTGACGTAATGTCGCAAAAATAATAAGAGGAGAGGCTAAATATGGCCGGGCAGAGTCAGACAACGCTCAGCATGTGTGTGGCTAACAGTAAAACAGAAAGGAAATTCGGAGGACCATGAGTTTGAAAGAGACGTCATCACGGAAGCATCTGACCCTGCCGACAACGATACAGAAATGTCTGAGCCAGCGTTATCTTCTTTGGAAAATGATGAAACTTCGCTCTCGTCTTCCTTCACTTCAAGAACAGGGAACAAACGTCTTTGGCATCCCGGTTGGGCCAGGTTGTTCTCTTGGGTGACTCCACAAAAAACAGCAAGTGATATAGATATATAAGTGAGATTTGTTTGCATAGGGTTGGCTGAAGGCATTTTTGTATAATGTTTCATACAAAATTTGGGCGTTTAATGTTACTTTTGTAATGAGCTAAGTTCAAGCTTCGTGGTTTGTCTGAACCAATGCAACGAGTGCACAACTAACGCACCGTTTGAGTGCGTTGCGTTGTGCATACACAAGCTCTCTGTTTTCATTGAAAAAAATGAAGTTATATTTAATGTTGAAGGGCCATTCCGTGGTATTTGGTCAGCAGACGTCAAAATTTGAAAAAGGAATCCTACTTATAAAACTTATAATTTCTGAAATCAGACACCATAAGCAGTGTATGAAATGGCCGCCTGCCCGCCAGCCCGAGGCAGGTAACTTTGGCGCCGGGCGGGTAAAATTTACAAATTGACCGCCCGACGGGCTGGCTAATTTTGCAGCCTAGACCTATTTAACCTTTTATTTTGTCCATTTTCATAAGCGATTTCAGCAAAATATCAAATCAACTCACTGTTTGTCCCGCTTCCATACAAGCAAATCTAAAACTGACCATCATATAGAAAGCCCGAATCTAAAAACAATCAGTCTCCCCTTCTGCTGCCTCGTTTGCGAGATCCTGTCTGCTTGATATGAAGTTGAAAGACAATTTGAAATGAGGCATATTGTAGTACTTAGAAACCAGCTCAGTGCACAGATAAGGGTAACGTCATTGTTTTGTGTAGAGGAGATACCGCGAGTAGCAATTTGTAGATTGAAAGTAATAAAAATGTGAAAGTACGAAAAAAGTTATGATATTCATATTGATTATTTATAGACATACTGGTACACGCAGTGTTTATGATAAACAGTAATAAAGACAATGGAAGCAAATTTAAGGAGAATTTTACATCAATTTTAAATCCCAAAATCATGAGTGAACATACGAGTTTACATCTTGCGTCAGCTGTAGTTTTTTTCCCACGTGGTTTTATTTTCATCAGTGGGCTGTCATATATGGAAAAGTTTCTTCTTCTTAAGTCAGATAGAGACGTTGACAAAAGAAAAAAGACTAAAGAAGAAACACATCAAAATAACAAGGATTACGAGAAAACGAAACGCATAAGAACAATACAAAACTCGTGGAAAACGGACTTCGATTGGCTAATTTGCAACAACTTGGACATATTTTGTAAAACGTGCAGGGCTGTGTATGGCCCTTTATCTCGCAGGACAATTCCAGACCGCTTCAGGCGCTACTCAAAGGGACCCTTTGTGCTGGGATGTGCCAATTTGAAGAGGGAAGCTCTGTCCACTCACCAGGGCAGCCAGGGTCATAAAGACGCCAAGACCTACCTCGCAAGCCAAAAAGAACGGAATGCTTCACCTGCTTCTAAAAGCTTACAGCTTTTAAACAGGGCAGTGTTTGAAAAACTTAGTAATCTCTTCAAAAATGCCCATGCAGTGGCGAAAAAATGTCGCCCAATAAGCGACTTCGTTTGGGTGAATGAACTTGACATAAGCAAGGGTGTTTCAACATCAGAGACGTACAGAAATGTCCAGAGTTGCAAAGAATTTATGGTTGCAATCTGTGAAGTTGAGAGGAAAAAAATTGAGCAAAAGCTGGCAGAGGCTAAATTTTGTACCATTATGTCAGATGGTTCTATGGATGTGTCCGTGATTGAGAATGAAATTGTTTATTGTCACTTTGCTGTCAAGGGAGTAGTTTATTGCTTCTTTCTTGGTCTCATTGAATGTGAATCTGGAGATGCAAAAGGAGTGTATGCTGCCATATGTAAAGCTATGAAATTTGATACCCTGCCCGTGGAAGATTTTACAAAGAAACTTGTAGCCTTTGCAGGTGATGGAGCATCTGTTAACACTGGAGCTTTGAATGGAGTTATTGCACTCATGCAGCAAGACATTGGGAGGCACTTGGTGATGATCAGATGTATGTCTCACAGAAATGAATTATCGTTTAAAGAGGCAATGAAGAACAGCACCAGGGCTCGACAGTAACGCTGGCCTGCTGGCCCGGGGCCATTGAAAACCAGTTACGGGCCAGTAAATTAAAATCACGCGTGTTACTGGCCCGAAGGGCAAGTGGGGTTTAATACGCCGAATAAACGTAATATTTGCCGATACCTCGCTTCTCGGTAAAATCCCAAGTCCTCAAGTGCTAGAGATCGGACCTGCTTTTGCGTAAATAGCTGCGCCCCCTTTCAATTGGCGCAAATCTGTTATGCAAAAACTATTTTGAGAGGGGGGGACAGTGAGGAACAGAAGAGCAGCTGACGCGTTTTGCATAATTTAATGCATGTGACTCGTTATAGCCAATCAGCTATTTGATTTTTGACCTCGCTGAGTACAATGCTAAAAGTTTATGTGTCACTAACCACGCGCGCACTACGAGATCACGCAAGCTGGAAGCCATTATTGTCAAACATGACACAAGCTAAATTGACTAATTTTTGGCCTAAAGTTTCAACGGACCCGAACTTGGAGCCCGTGCCGGAAAGAAGTGGGGTTACTTCAACCGAATTATCCACAGGCCTCAGTTATGAAAAAAAAACGCAAACGTGAATTCCAAATGCAATGGATAAAAGAATTCCCCGGAATTAATTGGACTGAAGAAAAAGGAGTGAAGCAAAGCAGTTGCAGAGCGAGCGTGTTTGTAACTGGGTGTACAAACTTCCGGAAGCATTCAATAAGATGTCACTTTGAGTCTTCTCAACACCTTGATGCAGAGAGGGTGAAGACATGTGCACAGAGGGGCCGTATAGGACCCTTAGACAGGATCGTGAGAAAAATAGGAGAAAAAAACAAACAGTTACTGACATATCTTTTCAACACTGCGTATTGTGTTATTCACGAGGAGATGCAGATGAACTGTTTAATTTCCTCTTGAACCACAATGATTAAAAACTAATTTAATTTATACATTTACACAACCTTTTGATTATAAATAGGTTATGTGTTTAAAAGGATCAAACAATGTTTCCAAAAGTTTATTCTTAAATTGTATGTAATAAATGAATAGTAAGCAAATAATAGTTGCGACTTCTGATGTCATGTTGGGCAAGTGGAAAGCTGAGTAGGGCCAGTGAGTTTCATGCCTCACTGGCCCGAAGGGCCAGAAGAAAAAAAGTTAGTGTCAAGCCCTGAGCACACTTTTTACGAAAGTCAATAAACTGCTTGATGAACTGTTCAAATTCTACCATAAAAGCCCTAAGCAGCGCAATGGATTGAAGCAAGTATTCGAGGCAAGCAAGATGGATCAGTTGTTACCAACCAGGGTCGGAGGCACACGCTGGGTCAGCCACACTCAGTTAGCTGTACAAAACATGCTGCGCTCATACAAAGCTCTTGTCATGCACCTTGAGCAGGTAGGTTTTAAACAATTTACATTTCTAATGAAAAATAATTTTGAATGTTCAACTTCAAATTTGAAAGTAATAACAGAAACATATGAAAAAATTATCTCAGTTGTGTGAAATGTGCATATATTATATAGGAACCCATGAACTTGAGTTATTTGATGAAGACTTCTTTATTTCATGGCATAAGTACATGAGGTATACTTAAGTATAATGAAACATCTCCTGATTTAGGTTACCAAGTATCTTGTCTTCCTCTTCAAACAGGTTGCAATCACTCCCAGTGCCTCAAGTGCCCAATCAAAAGCCAAGTTCCTTGTGAACCAGCTAAAAGACCGTGATAATATGGAGTATGCTCATTTTCTGGTTGACTTATTGGCTGTAGTTTGCAAGCTCTCTTTGACACTTCAGAAGCGGGAAACGTGCGTCTATCAAGTTCACAAGGAGATGAAGACCACAATAACAAACATCAAGAAGTTTGAAACAAGGTAAATTAAATTGGTTTTTAATTTTCAATTCGTTATATGTTCTGGTCTGGAAAAATTCCTCTGTATTTTTGAGGCGAATCAAGAAATTTGAAGAAATGAAGGTAAAAAACTATTATCCTTTTGCCGTATTACACATAGTATTAATAACGCAAATATGATGGTCAGCTAGTTTTTCAGAATGTAAGCAAAGGATTCCACCATGTTTTCTTTTTGAGTATAATTTTTTAATATTTTCAGAGCCGGTTCTGAGCAGAGAAACTTTAAAGATGTTAATGTTAGCACAAAGACATTCAAGGGCATGACTTTGGTTGGGGGATCTAGTAAACCAGATGACCAGAGAAAAAGTGTTGTGCCAAAACTTGTTGATGTTATTGGCAAGAGATATGAAGAATTGGACACTGGGCTCTTGTCAGCAACCAAAATTGCAGAATTTAGCTGTTGGCCTCTAACTCAAGAAAATGAAACAGGTTTGACTGTTTTTTAATTTAGTTTAAGTGCCAATCCACATGCCCTGCTATTTGAATTACAGCAATCCTTTATTCCCTTTCAACCTTTGAGATTGCAATAAATAGTGCACTGGAAGGCTTAGAATATTACAAGAGTTCATTGACAATAATTTTATTGCATTCCTGGGAATGTTATGTATTGAATATGAGTCAAATTTTCTTTAAAATTGACTATTCCAATTTGTAGTGAAGTCTGCTTTAATGCTATCTAGCTTATTATAAGTTTGCTTTTTATATGTACTTAGATTTTGGTGAAGACCATGTAACTCTGGTAATAGACCACTATCGACAAGTTTTGGAGAACCAAGGTGTCAGCATTAGTGAGATTGAAGCTGAGTGGGGAATATTGAAAGAGAATATATATAGCAAGTAAGTATTATAAAGAAACTGTAGGTAATGTTAATATCACGCCAACAGCAATAGTGTATAAGTCAATAACTTTTAAGTTACAGATTTCATATGTCTTGAATAAAATAAAGAATACTTAACTTCATGTACAATTATAGCAGATAAGCAAACGTGTTATTAAATGATTGTTATTATCCTTCTAAAATAATGATAAATAATAAAACTCACAGCAAAATTGCACTTTTCTATTCATGCAATTTTTTTCAATTGTGATGATGTAGTGTGTTAGATGAGATTATTTTATATTGCTACCGGTAGATGTCTCTGTAAGTAAAGTGTTGTCCGGTGTGCAAGTTTGAATCTCTCCCGTGATTGGTAACCTAAAGGTAAAACTGTTCACTATATAGTTGATTCTGATTGGTAAACGTGTACTATCTGAACTTGTATATAAGGTGTAACGTGAAATAAATCGGTCTCTTTGGCCTCTTTGGCCTCTTTGCTCTTAGCAGCTGTCTTTTGCTCTTCTCTTGAGGCTTTTTGGCTTTGTGTTTAACTCTGAGATACCAGTAAGTACATTGTTATTTGTACCTTCATAAGGCACTCGGCCGCGAAGGCGTAACAATTGGCGCAGTCGACAGGATAGAATTTTGTGAAGCTAACGTTATTAGAGGATAGAATTTGTGTAGCATATGTTGTTAAATTGACAGAATTCAATTTGTGTAGCTAACGTTGTCAGTTTACGGGATAGAATTTGTGTAGCTTATGTAGTTAGCAGATATAATTGGTAGTTATTAGTGATATTAGAATTTTTGAAAAAGTTTTGTGTATGACTGAGTGAGAGTTGGAAAGATAGTGACACGTGTTAGTCGGGACTTGTTGCAAGACGCGAACTAGCCGGAACATATTGCAGTGATATTTCATTTTCATTGTTGGCTGATACTCGTGGCAATTCAGTAAATATTGTCAAAATAGTATTCATTTTAGTAGTTTAGAGATATTTTGTATTAATTTTCTGTTGTGATACTACAACTGCAGAGACATTGCGGACCACGTGTACTGAGTAGTAGTCGGAAAGACCACGTGTACTGAGTAGTAGTCGGACAGACCACGTGTAATTACAGGCCCGTGAGTGTAGAGCCTTATGTTGTAATTAGAATACAGAACATAATTTAGTGAGTTTATTTACAAAGAAAAGCATTTATTTAAAATAAAGGTTTCAAATTTGTGTTTTTCACTGACTTGTTGAATGAAGGAGTGAGTGTGAATTGTTTATTGTATATTTTTATCAATATTGCAATAGCATATATTGATAGAGTACTATTCTACCTTGTTCGTCTGTGTTGAAGGTGTTTCATCATAGGTGTACAAGTGAGTAGGTTGAATAGTGAGAGAGATTTGTTTGTATTTACTGTGAAGTTTAGTAGTGGCTTTTTGCTGAAACTTTCTTCAAACAGTAAAGTGTGGTAGTGGTGAAAGTATTTTATTGTGTAGTTTTTGTGGCACAGCTGCATTGCTATTATCAATAAAATTGTGTAATAGGTTGTGGGAAACTAGAAGTGAAAATGGCGTCGGGTAGTGTAGAAAGTAGTGTTGTGTTGAATGTGCAGACAGCGTCTGAGACAGAATTGAAAAATTTGAAAGGAATTGGTCCAGTGAAAGCTCATAGATTGGTGTCTTTGAGAAATCAAAAAGGAAAATTGCTGTTGAGTGATTTGGAAGAAATTACTGGTATTAGTGTAGCAGAATGGCAGAAATGGGAAAAGAAGGGTAATGTGATTCTGGGTGTAATGGAAGAAAAAGATGAAGGTTCAAAAGTTGGAGATGAGAAAAAGGAAGAGAGTGTGAATTGGGAAGAAAAGTATAGAAAGTTGATGGAACGATTGAAGGTACAAAATGAAATGATAATAAATCTTCGAGATGAGGTTGAAGAGGCTGGAGAAAAGATAGAATTTTTATCAAGTGAATTGGAGATGAATGATGCTAAGGTTAAAAAGTTGGAAGATGAGAAATCTTTGTTGAAAAATGAAAAGTATGTTTTAGAGAGTGAGAAGTGTGATTTGAAAATTGAAAATGATATGTTGAAAGAAAGAAATGTGAAAATTCAGAGTGAGTTAGGAAAAACTAAACAAGTGTTGATGAAAAAAGAAATGGAAATGGAAGAAGAGTGTAGAGAGTATTCCACAAAAGAAGTAATGTTACATGCTCAGGTTGAGGCACAGAATGAATTGTTGAGAAAACGAGTAGAAAGTTTGCAGAAGTGTGAAATTGAAAAAATGGATTTGAAATTGCAATTGGATGAAATGACAGCACGTCATGATCATTTGCAAACTCAGTATGAGAGAATGCATTTACAACATGATTTAGAAAAAATTCCAAGGCCGACTCCTAGAAATATTAAAAGTAGACCCACACCTGTACCTAGAAGTAGTAAAAAGAAAAGTTTGGAAACCCCTGTGAAAAAACCAATACTGAAACTAGCAGAGAGTGAAAGTGATAGTGAAAGCGAAAGTGAAAGTGAATCTGAATTTGAACAGAAAAGAGTTCCTTTAGTTGAAAGAGAAAAAGGACCTGTTCATAAAATGCCTAGTTTTAGTGGGAATGGAAGAGAAAACTGGGAAGCTTTTGTATTTAAGTTTGAAGGAATGGCAGAAAGATATGGTTGGAATGATAAAAGAAAAACTAGCAGAATGATTGAGTGTTTGGAAGACAGAGCTCTTGAGTATGCGGTGGAGTTTGGAAACTGCAAATATAAACGTTTGAAAGAAGTGATGTCAAAACGTTTTAGTATAAAAGAGTCTGCTTCATCTGCGCGTAGAGCACTTCAATCAATCAGGCAGGGTGAAAGTGAATCTTTGCAAGATTTTTCTCATCGTGTGTTCATGGCATCTAGAGAGGGATATGCAGAAGGTGGTGAGGGAATAGCTGTGGATTCATTTTTGAGAGGGTGTCGTGACAAAGAATCTGCAAAATTGGCT
Source organism: Lingula anatina (assembly GCF_051362555.1). NCBI lineage: Eukaryota > Metazoa > Brachiopoda > Lingulata > Lingulida > Lingulidae > Lingula > Lingula anatina. Next base: position 18,767,731 of record NC_141771.1, on the reverse strand, counting down.
ATGGATAAAGAGCCTAAAGATTTATTTGAAGCGTTAGAGTTTGTGAAAGTTGCAAACAATAACTTCAAAGCTGTGTATGGTACAGGTGGAAGAAATGTGCATATTAGACAAGTTGGAATGTCTGATCAGAGTGTGGAGAATGGAAGTGGAAATCAATTACTCTACAACATGCAAAGAACCATGTCTGCAATGTGTGATCAGATGAAAAGAATGAATGACGCATGGGTGTCATCATCAAATTCTCAAAGAAATCCTAGTAGAATGATAAAAACACCCCAGAATGGAAACGTAAATCAAAGTAGAGGGGGTCCACCACAATGTTTTAAATGTGGAGAAAGAGGTCATGTTCAAAGGGATTGTAAGAATGAAATTGTAGAACATCCACCTAATCCCAATGTTAGTAAAAATGCCAGCCCAATTTCTATTTTGATTTGTAATAAATGTGGACAGAGAGGTCACATTCAAACAAATTGCCCTCAAAATGGAGAAATGCCAAAGAATCCTCCTCCCGGTGCAAGAAATTCGGTAAACTAGAACGGGACGAATTGACCGACCGGATTTCGGATCCCTTACTTCATGTTGAAGGTCGGATTATGGATAGTGGAAATGTGAAAATGATGAATGTTGGAGAGTTAGTAGGAGAAAATTTTGTGATTCCTGTTAGTGTGGGTGGTGTGAAAACATTAGCAGTTGTGGATACGGCAGCTCAATTTACTATCGTAAATAAAAGATTTTATAGTAAATTGCAGGGTGTGCCTGAGTTTTGTGAGACTCTGAAATTAATGCTTGCTGGAAAAAATGCATTTATGATGGGTCATAGAGTAGAAAATTTGAGTATTGAAATTGATGGGATAGAATATAAAGAAAATGTGTATGTTGCAGATTTGCAAGAAGGAATTGATATGTTGTTGGGATTGAAGTTTTTGAAGGAGAGAAATTGTGTGGTGAATTTAGTTGATCAAACATTGATCATTGGAGAAAAATGTGTACAGGGAAGAATAGAAGTTGAAGGTGACTCTGGTTTGAGTAAAGTGAATGGTGAGACAGAAGCTAAAAGTGATGAGAAATGTGTTGATGAAATGGAGAGAGAAGTTGAAATTTGTGAAAATATGGTGAGAACGAAAAAGAGAATAGTAGTTCCTCCATTTACGGTGATGAGAATTTCTGTTTGTGCAGATTATGAGTTAGAGAAAAGGAAAGTGTACGTGATAGAACCTTGTGTTGATAGACAAGTGTTGGTATCTTGTGCATTAGTTAAAGGTGATGATGTTGTTCCTATAGAGATAGTGAATGATGGAGAAAGAAATGCTGTTTTGAAAGCAGGTAGTGTGTTAGGTGTTATTAAGGAAGTTGAGACAGTTGATTCTGAAGTGAGATGTGAAGATGTAGATGGAAAAGCTAGGGTGTCTGCTGTGAATAAAGTTGAAATGAAGTTGAATATAGATGAAAATGTGGATAAAGAAGAAGTGATGGGAAGTTTGAAAAGAGATTTGCCTGAACATTTGCAAGATTTATTTGAAAGGTCAAGTGAGGAGCTTGATTCAAATGAAATGGTTGCATTGTGTGAAACTTTGAGAGATTATGAAGATGTATTTGCAAAGCATGATCTTGATTTAGGGTGCATGAAAGGTGTTAAACATACTATTAACACTGGTATTGCAGCTCCTGTGAAACAGAAATTGCGTAGAACTCCATTGGGAATGGAAGGAGAAGAGAGAAAGATGCTTGAAAAGTTGTTAGCTTCTGATGTTATTCAGCCATCAAATTCTGAATGGGCATCCCCACCAGTATTGATAAGAAAGAAAGATGGAAGTGTTAGATGGTGTGTGGATTATAGGGAATTAAATAAGAAAACTATCAAAGATTCTTATCCTATTCCAAACATTGGTGATTGTTTAGATTGTCTGGCTGGAAATCAATTTTTGAGTTTGATTGATATGGCTCAAGGATATTTTCAAATTGAAATTGATGAGAAAGACAGAAACAAAACTGCTTTTATCACCAGATATGGTCTGTATGAGCATAAGAGAATGGCTATGGGACTTACAAATTCTCCTGCAAGTTTTTCAAGAGCAATGTAGTTAGTATTGAGAGGTTTGACTTGGGAGAAAGTGTTGGTGTATCTGGATGATATCATAGTGTTGGGAAAGAATTTTGAAGATCATCTTAAGAATTTGAAAGAGGTTTTGGAGAGATTGCGTTCTTACAACTTGAAGTTAAAGCCTAAGAAATGTTTTCTTTTCCAAACAAAGTGTGAATTCTTAGGAAAGTCGATTAGTAGAGAAGGTGTTGGTATAACTGAGAGTAAGATTGATTGTGTTAGAAAGTGGCCAGTACCTACAAACAAAAAGGAAGTTGAAACGTTCCTTGGTTTCATCAATTATCATAGAGATCATATTCCTCAATTTGCTGAGAAAACTGCTTGTTTGTATGAGTTGACAGGGAATAAAAGTGTTTTCAATTGGTCAAATGAACATCAAATAGCATTTGAAAGTTTAAAACAAGAGTTAACAACTGCCCCTTGTTTAGCCTTTCCTTTGTCTGAAGGTGAATTTATACTTGATACAGATGCATCATATTCATGTATAGGAGCAGAACTTTCACAGATACAACATGGTGAAGAGAAGGTTATTGCTTATGGAAGTAAAATTATGTCACCTATACAGCGGCGTTATTGTACAACTAGAAAAGAGCTCTTGGCTGTTGTAAACTTTTGTAGACAATATAGACATTATTTGTTGGGAAGAAAGTTCAGAATCCGAACAGATCATCATAGTTTAGTGTGGTTGTTAGGATTTAAAAACCCAGATGGTCAGTTAGCAAGATGGTTAGAAGAATTATCTCAGTATAATTTTACCATTGAACATAGACCAGGAAAGAAGCATGGAAATGCAGATGCATTATCAAGAATACCTTTAGCTATGAAAGTGTGTGATTGCTATAAGGTGGGAGTGAAATTGAGTGACTTACCCTGTGGAGGATGTCATTATTGTCAGAGAGTACATAAAAATTGGTCAAGGTTTGAGACTGATGTGAATGATGTAATTCCTCTGGGAAATAAGAAATCAGATGACAATGTAGTTGAATCGAATGCAGTTGGTGATATGAAGAATGAAACAAATTGTGAGAAATTGAGTTCAGTTTTGATGTGTCAGAGGGCTGATACAAATGATAAAACTGACAAGAATGAAAGAGATGAATTATGCAATTGGTTGAAAGGATATGACTTGAAAAAATTGCAGAGAAAAGATGCAGATTTGAAAATACTCATAAGTTGGTTAGAAAATGGTGAACCTAAAGAATCAGAGTTGTATTTGTGTAGTATGGCAGTAAAAGGATTGTGGAATTGCAAAGAGCAATTGATTCTTTTGAATGATGTGTTATATTACAAATGGGAAAAGAGAGAGGATAGAAATTTGTGTTTAATTGTACCAAAAGATTTGGTCAACGAAGTTTTATTTTTCTGTCATGATTCAAAAACAGCTGGTCATTTTGCTTATGAGAAAACTTTGCAAAAACTCAAACAATCATTCAAGTGGCATGGAATGAATAGAGATTGTAAATTGTATGTAAGTTCATGTGAACTTTGCAATAAAAACAAGCATAGTACTGTTCGACCAAAAGCCAAAATGAAATTACATCATGCAGGATTTCCTATGGAAAAGGTTCATTTAGATATACTTGGACCATTTACACAAAGTGAATTTGGAAATTCTTATATTTTGGTTATGATAGATCAGTTTACTAAGTGGATAGAGTGTGTGGCATTGCCAAATCAGACAGCTGAATTAGTAGCAAAAGCATTTTTTGAAAAATTCATAGTTACTTTTGGTTGTCCACAAGAGATATATACAGATCAAGGTTCAAATTTTCAAAGTAGTCTATTTAGAAATTTGTGTAGACTATTAGAAATCAAACAACTTAGAACAACTGGTTTTAGAGCAAGTGCTAATGGACAAGTTGAAAGATGCATGGGTATTATTACACAGATGATTAGATGTAATGTAGAAGGGAATGTGAGATATTGGGATAGAGATTTACCTCAATTAGTTATGGCATTACATTCAACTGTGAATGCATCAACAGGGTTTACTCCTAACATGATGATGTTAGGGAGAGAAGTTTTTATGCCATTGCACTTACTAACAGGTTGTGTGAATGAAAATTTGATACCATATGAGACTCATGAATGGTTGAAAAACTTGAGTGAAAGCCTAAATAGATCACATGAAATGGCTAGAGAAAAATTGAAATGTGTGCAGAAACGTCAAAAACAATTGTACGATGCAAAGTTGAGAGAGAGTGAATATACTTGTGGTCAGAAAGTATATTTGAAGGATGAAAGTCATAAAAAGGGAGAAAGTAAGAAACTTAGACCCTTATATAGAGGACCATATGAGGTTATCAAAGCATCCCCACCTCTCTATACAATAAAAGATAAAAAAGGAAAAATCCAAGTGGTACATCATGATAGATTGAGAAAATTTGTTGAAAGAGAGAGTGATTTTCAATTGAATGAACCACAATTGGTGGAACCAATTGTAAAAAGATCAAGATTTGGTAGACAAATTAAAATGCCATCTCATTTAAGAGATTTTGCGTTAGAATGATCATATTGATGTATATTTAGTTTATTAGTCAAGGTATAGTTGTATATAAATACTTCCTTAATTTTCGGCAGTGCTGAAATAAAAGGAATTTAATTTAATTTATTTATTTGTATTTTTTATTTATTTTTTATTTTTTTTATTTAGAACATGGATGAATCAAACATTATGCACATCTGGGAAGAAGAGTTTCAATGGTGCACAGATTGGGTTGAATCTCCAGAACGTTTATATATACTCTCAATCAGAAACATTGAAATAAAAAGTTCAAAACAAGCCAAAATAATCATCCATTTAGGAAAAACATGGAGAGAGAGATTTTTGTTAGAGACGGGTTATGATTGGTTCATGGACCACGAGAAAGAAATAAACAAAGAGTTATCTAAAGAAGATTGTATTGATATTATTTGTTATCTCAGAGACAAACTCTATCAGTATTAAAATATTAGAAAAAATAAACAAGATAATAAAGATATATTTGATGAAGTATATTATAGTTTGTACTTCCTATTATATTTCAGGTAATTTGATCAAAACAACAGTCCAAGTTGGTATAGGTTTTCTAAATATTTGTTCGAATTTTATTGTTGAGCATGTTACATTGAGCACTGCATGAATAGATTGATAGCTACTTTTGTTTTTTTTTTTGGATTATGGTTGTTAAAAAAAAAAAAAATTACCTAACACGGTTACACTGTTCAAACTAATATGTTGCAGTTTAGCATGTGTTTTGCATGTAATCGGATTAGAGGTTGTCAAGGTAATAATTCTTTTCTTTTTACACATTTAATGATGGTATTTTACTTGGGGATTTGGTATAAAAGTAATATTTGTACATAGTTAATGCGGCAATGCTGTGTTACTATGTTAGTAATGTAATGCTATGCTGATAGTGTAATACTGTGTTAATAATGTAAAATTATGTTAATATTCATTTGAAAGAAAAGATCATTATCATGTATGTTCATTCAAGAAAATAAACCATTGTATAAGTTTATTTCAGATATGGATGATCTAGACATGTTAGATGAAGCTTGTTTTGTCCCGGATTATGATGACACTGATTTGGTGGAAGATCCTACTGTCCTAATTGGTGAAGAGGGGGAGGAAGTTACCCACTCAAAGTGCAGAAGGAAGAAACAGAGGAAAGAAGTCCAGTGTGGTTTGTGTCTGGTGTCCAGTGCTGACCTGAGTAGACATCTTGGACGTCATGTGAAATCTGATCATTTGCCATGGTACATGTATATGACTCCAGGATTGGTGTGCTGGTATTGCAGATCGATGGAAAAGGACAATTCGCTTTTGCGTAAACGTCATGGTGATGTTCATTCGTGTGGAACTGGTGAATTCGAGAAAAAACTGTGGATCCAGTTGGTGAATGGATTTATACATTTCCTGATATTAACATTAAATATGAGAAATATATGGGAACTGATGGACTATGTGAAAAGTGAAGGACTAGTAATGTTGCCAGATAACTGTTCCGAGGAGGACATTAATTTTGTGAAAATGTACATTTATGGAAATGGTATGGAGCCTAAGACTGAGGTTCTGAATTCTTTGTTGATTTTGTTTCACTGGAGAACTTTGTATCATCTGTTACAAAAACTTTCATCAGAGGATCGTGAACTCGGTAGTCATTGGTATCGGCGGATAGAATTTACTTTGCTACATGGATGAAAAATGAACTATATAATGATTTTGACATTTCACATTGACATTGTTATCATTAATAATGTTGTTTTGAGCAACTTTGAATTAAAATCACTTTGTTTGCTTTTAAAGTTGATTTAAAGTGATAATGGATTTAAAACTTTGTTTTGCATTCCTAAGGATGGACATTTATGCTGAGAGATGGACTTGATTGACTTTGCTTGTGTTAAAGATAAATGTTGAATCTTGGCATAACAAGAATGACTTATTTGCATTACTTGCGTATTTTAAATGTAAAGTACCATTTCAGTTGTTGAATTATAATAATTATTAGTTTAACAATTTAAAGTAATTGTTTATATTGTAATAATAGGGGGGAGTTTTGTTCGTCAAAAGGGGGGAGAGTGTGATGATGTAGTGTGTTAGATGAGATTATTTTATATTGCTACCGGTAGATGTCTCTGTAAGTAAAGTGTTGTCCGGTGTGCAAGTTTGAATCTCTCCCGTGATTGGTAACCTAAAGGTAAAACTGTTCACTATATAGTTGATTCTGATTGGTAAACGTGTACTATCTGAACTTGTATATAAGGTGTAACGTGAAATAAATCGGTCTCTTTGGCCTCTTTGGCCTCTTTGCTCTTAGCAGCTGTCTTTTGCTCTTCTCTTGAGGCTTTTTGGCTTTGTGTTTAACTCTGAGATACCAGTAAGTACATTGTTATTTGTACCTTCATAAGGCACTCGGCCGCGAAGGCGTAACACAATGCAATGGTAGTGCTAACATTACACAGGTAATTTTGTTTTATTTCAGCCACAAAGATGTGCATTCCTTGACCTGGAAGTTGGTAAATAGTTTGTATGTTGCCAAATGTCCAAATATATTAGCAGTGATTGATCTTTTGTTGTCCCTGCCAGCTGGATCTTCTGAGTGTGAGAGGGGGTTTTCAGTCATGAAGAACATGAAGACAGACTACAGAAATAGACTAAGATCAACAACTATGACTCTGCTCATCACCATACAAATGCACTCTGCAGATATCTCCTCATTTGATCCAACAGAAGCAATTCACCATTGGTATGAGAACAAACACAGGAGACCATATTTCATGAACCCCAGGGTAAAAAAATCATCTACAAGGTCAAAGACAGTAGCTGCTGTTGTTATTGAAGAAGAAGCAAATGCGGTTGCAACTTCAGAAGTCATACCACCTGAAACAAATGGTGCTCCAGTGGCTGACTTAGATTCTGACTACGAGTCAGATTTCAGTGATCTTGACATAGAGAATGGACATGACTCTTTGTCAGAATAATTAAGTTGATTTGGTCAATATTTTACAAAATTGCAAGCAATTCCTTAAATGGGCTGAGCATGTGTGAATGTGGAAAGGAATTCTTCCATCACTTCCTGTAAGTTGGTCTGTGACAGTTTTAACAGTTTTAATGACCTTGTAGATGATTAAAATGATTATGAAGATTTGGAAAAAAGGAAACCCAACAGTTGGAATGTGGATACTGGTAGAAGTTTTTTTTTAATTGTTTGTTTGTTTTAAGATGGTAACAAGAATTCTTTCTTTATTGCCAGCAAAGTGTTCAATTTATTTGACTAGAATATCTGCATTCGGCCATACTTGTTGCTGTGCAGAAAATTAAAACTTAATATCAAATGATATCATAAATAAAAGTTATGCATGAATTATTAGTAAGAGTTATTTCCTCCATCGAGTGTTTTTTTAAAATCATTTTCAAATTGCAATCCGAAGATTGCATTCTACATGTACAGATAGACCCCCTCAGCATACCTCTCTTAACTCTTAGGGTTATCATAACTGGGGCAGGTAACTACCTGGCTGGGCAGGTAACTACCTGGCTGGGCTGGTAACTTTTCAGAGTTACCTGCCCGGTGGTCTGGCTATTAATTTCCTTGAATTTCATACACTGCCATAAGACACCAGAATCCAAAAGAAATTTTAGGTTCTGATGATTAATTATGATTTTATTGACACTTTTATCTGGAAAACTTATAAAAGAGTGTCACGGAAGGACATTTTTATTTTTGATATATTTTTCATAATAGAGATCATTTTAAACAATAAAGACTAAATACATTCAGGGTTCTGCCGAGGCCGCGATTCTGCGAGATTCTCGCCAAAAAAATAAAATTCTCGCACAAAAATTACTAAGATGCGAAAATTCTCGCATACAAACCGAGTGAGGGTGCTATCATTGTTCTTGAGATGATAAAAGACACATTGAGAGTGGCGTCTAAAATTGTTTATCTAAATAATCATCACCGGTATAAATTTCTTCGCATCGTCCGCTGCATTGACTTGTTAACACAATGTAGCTAACGTCGTCATATTGCGACGATGTTTCCGATGTACCCTCGTAAGAGATCGTTTCAAGCAGCGTCGTCATTTGTTGTCGTAATATCAATAGTACCTCTTCATGACTACAGTCCAATCGGCAATCCTCGTGTGACTCCGCTGCACTGAAGTAAGTTGAGCGATTGAGCGGTTCTCTCATTTCGCGGGACAGTCAACCAATGATAGACGGCGTGACAGTGATATTCAGCCTGATCATAGAAGTGGCCTGATGAAGCGTGGTTAAAATGGCGGCTTCCTCGCAGAAAGCGGAAGTTAAAAAACAGAGATCGATTTTAAGCTTCGTGCCAAAGTCTACGGCAAGCGGTGAAAAATCAGGTCAGACTCCTGTTAATCCCCCCTCAGATGAATCCGTCTCTCCGCCTGACAAGTCTGAGAAAAGGAAGAAACAAATTTCTGAAGTTGCGACTCCAGATGAAACTGACAGTTCGTCGACGATAAAGGTATGTTCATTCCGTGGCATTTTTATTTTACGTTTTGGAAGGACACTTGACACTTCGTTTGAAAATGTGAAAGAAAGTAAAAAAAAAAAGGTAATAGGCCCATTTTTGATACGATTATTCCTCTATATGTGAGTATGAAAATTTAAAAAAAAAAAAAAAAAAAAACGTTAAAAAATGACGGGTCCCGTTTCTGATATGTTTATTCCTCCTACGTGAGTATGATAATATGAAAAAGAAGTTTAGGCCCGTTTTTGATGTTTATTCCTCCTATGTGAGTATGATAATATGAAAAAGAAGTTAAAAAAGTAAGGAGGCCCGTTTTTGATATGTTTATTCCTATCACTCTATAGTGTATATATATGTGTGTGTGTGAGAATAAAAATTTGAAAAAAGGAAATGTTTAACTTTAATGAAGAAGTAAGGAGGCCTGTTTCTGATATGTTTATTCCTCTGTGTATGTGTGTGAGGATACTAATTAGTAATTTTAAAAAAAAAGTTAGGGCCTCCTAATCAAGGATATTTTCATAGAATGCACTCAACCAAAAGTGTGACCTATATTTTTTTACTTTAGCCTTTATTTTAAAAAGTAGTCAATATTGTGAAAACGATAAATCAAAGATAAAAATGTCCTTCCCAAACACTATTATGCAATTTTTCCTGATAAAAGTGTTAATTAAGTCATGATTAATCATCAAAACCTAAAAATTCTTTTGGATTGTGGTGTCTGGTTCCAGACATTACAAGTTTGTAAGTAGGAAAAATTTTAACTTTTCTTTAATTTTAGGTCTGCAGACCAAATACCAACGAAGGGCCTGCAAGAAAGAAACCGAAAGTAGTGCCACAGAAATTGCAACACGATTGGTTAAGAGATTATTCTTGGCTCCGCTATGATAATGAGGCAGATGCTTTATAAAAAAATCATTTGCAACTGTATATACATACAGCCTATGTAAAGTTACTTTCAAAGTTGAATCAGTTCAGTTTGTGAACTTTAAGAGCTTGTCCACGAGAGAACCAGCCCAGGGTGGCAAGGTGGGGGTCAGCGGATTTCAACCAAATTTGTTGTATGGAGGCATATTAGGAAGTTATTCATGAGTTAGGAAGGAATCCCAAAAATATCCTTTCTTCAGAGAATTATTAGCCTATTATAAGTCATGGCTTATGTAGCCTCTTTGAGACTCCATTTTTACCTTGGAAAAATAATGATATATTTTGTGTAAATTAAACAAAAATGGAGAAAACCATAAAAATATAAGACCTTACAAACATTGAAAACAATCATTTGGCTTGCCACAGATATATGTAGAATTCAGATAAGACCCTGCTTGGGCGAGCCACACCCATTTTTAACACCCCTCCCCCCCAAAGTCCAATTTTGATACTACCATCTTTAATTGCATATATCTCCATCTTCACAGGGTTTACAGCTATAAAACTGCATGAATATTTTAGGCAGATATGGATCACTCCAAATCAAGTTTCAAAAGTTACTGCTGTATAAAAACAGGTACTGAAAAATACCCCCAAAGTTGGCCATTTTTATGGCAAAAAATCATGGTGGATTCATTCAAGTCTATGTAGACAATGGGTTTGATTAATTTATTAAACCATTTTGCTCTACAATGATGTTACTAAATCAATAGGGCTGGTGAGCACGGAAAGTGGATGTGTACAAATGAATATCAGGTCAGTGGGTCATAGATCAAGGTCACTGGGCTTCATATTTGTAAATTGCCATATATGGACTTTTTAATTTGTATGGACAAAAAGTTTAGAGGAAATAAACCTTAGATTCTGTTACTTTGGATAGGCACTGGCAATTAACTTGAGAGTTTATATGATAATTTTAATATATATATTTTTTAATATCATCAATTTGGTGAATACAAATTAAAATCTTAGTTTAGTAGCGATTTCTTTTTGGTGCAATATTTATCATATAGAGATCAGGATATGCCATAGTATTTATGGGAGCAAAGCCAGAACAAATCTTTTTTAATTATCAAAAGGTTTTTTTAATCATCCACACCACTTTTTGGTGACTATTTATGAGCATACAGTAACTAAAAAATTATTCAATTCAGTTTATTGTTGTCTCAGATGAATAATTACAAATAATAAAAAAATCACAAAATTATAATACAGCAATACATGCAAAGCAGTGCAACATTAGTTGTGATCATTACAAACTATATCATAATGTAGCAAAACAAGATAATTTTCTATTCAAAAAGCAAAACTAACACAACTGCAAAATATATCCTGGTGTTATGAAACATCTTTGCAGTTTTATATCAAACATTACAGCTCATAACATCAAAGTTTTTAATACATTTTTCTTCCTGAAACATTTCAATCTCATCTTCATGCTCACAAATGCCAGGTTCTGCTGGCCTGTTTCTTGTGCCCTTCTAAACTCATTCAGTAAAACTCCTTTACTTTATTTGAATATAGTTTCAAAGGTTTAGATGACTTTAAAGCTCATCCATTGTGTAACTCAGTGAGATATTCAAGAGGGTGGAGTTCTCTCACAGCTGATGTGCTTTAAGTTTTTCTTTAGTCAGATTGTTGGCCCACTAGACTTTAATTTGATCAAAAGCTGTTTTTTGGCACATTTCATAACTGTGGTCTAAAAAAAGGACCTTACAATTACTCTTCAGTCTTGGTAGCAAAAGATTTCAGAGAAGACTGCTCTGGACAAGAAAAATTTCCTTGTTTGTGACCTTGCTTGGTATGGTTCCAGTTGCACATTTGCCTCAGAAAAATCCAAATTAACTTTAACATCAGTATCACTCATGTTAAAACTGCTCAAGGAAGGGAGACACCTTTTCTCATGTTTTAGGAATCAAGTCTGTCTGTCTAGCTGGATGTAGAAAATGGCTCCAACTGCAGAAACTAGGGCCTCATGCATCTCCTCGGCATTTGTTATATTGTGGCTTTCATTTACACATATGCCTTTCTACAACAGCCCTCATTTCCACACTAGTTTCAGTTTCTGCAAGGCTTTGGACTCTTGCTGACCATAAGATCACTGTGTGTCAAATAACACTTCTCAAATATGCCTGAAATATAAATATAGCTTACTATAGACACATAAAAACACTTATCTGAAAGTTAATTGATACATTGATGAAAAATAAATTATTATCCCATTTGTCCATGTTTTATAAGTAAGGCATGGTTTCGAATATTAATTATGAGGAGCCTAGCAATTTTGCCAAGACCAGCCATAGCTTCAATCTAATTCCAATTGTTACCCTTAAATTTATTTTACCCAAATACATTTAACCTACATAAATACCCACACAAAGATAGCTTAAAAGAAAATTATCACAGATCCTTAGGCTGCAATTTCATTATTTGAAAGGGGGCATTTTTCTTTTTTTAAAAATGGACCGTTTACCATTAAAAAAATTACACCTAGATCATTTTTCTGAGTGAACTTTTTTTTCTGGCTTTTAGTCTGTATTAAAATACAAAAAAAACGGTTTCTTACCTGAACCAAGTGGCACCAGTAGATTCAAATGGCTTTTTGTCTACACTGACATCTGCAAGTTAATCCCGTGACATATTTCGTTATAGGCTCGTTTTTCCCTGTGTGGATGGTTTCCAGCACAAACCAAGCCCATATCCCAATGCTGGTCACATGGTGTAACCCATTCATTCTCCCAAAGATACTTGGAAATGTCCAATTGCGATCATCGGAGACAAAAGAATCCACACCTGACAAGAATCAGTTTGCTTTCGTAACTCACGCTGTTTTGCTCCACGTAAACGCGACGAAGATGACTGTTAATATCTTTGTTGCAATTTTTCAATACACTACATGCTTTTTTATATCTGTACACAGAGTATAAACCACATGATATACGACTTCGTTGAGGAAGATTTGCAAACAAACAATCTGCGATTTCCGCCATGTTGGATAATGACGTTGTGTTGTTCTGACGTTAGTACATTAGTTTCACATGGTTTTAAAATGTGTTAGATGCTTGTTTTAACCAGAAAAAAATATAAATAGGTAAAATGAAAATAAAAAGTTCAACTAACAGTGTTTTAAACCATTTGTTGACTTGAAAGAGATAGCTGAAGTTGAGTGCACCGATATACATGTCAGGATAGATTGACGAAAAATGAAGAAATTAGGTCATGTTCTATCTGTTACAACGGACAAGTTGTAGAACAGCAGTAAGTTTTGATTTCATGTATAAATAGATTAATGAGTTATCTGTTAGTCCTGAACACGCTTTACCCCAAAGACCTGTGAAGATGAAGATATTGTCAAAAATAGAAGGGGGGGGTGTTAAAAGCATGTGGTTTGTAGGCCGGAGAAAAACGCTTGGTTTGTTACCATGGAAACAAATAGAGTGAAAAAAGTGTATATCATTTTAATCCCCTATCTTAAGGTTATAATATATCACCAAACTAAATCATTCAGTGACACCTGTATAAACTTTAAGGCCAATCAATATAACCCTGTTTTTCAGAAGAATTTTTGGTTAATACTACCCCCAAATTATCACTGGCCATATCTCTATAAGTAGGGATTTTTTTCAGGAATTATTGCAGCCTCAGATATTGTTCATATAAAGGTTCAAACACAAAAAATATGATGTAAATCCGTTCACCCCCACCTTGCCGCATTTTCTACATTTGGTCTGGTTTTCTCGTGGACACACACTTAATAAAATACCAGTACAGACTAGCAGTTTATGTTTTTACGTAAAATATAATTTTTCCTGATCTCCCACTATTTCTCAAAATCTCCCCAACTTTTAAGCTCAGAGGGGAGAATTCTCCCCCCTTTTTTGAGACCTTGGCAGAACCCTGTACATTAAATATAACTTATTTCTTACATTTAGTCAAGTGCATTAGATTAAAAAATATTTGATTATAAAATAATGGATTAATTAATATCAATTTGTCCTTCCAAGATGATTTTGGTACCTATTTTTTAAGTTTTCTCAGTAACTACAAAAGCTAAAAACTTATAACTTCATATTCTCCTAAACCATGATAGGGGCCAACAAAATATGAAAACATTTTTGCTTAGAACCACTTCAATAAGAAATTAAATCCAAATATATAAGCATTAAACATGACACCTAGCACAGTGGAAGCACGAATGAGGCATTTTGATTGGACCATAACAGGTCATGTGACCAATGAGCCCTAAACCCTTATGTCTTTCAAGATAATCTTGAACTTAAATTCACAATTATTATTATATATATAAGCATTTTTAAACTGAGAAACATTTCATTTGAATGAATAATTTTGAAGTTATTATAATTTAGACAATTGTTTATATTTATAATTAATAGATTTGGTAAGATTTTCTCTAAAAATGTCTCAATATTATTTAAAGATGATCAGAGCAGATGAGAACTTATATTATAGTCAAAATTAGTAACATGTTTGAAGATGAAATACATTACCATAGAAGGACATGTTTACCTTTGATAATATTCATTTAACTTATGCTGGTATGTATTCATTAAATATTTTTATTAGCCTTTTTTTACATTTTATTTAGCAATGGACAAAACGTCCTTCCAAGATGTGTCCTTCCATGACGCCTACTTGATTTTTTTATATGCAAAATTTTCAAATTTATTATTTTTTTTCCAAAAACATTTTTTATACACTGAGAAAGTGAAATATTCATATTTTGATTTGACTTTAAAAATTTATACACAGACAGAGCAGAATTTTAGTGTTGAAGTTGAAAGTTAAAATTCCATGTCCATTTCACGTCCTTCCGAGATGCTAACTATTTATTATAATTTTTTCATAACTATAATTTTTTTAAACCTAATTTTTTGCCTAATTATAACTTACATATAGAAGAATAAACATACAAAAAATGGACCTTGTCACTTTTTTACTTTTGAAAATATTTTCATTTGAAGTGTCAAATGTCCTTCCGTAACAGCAAAAAAATACCACGGAATGGCCCTGAAAAGTTATTGCAGGTTAGAAAGATGTGCTGTTTGTATTTAGCTTAGATAAAATTCATAATAGCCCTCATTTCCCTGATGAAGTGACAGTTTGACTAGACAACAAACAAAATATCTATCAGATAATAATAGTGAGATTTCCCTAAGGCTAGGCTATTGACAAATGGACATGCAGTATACATGCAGATATTTATTTATTACTTAATACAAATAAATCATTTTAAATAATTTTTTGTACATATGTATGTACCTTATACCAAAATGCTGGAAAGACAAATCCAATGACTGTTGGCTGCAAGAACTACCGAAAGTCCACATTAGTATTAATAAGGCATGGCCAAAGCAGTGATCACCACCAGGCTCAGGCAGCAGTGGGCCCTCGCGCTGCGATGGGTTGCCACATGAAGAAAGTAGAGGCAGAACAAGATGATGGCTTATTATGTCAGATTAGGACAGTTTACTGTTTGGCCAAGGTAGAGATACCAACCAATCAATATGATGATCTGATTAGTCTCCAGGTACACAAAAAAAAATTCAATAAAATGTGAACTAAAGTGTATATTAGTCATTAGAAATGTCACCAGTCTATTTTTCAATAAACTGCAATGTCATTTGGCCTCTATATAACTTGATAAATTAATTGTTACTGAGTTCTTTATTTAAAAATACAGGTATTAAAAAAAATGAGGACTTAAAATTATTCTAGTCACTAAGAGTTTTGAATAATATTATTCAATTTGTTTGCTTGTCAGACACTGATTGCTGAAGAATGATGAATAATAGCTGTTAGATTATAAGAGAATTTTACTTCCTTTCAGATTGCCAATTGATGCCATGCATTATCAAAGACAAAGGTGTACCGCCACTCAACCAGTCTTGGGGACATGGAAAAAGCCCTGTCTTCAGTTATCCAGGAAGAGACCAGGACAATCTTAGATCAAAGCAGCTTTTTCAGTATAACCATTGATGAGACACAAAATGTAACAGTTCACAAAAATTTTATATTTTATATCAGAGCTGTTAAAGCTGGGCGTCCGTGGACTAAGTTTGAGACCAACATAACTGTAAAAGATGGCAAGCTTTACATATTACAATTACCTAATCAATTCGCTCATGTATACTTCAATGTTCTTATAAAAAATCATGTATCGTTTTGGTGGGAAAATCTGGTACTTTTGTAGTATAACCCCCCCCCCCCCCCCCCCCCCCCGTAACTTTCTGTAACTTTCACTTTTCAAACAGTTTTTTACATTTTCTTGTTCACTATGTCAAAGCTGTTGAAATAAAATGCTTTTTTAATTACCTGCGGTCTTTTTATTAGTTTTAATCACGTTTAATACAGCCCATTCAAATACAATGCGACTGCGAGAATCTACTGTACAATACACCCGTAGTCAATAACTTGTCGCGTTTTCGTTGGCTAACCCTAAGGTAATTTTACCTGAAAACATTAATTATTTGTCGTATTACTGTTATTTGACTTAGGCCTGACAGATTATGTTTCGGTCTGACAGAATTTTCAGGCCTGTCAGACCGAATGCCTGACAGATTTTTTTTTTTCGTAAAGTCTGGGGGGGGGGGGGGGGGGGGGGGGCGTCTCGCTAGTCCGAAGGTTCATTGGTCCGAAGGTTCATTGGTCCGAAAATTGGTAACATTTTCATCGATTTTTTAATCAAGGGTTCATTGGTCCGAAGGTTCTATAGTGAATATTCGGACCAATGAACCTTCGGACTATTGAACCTTCGGACTATAGAGCGATCTCTCTAGGCGGCCTCGTTTTGGGCTCGCGCCATATTGGTAGACCGGAAAATGGCGTCGAGCACGATTAACATGAGGAGAGTTAGGGTGAAAGATACGAAGACAAACGCCGTTTCAAATCAGGAAAACAACTTTCACAGTTATAAGTTAAGTCTACCTGCACCAGAAAGGAAGAGGTATGAGGACAAGTTGGGCATTATAGACGGTAAAGACCCATATGAAACTACCACATGGTCAACAGACGCTCAAGAATTTGAACTGAATTTTGTTTGCTTTTTTTTACTAGTCCAAGTATTACTCAGATTGTATAATTGTGGTTTTGCACAGATTAGATAGCTTTATACTTGGTGGTACTTGTGCATAGATGTGTCTTGACTCAAGAATGGGAACTTTCATTACATGTGAAATCATATTCTGTACCATGGAAATGTGATTATACTTACCAGTGTGATTTTTTTTTCTGTGCTTAGTGTCATTTTGCTTAAATGTGAGGAATTGGTCAAAATGTGAACTTGTATGTGCAATTGCATTTAGTACTTACACTTTTTTTTTTTTTTTTTGTATTTCCAGTTCATGGATGTGATATTGTGCATAAATGTGTTAATGCTCAGGAATTTAAACTGAATTTTTTTATGTGTATATTTTTTATTAGTCATAGTAGTACCTAGAATGATGTTGTGATTTTGTACAAACTTTATATCGGAATTTTGCATTTTCCTGTCCTTTTACATTTGTAAGAAAGGTATTTGCTTTAGTTCGTTAAGTTGTAATTTTGGTGCTGGGACTGCTACATTTTTTTTATTACTGCTTGCCATAGTGTCAGACTCGAGCCCTTCCTGTAGATTTTATGATTGATTTGCCATGTTACTTGTCTTATATACAGCTGAACTGTTTAATTTTAAGTTTTATGAAGTTATATGTAAAATTTAATGAGAAATGGGTATATACCAACATCTCCACTGATGCTCAAGGGAATAATAAAATTTAATTTGCCATTTCTGTAATAAGTGCAGTATGTACAATCCCATTATGTATTTATGTTCTGCAATACCCAGGTGTCTGCAAAAAGAAATATTAAAATGATGATGGTAATAAATGAATGAATGAATAGAAATATGTTGTTCACAAATTTTATTTGATCTCATGACACATACCCAAGTTTAAACATTTGAGTAGCGGATGCAAATACATCCAATGATTTTCACATAATTCTAAAGTGCTGCAAAATGACTTTCGATTGTATATCAATTTGAGATTACAAAAATGAATAACACTATATATGCTTTCTTAAAATTAACAATATTTTAAGTTCCTTACAATTTCTTTTAATCAAATGGTACAACAGAATCACATAGATTTGTTAGTGCACAGCAGACTACAACTATTTTGTCAATTGTAAGAACAGCATCATTCTTTGTTGCTGAAAAATAATCAATAGGTAACCTTGATTGTAATATAGTATACTTCTGACGAACAACTCCTATGACACGTTCAACATGAATTCTACTATTTGCTATTCTCCTTGTTTGCTCAACATCGTGTGCTCCTAACTGTGGTTTGCCCTTGGTAAAGGCGGGAATGTACAATTTTGCACACATGCTACCCACACTATCCTGTATATCAAACCCCCGATCTGCTAAGACTACATCACCAGGCAAAAGTTTATTGAGTAAACCACAAGTTTCTGTTATGTGCTTATCACTAGCCCTGCCTCCATAGCCATCTGATATAAAGCTGACAACACCCTGCGGAGTGATACCTATCAAAAACTTTGCTGTATTGCTGTGTTTATAAGCAGACCAGGTCTCATTTCTGGCTTTAAGATTGGATGGACATTCCATTGGAATTTCAAAGCAATCTACAATAACAGCAACTTTAGTGTCAAAATGTTCACGAAAACTCATGGGCATTGTTTTTTGAAGTTGCTCTCTTTCTGGCCAATAAATGAGAGGCAGTGAACAAGCATACAAAACACTCAAGACATTCTGAAATATTCTAGAACCTGTTGAATCAGATATGCCAAATCTTACAGCCAAGTCTTTGTTGCCCAGATTTAATCTCAACTTCATGAGCACCAAGATCAACTGCTGAAATTTGTTTAGTATACTTTTGCGTTGAATAATAATATCTGGTTCAACGTAATCAAATAAACACTTGAGAATATGGTAATTTTGCAGCCCAGTGTAATATCTAACCAACACATCATCATTTTCAAAAAAAGCCATGTCGAATGTACGTTTCTCATTAATTTGTTTCAGTTCTTCGTTTTCTTTTCGCAGTCTATATATTTCAGCATCTTTGGCATCATATAACTTCATGTCATCATCTGTTTGACAAGCTGTTCCCGTCTCAGCTGGCAAGGGGTCTTCATGAAGGTCTTCTTGCGGGTCTTCTTGTGGGTCTTCTGGTGTGTCAAGCTCAGGGGCACTTTGCAATGACAGTAATGTTTCGGCTGCATCTTGCCTCTTCCGCTTCACAGATCTCTGGACTGACCGAGTGTATCTGTCAGAGGCAGACCCAGATAGCATGCTGTCACTTGGAGAAGTTCTACCCATGTTAACGGTTGGAGCCCAGTCAGGATTCAGATGGTCATACAATGCAGCTGGTTTATCTAGAAGACAAAAATATCTATGTGAAAAAAGATAATACATATGTCATATACTGAACCCATGAAAGAATATTTGTGTACTGAAAACGTGAAATGATTTTTGTTTTCTGATTTTTTTACTGGTAATTACAAGCAATAATCAATTTTCACCATGATTATTTCCAATTAAGGCTATTAATCAATGCAAAATTGATCTGCATGCGGAAATAAAAAGCAAAAATGGCGTACTATGCACTTGTCAATTATACTTGAAACAGCAAGTACATATCACACAAAATACTTAAAAGAAACGATCAAATATAAACATAACTACATTGCTTCACATATAACTTACCCATAAAGTGATCCGAACAAACACGAACGTGTTTGTAGCTTGATTCCTTGATATCTGCTCTCCCAATATTCGCAAGCCATTTTACACGTCTCGCAAGTGAGAGTTCTTTTGTCCTGTCCCCTTGATTGGCAATGACTTTTGGCAGCCTATAGTATGACCTGTTGTTTTCCTTGTTAGCACCATGTTTGTTTGAACAGCCATATACGGCACACATCGTCGGCATTTTAAAGCAAATAGTGAAAATCGACCGGTGCTACCGCTATGTTGCTTCCGACTACCAATATGGCGACGCTAGGACACGCGGGAAAAATGATGACGTCATAATTAGTTCGCTCTATTGCTACGGCCCCAAGTCTGGGTCCCAACGCTGAGCCTGAAACGCTGTATACTTGTATTTATGATAGAAACTTACCTGATACTTTGTTTTTCAGTCTTGATTCAGTTACTTGCTGTCCTATCATCTTTTTCATTGATGATCGGTCAAATAAATACAGGTCGACGGATTGTGTGCTTTTAACACGGACGCCATTTTACTTGACACACTACGAGTGGGTCGTGTCATTGATGACGTCATCCACCGCTTAGGTATCTTATTTTTATTTATTTCTCCACTGTTATTTCACTTTGCACAGGGATTAAAACCATTCTGTAGCACGGAGTTTTTCATATCTCAATAACTTATCAGGTATTTATGAGTTTTAGAAAATTTCTTGATTTCACAACAAAATGCAAGGTGCCATAAATGAGCACCGCCTGACACTGCACCTGTGCAGATATTTCATTTCATTTTCGTTCCCGCGCTGCACGCCATCGTCTGCTCCCTACTGCAATCTGCTGCAATCTACACAGACTGTACAGCATTTGTGTTGGATAAACTGAATGATCATCTTTATTTGCAAAATGATTATTTTTATTATTAGTGGAAAAAATAGACTAATAAATGGTTGCACAAAGTTAGCGCGTAATGTGGCCTCAAGACTTTTAGAACTGCACTAGGGGATATTTTATTTTAACTCAATACAGACTAAGACTGCATTCCCACAGTTTAGATCGATCCATCTGGATCGACCTAACTCCCTGGGGGTTCACGCTAAGTCGCTGTTATCCGAGCGCGCACGGAAGTTAATTAGCCTAGGCCTACTGTACTCCCTTACAGCTTTTAGTGGGCGGGACAGACGTTCCTAGATAGATTGTTTTTACTATGTTTTATGCTGAGATCTACCCCGGTAGTTTGGCTTCACCTATAATGTTAGATGGGATCAAAGGCGGTCCACACCGTGACAGTTTTTGTTTAAGGAATCCCCTTAGAAGAGGGAATCATTAAAAAACGTTAAAATGTGTAAAAGCTGGTGCGCTTTCCATTCAATTGCGACGATGCAAATTTTGAGAAAAACATAGGCCTATTTGGCAAGTAGGGGAGACCGGGGCTAGTTGGACCCCGGGGTAAATTGGCCCCCCGTCAATTTATGAAAAAGTAACTACGAGGTAAAAAAAATTGGCCACATACTCTTGCAAAGTGACCGTAGCCTACAATGCTAAGGAAGTGTCGGACGTTAAAAAGTTTTACTTAAAGGGATAATAACTCTTTGTATGAGATCTATATTTCACAATAAAAACATTGTGAATAACTCATAGAAATGTAATATATTCTGTTTTACGACAAAAACAGCAGTTATAGCTATTATTCTGATATCTGAGCTTGTCTTCAGACCACGTGACCTCCATTGATGGCTATACTCTGTTATAATCTCTTAAGAGATTTTAACAAAAAACCAAACTTTTTAGAAAAAAACCAGGGACTAACTTTGAATGTAAAAATGGATTCATTAACCATTAGTAAGTATGGGAAACTTATTGTTTACTCCAGGAAAATTCATTTTTTGGCCAAAACAAAGAGTTATTATCCCTTTAAGCGGTGAGTCGAAATAAACGATTTTTGCACCTAAAAGTAATTTTGTTTAAGAGATTTAAAAATCTATTTTCAAAGGCTTTTGATCGAATATAAGATATGTATAGGGCATCAAACTGAAGCTCATTGTTTCAAGTTTCACAGAGATGTATCATCGTTGCTCATTCTAGCACCATAAATGGCTACCATCCTTTGAAATAAATAATGTGCACCCGGGGCTAGTTGGCCCCCTTGACTCGGGGCAAGTTGGACCCTCATATTACCCACAAACCTTTGCGCGCAACGCTGTTTGAAATAAACAAGTTGGTGAAATTGACAAAGCTTGCCGGTGTCTATTACCGTCTGATTGATTTTTTAAATGTTCTCTCTGGTGTCTTTTTGAAAATTTATATTAGAAATATTCTAATGATTGTAAGTATTAAAAAGCAAATCCATTGGACTTTCCGTAGAAAAACATTTATTTTGCCTTAATTCATTGTAAATAAGGGGATTCCCTTTGTATTTATAGTGTTATATGTGGCCCCAGGGGGATTTTCCACCCCTCCCTATCTAGAGACCATTGTTGAAACAAACTCAATGGTTTAAAACTGAATTTGTTACTTTCTTTTAAAAAGAAAATTTATTATTCGTTTTCATACATTAAAAACCTTCTTTATACCATTATTTATTTATTCTTAATTAAAACAAAACACATTTTATTGATAGATATTTTGGTTCTTGCAAAACATACCCCCCAACAACGTGACGTACGGAAACCTCAATAAATCTGCCTCATTTGAACTGTTTATTCATCAAAGACTCTCAAAAATCAATTAAATAAATTAAAAATTTATAAAAATGTTTTTCAAGGCGTTTACATGGGATTTATACTTCATTTTCGAATAGGGGGGCCAACTTGCCCCGACCCTGGGGCCAACTTGCCCCATGGCGGGGCAAGTTGGCCCCCTTGACGTCAACTGCGTTTTTTGTCAAATTGTGAGCTACCTGGCGTTATATTTGAAAAATAATGACGTTGCATACGTAGCTTAGTTCATGGGGCTTACTTTAATGAAACCGGTTTTGTTACTCTAACCCACTCCTAGTTGGCTCTACAAGGCCAAATGTGTCTAACTGGGCCAACTAGCCCCGGTCTCCCCTAATGCCACCAAGAAGATATAATTTTTGTCTGCTGAACGCGTTTTACAGGTGGTATGACAGCAGTGGAGCCAGGATTATTTGAAGGGCGATCCCGTTTTTTTTTAGGAAAGACAGACCACAGGCACAAAGCCGCCCCGCCCCCATTGGCATGGGGTTTAGGGCCCGCTCAAGGATCCCGAAAATTTAAGTGTTTTGGAGGGCAAACGGTGCCATTTGGAACAGTTTAGAACTGTGATTCAGCTAGTCAAATTTCTAAATTCAAAATGGGAAAATTATTTCTGCAAATTACTTTCTACGAGAATTCAGTTTTGCTGTGTTTCCTCTAAAACAATTTAATTTGTCCTGTCACCAGATTCTCTTGCTAATAATGGATAAAACTAAATCGAATATTTTATTACTGTATTAAAAAAAATAAAAATAAAATAATAATAATAATAATAATAATAAATGACGTGAGCCAAAAACGTAACGGAGGTTTTTCAATTAAAAAATCAGGCGACACCATGAAAGTAGAGGCAAGCTATTTATTAAGTTATTTGAAATAAACATTCATGACATTTTCTGAGATGTTAGAAACATACTCGCTTCCTGACAAGTTGCAGATTTTCTACTTAAGTACATGAACTAAATCGATTATAGAATGTGAGATGGTTATGCGAGCGACAGTAACGAAAACTTAAATTTTAGTCCGTGTATGTTGTTTGTGTGAGAACAGATAAAGGTAGTTGCTATTATTTTATTTTTTAAGTTAAAAATCGATATAAAAATTGATACAAATCAATTGTAAGAATTAAATCGATATAATTCCCTGCTTGGACAAAAAATTCTTCCGCTTGCTTACTTTGAATAAAAAAAATGTTAAGTGGATCTCTGTACCTATAGGCCTACTGAGAATGAGTGAAAACACAATTTTATTTCTCGCTTGAAGTTGAGAATGTCATGGCTATCTCCATGATTGAGAGGTTTAGAGGAATCCATTACAATAAAGTATCAATTATTTCTATTTTCATTACATTTTTTGCCACCCACTTTATATTCACGACCACTAAGGGACCATTCCTACAGATATTTGGATCGATATATCTCCCTGAGGAGTCTCACACTTTAAACACTTTTATAAAAGAAACAATCTTACGATAGATTATAAAATATTTGACCCTTATGCTAAAAGTACTCACATGTAACTCCTTCCAGTCATTTTTAATGGGACATTTAAGAAGTCAATGAAGCATGTTTTGTCGATCCATGTACAACGTCATTTTGCTTCATGCTGCCTTCCGTTTAAATTTTTTAACCGATCACATCGCATCATTATAACTTTTCACTACTGAGTATTTGGTGACTTTCATGTACAAGGTTCAACAATGAGAACAACATGTGTCGCAATAAAATCAAGAACACCTTATTTATGTTAAATGTTGACCATATTCATTTTTATATTCATAATAGGTTAACATCATGTCCAAAACATATCTTATTTATAACATGGGGTATTATATATGCCTCCCTCCAAAATGATTAAAAATGCTATTATCATAATAACAAATGTTTCAATGTGGTCCTTTACGTACATGTACCTGTATATATCCTAAGTCACCGACCTCCTGAATACCATTGATCCGGCAATTGATATGCAACCGCCTGTCAACTTGATGGTGCTACGTAACCGACTGGTATATTTTCAGAAAGAGCATCGCGCACTGAAAGCGAAAGAACGGGATCAGAGGGTATGAAAAATGTGTAATCAGGCCCCAAAGCTCTTTTCCATAAAATTCAAACATCTCTGCGTGAGTGAGGTGATACTTCAGCGCAAAGAACGTGTCCACTATCCACCATCCAAAATTTGTCATTATCAAACAAGAGACTGATTGTCTAAAAACACCCTTCGCTTTGATGTCGCTCCAATTGTACTGATAACGAAGACAGTGCAGAACCAGGAAAGCTTGGAGGAAGATCTGAATTATGTCAAAAAAGTTGCTTAGAATAGGCAAAAGTCTGGACGCACTGGCGTTGGAAACAGTAAACTCGCTGGTCAGGGCAAAGAAATTAAAAGTCCACCCGCCGACCGCGGAAACGGTGACGAGGAATTGGTCTGAGAGGCGACTGCTGTGTTCGTGGGCATAACTTTGGCGGAGCAGCACTATACCGAAGACAAGACACACGATCGTGTTGTATGCGAAAAAAGCTAATCTGCAACTTATCATAATCACAGCATATGTTTCTGCCTCTGCTGGGTTCAAAGAACTAATTTCAGGATACATGGTTAGAACGACAAAATATATGGCAACGAATACTATAACAGCGACCACCGCAAAAACGTTATGAGAGAAAATCATATAAAACGTAAAAAATGCATCTTTTGCCCTGTGCTCACATGTACCACCATTCGGGTTTTGCACATCCTGGTCATGATGGTCAACACTAGCCGCTTGCCGTTCATCATTGATGGACTGTTGCCCTGCGCTACCAATTGAACCGGAATCGTCACTAGAGCGACCAGTGCTATGCAAGTCGCCCGCGGCCGGTCCACGGGCACTAGTAGTGTTGGTCTCACTGCTGTGCCATAGATCCAACAGCATTCTCGTGGCAAGAAGGGTGAATTCAAGTGTGAATGGAAACAACATGGGACGAACGTTCGAATTCATGGCTTGGTTCATTGGCGTCGTATTGTTGAAACACTCCCTGGTTTCGTTCTGTAGCGAATAGTCCGTCAAATTAATATAGCGAAAGGGGTCGTAGGCAGAGTGGGCCATTATATTGCAGCTCGTAAGGAAAGTTTGACACCAAACGCCTAAATTGGCACTTAAAGTCACTATGATTCCTGCGGTGGCAACAAAGTCTTTCCTCATGCTAAACCCCGTTAGTAGAAATGTAAGCTGAATTGTGAAGAACAGTACCTTGGTCATCTCATACACGATAGTCCATTTCCTGAGATCTTGCTGTATTCGTGCCGCAGTAACGAAACTATGATCGCCACTAAGGTTCAGATAAACGTGCATACATACTGCTTGTTCCGCAACAGAAAGACTGGCTAAGATGAGGCTGCCTACTCCGAAGACAAATACACCAAATGTCGACAAGTATTTGCCCAGAAAGTGTGCAATTCTCTGCTGTACGGTCCTGCCGGCACAATTCTGGTCTCCTAATTAGTAGATAAAAAGATTAAAACAACAAGCAAACAAACATATCAATCAATTAATTAATTAATTAATTAATATATTGATTGTTTTTATTTTATTTCATAGCAAACAAAATACAATCGTACAATTAATTTTTAGCCTATGAATCACACACACATAAGCTTCAACACGTGAACTCTCCCTCTCTCTTGGTATAAATACAGTATGTACAACTGCAGTAGTACATATACGGATAGAAATAGAAATTGACCAATTAATGATTTTAACCTTACAGTTGAAATACGAAGATGCATATTCTTAGATGATTGCTCATCAATTAAATTGTAATTTACGATTATTGCCCATCTTTTTAGCTATGAAAGTTTTAGTGCCTTAGCAAATTTTTTTATTTGTGGTACCTTTACCCTTCCATTTTCGTAATCACTATCGTTGCTCGTTTTATTTTGTCTCTTTTCCCATTCGAGATAAAGTTAAATATGATTGTCTCCATAGTTTAAATATATGTTCTGGGGAAGGGTGGTGGTGGCAGGGCAGTTAATTTATGCAATGAGATAGGAAATACTGAAGTTTTATCCTCTGTTACATTTCCTATTATTGAAAGATTTCTCAGGGACCATGGATTTTCTCAATCTTCTCGAAAAAGTTTATTCACCATGATTCAGTTTTTTTTCAATTGGTATTTTATACCAAGTAAGTTGCATACACCTTCACCTTTATTTCTTTTTCGGTTTTGATATTTACCTCCGCCAAGGAGGTCTTAATTTCACCCCTGTTTGTTTGTTTGTTTGTTTGTTTGTCTGTCATCACCCTGAGCTTCAGAGATAACTTGTCACTAACCTCTTCACTATAGCCTATCTTCACTTGACACGATGAAGATAGGCTATTGTGAAGAGGTTAGTGACAAGTTATCTCTGAAGCTCAGGGTGTCTGTCATCAACATAACTCAAAAAGTTATGGACCGAGTTTGATGAAATTTTCAGGAACTGTCAGAAGTGGGCCAAGGAACAGATGATTAGTTTTTGGTGGTGATCCGGGTTAATAATCAATAATGATAATAATAAAATGTTGCCTTGGCGGAGGTCTGCGCTCTCGGAGAGCTTTTCTAGTTTTTTTTAGTAAAATGCCCTCGTAGCTGCAACCCATATACACGTATACGTCTTTTTCCAATTTGGTTCTCAGACCTGGGGTATCAGAGAAAGTAGCGATTGGGTACAGGGCCCTGTTCAAGGGGATCAATATAAGTGTTTTAAAATTATCTCACCTGGAACCGCCCTCTCCTCCCCGTTATCTATGATTTCAGGAAGGGCGTCTTGGTATTCATCCTCGCTGTCTTCTTGTCCAGCTAATTCCTTGCGACGAGTCTGTTCGTCTCTAAACTCTGCCGGAAAACACCCCATCTGAACGGAACAGGATTTGCACTTTCTTATCATCATGTCAATAACCAGAAGCAGTATTGAAAGTGACATTAGAGCCGTCAACATAATTTGGGAGTTTTTACTGTTATAACGTCTTTCCTTTTCACCGAGCCACTCCGCAAAATCGAAAGTGACGGAAAAGGTGGAGATAAGAAGAAAAAGCAGTACCGTTACACTGGACATAGCCTTTAGCAGATTTGCCTACAAAATTACCGACCGTCTATAGATGAGCCAACGGTATTATTTTCACAGTCCTCTGCTCGTAAGTTGAAAAGCAGTGTCACAACGTTACTGTGTAACTTGATATGTTTTACCAGTCACTAAAAACATTGTTCCCGGTACTTCAATCGACACAGATAAAGGTATGCCGGAGTAGTGTCCCATATCTTGTCTGGTATTTTTGTGTAAATATTAACGATTGGCAATCATAAGTTCCACCAATCATTTATCACACGGACTTCTATCGGCAGCTGTTTACCAGATAAGAAACATACGCTGGACTTACTCATTCCTGGAACAGAATAATACTGACAAACGTAGTCCACGTACATTATCTAACCTACTCTCTACCATGGCCGCAGTTATTATTGTGAACATTTTTTGCTGTCTTTTTATCTATAGACATATCTGTGAATATCTGTGGAAAATCAATCTGTCGCCCTGGTAGAGGGTATATCTAATCTATGTTCACGTATCTAATTTAAACAAACAGACAAAAGTTTAGCATATCGACATTTTAGGCTCGTATGTGTTTGTATCTAAAATCTGCGAGACCATGAAATGTATGCCATGCCATCAACTTTACATACAGATAGTATATAGTGCCATAATATTTAAATGAGAAAAACAGTATTATCAGCTTTAAGGGTGCTGTTTATGTACATATTAATGTTGGTGCTGAAACGCTGATAACGGAAATAAATTATAAAAATGGCGGCATTACAAGAAACGACTTTATAAAACTTCTCATTACTACATGTATTACATAAATAATAGTTTTAACTAGTTTTAACTTAAAAGCCTGCCATTTCACGAGAAACTCAACCCAATAGCGGCAAGGTGGGGGTCAAAAGATTTTAATGTAAATTTGTGTGAAGATGTGTCCTAAGAAGTTATGAGCTTCTGTGAAGTAAAATGGAAAAATACCCATTCTTGGCAAAAATATGAGGTGAACAATATTTGCAACGGTTTTGCCTCAAGATGGCCAGTTTCACTCTCCTTAAATTGTGGTGCATATACATGAGAATGATTTTAAAAGGAATAAAATATTTGATATCATGTAAATATTTGGTTAGAACAAACATCCAACATCACAACCAAGTTGTTTTTAAAGGATTTTATCACCCCCTGTAAATTGATGCTCGTTTTTCTCACCCCTCCCCCAAACCACTTTTAGATCCAACCCTCAAGATCACCTAATGCAGTGGGGAGTAGACTCATGCGACTTGCCAAGATTATCAATAAAGGATAGTTCTAATAGTATAAAAAATAAAAATCACAGCACCTTTTTTGGGTTGGGAGATATATGCCCTAGAAAATATAGATTTTTGACCTACTTTTTGTCATTTCTCATAGCCTATGCAGGTGGACTGCAATTTGTCCAGTGGAATCTCTCACTAAAGCAAGGAGTGTTACCCCAAATAAATGTAACAAATGTTTTTAAAAGAAATTTCATCATATGTTTATTTAAGTAATTTGAAGGCTTTTAAACCTGGACTTGGTGATCTTTAAGCTGGCGTCACACAAGGAAATGTGTGAAAAATTGGATACCTCACAAAATGTTGTAAAAATGTAAAAAGATGGGCTAGCCAGTGCTATGGGCACATTCTCAACGAAGCTTTCATTCTACCTTGAGCAATCCAACCCCATGGGTACTCATGCTGCATGCAATCAGGTTAACAGATTATCACGTCTCTTTCTGTTTCCTATGCATTCTTAGGCTCTGTTCCCATAGGTTTTAGATCGATCTATCCCCGCGGGGAGTCTCACTAGATTACTTTCAGATAATCCGACTTAAATGTCCGTCCCGCCTACTACAAGCTTTAAGGGGGTAATTAACTTTCGTGACAGCTATTTAGCGTGAACCCCAGGGAGTTAGGTCGATCTAAAGTAGGTCGATCTAATCTATGGAAATGGGGTGTTACAATCACAATATTTTCTGTATTCTACTCAATGCAAGTACTGTAGGTGGGTGTTTATCTGATAGCAATCAGCCAGAGTACCCCTGGAGTTGGATCAATCTACCTAGAACAATAGTTTCATTGTGAATATGAATCATAGAAAGTTTAAAAAAAGATGTTTAGCCATAGACATTGACAAGTTGTGCTATGAATGTGCTCTCAACTACCACAATTTATAAGTCCTTGGCGGAAGTCTGCGCCCTTTGAGTGCTTTCCTAGTTTTCATATCGTTTCAACTCAGCAAAAAAAAAAAAAAAAAAAAGTAAAATACAATTTTTAATATAATATCACCTTATATTTGACTAATATACTCATTTATTTCTTCGGGGTAAGAGTCTGTAGCTGCCACCACGACATAACCCTTTTTAGAGTTTTCTGATGAAAGTTTTTTATAGTTGTCTTGGTGACTTGGAGACCCGGGTGAATATAGTCCCTGTCGTGTTTGCAACAGTCTACTGGATTGTGTGGCGATGTCTTTTTCAGTTTTAAAATGCTGTGATTCGCTTTTGCTAGTACCTTCAGGGGATAAAAGGTGTGAAGAATCTTTTTTACGGCTTCCAATGAGGTTTTTGCTTGAATCTTGACTAGGGCGGTACGTGGTTACTTTGAGTCCTTCGGATTGTAACGAATTGTCTCGTGCTGTCTCGGAATTAACGGACTGCCCTCTGGCGGTGGTGCTGGACCTGCCGGAAAGATTTGACATCTGAGTCAGAACGCTGTGGCGTGATTCGCGACTCAGACGTCGTAGAGTTCTCCAGAACTGGGAGTCCCGAACCGATGCCTGGACTTCGCTGTTACAGAAGCAGAATATCACAGCTACGAGAAAGCCCTGAAATAAAAGTTAGGAGAAATAAAAAAATAGAAAAGTGGGCATTTAATGTCCATCTAGTTTATTTGTTAAACTACAATCGCCCAGAGGGGTCTGAAACTAAATTTTCTAAAATTTGTCAGGTTTCTCGATCAAGATTAAAAAAATGGAAGTTAGTTCGATACCAGATTAGTAACTAAATAAATTGGGTTCAATAAAAAATAAATAAATAAATAAATAAATGAAAAAAAGTTACATACACGGTTTCATTTTGTATCCAGGTCTGCAATATACATGTATTAGTGAACATGAACACAAAGTGAATGCTTAATAGGTAGTATTACAAAACGGTCACTTTACAGGCTAAGTACACCTTTTTAAAGAATACATTACTCAAAGAAAAAGGCCACCGTTTGCATTTTTTGCACATCTTAAAGATCTCCATTTCCTAACGTCGCCAATTTGCTTTAAAACGCCACAATTTTCCCTTTAAAAACACACCACACAAACCAACCTGCGAGTTTCGGACAGTGGTGGCGAATACGTTATATTCCGCTTCGCCACGAGTTCCTTTCGGTAATCTGGCGATCTGTATGATCCACTGTAGGCCAAACAGTAGGAACAGTATCACTACTGCTCTGCATATACGCCTGGAAGTGCAGTGTATACATGAGCGTGGGGACTGATGTGACCTCTTCTACACAGGAACAGGTGTGACAGGAATGGTAGTCCGCAAGGAGCCGTAGTCCGCTCCCTATTACTATGTGCAGGTGGCATTCGTCCCATATACATGTAGTAACCCCAATTAATACAATGTTAGACCCCAAACTTCAATTCCTAGGACTACCATGTCTGTCACATCGGTTTCACAAAAAAGCTTAAGCCGGAGAATTTGTCTTACCTTTTCGATAAAAAATTGTCTACTAAACTGCAGGCAAATCGAGCAAGTACATGTATTAGACTGAATCAACAGTTTTACTGTGAAATCGTTTACATTACTTTTATAAGTCAGTCTACAGTTTCCAGCCAAAATTATAAAAAAATGTAATGCAAGAATGTAATATAATAATCTAAAAATAATACTTTCTTAGAGTTAAGTGCTTATTTACACTTTTCATTTTGTTAGGGAATTAAAACAGGGGCGAAGTCTAAGAAAAGTTTGGTACACAGCCTCTTATAGGGTCTTTTGATTTCTCTCTTAAGCGCTCTACATACAGTAAATCCATTTTAAATCTATTTTCAACCTCTTATGACGACAATTGCAATTTCCACAAAGTTTTACCAAATATGGGGGTTATAAAATAGTTCCAGCTTTAGTCTAGCCCATTTCTGCAAGGGATTGGGGGTCGTAATTTAGAAATAGATAAAAAGCGTACCGAGAGCAGAGGAAAAAACTTTGTACATCAAGACGTTCATTTGTTTGTTTTATTTGCAGTCTTTAGGCTGTGCATCCCGAGGCGGATGGGTGGATAGGAGGATGGAGTTAAAAAGGGGAATGGCGGTTTTAAATACGCAGTGCACAAAACACACACGCTGAGGCTAGAGGTATTGACAATTGTCGACGGGTAACATAAATATATGATTATCATTCTATACAAGCATAGCCAATTTCTTAGGATATAGTCATAATAACATATTTGTGCTTAATCATTTTTGCACAGCAAACATGGACAATGTACTAGTGTAATCAAAACGTGTGTAAAACGCCTAGGCTATACGTCGACAAACCATCAAAGGAACCCATGTCTAAAACACTGACCGTGTCCCAAAAACAATGTATACATCAACTGTGCAACTTATCACATTGCCATAAAATGAAGCAACAACAGTGATACCCACATTCCTTGAAAAAAAGGTCTTACCCAGTTGAGAAAGCCAAACAGAGAGTAAGAAAAGATGAATAGAAACAATTAGCCACTAAGAACAATAGCATATGAGGTCAATATAACCGAAAGGCAGTAAAAAGCATGACACACATGTAGAAAATATATACAGCCATGTTAATTTATAACATTTTTATTTCTATTGACCTGGTGCAAAGAAAGTACACCCGCACAAATATTCTTCGTTTAACATTGACCCAGAAAGCACAACTTGGGACGACATAACCTCGACACCTTGCTACCACGTGACATATCACGTGAAACTGGGATTCTATCATCTTACTTTGATCTTGCTGACTCTTCTTGTGGATGTTCACGCAGTCGCTTTATTGACCTCGCTATACTGACTAGGAAATATATGTTTGCCTAGAAATACAAGATAATTTTTATAAACAGCAAAATTAGAAATTAAATGAGATACATGTAATTATGATGTCCTCGTGAGTTCACTTACGTTTATACGCGTTTAATGAATAATTCTATTTTTTTGGTTCTTTTGCAATTGAAAGTTCTAATAATAAAGTCAGGAACTGACCTTTGTCTCTTAGCTTTTTATAAATAGATATCTGTTCACTCATTCATTATTAAAATGCACACATGAACCTAAATGTGTGTGTGTGTGTGTGCGTGTGTGCACGCGCGCACACGTGTGTATGTAAGTGTGTATTTGTGTGTGTGTTTTACCCTTTAGGCAAACGTGGATCTGACACCAAGCGTAAAAGCTATAAAGCTTATTCTCCTCAGCTAAAACTTTGATAAATTACCACTATGCAGAATAAGTTTGGGGCATCGGTAATCCAGTTTGTCATGCCATAGCTTAGAGCCCAGCACCTAGTGAAACACAAACAGAGAAAAAGACTGAACAAAAGAGTCGATTAATATTTTTTTTAAACAGACAAAAAACAGAGAGCGAGCGATATGTAGATCATATGTAGATCAGTTTTATGTAGCATTGGCGACGTTCACCTCTTCAACTAAAGCGCATAAAAAATTGATAATAATAATAATAATAATAAATATAAGTAAAAAGGGAGAAAAATTGGCCAATTCTTTTAGATAATTGCTCGGTACTTTACTGGGGCCGGTAGATCTACTTACTGTTCATTGTTCATGAGGATACGCACTATGGAGTAGGCAAGAGTCGGTAGCACAGGAACAACTGGAAGATACAATAAATTCTGCCACTTAACAAAGTTACTGCGTACATATTGGACAATAGAATGCATTATTCTCCTGTATGGCAACGGAATACTAGAGCCAGCGGTCGAAAGCAGACCATTAGATTTACGAAGCCCAGATACTCTTACATATACTGTATGTTGCCATCGTACTGAAACACGCTTTTAACCATATGGCTGATTATATATATATACGTGTGTGTGTGTGTGTGTGTGTGTGTGTGTGTGTGTGTGTGCCAGTGTGTGTGTCAACGTCAAAGTGGGAATTAACTCGTTCTCCATTTATTCTTTTGATAATCACGATTACCATTTCACGAACGCTCAAAGCTTTGACAAAACTATAAGTACCGTATAACGTCATTCCTTGCCACAATGCCAGTTCACGAGAGCAGAAAAAGGGATCTTACCCCAGCCTCCTATGTAAAGCCACTGCACGTTGATATGCGGCGACAGGGCGTGTGATATCAGCGTGTGGAGGTAGTAGCCTTCACAGAACATCCAGGCAAAAGTGGTGCTGGAGAAGTAGAGTTGCGCGGCCCAAAGAATGCGACAGCCGACCTAAAATATAAACAGATATTTGATACGTGACAGTGAACTGACAAAATCATTGTATACGTCTCTCTCTCTCTCTCTCTTTCTCAGTGTGTGTGTGTGTGTTGAGAAGCTTAGAGTTCTGGTAGGGTATTTGACACCTGTCCTTCCTCTCAAACTCATATAATATCAAATAAAACTCAGTTGTCATTGCATCGCGATTCTCATTTTCGTTCACGTATACGTTTGGCTTTCTAACACAGACCTCAAAATTTCAATTTTCAAAATCAAATATATCTAAACATATTCAATTATGTATGAAAATAACAATTCTATACTACATTATCAAAAAGAACACCTACCGAATTTTCCTCCATTCGAGTATTAGAGTTATTCTCCTTGCTCAGGTAATCGTGGGTAAGGAGCATCTGTACCAATATGTTCACGGTGCTACACAGCAGGAGTGCCACGAAGAAGTTGGTGTGGACCCGAATACGCTCCTCCTTCCGCAGTCTTCTGAAACGATGCCAATCCGTACCAAGGTACCCATATTATAACGGCGGCTCTAAAGGCATGCAGTAGCAAGCTTTATATACAACATCAATATGTACAGAAAACCCATTGAAATGTGGTACACGTATATGCGTTGATTTATTTATATATAAAAAGGCATTTTACATTTATAGATTTGAACACTGAATGCACATGCTTATAAGCAAACAGAGTCTATGTAGCACATCGCCAACTCAAAGCAAAAATGTTGCTTTCAGCGTAAAAAAAGACTCGCTGTACAGGTTATTTTACAGCAACTTTTGTCACAACAAACACGATGTTGAATTCACTGACATATGAGACTCCTGTGACGACCCGATATGTCCGACAGGCCAGATATGTCCGACAAAAAAAAAAAGAAGCCAGATGTGTCCGACAGACCAAATACGTCCGACAAAAAAGAGCTAGATGTTGTCGGACATATCTGATCTATCAGACATATCGGGTCGTCACAGAGTCTTTCCAGAAAGGCATTGTCATTCACACAATTCTAAATGTCGTAAGCCTTACATCTAACAAAATGGTATCAAACCACATAATGGCACACACTTAACATTTAGTATCAACTGAATCAATTACTGTCACAATAACAGCATCTAACACACAGCAAACGGTGTAATCATGGTGCTAAATAAATAAATAAATAAATAAATAAATAAATAAATAAATAAATATCGTACCTATTTCTCTAGGGGCATTCATTACTGTCACATTCATCACAACTAAAGCAGTATATACCAGAATTGCACCTCTCACATTTACAACACAATAACTCATGTTCCAACTGTCGCAACCCAGTTATCCACGGTTATCTGTCTCTAGCACTCCTAGTCAAGTTTTCAGGGCGCTATGGTCAGAGCGGGGTTGCTAAAGACGAAAACTTCGCACGACTGGAATCTTGCTACCGATGGCGAGATTGAGATCAGCCTGATTAACTATAAAGTATTGTGAGGATGATCTCAATCGATGTCAAAACTCCTTAGCTTTTAAACAATGTGTGACTCGTGAGGGCGTGAAATATGTAGAAAAAATTAACTTCACTCGACGCCAAACCGAATCGCCAATTTAAATAATTTTCACCCAAACTCGACCTGTATTTTTCAGAATCAGCACCGCAGTAAATATACTCGACAAACAAATAGGGAAATATACATAAATAAAACGATAAACTAGACAGACATTTTAGATAATACACGCAGGAGTGCTAGAGGCAGACCACTCGCACACTATAAACTGCTACGTATACTTACGGGACGGACATAAATATCATCACAGCTGGCAACAACAGTATAATACTGAGGGCGTTACATCCTACCGATATGTACACATTGATCAGGTAAACCTGCAAGTAGACAAAGATTTATTATTACTTAGGCGTATTTACAGTAGGGTTGTAACGGCTTATCTTAGTGTCATACTACATCATTCATTAGATGGTGTAATATAGATTTTTGACGATATGATGGCTTTCTTGCCAGAAACTTACTGTTCTCTTGTTACTACCGCAACTAGACTTCGTTTGTATTTTAAATAATGCAATATTTTTGTGAATGAAATATTCTGATTAAAAGTAAAATACGATTTTTGAAATATTATATTAACTTTCCTTTCAAATATATGGTTCTTAATTTATAAATGGTGTGCGGTCTCCATCCACAACGAGAAACAAACTTAGTTGATAATGAACACTTCTAACAGATCATCTCCCAGTTAGTAGATGGCACCCAGTATACCGTAAAAGATGGCGGACTTGTTGGAATTTCTTAAAACGACCAGGGGCACGTTTGTTGCCTATCAGGTACATATCACTGGAAGGGTTGTATAGATGTGAAAACCGACTGCCAATTTTATGTTAGGCGCTTTAACACGCATTTGAATGAGATTTCTTCTTTTTCTTCTGTATTATTATTATTATTATTATTATTATTATTATTATTATTATTATATCACACTGCAGTCTGGATGATCGAAAATCGTTGTCACACAATTTGTTGAAATAAAATATTACGAAGCTCACGATGGTGCGTAAGTGTGTATAACCAAACCGTCAGTTCTAATAAATTAAAAGAAATTCCACTGAGAATGAGATTTCCGATCTGCTTGATGATTTTTGGGGTTTCTACCTTCATCGTCGTGGTCCGAAATAGTATGAAGAAAACATGTAACTGAAATTGCCTCATGGTTATCATAGAGTTTACCAAAATCTAATTTTTCAAGTCTTCCTTAATACAGTTAAGAATTTGAACATACACGATTTAGCCATTTGCTTTAATAGAGCTACCTATTAGCGTAATTGCAAAGAAAAATGAGTTTCTTGCTTCATTTGCTCATCGAGTCTTTCGCTGACTAAGTGCAACTCGTGCTATAATGGCATTAAATAAATATTTCTTATGAGAATGTTGTTCTCTTATTCTTTTTTATTCTTTTCGCTTTCCAGATCATTGCCTATAGCTGTCGGCTGATTGCAATTATAGCATATTGTACATGTACACCAAGTATGCGAGTATTTTGTTTGATATCAATATAGCATCTTTATAACACTTAAGTCAGCTTATTACTGAATACAGTTTCTCTTATTCTTATTCTCACAGTGGGTTTTTTATTTGAAATTCATTAATTGACTTCAGATAAATAACAGCAGCTGTGATGGCCGAGTGGTTAAGGCGTTGGACTTGAAATCCAATGGGATCTTCCCGCGCAGGTTCGAACCCTGCTCGCAGCGCACCCTTTTCTTTGCAATGGCCACAATAAAACATTGAGAACAAGGCGCGTACCGTGCATCACGACCCCTCTCGATACACGGTGTTACTCCCAAATCAAACTCTTCCTCACCTTCTTGTCCGTGCAATCCCGATAATCTGTCCACTCATAGGAGATGTTCCACTCCTTGTTCTCCTTGCGGAACCACGTGCCACTGTGCGTGCATTCCCGCACTGCACGACCTGGGGACAAACCATTCAATATGAAAAATATAATTAAAATCTTTTCATCTCTTGATAACCAACACGAATATATCTGTTATTGTTGCAAATTGTCAGAGATACCCCCCTTACACAAAGGATAGAAAAAATATATTTTAAGTCAAAAAAATACGCTACATCGTATATAGACATAATCCCCTATGCTAATGACAAATACAGAAAATGTATGGATTTGGCGAAAGTCAATAGCTTACATTCTCTAAAAGGAATGTCGCTGATCATGATATACATGCATGTAAACAAACTAATTCCTTATTATAATAAATTGATAAACGTCTCCATTTAACAAGCCTCCAAGATCCTACGAAATGATTCTAAAGAACCAATTTTCCTCCGAATAATCTAAGACAAACAACTTACGGGTACATACTATAAGCAATGAAATCCGGCTCGAAGGTAGGACAGAAGATCTCGGCACGGCTTCCCGCCTCCACCTCATTCCAGCAGCCATAGCCATCCCAGGTTGCTGGGCAACGGTTTTTCGCGTGCGTTTGGTGCCGTTTTCCTTGCTCGTCACAGCACGCGATTGCTTGCTTCGTACACCTGCGCCATCTATCGCAAAGTTCGTCTACGTTTCCAAATCTTGGGAAATGGTGTATGTGCAGTTTTCCACAAAGGTCTGTCCAAAAGTTGTCGTCAGAAAGATCTGTTGATTCGACGGTGTGGTTTAGTCCAATGCCCACATTCACAGTGTCAATGTAATTGTCTTGAATTCTAAGCTGATTGATGTATAGCAGGCACCAGTAGAAAGCATGTTGGTGAAATTCGGTGCTGTTAAAGTAACCGAACCTTTGTTCTCTGCAAACGTATGCCTCAGATCTTTGTGTGGCAAGCAGCTGCAAGATAAAATTGTAATGTGATAGTTAAGTTCTAAAAGCGTGCGGTACAATTATTGAAGCTCAACGCACATAGATATCACCAAAAAGATAAGAAATAGTGAAATAATAATAATAATAATAATAATAATAATATATTTATTTCGAGTCTAAAATCCATAAAATGTTCAATAGACTGTACAACATAAAATACAAAGAAGTTTATAGATAAAAATGGTTAAGATATATATATTATATAAATCACAGCTATACTAAATTGTATTAAACAGTAATTAAAAGTAAAAAATCCAAGGTTTCTTTAATGTAAAATTTATGTAAAATGTAAAAGAAATTAAATTGTACGTCTTTGGCTTTGTTCTATTATGCACATCATTTTAATATTTACTGATTGTTTTGTACTTTAGATTTGTCATATAAATACTACTTGTTTTTCGAATAAAAAAAGGCATTTTTCCAGTGCAGATTTGAACCGCCAGATGCAGTTTTCGTTGCAAGTTTTTCTACTGATAATAACGTAGCCTCTATTCATTTTATCTTTTTCTTTCTTTCTTTCTTTCTTTCTCATCATTATTCCTTTTTTGCTCATTGAAAAAACGTGTAATCTACTCTGGAATTGATGAGCATATTGTTCTGACGTAATCACGACATCAAGTGCCCTACGCATTACAGGTTTATGGCAAAAGACACTCGAGATTTTAAGCACCGGTGTTGTAAAGTGGTAAAATATTTACTTAATTGAGTGGATATCCGTGGGCACGAACTTACAGCTATCCTGGTAACCGAAGGCTTATGGAATTATGTTTATTTTATCTTCAGCATTCACAGATGAAATGTGAGGCGTTCTTGCGTGGGGTATTATCCCTTGCTTAATGAAATTGACTTTAGCGGTCCGGAAACGCGTTTTGTTTTCGAACGACGTATGAAGGAAAATGCGCTTTTCAAAAGTTTGATTTGGTTAATGTTCATACATTATTTTTGTCTAAATGTGTGCAAAAACAGAGGGTCCGAAGCTGCACGTACCATTATCTTTGTCACAAGGACCCACAATGCAAACGAGGCAGAATTGGTCTCTCTGCAACGCCAGCTTCGATTTTCTCTTTAAACCATTTCAGTCAACAATAGACGTTTCCTAAAACCCTTACTCTCATAATTGCTTTTTCACTGCTTGAGAGGTTATTGGAATCAAATCACTGGAACGCCAGAGGCAGTGTGACCCCCCCCCCCCCTCAGAGGGTCCGAAGCTACAAAAACAGAGGGTCCGAAGCTGCACGTACCATTATCTTTGTCACAAGGACCCACAATGCAAAAGAGGCAGAATTGGTCTCTCTGCAACATCAGCTTCGATTTTCTCTTTAAACCATTTCAGTCAACAATAGACGTTTCCTAAAACCCTTACTCTCATAATTGCTTTTTCACTGCTTGAGAGGTTATTGGAATCAAATCACTGGAACGCCAGAGGCAGTGTGACCCCCCCCTCAAGAATGACAAGTCTCTCATGGTCTCTGGAACACACATGCATGCAACACAGGGTGACAGGCATCGACCTGTCTGCTGGAAAATTTCACAGAAATGTCATACGATATCCCGCTGCTAGTTCGTGAATACACAGAAAAGGACAAAACAAATGTTTACTCAACTAATGTACAACCTTTCCAGATCTCTGCTCTTCAGTTTACCTTGAAAGGCTTGGAAACTCCAGGGTTTCCTCGGGGTTATGTGTCTGGTTTCTGTTTTGTGTGTGTGCTTAATGGAGGCATGTTAAGGTGATTTCTATGAAACGCCTTAGTTTTTTTTACCTTTACTGTGACCTTAAATAAAGTGTATTGTATATATCATTTCGGTAGCTTGCATCACCTTCGATTAATTTTTATGCCATGGTGGGATCTCGCAGATTTACAGCTATGACCAGATCGACTACATTTGGTAATAGAAATAAAAATCCGAGAAACGCATGTTATTTTTTGGTTTTGTATGTATCCCAGAGAGACGAGATTGATTGAAGAATAAACAGATACAAATCCCAGATGGTAGAAAACAAGCACTAATACTTGTACCTTTTCCTTTCCGTATGTATTAAGCATAAATATTATGAAGTGAACTGAATACCAGTCATCCGTATGGTTGCCCTCGTCGCAGGCCAATATGGTTACGCAATATCTAAGAGATTCTGAAACAGCTGTAATATACATTTGTAGGTCATTTGAAGGGCATTGTCGTCAATATAACCAAAATTTGCATTAATCTAACAGCTGTCTTTTATTGCGACATCTTAGAAATAATAAAAACAATTGTAGCTAGGCCTATTCTCGTTTACACACAGAATCTACTATACTGATACTCAAACCCTGTTCCCACTGTTGAAACAAATACCTATATACCTCACTCATTGAGGAAAAGAAACGTTCATTAACTAAGGTCTGTACAAAGACCAGACACCCGTGAGATGTTCAGAAGATTTATTAGCTTATGATATCGAGAACGCTGCGCCTTATACACAGGAGTCTTAATTAGCTACTACCTTAGTCGTGGTGGCAAGAACAAATATTTAAACATTTTGACAGGCTCTCGAAGTGCACGTGCACCCCTCGCGTTGAGAATTATATCGGTTATATGTATTCTGGATCGTATTAACACGTATATGGATGGGTGCCTAAACATGGAGAGAATATCGTCTCTCCGATTGTTTTCATAATAAGTAGTGCAAATAAAATGTGTATGCGCTCCAGATTATAAGAAATACAAAGATATAAAAGTTCATGAAATTTGGCAAGTAATGTCAAAAGTACTGTTATTTCGCGAAATCTGATATGTAATAACAAATAAACAATTATCGAAGTAACATCTTAATTTTTATAAGATAAAGACACTGCCATACAGGGGCATAAGTAAATATAATAATATTCAAATATTTTAATTCTAAATGATATACATGTATATGAAGAGATGTTTTGTGTGTATTGAAGCAACTCAGATTTGTTGCCTGCTATGTTTTACTTGTTATCTATTTTTGTTTTTTTTTTAACATTGTGACACTTAAACAGATTGTTTTATCATTTCGTGGCAATTGTTCCGAAACATGTTCAATCTTTCGGGGTTACTTCTTAACGCTTCTTTCTTTGTCTTTTTTTTCTGCGCCAGGACCAATATTCTTGAAAGTTTCATTGGTAAAACATACCGTGGTTGAAGGCTCAGATGGAGGCCACATATATCACATTCTTGGGCACTTTTAGTTATGAAGATCCATTGAAATACTGTACACCGGATAACGGGAAACTGATTCTAGGACGATTTTCCCCTGACGGGTCTCTCGACCCTCCCCCCCCCCCCCCAATCCCAGGCCATTAATTACACTGCTTTTGAATTATCTACTTGAGGCATTTGTACATTTTAAAAATATTTTACTTAATATAAGAAAAAGACAGAAAAAGAAATAAAAACAAAAGGATTGGCTGTAACTATTATAACTCACTAGGAGCTCACTTACGCGCTTCATCAGACCTGAGAGGTAACCTTAAATTATTTGATGCTATAGATGCAAATATTGCAAATTTGTCTTTACATGTCATTTTTTAATAACACAAATAATAACGTTTTATCATTTTTTCGAAAAGCAGACAAATGTCATTTATCTGTATTTCATTTGATGTCAGTGAGTTTTCTGAATAGCAGGCTAAGTAAATAATAACAATAATGAAAAAGAAAACAAGTTTCGAAAGTCACTGTTTTTATGTCAAGGGGTAATGGTGAAACAATTTAAACTGACAGTTAATTTATCAAATGGATACCTGGACGAGGAAGATTATTTGTTCCCCCCACATTTACCTGGGGATGCACCTTAATTATAGAAGGGAATGCGATTAAGTGTGTAAAACAATAAAAAAAAGTGTCAGTTAGTTCATCAAAAAGATTCCTGGAGCAGTGAGATTATTTGTTTACCAAACAATTATCTGGAAATCCACCTTGATTAAAGGCAGGGAATGTAATTATTGGAGGGGTGGGGGATAAAAAAAGCGTCAGTTTTTTCATCAAAAGGGATACCTGGATGATTGAAGTTATTTGTTTACCCCACCTCTACCTGGGGACGCATTTTGATTAAAGGCAGGTATAATTTTTCTCAATTTCACATTGTTCATTCTCAGTATTATATTTCTTACAGGGGGGGGGGGGGGGGGGGGGGGGGGGGGTCGGGGGGTCCAGACAGGAACCGTCCACTACGTGTACCATCTAAAAGGGTCTGTAGATTGTTACAAAATTGAAAAGACAATTGTGCCACAAACTACCGGTGCAGACACCCCTTTCGGATAGTAACTTGGAACAATGATCA
The DNA here is from genome assembly GCF_051362555.1 of Lingula anatina. NCBI lineage: Eukaryota > Metazoa > Brachiopoda > Lingulata > Lingulida > Lingulidae > Lingula > Lingula anatina. The sequence goes on along the minus strand of NC_141771.1, from coordinate 18,725,116 downwards.
TAGTGCGTGTTAAGAGACTACGAAAGGTATCATTGTAGCTTATCTGTTGTTGGAACATCACCAGATGAACATTTGTAGCACATTTTCTTATCATCGGGTTTTTTTTACACATAATAACGCCATGCGTTCTAGCTTTGAAGGGGTACCGTATCATTCTATGTGGTAGTGACCAATATCATTTGGAAGCAAATTTGGCCAAAAAAATAATTGTGTGCATTCCAAAGATATTCTTTATTTCCCAACCATCAAATAAACACCAACTTACATAAATGATCCACAGCTGAAGATTCTTCTCTAAAACGACTAAACTGACTCGTATTGAAACAATATTTTGGTAACAAAATTGTTATGCGATTACATTATTCCCAGACATTTGCCAGACGAGACAATCTTGATTGTCTCAGGTTTCTAAGATTTCATTGAGCTGCGATTGTTTCGTAAATGATAACAATGCAACAACGCATTGCTTCCAAACACGACTAAAGGCATGAAACTGTTTAAACTGAATACGTAAAGGAAAACTGGCGATGAATTTTTCAACTACGTGTACATGTACAAAACAAAACTTAAAAAAGGCTCAATGTAGGGCTTTGCGCCACGTTGCCGTCTGGTGATGTCAAATAATGCGGTCTAGTCTAAATATTTTGATTCAAATTAGCCCTGTGTGTGGACAGACCCAAAGATTAAATGGACCCCCTCCCCCCCCCCCCCCCCAAAAAAAAAAAATCCCGTTTTAAGATAAAGTTAACGCAATTCTGTGTGCGGACAGACCCAAAGATAAAAGCCCCCCCCCCTCAAAAAAAAAAAAATGACATGCAATAAAGATTGAAGAATAAGGTTATCTACTGGTACGCAGGCTGCAATTGCTCCCACCAGGTTACACGTGTAGGAGGCAGAGATCGACATAAATGTTCATTTTGATGAACGTACTCTCTGATTTAAATATATTTATCTTAGTATATTTCATTATTATCCTTTAAATACAGTTTGAATTTCGATCATTTAGAAGTACAATACAATTGCTTTATTTATCTTATTATATTTAATTATTATGCTTGCAAATACAGTCTGAATTTATGTCAAGCATTTAGAAGTACGACCCTCCTCCACTGGCATATCCAATATTATGAGGGAGGTGGGGTTTAAGGGGGCGTAAGGGGGTGTAGGGGGATTTGACCCGCCAGTACTTCTTACACACGCAATTTTATATAGATGTTTTACTTACCTGAACAGTGAGAATTAAAATCAAGGAGGTAGCATCCGTGTGTTGAAAAAAGCCCATCACGAACGTGGCACAGCGACAGAGCCTGATCAATAAATCTCTTTAAACTTGTTTTGGTAAATTTGACATCCTGATCCGAGCTGTTGGAACAAGACGCTAGTCCGGCTTCTGAGGCATTCTAAGTCATCTCATTCTTTTGGCGATTAACACTCGGGGACACACTTAGTCAGCGACTTTAGTCGTTCGGCTATCCCTGAAATCAAATCAAATGTTGGATTAATGCGCAATAACGTGCCTCGTCAATTTTTAAACCGAGATTTACTTGAGGATCGACTTTCTCTAGACAACTATAAGGTGAACTCTGCAAGGTGACACTATCATAATTTATACATATATTATATGCTGTACATTTTAGATTAATTTTTCTAGATTTATGTGCAAACTCAATTAAGGTGTTCATGGAACGAATTGCGATGATTTTATATTTAAACGGGGTTTTGATCTCCAACTTTTACGTCTCACTGGTGTTATCCAACCTAACCCGGAGATGCCATGTTTATCGGGTTTATCTTTGATTAAAGAGGACGAAATAGAAAGTACTTTGTTGACTTTCGAATGACACTTCAGCTTTGTTCAGTTTTGCCCTTTGTTATCCTGCACAGAATTGAAGTATCAGTCGAGAGTTAACAAAGGTTAACCAATTCTTTCATCCTGCGCTCACATAAGTCTAAACTTCACGAACTTCAACAACAGATGTAGAAAAACACGTTATGAAAGCTGTGGCGTTCACTCAATCCGTAAACACTGGAGATGTCCTACTGGTACAGTAGCTGTGAAACCCAAGAACCTAGCTCTGAATCCCGAGAACCTAGCAATGTATACGGAGAACCTAGCTCTTAATCCGGTGAACCTACATAGTTGCTCTTAATCCGGTGAGCTAAACTCTGAATCAGAAAAACCTAGCTCTGAATCCGGTGAACCTACATATACCGGTAGCTCTTTATCAGGAGAACCTAACTCTTTATCCGGAGAACCTAACTCTGGATCCAAAGAACCTAACTCTGAATCCAGTGAACCTTACTCTGAATCCGTAGAACCTAACTCTAAAGAACAGGTTTATCTCTCTCATTAATTGTAACTCTGTACAACCACAGTCAGCTAAAAACTTATATTTACCCAAGGTCTTGTGGAGTTTCTCTCTAGACTGGCTTTTTCCCCTTTCAGTGTCTTTCGTGAAATATTCACGCGATACCACGCTGTATAAAAGCTGCCGTTGGACTGTTTGTGAGAACTTCAGCTGAAATCTCACCCTGTCAACGTGTAAGCTCAGCCTAAACGAATATCTATAGTGAACTATAAACGATCGGCAGTCGCGTTTACATAGCTTTCATATCACAAGATAAGATATGCGAACGCCGTGTCAATGAAATCAATAAGAATCCTTAGAACTGGCCTGCACGGTCGAATAGAGGCCCCAACCATGGGTAATCTTGATATAATATTTCTTTTCCAATAGGTTACGGATTTCTAAAGGCCAATACCTATACTGAGATGACGATGCATGGTCCTGTACAACGTCATTACATGTGGTTTAAAATAAATGCGCGTGTACGCAATAAACCTCTCTTGATTACTTCAAAAAAAAAAAAAAAAAAAAAAAAAAAGATCATAAAAGCTGTCTGTTGTGATGATTGCTATAATGCCGGGCAGTACATTAATATTTTGTCATATTTCTACTAATAAATAAACATTAAACATTGTGCTGTAGCTACTGATTCATGCACAAGTGAAGAACTGGCAAGCATGTGACGTCAGTTCAATGTGACAATGACGTCAAAGTGACGCTGTGACCTACAAAGTGACGTCTTGCTCTTACTGGGAAATTTGAAGGCACATTTTGATTCATTGGTTAGTGTCCAAAACTTCGTATTTCAGCTTGAAAAAAAGTTAATTTAGTATGATCCTATAGTGAACCAGCCTTGCGAATTAGCTTAAAATTGGGAAATTTTACTTTGTGGTCGGTTTCAGTGGTACATTTTATTCATCAAAGGGCAAATAAGATGTGTTACAAATCCTCTCTCTTACAAAAGTCGATTAAAGGGGAAATAGAGGATAAGAGACAAACAACAACTCACAACTGTCGTCCCAAAAATTAAATATCGCAGCTTGAGGCCAGTAAATGAGTTTCTTGGAACTTTCCTGTGGGTGAGACGCCATGCTATCAACCTGATTAATCCAACCATCGATCATAATTCGTACGTAAATGACGTCATCGCCCCCCTCGAGTATTGATCACCAACGTGCTCGCAAGGCAGAATAATTGTAACACGCCAAATAACTAATATTCTCACTACGAAATGTTAGAGCAATGAGGTGAACATCACTCCATATTTCAGTTGCTAGGTTTAACTGTCATCTTGCTGGCAGGGTTAAAAGGGACTTTCTAAAAGTAAAGGCTACGCAAAAGATAAAAAGGTGTGGATTATAATCCTGTTTACAGTAGTTTTGTCGCTGTATTTATCATAGCTTCGTCACTGTGTCTCGGGTGTTTCATTATAATAAGAATGTAATTTTTGTTGGTTTAAGAATCTTAAAACAAATATCTTTTGAAAAGACCACTTCTGCCTCCCTTCAAATTTGGATGTTCGTTCGTTAGTCAGTTGACAATTGATCAACTGTGTCTCGGGGGAGAGGGGGGGGGGTTTAGGGGGAGTCACCGTGCCCTTTTCTTCCTCTTCTTCCTCACAGATAAATAGTACATGTATAGCGAGTGAAACAAGCTTAGCGATGTTTCCTACCATGGCCCATAGGAGCCTGCAACTATATATAGCACTGTAAAGCTTTCTTCGTATACTGCTTTTTACTTGCCGCGCCTTTTTTGCCCGTGTGAACCTCCCATTCCCTAAAGAAAAAAACTTCATCCACCATTGCTTCCATCATCTCCCTTTAAGGTAAATAAATCTAATCCCAAAGGACAGGAAATTATTTGAAACAACAATACTAGTATGTACCTGCATGTTTTCAATTAAAAGACCATTTAAAATAGTCAAGAAAAGTTCTGGTGCTCAAGAAGAATAAAACGACAATTTTTGTACCTATTTCCCTGCGTCTTATCTATCAACACAGAATATCTACCGCATTTATTGGGGTTTGAGTTTTTTTCAAACATTTTGATCTTACCAAGTGTTTTTTTACTGCAGAGCTGTAATCGGTGAGAATAACCCAGCTGTGATAGACTTGATTGTAGCAACGACAGACGCAATAAAACGTCTGGAAACCACACTTCCGGGTGGAAAATGAATCTCTTCTCACGGAGTCACTTAAGCAAACGTCTGCATTTTTGGGACAGAAAAAATGAATCTCTTCTCGTAGAGTCACTTATGAAAACTTCTGCAATTTTGGGACAGAAACCAAATGACATTGAATCTGTTTTCCCATTCAAGATTTTCAATTGCTATTCACGTGTGGGCGTGGGTAGGCCAAAAATATATATATTTTTTCATTTAAATCAATCCTAGTGAAAAAGTATAAATGAATTATTGTCATTACATTTAATCTTGTTTTGTCTTGTATTAGTTTTCTTTATTCCTCACATCCTGAAATAATGGACAAGCTATTTTGAATCATTTTTGCCAAGTTATTAAGCATGTCAGCTCATCAGCCTAACAACTTCAGATTTGATGTCGCCAGCTTTTATGCACTAGAGACTCGTGTTCTGAATATGATATTGCTTCGCCATTTCAGATTAAGAGGATGTGAAGTGGGACAATCATTCAGGCATAAAAAGGGCGCATCGCTGCGAGCAGGGTTCGAACCTGCGCGGGAAGATCCCATTGGATTTCAAGTCCAACGCCTTAACCACTCGGCCATCGCAGCTCTTGCATTCGAGTATTTTTGATTTGTGACAAAAAGATACTAAAAACAAACAACAAAGACAATTCAATCAATATAATTTCATTGTAAAGGGTATTGATTTGTAAATATATTATAAAAAGTGGAAATATCTAGTCTTATCGTTTGTCGACATGCTTAAGGTCTACTATTTGAAAGGCAAAAAAAAAAGTCCATTTAAAAAAAAGCTTGAAAAAACTTCAGATAATGCCTTTGATGAAATAAATCACTGGATACGAAGCAAAAAAAAGTTAATCGCTCTGAAAAATTGCGGTTTACTGAAAGACGTTGATTAATTGCTGATTTGACTACTATCGAAGACCATCGCTTGTTAATAAGCGTATATCCATCATGGTTCAGATGCAGTAACCTTTTACACCGCCTTCTCGCTCGCTATCAGCGACCCATGAATGCAAATTAATGCCAAACGCAAAAAGTGTTTTTGCTTGACGGCGCATACGATATATTTTTACAAACGATGTTCAGAAATGCAGCTGAAAATTAGACATAGTCTAGAAAATATGGGGCGGGGAGAACGGTACAATGTAGGCCTAGGCGAAGTCAATATGTTTTCCATAAATTTAAGACCGCCATGTCTTTCTGTGCACTTCAGAGGAAAATATTGACATCGGGCACTTTTATTTAAGGAGTTTTATGGAATTGCGAAAGATAAGTTGGTTTATAGCATAGAAAATATTACTTTGAAAACACGGACAGTTAACCTTCAAAAATAAAAGACAGGGAAACATTTTACACATTTAGTGTTGCCCCGCTAGCAAATCTTGAGTCACCGTCAAAACCAAGGCAAATATTGTCATACTGGTAATTGATGAAATAAAGCAATGTTGACTTTGTGGCGGGGTTAACAGCCAGTAAAATGAACGTTGCTGAGATTTTTGTTGTCTTATAGGGGCTACACTTATTCGCCTTTGAAAATGCTTTCTTTTCGGGTAGACTGTGCTGATATATCATGCGCTTGGTACACACTCTTTAAAGGCAGAATTATTGTCCCTCTTCAAACATCACTGATTTTTGGCGGTGAAATGCAGTGCACGTATTAGTAAAAGAATTTTTTTTTTTCAAATAGGAAATCTTGAAATCTTGGAGTAAAAAGGAAAATATCCCGAATATTATATGGATGAATTCGATATTCTATGTTCCTATTACGCTTTAACTGAATCTTAATGGTTGATATCTACACTATATTGTCCAGTTGTATCTCTACTTGAGAGAAATGCACACAAAGTACCATATGTAAGTACAGTATTTTATATCGTAACAGAACGCCAAATGCGGCCTTTTAACACATAGTTTGCTAGAAGACTTAATATATAATGTATATAATATTTAACAAGAGAACAAGGAATTTTGCACTAAAATGGATTTTGTATATTTTCCGTGCGGTAAATAAATTGCACAAGGCAAATAGACCTGCTTGTAAGGTACAGTACATGCACAGAACTTTTAGGCTCATCTTCTACATTACGTAAATTTAATTGGATAATTCCAATATCTGACTTTTACTGGCTCAAATGACGATTAAGCTATATTGGTAAGCGCCCGAACACAATGCACAGTCTGTAGCCAGAGATTTAAGATAAACGGGGATAAGTTCTAATTCACACAAAATCACGCCGACTTTTCCTCCCGCATATTCAGAAGCCGGATTAATGACCTCCGTTTGTTTACACGCGTTGCATACGATCTTCTCGCTCTGTTTACCTGCGTTATACATGATCGGTCTTTCTCTGTAAATACGGTGCAGTAAATACGCATAAACTTTTGAGTTTTAGTCTTAACCTCTCCCGTATCGATTGTCAAATATCAGACAGGTTACTGCTTAACGAAGATTAGGAAAAGTAAACAGGCTTCTGATATGCTAAACCAGAATCAGCGGTTTTGTCAAGACCTCAAATGCGTGTCGTTTAGCCTTTGCTGGAGGCCTTTTTGCTAATTACACCATGGAAGGATTTATGTCAAGCCTTTGGCCCTGCAGTTTGCCTTTAGAAAACGCACACTTGTGCGATATTATTTGCTTTTTGAAATGAATCTGACCTAAAAAGCCAATGACAAACTTGACATTATAGATTGTTTTTCTTTAAAAAAAATTAAGAGAGAGAGAGAGAGAGAGAGGGTCTGTCGCGACACTTACTGATTAAAGGATGCTAAAATGCAAGGGTACCAATTACGCACTTGAAGAACAAGAGAAAAGAGCTAGATCTAACAGGCCCGTAGCCAGCAAATTCAAATGGGGGGATCTTTTTCTGAAAAAGTGGACCTTTTACAATGAACGTTAGGCCTATGTGTACCTAGATACAATTTTACCCAAAATGGACCTTTTCCTGACCAAAGGGGCGGTTCTTTCGAACCCCCCGAACCCCCCTGGCTACGGGCCCGTCTAATAATGTCTGATTTCTCCATGGCGTTTTTACCAAAGTAAATCGCTACCGTCATGGTAATAGAATTCACCTTTAATTCATTTCAGACAATCAGTCAACGAGATCCTTGATTCATTTTCATATTGATCCTACAATTAACAATATGAATAATGTATTTAACTTATATTTAACCTTTTAATTAATTAATTGTAATTAATTTATTCAGTTATTCATAAAAAAATCTGAAGATATATATAGCTATGTCGGACAAGTGAATAGGCGTTGGACTTCAAATCCTATGGGATCTTCCCGCGAAGTTGCGAACCCTGCTTGCAGCGATTTACATTTTGAAAAATTCGAAAAAAAAAAAAAAAAACTAATTAATGCAGCATGGTCTTTCGAAAAGAGTAACTTAAAAGGTGAAATGCATGTCCTCTGTTTGTTCACATACTCTTTCATCTGTGCTTTTAACGTTAAAAGTCGAGCAGCTGACTACATGTAACACTAAAATGCACCATGAGCGTCATCGAAATCCCTACCATTATGAAGACGTAAGACTTCAGCAAACGCAAACAGCCAATAAAAATTATCAGGCTAATCACAATATGTTCGACAATTTGTTTTATCTTTTCTTTATTTCTTTCTCTTCCTCTGTTTTGGGGGGGAGGGGGTGTAAAGATTCCAATGTTGTATTTTCTGAATCACAAACTCATTCTGAAACCCTCACGCGTTTTGTAAGCGATTTTCTTTACACGTACCTGTATAATTTGTTTGAAAAATAAGGATGGCGTGCGCTACGCAATGTGCATACCGTATAAACTTTTTATAAACTCATACGCGCCTTGTAGGTGATGCACCAGTACATGTACCTGTACAATTTGTTTGAAAATTACGCGGTGCATATAACGTATAAACTTTTTATAATCGAGCATGTCCAAAGCACCAACACCATGAAATACACTTGGACAAAAAAAATGGCAGTTTCATTGAGATACTGTTGACCCTAGACTGTTGTGTTAAGAAAATGTGTAATGCTACCTTTATCCCCGCCTTTTCAAACTCGCACAATCAATCACTTCAAATTGGAGCTCATCAAACAGGGATTTATCAGCATGGAGTGTTTGACCCCATGACGTGCGAAAATCTGAGGTCACGGAAAACAGAGTTCCAGTGATTCGCATGTGTGCGTGTTATGCGTCCTCACAATTATGACTTGTTGGAAACCTTAAGTAAAAGAAATTAAAATAGAATAAAACCCCAGCTGTTACGGTGGTTTATATAATATAAGTTGTTTTAATACATAGCAATATGCAAACTGACCGGCTAACTGCGTTGAGTTATGCTACATTAGCTGTTTGGAAATATGGCAATTACAAAAGAGGATCGAGTAGTAAATTCCCTTGCAGGATATTGAATGAACATGTAAGTCCATGTAGTAAATTCCCATATGCGCCTTAATCAAACATTTATCATGTCTACTCTCAAGCATAAAATATTAACGAAGCTCCAAAATTATCAACAAACATAGATCTACATGTAGAGCAGACATGAATAATCAACAAACGTTGATCAAACCTGTCTGATGTATTGCGATATTTTGTCATTGATTATTTATCTATAGTGCTCTAGCTATGAAATGGTGTATACGATATAAAAAATTCAATGAACTTCCATGCATGTTATCCGATATATAACAGTGTCACACCTACGTGTATAGGCCTATGTGTGTTGATAAAAATTGTCGCGTTTGTCTCCAAAATATCTGACCCCAACTTAGGCGGTCATACCACTGATTGAAAAAGGAAACTGTTACCTTTTAACCTAGATCCCATCAAATTTAACTGTATATCCAACAAAAGCATATACAGGGTATATCAACCATCAACAACTACTGCTACTCATATATCGCTCCTCCAAAATACATCAACAAAGATTTGAATGGGATTTGAAATGTATACCAGATAATAAATCAAAGTGAACCTTTTCACGAAATACTGTTGACAAAAAGATGCATGGTAGACAAAATGTAAAAATAAACCTGCGCCGTGTAATATTTCAAAACTGATGAAGCTTTTTAAAGTGAAGGGTATATATCAAAGACCAGGTTTGAGGCCACAGCCGACTGGTTCAGCGTTTGACCAAATTTCAATGAAATCTTTAAAAAAACTGTCTAGCTATATTCTCTACCAGAGGCCCTACCAGCTGCGCCCGTGTTCTAGTAGTTACAAAATCGCCCTTCATCAATTTTATAACTATTAGGACAGCTTCCCGGTAGAAAAGCTCCTGCTAGAGAGTCGTCTTGCTCAATGTTCTAATGTACCAACAAGATGCATTACAACCGCTAGATGCACAGCGACCGAGATCGAAAGGCTATTGCTTTTTAATCGGCTAATTAGGCGAACGAAAAATTGCATGAGCTATCCCATCTGAAGCCTTTTTTAATCTATCTAAACAGGCCTCATCAATCTATATGATTAAGAAGAGAAAATGTTACACACACGATAGAAGTACAATGGCTATCCCATCTAAGAGCATATGTACAGCGATCATGCCTCTGTTGTTTTTGTAACATTGGACGGAGTTTTGTAAGAGATATTTGCCTTGATTCCTGCACTACCAGTTAATTAGTCACAACTTCTTTCATGCTAAGCCTGTGATTGGGAGAGAGTGAAGGTATTTTTATCGGGAAGCGCAATGGAGACCCACAGTAGCGTACATGCCAAATCAGCCACATGGCTTTACACGTACGTAGTAATTGCACAACGAACTGCAGCGTTCCTTTTTCTTTCTTTTTTGCCTTTTTAAGATATTAATCAAATTAAATCGTACGCTGTAATCTCAACGCATAAAACCGTTGCTAAGACGGGATAGCGTATCAACTCTCCGGGTTCACTTCTAAGTTTTTTATCTTGGGGTGTTAAAGATAAAAGAAATTGAGAGGAAAGTTATTGCACTAATAAAAAACTGAAACCAGCATGGCTGAGTAGAAGTAGTTGTAAAGATGTAAAAAAAAATATGGTATGGAAATGGAGATAAAATAGGTTTGCTTCTCCTCCTAGTGAACAAATAAATATAGTGATAAAAGTATGGAGGACACAAGTGAATTACAACTGTACTTCTATACATAGTGCGTACATTTATACTTGGTCACTTTTGTTGCTCTCTCTCTTTCTCTTTCTCTCTCTCTCTCCCCCTCTCTCTTTTTTCTCTCGCACGCACAGAAACACACACAATTAAACACACGAACACAGACACACGCACACAGGTATATACCGTAGATTCAAGCACACACACAAACACCCGTAAACCCGCGAGCGCACAAACACTCACATAAGCACATTCACGCTCACAGTGGACAGACTATTTACCTTCAGTCCCGGCTTCTACTGTCCACACACAGCGTGAAATCCTCAAAGAATACTTGGCTTCCAGAAAAAAAGCTGGCGTATTCAAACTGAAAGTTCTGTTAAATTGTAGCTCCTACTAAAGCCCACAGAAATGCCAAGAACCACTACGGGAAATAATCCGACGTTAAAGTTTGACGTCTTTTATACTGTAAGCTCCACAAAGTCTTCTATTTCGTGGGCTAATGATAGCAGTTCATATACCTTTACAATTACAAATCATTAATGTTATTCTGTCGCAGGTAAATCCCACTGAACTCCCAGAGAAGTTTCGAAAATTGCATCATCTCATAACGAGGTTTCTCAGTATTAAATATTCCAATGACTCTACACAGTGAGGCTATTTCATATCTCTCGCACCTCGAAAGCTGTATTTGACAGCCCTTAACTCTATACAGTGTGCAGCTTGAACCTTGATCTAGATCACCTAGTTATCGACCATTTTCCCAACACATACTATACTTTTAATCTACCATGTCCCGGATTAGGACCGATATATACTGTATTTATCTCATCGGCAGCGGTAAGTGATTTTCTCTAAAGTTTACAGAAGAGTAGATGTACAATGCCTTGGTCGTCATGTACAAAACATATGCATCTCACCACCTACGAAAAGCATATTAATACTGCATAATATTATATATTAATACTGTTTTTTATGAGCTGCGCCTTCTGATTTGTTTTTGTAGCCTTGCTTCAAATCAATCGGTTGATATTTGTTCTTCAATTTTTCAGGTACGATGAGGGTGGATTTTTGTCCTCGAGTACAGAAACTGAACACTGCACGCTGCGTTGAAGGATTACGTTAATGTATATGTTCTTAAAATGGGCGATCAACGAAAACGCCGCTTTTTTTTCACTTAACAGCTATACCGCACTTAATCAAAAGTTGATATGTATCACCTCATCCGTTAGCAACGAAAGTTAGTATATATCTTTCTTTTTTGACATCGTGGAGTTAAGCGGCTGCGTTTTCCATAGTGGATCAAGAGAAAGTTCACTGCAGAAAGCGCCGCCCCACGCCTGGTTGTAATTAACAGCCTCAGTGCTAAGGTCTTATCCATGAACTAGGACCTCATTAGCTCAGGTAACTTGTCAACGACCCGTAAAACGCTCCCGAGTTGAAACAGAAACAGTAGTCTTTGGGTCAGTGACCTCCTGTCACGAACGCGAGGCGCCTCCAGCATGAATTTTCATCTTCTTTCAATAATCAACAAAATTAGGCTGTTGTTTTATCCCTCCTTGGAGCGTTCATAAGCGTTCGCCGTTCCAGTGAAGGGCACAAATGAACTTGGTTAATCTCTTTTTGCTATCTGCGGCAGCAGGGTAGCAATGGACGTGATATCATGATCATTTAACTCTAACGATGTGATCAAACTTTGGACAGGTAGGCCCTATTAGCTACAGTGTGTAAACAAATGATAAACGATACCGCGAAGGTTCCGTCGTCTGACCCGACCAGTGAATAACTGATAAACACGTATTTTGCCCTGATTACCAAATCATTATCTGCGACGCCTTAAGCCTGAGGTTTCTGTAATAATCGTTTCTTTTTCTTTAAATGCGCTTTTATGCGTTTATCACTGTAAAGGCCTCGCGCATGCTCGCCTTTGAGATGGTTAGATAAAACTGCCAATGTGCAGGAGCAATGTTTTGTAAGCAAAGATAAACAGTTTTGAACATGAGGAGGGTGCATTACTTAGAGTCGAACTCCTCATTTAGTTGACTTTTACAGAATACGCTTTTTACATCCATACACTTAAAGACCCCCGAGAGAAACGCTCTTCAAAATATGTTTGGAATTTTATATTACAAGTTATCCAAGCATGGTCATAACTAACTTGACTAGCAACTAGAAAAAAAAAAAAAAAAAAAAAAAAAAGAAAGTGCATTACACCGTGCAAAGAATGCAAGTTTATGTCGAACGCTATTTAGCTTATTGGTTATATTTGAATTGTAATTCAAATTCAAACCAAACGAACTTTAGATTTCAACCATTCTGAAAGTTAATTATTTTTTCAGTTACTTTTTCCTACATAGGTAAACACTTTTAAAGGTGGTTATCAAGTAGTCAGGTGGCACGGCTCCTTGTTTTTCAACGGTGTTCTTGAGATGGAAATATGAAGCTACTTGAAAGGACATGCCTCATGTACCTACACACAGTATAAGAAATCTTCACTGCATGGTCTACCTTTCCTAAATCACACTAATGCTTTTAATGCTTTTCTAAATAATTGAAAAAAATTGCCAAAGCAGCAGATAAATACCACGCACAAACAGTTTGTACTCGACCTTTGAGCTGTATTCAGTACCTATCTCTAACATTAATTTTTGTCCATATAACAGATAGTATTACATAGCAAAGGATCAAATATGACCCCCCCCCCAAAAAAAAAAAAAAATTTTTTTAAAGTAATAATAAATTTTATATTATTTTTTAAAAGCAATTGAATCGAAAAAGTGACCCACCTTGTTCAGTGTCTTGACATACTATAGGCAGAGGCCATTAGTCAAATTGCGATGTAGTTAGCAAACAAACCGCTTCTAACTATGATATATCCCCAGTACGTTTACGTTAAAAACAAATATTCAACATAAACCCGGCATTGTGATGAAGTTAAGGAGTTGACTCATTGACTTAATACATAATACAGTTTATTGGATGGAGCCGTATAAGTAGGGTCAAATACAAGCATATTCAGTCAACGAATATGTGAATATGGCAATACAACAATTATGAACGCTTATGAACGCCCCAAGGGGGGGGGGGGGAGGGCAGGGCAGCGGGCAGGTGTTTCCTAGTTCCATTAGTTTCCCAGAGAGTTTAGATTTTAGGTATGGTGCTGCTTGTAGACTAGGTTAGAGACCGTGTCAGCTTGGGGATCTGAGTAAAAGACCAGGAGTAGGAGTTCAATGTTAAGTTTTAAAGCACTGCATTTTCAATAAAAAAAAACATCCAGTGTAAAAGTGTAAGTTCCTCTACACATCCTTCCGGGTATCACGGGTAATTTTTTACTTCGTTCCGCGTCATCTTTTGATCAAATAATAATTTGGAGAGAGGGACAACACACACACACACACACACACACACACACACACAGAGAGAGAGAGAGAGAGAGAGAGAGAGAGAGAGAGAGGTGCTCTACATATAGATTGATCCTCTTTCTTGGGTGATCACATGCTCATAACGGGCCCATAGATCGTATTTAATCAACAGATTTGGCAAGGTAACTTGCTAAAATTTCCAGAGATTTTGTAATGAGTTATTAAAGGGATAATAACTCTTCGCATGAGATCTATATTTCACAATAAGAACATTGCGAATAACTCACAGAAATATAATATATTCTGTTTTACCACAAAATCAGCAGTTATAGCTATTTTTTCTGATATCTGAGTTGGTCTTTAGACCACGTGACCTCCATTGATGGCTATACTCTGTTAAAATCTTTTAAGAGATTTTAACGAAAAACCAAACTTTTTAGAAAAAAAACAGGGACTTACTTTGAATGTAAAAATGGATTCATTAACCATTGGTAAGTATGGGAAAATTGTTGTTTACTCCAGAAAAATTCGTTTTTTGGCCGAAACGAAGAGTTATTATCCCTTTAATTAGTATATTTATTGTGCATGCCTTTTATCCATAGAGTCGGAGATGGAGACATAACCAGGTGCTCCATGCCAAGGGCGCTACAATTGCAGCAGGTGAGACACACAGCAATCACAACAAGTACAATGTTAGGCTATGCGCTGACGCTCAGCAGCAGGCAGGTGTTTGACGAGTGGCTTTGTTGGTGGGTAATTCCGTCAATATCATTCCTTTATTCTCTTTGTCTAACTTTATCTCTAATTCACCTGGGGTTAAGGATTATTCAATCACAAATATAATTAGGAACAGATGGTTAGACAAAGAAATGTGATTCAAAATAGGCAATAAAAAGAACGGTATAAAGGTCCTACTCACGAATAAAAAACATTTAGAAGGTATACAGTATATTTATATATCCGACTCATGAAAACATTTTGATCCGTCTTTGCTGCACTTGGTTTGGTTTTTTTTATATATATATATCATTTATAATAAAAAAATAGTTCTAGATGTATGACCAGTCAATTAGATCGCCATGCTTTCCTGTAATTTCAGAAGGAAAAAATCGGCATCAGGTGCATTTATTTGAGGGGTTTCAATTTTTTTCAAGGAAAAGGAAAAGCAGCTTTGCATACAATGTAGACACAGAAAATGTGACTGGGGGTCATTTTCAAATGTGTATGCTATAGACCTACCTTTAATAAGATTAAATGACTTTATCATGAATTGAATCATCGTTTAACAAATACCCATAAGGCCTATCGATGAAAAAGGGACCGGTTATAATCAAGTCTACCTACATAAAGGACTTAACCCCTATAGTATACTATACTGCTTATAAGTATTTCAATGGATTGTGTCTTTTCGTAACTTGTAGGCTTTAAGAATAATATTTTATTTTAAATTTTGATAGTATATCCATTTTAAATGTTTGTTCTAAGAGATTTTAACTAATTGATGTCTTATTTTATTTTAACATCATCTTCTTACATAAATATATGTTGTATATATATTGCAAAGAGACAACAATAAACCCCTTTTATTATTATTATTATTATTATTATTATTATTATTATTATTATTATTATTATGAGTTTGTTTAAATTTTTTTCATTGAGCCACCGTGTCTGAGACCCTAATTAATGTACTAACACTTCACGTCTCATATATATTCGTCTGTGCTATAAATAATCTAGACTAACGTGCCCTAGAAACACGACACTCTCAAAGCTCATCAAAATCGCCTGAGCGCGAGTAGTTTCATAATTAAAAACAAAGATAAAACTGATGTCAAAATCAATAATGTGTGGCAGGAAGTCTCAAGAGCAAGTCACGTACGAACAGGTCACTGTTGGCTGAGAACAATGTGTGTGTGTGTGTGTGTGTGTGTGTGTGTGTGTGTGTGAGAGAGAGAGAAAGATAGAGAGAGAGAGAATTTGGTTGAGAAGGTTTATAATAATTTCATAGAAATAAAAATAGATTTCATTTACAAACAACACCGTGTTTAAGAATTTTATTTAAAATGAAACATGAAATTGTCAGTTTCATAAGGATTATTATTTGGTTAACTGGAAAACATAGAAAATACCTTTGTATAAATATATATAGTATTTATTCTAAAAAAATTAAAGTTTAAGGATTTCTGTCATCGCATTGTTCGAGCATAATTCTTTTCCCCTAACGCTGCTGAGCCTTTGGTCATGTAAGTTCATGTGTACAATGAAAACGTGTTATTCCCATCAAAATGCAGCAATATAATCTATCATATGGATTTTACCTGAACAATCTCAACGACAAGGTATATAATAATAGATCCCCATGGCAACAACCTGACGACAGATAGCGCCTGTACATGCGATCGTGTCGCTAGATGCTCTCAAGGGAGGCGACCCAAGAGATGGAAGAGCGCAATTGAGAGCAAACCAATCAGAAGTCGGAATCAATCAGGGCCCGGGAACCGGCATGTGTGAAATCGACAACAACATCACAAATGACAGCAACAAGACGGCGTGTACAGTCAAAAGCCGCGACCTCCAACAGGCTCGACCTTAAATGCAGAATTATATTTCTGAATTCTACAGATGCTAATCAGTCTTTAGACGCAAGGTAAGTGCAAGAGGAAATAAGCAATCTGCTCCAATATTTCGACCTTTGTCAAATCGTCTTACGGAAGTGGTTCACTCACTTCAACACTGGTTATTGGTTCTACAAAGCATGGATAGACTCACGCGTAAACGTGTTATAGAACGTGCGTCTGTTTTGTTCTATTTTTTCATCAGTGTATGGCGTTTTTATTTTTATTTTCGAGTTTCTACGATGCTTATACAGTGGTCTTTGAAATTTTATCCAGGTAGTTTAAGGACATATCGTGTTTTTTTTTGTGTGTGTATGTGTGTGTGTGTGTGTGTGTGTGTGTGTGTGTGCATGCATGCCTGCATGCGTAAGTGCGTGTAGGGAGAAGGCGGCGGGAGGATCGAAATGAACGCGAGGATCCGTCTATTTAAAGCTAAATCCTAGTTTTTGTTTTTTGCACTGCTGCTTTGGTAAGCACAAAGAGGACATGGTCATTTTCATCTCATGATTGCAATTGCAAAAGTAGCTAGGCTATTCACAATCAACTATACCAGTCTAAAGGCATACTTTTGAAAATTTTCTGAATAAGTGTTGGAAGTCCTTAGAGAGCATTTTTATTTTTTACTTAGGCAGGGTATCATCAAAGTATGTCAAAAGAAAATGTACAAAAGTGACAATCAGCTAGCTGTTATTTTCACTGTCTTCTTCCTCTTTCTTTTTCTCTCTCTCTCCCTTTGATCTCTGTAATATGTGTGTATATGTTTGGTGTCGAAAAAACTGCCGTATACCTTCACCACTCCAAATGATTTGTTTTAGTAAGATTATGGTGGCTCAGTCCCCAATCCACTATAGGCAGATGAAGATTGATTCATTATAGGAATATTCTTCCCCATGGATAGATATTGTAATTTCTTGATCTTTTCAGTGGGGGAAAATTGTGAATTTTAAAATGCTGTTTTTTTAGGCCATAATTTCTTAAAATAGAAGTTTTTCTATTGACTGGTAGAAACAAAATTTAAAAAGAAGGCTATTCTGAAGATCTATTCTGTGTAGTAAAATTACCACAGAGGCTATATAAAAAAATATGGTTTTGTGATTAGAAAATTATGTATCTGAAAATTCAATAATTTTTGCCCATTGAAAAGATTGAATCATTACTGTTCTCATATGCCGGTGTGCTCAACATTAATAATAATTAAATTGGTCCACTTAGCTGCTGATGGTATGATCGCAGTTTGAGCACACCAGTTCATATCACGTAGTCTACGGTTTTGAATGTGGCCATAAACTCCATACATATATATCCTACATGATATGAACTGGTGTTCATATTGAATTAAGTGTTAAATACTTAACAGAATGAAAATTTATGTTTTGTACCAAGGACTTATACAAGTAAGAGGGGCACATACTTCCCATTGGTTAATGAATCCATTCCCACATTCAAAGTTAGTCCCTGTTTTTTTTTTTTTCTAAAAAGTTTGGTTTTTTGTTGTATTCTCTTAAGAGATTATTACAGAGTGTAGCCATCTATGGAGATCATGTGATGTGATGCGTTAACTGCTGTTTTGGTGGTAAAATAGAATTATTATATTTCTATGAGTTGATTGCTATGTATTTATAGTGAAATATGGATATCTCACGAACAGTTGTTATCCCTTTAATTTAAATATTGTCATATAATGGACATCTTACTGTCATTATATTTATTTATTTATTTAAGTCCACAGGACAGACTGATGTCCAGTGATTGCCATGAGAGACACACAATAACCTTAATGAACGCATATTTCTTATCATAAACAACACGAACAGAGCAATCACAGGAAAGAAACTCTCAGGAGAACTGATAAGCTAGTGCATACAAGCCATTTAATGTCAAATGAACGAATTTACTTGGGGAAATAATTTATTTAGACATTGCTGGTGACTTGACCTCTGATTGAGAATTTTGTGTGCTGTCTTGCACTCCTCCATTTTTATCTATATTAATATTTCATATTGCCAGTGTCAACATTTCAGATAAACATTGTGGAAAAAGTATTGACATAGAAAACTACAGACTCTTACTACAAAATGGGGATTTTATTCCCTTTTGCTACATACTGCTTAAGAAAATTAATAGGGTCAAAGCTGATTTTTGTATACGTATACGTAATTTGCTGTTTACAAAATAATAATAATGATAATAACAACAACATAATAACAGAATACAATGAATAAATAAAAAAAGAAGGAACAGTCCTGATTTTGGTTGACCATATAAAAAATAAAATAAATAATGATAATAATAATAATAATAATATAATAATAAACTATATTGTTCAGAGTGGAATAGGGTTTTATTGTCCCCAGTGTAAATGTGAGAAAAAAGTAATTTCTTTAGAGAGTTAGAGCGCATTCAGAACAGTAAACTAACAGATCCACGGATCAAATATGGTGACCCACTGTGATGTGAGATTGTAGTTATTATTACTTAAGATTCAAATAAAACTTCACCAGAAAGCAAATTAAATAAAATCAACTAGACATCAAACACTGGCAGGGTTTGTCAATTTCATTAGTTTGTTTATTTCAGACAGCGCACTTTTCGTGCATGCACAATTGTTGAACCCTGCGCTATAGGGAACAGGAATCGTCAAGGTTATTAAGGGTCTGTATTGAAAGGTTGAAATGTCATGCTTCATAGACCCTATTCCCACGTGGGGAGTCTCACTAGATTACTGTCAGCTTAGCCGGCTTAAATGTCCGTCCCGCCTACTAAAAGCTGAAACAGTGAAAGGGGATAATTAACTACCGTGCGCGCTCGGCTGACAGCAATTTAGCGTGAACCCCCAGGGAGTAAGGTTGATCTAGTTGGATCGATCTAAATCTCTGGGAATGCGCTCATAGGTAAAGAAGTAAAATCACTTAAGAAACAATTTACTTTTTTACCAAGAAGGTGGGAGTCTAGTCCTAACTTGAGGAAATAACGATTTTGATTGCAATTTGTTCTCCAAAGGGATGGTAAATTAGTATTGGCCTCTCTTCCAGACTAGGTCCCCAAGGGCATGTTTCACAAAATAACTTCTGATGGGGAGTTGGTCTACATAGATAGTGAAAAAATAAATTCTAATACGTACCTCGTTTTGCTGGATCTTATGTTGAAATGGAGATCACAAAAGTTCTCTTTTTCTTCATCTTAACGTCGTGATCACTGTTTCAGAATAAGATCCAGTATAAAAATCTATTGTTTTAGTATGTTAGCTTGTGATATAACTGGATAAATCAAAACTGAGAAACTTTAATTTTGGTTTCCTGTATGTTTGAAAATGCCCCATTTTTCTGCTGCATGATTCTTTCAACGCATAATTTGATTAAACCTTACAAACAATGATGTCCCTGGCATCTTGTGAGTCCATGCAAGGAAAAAGTTGGTCTGTATACAAGATCCAAGTACCTATAGGTTCTAGATTTCGGTGTTGCTGGCTCGATCTTAGTTTCATATAAAACCCACATCAGCAATACCACACTGTAAAGCTTACAAATGAAAAGATAGTGAGCAAGCTAGCTTTACAATGCCCTGACACTCAAGGTAGATGCAAGGTCCTTGTACAAGAATTTGTGGCCATTATATCTTCTAATGAAATGAATACGAGGTTCAGGCCTACCCAACTACCAGACTCGGCACATAAAGATCCTGAACTAACAGGTATATCGGACCACACTACCTGTTTTCAAGGTGTGTATCAGATCGCATTTCGGAGTATCAGTCAGAACACCAACAGGACGAGCCCGTAGTCGTTCTACAAAAATTGTTCTGGGGTATGATAATCCGAAATGCGATCTGACACACACCTTGAAAACGGGTAGTGTGGTCCGATATACCGGTTAATTCAGGATCCTTAGGTGCCGAGTCTGGTAGTTGGGTAGGCCTGAGATTGTCCATGATCATGTGGTGTACTTGTGAAAAGCCAGGAAAAGGGATGGTCTGTTCATTAAGTGAGATAATGAAAATGTAGAGCAAATTATGGGACATTACATACCAGTTAAATAAAGGCAAATACCAGTTAATATTTTTAAACGTACAAAAATGAGTTATCATCATAGCAGATGAATTGAAGAAATCAGAAACGAAACGGTGGATATGATTGATTGTTTATGTTTTCAGAGAACCCATCTTTCATTGCAGATAACAAATCATAAAGTGATCCGTAATGACAGGCATTAATTCTACGTTTGGTTTGTCATCACTTTGTTATCAGTAGTGTGGAAGATAAGGTATTGATCGCCGTCGCTGCCCTTGAAACAACCACTTTGTGCAAGTGTTGGCAAATAATTCATATGGGTTTTTGATGGAGGGTGAGTTTGATAACTATTGAGTAATTGGTAGAAGAAGGAAGGGGAGAGATAGTGGGAAGCAGGATAGGATGAAAAAAAAGAATTCTTGGTTTTATTTTAGATAGGACCGACTGTCTGTTTTATTTTGTCTTTTAAAAAGCATCAAATCTTCATTTTCTTTCATTCATCATCATTCAGTGTTCCACTGTTGGACAAAATCCTCAGCGTGCTTCTTCAACTGTATTCTGTCTTGGGCTTATTTTCTTCTTATTTTTCATTTTCTTTCTTATTTTCTTTCGTAACAGTTTATTTTGAAAGCACCTAGTGAAGTTTTAAAACTATACACCAGTGCTGTTGGCATTCACACAGATAATTAAGTAGCATACAGTATATTTCCTGTAAAAATAATATCAAAAAGATTGTGAAAAATGTGTCTTTAAAAACATTTGCCTCTTTATTTTACTTCTTCTTTAAACCTTTGCTCTTGTATATTTATGTTTTTAAATTTATGCTACAGATATAACTGAACAAGCAAACTGTATTCATAAATACATTGTATTGGAATCTGGATAAAGACATTTAATGATACAGGCATTGCCCAAGCAACAGAACAAATATTTTGCCTCAGTTATAGATAAAGCTGGCTTAATCCTTGAATAATGATGTATCTTTGGCAACCTTGAAGTTAATGGAAATTAAATGCCACTCATATACCTGTGTGCATTTTGCGAGATACTTGATGATTGAGCTGATGTTATGAACCCAGGCCCGTAGCCAGGGGGGGTTCGGGGGGTTCGAAAGAACCGTCCCTTTTGCTGGAAAAAGGTCCACTCTGGGTAAAATTTGACCTAGGTACATGGAGTTTTTATGGGAAAAGGTCCACTTTTTCAGAAAAAGAACCCCCCTTTTGAAATTGCTGGCTACGGGCCTGGAACCCATTGTCTGACTAGAACGATCGTGGTTAATTGCTAATTAATTTCAAACATACGACATATTCTGAATATTTTTACAACATTATGGCTGTATTCCCAGAGCTTTTAGATCGATCTATCCCCGCGGGGAGTCTCACTAGATTACTGTCAGATAATCCGGCTTAAATGTCCATCCCGCCTACTACAAGCTGTAAGGGGGTAATTAACTTTCGTGTCCGCTCGGCTGACAGCTATTTAGCATGAACCCCCCAGGGAGTTAGGTCGATCTAAAGTAGATTGATCGATCTAACCTCTGGAACTGGGGTCTATGATTAATTGATAACGCTATTAGTAAGTTTTTTAAAAATAGAATTGTTAAGATTATAAAAAAACGTTACCTAGGAAAACATATTAATGATGAATTTTGTTTGGATTAAGGGGGAAATTATCATGTTTATGATTTTACTTGAACATGCAATAAACATAAATAGAAGTGTTTCCATAGAAACCATAAATATTTACTTGTTTGAGGTTGAAACTACGTCACTAATTAGAAGTGTCTTTGATTGAGAATAATTTTATAAATTGCGTATGTTTTCCCAGTAATTTTGCTTAGTTTTATAAAGAGAAAAAGATCCCTCAGAGACTAAAATTACCAAGAAAAAAATGCGCAGATTTGCGGTAAATATTACTTGTGTTGTTGTGTAATTTATCCGTTTGTTGATCAATATTTTAGAGGTGTAACACATACGTGGGCCTATACAAATTTAAGTGCACAGATATTTGTTATTATTGATAAATGGGGACTTGTGCTCCACTTTTGATCAGGAATGCCACCCACTCATGACAAGGGGGTTATGCGTGTAGCATGCTTGAAGTTCCAGATCAGATAGGCAACCGACAAATCATTTCCTCTTTGATAGGTTAATAGTTGCTAGTATTTACTTGGCCATAAACAACTTTGATATATGAGAGATAAGATTATCTCATTTCTGTAGCCATTTCCTGAATCAGGTTGTAGGTTAACAGGCCATGGAGTTGCATAAATTGAGGGAATTAAGGGGGTCTCTTTCTGAAAAAGTGGACCCTTAAAAGTCGTCCCTTTTTACATCCTTAAAGGTGGCAAATGGCATCGAAACCTAGATCAATGTTTGAATCAGAATGGACGTTTTCTGGCCAAAAGGGTGCATGGTACTTTCAGTCAAACCTCTCAAACAGCAGTCCTTTTGTCTGTGAGCCCAATTAGATTGGTGGACTAGATCGAGAAAGGTTTTTCCTCGTATCAGAGAGAGATTGTATGAATTAACTTCAACACTACAAATAATGAACAATCTCGTCTAATATAATTCCCATATGATTCTCTCAGTAACTGTTCTAAAAATAACACAGATCTTTCAGGTGCATATGCATATTTCATTATGATTTGATTTGTGGTTGATGAATTGTCCTCTATAGTCGATGTTTATGAATGTAAGAGCGTATTCAGAACAGATAAAGTACTAACAGATCTGTGGATCTGATATTTCAATAACCCACTAAAAAGCTTGCCACTTAATTCCTGATTAGACACTGAATAGATCCCCTGCAGGGGTAACAAAACAAGCGTTCAAGTGGATTGGCCATATTTGATCCCCATATCTGGTAGTCCACTGTTCTGAATGTGCTCTAAGTGATCCAAACATGTACATGTGTGTATTGTGTGTCTTTCGTAATTTGCCTGTATGCCCAGGATGTATCAGATGATTGGGGCTGCATGTAGGATATCACCTTTTGGCTGGTAAAATCAATTAAAGGGATAATAACTCTTCGTTTGAGATCTATATTTCACAATAAAATTAACTCATAGAAATATAATATATTCTGTTTTACCACAAAAACGGCAGTTATAGCTTTATTATTCTGATATCTGAGCTTGTCTTTAGACCACATGACCTCCATTGATGGCTATACTCTGTTATTATCTCTTAAGAGATTTTAACAAAAAACAAACTTTTTAGAAAAAAACCAGGGACTAAATTTGAATGTAAAAATGGATTCATTAACCATTGGTAAGTATGGGAAAATTGTTGTTTACTTCAGGAAAATTAATTTTTTGGCCAGAACGAAGAGCTTTTATCCCTTTAAGGTCTTATGCGCACAGCATTAAGACCATACTTTATCATCCTCCAGTGTTATTTTTTAT
The DNA here is from genome assembly GCF_051362555.1 of Lingula anatina. Taxonomy (NCBI): domain Eukaryota; kingdom Metazoa; phylum Brachiopoda; class Lingulata; order Lingulida; family Lingulidae; genus Lingula; species Lingula anatina. The sequence continues at coordinate 18,701,146 of NC_141771.1, read as the reverse complement.
CTAGAAAATGTTGTGTAATGCTTTAATTGCAGGTGCTCCTATAGACATTATATCCTAAATCAGTAAATTAATTAGTAGTGCTGGACATATTGGGTACGTAGTAGTATAAATAAACTGAGGTCGGCAGAAATGGGGTATGGTGGAAGAGGGGATTCATACAATTAAACCGTCCTTTTGGCTGGGATAAGGTATGCTCTGAATCGAAATTTGATCTATATTATATCAATTTGTTGTGTGGTAAAAATAATTCAATTTTTTTTTAATACCCCCCCTCCCCTCAAGAATTACTGGATATTAGGTCCGAGACATGATCGATGACTGGTTGTCACCCAGTGGTGGCTCTGATCGCATTATTGGGTTATTACACAGTACTTTCACACCCATTCCTCTGAACATGCTGTATTATGCTGCCATAACCTATAGGACAAACAATAGCTTTAAGTGGGCATTGCAGCTTAGAGTTTTAAGTCTGCCAGAATTCTAATATTTTCGGCAATAAATATTTCTTTTTCTATTTTTTGTGTGTGGGTATGTGGAAGGAGGCAGGAGGTTGAAAGGAACATGTATCAATGGTGAGATTTAATGCACATTTTAAAGTCAATATAGCAAATATTTTCTAAATGAGACTCTTCTCCTATAGCTAGCTACCATAACTAAACTTAAATGTTTATTTCCCTCTGATCGATACATGTATATATGGCACCATACGAGTATTTGCCTACATTATCTGAAGACAGAATCATGGTCATGTAAGCAGATATTGTAAATCTTGCTTTCACTCCTCAGTCGACAAAACACTCGCCCTCATGCTACCAGGTTAACTGTCGTCATTTGCACTCTGTCATAAACTAGCCCGCTTGATGTTATATATGTGGATTTTAGTTGAAAACGCAGGAATATACCAGCATCCGAACGACTTATGCGTTGTGTTTACCTGCTAAAAATAGCCAGTCATTTATGTTAGACATCAAGGATAGTTAAACTGACAATGCTAATATGATGGATAGCAATTTTAGTCTGTAGGACAAAGAGATTATTAAGTTACAAGAATGTGTCTGGTGAACACGTTGGATGTATGGTATGCCTGCCCAGTCCGCAATATCACAAAAATGACCACTTCCAAATGCCAGTAATTTAAAATGGGAAATATTCAAGATAGCCTAGTCTCAGACTTAATTGTACCATAAAATAGCACAGGAGCAAAGCTTCATGCCTTGATGTGAGAAGGGAGTCATGCAGATGATTTTGGCATGTTTTAGCCTGTAATTTCTACAAAATATCAATTAATGTAATAAATATGCCAAGTAGAAGGATTACTGCGTTATTATATTTATCATTATTGAAGATTCCAATATTAACTTCAAAGTATTTTGATGGACCTTGCATGCTATGCATGAACTTAATACAATAGTAACAAACTTCCAAATATTACAGTACATGTACAAGGCTACAAATTGTCTCCTATTGTTAAGTCCCATTGCCTCACTATATCAAAAAGTTAAAACTGTTGGTTGCACACAGAAGTAGAGATTTAAAATGTTAAATCGGTTAATTTCACCTAAAGAGAAGGGCTTTCTCATATATGCATTACTTGAAATTAACCTTCCTATAATTTTTAAATGCATTTTGCATTACAGTTTTCACAATCCCATATGGGGTAATTTCTTTATCAAGAATGGAAGGGGGGGGGGTCATGTGGGGTAACATTTATCACTAAAAATACAAAGAGAATCCCCTCGCAATATAGACAAAAATAAATGTCATTCCGAGCCAATTCCTGTGGATTTAGCTATATACAATCAACAAAACATTTCCAACATACTTTTTTTTAAACGACACCAGACAGGAAATTAAATCAAATCAACTATGTGGCAAATACTGGCAGGCTGCACGGTGTCAATTGACATTTGGTTATTTCAAAAGGCACGCTTTTCATGCATGTGCAGACATTTGACACTTGTGCTCCGTAAAATCAGAAATGATTACAGATGTGTGTTTGTGTGCCTGCATATGTGTGTGTGTGTGTGTGTGTGTGTGTGTGTGTGTGTGTGTGTGCACGTGCATGTGTGTATGTATATATGTATATGTTTTGTAGATTTGGGGAGTGGGAGAAGAGGCAATGGATAAAAGCTGACAATTTACCGGGTATCTATGGATTTTTTTTAGGTTGTTTTCTCTTAAATTCTCTAGAATACAGTCTTCTGCACAGCAGGATGTATTCACCATGTTTTTGGTCATCACTTAAGTGTTGCTTTCTAAGATGACACTTCTGATGTAAAGAGTTTCTTAAGTTATCAGGATCGAATCAATCTTATGTAAAACCCAACTTGTGCAGATAATCTTGCGTATTGTCTGGTCACACATGACATGCAGTGTGGAGAGCCTCATTCTGATTTCTTAAAATTTCCATTAAAATTTAAAACCAGTAATTAAGATGGTAGACATATAGACCAGGTAAATTATTTTTATGAATTTTGGCACTAATATTCTGCATACGGTACCTTTAACATAAATAAATGAATAGTCTATATTTAAACATAGTAGACTTCATGGTAATTAAATATTTAGCTCCTAAATACGTGTTTTTATTTGCCAACAGTTGGAAAATGAAATGCGGGATAAAGATGAGAATTGTTAATTAAAAAGCAGGTCTGTGGTCTCTGATTGAACCAGTTGAAGAAGATGGTGGAGGTTTTTATTGAAATTACTGGCATATTGGAAGTCATGAAGACTATAGGTGCTCAGACACTCCATTAGCTTAAAGTAAAGTTCTTATAATTATAAACCCTACTCCATGTGCACCTCTCAGTGCGGTTTACATTAGACGCCTGGGCCCAGTTTCATCAACACTGGATAGTGCTATCCTATGGATACCACTATCCTTTGGATAAAATTGTTATCCTCTGGGCAGTTATCCTGAGGTTAGCAGCCTTTTTTAACCACTGGAAAGAAGTATCAGAGACAGAAATAAGCAGGCCAACCCAACTACCAGACTCGGCACCGAATGATCCCGAATTCACTGGTAGATCGGACCACACTACCCGTTTTTAATGTGTGCATCAGTACGCATTTCACAGTATCATACCCCGGAACAAATGAGATAAGATGCACTACCAGTACTTTCCAACCCCTCTGAGAATCATCACTATATCACATCGCGTAATAGGCAAGAGTGTTGTCGCCTCTGATACTCCGAAGCGCGTACTGATAAGTTCTATACGCGTTGTTTTGACCCTGATAGAGTCTGAGTGTTGACGTTCTCACCTAGATGGGTTCGATCCAATGTTTTCCTGCCTTTGAGGGGGACACTGATCACAAGGCCATACAGTCGGTATTCTAAGATATAATGGAACCCCCCCCTCCTTAATTTAGGATGCATGGTGACTGTACCAACTGGGATGTTATATGGCAACAAGGTGTTTTTGACTGTCAATATGAAATGCAATCATGTAAATTTCCTGCAGGTTGAAGTATCCTTTTTTTTTTGAATAGGTAATGGTCTAAGATATAGTTTTACAAATTTTGCCTTTTGGTTGATGTCAGTTTTTTGTCATATTTAAGCTCAATTTGAATGACCCTTCTTGTCTTTTAGGATATCAGACATTATGTGACGACTTGGATAGGAATGGTAGCCATCTTGGCTATGGATTATATAACCCTGTTCAACCAGACTTTTGGCAATGGGATATGGTTAATCATAATTGCATGATTGGCATAATTTATAAACAACAGCTGTGGAATATATATTCAGTTGGATCTTTGGGATAGAGTAATTAAAAGAGAATTAAGCAGCTATTTTAAACAAAATTTTACTAGGTAGAACTAGTAGCTCTTTTGGGACTATTTTTGCATATGGCTAGCTTTCCTTTCAAGATTTTCTAATTTCTCTGCAATAGGGAGCAAATGTTTGAGAAAAAAGTCTATCAACAAGTCTAATTTCCTGATGCATGTGGCTTATAATTCCATTCATATTCAGGGGTGGGTTCAGAGATATTTTCTGACAGTCTTCCAAATGATCTTTGTTGATCCATTCTTCATTTTTGACCATCTTCCGACAGAAAACATTAGTTTAACTTGAAAATCTGACCGTCTTCTGGAAGATTCAGAAGACGTCCTAAATCCACCCCTGATATTTGTATCACCTAATTCATGTAAAGTGTCTCATATCTGCCAAAGGTGGCTGAATTAGTTCACCAGGACTAACAGATCAGCGGATCAAATATGGCAGGCCCATTTTAAAGCGCCACCACCTAATCTTCTTATGATGTCCCCTGCTCCACGTGTACCACATTCCACAATTAAAACTCTGCTGTTAACAAATTTGTTATCATCTTGAATTGATATGCCTGAAAATGTTCATTTTTTTTCAGAAAACTAAAAAAAAAAGAAGTAAGATGAAGTCCACATAATGTGGGTAGATAGCTTGCTTGTTGGATATTCAATTTGTGTTATTAGCGTTATGTACAGCATTTTATTGCTGAAGTCACAGGGGTTTGTCGTGGTTTGTATCTAATTTTTTTGGTTGGTGGCATATTTTATTGTATGCCTATTTTGTTGGGAGTATCTTCACAATGTGAGTCATATCCTATCCTGAAACTGTAGAATGGTTTTTGTATTTTTGGACAGACGCTCTCTGTTTGGACATATAACTATCACTGGTGTATATAACCATCACCTGTGTCTGTCGCAGCTGCCACTGCAAGTGTTTCAGCCCCCTTTCGTAGAATTTTGCTTGTAAACACAGGATAAGGAAAAACAAGCTTCATCTTATTATTCTCAGTCTTATGGGGTTTCGTAACAGGACTTACATAATGCTTGATTAGAAATCCAGCCTGATTGATTTATTTTTCATCTTGAAATGATCTTTTTTTAATGAAGATTGTTTATTTTTCATCATGAAATGATATTTTTTAATGAAGATTTCAAGTGGCAATTTTCTGGCATACATGCCATTGAGTTCTCATGGGTCTGAAGCCCTGTGATGGTTACATTTTGTAACAGTGGTATATAATTTAATTTGGTGGTGACCATGATATTAAGCATTATGTAATATTACATCAAGATTGACAATTATGTACATATTTTTTACATTATCATAGTAATATTAAACACAATGTTACTTAAAGTATTTTTTAAATTATTTCTTACTTACAAGAATAATTCGAAGGACTAAAATAAAATTAGTATTATTTGATTTACCTATCTAGAACTAAAGGAGACAAATTTAGAATGTGGCATTGGTGTTCATTTGCTATCTGTAGGAAATATTTTTGTGTGTTATTAAAAAGAAATTAAATTATCATTTAATTGGAGGGAGATTTTGGAATATCATGGTGTCATGTGTGCTCAGTATTTTAAATTTTGTGATGTACCCTGTAAACAGAGCAGATGTTGTGATGATTTAATATTGTTGATTTTATTTTTCAGATGCACCGAAGAAGCAGTCCATCAGGAAAAATCTTGTTGCCTTCACCTGTGCTCCCGCAATCATCTTACAACCTTCTGTAAACCAGAGGCTAAGACTTATTAACACAACTTGCATTGCACGTTCATCACTCCATTTTGCAAATTGCTTGAGAATATGCTCATTGATTTGGCCCATGGTACTGCTTGCATTTTGTTGCTCGAGCTAGAAAATCTCAAAGGTAAAACAAATGGCAGCAGCTAAAACAGATTGAAGCAGGCAGTGATATCCTGTAGATTTTGATAGCAGTTTGATAGACATAATTGCTTTCTTGTGAAGGAGATGCCAAACATTGCACTTTACAGCTGGAAGGATTCTACTTGACATCATACGTAATACAAATTTTTATGACATCAAGTTTTGTGGAACAAGCAGAAGAAAGAATCACATCCACTAAAACTTTTGACAGTATCATTTGCTTGTCATTTTTTGAGCTGGGTTTGATAGGGAGATTATACACATTTTTATTGTGAATTGGCAGAAGAGATAGAGAGAGCTTAAGAAGATCATTGTGACATTCTAGAGACCAGCTAAGGAACACTCTGAAACAGCAATGCAGAGAGAGAGAAACAGCAAGCAGTGGTCCATTTGTCTCTGAATTACAACTGTAACTGAACAGCAAGCAGCCAAACAGTGCTGAACAGCAAACAGGAAGAACAAATTAGAAATTTTTATTGTGCTATTGATAAAAGGGCACCCATACAATTCTACACTCTGAAACTCATTTCTTTCTAATTTACAATGACTGACACAAGGACAAGTACTAAGAATTTCCTGTATTGACATAAAACTAAGGTTCTTGTTGGTTTTTTGGTGTGTAGGACAAAACACTAACTCCGTTAATCAGTTGTTTGCCAAATGGCTGCACACTTTTTCATCGAGAAAAACTGAAGAGCTCCTTTTTGCGAAGGAGGTGCACTTTTGAACTTGCATGGTTACAGTGCATATAACATTGTACCCACTGGAAGGTCCATTGGGAATAATTTGAACTGTAACCGTATTGATGCCTTTGAAGATCAATCTGTTGTGATTTACGTGCCAATGGAGAAGGATGATTTCCTGTTGTAGTTCCAGTGAAAAGCGTGGAGCTATTACAATACCAAGGTGCAATTACATTATTTGTCTTGTCGGGTATTGATGAAAGAAATTTGATTTGACAGTGGGAATGGGGTGTGTTTCCGCCATTATTTAACCAACATTGTCATACACACATTTTTTTGTAAGGAACTGCATTGCATGTAGCTATAGCAGTAGCAGTGCTTTGGTGTGGCATGGGTTACAGTAATACGCTGCAAGAAGTATACATAATACCTTCACTGTGAAGTGGGCCTGTATGATATTGGATCGCAATAATAACCATTGATTATCATCACGGCGGCTGTCAGTGCAGCTCCTCTTGTTTTGACTGATCATGGCAAATTACTGATATCGGAGATGATATGGACACTCTACCAGCATTTCTTTCACTGATCAACCAGTGGTTGTTTAATTGCTGTAAGCCACAGCCAGCAGACTTAAAAGCGTGGATGGAGATGTGTTTTGGTTTGCTGATGTTATGCCTTGTTGCTTTAACTTAATCGGGTGTAGTTGTGCACGAGGAGGCAATTAGCAAATTCATGACTAGGGATTGAACACATTCTACAACCTTATCAGACAGAATATTTCTCAGTGTATAATTTAAAAGACTATTTTTTTCCACACGGCTGCAGGAAGTCAAATTGTCAAGTGAGATGAACTTGTGAATTGTAAGATTTCAGTTTGACTGGGATTAATTTCCTATTTGTGATTTGCATAGGACTCGGTCAACATATAATAGTTATAATATACAAGGTATGCAGGTTGCCATTAGTCAAAGTTCGGTACAGTTATGCTGCTTCAGGCATCAGGTTATTTAACAATGACCATTGGACAAATATTTTGATGTATATTGGAACATCGAGAAACAAAACTGGGAAGTTTTCCTTCATTTGAGGTAATTTGTACCTACAAGGAGAAAGATTTAAACAGAAAAATATTTGTGTTACTTTATGACAAGGAATGGATTAAGAAAGCACTGCATACTATCTTTCCTACTCAGAAAAAAAGACAAGCTTTCATAACAGTTGTTGGGTGATAATTATGAAGCAGGGAACTGATTTGCAGTTCTTGCAGTTGAGTAAAATAGGGGATAATTATCGTCTGAGCAAACAAACGACTTGGCAAGAGAGGCCGCTGATGATTTCAGGAAATTTCACTGAAATATAAAAACTTGCTAATCACAGCTGTCAAAAACTCGTCTGTGATGTTCTGTACTCTGAGCTGCCTTGCTAATGAAAACAGGTAGTGAAATGGAGAATTGAGAAAATTACATGTAAACGTGTTTATTGAAACTGCCGTAATCAAGCACCTGTGGCAACACACTTGGAGCTGCCTTGGTATAAATGAGCACATGATCCACGCAGGCAAATCAAAAACTTATGAGCTCAGACTACAGTTGGAACGCAGTCGCTAAACCTGGCATGCGGATAACAAAAAGCAACAGTATAGGTCCACTACACCAGGACGTCAAAGTGGAGGATGCAGACGAAGACACCCTCCTCCATATAGATGGTGGGAGGCAGGGAGATATTTCAACTGAGGAGGGTGCGATTAGGCATCAGGTTCAGGTACTTAGTCCGAACAGAAATCGGAAGCAAAATGGTGGTGCTCAACATCCTGGCATTGAGCAGAACAGTTTTAATGTCTCGCCAAACCTTTCGCGCCCTGCCTCTGAGCTCTCCCAAACAAAGAGGAGGTCTGCGTGGGATAGAGCACAGGAAAAATTTGAAGCAGGAGAGAAAAAGCAAAAAAAGGCACACAGAAAGGAAGCAACATGCTTGCAGATGGAGATGGAATCGAATCTGACTGATGACAGTTGTTGCAAATGGCAGACAGTGCAGAATGTTTTTAGGACGAAAAAATTCAAAGATCACCAGCTGGAGATTCTGTACCAGCGCTACTTTTTTAAACTAAACCAAAATAATCTTACTCAACTCATGGCTCTACTTATGACAATCTGTGTCATTCTAGTTGCATTCCATTACATAGGAGGGCAAACGTCGCCTCTGAAAGGAACTCTCTTCGGACTACTCTTCCTCGCTTTCATCGTGGTACAAATCCTGTGTAATAAAAGCTCCTTTTCTCAACTTCACCTTGTCTCGCTTGGATATGTCATCCTCATATTTATGATCACTATGGTGATACTTGTCACCACAGATACGTCCCCAAGGACGGCCAGCGAAGGGGTCTGGTTGAGCATATTTTGTATATATATGACCTACAGTTTGCTGCCCGTCAGAATGAGAGTTTCGGTGTTCGGAGGGATTGGCCTGGCTGCTGTTCATACCCTGTGCGTCATAGTCATCAATCGCAGTGACAGTTATATTTGGAGACCGGTAAGTAAATAAATAATCTGACATAGGCAAACAAAAGAAGTTTGAATGAATAAATTGTTTCATTTCCAGAGAATGTAAAAAATATTCTGAATGGTGATTTGGGTTCAAGCCAAAGTCTTTCATTTGTTTTGTGAAAAAAGTGACATTTTGAATTAATGGAATTGGTTTGGAACATGTTTGTTTCAAAGTTGAGTAAATTGGCTGTTAGAAAGCTTCGTTATAAGAAATGTCCACAATTGTCAGTTGATGTGTAAATTTGAAAGATGGCTTAATTAAAACCTTATTCAGTCTGTGATTATTTTCATATTATCACATCCATTAATTGGGCAATATATCAAAGTGAATGTATGTGAGAGAGAGTGTCATATTCCTATTTGAAAAATAGGTAAAATATGGTTATTTTTGTCAGTCATTTATGTAGTTGAAGTAAACAGAAAGGATTTGTTATTTATATTAGATAGATATCCTTGTTTTTGACTGATGTTAAAGAGCCAGCAGTTGTCTACTTAATGAATTGTACAGCTTGATCACAGGGTTTCTTGGATGGTGCACAAAGTAAAGAGGCACTTAGCAGTAGATCCGAATTAGTCGCTGGGGCCCCCGAGTGTCACAAAGGCTCTTTAGCTAAATGCTTGATTTGAATCTTCAGGCCAAAATGTGAACTTGCTTTGAACCAAGATAAATGAGTGATAGCTTAGTAATCCAATTTAATGCAATGTTGCGCTTTTCTTGGTAACAGGAGAACTGCAGCTTCTGTTTCAGACCAATTCTTTCTTAATTTAAATGGATTACAGTTGATTTATCTTGAAATCATGTAAGCCAAATTTACGGACAAAGGGACCATTCCCAGACCCTCTCATATTTACTGTGGTTCGGTCTTTCTCCGAGGGGATTCTTGCTAAATTGCAATCAACTTAAGCGTCTTACATGTCTGTCACACCTGCTGAAGCTGCTAGGGGGTAATTAATTATAGTTAAGCAGCTTCAGTAGATGTGCCAGACATCTAAGCCGCTTAAGCTAAAAGTAATTAAGTGAGAAACCCCTAGGAGATGGATCAATCCTGTTAGGTAGATCTGGGTATGGGATTCTAGTCTATAGCTCTTTTGTCCAACCAACCCCAGCTTTAGCTAGGCAACTGATATCAAAGATTTCTATTTTTCTCTATATGGTTTCCAATGTTTTTGTCTATGGCAGTGACGCAACGTGTGCCATCTAAGGCATCAGGCAGCCTTATGATTAGCTTTGATCTTAGAAAGCTAAAAAAAGTTTCAAATTGCCAATTCTGAAAGGCCTTGCGACTTTTAGCCGAACTGTCCTTGCTACTGTAACAGTAATTATATTTATGTTGGTCCAGAGCTGGCAAAATAGACTGATTTAAAGCTAATCTAGGTTTAAAGATAAATGTTGAGGATATAATCTCGGTTATTGCAAAAGATTTATAATTTTTTTTTGTGTATTCACATTAATGGAAAGTGTTAGGAGTTTTGAAAGAACTGTCTTTTTACTCAGAAAATTTCCACTCAGAATAAAAGTTTGATGAATATGAAGGTTCTGTACTATTTTTCAGTTTAAATCATATAAGTAAGTCCACTTTTACAGTAAAAAAGAATGTAATTTCCCCTTAGAAATTGAGAATAAATTAACAATTTTGTAAATATTTTTTTCTGTAATATTCGCATTCCAGAAGATGCAGTGAAATACCGTGCATCGATATTCTCGTCTTAAGACTTCATTCTCGAAGGGTCACCTCGTAATCCAGATCTTTGCCAGCAAACCATTCATCTTGCATAATTTATTTGAACAGAACCCTTTGCGGCAGCATTGTGTTTTAATTAGCCACCAAAGCATGTGTGGATGTATTGGTTCTGGAACAATACCTCCTACATTTTCAAAAAGCTTAAGAGCGTCATGATGATAAAAGTATCTTTGGGTCATTGCTCCGTGTCAGGATATTAAGAAAGGGTGGAAGTTCATTACCACTTGGTTCATTAACCTCAAGGGAAATTGCTCTGCAAGTTGTGAAAAATTCAAGACTATTTACACAAAACATGTCCAGCAACTAATTTGCCTTGGGCATGGTTGTTCTAACGCATTGCTTATCTCAATAGTTTCTTATCATGGGTAGGTCCAGCATTGCATTAAAGGGGGGGGGGGGGGGGGGGGGGGGGGGGGGGGGGAGAGGCAAACATAAAAGAATACTTGAGAAAAGTTACTGTAGGGTATAGGAATGGCAAAATTGTAGAGCTCATTATTCTGTTTGTGTGTGTGTGTTTATGGGGGGGGGGGGAAGAGATGAAAAAGAATAGCTAGCCTAAGGGTACATTAATTTGGGGCTATAGGAGATGAGACACGTGCTCACTTTACATTTCCAAGGTATCAACATTTTATTTATATGGAATTTGGTTTGAACAGCACCCTTTAAAACTAATTAAAATAAAACTACTAGTTTGGCCTGCTGGATAAAAAAATTTCCTCTTCAAATATAGCTAATAAATGTAGATCGAAGTTTGAATGGAGGGCATAATGATGAAGCACATGATTACTATATATTTATAAATGGTTTTACAGGAGTTCAAGTTTATAATATACAGAATTATTGGCTTCCAACCAGAAAAATTCAGTTTCTGGTATGATTGTATTTTTTCCCTATAGCCAGTAAATCTTTACAGGCAATTGTACTTGCATGGATCATACTTGCAATTGCACTTGCATGGATTCTTACACCCCATTTCCATAGATTAGATCGACCTACTTTAGATCAACCTAACTCCCTGGGGGTTCACACTAAATAGCTGTCAGCCGGGCGGACACGAAAGTTCATTATCCCCTTATAGCTTGTAGTAGGCGGGACGGACATTTAAGTCGGATTATCTGAAAGTAATCTAGTGAGACTCCCCGCGGGGATAGATCGATCTAAAATCTATGGGAATAGAGCCTTAAAGGTACCTTTGAAGATAGTAATATGCCATACATTGCCATGTTATATTGTACCCTTTCACTAACAGGAGGACAGATAAAAGGCCACATTTTTGACCAGAAATTTGAAGAAATTGCAGTTTTAAAGCTGTTTTATTTTACTGACCAAGCCATTTAATGTGGTTCATCCTTTGACATGTAGACTTAATTCGAGTTGCATATATAGAAAATGTTAGTAGCATGCTCCATGTGTAACAGTAACTTCGATGCATCCTTGCTTGTAAAAGGGGTGTTGGGGTGCTTGGGGGTGGATGGGGCTTATTTACGTGGAAATGGGGATGAAACTTTTCCAACTATTGGCAGATTCCCAACTTTTTGGGAGCCAAGAATGTCATTGGCCTTGGTGGTCCCCTGGACCCCACACCATATTTTTCTGACTTTTCACTAAATGGCAGTTCTCTCTGTGTAAAACAAACCAGGCATGCACCTGCTTATCACTGGAGTTGTCTTACTTTTGTGAGTACAACATTTCGCATGGCCAATATCAGCACTTTTCAAATCACTGGGGGATGGATATTGGATTCCTTTGTCTGTAAATTCAATCATGTGATGAGGGAATTAGCTCCTACTGATGCACAAGCCATCCTGTTTATTAACCAGAGTTGATAATGTGGCACAGATAGGCATAATCTGTTTTGTCTAAATGGATATCATCGGAGCTAACCTATGGCCGCATTCACAACTAAAGTTGACCTACGAGGTCTAAGAATCAAATATGGGGGACACACTTGAAAGCTTACGGTATAATCCCTGCAGTGAAAATGTTCAATGTCTATTAGGGGATTATATGGCAAAGTGTCAAGTGGGTTGGCTGTATTTGATCCAGAGATCTGTTAGTTCCGGGATCAACTGGTTGTGAATGTGACCCAAGACGAGGGGGGGGGGGGGGGCTAATCGAGGCTGAAGGCACTGCATGGGGCAGAAATTGTGAAAATCTGAATTTAATGGAGTTAACTTTTTAGTGATAATCTCAGTGAAACTGTGTTATTGGAATGTAAATGGTTGTCTTCAATTTTTTATAGCTTTTGTAGTTGGAGAACCTGTAACTGTAAAAACATGCAAGATTGTGCTTAAGAAATTATCATTATTAATTTGGTATTAATTTTCATTGTGTTAAGTTTGACAGTTTAAAATTCTGTTTGGATAACAAAACAAGTAAACAGACAAACAAATGGATAGGTGAATGTATTCACAGATGATATGAAAATTTATATCAGTTATAATAAAAGATGAGAATAATTTCGGTATCTGGTTTTGTTATCAGAAATGACTGTTCATTTTTTTAGATATTTTTAGGAAAATGAATTATCAATGAAAACTTGAATGGTTTGTTTTAAACAGATGCAAATAAGACCTTTTATGTTGAAATTTCAAAGCTGCACTATATTATATTTAAATATATTATTAACAATTAAAATTGTTATTGACAATGGAAGCTAAAAAGTTGCAGAATGATGCACACGTTTGGCTCTGGAAAAGGAAACATTAATTAACAATAAAAACCACCATTAAGCATCATCAATCATGGATCTAACTTATGAATTAATATTAATTACATGTATATAATCATTTTAAGAAGATGAAGAGCTGTTCAAAAACACATTAAAGAACTTAAGTTGGCACATATTATTGAATTAATTAATTTTTTTTTGTGATGGAAGACTTAGGATAAATTTGCATGTAGGATGCATTTCCAATGAAGCTGCCATTCTACGTTGATTGTTCCAGCTCAGCATGCCTCGCACTGAATGTTAATTAACTGAATAGCATTCCTCCTTTGGCAGATAAGGGGTGGGATTAACTTTCATGTGCATTTGGTTGCACTCAAAACAAAGCGAAAAAGCTTCTAGAATCCGAATGCACCCGAAAGTTAATTTCCCCCTAGCTGCTTAAGGAGGTGCGTTATTCAGGTAATCTGATTGAATTTAGAGTGAATCCCGGCTAAGTTGGGTCAATCTATGTAGATGAGTAGTTTTCTTGGGAATGCACCCTTATGAATCTAAACTCTGATACAAACAGCGAAACGTACAGCCCATAATGCTTATACGGTAGATCACCAAGTTGTTATAATTTTTTTATTAAGCTTTGCTCATTCATGATTTTAAATGCAGGCCTCAACATCAAATGGCCAGAAATCGTGGTCATTGTGAAGTGAACGAACTGCCTTTTAAACTCACACACCAATCACGCACTGCATGCTCACATACGTTCGATAAACCAGCTAGGGTAAATTAACTCTCTCGATACCTAGTTAGGTTGTCTTAAACTTCTCATTATCATGTTCTTCAGAAACCGCTACCGCTGAAGTTAGACATAACAAGAATCTTAGATGCAGGTTTATTCACGTCCCCCCCCCCCCCCCCCCCCCCCCCCCCCCAATAACATCTTCCCATAACTGCTGAAATTGAAGTTTCTTATCTCAGTTGGAGATAATGCTTTTGTGACGCACAAACAAGAAAGTACAGTGCAAGATTATGTAAGTGGTTTAAAATTAGGTCTAGCTGTAATGTTAACTTATTTTTATTATATGTACAGACACAGATGTTTAATTGTATAATTATTATATTTTGATCTCGGGTTGATATCCCAGCAATTGTGTATACGAACTGATAATTAGGACCCACCCAACAAGGGGGATGGCAGCCATTTTAATTTGTTTCCGACCATCGATGACTTTCTGGACTCATAGAGCTGGATGCATGATATGCAGTGAATCTGATAAAATTAAAGGCAAAATTGCATGCACCAATACATAAGCTGCTTCAAACCCAGGCAAAACTTAGATTCATCTAAAGGAAATTAAAACAGTGCATTTTTTCCCTTTTTTATTACGAATGTAGGAGAAGAAAGCATCAAAATTATTTTTATGCAATGCTTGCAGTTATTCAAAGTGCTCAATTTCCCGCATGCTGAATGAAATTCAAAAACAGATTCTAGCTTTTGTGCATTACTGTGGGTGGGAAATTAAAGCCTGGGTGTTAAATCATGCTGCCTTCAAAGGTTCTTTCATATTAATTTATTTTGGTGATTTATGACATTTAAATTTGTAGAGTAATTACTTTCCAATGAGCCTGTTGGAATAAATATATTACCAAACACACATACACACACACACACACACACACACACCAGACTGTGAAAATTATGCAATTCAGCATGAGTGCCGTTCAGGATGAGATATTTTACTTTGAATTATCTGCATGAATTAAGGTATTTAAACTGTTTTAATTTCTCAGATCTGCATAAGAAATGCTGTCACAAACTTACGGAATGAATTTAACATTTTAGGCATCAGCAATGTGCACCATGTTTCAGAAGTAGGCTTGATATATTACTATGTACGTCATACAGAGACCCTGATCATGCTCCATGCTAGGCACAAGAACAAATGCGATTATTATATTCAGATGCAACCTTCAGATTAATTGCAATTCGTTTTTGTCTGATTATCTGAAATCCATCCATGTCTGTGCATGATGCACTTTGTGACTTTGCTACTTAATTGTGTGCATTACAGAAATGAGAGCGCAGATGACTGAAGGTATTTTATGATGAATTAAGATTTGATGTTTTTTTTTGTTTAATTTTGATATTATTTCTTTTTATGCTCATGTATGTGAGATCCTTAGATGTCATTTAATTGCCAGGATTGTTTATTTGTCAAAGGCAAATATGGATTATTTAAAAGTGTTTATTTGAAGTAGAAAATTTATCCATTTGGCTAAACCAAAAAATAAAAAAATATATGTGTATAATAATATATACCAGCCTAAGTTCTTACTGGGGTAGCGCTAACAATTTTTTTCACTTAGCCAAATCACCATATTTTTGTCAATTTGTTATCAAAATGGTTATAATTTGGCTAAAACATGTCAAATCAAGCCCCTTTTCTTTAGCCAGTTTAAGTCAGTTTTAGCATTTGGCTAAATTGGCGAGTGTTAGCGCTACCCCAGACTTATGTATGTTGTGCATTTCTCTATATTTACCCATAATTAAAGAAACCACACTCATTCCCATACAACAAGAGTATATTTTATATTTTATAGGTCTAATAAACATGAGAGCACTAGCTAGTAAAGTGTGAGATATTTCCCTTATGTTACTGCAATATATGGATGTTTGCTGAATTTTTCTCCTAAGATAAAAGCTCACATGAAATATGCAAAGAATCGAAGAAGCTCTTCCTCATTGCGAGGCAACGTGGACATAAAGTCCATCTGGAATCAATTTACTATTGGCTGAGAGAAAATAATTTGCCCCATGCACACTTCTACAAAGAGGGATATACAGTACCCTGAGTATCAGGGCATTAAAGTTAGCTTGCATAGCTCACTACACCTTTCCATGTGTAAGGCTCTATTCCCATAGATTTTAGATCGATCTATCCCCGCGGGGAGTCTCACTAGATTACTTTCAGATAATCCGACTTAAATGTCCGTCCCGCCTACTACAAGCTGTAAGGGGGTAATTAACTTTCGTGTCCGCCCGGCTGACAGCTATTTAGCGTGAACCTCCAGGGAGTTAGGTCGATCTAATCTATGGAAATGGGGTGTAAGCTTTACTGTGAGTCGGTATTGCTGATATGGGTTGAAATCAAGACTGAGCTGGCAATACTGAAATCTAGAACCTAGGGTAGATATCCAAGTACTCTCAAAACAAATTGTTTGAAAAATTAAGTTGATGAGAGGTCCTTTTTTTCTAAAAGTTTGCTTCACCAAAAAAAAAAAAAGATATATGGTCTATCGGAGTGTGAATTTATGTGTAATAAAGTGAATGCATGTCCATGAAAGCCCCGTAGTCTTACATGACAGCTGCAATTATGTGTTCAAAAAGCATTGGGATGCCATCATTTATTTATTGTCTGACATTTTAGAATTTTGAACTCAGGGAAGTGAAATTGATAATGCCATCAATTAAATCATTTGAATTGAATTAGAATGAATTAGTAAAATGATGAAAACTTATTTTTTTAAAAAATAAATCGGATTTATTGGGGGAAATAAGATTACAGGATCATTTAGGAGCTCTAAGCACATTTTATACCCATTACGCATCATGCAATATAGATGTGGTTTTAATGTCTTGGGCTAAGTTTCAGTCTCTTCTGAGCAATTATGGCTGGGGTTCACAGTAGATTTGATCTCTCTCTCTCTCTCTCTCTCGTATGATCTCCCTCTTTCTCTCTCTCTCTCTCTCTCTCTCTCTCTCTCAATGTAATGACGACTTATATGAATCTCATCTACTGAGTATTTCAAACTTACTGATATCTTTTCATGAACTTGAATCAATGTTTTAGATTAAAAAATAAATAAATAAATAAATAAAAATAAATAAAGATAATAATAATAATAAATAAGTAAATAAACATGCTGTACACTTAACACTGTATGCTTGAGCAAGCTAAATTATGCCTTTTCTGATTGCAAAATGCTTCCCATCTGGACTGAGTCTAAGTATTGATATTGCCAGGGAAAATGATTGACTAAATGACAATATTTCTCTCTCTATCTGTGAAGATTAAATTGTAAAATATCATTCCCCAAATGGAGTGATAATAATTACTGCTGATAACATTTGGTTTAGAGACCTATCTAGCTGGCAGAAACAGTGTTGTTCAAAGAAATAGAGCTTTATTCCAGGAAATATCAGATATTTTGTTAATAAACTTTCTCTTGATCTTTGCAAGTACCTTTTTGTGTGAAAATTGATTATTTTTTCTCTCAGACTAATTTGAAAAATTGTTTCTGATCTTGCTGTGGAGATATTATCAAGGGGAAAACTATGTTGTTCTAGTCAAAATGCCTCCCACTGGTTTCGGGAAATGTCACAAAAAGAATTGATATTTTCAGTTAGTCCTGACATGCTGACCCAGAAGCCCTAGAGAGCAGAGAAAAATGACATTTCTGTAACGAGAATTGGAAGGTTGATTTATGATCTACTGTGTTTTAGGCCTCGGTGGCATTTGTCTATTGTTGCGTATGATTGAAAAAAACTTCCAAGTTATTATTAGCATTATTGATGCTATTTAGGTGCCAGCTTTCGGCATGGGCGTTAATTATTAGTGGTAGTGAGAAAGTTGTTTTTGCTTGTCTTAATTGTTTATCAGGGAAGTGTGTGGCTCAGATGATGGTCTGAAGGTCACTATATTTGCCTAGAACAAATGTTAAATGGCTTGAAAAGGACAGCAATTTCGGCATTGTCAAAGCAAATATGGCTTCTGGTATTATCAAACCAAATGTGGTCATTTAGTGGCACACTGAACATAATAGACCAAGCAAAATAAGTGATTTTCTCGGAAATTCCAAAACATTTCCTGTACACTTCATCACCAAAGTATGCCCTATCCAAAACCCTACTCATATTTCTAATCATAAGATCCAATTATCTTCGATAGTAATTTTCTCAGCAGTTTTGTGTAGGGTATAGAAAATTAATGCAAGATTTAGGTTGATAAATCTTTCAGGATTTTGGTTTTGCTCAACTGAGGTCTAACATAAATTGCATTAGTAACCTTTAAAGTGCTGAATCTGCTTCAAATTCCATGTTCCATTACTTGGTTGGCTATTGTGAAGATGAACAATTGCTTTCTGCTGTCTTACATCAAGTAATTAGCATTAATGGCATCGGCTTTTGACTGGAATGTTTGATGGTCGACATGACATTTTCTCCACATTGCCTGGGATTTATTCCCAGGTGAAACGAAGTAATGGTGGGTTCCAGGTATCTAGAAAGGACTGGGTCAATTCTTTTCTCTCCCCCCCCCCCCCCCCCCCCCTTGATCATCTCCCTTGCAAAGGATATTTTTGTTTCGAAAATATGCATGTAATAGAGTTTGGGGTGTTTTGCATACCTCCATATTTGCCTGTGGAATTTTCAATTCTTATCGAAAACTAGGTTTAGATCTGCATGCATGCCTCCATATTTGCCTTTGGAATTACCAATTTTAATCCAAAAACTAATTTTAGATCTGAAACTCCATTAATGCCTTTAAAATTCTCAATTTTCACCAAAAACTAGGTTCAGATCTGCAACAAGAGTTAATTATCCATGTGACTTACAATGCCCATAAAAAAGGCATAGCCAAGCTGCCATTTGATCTCTTAATTGCAGATATTGATCTGCATGGCCTAGATCAGAGATCGTTCCTGAGAATGAGTTAAATAAATGATGACAGACACCATTACATTGATTGCTGTGAATTTTGTTTCTGTAATGAAATTATGATATGGATCATATTCCCACTGTCAGAAATATAATTGTGGGTTCTGGTTATTGAAGAGAAAATCAACCCCATTTCTTGGGCCACATCCAAGATTAACGATATCCAATTACAATCTGTAATTTGAAATGTCATCTTTGATTCGACTTTTTATGCAGATCATAACAGTCACATTAATTGATCTAAAAGAAAAATACTGTTTTTTGATGTCCAGGTCCTACAGGCAAAATATATATGATGTGATAAGGGTGGGTTTGGGGTGGGGAGATACGAGTTTGACTCCATCTTGATTTGTACCTGCCATCTCTTCATTTCCCCATTCAGATTCGGCCCAGGGACTTAGCGTAAACATTGGAGATTTCCATCGCTGACGTAATGACCCGGGCACATGAATACTAAATGGGACTAATTACATTAGCTATATCTGGTGCCCACTTTTTGGCATGTAACTCACGAAAAATGGCTTCATGTCAGCACTGTTTAACCGCCAATTCAGGATCGTAGCTTGCTTTCCCAACTCTGTGAAGTTAAGTGTACTCTTCCCTGATAATTTTTTTATGTTTAATGTTACATTTTCCAAACTTTATGAAAATAAATACAGTGCATATTCTAAGCAAAAAAAAACGTGCTCAGAAGATCGGCGCCTTGTTGCCCATGTTCCAGTGTTGTTACCCCATATATATATTAGTTATAAATAGGTTAATAGTTATATACAGAATATTGCACATGTATCACAGCAGTGGTGCATGTATACTCTCTTTTTGATCCTCTCCTCATTTCTAAGGATTAAGGGTGTCAGAATTGGTATAAATCTTGTTTAGAGTGTGTAGTATGTGGAGGTGGTGCTTTTGTGCTTGATTTGCCACTATAAAAACACCTCTTAATGCATCCTTAATTTATGGGAGATTTCAATTTGTAGTATTGCCTGACAGCTAGTATCTGATTTCACATTACTATAGCCTTCCCAGTGTTAGTAATGGCATTTGTCTGATTAATTTGAAGTACTGGCAGATCATAGTTCTGTATTGATCCTTTTTTTTTTTTCACAGTTTGTTGCTTTTTATCTTTCCGTCTCATTAGAATTATCCTATAATCTTCAATTTCTATTATTTTTGTACTTATGAACACTTTGGTCCTCCAGTTAAATCATATACCATGCTACATGTAGTTTTAGCATTATACACCCATTTGCTAGTGACATGCGTAAAATAAAATTGTCATTTCAAACTGGTTTCTTTAAAAACCCAATTCAGACTGAGCTAATAAACAGAGGAAGTATTACAAGTGGATATTGAGGTTTCAGTTTTAATGAATTAATTTCAGAATTACTTTCACTTTGATATATAATAAAGTCAGGTATGATGTTGAATGTTAAGGACTTGTCTGATTAGTGTTTCGGATCCAAATTAAGCAACACCTTAGGCAGCTTCTGTGTTTCTCTGGCTGCTATAGCTGTTACAGTGCTATATTTTTAGCTTCACTCCCCAAGCTGAAGTCTGACTCTGTTTTTAGTTTTAATTAAGTTTCTACTGATATTAAGATCAAGATAAAGTATGAGAAAAAAAGACAAGCTTTAGACCCCATTCCCACAGACACCATCAGATTGATCCAAGTCTGTGGGCCGGGAATCTTGCTAATTAAGTGCAGTCAGCTTAACTGAATAAAATGGACATTCTCTTTTTTTCCAATGTCTTGTTAATTATCATCACCAGCATTTCTGTATTCTACACTCAATGCCAAGTAGAGGCCTTTCATTCATTTAAGCTGATTGCACTCGGTGAGACCACCCACAGAGTTGGATCTATCTATGTAGACTGCAGGTGTCAATGGGAATTGGAAACCTTGTTCGACTTGGAGTTTAGCTGTATAAAAATAAACTTATATAATAGTTAAGTTTGTTAATGTGCATGTTGTGCTTGGTTTAATTATTATCAATATTATATACATTACAGTGGCATGTGCTTTTGCATTTGATTGAATTTCCTCAGTACAATGTGACGTAGGGTTATTTTGTAGATTTTGTTTTAACTGTGCTGTTGGAAAATTCTCTCATGATTAAATTTAATCTTTCACTTTGACAATTTTAGGTAGTTGCCAATGTATTCCTGTACATCTGTGTGAATATTGCCGGGGTCTTCACTCACTACCCCACGGAGGCCGCTCAGCGCCAAGCGTTCTTAGAGACTAGACGATGTATCGAGGCACGTTTGAAGACACAACGGGAAAACCAACAGCAGGTAATGACACGAGAAATAGTTTTTTTATTGACATTTTGCAGCACGTGTATCAATTTTGTTTTGCTTGAGGTGAACCAGAGATAGCTGTAAGAGTCACAGAACCATGATATTACATTCTGGCCTCACGTGAACAATAACAGATAAAAAGATGAAATTTTTCAGTATATTAATTGAAATATCTTACTTGATTTGAATGTATTAATGAAAAAAAAATGTTACCTTTTTGAAGTGGTGTATATTGAGATTAATGACCCCTTCTTTGCCACACGCGTTCTGGGAAATTCTTGCCTAGGGATTAATGGGTTCTAAGAAAAAGAATCTTTGTTTTCTGCAAAGGTGACTTTTCTTCATTTGTTGAGCTTCTACTGCACCTGTTTGGTGAAAAAAGTTCTATTCTGGGAAAGATATTGGGTCAATTTCCTGTAAAAAAAAAAAAGGAAAACCAATAATGAGAATTTTAGTGCATCTTCAGGGGTGGATTTAGGCCGTCTTCTGAGTCTTCCGGAAGATGGTCAGATTTTCAAGTTTACACTGACGGTATTTAATTTTCTCTGATGGAAGATGATCAAAAAGTGGAGGATGGATCAACAAAGATGATTTGGAAGACTGTCAGAAAATAGCTTTGGATCGGCCCCTGATCTTTTCACCCGCGCACCCAAGGAAACTCATAATACACTTGTTTTAAAGCAGATGCACTGGCTCCCTGTTAGAGAATCCCCGTAATCGAGTTCTGTTATATATATATATATATATATATATATATATATATATATATATATATATATATATATATATATATATATATATATATATGTATGTACAGTAGGACTGCACATGCTGGTACATTTCTTTGACTATCATGAAATGTACATAAACAGAAGGGATAAAATTGGAAGATAAAGTCGCTCATTTGAAAAAGAGAAACTGGAGTTCTAAAAGAAATGGAAATGGAAATGAGCTAGATAGAAAGACAATTAAGTAAATTTTGTTTAACTTATTTATCAGAGAGAAATTTATTTTCACACTTCACAAATAAAGATGAAATAATGTATGGACAAAATGACCTGTTCCCAAAACAGATTAACAAAAAGAAATAAATGAATGTTTCACACAGTCACCATGAAGGAAAGTCACATCACAAAATCCAGTAACTTGAAACAAATGAATAAAATTCTGATGTATTGTAGTCATGTTACAAAAGGCATAATCCACTTAATTCACAAAGAATCTTTTATGCATGAATGAATGTGGTTCACTGGAAAATTGATAACTTTAGTTAAATTAAGTAAATGATCCGAAGGCTCTTTTTTCTGTATAAGGGGCCATTCAGAACAAAAGGAGCTGAGTGCTAGCTGGTCCACAGCCTGCATCGTCCCTACAGGGGCACAGTAATTAAATCTTGGCTCAATTCGACAGGTTGAGGGACGATGCGTGGGTAGGTGTGTGAGAGGCAGAGAGACCATTACAGGATTAAGTGGTCTTCATTTTATGTAGGTTCGCCATATTTAGGCCATGGACCAGCTAGCACTCGACTCTTCTCATTCTGAATGGTCCCTAAGATTTTGTTACTTATGAGCACATATGTTAGCACATGCATGCATAGGCAGATAGAATAGAAAAGAAACATATGCATATGAAATTCCCATACATATTGTAAAACATACAAACATGCACTGAGAGAGAGAGAGAGAGAGAGAGAGAGAATTAAGGTTTACATGGGCCTAGATGATAGAGAGCATTACTTGCATCAGTTGAATTGCAAATTTGATAGCTATTATTCAGTTTTTTTATCTTGAATTAAGCCATTGGGAAGTTATTCAAGCATATGCAAGATAACCTGAGAAGAAGATTGATACATGGCCATTAATTTGTACAAGATAATTTGCAGAGAATTCAGTTTTTTTCCCTTTTTTACTGTCTGTATGAGTGTCTCTTGTCGGTGCTTAAGTCAATGACATGCAACATTACCACTTCATAACCCTTGCAGGTGTTTCACTATATATATATTTTTTTTTTTACGAATCTATTTAATTCTTATTTCTTTATCTGGAAAGGTTTACTCCAATTAATGCAGTGCTTCAATTCAGTTCTGATTATTATGCCTATGTCCTCAGCCTTTTGTTAAGTTTTCTTAATTTATATTTGATATCAACTTCTTAGCTTCCACAGAATCATAGAATTCCAAGACTTGTTCAATGCTTTTGTTAGGCCCTTTGGCAGCCACAAGATTTACGGCAGATCATGATCAAAAGCTCAGATAAAAAAAAAAACAGACGTGTTAAGGCAATGGCAACATTGTTATTTTCATCATTTTACAATGTTTGGAAATAGATATTTTGGCAAATGGATAAATATTTTTATTCAGGTTCCAGCGAATTCCTATAAACCTTTGAATTTTAGAGTTCACCCTCTAAGAATTATACCTATTAGCTTCTGGAAATGACATTTTTTTGAGTGCCTGGGATCTGCATACATGTAGATTAGAAAACCGAGAAATGCATTTTCCACGTTATTGCCAGCATTTTCATTTTTTGAAGCCACAAAAAAGGGGACAAATTGTTTTGCACTGATGAATTAAGTGTAGTTAATATTTATTTCCCCCCCCCCCCCCCCCGGCTACGGGCCTTTCTTGAATATCATTTTTCCATGAAATTTTACCATTATGATAATGGATCTAAGATTGTTCTTATATATAGAGAGAAGGTTGCATGCATGTACAAAGTTCTTTTTTAACCTGAATATAAAAGTTAAAGGCCCCATTCAGAACTAATGATCCAAGTACTAATTAACTGATCTGCTGACTATAAATATGACCGACCAAACTTCTTTAGAGATGCTGCTGATTCCCGATGGTTTCCCAGACTTCACGTGCACCATTAAATGGATTAAATCTCGGTTCTGAGGTTTAATTGCTAGGCCCTCACAGTAATGGTGCGTGTGGAGGTGGAGAAACCATCGGGAATCGGCGGCATCTCTTTTGAAGTGTGGTCGGATATTGATATTGAATGCAATCAAAATGAAAGAATAATACACCTCTTGATTTCAATGCCAAAGTCACCAGCTTTTCAGTTATTTACTCAATGCCAAGAGGCACATTCAGGAACGGACCCAAAGATATTTTCTGACAGTCTTCCAAATTATCTTTGTTGATTCATCCTTCATTTTTGACCATGTTCTGGCAGACGAAATTAGATACCCATCAATGTAAACTTGAAAAACTGACCGTCTTCCGGAAGACCCAGAAGACGGCCTTAATCCGCCCCTGACGTTTGTTTATCTGTTTGCATTCAGCAAAGATCCCCACAGAGTCGGGTCGATCTCTATAGAATGATTATTTTATTGGGAATGAGCCCTATTATATTAATTCGAGTGCTGTTTGAACCAGGTGGAGTGTATCAAAGAAGGCATTGAGTGCAAATGGGAGAAATCTGCATGATGTGTAATTCATTGGTGCGTGGTTACTCATTCAATATTATAAACATGAAATTTTTAGTTTGTGGTAAGATTACATCAGTAAAATTAATCTCAGGATTTACCTTTGTACATGCAGTTGTATAGGAGTTGAAGATTTGTGGTCTCAGACATGCTATTACAGATAATTTATGAAGCCATAGGCCCCATTTAGAATTCGCTAATAGACAATGAAGCTTTCTAGTGGGCTGCCCATATTTGACCCATGGAATAGTTAGTCCCCTATTCTGAATGGGGCCATAATTAAAGTGTTTGCCAGGGATCTGTTTCATGTAGTTTTTAAAATCCAAGTTAAACCAGTCGTTGGTCTAAAAGTGTTATACAAGAGATTATTAAGGGTGGTCAAGTTATTGTGACCATGAGTAAAAATTATTTGTATAATCACAGTAGCTTAATGCTGCATGGGCTTAGTTTTAAAGACCAAATGGTAGAACAATTAAAGCAAAATGAGGCAGGCAGCCTTTAAGTCTAAACACGGCTTAAATTCATTGTCACTGTGGTCTTTGGGACCATTCCCAAACCCTAATGTACTGGCTGGATTGTTGTAACTCCTCAGATAGTCTCCCTAAATTCCATTCAATTTAAGCGCTTAAATGTCTGCCATGCCCCCTCTTAACATGAAGTACTTGGTAAAGTCGGAAAAACTTTGTGGTCCACGATGTTGTTCATGTTGTTTTTTTGAGGGGGGGGGGGGGGGGGCTGCCAGACAATTAAGCTGCTTACGTTGTCTGCACCTTAGCGAGAATCGCTGCTGAGAAAGGTCGATCCTGCTAATACAATAAGGTTATGGGAACGTAGTCTGTGCTAAGACCAATTTATAAATTCAATATATTTGAAAAGTAAAATTATTTGCTATATTTAATAATTATGTATTTATGTTGGGCGTTAACGGGAGTCACCCTAACAATTTTATGAAAAGGAGTAAAAGAGCGGAACGTAACAGATTGTGAAATGCGTACCGACATACCATGGGCCCAGGGGCCCAACTGGCTCCATGATAAGTTCTGAAAGAGAAATCTGTACACAGCGAGATGTCCGTAATACATCCTCTACATAATTATTAAAGGTGGGAAATTTTAAAAAGCGCCTTCAACTGAAGCCATCAAGTTAAATATTATGGCCCTAGGACTGCGGTACCTTTGTGTTTGTGCAATCCTTATTGAATGTGTCATCCACATGAAATTATGTCTTCATGCAATGCTATCATTATAGGCAAACATATCATTAAGTTACCCGCATTTGGTGCATGAAGTATTACTGGTAATTGAGAACATAGATCGAGTGGAACTGTTACTACATTATCGGCCATCACAGGTGTATTTTTAGCTTCTGTAGGCATTGTTGGCCATAAACGAGAAAATGTGTCTATCAATATTATATTATAAACAACAGTTGCCAGTATTGTTCTCAAGCTGAGACATTGTCTGGCAAAAGATTTGATACAAATAATGGTAATGATTAGTATCAATTATTCACTTTGGCTTGTACTATATATATTTCTACTTTGGAATCCAGCCAGAATGGAAAACGGTTTTAATGCACTGTTTGTCATGTCTTCTGATTGAGGCTGCAATTGTGAATTTTGACTTTCCGTTGTTTCAAGTTTATAGATTATAAACTGAGAAGCCCCTTATTTGGGTATATAATCATTGGTTGATATCACCTCTAGAAGTTGTCTTCCTATAACTCATTATTTTAGCAAAAGAGATTCTGAGAAATAGCCCAGTTCAGAAGAAATATTTCACAGATAGACTCACTTCATCTTCCAGTGCTGTAATTAAGATATATCTCAGTCACTTTATCATTTAATCAGAAGAGTACCATCGCAATTATTCACTTCAATTCCTTGTTGCATTTAATACACTGTTTTCCCTTTCTGCAACAATATCTGATGAGTTCACACAGTGGAATTAATTCAATAAATAATGCATTGTAGCAATTATCTCAAATTTCAAGGAAGATCTCACAGTGCTTAACAATTTTGGTTCTGGTGAAGAAGAATGGATTCTTGATTGCTCTTAATTACCTTGGGCTTTGTTTTGGAGTCGTCAAATTAGCAGTAGACAAAATGACAGATTACAGAATGACTAGAGGGTCCCATTCACATTGAGCGACACGCTCTTGGCGCTACAGTAACTAAGAAAGTGTACATTCATTGAGAGGTTCCTAATGTGAAATTGCATTTCAGGGGGTTTTACTGACTTTTACAGGTTCTCCACAAGTTGCTTCCTACTGTTTTGTTTAAGAAATTATTTGCCCGTATATGTGTCAAGCATGATGGCTCCACTTAGGCGGCTCTCTTACTGTACATGATGGCCAGACTATTACTTTGCTTTTGAAAATTTACCAAAGTCATAATTCCTATGTCTACATATATTTAGCAAAGCTACTCAATATCTTCTCCAATTAGGACCTAAAAACCTATAAAAAAACCCTCTTAAATAAAGGCACTGGATACTGTCTAAGGCCCCATTCCCATAGACACCATTGGTTTGTGTAGATCGCTTCAAATCTGTGGGACTCTTGCTGAGTGCAATCAGCTTTATCTGAGTACACCGATAGTGTCTGTGGGAATGGGGTCATAGTTCCTTCTAAAATGTACAAGAAGATATGGAAGTCTAATTGACCAGTCATTTAGAATTAAATTATTAAATTTAAAATGAAACAAAAACGATAATCCATATATAACCTGAGCAATGAGATTTATGAGTAGTCAAAAAAAAATTTAATTTTTTTTTTGGAGAAAAATTAATTTTGGAATATAAATCTCATATATAGTATACTCAACTTCACCCTTCAATAGGAAAAGGGGGCTAATATGTAGGTGCTAATATAGCAGGTGGTTGCAAGCAAGCATTCACTGTGCAGTTTGAGAAATAACTAGTATGAGTTTTATTAATCCCTAGAAAATTTGAAAATTAACTCATTTTGTGCTCTCTTTGATAATTATGCTTTTTCTAGTGGGACTTTGGAGTTACCGAGCAAAAAAAACCTTCAGACAAGTTCATTGAACCACGTACTGACCTTATACTTGGTAATGTTGTTATTTAATGATAATGGATGTACTTATATATCAGGAATTAATGATCAGCATTAGTTGAAATAAAGTATACCATGATCATTCAAGATTTTTTTTTTCTACAGAAAGATGGCATTACATTTGGTATCACACGAGCGTATGTAACACTGAAGTTGTCTCTTTTAAAAAATCTTCCACAAAATTATTTTGTTGAAACCATTATGAAAGATAAAATGTTAAAGAGAAAGAAGAGAACAGGTTGTTGTGTTTGATTCACACTTTTTTTCAGAAATGCTTACATAAAGAGTGAGTCACTGAATGATATTCAGCAAGCTAGCTATCTTGTTACATGTACCGTGATGTCGTGAATAAGTTCTTACATCCTGGTTTAATTCACGAGATGATGTGGCACTCACCACTGCAAAATTTTGTATCACGCCACCTGCATTATGACATGACTCCACCACATATATCAGTGCTGTCCTTAATTCGGGAACAGAGAGGTATAAATTGTTAAATTTCAATTCATCTGTGGTTGGCGTTACTGTGGAATCATTCCAGAGCTGGGTGTGTTTGAGCAAGGACGTTTAAGTCAATATACATCCTTGGTTTGAGAATCTCTGTATCTTGGCCAAATATCCTTCATTGTAAAATTTATTTCATTGTACAACTATAATCCCATAGGTTGCGATCTTATGAAGGTTATTATTATTATTATTATTATTATTATTATTATTATTATTATTCACCGTCTCTCTCACTCACTCTCTCTCTCTCTCTCTCTCTCTCTCTCTCTCTCTCTCTCTCTCTCTCTCTCTCAATATCAACTTGCCCGTAGTTTCACTTCAGAATCTGTGCCCTGGCAAAAAGCCCTTGGCAATTTTCCTTGCTAATTAAGCCAAAAAGGTCAACAAAAGAACTCCTGACCCTTGCATGCTTGTGCTGGCAGGTTACATCCAGAAGTCCGCTATGCACATTAATAAAATAGAATATCTTTTAGATGTGTATTTTTATTGTTGGGCAAAAACATTCTCTTGAATCCCCAGAATATTTTTCTTTTATTCTGGCACATGATCTGCTATTGCCTTGCATAGTTTGTACTACAAAGGTGAATTCTGAAAGGTAACGACATAGTACATTATACTGACGAAGAAAAGCAAGACAATAAGGTATTTTAATTCTTTTGTCTTTAAAATTATTATTATATATATTATATAATAAACATTGTGTGACTTGGTTCATCATGCAGTATCACTTTTTTATTTTCAGGAAAGGTTACTGTTATCAGTGCTTCCACGCCATGTTGCCATGGAGATGAAGTCGGATATTGCCGGTCAGGTGAAGGATACGATGTTCCATAAAATCTACATACAGCGCCATGAGAATGTTAGGTAATGTCTTTATTGGAACATGCCACATCATTTTGTCTGAGACCTTGGATCTGCAATGTCACAAAACAACTTGCAGAATTTGCTCGAAATTTTCACACGTCTCACTTTTTTCTTTTATTTTTTCAAGATTTACGTACCATTTTGGACCCTCACAAAATATGCTGTCTCACAAATTACTTCAAAACTCTGGAATCAACATACATTTAAATTGACTCTGATAAGAATTTCCTTACAAATAACATGATGAATTCATGTTGTTTAAATCTGAGTAATTACAGTAAGCTAGCCGACTATCAACCTCGGCGCAGGCTCCTACGAATTAAAATAGAGTTGTGTTTCACATAGAATCAAAAAGGTTGTTCATCTGATATCACTCAAACTGAGACCTGGCTCTTGACAGGGGTTTACACTCTCACTGGCTATAGTTAAAGTGATAATAACTCTTCGTTTCTGTCAAAAAATGAATTTTCCTGGAGTAAACAACAATTTTCCCATACTTACCAATGGTTAATGAATCCATTTTTACATTCAAATTTAGTCCCTGGTTTTTTTCTAAAAAGTTTGGTTTTTTGTTAAAAACTCTTAAGAGATTTTAACAGAGTATAGCCATCAATGGAGGTCACGTGGTCTAAAGATAAGCTCACATATCAGAATAATAGCTATAACTGCTGTTTTTGTGGTAAAACAGAATATATTATATTTCTATGAGTTATTCACAATGTTTTTATTGTGAAATATAGATCTCATACAAAGAGTTATTATCCCTTTAAGTAAGTCATTTACACACGTGCATGCACCCATACATATGCACACACACCATGGAGTTGCAATTATTGCAGACCAATCCTTCATGAACTACAGGTCAATATCTCCTGGTAATCTGTATGTAGTCAGCTTTCAAGGCTAGGCAGGCTTAGCATTAAGTTTAACTTAGCAAAAAAAAAAAAAAAAAAAAAGCAGAAAAACAGGACAATTTAAGAAGTTGACTCACTTAACAGATTTAATTATTTATAAATTTCACCTGACAACCAGATTAAACATTGGCTAACCATGTTTCCTGGCCTACCTGTGATACAAAGAGTAAAGTTAAGTATAGCTTTTGCCTATCTGATGTGAAGACACCTTTAGACCTGTTTCCAGTTGAGATTAACCTACCCAACTTCGGCTGACTCGATCATCTCAGGCTATCAGGTCATCAGGCCATCCTTGAATTCACTGCATGAATCCAAGTCAAACAACCATTGTCTCACCTAATAAGCCTATGTGATGGTAGTCTGGAGAGCAAGATGGATTAATTTGTATAAATTTATGATGTTCTCAATAACATAAAGATATAATACTGTGTATGTCAGTCCTTTTATTTTAGTAGTATTTCACACAACGTAACTTTAAAAAAATCTAATACTAGCTAGTCAAGTTGAACACGCATCTCCCTCTTTGAGATTTGAGGCAGTTTGTTGTGAATACAGGTGATTTATCTCAATCTTGTTATATAATATAATCTGCATGAAAGATATTTGAGTGCAGATATATATAAGTGTATTTCAGTATTGATATATACTTGTATGTCTTCGGCTGGTTATGGGGACATGACAGAAATCATACGAGATCATTTTAGAGTAGAATTTACGAGAAATTGAAATATGCCAAGGCATGAACTTTGAAGCTTTATGGTACAGTTTACTTCATTGGTGTGTACGTGATGTTGAAGATATTCACTTTCATTGGATTTGCTGCCTTTTGTGATTTTCTTGTTATTTGGCTAACGGCTTATAATTATATGGGTTGGAATGAGATAGGATGGAAACACGACTGCAGGTGTAGTAATGACTCAGTCTTTTCAATGGGCAAAAATTATCAAAAAAGAAAATATCAATCTTCCAGATACATAATTTTGGAATCGTAAAAATGTTATATATTCTATAAAGCATTTGTGCTGCTTTTACTGTATAGATTAGAACTTTGAGGGTTGTCGGAACTTTTCAGTTTTTTTGGTGTAACTCGATAGGATTGTTCTAGTTTTTAAGAATTTATGATTTAAAAATACATTTTTGTAAAATTCACATTTTTTCCCATATGAAAAGTTTCAGTCACTATGGTAACGGTAACTGCAATTCTTTCACCCCCAGATCAAGTCATGTTGCTGTAGCAAAGTAATTGAATCAGCATGAGCGCAAAGTTGAAGATGTCTCCAAGGCCTCTAAGCTAACTCTCAATATAGTCATAAATAACTATATGCTCGTGGCATCCATGTGTTCATCTGTTTTTTTTTTTTTTTTTTTTTTATGAAAGTTATCTATTTTTTGTTAAAAAATACCAGGCTGCTGCATCAAGATCGCAACAACAGGTAGAGAAATTTGTACTTAAAAAAAGGAGGACCTTATCAGACTAATGTAATGTTTTCATTTGAACAGAATTCAATACATTTATTTTCCTCAGTAATATGATTGAGCATATGTATTCACTAAGATGCCCACGGGTCTCTTTTTCGCAGATTAATTACCCGAGCAGGACTGAGAACCGATAATTAGATCAGCTTATGATAAATCATTAACATTGTTCAGTACCAGTGCATTTAAACATGTAGTCTAATGGCTAGTGTTCAATAAGACCCCATTCAGAATAGGGGACTAACTAGTCCGAGGGTCAAATATGGCGACCCACAACAAAGCTAGCCATCTAATTCGCTTATAGACTCTGAATAAATATCCTGTGGGGAAGTATTCAAGTGGGTCAGCCATATTTGACCCTCGGACTAGTTGGTCCCCTGTTCTGAATGGAGCCTATGACTAGCTGCAGTATTTCAGACTGGAAGGTATGGTATTGACATTCTTGATTATCCGAATTTGAGATGCTGCTCATTAACAAAGTAGTTTTGTTACATGCATATTATATTAGCTGTATTTGACCTTAGCTTCTGGCTTTCGTCCAGTTTTAAATATACAATGTCATTTTAAATAATTCTCCCCTCTCCTGCTGAAAATAAAAAATTAAATTTTACTAAAAGTGACTTCCTCAGATCACAGCTGGGGTGTCTTTAGTCTGCTCTGTTACAAAACTGCATAAAAGACCCCTGTGAGATGATCGGGCAAAGCTAGCAATTTCCTCACCAGGTGTACCCATTGTATTTTAAGATATTCAGGGGCGGATTGAGGCCGTCTTCTGGGTCTTATGGAAGATGGTCAGAGTTTCAAGTTTACATTGACGGGTATCTTATTTTTTCTCTCAGATGACGGTCAAAAATACAGGATGGATCAACAAAGATAATTTAGAAGACTGTCAGAAAATAGCTCTGGATCCTCCCCTGATATTCCATCAGTTTTGCGCTTCGTCATTTAAGTGTTCCTGCTTGAGGTGACTTCCATTCTTGCCACCAACATTCGTCATCATCATTATTATCAAGAACAGTTGGGTCATAGCCATGGCATTCCTGCCCAACTGTGTCTCAACTGTCTTTGTTTTTCTTCTATTCTTCCGAACATTTTGTGAGTGGTTATAATATTCACCCGCCCCCCCCCCCTCCCGCACGCTTAAAAAAAAAAAAAAGAAAAAAAAAAGCATAGGAAAAAGAAAAAAATCCATCAAAGCAGTATGATTGAGGGTCTGCATGGTTAACAGCAAGTGATGACCCTTGGTTCAGAACTGGTTTGTACTGTTGCCACCTTCAGGCACAGGAATAAGGATTAGTCATCATGTTTGTGGTTTCAGACTGCTCACAGCCATTGTTTGTCTAATTAATAAAAACCTAATCCATGTGATTTCTGCCCAGGGTTATTATTAATGATGAGTGCATTTGCAGGGAACTAAATGCCTGTACTTTTCTGTCGGCTGTGCTGGATAAATTCTTTTTTTAGTATTTGTGATCTATTTCTTTGCCCTGCAATTATATAGTGACAGACATTGTCAGTCAAAAATATGTTTATATGATATATGTAATATCCAAAATCGGATTTATACTATCTCGAATAGATGTTCACAATATGTAAATTGATTGTTATATACATGTATTATGATACCTTCTTATTTTTCAGCATCCTCTTTGCGGACATCTGTGGTTTTACAGAGCTCTCGGGCAAGTGCACGCCTCAGGAGTTGGTAGAGCTTCTCAACGAACTATTTGCGCGGTTTGATCGCCTGGCCCAAGAAAACCACTGCCTCCGCATTAAGATTCTCGGTGACTGTTATTACTGTGTCAGCGGACTGCCTGAGTCCCGCCCTGACCACGCTCAGTGTTGTGTGGAGATGGGACTGGACATGATTGATGCAATTAGGTAATAAAAAAAGAAAAAATTTAGTTTATTTTTTCAGTGTTTCGAGAGATATTTTAAGTGTACTCTGCACGTATACATGCATGCGTGCAGTCACACTGCATCACCTTAGAAAACCAGTAAGACAATTACATTTAGAAACAAATAATTGTCTTTTTGTAATTAAAAGATGACATAAAATGGAAACTAAAAAAAATTAATTTAGAGATAAATGTAACTCAATTAGATATGTAAGAATGAATAATTTTGAAGATATTAACTGCAAAGAAAGATACTCAAAAGGAACATTAAACAAATGCCTCGTTTATCAGTTTTTTTTATATCCATATTTCTAAGATGCTATCATTTGAATGGCTGAATAAAATCTGCGTTTATCATGATGTCATGATATAATTCATCACCATATTCATCACCATATTTTCCCAGATTGGTGCGAGAGATGACTGGTGTTGAACGGCTGAACATGAGGGTAGGAATCCACACCGGGCGCGTCCACTGTGGGGTTCTGGGATTGAAAAAATGGCAGTATGATGTCTGGTCCAATGACGTAACATTGGCCAATGCAATGGAGAGTGGAGGAATCCCTGGGTAAGTACCAATAAAATTTTGATAAGTAAATAAAACAGTTGATCTCTCTGAAAATACAATGTTGTTCATAAACAGTCCTGAAAATGGCTTTATAAAGTTCTATAAAGAGCATTATGAATTATCTTAATTGAGTTGCCAAAAAATCTTCATGAAAAATAATTATTAATTCACAGGAAGTGTTAAGCCTGGGATTTTCCAAAAACGGCTTGGATGTAAATCGAGAATTTTTTGGGCATTTTTCCAACTGTTTGGTCCAATCAACATTAATCTGGTTAACTGGTCATGTAGTGTGTGCATGCTTGTGTGTTGTGGGTGGGGGGGGGCTCCATTTAGATAACTGTCTTTTGTATAAAAAAAAAAATATTATGTTGTCAGTCTCTCAAAAAAGCACAATACAGTATATCGCAAACCGTAAAAAGGTCCTAATTAAAACAGTGTAGAACATAAAACCAGTTTTGATCCAGATTAGACTTTTTCAAACAAAATAAATAGCAATAATATTGTAATCCACACTTAGCTTCATGGGAATTGAATCAGAACTCCTCAGAAAAAGATCAGTTTGGAATGTTTCAGTATCATATTTATGGAACATGTCAGTGCTTTGCTTATAATTCATCTGACTTCATCAAATCATTTTTCCTGGCAAGCTGATGAAGCTTCCTTTGCATAAGGGATTGATGTTATATTTAGCATAATCCAGCATTAGACCCGAGTCTTTTACATCATTGTATTGACTTTTTAACCTTTTTCATCTGGTTGGTCGTAATGTAATCTGAGATTTCTCGTTAACTTGATGGAGTTTGGAAATCCTCCACACAAAGGGGGTGTCATTTGTGGAGCATCAGATTGATGATTGTATGGGTCTGTATACAATGACTACAGTCAGTGTGGAGATACATAAACCTATGTGGCTCTCAAATAATACTGGGCCAAGGAACATTTGTGTTTTGTTTTTGATTTCAGCTTTGTTTGAATTTTTTTATTGGCATTCCTTTGGTAACAAAGAAATTAATAAAAAATAGACTGGTTGGATGTGTGAACCAGTGGGCTATAACAAATATGATTTTTATACTGCTATAATATTCTAAATGATTTTGTCACTTTTAAGATATTTTCTCCCTCATAATACTTTGCATTTCAATGGAAATGTTTAGAGAATGAATTAATTCTATGTGTATGTGAGTTTGGTTGAGAACTAGGATTGGAAAAACTTGTAATGGAAGCTAACTCTTATTCAGGGTTGGAAGGAGTGCTGATGAGGGGAGGGGGCTTTTCTGGGATGAATCCATTTTATTTGAGGGTATTCAAATATACACTTTGTATTCTTCATTTCTGCTATTTATTATATGCTGTGAAAACAATTTATGAACTGAAGTCCATACCCTAGTCCAAATTTTTATAAAGCTATTCCTAAGATTTAAAGCTATTGAGGAAATCCTTGGATATTTTTAAAATCACCTTTACATATATACTACGTGAGAAATCACATAAAGTGCAGTAATGTAACTTGATTGATATCATTTTTTCATCAGACGTGTGCATGTGACGGAAGTGACACTGCTGTACCTTAATGACGACTACGAGGTGGAGTCGGGGCAAGGGGATGAAAGAAATGCGTATATAAAGGAACAGAAAATTAACACATACTTAGTGATAGAACCCATGGATAGGAATTTTCAGGTAAAAGGAAACTGCTTTCTATTTTTAACTGTAAGTCATTGTCAGTGTCTATATAGTTTATTTGAGGTGAATTAATTGGTGATCTTGGATTGTAGAGTGCAGTAAGGTTGTTTGTTCAGCTCCTAGTTGTCTGATACCAAAGACTTACAATTCCTCATGTGACCCAATACATATATAGTAATAACCATTGTCAGAAGAAATAACTTCTATCTACATGTTAATTGTTACTAGTAAGAAAGATCTAGAAACCCACTTATGAAAATACTCCCTAGTTTTACTGACTTCAATGAAACTGCAAAAATTATATGATTACTTCAGTTATGAAATGTTGTTGAAATATCCCAGTGGAAATAATTCTAGTTGTAATTAAATGTGTGATATCTTTGTATGTGTTTTTTTCTATTTTTAAGACAAAAAGTCCCAGTCCTGGAAAGTTGAATGATAAGAAGTCTGTTGATAATGGACTGAGTAAGGAAATGAGGCGTCTTGGAGCATATGACTCGCAAACAAATATCCATAACAAGTAAGTGTATAAACCACCACAAAAGCCATAATATTTTATATTTATGAAGAATGTTTTGCTTATACCTTTCAGTATATATTTTTGACCCTCATATTTAATGCTTTTCCCCTATGAACTTTTTAATTAGTCCAAGGTTTTCAAACCAACTCATATTAACCATTGAATTGTACTGTTTCACAGAAATGTTTCTGTGCCCATACTATTTTATTCGTGGCATTTAGCTTCCACACTAACCAATAACATTCCCTCTACCATTGGGCATGGCTTTTTACTTTTATACTAACCAATGATAATCTCCCTACCATTTAGGCTTGGGTTTGGTGAGCAGAAGAGCAGCAAGAGCCCTGAAGAAGAGGTCAATGAATACCTGAGTCGTGCTATTGATGCTCGGAGTATTGACCGCTTGCGATCAGAGCATGTGAAACGTATTCTTCTTACATTCCGTAAACCTGAACTGGAGGAAAAGGTGTGCCCACTAACTGCAGTAGAATGAATGGCCAAAGATAGATAGATATCATAACTGTATTTTTATGACTTCAACATATTAGTGTAACTTTTTATTTTAAAATTACATGCTTGTGCATTAAAAGATTCAGCTTTTGGGGTGAAAATTAAGCAATCGAATTTGAACAAAGGCACTCAAACTGAATTGTGATTTCATTCTGCAAATCAACAAACAGACATAAACACTATGTGGGGTTAATATTCGAGATCTAGAAAAATTAATACAGTTGTAAAAATTATAAATCCATAGTATAGTATTCTTATGGTATTCTCAGTTTCATTCCTACCACTCTGTATGTATGTGTAGGGCATGTGATGTTCATTTAATCAGCTTATAAAATTCTTTTCTAACATGTAAACGTATTAGAGGGTATTTTCTTCTTCTTCCTCTCTCTCTCTCTCTCTCTCTCTCTCTCTCTCTCTCTCTCTCTCTCTCTCTCTCATGTGCATGCAGATTGGAGAGAGAAAGAGAGGTAATAAAACAGACACATAGATGCAGGTACATGTGAGTGCTGTATATATCTTCAGTCAATATTCAGTATAAATTTTTTTCTAATTTTCTAGTATTCTCGTGTGCGTGACACAATGTTTACCTCCCATATGGGCTGTGCCCTGGCCATGGTGATCTGTATATGCTTGGCACAAGTGACAATTGTTCCAAGGTGGGTGCAGGAGGTATAGGAATATGTATATTTGCAATATATATATCAGTACGTATAGGTATATGTTAAATATGGGAAAGGTGAGATAAAAATAATATGTATATGAAAATTCAAAGGTAACAATTACTGGAAGAATTAAAGCATTTGGGAGAGATACGTAACTTTAAAAACCTTGATATAAATATACTTTTTTGTACCAAATGTGTGCATTTGCATTTAAATATGTAATAGCTTAAAGAAACCATTTTTTGTTTGAAATTAAATATTTAATCTTTGTATGGCATGTGCTTCTTATGTGAGTAGATTACAGATTTTTAACTTTAAATCTATAACTTTTCTTTTTTTTTCTAGCTCTTCACTTATGACCGTTGTCTTTCTTATTTGTGTCTTCTTGCTTGTGTGTCTTACCCTAATGGTAGCAGCTGAACACATCAAGGTATGTCATAACAATCCCAATCAACAAAATCAAATGTAACAACACTAGGTATAGCCCAACTAACACAATCAACACAATCAGATGTAACAACAGAAAGTACTTCACAACTAACACAATCAACACAATCAGATGTTACAACACAAGGTATAGCACAACTAATACAATCAACACAACCAGATGTGACAACAGAAAGTACTTCACAACTAACACAATCAACATAATCAGATGTTATTACACATGAAGGTATAGCACAGCTTATGCAATTAATATAATCAAATATTACAACACAAAAAGATATCACAACCACTACAATAACACAGCCTTGAGACTATACTGTCAAATGCTGTCACCTTTTTCAGAGTGATTAACAGTTTTGTTATAAAATGGAAGGAAATATACGTCAAAATAATATCATGTGACAATATTTAATTTAGATATTATATGATGTAAAAAAATGACTTTTGACTGATTGGGGGAAATTCATAGGAAAATTTTGTTATTCTCTAAGTAATTCATTGTGATGAGATCCAGTCTTTGGTCAGTATTTCTATATTAACAATTTAAACTGCTGTCGTATTTTTCAGTTTTCTCCAAAAAGTGTCAGAATGCTGTCTACTAAAATAGCAGTGAACAGAGTGTTGGCTCATGCCGTCACGGCAACCACAGTGATCATTATCTACGCAGCAGGGTGCTTTTCAATTGTGAGTATGGACACATTGAAAAACTTTGTTACTTGCTGAACAAACTAGGAAATTATTGCATTGGCTTCATTTTTGAATCCTACTAGACTAAGTTTAAGATTTTAAACTTGGAGAGTTGGGATATTTATTTCATTTTAGTGCCTAAGGGTAAGGGTAACACCTTGCAAAACATTTGATGTATATGCTAAACAGTATCAGCTATTTTAATAAAAGATGTGGGGATATTTCCAAGTACCTACTTTTAAGATTTTCATTGCTTTTTCAAGTATCATAGATCTTTCCTTTAGATATTAAACAGCCCTGCATGATTCATTGAAATGTCTACTAACACTTAATGATGAAATATTTGTATCAATTTTTATCACAGGCAACTCTTTGAGGAAGTTGTTTATAATATTTATTTAGTTGTTTTATGTGACATAGGGTAATTTTTATGAACATGAATTATGTGAAGAAATTAAGTGGAGATATTGTAACAATCCTATTGACAGAAGAGCTGAGTGATGTCACAATTACATGTCATTTTGCCACAATTAACACAATGTACGTGCTATTCCAGATTGAAGTTTTTACCTCATAGTAATTACTGCCACAACCAGCACCTCATTTTTGTCACAACTGATACACAATTTATATGCTGTTTCAGCCAGCAGCTTTTATCCTAATAATATAACAACCAACACATTATTTTGTCACAGCTAACACAATATACATGCTGTTCCAGATTGCTGTTGATACGTCTAGCCTGTACTCTTGCCTTGCCAATTACCTCAATATCTCTGAAGACACTGTCAATAGGACACACTTATTTGAAATGAATATCTCTTTCTTGGACTTCAATAATATTTGCCATAATGTGATGCCAACTACATATTATCCAGAGGTAAGTGGACTTGTGATTCCTTCGGTTAGTATTTTGTTTAATATTCACTTCAGTGCAGTTGTTGCACTTACCAGTATGTGATTGATGCCAGTGCTTAATGTTTGTGCAGGGTCATCTTTTCATAGCTGATGTTTATCAATGGTGGTGAGATCGTTTTTGTCCTATCCATGTTTTAAATTTATTCATGAAGTTTTTACAATAGATAAATTCAAAGAATATAATTTTAACAGTTCTTTTTATAACTTTGAATTTTCTGGATAATAGTAATAAATATAGTATTTCATTGCTGCAGTATGTAATATTATTTTTTCACATATGTATGATAATCTTTCAGATACATTATTTTAGAATTGTTTAAAATATATAACCCTATAACATTTGTAACATTTGCTTTTATGGCAAAGAATGGAACTGTAATGCAGTCTACTTTTCAATTTTGTTGCTACCACTCGATATTTTAAAAATTTATGACTTAAGAAATACAGCAAGTGTAAGATTCACAATTTTTCCCCACTGAAAAGATAGAGTCATTACTATTTATTATGCATGTTTTTAAAGAAAATTTTTTTTTCATTTTTCTCTCCAGTACTACACATTCTGTGTGGCTCTTGCCATGATATCCAGTGCAGTGTTTCTCCAGGCAAGCAGCATACTGAAACTGGTGCTACTGTTGCTGATGGGTCTGTGCTACACAGTGCTGGTGTTGGTGACCCACATCAACTTGTTCAGGAATAGAGACTTCATTGTGTTTGCTCATAGTGGGTGAGTTTTAGAGTGTGTCACATTTGGCACTGTTGTCACAACTAACACATCTTTGTCACAGCTAATACACTGCTCCGTCACAACTAACACACTTTGTCACTGCTAACACACTTGTCTGTCACAACTTACACTTTACACATACATCACAAATAAATGACTCATTTCAGGCCCATAGCTAGCAATTTCATAAGAGGCTTTTTTTAAAGTGGACCTTTTACCATGAAACCTTCGTGTACCTAAATGAAATTTTACCCAGAGGGGACCTTTTCCAAGCAAAAAGGCGAGTCTTTGGAATTCCCCGAACCCCCTGGCAACGGGCCTGTATTTCTTTGAAGTAGAAGTAAAACAGTTACATTATTTTGTTTTTTAATTTAGAAATTAACATTGTTATAAGTACAAATCTGCTCTTTTGATTTCTTTTCAAATTTTCACATAGTGTGATTTTGCAGTGAAACATTAGGGATACAGCTGTTTTGCATTTAAGAACTATCATTATTGCACATATAGGTTAATATTTTTCACGCTGGTTTTTCTATTCCAGCCAAGAGACCTCAGATCCAAGTACGACCATTCCAATAGAGTGGGTGACTGTTATCATTCTACTCGTTTTCGTTATCGCACTCTGCATACACGCACAAATCGTAGAGTCCACTGCCAGGCTGGACTTCCTGTGGAAGTTACAGGTAATGGTTGAATGCTAAAATACAGGTTATAAGTGATACTTATGGCTGAATGTTAAAATGTGAATTTAAGTATGAAAAGTGAATGATAATATATTAAGTGATATCAAACAGGTGATGTCATAGAGATGTAGACCTTATTTCATTTTGTACAGTTATATCCACTTGTTGTTGTAGATCACTTTATGTGTGCAATCCAAACCATTAGTGTATGCTTTGAGTTAAATTGGTCAACAGATGTGGGAATGGACTTGTGAAAATAAATTGGATTTTTGGGTGTAACTGGTCGATTGGGAATAATGGAAACTTTGGATGCTGTTTTAAAATTACATTTTCATTACTGTAATGTAAAAATCTTTTCAAAGAGGAAAAATGATGTATTTTTTAGATACATAAGTTTGGAATCATAAATTATTTTTATGTAGCATTTGTGGTGTTTTTACTGTAAAGAATAGAAATACAAGGTGGCCTGCTTTTCCGTTTTGTTGCTGCCACTCAGTAGGAATTTTCGTATTGCAAGAAGTTATGACTTGATACAATAGTGTCTGTAAAATTCAGAATTTTTCTCCCATTTAGAAGATTAAGTAATTACTGTAGCTGTACCCTGTGTTTTTTTATCTTTGGGTCACTAAAAACCTGGATTTGTTATTGTCATATTTCAGTTCCAGTAGACAAAAATATACAAGATGCAGACCACTTTTCATATTGATAATGTGTCAGGGCTTAAAGATATGAAAAAGAAACAATGAATTTATTTCATAAAAATATTCTTTAATATTTTTAGGCAACTGAGGAAAAAGAAGAAATGGAAAATTTGAGAGCGTACAACATGAAGCTTCTTGCCAATATTTTACCACTTCATGTTGCTGAACATTTCCTTAAAAGTCAAAATAAAAAAGATGAGGTAACTTAGCCTATAATTTTCATCAACCATTTAGAGGAATGTAGATTTAGCTCCATAATTTGGAATAGAAATTTAGTTCTGAAAATTTTCTTTATTGTTTTTACAGGATATATTTAAGCTGAAAACTTTGTGTTCTTGTTTTTGTTTTATTAAATATTATGCATGATCTTTTTTCGACTCTAATCTCATACATTTCTGCCCCATTGCATGCCATATTCTCCAGTATATTTTGTATTGTCTCCTCTATCACATTTAATATGTTTCCTCTACCACATTTCAGGATCTGTATTACCAGGGCTGTGATAATGTGTGTGTGATGTTTGCCTCAATACCTAACTTCAGTGAGTTTTACATAGAGCTGGAAGGCAACAATGAAGGGGTGGAGTGTCTCAGGTTGCTCAATGAAATCATTGCAGATTTTGATGAGGTGTGTGGTTAATTATATCTGGCGGTAATATTATAAGACAAGTTCTCTCTCTCTCTCTCTCTCTCTCTCTCATGCATACACTAGCTAATTAAGTTTTTTCATAGATGTGCTTTCTACTTCTTCAGAACACTGATGTCAAACACACGAAAAACATGAAATTACAATTTGATGTATATTTGTCTTTTTCAGATTTTAGAAAAAGAGCAGTTTAAATGCTGCGAGAAAATTAAAACAATAGGTTCCACATACATGGCTGCATCAGGCCTTACGGAACAAACTAACTCACCCAAACTGGACCATGTTCTGGCTTTGGTGGACTTTGCCTTTGCTATGAAAGAGCAGCTGGCCTATGTGAATGAGCATTCATTCAACAGTTTTAAGATAAGAATAGGTAGGTCGGTATTTGATTGCAATCAAAGTGTAGGCGTATGAAAATCCCTGGCAGATTTCACGTTTTTACAGTTACTTGTTTTTTGTTCTTTTCTGTATTATTTTTTATTAATTACTAATCAGTTGTCATATTGTTAAAATTGAATTTCCTAACTTTATTGAGTTTTTATGTGTAAAGTACATTAATTTTAAGGTCCTGTAAATGATGGACATATGTTATGTCTGCTTTCTATGAATGAAATGAAATGAAAAGAGAAAAATTACTCTAATTACTTCAAAACAAATTAAAAATTTTGCATGTAATATAATTATTTAAGTGCCGTCTTTTTTATCATAAAAACTTATGCTTTATTATGTTCTTAATTCTGTCACAGGTATCAACATAGGCCCTGTGGTGGCAGGTGTAATAGGTGCCAGGAAACCCCAGTATGATATCTGGGGCAATGCTGTTAATGTGGCCAGTAGAATGGATAGCACTGGACTCCCCAATCATATACAGGTCTGTAATAACCCTTAATGTTTATATTTTCTTGTATTGGATTGCTGGCTTGAGTGCTACTTAATTTTTATGTACAGACACAGATGTGTCTGTACATATAGCCATCATCTGCGTCTGTCGGCGCCGTCGTCGCCGTCGGCGCCGTCGTCGCCGTCGTGCACTTTTACCGATAACACGATAAGTGGAACACGGTTTTTGCTTTTGGCTTGAAACTTACAGAACTGGTGAATATTCCTAATACGCAGGTCAAGTTCGAAAATCAGCATGATCGGGCCATTTTTAGGGAAGTTATGCTGTTTTTTCACTTTTTTCAGCATATATGCAGCACCGATAACACGATAAGTGGAAAACCATTTTACTTTTTGGCTTGAAACTTACAAAACTGATGAATATTCATAATCTGCAAGTCAAGTTCGAAAATCAGCATGATCGGGTCATTTTTAGGGCAGTTACGCTGTTTTTTCACTTTTCTTAGCATATATGCAACACCGATAACACGATAAGTGAAATAACATTTTACCTTTTGGCTTGAAACTAACAGAACTGATGGATATTCATAATACGCAGGTCAAGTTCGAAAATCAGCATGATCGGGCCTTTATTTTAGAAGTTATGCTGTTTTTTCACATTTCCTCAGATTCAATTATTAGGCATGTTAACAGTCTCATTATTTAACTAATAAGATACGTAAAAGTGTTTGTTTGATATTTCCTGCATCTTTACAACATTGTTAATTGATTGTGTAAAAATGATGGTAAACTTGTTATCGTGTATTGTGTAATAAACTGTCAAAAATGGTAATAAACTCATCATTGCAGTTTGTCAGATTCAATCATCCACTATGTTCAGAATCTCAGAATGGAGGAAATTGGACATTAAACACTGTTCTATTGATATTTTTCCCATCTCATCAATTTTCTTAGTTGGTCATATAAAATGGCAACAAACTGTTTATTTTGTTTTATGTTTAAAAAATGTTAAAAATGGAAATAAACCCATTTCAGAACAGTGCTGTCTTGTTTACATTTTGGCATTTTTAAGATGTGACTTTGAAATTTCATGAGCCTGCAGACCTTTGCTAATCACATT
Organism: Lingula anatina; assembly: GCF_051362555.1. Classification (NCBI taxonomy): domain Eukaryota; kingdom Metazoa; phylum Brachiopoda; class Lingulata; order Lingulida; family Lingulidae; genus Lingula; species Lingula anatina. Next base: position 18,656,960 of record NC_141771.1, on the reverse strand, counting down.
TTCTGAATATTCATGATACTAATATTTTATGATTAAAAATTGATGGTCATTATGCTGTTAAACATTATGTAATATTGCATCAAAACTTAAAGAAACCCCTATTTTGGGCACTGCTCCCATGATGACCATTTAAGAAAAACCATGTCACTTACTGTTTTCAAACTTACAGGAAAGAAACATAGGGCTAAAATACAGCTTCAGTAGGCAATGCAGTCTGTTTGGTAATTTTTTTCTGGCAGTTAAACAGTTTTTTGTGAAAATTTAATTTTTCACATATTGGCATTTTCAAGGTGTGACTTTGAAGTTCCATATTGAAGCCTGCAGACCTTTGCTAGTCACGTTTTCTGAATGTTCATGTTACTAATATTCTATTATTAAAAATTGATGGTCATTATGCTGTTAAACATTATGTAATATTGCATCAAAATTTGATGAAACCCCTATTTTGGGCACTGCTCCCATGATGACCATTTAAGAAAAACCATGTCACTTACTGTTTTCAAACTTACAGGAAAGAAACATGGGGCTAAAATACAGCTTCAGTAGGCAATGCAGTCTGTTTGGTAATTTTTTCTGGCAGTTAAACAGTTTTTTGTGAAAATTTAATTTTTCACATATTGGCATTTTCAAGGTGTGACTTTGAAGTTCCATGATCCTGAAGACCTTTGCTTGTCACGTTTTCTGAATGTCCATGTTACTAATATTCTATTATTAAAAATTGATGGTCATTATGCTATTAAGCATTATGTAATATTGCATCAAAATAGAAGAAAACACAATTTTTGGTGCTGCTGCTATGATGAGCATTATGGGAAAACCGTGTTATGACTGTCAAACCTTTAAAAAAGAAACACAGGACTAAAATGCAGAATGAGTTGGAAAAGCAGTCTAATTGGCTTCTTTTTCTGGAAGTTATACATTTGAGTGAAATATTCATTATCTTTTTGGCATATTCATTGTGGGACTCCGAGCTCCCATGGACATGAAGCCGAATGGTAATCAAATTTTCTACATGTCCATGCTATTTATTGTCAATAATCAAAGATTGGTGATAATTATTCTATAATTTATTATGTAATGTTACATCAAAATTGACAACAATATTTTTGCATTGCTACTGCAAACATTATGAAAAGAAAACTGTGTTACTTATTATTATTATTTTTAACTTACAAGTATGATTTTTAGGATTGGCATGCAGTTCAAATTAGAAAGCCAGGTCAATTGGGTTATCATTTATTATTGAATTTATGCAATTTTGTGTGAAATTTTCATTTTTCTCATTCTGGCACTTTCTAAGTATAAACTTGAACTCTGATGGGCCTGAAGCCTTATGCTTTTACTTTCGTCGTTGTTACCTGTTGTGCATAATTAAAATTTGATGTTGACTGTGCAGTAAAACATAATGTATTATTGCATCAGAATTGGTAGTCTCCTATTTTGTGCATTATTGTTTTGTGCTTTTCTTAAGATGTGACTTATGGGCCTGAAAGACCTTTGAGAGGGTCAGTCTGTTAATATTCCTTGGGTATCACGTAGCTAATTTCTGAGTTATAAAGTCATTTGCCTAATTGATAGGCCATTAAAGGAGATTACATAAAGCACACTTGTTGATATTTCCTTGTAAACTCCCAAAAGTTAAGCTCTCTGCTAGATTAATAATAAGGAAGCAGTGATAATTATGCAGGTTATTATATATATATATATATATATATAATCAAAGATTAAAAGTTTGAATGGCAGCTTCATTGAAATTATATTTACCTCAGGCTCTGCCTAGGAGGTTATATTTTCACCCCTGTTTGTCTGTCATCAACATAACTCAAAAAGTTATGGACCGATTTTGCTGAAATTTTCAGGAACTGTCAGAATTGGGCCAAAGAGGACAATGGTTAGTTTTTAGTGGTGGTCTGGCTCAATAATCAACAATAATCAACAATTGCTGCCTTGGCAGAGGTCTGCACTCTCGGTGGATTTCTAGTTTTGTTAGGTTTTCCTTTACAATTTTTTCTCAAACACTTGCATTTGTGACTTTTAACTCTCATCTGCTCGAGGCTCTGCACATTTTCTGTATTTCCACATAAGCAATTGTATTGTTTTTTATGTCTTTAAACATTATATAAAATTATTTTATGCACTGTCATCATTTTTCAAATATTGAGACTTTCATCATGTGACTATAGTCTCTCATGGTCCTGAAACTGTAATCTTATTGAAGGGGTGGATTGAGACCATCTTCTGGGTCTTCTTGAAGACAGGTTATTAAGTTTATATTGACTGGTATCTATTTTTTTCTGTTGGAAGACCATCAAAATGGAGGATGGATCAACATAGATACTTTGGAATACTGTCAGAAAATATCTCAGGGTCCGCTCCTGTTATTGACCATGTTACCTGTTGTGCATGATTAAAATTCAGTGTTGACTGACAGTGCTATTATAAGCATTATTTATTATTGCATCAAAATTGACAAAATGACCTTTTTTTGCATCTTTATTTTCTGTTTTTTGTCTGTACATTTGACAGCTTTGCTGCCTTGTTTATCAGTTTGTTTATTTTTTTATTTGTTTGTTTATTAAATTTTCTAATTTAATTAAAGACCACATTGATTGTGGTATTTCAGCATTATCTAAGAAGTGCATTTTTGTTTATTTATTTATTTATTAAGCTTTATTTTATGAGGGTAAATCTGAAATTTATCTTCCCATGTAGTTGCCACTTTTCAGAGGTTGTTGAGGCATAGAAATGAGATGAGGGTATAAACAAAGATTGGAAGTAATAAACTGTGTACAGATGGAACATGTTAACATCTGTGGTGTAATGTTCCAAGACACTGTTTTTTTTGTAAACAATTTGAAACATGAAGCATATTCTAAAGGATATTTTATATGACTGCATCTACATTGTACATGTACTGTATGTGTAAAAATCAATACCAGTGCTTTTTTTTTAATCAATTAAAGTTACAATATTTTCATTACCTCAGGTGACCCAAGAGATATACAACATTCTCAATCCCCTGGGTTACCAGTTGGAATGCAGGGGGATTGTCAAGGTCAAAGGTAAAGGGGACATGGTGACCTACTTTTTGACAGGCCAGCCAATCAGCAGGTGTGTACGACTAAACCATGACAACGGACTATGAGACTTTGCCTTGTCTTGCGTGACCCATGACTTTTGTTATTTCCTTGTGTTGATGGGTCTCAGACCCAAAGAATTTAAAAGATGTTCAAGCACATATTTGTTATTTGTTAGGGTGAAAATGAAATACAGCCCATGTATTTTTATGTAATCCGTAAGAATTTTGCTAAATGGAACTTTTGATTGAGATGATTGGAGTCAGTGTGTCAGGCAGAGGAGATAATAGAACTTCAAACATTGAATACAATTTCCATGAAAAAATAATAGACATTAATTCTTATTTATAAGTTGAACTCAGTGGTGGGAAAGTAGATGCTTCCCTGAAGTTTTAGATGAGTTTCGGCAACAGTTTTCAATTGTTATGCAGCCAATGCACTGTATTTGTTAAACTTGTATTTGAAAAAATGAATAAATTTAACTTGGTCGAATAATTCGATGAACTGCCACAAGCCTGAGACCAAGGAGTGTACCATATGCCATTTTTGGGACTAACTTTTTTTTCAACAAGACTTTCCCTGTATCAACTCTTGGACTATGCATGTTGAAGGGAATTGTTACCTGCATGCTTATATAACAGAAAAGAAGAAGTATAAGTATGAACTGGGAAAAAACTCTTGTAAAGATTAATTGTTGGCTTACAATTACATAATGTACTATGAATGTTTGATGGGCTTAAACATCCTATATTGGGTTTTCTTATGGCATTTACTTTTGTTCAAGTGATTTCAAATACCTGAAGTACATGTAACAATTACTGTTGCATATGTAGTAACTGTGGGCACATTTACTATAATTTAGTTATGTTTATTATCCACGTTGTAAATTGCATTTTTACTCTATAACAATGATCTTTTGATTTTTCTATCAGAAGAAACCTTACCTCATTCAGTTACTGAATACCATTGCCTTTTTAAGTGAAATGATATTACTCTAACTTATTACTCAGTTACAAAAACTAACAAATGATATTTATGACTCTTCGACAGCATTCCTCAATTTCTTCATTAAACAAAGTTTACCAAATGCATTTACTTCATTTAAGTAAAAAAAAAATACATGTATGGACTGGACAGAGTGAATAAGCTGGAACACCATTTGTGAGCTGCCGACACAAGTGCTGAAATATTTTGCCCAGATGTTTTTATTTTTTTAATTTGACTCATTTATGAAGATCCATTTAGATAACAAGCTATCAGAAATAGAAATCTGAATGGTAATAGATACCAACCAGCCATTTTCAAATACTGAGAACAAGTATGCCCCTAAACATTTGAAATTTGTTAGATATTGGTGGAATATTTATCATTTTTGTATTTTATGAATGTTTTGTTTACTTTAATGTTCTTACTGTACATAATGACTTTCATTAGGTTAAGGTTCTGATATTTCTGTTGAGCAGATTACATCCTTGTTAGGATAGTCTGAAACAAGTTTTATGCAAGAGAAAAAATATATTATATTAATTTTAATCGTCAACTACAGGGATACAATGGTGCCCAAAATCTATATTGTTCTTTTGACCAACTGGTCCATTCTGATAGAGCAGGAGCAATTAAATCTGGTCAAGAATTTAGGAAGACTGAAGTCAGCATTAGTGGGAAATTTAAGCAGATGAATAGCATTGCTCACATTTGCCAAAAATTTAGATGGGGCAAACAAACATTATATGAAATCTAATATTTATTATTTACCTTGGTTCATAGCATAATTACTTGTTATTGTTGTTACCAAGTACATATATAATCATTATTTCTGTGGCAACTTTTATTATTATTATTATTATTATTATTATTATTATTATTATTATTATTATAGGGAGGGTACCAGTTGTTAAGCTCACTGGCATCTTGCTATTTGGTTCTGGAAAACACTGCTATAAGTGGGCTTATTGTAGGTAAATAGATGATATATGTAAGTGTATTTGTTGTACAATTGCAAAATAAAGTTAAAATACAGTCAAAATTTGCCCACAAAAATAATGACTTACATGCAATGCAAACCATTAAAAGACTATAAATTAAATGTGCATTTGTTTAGAGTTTTTTTTTATAATTCTTATTTTTAAGTCCCTTATGAACATGTTATATACTATGTCTATGCCTTGATTTGTAAATTGATATTAAAACTAGTCCCTTCCATGATAATTTTGTAGTCATGTATAGCCCTTTATTTTCAAAAAAATCTGTTTAATGGTCAGAATGCTGTAATTTTTCAGGGGGATATTTTTGATTGTTATAGGCATGGAAGTTTGTGAACTAAGGCACACCTGTGTAATTTAATTTTAGCAAAAAATGTGTATGGACTTGCTTCTACTGCGTTCCATTAGTGAACTCTTGTATTAAATTGAAAATCTGGAAGATATGTAATAAAGTACATGTTGAATTAAATGTTTTATTACTTTTCATTAATTGAAATTATTTATCCATTTCTATTTCCCTTAAGGGAATTCCCTATAGGAACCTTTATTGTCGTTGCTGTATACAGGTACTGAAATCATGTTCCTAACTTTTAAACCAAGTAAAATGGAGTCTGTGTCAAACAGCAGGCCTGTCGCCAGCAGTTTCAAAAGGGAGGTTCTTTTTCTGAAAAAGTGGCCCTTTTACCATGAAACCTTTACGTACCTAGATAAAATTTTATCCAGTGGGGACCTTTTCCCAGCAAAAGAGGGCCGGGGTTCTTTCGACCCCCCCCCCCCTCCCCAACCCCCTGGCTACGGGCCTGAACAGAGTCCACCCTCCATTTGGTTTGTATAGGTAACGGTTACCTTTACGTACTCTAAGGCTTCGTTCACATGCAATGTCTATGGGCGGCGGTTTATACAAAAATTCAAAACACGATTAGTCGTCATCGTTATCAGATCAGTCGAAATGAAAACACGATTAGTCGTCGTCGTTATCAGATCAGTCGAAATGAAAACACGATTAGTCGTCGTCGTTATCAGATCAGTCGAAATGAAAACACGATTAGTCGTCGTCGTTATCAGATTCGTCGAATTCAAAACACGATTAAATACGGCAAAATACGACGAGTAGTCGTCAAAACTCGATTTGACGCTAGATGGCGCTCATGTCAATGGTCTTGGCCACCCTTGTGCCGACTTCACAGTCAATACCGCGAAAATCTGACAAGTGCTTAATTTGTGATTGACAGATGTTGTACTATAGTAGGCTAGTATGTGATAGATACAATACGAGTCGCAGAGCTGTACGTGAAATATATTACGAGTGTATTGTCGAGCTGCAGGCGAGTGTTGTATCTGGCTTAAACCACGGCCTCTGGCTACTACACTGCCCTTGCGATATTTTACTCATACATGTTAGGGGCCCTTGTGGTCACTTAGTCCTGTGTTGGACGTCCCAAACCCCCCCCCCCCCCCCAGCTCCCCTCGACCTAAGTGTTAACACCTTCGCCTACCCCGGTGTAAAAGGTGTATTAGTGTGATCATTTATGTGAAAATTCATGTCAGATGGACATATAAAGATCTAAAAATTCGTCACAATATTAAAGTAATCCAGGATTATCTGAATCGGGGGGATGGGGGGGGGGGGGGGTCCGGGACGATGTGAAGCCGATCGTCGCCCACTGGTGTGGAGTTTGGGGCCTGCTCAAGGGCCCCGAAAATGTTTGGTGTTTTAAAGAGCAAACAGTGCCTTTGGTACGGTTAAGAACTATGATTTATTTAGCTAGTCAAAATTCTAATTTCAAGAGGGGAATATTGGCGTGATATATTTTTCAGAAACCGGGGGGGGGGGTCTGACCCCCACTCTAAATCCGCCACTGATGGGAGAGAAAGAGTAGTTTTTTCTGGGGGGGGCTTCTCAGTATCTAATCTGCTGCTGGTGATGGGAGTGGTGTTGGTGCTGCTGCTGCTGCTGCTGCAAGAAGCGGCTAGGGCTGACTTAGGTCGAGGGGAGCGGTTAGGCGTGTTCAGCCTTGCCCTCCATCGTCCAACACAGGACTAAGTGACCACAAGGGCCCCTAACATGTATGAGTAAAATATCGCAAGGGCAGTGTATTAGCCAGAGGCCGTGGTTTAAGCCAGATACAACACTCGCCTGCAGCTCGACAATACACTCGTTATATATTTCACGTACAGCTCTGCGACTCGTATTGTATCTATCACATACTAGCCTACTATAGTACAACATCTGTCAATCTCAAATTAAGCACTTGTCAGATTTTTGCGGTATTGACTGTGAAGTCGGCACAAGGGTGGCCAAGACCATTGACATGAGCGCCATCTAGCGTCAAATCGAGTTTTGATGACTACTCGTCGTATTTTGCTGTATTTAATCGTGTTTTGAATTCGACGAATCTGATAACTACGACGACTAATCGTGTTTTCATTTCGACTGATCTGATAACGATGACGACTAATCGTGTTTTGAATTTTTGTATAAACCGCCGCCCATAAATGTCTATTTTCTAATTTCTATTTTCTATTTGCGCTATCTTATGATCACGGTCTGTGCCCTGAATATCCCGCCGCGTAATTACTGGCAGCGCGAGCCAGTTACTTATAGTAACTTATAGTAACTGGCTCGTGCTGCCAGTAATTACGCCGCGGGATATTCAGGCCACAGACCGTGATCATAAGACATACCGCAAATAGAAAATAGAATTTAGAAAATAGACATTGCATGTGAACGAAGCCTAAGTGGGTCAACACATAGGGTGGGTCGTAGTACTAATCAACTGGCACAGAGAGAACTGAATCGGCGGGAACTCTCTTGTAATTCATATGACCCTGGACTTAGCGATGCCCTCCAACAGAGGTCCTTGTAGTTTGTTACAAATAGAATGAAACTACATTTGTATAACATTCAAACTGCAGGAACAAGACTCATGTAGGAGGGTAAATATTTGATAATATCCATGTAGTACATGACCAGATAACAATTTAACTGATAACTCATATGTTTGCATAGAGGGACACGGTAAGCGTCCCCCCCCTCACGAATCTCTGCGGACACTGTTCATATTGCTGCATGCGCATAATAGATTAGTAGATTTCTACTTCTAGTGAGCTTAGAAACTCGATTTGGAACATGATTCAGGTTTTTGATATAGTAACGTTTTAGTTAAGCGTGACTTGGACGTGAATCTTCGACAGCATTCCTCATTTTTTTCATTAAACATAATTTTCCCAAAGCATTTATTTCATTTAAGTAACGTTTTAGTTAAGCGTAACTTGGACGTGAATCTTCGACAGCATTCCTCAATTTTTTCATTAAACATAATTTTCCCAATTTTGGACGAAATTCGGACTAACAGAATTGTACTAATTTCTAACTTGTTTATCAAGGGACCAACACACTTTCTATACAGTGATATCCTCAGTCCTATCAAACATTACGTCAACAAGATATATATTGATATCAGTGATCAGTTATCTGATATGGGACAGATTGTGGTAGAGGATTGATAATATTCTTGCATATGTGTATGCTCTAACACTGTTAACAATTGCATGAGGAACGCAATGGAGATTGCAGTGAACTGACATTGGACGAAGAAAATGGTAGTCTCTGGACTCAGGTACTAGTCCTCTAAATCATATTAAACTCTCTCTCTCTCTCTCTCTCTCTCTCTCTCTCTCTCTCTCTCTCTCACACACACACACACACGCACACACAAACACACACACAATTATAAATTGTGTCATAAAGGATAAAGGTAACATCAATTTTGCTCCTGATTTTATTCAATTTTTATTGTACAGTATATAAAAACTAAATTTAAAATCGCTTATTTGGCGTACGATTTTCATAAAAGACACAAATACAAAAAAAAATTATTTTTCAGCGTGTTGCTGTTTCTCTTCCGAAAGGTGCACCATCTGTTAGTTGTTATCGCCCTTGTGCAGCAGGTGTCTACTTCGTGTCCCCCCGTCCCGGCGTGCGAGACGTGCTACCGGGAACCTGGCGATTGGAAAGATGAGCAGACGACACCTTGGATTTATGAATGTCCAAACGCTGCACAACTCACCAAGGGTGTCATATGTCACGATTTTCAGCACCTCCGTGTGCCGGTGAGTCATCTGGATCTCCGCAATTACAACTTCAGGGAAACTAATCTGTGCACAACTTTGGAACACAGTTTGCAGTTTTGCAACTTTCCGACCGCCGCCATCAAATCGATCGACCTCTCCTATTCGAGATTCATGCATACATGTTCCACAGAGCTGTTTGGGTTTCTGTACTCCGTAATGAACTCCGTGGAAGTTCTGCGTCTTCACTCCCTCACATACTTGCTCCCAGTTCTGCCCATAGAAGCGGCTTCGGCGAGTATCCGATTTACACGTTTACGAGAGTTGGACCTTAGCTCCAACGGCTACTCGGAGAAATCAGTTGAAAGGGGAATCGGGAACCATAAATGGGATTCTCTGGAAGTTTTGAATTTTGACGACAACAGTGCACAGGGAATACCCAAAGAGTTTAGACCATTGCCACTGAAACACCTGTCCATGGCCAATAACCAAATCCAGATGAGTATAGCCAGCAGTGACGCCAATCGGACCCAAGCTACCGTCGACTCCTTGAAATACCTGCCACGTACGCTGGAGTCCCTGGATCTGAGCGGAAATACCATAAACTTCTTCCCTAGCGCCTTGGCACAATTCTCTCAGCTCAAAACCCTTCGACTGAGCGCGGTGAAGTTAAGTCGTCGCATCGACATTGCTTCGGCGGATGGGTTAGAACACTTGGAATTTCTGGACCTTAGTGGCAACCTCTTAAGCCAGGTCTCTCTCGGAAGTTTTCTCCACGACCTGCATGATTTAAAAGTTCTGAACCTCAGAAAGAATTTTTTCGACAGTTGGCCCTTGGACCTGGATCATTTGCCCGAGCTGCAGCAACTCCACCTGCAACATAACACTTTAACCACGTTGACGCCCTTTGCTTTACAGAGCTGTGACAAACTAAGTCACCTAGATGTCAGTAACAATAAAATTCTCATCATCTCAGAACCCGGCTTTCACGGGATTGAGAAAAGCCTGCAGGTTCTGCGCCTGAACGACAACAAGATAAGAACCTTAGACAAGTGCACGTTTAAGAGGCTCTCGGCTCTACGGCAACTCACGGTAAGCGGAAACCCTCTCCATTGCGACTGTTCTCTTGCTTGGATACAGCATGTGTCGCAGAAATCCATCTTCACAGTCTCCGACATCAGCAAAGCAATTTGCCACTCGCCAATAAGGTTTAAGGGGATGGCAATTGGGGATTTCCCCACAGATGAATGCTCCAAAGAGGAATTGGCATTCGAAGGTTGCCCCCGCGTTGATTCTGTGCCCCCAAACTACAGTAATCAAGGTGGCAATGGAACATCTCCCAATTTTGAAGACCCTTGGCACATTGTTGTCACGGTGTCCCTGATAATGGCGGCCATTAACTCAATTCTTGTTTTTGTTATCTTCACTTGTAATCGACGACAACGCCGTAGCGTTACCGCCTTATTAAGCTGGGAAGAAGCATTAACAGAAAATCCTTACACATCGTTGAAACGTATGTCAAAGTTGTCAGCAAAACCCACGGACAAGCCGGCTAAAGGCTACACCGGACTCAAATGGGGCGTGAGGGAGTCTGCTCCCAGTCAGCAAACCGCGCCTAAAGTTGCCTGCAACAAGATGGCGCCACCTTACACCGTCACTTTCCAAAAAGGCCCCGAATCTGATGAATATGAAGATACTACTTATACAAAGCCTGCGGCAGGTGGCGCGACTGCTCAAATCCAACACGCACCAATGAAAATTGAACAAGCCATTGGGCACGGCCTGAAGGGCGATGCCAACATGGGCGCTGCTATGCAAGCTGAGCCAAGACCTTCCGCCGATGACTATATCTCGTTCGATAAGAGCGGCCAACAAGGAGATACGTACTGCGATGCCGGGGAGCCGGAGGCTTATTACAACACTGGAAAGAAGAAAGCCTACATCCAGCCAATCATCTACGACGACAGCAAGGAGTAAATTCAAAAGGGGTCGTAGCAATAGAAGTTTCATTGGTCCGAAAGTCTGATAGCGTGAATAAATGTCTGATTAAGGTGTACAGTATAGTGTACTGGCAATAATAAAATAAAGTTCATCGGCCCCGTAGCCAGCAATTTCAAAAGGGGGGTTCTTTTTCTTGAAAAGTGGACCTTTTTCCATAAAATCTTCATGTACCTAGATCAAATTTTACCCAGAGTGGACCTTTTCCAAGCAAAAGGGGCGGTTCTTTCGAACCCCCTGACCCCCCCCTGGCTACGGGCCTGTTCATCAGAGGCGCGCGCATAACGTTTTTCAGACCAGGGTACTATATCGGATATAATACCCTGTTCGGACCAATGAACCTTCGAACAGCTCCCAGTCAAACGACCACCTCAGGGGTGAAGATAACATGTGGTATCAGGACCTCTATCATAGTGTACAGAATTTAAGGGACAAAACTGTTCATTTTGGCCAAAATAGATTTTCCTGGGGTAATCTTTTTCCCTAAAAAGTTTGGTTTTAAGAGATTATTACAGAAGGTTGCCATCTATGGAGGTCACGTACAGCTTCCAGACTAATTGTGATGACCGCCGTTTTGGTGGTAAAATAGAATTAATTATATTTCTGAATTGTTTATATTGTAGTGAAATATGGATTTCATTCAAAGAGTTGTTATCCCTTTAAAGTATGTAATTTTGTCACAGACAACTAGCGCACCCTGTAGTCAGAGAGAAGGATGTAGTCTGAAAAAGGATCAATAACTCTTGATATCGTCAGCCATATCGTCTCTAACCTTTTATATTCACAATAACCTCCAGGCCCGTAGCCAGCAATTTCAAAAGGAGGGTTCTTATTATTTGAAGAAGTGGACCTTTTCCCATAAAACTTCATGTACCTAGATCAAAGTTTACCCAGAGTGGACCTTTTCCAAGCAAAAGGGGCGGTTCTTTCGACCCCCCCCCCCACCCCACCCCCCCACCCCCGGCTACGGGCCTGACCTCTACCCTTAGAAATCAGGGTTCTCTGAAATAGTATATAAAAGTAGGGAACTATAATTTTTTAATAGACTGCGAGCAGATCTTGTTGATGATTACTTGCTGAAGAATATACATAAGTTTTTGATCATAATGTTAAGAAAACTTATAGCAGTTTTAAAAAAGAGATCACTTTTTTTGCTAAAGAACTAATGTTAGAGCGAGATGTTTTCTTTATTTTTGGTTATCCTCACAATTCGGAATAAATAAAAAAATATCCATCTATCTAGTCATCCTGTTTGGAACTCTCAAATATGACTTTTTTATTATGTTTTTCTGTTGTTCTTCATAATATTTCATTTATTTATGTATTACTTTGGGCGAAATATTAGAAGAAATTCATCGTCTTTTTGCCTGCCAACTCGGCCAAACGGGTCTATACTGGTAGTATATACAGAGGAGTGTACAGTAGGTCGTAGAATATATTTAAATGAGAAACATCGAAAACATGTATTTGTCCTCTTTCTCCTTCTTATACACAAGAAAGTGTTCCATTGAACTTATCATTGAAGTCGCCACATACATGTAGTCTTTCAATGACAATGAGAAAACAACTTGCGTTAGGTCAAATGATAGCCTATACATTATTAAAGAGAGAGGTTTAATAAGTGACCGAGCTCTTCTTAAATGAATAATTGAATTGTTTATCTCCTTTATAAAATTCAAATACCATCTGTTGGAAAAGTAAAACTAGGAGAAAAAACTTAAGAAAATCCCTATCATGTATGGGGGATACAGAATAACGATGTATATATTTATATACGATTACCTGTATCTGGGCCATTATTTATTATTCATAAACCTGACAGACACCACGTGACGAGGTGGCCGAGTGGTTAAGGCGATGGACTGCTAATCCATTGGGGTCTCCCCGCGTGAGTTCGAATCTCATCCTCGTCGATTCCTTTTTGGTCACAGCTTTAAACATTTTTCTCCTTGTGGCAAGTTTAGTCAAGGTGTTTCAAATAAATTACAATGTACAGATTGTTTATAATCAAGTATGCGAATGCGAAAGGATACCTCTGCAATATACATATATACAGAAATACACACATATATATGACCAACGCGTCACAATGCAGCAAAATCGTCAACGTTCAGCTGCTTTCACTAAAAAATAATAACGTTTACACCTAATTTTTTGTTCTTATTCAATCAGGATAAATTCATAGAAAGCTATGCCGTACTACAACAAGAACGTGTGCCAAAATTGTTGAGTCTGGTGATAAACAAAAATGCAAAGCAGCAAAACTTGAGATTGCTAAGCAATGATTTATTTCAAAACGTATTTAAATTCTACATAAATGAATCAAGAAGAAATCGTGGGGGTTTAAAAAAACGATGGCCGTGTGGCGTGGGGGTGATGCTAATGTTACGTCAGGCAAATACGTTGTCGTGCAACAGGCTCCTTACTGAAAACATTGAGATCAAATTAATTTTTGAGTGAAACATGTATAAACTGTATGATTCTTACACACACGTACCTGTCCGAAAGAAAATTTTGAAAATTACGTCACCCGACGGAGTCTGCTGGTCCAAAATTACAGTTTAACTTTCGAATTATTACAAGAAACTGAGAGTGGCGGCTTACAATATACACACACTTGGTACTTTATAACTTCTTCAAACACCTAAAAGGTACGCCTGCACTATCCATATACGGGCTATGAAGGACTCTCTGCCACGTAACACCGGCCTCGCCGCTTCCACGCCACCCATTCCCGTCATCCCCTTGGGTTCCATCATGGCCGCGACCGACTATGCGGCGGTCATGGAGCGCCACTTACTCCGTCACTTTCGTCATCACTTCCTTCATCACTTCCCTCGTTGATGGGGGAATGGCGTGGGTATGCGATGAAATCGTCGTCATTTATCAGATCGTCCTGTGGCAAGAACGTGGCCACGGTGGAACCGGAACTGTCGTGAACGTTACTGCTGTTGACAACACGTGGCAGACCAAACTTTCGTCTGACCTGAGGGTGACAGCACGGACGACCTTGGGGCAAAAGAGGAGTTATTCTATTTTTATTGATTGTAAACAATATGTAACGATAAAATACAAAAGACTTCTAACACAATTAGATATGGAGTAGAAAAGGCAATGTCGCATTACACTTTTTATTTCATAGCGGAACACAGTGCTTTATGTAAGATAGCACAATACATTATGGCATTCAAAAGCCCCCCCCCCCCCCCCCCCCCCCCCCCCCCCCCCCATGGTTGATCTTGCTGTTAAATAATATGGACTAAAGAGGTATAGTTACATACGATACCATACTGATATCCATAGGTTAGAAAATCGCTTGGGTTTTGTGTGTGTTTCGGATCCAGAAAAGTTGGAACAACTTGGGGGATGAAACCGTTTTGCCCCCCTCTGCGGTGGCCCACAAGTGCACTCCAAATTCCAGACGACACTCCCAATTCTAAACCTCACACCGAATACTTAAACTTCACTCTCAATTCGTAAACCTCACTCCGAATTCATAAACCTCACTCCGAATTCGCAAACCTCACTCCGAATTCGTAAACCTCACTCCAAATTGAAAAAGCTCACTCCGAATTCGTAAACCTCACTCCGAATTCAAAAAGCTCACTCCGAATTCGCAAACATCACTCCGAATTCGTAAACCTCACTCCGAATTCAAAAAGCTCACTCCCAATTCCACTTTCCCAATTCTCATCAAAGTTCTCTTCGTAAAGCTCACTCCCAATTCCACTAAGCCCATTCTCATCAAAGTTCTCTTCGAGAAATCTTATGAAACAGTAATTCGTCTGGGACAAATAATTTTTTTTTTAGCTGGGCGCTTCCAGTGAAAGGTTCGAGAGAGTTTTAGCAAACAGTGCGAATAAGGTCGCGCGTCAAGGTTATTTTCAGTTGCACCCTGGATTACGCACGCTTGCTCCGCAAGGTGTCGCCTGTGGTGGGGGGGCATCACAGCCCATATGGTTACTGTGGCGAAGGTGACAGGTACTTCCAAACATTTTTTCATAACTGTCATTTTTCCTTATTCTATTCATGAATTTGATATTTACGGCAATTGAAAATGTGGCACCGGCAAAAGTGAATCTAGGTGCGTTGACAGGCCGCACAGGTGCCCACAATTAACCGCCGCCAGAGAAGAGACCCCAAGCATTAAACAACACAACCGGTAAATATTGGAAATTTGGAGAAAGTTAAGCAACTGAGGCTTTATTAGATTTGGACAGAAATCGGGGGTAATGCCCAGTGACATGCCAAACCCCTAAGTTCAAGTCTTGGCCCTTGACACCTGTAACGCACCCCTAGTCAAGAATCTGAACAAATCAATGTTGGGCAGGTATAGGGTATACTCTATTTTCTACAGGTGTTTTGTGATTTTATCAAGTGCCTTTTGTTCTCAGGAACTAGTAGCAAACTTTATCAGATAACAATCTGACACTAACCAAGCTGCACTAACAGCGCTGTAAACCCAGTTATCAATGCTGTCATCTTTACCTGTATCTTTACCGGTATTATGCCAGTGTTACGTTTGATACATTTGAGTAGTAAATATGCTTTTATGCTTACATTCATTTGTAATACGTTAGCATCAACCTGTTAATAAAAACTTGGAAACTTTCAATGTTATTACACAATAACAGTATAATGATGGGAACTGTTATGATTAAATGCTTAGAAGAATAATAAAAACAAATTATGTGAAATATAAAATGAATTGACTTTATTTGGGTTATTTATTTACTTATTTCAAACCAAGTAATTATCAAACATGAAGCTTATTTTAAGACACATTCGCAGATATATGAAATATAACCCTGCTGGTACACAGATCTACAGTTCTAAAATGCAAATACCAAGTACCTTTCACACACCACTGATGAGATGTGAATAATCATATGTATAAAGTAGTAAAAATATCACAAAATGTGTGTAAGCAAGATATTTCTACAAGTAACCTCATTAATCAGTCAGGAAACTTCATAATGCACCCAATAAATGTAGAAATTTGAGCCAGAGAAATTCTACATACAGGCATGACAGATTTACCATATATTGCCATCAACCCTTAACTGAATGGGCATAGAAAGAACAAAGTGAGTCTCCCTCCCATTAAAAATGAGAAATAAAAATAAATAAATAAATAACATATACTGTCATTTTTAATACTGAAAAACAATGGCACCTTGCAGCCTTCACTGCCTCACTATTTGCAGACAATGTTCTAGTCACTGTAACTGTGTACTTTTGATGAGGCATAGATGCAAGAATAACTTCTTTGAAGTATATTGTGAAGGTCTCTTTTGTCATAAATCTGCCACATATAACCTGAATGTACATATTGCGATTCACACCGCAGCAGCTTGTCTTAGTAAGGACTCAACCAGTTTGAAAACTGGTGGCATAGCTTCAGGGACAAGATCACACCATCTATCCTTGCTGCGATGATGGATCTACTAGTACATTATCTATGTCTTGTCCTCCTAGTTTCTCTAATACCATTTCCCCTGATCTATGCTCACATCAGTCTCTACAGCTTTACCAACTGCTACACAGTTTTTACATCTGAAAGTATAAAGCAAAAATTGTAATAAAGCACCATCAATTTACTTGTTAGATATTGATTCGAGGACAAGAGAAAAATGCAGAAACCTCATATCATAATCAAGATAATTGAAAATCAAATATGCATAATCAAATTAATAGCTTTAATTGTACATACTACTGATGATTTAATCTTTTAAAATTCAGCATAAATTTCTCTTGTTAAAGCATAGACACTTTATTAAAATGTGCTTGAACAAATAATAATAATAATAAACAACCTGCACACAAGATGGAACATGGAGGTCAATTGCCACAAAATAAGCTGATTTGTACTTGGTAGCCTGAGAAATAGTATCAGGTATTAATTTGAGTAGTAAATTGAGTAATAATACCACAGAGTTAACAATGACACAAGCATATGGTGTTGTGTAACAAATCCATGCATTTATTGCTGTGGCAGTGTCCTCCCCAACCTATCGTGCACCGCAGGTTTTGATATTCAATGTCATCAAAAATGTTTATTGTTGTTAGTTTGATTTACGTATCTGCTATTCAAATAATATCGTTTGGAAATAACTAACTGATTTAATTATGCTTTTGCAACATGAAATCATCATTAACTTTGCCGGTTCACGTGTATACCAGTACAGTACCTTGCTATCAGTGCTGCTCTTTTCTCCCTAACTCGTCACTGACAGGCTAACCATATCGTTTCAAAACAACGTTGGTATGCTCCTTTACTTTTGGTGTTGGCAGTTTCGCCCCGGGGACATCGTTTTTTGCTAAAAACAACGTATCGTTTTCACCCATCTATACATTGCTCCTGTACAAAATGGCCGCTTGCTGCCCCCCCAAGGGAAAAATCGTAGCACGTGGGTAGTTACGCAAGACCTGTGACGTATAACGCGCGCAAGGTTATTGTGTTACATTTTGGTTTGCGTGATACATACCTTACGAAAATAAACCAACAGTTTACGTCACAAGGTCAATTGACTTCTCCAGCTATTTTCAGTATTTTTCACAATTACACACACACACATACACACACACTCTCTCGCCAGGGACACAAATTGGGAGCAAGAAGCAATTTACAGGTTTACCGTTATAAATAAAAGGACAAATTAAGTGACACTGCTCCCAATTTTCTCAACATAGGATTGATACTACTAATAATCCATACATGTCAGGGGTGGATCCAGGATTATTTGAAGGGGGATCTGTTTTTTTTTTTTTTGTTTTTGTTTTTTTTTTTTTTTTTGGAATGACAGGCTGCATATGCAGAGCTGCCCCCCCCCCCCCCCCTTATAGGGCGAACAGTGCTATTTGGTACGTTTTAGAACTATTATTCAAAATTCTAATTTTAACATTGGTGTGATTTTTTTTTACAGAATTCAAAAGGGGGGTCAAGACCCCCCTCACACGCCTCCCCCCCCCCCCCATCCACCACTGCATGTTATTCATTCGAAATCGATTAATAAAGTGTAATTAATCTGATTAATTTCAATTATTAGATTATCTATGATCTTAGATGAATATTTCTGCTGCAAAAGAGTGAGGGGCTACTAATTACTATTATCAAGTATACTCGGTTATATAACAGGTACATGTGTAGGCCTACAGTATATGATAATACGGATTGTTTTGCCCATTTATAAATAATATAAGCCAATGTCGACACCCTGAAACATGTTATCTGTATTAAACATTCATTTCAAAATAATCATGTGAAAATGCTTGAAGTTGTAAATAATAAATAACGCACGTTTATTTACATACATGTAGTGCATAAATCTGTTCCTTCCAACGCTGTTTCAACTCGTAATTCTGTTCTCATATTCATAATACATGTATAATTCCTTAAAACGACACACACAAGAAAACACGTAAACATAATATATTTTAATTGTGACTTGCTGTTAAGTACATGTATGTTTATCCCTATTTTCTTCATTTCTTCTATTTCCTTGAGCTTAAAAGGGTCATACATGTACGTCTACGTCATCATTTTGTGAATGGGAATACAGCGCACCAAGTAGTATGAAAAATAACTAGTTTTCACACGAAGCCCTCTATTGGCAAAATCCCCTAGCCCATCTTAGGGTCGGTGTATGGGGGGGCAAAGTGATTTCCATTTCGTCAGAAAATGAAAAAACGGCCGTTTTTCATTTTCATTTTATAGAAATGGCCAAAATGTAATGGAAAATGAAACTCAGTTTTCGTTTTTCCATTTAAAATGAAAAATGGAAAAACGGAAATTGCCTTCGTTTTTTATATTTTACTATAAAATGCAAAATACAATATCGACAGATCCCCGATGCGGTAGAAAATATAAATATCGACCGTTTTCGTTTTTTCTAATGTTTAACAGGTGAAATAAATCATAAAATGCCCTTATATTCCTGTTTTTGAGGAAATGACAGCTTTAAAAAGTGTTCATTATTCAATTTCCGAATCAAATAGAAAAACGGAAGTCCGTTCGTTTTTCTGATTTTCATTTTATGAATGAAAATGGAGAAACGGACGTGCAGACACACAGACAGAGAAATGGCAGCCGCTTCAAGTTTATAAGTTATTGGTGACTAAATTCTGTCAGATAAAGCTTAAATGCAATGAATTAATTTTATAAATAATGCAGAATTTTGGGATATGCTGTTGACGTTGGTCTAAAACTTCCACTTAAAGGCATTACAGAAACGGAGATCCATTACAAGTGTGCACAAGAGAGTTCAACTTTGTGCAACAGACTGGTATATTGCAAACAATGCATGTGCCAGCTGTTTGTGTGCTGAAAATATATTCTAATCAGACTGTTTTAATCCTCTACCCACTGTGAATAACTTTCATGGACAATTAGGTTTTAATAAAGTATTTGATTATTATCATATTTTTGTTGTTGTTTATTGTAGATCCGCTGATTTGTAGATAATAGGCCTATAGGCCTACCATTTAGCTTCAACGGCACAATTTAAAACTTAAACAATTTGTCTTTGTTCTCATCCTTGATCAGTCTTACTTCTTTAAAAATCAGTCTTACACCCCATTTCCATAGATTTTTAGATCGATCTATCCCTGTGGGGAGTCTCACTAGATTACTGTCAGCTTGGCCGGCTTAAGCGTCTGTCCCGCCTACTAAATGCTGTAAGGGGTAATTAACTATGGTGTCCGCTCGGCTGACTGCAATTTAGCCTGAACCCCTAGGGAGTTAGGTCGATCTAAAACTTAATCTTTAGATCGATCTAAATCTCTGGGAAAGCACCCTTATTGTTTAATGATTTATTGCAGCGCGTGTTTCCTCTTATTTGAAAGTTTGGTCAGAAAATGCTAATCAGTTATCTACGGTCAAAGGGCCGAAAGGGAGTAGGAGGGCTATCTGTAAGATAGAACCAAAATTATTATCGTCTATCCTAGCTGTAAGCAAATTTTTAAGAGAGAAAAACCCACCAAAACGGTTTTCAAAGGCCAGAAAGGCGTCAGGAACATTTTATGATTAAGGGGGGGATGTAGGTTAGTTATTTTATTCCCGTCATATTCATTTAATGTACCTTCAAAACATCTAATTATGCTTGAAACACAGCTACGGGCTAGGAAGTCAAGAGCTTATTAGATAATATACTCAGTACTCATTCACTCCTTCAGAAGATCGATACAGTTTAATTTATTCCTGGTACAGCTGTATATCAAATCCATATCTTGATGTCCCATTTTATTTCATTCATTTAATTTTTTACTCTTCTATTATTCTCAATTATTTCTTTTAAGGTTGGTGAACATTTTAAGTGGAGAAATTTATGGGGGTATTAGGGGATCCTGACCCCACCTTCGATTTCTGAAAAATATCACACCAATGATCCCCTCTTGAAATTAGAATTTTGACCAGCTGAATCATAGTTCTAAACCATACCAAATGGTACTCTCTAAAATAAATACCAACATTTTTCGGAGCCCTTCAGCGGGCCCCGAAACCCACGCCAACGAGGGGGGGGGAAGGGTCGGCTTCCCATCCAAGATCTGTTTTTTGAACATCTTTATTTTCTTGAAAGGTTAAATATTAAAATATTACAATGACACGCTTACCCGCGGACTTCCTCCCCCCCTGTATTTGTTACTTGATAAGTTGCTGGTTTGTACAGTAACAGCAGTAAAAACTGAAACGAGAGAAATCTTGCACTTATTTTTCCTTCTATGTACAGCTTATTTTTATCAACACGACGAATATATGAGATTGTCCGACCCAACGCTCGTATTGCAGTAAAAAGAGAGAGTCAAACTCAAGATGCAAATGTGTGAATTTTTATAAAATAAAATACCCCCCCCCCCCCCAAGGTTGCATTAAAATGTTTAGGAAGAGGAAATGCATAATATGTTTATTAGGTTGTGATTACGTACATGAGATAATAAAGCAAATGCATTGCGCAAAGGGCCCTTAGATTTGTAAAAACTAACTCAATAACCTCTTTGACTAAGGTACAATAACATTCAACAGCAACAAGACGCAGTGGTGCAAAGATTCTAACAAACATTTTATTAATTTATCCAGTGAGAACCACAGAAACACAAAATTTTTGCAGTTACATAACTGCTTTGCCCAGTCGCACGCACCAGTAGGCTACTTAGTTAAAAGAACATCAATTGAGGCTATACCAGCACTACAGTCCATGCGACTTAATAAACATTCAAATATTTCACTCATGATAAAAATTTCTTCTTCTATCAAAATCTTGTCACAAAAAGTCCTTATAGAAACGGGGCCGTAGCGATAGTCCGAAGGTTCAATAGTCCGAAGGTTCATTGGTCCGAAGGTTCAATGGTCCGAATGTGCATTGAAGGTTCATTGGTCCGAAGGTTCGATAGTCCGAAGGTTCATTGGTCCGAAGGTTCATTAGTCCGAAGGTTCGATAGTCCGAAGGTTCGATAGTCCGAATGTAGGCCCGCTGTATAAGTGTATAGTGAATTACATGTACAGGGGCGGATCCAAGATTATTTGAAGGGGGGTCTGCGGATGCAAAGCCCCCACCCCCCTTGGCGTAGGATCTGGGGCCCGCTAAAGGGCCCCGAAAATTGTTGGTGTCTCAAAATGACCACCTAGTTATCTAGAGACACATCTGTGAATATCTGTAAAAAATCTATCAGTCGCCCTGGTAGAGGGTTTAAAAGTTAGGTCTGCACGGGCAAAAATAACGTCAATACTAGCATATTACATTAGTTACAACAAAAAAAAAAAAAAAAAAAAAAAAAAAAAAAAAAAAAAAAAAAAACAGATCTTGATGTTTTTCATGGGATTGGAAGTTGACGATATTTAACTGCAAAGGTTTATTTTGTAAAATCAAATGGAAATTTTCTCACGAGTCACAAGTGTATCTACTTTTTGCAGAGTACGTTTTTCTTCGTTTAAATGAATTTGTTACAAAGACAGCATTTTTGATGTTGTTCATCAGATTAGAAGTTTAACTGTTTTAGAATATTTCAACATGTTCAAACTGCCTTCTCACTTGTACTTTACGTTTAATAAATAAATAAATAAATAAATAAATAGGCCCACCGGGTTGATATGGCTTTGCCACATTTCTATTTCAGATTATAAACGTTTCAGCACCTTCAGTATTGCTGGGGAAGAGGGGGTGGAATTAAATATGTATTACTATTTGTGGATATTTGAGCATATTACTGTATTCTGATACAATTTTTATGTTTAAAGGCCTAGTAAGGGAAAAGCTTGTTTTCGTAAATGCTCGTAATTTTTGTTTATATGCCAAGTTTACACTCCAGTTAATTCATCCTCATCCCTATGAGTAATACAGTACTGCTGGCGGAACGGCTGTTTTTTTTTTTTTTTTTTTTTTTTTGGGGGGGGGGGGGTGGGGGGGGGGAGGGTAGGGGAGTGGGCTGTGCGAACAACAACATAGTTTGTTTGGAAATGCAATTATTCTATAACTTTTACATAATTTAAGAAATGTGTAGGTTAGAAGAATTTGAATTCTAATCATAGTATCTTAAGACATCGTAAGAAAATGTCATTATAGGCGTCCTCTCATTTTATGCGTTCCAATCTTTATTCAATATTTCATGTGTAACATGTATGGTGTTCATGAGTTGGAAAGGGTAGCCATTGCATATCCCCAAACTTCCCCACATTGTAAAGAGTAGTTCACGGAAACAATACGACCTATATGGATAATTTTCACGTGCGTTTCGGTCGCACTCAAAACGAAATGATAAAGATTCTAGAAGCTGAGTTCACACGAAAGTTAATCACCCCCTAGCAGCTCCAGGATTGCTAATCTGATTGCATACAGTGAGAATCCTGGTGGAGTTGGATCAATCTACGTAGAATGATAGTTTCGTTGGGAACACACCCTTAGATTCCGTTTGTAATTATAATTCTTAAAATCGAAGAACATCTTAAAATGTTTCGGACTATCGAACCTTCGGACTAATGAACCTTCGGACCAATGGACCTTTAATTTTCGGACTAATGAACCTTCGGACCAATGAACCTTTTTGTTGAAAATCTGATGAAAAATTTACGAATTTTCGGACCAATGAACCTTCGGACCAATGAACCTTCGGACTATCGAGACGCCCCCATAGAAACAGATCCAACCTTCATTTCTTCTCCACTAAGACCTAGGCACTAACCTAGGGGCCTATTTCATATTTCTAAACCACACACAGCGATGGTGCATTGTTTATCCATAATTGTCCACAGTTTTTAGAATTTCTGAAATTCCTTAATTCATTTTTCTTAAAGTTATTTACTAAATCTCCGAATACTTATACAACACCAGGAATACTCCTAGTCTTGTGAAGTCAAAGTTTCAAGGACTGCCATTTTTCTGTCTGTATGTCTTTATATACTTCCGTTTTCCAATTTTTATTTCCAAAATGAAAATCAGAAAAACGAACTGACTTCCGTTTTTCCATTGAAACCATAATGGCAAAAAATGAACATGCTTCGATACTTCATTTCTTCACAGAAGGAGAAAAGGACGTATTTTCTAATATATTTCACTCTCTTGACATGGGAAAACAGTGGATGTTTCTATTTTCTATCACGTTTGGAAATCTGTCGTTTTTTGTTTTTTTTATGTTATAAAAAAGCGGAAAAAACGAAAAATAATCTCGTTTTTCCAGTTTTCATTTTAAAAGGAAAAACGAAAATCAAGGTTGATTTTCCATTTCATTTTGACAATTTATCAAATGAAAAGGAAAAACGGCCGTTTTTTCATTTTCTGACGAAATGGAAATCACTTTGCCCCCCCATACACCGACCCTTAGAATATTACTTCCGACTTTATACGGCAGTGAACGGGGTTAAAATTTGAATTCGGAGTGAGGTTTACGAATTCGGAGTGAGCTTTTTCAATTCGGAGTGGGGTTTACGAATTCGGAGTGAGGTTTACGAATTCGGAGTGAGCTTTTTCAATTCGGAGTGAGGTTTACGAATTCGGAGTGGGGTTTACGAATTCGGAGTGGGGTTTGCGAATTCGGAGTGAGCTTTTTCAATTTGGAGTGAGGTTTACGAATTCGGAGTGGGGTTTACGAATTCGGAGTGAGGTTTGCGAATTCGGAGTGGGGTTTACGAATTTGGAGTGGGGTTTAAGAATTGAGAGTGAAGTTTAAGTATTCGGTGTGAGGTTTAGAATTGGGAGTGTCGTTTGGAATTTGGAGTGCACTTGTGGGCCACCGCACCCCTCAACATTAAATAATAATAATAATAATAATAATAATAATAATAATAATTATTATTATTATTATTATTATTATAATTTCAAATGACAAACCAAGACCAAGCCGGGGGAGAGGGGGGGGGGGGGTGATAAGCATTAGAACAAACGTGTTACACCCCATTTCCATAGATTAGATCGACCTACTTTAGATCGACCTAACTCCCTGGGGGTTCACGCTAAATAGCTGTCAGCCGGGCTGACACGAAAGTTAATTACCCTCTTACAGCTTGTAGTAGGCGGGACGGACATTTAAGTCGGATTATCTGAAAGTAATCTAGTGAGACTCCCCGCTGGGATAGATCGATCTAAAATCTATGGGAACAGAGCTGACGTGATCTTACCAAGAAAAATAATAATTTCTGTTAAGTGGGTCATGAAAGATATTCCCATGAAGCAAAACTCACAATATCTGCAATAACACTGGAAAAACCATTTACCGAAATAGAATTGCACAATATGTGAACCCTGTATAGGTACACTACCTTCAGCACAAAGAGAGCAGCTGTGTCTATTCCGTCCTCTTCGTCCAGGTCCTCCGCGAATCGGCGGTAAAATAAACGTGGGCGTTACCATGGCACCGCAGTAGTAGCACGGGCTTGTAGTGCCCATCTGGGCCCACCCTCTGAAAATGTCCCAGTTTGATAACTTAGAATGTGGACACGATTATTATCGCCGACAACTTCACTTTGATGCAGGCAGGTCCGTAGCCAGCTATTTCACAAAAGGGGGGGGGGGGGTCTTTTTACAAAAAAAGGAAACCTTTTACAATGAAAGCTTTGTGTACCTAGATCAAATGTTGCCCAGAATGAACCTTTTCTTTTGCACCCCACGAGCCTACGGCCCTGGATGGGATACATAAAGGCATGAATAGGTAAATAAATATGCAGACACAAGAAAAAAGAGCACAAAGAAGCATCATATGAGTGACAAGGTTGTTCGTTCCCACCACATAAACTGTTGGTGTAAAGAAGCTGAGAGAGAGAGAGAGAGAGAGAGAGAGAGAGAGAGAGAATTAAAGGCGACAATACACTGAAAACCTGTTTCAGGTTTTAAAGAATAAAACTCACTTAAAATTGTGTCCACACTCGCAATGGAATTCTGCATAGCCCCACTCTTCATCTCTTGGTAAAGCATCGAATTTTACTTTACAGCGATAACACTTTGAAACCTACAAAAATAATTTTGTCTTTTGAGAAATAATACAAGGTCAATTCTGGTGGGTTATCATTCAAAGTGTTTTTCTTGTTTTTTTTTCTGTATAATTATTTTAATCCTAGACTGGGTTTCCATAGCTAGATCGCCCTAACAGGATTGATCCATTTCCGGGGGTTTCTCGCTATATTGCTTTCAACTTAAGCGGCTTAGATGTCTGGCACGCCAACTGAAGCTGCTAAACGACAGTTTAGTTACCCCCTAGCAGCGTAGTAGGCGTAATGGACATCTAAACCGCTAAAGTTGACTGCAATTTAGCGGGAATCCCCTCGGAGATAGATCGACCTACAGTTAGTACGATAGGACCAGTCTCGCACATGTATTGTTTGAGGTTGTTGCTTTGCGAAATGACGCTAAATGTAGGAAAATGAGACGTCGGAAATGGTTAAATGCTTAAATTCCACATGA
Organism: Lingula anatina; assembly: GCF_051362555.1. NCBI lineage: Eukaryota > Metazoa > Brachiopoda > Lingulata > Lingulida > Lingulidae > Lingula > Lingula anatina. Next base: position 18,630,947 of record NC_141771.1, on the reverse strand, counting down.
CAACGATTTATAGTCTCCCGGGAATTATTTTCCCTTGACGCTCTTTGGCGCGCTGGTATTTGTATTTCAAAACAAATTGACAGCAAATAAAGCACGATTTTGCACCTTCAAGTTCCGTGTCACGTTTTCATATCATGCACCTATTATTTCTACAAGTATTCTCTGTCCAAAATGCGTAAAGTAAAAGTGTTATTTTACCATGTTGTTTAGAAAACTTCTTTTTCCTCCGACTACACGTTTTCTCTCCCGTTCACCTCCAGCTTAAAATGACCACTTAGCTTCGCTTCTAACACCACTACACGTCACTTCCGGGCACAATCAGTCTCCCCCGTGCCGAAAATGAGACGTCGGAAATAAACCCTGGGCGTCAGGTTCCGCTGCGACCTGTCTTGTACAATAGCGCCTCTTTACGCATAATGAGAGACTAAGGACGCATTCAGAACAGCGGACTAACAGATCTGAGGAGCAAATATAGCCGATCCACTTGAATGCTTGTTGCGTAATACCTGCGGGAAATCTATACAGTGTCTGATCGAGAATTAAGCTGCAAGCTTTTTAGTTGGTCGCCATATTTGATCCGCGGATCTGTTAGTCCGCTTTTCTGAATGCGCTCTAATATTTCTATCAGAGAAGACTGTCTACAAGCACGCTGAGGCCCAGCATAACGGACGGGGGCGGTTTGATTTCGCTGTAAGGAAACTTACTAGTTTTCTTGCAGGGACTCGTCTCCACCAGGAGTGGTCACAGGCTTGGCACGCGAATTGTCTGATCTCTACCGAGATGCGTCCTTCTTTAGCCTCTTCTGTCCGAGGAATGGTCTCGATCTGAAAGTATTTAGATGTGTTTTGATAGTGTGTGTGTGAGGGGAGAGGGGGGGGACATGCGTGTGCGTGAGAGAGAGAAAGAGAGAGAGAATTTTCGGTTGTAAAAGGAAAGCATGTGGCGGAAAAAAGAGAGATGGATAGAGCTGATTAACAGGAAACATATTTTTGTAAATGAAGCATAAAAAGAGGGTCTCTTTTTCTTCTTCTCTCTCTCTCTCACACACATACACACACACGCGCGCGCGCTGGCGCGCATAAAATACAAAGACATCAATGAATAATCGAAATGAATATCTTTTGCCGAGTTAATCTGTGAAACATAATTCATTTACCTCGCTCTCGACTTCCTCTCGTAATTCCCGTCTCAAATCCTCAGGCGTTGCTTATAACAAATACAGAAAATCGAATATAGAATGTAACAGATATATTTATTTATTTAACTCAGTGCATTTTCAAATTAATTTGTTCGTTTTAATTGGCCTATGTTTTGATCCGAGTGTTTTCTGCTTTAAAAATTCATCAAAATGATAAATGTTACTGCCTAATAGGTAGACAAATTGATAATTACATAAAAACACTCATTATTGACTAGATACCATTCTGTTTACAATTGTAGGTCTCCACTCACTTTCCAATACATAACAGGCCGCCTGTCTAATATCGAAATCAAATTTCTGAACAAGATATCTAGCTTCGTTTTCAGTGAAACGTCCTCGAAAAACTTCGCGGAATGTATTGAGCTGAAATCAAAACATGTATCATACGTGAGCATGAAAAGTCAATTTATTACACGAATTAAATAACATACTGTTTTTATATGTAGAATTATCATTTGTGTGAGTGATTTAACACCAAACTTACACACAGGACTACTTATTTTATACCTGATTACATTTTCTCATGGGATTTATTCTAATGACACATCGCAGGCCCGTAGCCAGCAAATTCAAAAGGGGGGTTCTTTTTCTGAAAAAGTGGACCTTTTAAAATAAAACTTATGTGTACCTAGATAAAATTTTACCCAAAATGGACCTTTTCCCGACAAAAGGGGCGGTTCTTTCGAACCCCCCCCCCCGAACCCCCCCCTGGCTACGGGCCTGCATCCAGATATTGCAGGTGATGGACTTACATGTAATTTTTCATGTCCCTATCGAACACGACAGAGAAAAAATGTGACAAAATAGGCTTTTGATTATCCATAAGATATTCACAGATATGATTTTCTGCTGTGAAGTAAAAGGGCATGATCAAGATAATCTAATAACACCCCCTGCCCCTGCGAAAATTTGTCTCATTTAACGTTCACTAGCTGTTCTCAATCTATTCTAGAGCATTTATTGTATTTTTTTTACAATCGTAATGTTGTTCTGTATTAAATGTAACAATTCGAGAACTGTTTTTGGGAAGTCCCTCAGAATGTCCTAGAACAGATTAAGAACATTTTTCACTAAAATAGAAAAACACGTTCTACACGTAGGACAGATTGAGAACCGTGAGTGAGCGTTAAACGAGAAAATTTTCGCAGGGGTTCTATTCAGGGGACCCCTCTGGGCTCCGAACACCGTTATTGCTACAATTGTAATTTATATTGCTTTTTATGTCTTTATCCCCCCCCCCCCTCCTCCCCCTGCACACACAAAATCAGGGATCTCTCAATGGAGAACAAATGAAGGCCTACCTTTTGTTCGGTTTGTTCGGCGTCCTCTTCAACATCAGCCATATTCTGTGCCAAGTGTTCTTCACTCACGGGTATCGACTTGTCCTTCGTCTGAACACGGCAACTAAACACATATAAAAAACCTTATTGGCCTTACAAGGTGAAGACTAAACAAGCACGTCGATATTAATTTGAACTATACCAGGTCAACTGCAAAGTATATAGATATAGGGTTGTGACAACAACGCTGGCGTTCGTGTCTTTATTCAACATTATTTTTTTATTTAAAAAAGCCAGCACGTGCTAGTAGCATGAAAACGAGAGAGAGAGAGAGAGAGAGAGAGAGAGAGAGAGAGAGAGAACAGACAGACATACTTTTAGGGACCATTCCCACAGAAATTCCCACAAATATACGTTATACGCACGGGTTAGGTATACACATGCATATCTGTGACTACAAACATCAAAAATAAATAAGAATTTGCCACAAATTTCCTAGCAGACCCTACTCCTCCATGCCAAAACTTTTTTAAAATCATTCTTTTCAAACATATAAGGGGGCTTATATAACTAAGTAGCGGAAATAAGCTATGAAAGGACATAAAAAGCAGTACTGACGTTTAGCCATATCGCAACGCCCTTAATGACATTTCGGTCACGTGAAAATATCTGGGTCGACAATGACGTCACTCGTTAATAACCAGAAGTGAAACCTTCTACAAAATGTGCACGCTGTTCTGACAAATAGTTGCATGTAAGTGAATTTTCAAACCTTCATAAGTGTGTACCTGCTTTAAAGAGGGCAAGTGCTAGATGTTTTCATGCTACAAGCACAAGCTGGCTTTAAAAAAAAAAAATAATAATGTTAAATAAAGCCAAGGACGCCAGCATTGTTGTCACAGCTCTATAGCCTATATATATACTGTGCAGTTGACCTGATATAGTTCAAATTTATATCAACGTGCTCGTTTAGCCTTCACCTTGGGAGGGCGATAAGGTTTTAAATATGTGTTTATTTGCCGTGTTCAGACGAAGGACAAGTCGATACCCGTGAGTGAAGAACATCTGGCGCAGAATATGGCTGATGTTGAAGAGGACGCCGAAAAAAAGGTACATTTGTTCTCCATTAAGAGATCCGGGATTTTGAGTGTGCATGGGAGGGGGGGGGGGGCACAAAGATATTCAAAGCAATTTAAGTTACAGTACATCTTTTGCAATAACGGTGTTCGGCGCTCAGAGGGGTCCCCTGATATACAACCCCTGCGAAAATTTTCTCATTTAACGCTCACGACATTCATCAATCTTTCTTTGCTAGGCAAATACTAACAGCAGCTGCGATAATGAAGCCTAGATGATTCGGTTGGGGCGGAGGGGGGGGGGGTAGGGGATGTTGTTAAATGATCCTGGATTTCTTAAGTTGCTTGTTTTAGGTCTCCTCTTGAAACAAGAATTTGGACTAGCTGAATCATAGTTGTTAACCGTACCAAGAGACACCGCCTGCCCACTAAAATACCAAAAATGATAGCAAAAACTGATCGTCTTAACTACGCCCCAGTAACGCTTCGTTACATCACTGCCCAGCAATATGTGAGTGGCATAATTGGGCAAATGTCGTAAACTATGCTAATTGTCATCAAACTCTCTCTGTGCCAGCCTAGTTATAGTGGAAAACGAGCTACGGCCGACATAGGGCCTACACCACCTACACTGTACTGGCAGGCGTAAATTTGAATGTTAGTGCTTAGTAACGTTTTGTTGGTGCTAAATAATTGTACGGTGTGTTGGTTAATTCGTGGGTTTAGTGGCTAATATGGACGTTGAGATCTGCAGGTATATATAGTCTTAGTAAACGCCTAATTCGTTTATTAAGCCTTATAAAGGCTTATATAGGAGAAACAAACATTCCAACAGCCCAGCAGTTTAATTCATGCCCTTTTTCTTCACAGCAGAAAATCTTGTCATGAATTAGCACTGATCGTACGCTAGCATCACACTACAAGTATTTTATACGTGACTAAGATTTAGATAGGGGGCCTATTAATTATGCAAGAGCCATTTTCTACTATGTGAAACAAACCTTCATATTTATAGCAAGTATTTATACATCACAAAGTGGAAGATATAGCACAGTTTCTTTTGTCAAAAGTGAGGTTAATGAATTTAACCAAGCATATTATCACCGTCTCTTGTTCATTCTGAAGAAGAATTTATCTTTGTTGTTTAAATTTGTAAAATATGTATGGGCGCTTTGTACTATTTGAAATAGTTTATTTCTATATTCTGTATACAGGGGGCAGGTAATTAAAAAGTGCTCTTCATCCTCTATAACTCCAGAGTGGCAGATGTGGCATTTTCTTTTTATCAAATGGTGTTGGTTTACCTTTGACATGGCGTCCTGTTTCAATGTGCAAATTGGGGCTGCTGATTCTAAATTTGGTTATGGTTTGACGTTTTTCTTTATCTTGAATTATATCAAGATAACTCTCTGAAGTTTGAAAGTTTTACACGTTCTCAACTTGAGGTCTTCTTGTGATATTCTACTATGCCAAAGTTGTATACTACTGTCTCTAAGTTTTCATGAAGTTTTTGTCTACTTTCTGTTTAAGCCATACATCTTCAAACCCATTTTCTACGAGAATTTTCTTTACTCATTCACTCCATGACATACTATGTAAGTTATATTACATTATATGTAAGTCCATCACCTGCAATATCTGGATGTGTCGGTAGAATCCCATGAGAACATGTAATCAGGTATAAAATAAGCAGTCCTGTGTGTAAGTTTGGTATTAAACGACTCACACAAATGATAATACTACATATAAAAACAATATGTTATTTAATTCGTGTAATAAATCGACTTTTTCATGCTCACGTATGATACATGTTTTGATTTCAGCTCAATGCATTCCGCGAACTTTTTCGAGGACGTTTCACTGAAAACGAAGCTAGATATCTTGTCGAGAAATTTGACTTCGATATTAGAGAGGCGGCTTGTTATGTATTGGAAAGTGAGTGGAGACCTACAATTGTAAACAGAATGGTATCTTGTCAATAATGATTTTTTTAATCGATTTGTCTGTCTAATAGGCCGTAATGTTTATCATTTTGTAGATTTTTTTAAAGCAGCAAACACTCGGATCAAAGGCACAGGCCAATTAAAATGAACAAATGAATTTTGAAAATGCGCTGTTTTAATAAACAAAATATTTCTGTTTCAGTCGTATATCTGGCTTTCTGTTTCTATTTTAGAAAAGCCTGATGATTTGAGACGGGAAATACGAGAAGAGGCCAAAAGCTGGGTAAATTAATAGTGTTTCACAGATTAACTTGGAAAAAGATATTTATTTCGGTTATTAATTGAAGTTATTTTTATTAAGTGTGAGTGAGTGTGTGTGTGTGCATGTGTGTGTGTGAGAGAGAGAGAGAGAGAAAGAGATCCTCTTCTATGCTTCATTTACAAACATGTACATGTATATTCCTGTTTATCAGCTCTATCCATCTCTCTTTTCTCCGTCACTTGCCTTCCTTTCACAACCGCACATTCTCTCTCTCTTTCTCTCTCTCTCACGCATATGCATGCCCCCCCCCCTCCAAAACACACACACACTATCAAAACGTCTAAATAATTGCAGATCGAGGTTATTCCCCGGACAAGTGAGGCCAAAAGAGGACGCCTCTCTGTAGAGATCAGACAATTCGGGTGCCAAGCCTGTGACCACTCCTGGTGGAGACGAGTCCCTGCAAGAAAGCTAGTAAGTTTCATACCAGGGAGATCAAACCGCCCTCGTCCGTTATGCTGGGCCTCAGCTTGCTAGTAGACAGTCTGCTCTGATAGAAATATTAGTGTCTTCAGAACAGCGGAATTACAGATCTGCGGATCAAATATGGCGACATGCTAAAAAGCTTGCCGCTTAATTGCCGATTAGACACTGAATAGATACCCCGCAGGGATTACATTACAAGCATTCTAGTGGATCGGCTATATTTGATCCGCAGATCTGTTACTTCGCTGCTGTGAATGCGCCATAGTCTTTCATAATGCGTAAAGAGGCGCTATTGTACAAGACAGGTCGCAGCGGAAACTGACGCCCAGGGTTCATTTCCGACTTCTCAACTTCTGACATTTAGCGCCATTTCGCAAAGCAACAACCTCAAACAGTACATGTGCGAGACTGGTCCTATCGTACTAACGGTGGATCGATCCATCTCCGAGGGCATTCTCGCTAAATTCCAATTAACTTAAGCGGCTTAGATGTCCATCACGCCTACTGAGGCTGCTGGGGGGGGGGGGGGGGGTAATTAATTATCGTTTAGCAGCTTCAGTGAGCGTGCCAGACATCTAAGCCGCTTAAGTTGAAAGCAATTTAGCGAGAACCCCCCGGAAATGAATCGATCCTGTCAGGTCGATCTAGGAATGGCAACCTAGTCTAAGCTTAAAGTAATGATACAGAAAAGAAAAAAAGAAAATAATATTTTGAACTATAACCATTCAGATTTGATCTCCTGTTATTTTTTCAAATGACAAATTATTTTTGTAGGTTTCAAAGTGTTATGGCTGTAAAGTAAAATTCGATGCTATACCAAGAGATAAAGAGTGGGGCTATGCAGAATTTCATTGCAATAAGTGTGGAAATGATTTTAGGTGGGTCTTATTCTTTAAAACTTGAAACAGGCTATCAGTGTACGGCCGCCTTTAATTCTCTCTCATTCTCTCTCTGTCTCTCTGTCTCTCTCTCTCTGTCTCTCTCTCTCTCTCTTTCTCTGTCAGCTTCTTTACACCGCAGTTCCCATACCTAAATCGCTCTGACAGGATCGATCCATCTCCGAGGGGGTTTTCGCTAAATTGCTTTCAGTTTAAGCTGCTTATATGTCTGGCACGCCTACTGGAGCTGCTTAACGATAATTAATTACCCCAGCAGCTTCAATAGGCGTGACAGAAATCTAAGCCGTTTAAGTTGATTGCAATTTAGCTAGAATCCCCTCGGAGACAGATCGATCCACAGTTAGTTCGACAGTATGTGGAGGGAACGAACAACCTTGTCACATATACAGTTTGGTGCTCTTTTATGTTCTTTATTCTTTTGTTTGTATATTTATTTATCCATTCATGCATTTATGTACCCCAACCAGGGCAGGGGTGGGTTTGAAAGAAAAGGTCCATTTTGGTTAATATTTGATCTATGTTTACTTTGGTTTCATTTTAACATTATCAAATTGAGAATTTTTCAGAGGGTGGGCCCAGATGGGCACTACCAGCCCGTGCTACCGCTGCGGTGCCATGGTAACGCCCACGTGTATTTTACCGCCGCTTCGCTACAGCCCCGGCGGAGGACCTGGACGGAGAGGAGGGAACAGACACAGCTGCTCTTGTTGTATGAACGGTAAAGTACCTATACATATACACATATTGTGCAATATAATTCCGGTAAATTATTTTTCCCAGTGTTATTACAGATATTATGATTTTGCTTCATGGGAATATTTTCCATGACCCACTGAACCACATTTATTCATTTTCTTGGGAATAGATCAAATTAATACGTTTGTGATAATGCTTATCAACCCCCCTTCTCTCTCTCTCTGTGTGTGTGTGTGTGTGTGTGTGTGTGTGTGTGTGTGTTTTTCGGATAGGGCCTACAGAAAAGTTGGAATTGTTTCGCCCCCCCCTTTAATGATAATACTGATAATAATAATAATGATAATAATTATTATTATTTGAACAGACAAACCAAGACCAAACTATTTTCCAACTTATCGTATTGTACTATACCTCTTTAGTTCATATTATTTAACAGCAAGATCAACCACGTCTCTGTTTAGACTATTAGTATTTAGCCCTCTGCGTGCGTTCGAGTGTGTGTGTATGTGTGTGTGTGTGTGTGTGTGTGTGTGTGTTGGGGGGGGGGGGGGGCTTATGAATGCCATCATGTATTGTGCTATCTTACATGGAGCACTGTGTCCCGCTATGGAATAACAAATTGCGATATGTAATGTAACATTGCTGTATGTCTAATTGTGTTAGTAGCCTTTTGTATTGTTCGTTACATATTGTTAAAAATCAATAAAAATAAAATAACTGCTTTTCATTTGCCCCAAGGTCGTCCGTGCTGTCACCCTCAGGTCAGACGAAGGTTTGGTCTGCCCCGTGTTGTCTACAGCAGTAACGTTCACGTCAGTTCCGGTTCTACCGTCGCCACGTTCTTGCCACAGGACGATCTGATGAATGACAACGATTTCATCGCATACGACCGCCTTTCTCCCATACCAAGTGATGACGGAAGTGATGACGAAAGTGGCGGAGGGGCGGTGCTCTATGACCGCCGCAAAGTCAGTCGCGGCCGTGATGGAACCCAAGGGGATGATGGGAATGGGTGACGTGGAAGCTGCGTGAGACCGTTTTTTATTTGTTAGTTTGTTTGAGGCTTTGGGAATGATCAAGCAGCCGTGAGGATTTGAGACTGTAATGGAAAATATTGCCCAGAATAAACCTTTTCTTTTGAACCCCACGAGCCTACGGGCCTGGATGGGATACATAATGGCATGAATAGGTAAATAAATATGCAGACACAAGAATAAAGAGCACAAAGAAGCACCATATGAGTGACAAGGTTGTTCGTTCCCACCACATAAACTGTTGGTGTAAGGAAGCTGAGAGAGAGAGAGAGAGAGAGAGAGAGAATTAAAGGCGGCCATACACTGAAAACCTGTTTCAGGTTTTACAGAATAAGACTCACTTAAAATCATGTCCACACTCGCAAAGGAATAGCCCCACTCTTCATCTCTTGGTATAGCATCGAATTTTACTTTACAGCCATTACACTTTGAAACCTACAAAGATAATTTTGTCTTATGAGAAATAATACAAGATCAATTCTGATGGGTTATAGTTCAAAATATTTTGTTTTTTTTTTTATTTTTCTGTATCATTACCTTAATCCTAGACTGGGTTCCCGTACCTAGATCGACCTAACAGGATCGATCCATTCCCGGGGGTTTCTCGCTATATTGCTTTCACCTTAAGTGGCTTAGATGTCTGACACGCCCACTGAAGCTGCTAAACGATAATTAATTACCCCCTAGCAGCCTCAGTAGGCGTGATAGACATCTAAGCCGCTTTAGTTGATTGCAATTTAGCGAGAATCCACCCGGACATAGATCGATCCAGTTTCGTACGATAGGACCAGTTTCGCACATGTATTGTTTGAGGTTGTTGCTTTGCGAAATAACGCTAAATGTCGGAAAATGAGACGTCGGAAATGATTAAATGCCTAAATTTCACATGACACGATTTATAGCCTCCCGGGAATTCTTTTCCCTTGACGCGCTGGCTGTTGATGCAGCGTGTATTTCAAAACAAATTGACAGCAAATAAAGCACGATTTTGCACCTTCAAGTTCCGTGTCACGTTTTCATATCATGCACCTATTATTTCTACAAGTATTCTCTGTCCAAAATGCGTAAAGAAAAAGTGTTATATTACCATGTTGTTTGGAATACTTCTTTTTCCTCCGACTCCCCTTCTTTTCTCCCGTTCACCTCCAGGTTAAAATGACCACTTAGCTTCGCTTCTAACACCACTACACGTCACTTCCGGGCACAATCAGTCTCCCCCGGTACCCTTTATTATAATCTCAAACTCTACTAAAATTCGATTGCCGCATGAATTGAAGATGTCATAACACAATTACATGAATTACATAAAATTACAAAAAATGAATTTTTTAAACCATGACGCCAATCAAGAGGTTGTTTTTATATATAGGAATATCATAATTACAAATACTGACATTTGAAGTGTTTGACACCGATAAAATGTCAAAAAAAAAAAAAAAAAAAAAATTCAATAAGCGAAGCTTGGACTGACACACTTACTGACGCATTGGGGAGCTTTGTCCAGTCTCACAATAGACACTGAGGAAGGTCACGGTGCGACCGAAGGCCTTGTTTCTGCTTTTTTATTTTGTGTACAAAATAACACTTTTAAATTTATGATTATTTTTAGTAGACTACACAAACGAATTATATTTATCAGAAAATATTAAAATGATGTATGAAATGTTCAATTTTGAAATGTTTATGCATCAAAAAACACGACTTTAGCATTCTTCACGTGAATATTTATCTATCAGAGGTACCGAGCGATTCATTCTTTTATAAGCTTCCATATTTTTGTTATAGCTTTAGTTATATGCTATTATGACTAGCAACCCAAACTTGCCGCCATGTTTAATTACATGAAAGACACATTAAAATGACGAATTATGCATACGCAGAAGCCTTTGCGACTAGCCGCAAATACACTGTAATAGCCTCGAAACTGATGGTGATTTCGCTATAAGCGCACGGCCGCGATTTGCGAAGCTTTTGAAATACGGTGCCCAGGTCAACCGCAAAGCATATGGATATAGGGCTGTGACAACAAAACTGGCGTTCTTGTCTTTATTTAACATTATTTTTTTTATTTAAAAGAGCCAGCACGTGCTAGTAGCATGAAAACGAGAGAGAGAGAGAGAGAGAGAGAGAACAGACAGACACACTTTTAGGGACCATTCCCACAGAAATTCCCACAAATATACGTTATACGCACGGGTTAGGTATACACATGTATATCTGTGACTACAAACATCAAAAATAAATAAGAATTTGCCACATATTTCATAACAGACCCTATACTCCTCCAAACCTTTTTTTAAAAATCATTCTTTTCAAACATATTAGGGGGCTTATACAACTAAGTAGCGGAAATAAGCTATGAAAGGACATAAAAAGCAGTACTGACGTTTAGCCATATCGCAATGCCCTTAATGACATTTCGGTCACGTGAAAATATCTGGGTCGACAATGACGTCACTCGTTAATAACCAGAAGTGAAACCTCCTACAAAATGTGCCCGCTGTACTGACAAACAGTTGTATGTAAGTACCCGTGGGGGAAGAACACCTGTCACAGAATATGGCTGATGTTGAAGAGGACGCCGAAAAAAAGGTACATTTGTTCAGATTGTTCTCCATTAGAAGATCCGGGATTTTGTGTGTGCATGGGATGGGGGAGGGGAAGGGGCACAAGATATAAAATGCAATTTAAATTACATCTGTAGCAATTACGATGTTCGGAGCTCAGAGGGGTCCCCTGATATACGAAAACTTTCTCTGTTTTTGATATTCGTTTATCAAAGATGTGCTACTTACTTTGTGTAGTTCTTAAAACGTATCTGATTAGGCAAATAAGAGCAGCTAGCTGCGATAATGAAGCCTAGATGATTCGGTGGGGAGGGGGGGCGGCAGGGGGGAGTTGTTAAATGATCTAGAATATCTTAAGTTGCTTGTTTTAGGTCTCCTCTTGAAAAAAGGAAACAAGGATTTTGACTAGCTGAATCATAGTTGTTAACCGTACCAAAAGACACCGCCTGCCCCCTAAAATACCAAAAATGATAGCAAAAAATGATCGTCTTAACTAAGCCCCAGTAACGCTTCGTTACATCACTGCTCAGCAATATGTGAGTGGTATAATTGGGCAAATGTCGTAAACTATGCTAATTGTCATCAAACTCTCTCTGTGCCAGCCTAGCCATAGTGGAAAACGAGCTACGACCAACATACACCACCTACACTGTACCTGGCAGGCGTAAATTTAAATGTTAGTGCTAGGTATCGCTTTGTTGGTGCTAAATAATTTCTCAAAATGAAGTTCGAAAGTTTTATATGTTCTCATATTGAGATTTTCTTGTGATATCCTACTATGCCAAAGTTGTATACTACTGTCTCTAAGTTTAACACTAAAATTTTTTCATGAAGTTTTTGTCTGCTTTCTGTTTAAGCCACACATCTCCAAACCCATTTTCTACGAGAATTTTCTTTACTCCATCACTCCATGACATACTATGTAAGTTATATTACATTATATGTAAGTCTACTACCTGCAATATCTGGATGTGTCGGTAGAATCCCATGAGAAAATAACATATCTGTGAATATCTTATGGATAATCAAAAGCCTATTTTGTCACATTTTTTCTCTGTCGTGTTCGATAGGACATGAAAAATTACATGTAAGTCCATCACCTGCAATATCCTATAAGAAAATGTAATCAGGTATAAATCAAGTAGTCCTGTGTGTGTAATTTTGGTGTTAAACTACTCACACAAATGAAAGTACTACATATAAAAACAATATGTTATTTAATTCGTGTAATAAATTGACTTTTTCATGCTCACGTATGATACATGTTTTGATTTCAGCTCAATGCATTCCGCGAACTTTTTCGAGGACGTTTCACTGAAAACGAAGCTGGATATCTTGTTCAGAAATTTGATTTCGATATTAGACAGGCGGCCTCTTATGTATTCGAAAGTGAGTGGAGACAAATGCTTGTAAACGGAATGATATCTAGTCAATAATAATGTTTTTTTTTTTTGTTATTATCAATTTGTCTATCTAATAGTCCATAATGTTTATCATTTTGTTGATTTTTTTAAAGCAGCAAACACTCGGATCATAAGCACAGGCCAAGTAAAATAAACAAATTAGTTTTGAAAATGCGCTGAGTTTTAATAAACAAAATATTTCTGTTTCAGTCATATATTTGGTTTTCTGTTTTAGCAACGCCTGAGGATTTGAGACGGGAAATACAAGAAGAGGCCGCAAGCTGGGTAACTGGATAGTATTTCACAGATTAAGTTGGCAAAAGATATTTATTTTGGTTATTAATTAATGTTATTCTTATTTGATGTGCGCCTGTGTGTGTGTGTGCGTGCGAGAGAGAGAGAGAGAGAGAGAGAGAGAGAGAGAGAGAGAGAGAGAGACCTTCTTATATGCTTTACAAATATATATTTCCTGTTTATCAGCTCTATCCATCTCTTTTCTCCGTCACTTGCCTTCCTTTCACAACCGCACATTCTCTCTCTCTCTTTCTCTCTCTCACGCCTGCTCCCCCCCCCCCCCCCCCCCTGCATACACACATATCAAAACACATCTAAATACTTGCAGATCGAGGTTGTTCCTCGGACAAGTGAGGCTAGAAATGGACGTCTCTCTGTAGAGATCAGACAATTCGCGTGCCAAACTTGTGACAAAGCCTGGTGGAGACGAGTCCCTGCAAGAAAACTAGTAAGTTTCATACCAGTGAGAACAAACGGCCCCCTTTCGTTATGCTGGGCCTTAGAGACCATTCCCTCAGATATTTGGATAGATCTATCTATCCCCTTGGGGAGTCTCACTAGATTGCTGTCAGTTTGACCGGCTTAAATGTCTGTCCAGCCTACCAAAAGCTGTAAGGGGGTAATTAACTTTTGTGCGCGCTAAGCTCCCAGAAGCTGACAGCAGTTTAGCGTGAACCCCCAGGGAGTTAGGTCGATCCAGACGGATCGATCTAAATCTGTGGTAATCCAGTCTTAGCTTGCTTGTAGCCAGTCCTCTCAGATAGAAATATTAGTCTCTCTTCGTGCGTAAAGAGGCGCTATTGTACAAGACAGGTCGCAGCGGTACCTGACGCCCAGGGTTCATTTCCGACATCTCCTTTTCCGGCATTTAACGTCATTTCGCAAAGCAACAACCTCAAACAATACATGTGCGAAACTGCTCCTATCGTACTAACCATCTCCAAGGGGATTCCCTCTCAATTGCAATCAACTTAAGCGGCTTAGATGCCCATCACGCCTACTAAGGCTGCTAGGGGGTAATTTATTATCGTTTAGCAGCTTCAGTGGGCGTGCCATACATCTAAGCCGCTTAGGCTGAAAGCACTTAAGCGAGAACCCGCAGGAAATGAATCGATCCTGTAAGATAGATTTAGGTATGGTTACTCAGTCTATGAATAAAGTAATGATACAGCAAAGAAAAAAAAGAAAAAAAATGATTTTAACTATAACCCATCAGAATCGATCTTGTATTATTTCTCAAATGACATTATTTTGTAGGTTTCAAAGTGTTATGGCTGTAGAGTAAAATTCGATGCTATACCAAGAGATCGAGAGTGGGGCTATGCAGAATTTCATTGCAATGAGTGTGGGCATGATTTTAGGTGAGTCTTATTCTTTAAAACTGAAACATTTTCCAGAGTATGGCTGCCTTTAATTCTCCCTCTGTCTCTCTCTCTGTCAGCTACTTTGCACCAACAGTCTTAGACTGGGGTCCCATACCTAAATCGATTTAGCAGGATTTCCGAGAGGTTTTTCGCTTAATTGCGTTCGAATTGCAAACCTTCATATTAATAGTAATTATTTATACATCAAAAAGTGGAAGATATAGCACAGTTTCTTTTGTCAAAAGCGAGGTTAAGGAATTAACCTGCTTAGATGTCTGGCACTACTACTGAAGCTGCTGAACGATGATTAATTACCCCAGCAGCTTCAATAGGCGTGACAGAAATCTAAACCGTATCCCCTGGGAGACAGGTCAATCCACAGTTATTACAACAGTATGTGCAGGCAGCGAACGACCTTTCACTCATATGATGCTCCTTTATGCTCTTTATTCTTTTGTATTTATTTATCTATACATGCGTTTATGTATCCCACCCAGGCCTGTAGCCGGGGAGGGGGGGGAGAGGTGGCTTCGAAAGAAAGGTCCATTCTGGGTAATATTTGATCTAGGTACACAAAGGTTT
Source organism: Lingula anatina (assembly GCF_051362555.1). Lineage (NCBI taxonomy): Eukaryota > Metazoa > Brachiopoda > Lingulata > Lingulida > Lingulidae > Lingula > Lingula anatina. Next base: position 18,615,860 of record NC_141771.1, on the reverse strand, counting down.
CATTGTAACAGGTCCATTTTTTTTTTTTTTTTTTTTGAAAAAAAACCCTTTTCGAAATTGCTGGCTACGGGCCTGTCGGTATCAAAGTGAAAATATCGATGATAATAATCACAGCCGACATTCAAAGTTGTCAAACTGGGACATTTTCAGAGGGTGGGCCCAGATGGGCACTGCCAGCCCGTGCTACCACTGCGGTGCCATGGTAACGACCACGTCTATTTTACCGCCGATTCGCGGAGGACCTGGACAGAGAGGAGGGAATAGACACAGCTGCTCTTTTTGTATTGCAGGTAGTGTACCTATACAGGTTTACATATTGTGCAATTTAATTTCGGTAAATGATTTTTTCCCAAGTTATTGCAGATATTATGGGAATATCTTTCACGACCCATTGAACCAAATTATGCTTTTTCTTGGTTAGATCACGAAAACACGTTTGTGCTAATTTTAATTAAAAATGCTTATCAACCCCCCTTCTCTCTCTCTCTCTCTCTCTCTCTCTCTCTCTCTGTGTGTGTTTGTGTGTGTTTGGGACCCAGAAAGTTGGAAACACTTAAATAAAATAATAATAATAATTTGAACAGACAAACCAAGACCAAACGATTTTCAAACTATCAATTTGGTATCGTTTGTAACTATATCTCTTTAGTTCATATTATTTAACAGCAAGATCAACCATGTCTCTGTTTAGACTATAACGCCCTCTGCGTGCGTTCGAGTGTGTGTGTGTGTGTGTGTGTGTGTGTGTGTGTGTGTTGGGGGGGGGGGGCTTTTGAATGCCATAATGTATTTTGCTATCTTACATGAAGCACTGTGTTCCGCTATGGAATAAAAAAATTGCGATATGTAATGCGACATTGCCTTTTCTATTCCATATCTAATTGTACTAGTAGCCTTTGCATTGTATCGTTACATATTGTTTAAAATCAATAAAAATAAAATAACCCCTTTTTTGCCCCAAGGTGGTCCGTGTTGTCACCCTCAGGTCAGACGAAGGTTTGGTCTGCCACGTGTCGTCTACAGCAGTAACGTACACGTCAGTTCCGGTTCCACCGTCGCCACATTCTTGCCACAGGACGATCTGATGAATGACAACGATTTCATCGCATACGACCGCCTTTCTCCCATCCCAAGTGATGACGGAAGTGATGGCGGAAGTGATGACGCAAATGGCGGTGCTCTATGACCGCCGCAGAGGCGGTCGCGGCCATGATGGAACCCAAGGGGATGACGGGAATGGGTGACGTGGAAGCTGCGTGAGGTTGTTTTAATTTTTGTTTGTTTGAGGCTTTGCGATTGATCAAGCAGACATAATGATTTGAGACTGTATCGGAAATAGGGGTGTTTGTGTAACAGGGAATTTATGAAATGTGTAGGACGTTTCTAACTGGGATCGTGTATATCAACCGTAAAAGTGATTTGATGAAAAATAAATGAATTAAGATTAAAAAATTAATAAATAAGAAATTATAAAAAGAAATATTGTGCCGCCGAAAGCAAGGGTGTAACCACCACAAAACCAAACACAGGCAACCTATTTTAATGCAGGGATATATAACACGTCAGTTTACATCTTTAAGGAAGATAAGAATCCGCCTATACGAGCAAGAACAGGTAGTGACGAAACTGTGGACGTAACAGAAAATCCGCCCTCCATTTAGTTATCATGGTTAGGGTTAGCCTGACCTAAGTGTGTTTAAATCTAGGGCGAGGCTAACCTGTACAAATGAATGGTAAGGGGACTCTCTACCATGGGGGACTCTGTCATGTTACACCGGTGTGACAGGAACGGCATTCCCTTAGGAACCGAAGTCCATTGCTAGTTCCCCATTACTAGTACTTTGTGCAGGTGACATTCCTCCCATATTCTAACCCAAACACACCGACCAACCCTGATCTGTACTAATTATATGGGACCCGTTCACTTTTCACCGAGGGGAAAAAGCCCGTATATAGAGAGACTCTGAGTACAGGAATACCTTTAATGGTGTTTGAAGCAGTAGTTATAAGGCACCAAGTGTATGTATATTGTAAGCCGTCACTCTCAGGTTATTGTAATGATTCAAAAGTTAAACTGTAATTTTGGACCAACAGACTCCGTCTGTGAAATGACTTTCAAAATGTACTTGCAAGTACGTGTGTATAAGAATCCTACAGTATATACATACATGTATCGTTAAAAAAATTAATTCTTTTTCCATTCAGTACGTAATAGCACTAATACCTGTTGCTCTCCCCAACCCCAATCAGCAATCACTTCTCTCAAAGATGATTCTTGTCATAGTGCATGTAACAAGGTAGATCTAAGTTTTGATCTTTGTAAAATCGATGAAGCCGGGACTTTATTAGGGGCCTAATTGCATTTAGAAATTTTGGTTTAGATAACATAAAAGACTAGAGTCACTTTCTTTGCTAAGAGTTTTATTTTTAAACAGAAACTCGAATATTAAAAGGACAATGGTAACTGGATTTGCAAAAAATATAGATTTCGCATCTATGTTCTTAAATCAAGATATGATTCAAATAATGATTATGATAAAAATCATTTTAATAAATTCAGGATCGCAGCGAGCTTTCCCAAATCCGTGAACTCTGCGTACTCTTTCCTGATATTTTTTTGTGTTTTATGTTACATTTTCCATACTTTAAGAACATGTAGCAAACTACGATGCATATTATACACGGAGGGCGTGCACGCAAGAGACGATTTCATGTCGTCGCTGTTTAACCGCCGATTCTGGAGCGTGCTTTCCCAACTCTGTGAAGTTAAGTTTACTCTTTCTTACATTTTCCAAAATTCATGAATATTAAGCAAAATACGATGCATATTCTAAGCGGAAAGCTTGCACCCAAGATCGACGCTATGTTGCACATGATCCAATGTTGTTACCCAGTATCGTGGACGTGAATATATATATATATATATATATATATATATATATATATATATATATATATATATATATATATATATATGCTAATGACGCACGCAAACATGCACGTGTAGAATTACTTACAAATTATTCATGTGAAGTAAACTAGAAAGCAATTATCAACCACATTTCTTTTTTTCATATAGTTTATTTTTGTCATACTTTCCTAATATATACATTATCACACTCAACTCATAGAAAAAGCAACCAATCATCTGTATCATACTAATTCTTATAATATTGGGATATTTAAAACGTGTACCAACTCTTTTCTATGGCAAACTTTGTTTCAACATCTACAAATGCGTCCAGTATGGTGAATGTGTTATACAGTATAAAATGTCTAAAAGATATATTTTATAATATGACAATCACATAACGAGTATCTTTTAACACAAGGAACACAAAAAAGGCCTACATTAACACTTCCGTCTGTACGGTGGAGTGATAAAAATTGAAGGAGTATACAAGTACATGTTATGTATTTTCACAGGTATATAATATCTGTTACCCTTGGTCCCGTTTGTTAAAGTGGGGCATAAAGCAAATTCTACCCTGACTACAAAACTGTACCCCTATTATCTTACACAGCATGCCTTCTTGGATTATATACGTATCAAAAGAAACATATTTTGGAATGTAAATATTTAAAAAATATCTAGAGAGGATTATCTACTTAACGCGACGCCAAGCTTTCAATTTGATATGATACAATACTGAAATGTGTTTTAATTGGTTATGTTAAAACCATTACAAATTCCTCAAATAATAAATTTATACTGAGTGACTGTGTAGTTTTTGTAAGATGAAAATACCGTCTACGTCCAAGTGGACTTAACTACTTTGAAATGATTTAGTAATATGTCTGGCATAAACATTGAATGCATAGTTTGTGTACTGCTTTGCAAGCACGTGACGATATAAAAATCTGTGATAATTTAAGTCCTGTAAATACACTGCGTCAACAAACAATGCAAAATAAATCCTGTACATTGTGCAACAGAAACTATGTACATTTGGACCCATTCAAGGATGGATTTGGAAGGGGTGTGGTCTATACCCCCCCCCCCCCCCCCCCCCCCCCCCCCATCCTGATTCCGCCGCTTGACTTTTCATTCGGACGACAAAATTTCACCGCTTTGGTATCAACAACCTTCAATCACAACCTTTTCACAAGCTTAATTATGTCCCCAAAGAAACGTTTTTGCAATCATTTCTCCTCCAGAAATGATATTTGTGTGAATCATTACGCTGACATTATTTTCTTTAATTCGTTTGCGTCATATCAGTGGCAAGGCGAACGGTGTTCAAGGAAAAGTCTAGCACCCACTTAGAAAATTACATATTGTTCGTTCAAGGGTATTCAAAAACATGGCAGTGATATTAGGCATTCTTCTTCAACTGCATCTCTATTCTAGATCAGCCAAAGCTATAAAGCTAAGGAAATGTTATGTATATCACTGCATAAGACAGAATAGGGTTGTATCTAAGAACGAAAACCAAAGAGAAAGTTTTTTCTTTCTGCCGTTAACATTCATTTACGTGTTAATATTCATTTACGTGATCTAGGCTCTGTCGATATGTTCTCTAGAAGAAGCAATCGTCGCCGGTGCTGTGGCATTTCCGAACCTAAACCTAAACCGTCTAATCGAATGAATCTACACTATTCAATTCTTTAAGGTTTTTACATGAAATCCATAAAATTATAGCCTGGGGTAACTCGAGTTCCTTTTTTCTTGAATAAAAAAAACGCGAGGAGGAAATCCTATTCCGTTTGCTATGGCGTTATCCTATATGAAACAGATTGATATAAACAAAGTCTTAAAGCTGTAAAATAGTTTTTGATCACACCGTACTGTCTTCTTCCCGTTTTAGATGTGCCTTGGCGTGCGCATCTTCATCATCGTCGTCCTCAGGGAGCGGCTCTTTTTCCTTGTGGACCGTCTCAACGGGTGCTCCCGGGGGCTGGTATTTTCGTCCTTTGAAGCAGAAGACTTTTTTCTTGTAGCACACCAGAATCACGATTCCAGTCACCAGGAGTGGTACTATAACAAGGACTGCCGCAAGGAGGCCCGGAACGTTAATGATTGGGGGCCTGAAAAACACAAACAGGGAGGACGGTGCTAAACTATAGGAGGCGCTGTCATAGACCATGCAAGGAAAAGTCAGAAATCTAGACCAATGTATTCTAGGATTTTTACTATTTTGGATATTTTCTTTAATTCACTCTCGTGAAAAGACATTGTCATCATGCAAATATATATATATATATATATATATATATATATATATATAACTAAAAGCGACAGGAGTACTGAAAAGGTGAAGAGAATTATCAAAGATATCTCATGCAAATTTCTTCAAGCATTTGGAGTAGAATTATGAATGTACATAAATGTCCAATATCATGATACCGACAATCTTATTGCAAACAGCACGGTGAGTCTGTTTAAAAGGGTCATCAGTGTTTACGTGCAGCGGGAAATAGTGGGAATTCAGAACAAACAAGTCAAGATTCACAGATTGAAGAACTTTTCACAACCTGTACTGAGTTCTTACACTTTGAGTCTTTGAGAGACAGACCTTCCAATCTGGTCATTATGTAAATGGCTGTCTGGCCTCAACCCACGCGCTCGACACGACAAGACAAATAACTTAACAACACAACGCCCATATGTGGAAGTGAGTAAAAGCCACTATACCGAAATTAGGCCGCATTCAAAACAACGGACTAACTAGTCCACGGATCAAATATGGCGACCCATTCAAAAGCTTGCCTAAAAGACACTGAATAGACCCCCCAAGGGGATAACGCAACAAGCAGTCAAGTGGGTCGGCCATATTTGATATGGGGACTAGTAAGTTCTTGTGAATGCAGCCTTACATGTTAGGACGTCTCAAAGTGTACCGGTACAGTTGCTTAACTTAACTGCACCGCTTGATGTAAAAAAGGTCTCCGTCGCCGAAAAAAAGGGGAAAAAAAATCTGGTGAACACCTAGGCATTTGATGCCTTCTGGTATCAGGGGCTTATACAAGTTAAGTATCAGGGGAACAATGATTTTGTAACAGGCTACTAGCACACTTTGTGGTCAGAGAGTAGGATTCGTGTGGGTGTGACTGAACAATCGAAGATTTTGTCAGCAAGAGCGTGTGAGCATGAAACAAAGACGTGGGGAATGGTATAATTACTAGAATTCGGGGATTATTCTAACGTTCACACCAACGAAAAAGGGGGACGTAATTATCCCTCGCGCTTGCGTTTAACAACTCGCACTAACATTCATAGTGAGAATTAAACTACTCTTTCGTAAGTTCCATACTTTATATTTATTGTTCTCATTTTTATCATAAGCTTAACTGCCTAAGTCACAATGAATTCCGTATGGTCACCATTGCCAGTGGTTGCCATACCAACCATACCGTGATAAAAAGAGTCCCGCGCTGAGATTATATATATCTAGGGTTGATATCAAACAAGAAATACAAACTAAAAGTCTCTATCTAAACTTTATCAATGAATAAAACAGTTAGTGAAGAAACAAAGGTTTAAAAGGTCACAAACAAGACAACTTCATTAACACATTTATATTGACTCCAACACTTAAAAGAAAAACAGTATTTGGCAATTGTGTATGTAAACAATAGATAATAAAATAGCAGATCCCTCAGTCCATTTTCATGTAAACTAATTATTTGTACAATTAGAAAAATATTTTTAATATACTTGATCTATGATTGGTATATACACTTGTCGACACGAAAAAATAAGCAGGATGTAAAAAGAAAACTGTAAAACATGAAAAACAATAGGCATATCAAATAAACAGTAATTTAACTTCAGGCTTTAGATGTCACAGGAAAAGATTTCCTCTTGCCCAATTTGAAATTATATTTTTAAAAAATAATCCACAGGAAAATGAAAATAATTCTAGTCCAGCAACATAATTACTCCAAACATAATGTGCAAATTATTATGCAAACAATTTCATATCTTAAATGGAAATGAACAGATTCTAATACAGCATCACAAAAGTATTTTTTCAAACAGCTGTCTTTAAGAAATCGTATTTTATACAGTTTCATAGCCTATTAAATGCCCATTAAATTGGCCTTAAACATTGACCGTGACTGTGAATTTGATGGATGAAAAGCATTTCAAGAACACTGGTGATGACATAAGATTCATAACAGTATTGCCAGCCTACAATATATCGACTTTCACTATATCTACTTTCATTATATTTCTGTGAGAAACAGATAAGAATGATTATTATATAACCATTATTCTTGCAACTATAAAAGTTATCTTAAAAACAAACAAATGAAATGCAAACGAACCACGACTACATTTTAAGGTGTATATACATATCAAACTTCCGAGCGGAGCACAGAATACGCTCATTGACCAGTTTTTAATATCAATTAACTTCCTTTTGTACAAAACTTCGCGTAAAAGGTTATAATTTTATGTTTTGTTTACAGGTTGTACGTGCTGAGATTAACGAAATTGGTGGCTTGATCAAATCATCTTTTAAGTTGCAATCTTTGGCCACCTAACCCAACCTAAACAAATTCTTTTTAAAAAAGACAAACTGTACGAAAATATATAACATAACTATGCACAAGTTTTTCTCAAGCACAGAAAAGCTCTTATATTTTGTGCTGCTTTCTGAATTAAACTATTCCTTACATCCTTACGTATAAAGAGAAAATTATTTGCTTTGGAATGTAATGATTCGAGGTCTAATCGTCGGTGGGTTTGTTGTCTTTGCTATTAGACACAGCAAAAAAATATCAATAAAAAACACGACAAATATAGCAAATAAACAAAACCCAAAGAGTGTGCACAAATACAAAGGCCTACAAGTGACAATTTTGCTAAAATCAAGCAATTTGAAACTGTTCTCCTTATTGCTATCTTGTGATTACTTTTTGATACAAATGTACATTTATGAACAGGAAAAAAAACAAATTTAAACTTTGTAAACCCTGGATAAAAGATCTAATAAAAGTAATAAAATCTCCTTAAAAATACCGTAAGTTTCAACAAAGTTTAACTTTGTTATTTAGATATCTACCTGGATAAACAAATTTACATTAATTTATACATGTATAGAAGTCACTGACTCTACTGGATGTTTTTGTTTTCACTACGAAGTTTCCTGATGGTCACGAAGTTAGGTCAAAGGCCACATAGCTAAGCTGCGCATGCTCTTTAAGGTTTTGCTCTGTTGAAACAACCGGATCGTTTCCGCCACATCACAACTAGCACAATCGAGGTCACGATAACAGCTAGTCCGACAACTGCAGTGGCGATAATGGCGGCGATTTGTTGGTATGTCAAATACACCAGTCCCGGGGGCCTGGAAGGGAAAATAGGACGCTGCTATTATAACAAGTTCGCAAGGGTCTGTTTATTTTTGTTCATTTTGATTTTTCGTTTAAAAATTTGGTAGGAGTTACATTAGGCAAACCTCGGTCGACGGGGTCTGGCATTGAACTTTCTTGTTTGTTTTTTTTTTTCTTAAATCTTTGCGTTAATATCTGACGCAACAATTTGAAAACTCACACATAATCTGAGTTTAGTATTTTTCTCAAAGCGACATCTCACTGAATTTCAACAAAAAATGGTGAAAGCGCAATTTTGAAGCAAAAACTGAATTTATGGCTTACATTGTTTAAATGATGATGAGTTGAATTTAATGTAATTCCTTCTTCGTGCTAAATAAAGCCAACTAAGTTAGCCTAAAAAAGTTAGACAGACCCGTGCGGACCGATAATAGCCTACTTCCCCTTACCAAAGCTGGGATATGAAATGTCAAGATAGTCACTTCTCTGGGCTTTAAAGCCTCATCTTCAAGGTGCGTTCGCATCAGATTTAACTTATTGCTGTTCGGAAGCTAATATGACCATCATGTGCAAAGGCTGAGAAACCAGAAATTCGGTTGCCGTTGCTCCCCTCTACCCCCCCCCCCCCCAAAAAAAAAAAATTTTTGTAGAATACCACAAAAAGATCTGCAGTTCGAAAAGAAATGGGTCGTCTTTCATAATCAAATGAGTCTTTAACCAAAACATTTGCTTGGCGGTCATATCTGAATACCCAGAACAGCAATGAAGTTAATATGGATTTAACGCACCTTGATAACACAGAAAATATTTGGAAGAGCAATAAATAAAATACCATTTTACTATCAAATTCTTATTGCGTTTCTTTAAGACTGAAAAACTCTAGTTTCCTGAAACACGCACACGTGAATGAAAAAACAAGTTTTTATATGCAACTACACTACACTTTTTCAAACTACTTTCTCGTATTTTGTATTTGGTAGTCAAACTTCTACAATCTTGTCTGAACAACTAAAGCACTAAACGGCCTTTTTTTTAAAAAAAAGTCTATAGGTGCGTTATCATCCGTTTCAAATCATTTCTGGATGTAAAAAGGCTGTGCAATTGAACGAACAAATAATTTTCAGTACGATTTTGTTACCACGAACTGAGCGCTTTTGTTGAAATAAGCCCATAATCACCGAGTCCCGTTTCACTATATACGATTTTTAAATTAAAAGGTGGAATTTGATTTGACTCCCAAAACACATGACATAGAACGCTTAAATTTAATTTCTCCCAGGATTAATCCTCCCTTAATTATATATACCAAAACAAACAAACGTGGGCATAATAATTCAGCCACTTCTTTATAACTGATATTACCAAGATAAACAAAAAGGTGAATTAAGACACCCATGACGATTTTCAGGGAAAGGCAAACAGAATTCATAGGCGTAGAAAATAGAATCAACGACCCGCTTTCTTTCAGGATCTGTATTACAGTAATACTGGCAGATCCGTAGCCAGGGTGGTTCGAGCGATCCGCTCTTTTTGTGAGGAATAGCTCAACTCTGGGTAAAAATTGTTCTCGGTACACGAAGGTTTTATGATAAAAGCTCCACTCTTTCAGAAAAAAGATCCCCCCCCCTCGTGAAATTGCTGGCTTCGGACTGGGAAGTTGTAAGTATATTTAAGACACCGAAACAATGCCTTTGTTCAAACTTATCCATGTATTTCTGACTGAACATTTTAACTTCGCAACGACAGCTTGGCATATTATCTGAGTAACCAAACTGTGTTTTGGTTTAAATTGCTAATTGGGGAAATAAGTGCACAACGCAGTCAAATATGATATTTTCTGAAACAGGGTTTTCGATGAAGATTTCCGTATTTTCAGATAAATCGCATCGTGGCTTCGCTTAATAGTTAATTACAAGGGTTAATGTACACAAATAGTATGATAGAATGAGCAGACTTCTGTTCAAGACTTCCGGGCGTGTTTTTCATAAGAACCAAGGGTAAAAGCTGTGCAAACATAGACCCATTAACCATTTCTGTAGTTGAAATAGCAAAAAGGGAAATAGTGGAAAAATTGCGACCGCTCCTGGAAATTGTAAAATGTCAGTGAAGAGGGTTTTGGTTATGGGTTGTGGTTCTCCAGGAAAAGGAGAAGCAGCGAGGCAAATGAAAAAGCACGCACCAATGAAACATGAAATTGCATTTACAACAGAGAGAGAGAGCGAGAGCATGTGTGTGTGTGTGTATGTTAGAGAGAGAGAGAGAGAGAAAGTTGATAGGAACGTTTTAATAAAAGAACATGACAGATAGAGAGTATAACAATATAAAAAGAAAATATACAGCTTGGTAATTGTTTTGATTTAAACGCAGGGACACAGCCAGTTCCACGATTTTAACTCTATCAGTACAAATCTGAAAAGTCTGATTTTTCGCTCCACCAAGGAGGTTATGTTTTCACCCCTGCTTGTCTGTTTGTTTGTCTGCCTGTCTGTCATCAACATAACTCAAAAAGTCATGGACCGAAATTGATGCAATTTTCAGGAACTGTCAGAAGTGGACCAAGGAAGAGATGGTTAGTTTTTGGTGGTGATCCGGATCAATAATCAATCAATAAACAATAATAATTAAAATTTGCTGCCTTGGCGGAGGTCTGCGCTCTCGGAGTGCTTTTCTAGTTAAATTTGTCATGCTTTAACTGTTTTTCTTTGCTCACCTGCATTGAATAAACAAACAATTGAACAAACAAAGACATTAATAGTCAAAACCATATAACAGTGAACTCACATTTCAGTGGCATACGTGCCCTCGACGTCATTGTTAGTGCAGAGAAGCTGGTTGACTTTTGAACTTGCATATTCTTCCTTACAACAATATCTGAAACGAGATAATAACATCAAATTCATTTTACTTTGCAAAAACCTTATTAGATGTGATAATTACATTCGTATTGCATATTTTGCATCGCTTGGAAACAAAAATATTCAAAGCATTTTCACGAAATTTTAAAGAATTTTAATTGGTTATTTAATAAAAAGATCAGAACATTATAATGGCCAATGATATTCCGTAGACCTAAGATTTATCTTTTAGTTTGATGGGTCCTCACTCTGGCATTTCTTGCAATGGCGAAGGAAGAAGATAATTAAAAGCCCATTCAGGGCAGCTGACTAACACATCTGCGGATCAAATGTGACGACTCACTCAAATCCTTGCCGCTCAATTCCCGTTTAGAAACTGAACAGATTGCCTGCGTGGATTACGCAACAAGCATTCAAGTGGGTCGGCCTTATTTTGATCAGAGATCTGCTAGTCTTTTGTTCGGAATGCGCCCTTATTCCTTGAAATGACTGTCCCCAGTGTTGTATATAAAACAAAGACGAAAACTACTAAGGATTGAGGCCGTCTTCTGGAAGACGGTCAGATTTTCTAGTTAACATAGACGGGTATCTAATTTTTTTTCTGTCGGAAGACGGTCAAAAATAGAGGATGGATCAACAAAGATGATTTGGAAGACGGTCAGAAAATAGCTCTGGATCCGCCCCTGAAACTGACATGCCTACCTGTAGTAACACGTTCCGCAGCATTTTTGGTCTTGCGCACACCTGTCACCGTACAGTTTCTCGTTCTTTAGATTGTAGTAGTTGTAGCAGTCGCGCTGGGGATCAAATTTGATCTGAATTTGGGACGAAACTGAAAATAAAAATAAAAAGAAACATCTGCTGAGTAATGATCTTGTCAAGGCAGTAACTTCAAGAAAATGTCTACTTTTGGGCCATATGAGACATAATCAATGAAGGTTATATCGAGAGCGTTCAATCAGTGACCGAGGTCCAACGTGGAAAGAAGCTGCAGGGGTCATGTTTTTATTTTTTCAAACTAAAAAAATCCCATTTTTGTTAACAAATATTTGTTATATAGTCCACTGAAAACTGAAAGACCAATGAAAAAAATTAGTTCTTAGAAAGAAATAACCGAGGCTGATTAAAACTGGCATAGACACGAGTTGTAAAAGAAGGGGCGTGACATATAAAAGACACATTCTACATTCATATGTCACATCAACCTCCACTCCCATTGGCCTTATAACCCAGACCCCAGCTTGGTCCAACAATTTTACCAGTGTTTGTAACATTTACTATCACCGTTGATGTTCCGCCAAATGAAAAAAAAAAAACATTTTCGAACACACACACAAAAAAACTCCTATTTTGCCAAAGGGAGTAATTAATTCATGATATGTATGTGCATAAGTAGCGTTTTGTGCTTAGTTAACCAAAACTCGTTATACTCTGCCCCGGGCGAAAGTGACGGCATTCCTACGCGAAGATACATGGGTGAAAGATGTCAAAACTGAAAATCCTGAAAACCTAGCTTGCAATTCCTCATCGCATTTAATAGCTATTTTGAAATAAAAAGAATCAAAATGGAGACTGAAAATCCTGCAATCAGGCATAATCGTGAACACTTTCACCCGTGCAGATTTATGTTCCAGAAAAAAATTGCTGAAAAGTTTAAGCAAAGTGTAAGAATAAAAAGTACTACCAGTGACGGTAGAATTATTTTTACTTATATTAGATTATAGCACGACCTGCAATACATGTATATTTATCATTTATTTATGATATGTGCACCCTTATGTTTCTGCCTGTCCTCTCTATATCAAACTCACTTCTATCGTTTACAACTGTCAATGATCTTCACAAAGTTTTCGACGAATTCTTAAGGGGACGTCAAGTGCCAGTTCAAACTAAACCTGTTTTCAGCACTGGGACGCAAACAGGTGAAATGCAATTAAATGTCCATTTAATTCTCCACTCCTCTCTATCTATCAGAGATCAGCCAGGTAATGTGGTCGTTTTTGTGATTTAGATGCTCGCTGAATTCACGACGCAAAGATGTGCACAGGTAGTAGAGTGGATATCCAGAGAAAATAGCCTCTCTGTGACTCTTCTTCATATCAAGGACGTTTATTGTCTTATTACGTTCTTGTTCATATCAACATGTAAGTTATAATTCATCCTGTTCTGACGTTTAAAAGACAAAAATATTAAAGTTAGTACTTCTTTTCTTTCGGACCACAGGGCGTGCCGGTAGCCTGTTACAAAATTATTCTTTCTCATACTGAAATTTAGTATTCTATTTTATGAGCCCCTCATATCAGAGGGTAGGACTTCATCACTGGGGGGATGACGTAGTAGGGAGATGGCGGGGGGGGGGGGGGGGGGGGGGGACGATCAACCAGTCTACTCTCCGGAGTTAGTCTCAAAAAAGGGAGGGGGTCAGAAAATAACTCTATGGATGGTTACAGAAAATAACTGTATAGGTAGAACTTGCCAGCCACGGTGAAGTGAAGGAGTAACAAACTAACACTGTTAAGTGTTATCTTATCATCCTTTTCGTTTACCTTCAGACGTTAACTGTCCTTAAAATAGACTTTATAGAGCACTTTACGTCCTAAAGATAGATTTCATAGACTGTATTATAATGAGTATTGGAAATATGGCCAGTTACCAGACCTGTGGTCGGGATTGGGGATTCAGAGCCCCCCTCCCCCCCCCCTTAAAGCCGAAAAAATGCCCTTGGAGTCAATACTTGATTAGGGGTCTGTGAAATGTGTCAAGCTTGGTCAATTAAAGGGGGGTAAAAGTTACATTAAGGAACCTGTCTTTATTGTTTTCGTGCATTCTTTTATTCTTTATGATATGATTAAAACATATAAATCCTCAGTTTAAAAATACGATATGGGTGTATGTAACACAATATTGACAAACTTGCTTGTGTTACAGTTGAAATATGAAATATGCTTTCTATACTTCCTACTTATACATCTTAAAAAAAACATTCCAATTTGTTTTGATTCAGCCAGTGGTGAAAGAAAATAGCCAGGGCCCTTCTTGTGGTGGGTAACTTTTACCTCTGCATGTACATGTAGAGCTTCATTTATTTTAACCCCATGTAGAAAGTGTCGTTCCTTGTAAAGGGCAACTTTTTTCACTTTTTCAAGAAGACACTCGTACATGAAGCATATATATATATATATCATATATAATAAAGCCCCACATCGAATTTTTAAACTGAGATTATATATGTTTCGAAACCTCTCGTCTTTGTTTGTGTTGAGAACACAACGAGTGCGAGGACATACCAATCACCTGACCAATCCTCAAGACAGGCCAAAGCTCCATTAGTCATCATTATCCTAGTGCATTACTAGCATTTTTACAAAGAACGATACTGCTGGACTTGGATCCATTGTAATATGGGTCCTAGCATTGTAATGTTTGGCTGTCAAATCAAAGTTCTTTATTCTATATGAATTTAATATGAGACACATCGAAATGGGAGTTCGAATGTTCGGGAGTTTTTAAACATCACTGCCGCAAAATTACGTAAATGAGAACCCCCTCACCTAAAGTGTCCTTTTACGTCCATTTGAGTTCTAAAGAACTCGTATTAAATATAAGGGCTACTTTATAAAGTCAATTGCAAAGTTTCCGAACTCTCGTTGTACTGTAGCTTGTAAATTTTGTTTTAGACAAGGGCAAACTTTACTGCACCCAAGCTTTGAAGCACATGACCACATCTGCATTGTGTCATTGTGATTTCTTCGGGTAAAGTATTAAAATCGGTAAATCTAACTTTTTACGAAAAAACTATCATACCAGGATATGTTAGTGCTGGTTACGACGCCCATACAGGCCGCCTTATCATTTTATAACCCTCCCACCTTCACGAGAGACCTTGTTTATTACGGGTACAGTGGTCGTTAAACCCCTTTAAATTTGAATTTTCTTCAGCGTTGTGCCCTTTAACACCCGTTTACTTACTCACCTGTGTCTATTCCACTGAGAACGATCAGAAGAAGTGAAGCTAGAAGAGCTGAGATCATTCCTGAGAAGCGACAATTTCCGAGCAAGGACTCCATCTTTTTCTTTTCAAAGTCTTAACGTCTCTTTACCGAATCCACATTCCTCTCGCATCCACAGGTAAATTCAAAATGGCGACAGGTTAAGGGGAAAGTATACATAATGGAGCCTCGTTCTCGTGGCCAGGTGGGGAGGCCCAGACAAAGACTTAATGCGTGACGCTGACTTAATGTCAGCACAGGTAAATGGTGAAAAACGATCCTGTAAGCAAAAGAGTCGTGACTAATTACCGTGCTTTATTTGATTACCAATTGCAATACCTGTCGACGTGAATATTTCTCTCTCGCTATTTAAACATTGTATATCCTTTAACTTTTTTTCTGAATGTATATTATACAATGTATTATATTAAACTGGTTTCCCAAGTGTGCGCACATTCAGTTTTTTTTTTCTGGGCTTTAAAATGAGAAAAAAATGTAAAATCTAACCTTCACCTGTCGGTTTAATAATTATCATACAGTATGTGATAGACGGCAGTGATTGTGAACGTTGGTCACATACACAGGGGCTGATCCAGGATTTTTTGAAGGGGTGGTCTGCAGATGCGAAGCCCCCCCTCCCCCCACCTCTTGGCGTGGAGTTCGAGGCCCGCTGAAGGGCCCCAAAAATTTTGGTATTTTAAAGGGAGAACGGTAGGCTATCATTTGGTACGGTTTAGAACTTTGATTCAGCTATTCAAAATTCTGATTTCAAGAGGGGACCATTGGTGTGTTGTTTTTTTTCCAGAAATTGAAGGGGGACGGAGTCTGGACCCCCCTGACCCCCCCCCCCCCCCCCCTCTACATCTGCCACTGCGTACTGTACAGGTACATGTAACTGACCTTGACGCTTTACTGGTAATATCAGATTCGGATTTGTGCCATTTCTGATCCGCTCCTTTTCCTCGTCGCGTCTAATTTGTTCTGCAGATTTCTCCCGGATTATACCGTGATTTGTGATATAAAAACGATTTCCGCCAGGAATATAGTTGAGTAAAAACTCCATATTTTTGTCCATGACCCTTTCAGTATGGGATTTACTTGCTCGGATCCACACCTTCCGTACTCTCGGGTCTGTACTATAACGGACGTTAGTTTTCCTTCTCACTACTGCAATCTTCTCCTCTATTCTACAGAACGCAACTTTCACAATCCCTGGTTTTCCATTTCTGCCTGGTAGTCTACGACATTCTTGGATCCTGGGTATCACTGTGGCCTCTTCGCCAGTTTCGCCATAATATCAATTGTCAATTAATCAAGTTCAAATTCCATTAATGATATTAAGAATAAACGCATTAATTAGACCTACTGTTTTCTCAAACGGATCAAGTCGACTACACTTATTAAAGGTGTCTTGAAGCCTTGGGGAATCTTTTTCAAAACATTTAATAATACTCCAAAAGTTGATTTTAGCTTTTAGACTAAAATGTCAGTTTAGCTTAAAGTACAAAAGGTTGATATTTTCAATGAAATTACACTGTACTTGGATTCAGAGGAGCATTGCTCATTTAGATTGGGATCAGAAAAGAATTAGAAAGCTTAAAATTAAAATCATTATTTTTAGAAATAGAACTTCTGCTGGCCTGTAAAGGGGCGGCCAGGTCCTGATTGCTACACATTGTGTCCGCACACCAGCCACAATCGTTATAATTACCATCCGGCGCAGCTTTATCCTATATTTATTGTCGCAATTGAGACAATCGAGCATCCTGCACACTTGTTTTTATTAACAAATACCATGCTGGCTAAACAAATGGAGAAAAAAAATACAATATAGTTTTATTAATATACGCAATCGCTTTTGGTGTGTATGTAAAATATGACATCTATGTATATAGGTAGTGGTACGTTCCTGGAAGTGACAATGTTATTTTGACAAATGAGATATACTGGTAGTTTCATGTAGAATTGATAAATTAATTGCCTCGTTTTGTCTTTTTAAAGGGGAGGATACTCAGGACCCTAGAGAGAGGCACGTACAAGAATCAATTCTTATTTCGAAGTTCGGTTGGTCCAAGCACATGTACACACTTAGTGTCAGAGTTCACTATAGTTACTGATTTTACTGCTCTCAGCAGTTATGTGTCGTTACCAGTTTAAGTGTATTGTACTGATACATTTCCAATGATCTTTGAAACGATGAGTGATTCAAACACGATTTTTGTCACCACAGCAATGATTTACTAAGATTTGTGTGAGGGCAATTTGAAGGGCTTAGCAAACTGATAAACGTATCAGTGAATGAACAAACACTGTAACAGTCATGTGCCCAAAACTAGGCGTTTCTTTTGAACGCGACAAGTGAATTTGGGTGACAAAACTTACGGTGTTTAGAAACTAGGCCAAAAATCTTAATTTCTTCCATACAATCGATAATTGCTAGAAATATATATTAATCAGAACCCAAGTGTTATCTAGATTCGTTAAATAACCTCAAGTGCCCATTATTCTGCCTCATACACCACGCTGACTTCAGCCTTGATTTGACCTAATTTAAATCGTATGAAGGGCATGCATGCAATATCGGTATATGTATAATAGGCACATAGCTCTACAGGCTTTAGGTATACGGCACTTACATGCAAAAAGCAGAGGAAAAAAACCACCAAACGGCGGCCAAGAAGGACTGCATATTGTGAACGTATGTAATGCAGTTTCTGATGTAGAGGGCAGTGTGTGTTTTAGGTATCTGTGGCCTTTCTCTCTCTCTGCCTTTTACCTGTGTTTATAAAGGATGTCGGCGGATTCGGTCACTGTAAGGCTGATGCAGCTTAAAGATGTGGCGGCCGTGTGGCAGCTGACTAAGTTGGAGTCGTGGAATTATAGCATGGAGATGGTGCGGGCGCTATTCCAGGCTAACGAAGACGGCTCGTTTGTTGCGGAGCTTGAGAATAAGGTGGTAGGTAAGGGAAAGTCTCTCTCTCTCTCTCTCTCTCCAAACACACACACACACACACACACACACACACACACTGTCGACCTTAAAAGGCATTCTCACTAACACCCGGGTTTTGCCATTCTCTACCAGGGTCACAGATTGATTTTTCACTAGATATTCACATATACTGGTATGTCTTTGCTTAATTCATAACACAATTCTATACATGACCCAGATGTAACTGCTTCCATTTGGTCAAAAGAGATAGGACCGCGCCGGAGAAAAGTTCAATATTTTTCTGCGGCCGTGGTGGAAGGCAGGCTTTTGCATGGCAGCATGTTGCAAGATGTGCAGTGTGTTTTGTGCATGAGCGAACTTCTACGCTTTTGCTGGAAACCTAGGTTACCTATTTCTCACGCTCATTGGTTCTCTCTGTCACAATGACTTGCGCACTGAATGACACCCCCTTATACAGATAGGCCTACACACACACACACACACGCACACACACACACACACACACACACACACAGCCCAACTAAAACCATCCCGACAGTGGACGGAGTTGCAACGTAATAATCCATATCCAGGGGCGGATCAAGGATTATTTGAAGTGTGTGTGTGGTGGTGGGGGGGGGGGGGGGGGGGGGGGGGGAGTCCACGGATGCGAAGCCGACACCCCCCCCTCCTGGCTTGGGGTTGGGGGGCCGCTTAAAGACCCTGAAAAATTATGGTATTTTGGAGGGCGAACGGGGCCATTTGGTACGGGTTAGAACTATGATTCAGCTAGTCAAAATTCTAATTTCAAGCGGGGATCATTGGTGTGATTTTTTCAGAAATCGAAGGGGAGAGAGTCAGGACCCCCGCTTAATCCGCCACTGCATATCGTGGCTTATCGGTACCCTCTGATGTCAGGGGCCCACTAAAATACTATATTACAAAATCACAGTGCTTTTCAACATTTTTGTATCAGACCACCAGCGAACCCTGTGGTCAGAGAGTACTAGTAGCTTATCGGTGCTCAGATAACACCTCAGCAATAATGTAGATCTACCCTCTGCCCGCAGGGTCTGCTCTACAATATTATTTTATCATTGTGTGAACTATATTTCAGAGGCTCCTGTGACATCGGAGGGTAGCAATATTGCACTTAAAAAAAGAGACTTCATTTTTTTGTAGATCGTTTTCAATCAACTCCACTGCACAGTGGTTGGGAGTATTTACATTGATAATAGAAAAATGTATCGTTTGTTGCCAGTTTATACTTTTTCACTGTGGTTGAAATATAAATTATAAATGTATTTGCTATTTATTATATATACGCTCAGCCTAAGTTTTGTTACATGTAAGTTTCAATGCAGTAACGAGAACTTTATTTATTTTATTCATACACTTCTTCCATAATTTTTATCAACATGCTCTTTAAATTTTCATAGAGTCAACCTTCGGTTCAAAGCCTTTGTGCTGGTAGTGGCACATTTTACTAGCAACATGATCTAAATCGCTTTATTTGTTCCACAAAGATTAATTCACTCACAGGGGAATGGCATATTGATCTTATTCCATGATGTTTTTTTTCGTCAAAGGCAACCACCAAGAGTAATACGTTCATATGGTATTGAATGGGGGAAAGTGAAATGTTGTTTATTGTTATGATAACAGTCTGTGTAATTTTTTTTTATTTTAAAATCACGAGCCAGTCTGACAGGAGAGGTAGTCCTATGAATGGAACGCCGGGGGTTCCATGATTAGCACAGGTTAAGGGATTAGTCGGAGTATTGGGGATAGTAAATAGGACGAATATCACCTGTACAAAGTAACGGGGAACGGACAACGGTTCTTAGCGGACTACCATTCCACAAAACGAAGCATATTTTCAGCAGGCCTCGTAGCCAGCAATTTTTTTCAGACAATTGGACCTTTTACATGTACCACGAAACCTTCGTGAATCTAGATCAATTTTTTACCCAGAGCGGATCTTTTCTCTGCTACTGAAAGCCTTTTCACTTCGTTTTGAGTGCGACCGAATACACGCGAAAATTAATGCATTTTTTCAGTCACACTTATGATCCCCCTTTCACATCTTTGCCCTCCCCGATCTCTCCCCCCCCCCCCCCCCCACACACACACAAAGAACCACACTATTAC
The DNA here is from genome assembly GCF_051362555.1 of Lingula anatina. NCBI lineage: Eukaryota > Metazoa > Brachiopoda > Lingulata > Lingulida > Lingulidae > Lingula > Lingula anatina. Next base: position 18,595,650 of record NC_141771.1, on the reverse strand, counting down.
TCTAGCACATGTATAAGTATACCAGAATAATTGACATGAACCCCGGAGAGCATCGTACAGACAAGGGCAGCTGCATTCTGTTGGTTATAATCCATATCGTTGCTCATCGATACTTAAACATCACCCTATTGCTCTGTAAGCCCTTTGTTGCTTTTATTGAGTTATTATGGAGCTTCAGGCGGAAAAGAAGCCGTCGGTGAATTCCCCTGGTTTTGGGTACTGACAAACAGCCTGCGGCGTCCAATATGGGTACGTGTAAATATATGCACCCGATTCCGCACTTTTTATTTATTTAAAAACCCATCAAAGCAATCTAATACAGGCCTTTACCGTTTAAGCCAACGATAACGAGAATAGAGTTTGTCGGTTGATAATAGTTTTACAATTTAAGGCTACATAAAAAGTGTAGCACGGGGTTGTACCTAAATCTATAATCACTTATTCTTTTATACTATTTATTTCACATTTATCTTCTTTTATTTATTTTTTTTTCATTTGGCCATTTATCCATTTTGGAGGTTCTGTAGTAGCACAATTTACTAGCGACGTGATCTAAAACATTTCATTTGTTTCACCGAGATACATTCACAGGGGAATACAATATTGATCTTCTGTTCAATAATGTACGTTCCCAGTCAAAAGCAATTACCAAGAGTAATGGCTTCATACAGTATTGTCCAGAGATAGATACGGGAAAGTAATGTAGGTTACAAGGCTCAAAATTAGGTCCTTAGAGCGCATTCTCAACGAATTAAGCCAGGCTTTACAAAGCCGGTGACCTAAAAATGGCGGACGTACATGAAAGAAAAACCGCCTAATCTTTTAATAGTCTCTCCGCCTCCCCACACGTCGTCCCTGCGGGGTACAGTAATTAAATCTCGGCTCCGTTCGCCATGCGGAAGCTACCTGAGAAATATTAAGTGCGCATGCTCATCAGTTAAACTCTTGGTGAAGAAAGCATGGCGGCTGAAGGCGATCGAAGGAAAAAAGCTCTTCTGTTCTATTATCTTTGAAAACAGAGACGAAAAAGGAATAATTTGGCCCGTAGAGCAGCAATGAATCGACTATCTACGGAGATAATATCACCAGGGATATTCACGGAAATATTAATGTTCGGAGCCGAGATTTAATTACTATACCCCGCAGGGACGACGTGTGGGGAGGCGTGTGAGAGGCGGAGAGACTATTAAAAGATTAGGCGGTTTTTCTTTCATGTACGTCCGCCATTTTCAGGTCACCGGCTTTGTAAAGCCTGGCTTAATTCGTTGAGAATGCGCTCTAATGAACTAAGCCAGGCTTTACAACGCCGGTGACCTAAAAATGGCGGACGTACATGAAAGAAAAACCGCCTAATCTTTTAATAGTCTCTCCGCCTCTCACACGCCTCCCCACACGTCGTCCCTGCGGGGTACAGTAATTAAATCTCGGCTCCGAACATTAATATTTCCGTGAATATCTCTGGTGATATTATCTCCGTAGATAGTCGATTCATTGCTGCTCTACGGGCCAATTATTCCTTTTTCGTCTCTGTTTTCAAAGATAATAGAACAGAAGAGCTTTTTTCCTTCGATCGCCTTCAGCCGCCATGCCTTCTTCACCACGAGTTTAACTGATGAGCATGCGCACTTAATATTTCTCAGGTAGCTTCCGCATGGCGAACGGAGCCGAGATTTAATTACTGTACCCCGCAGGGACGACGTGTGGGGAGGCGGAGAGACTATTAAAAGATTAGGCGGTTTTTCTTTCATGTACGTCCGCCATTTTTAGGTCACTGGCTTTGTAAAGCCTGGCTTAATTCGTTGAGAATGCGCTCTTAGATTACAAAGTAGATAATGTTCTGGAAGTGATGGCATTCATCCCTTTTTATAACACCCTGTCCACCATATTTAAACCCCGTTGACAAAACAGCGATTTACAAAAGCATATTTATAGTTCTTATCGTAATGGAGACAAAGACTGTAGATAGGAAGTCATTTCACTCGTAACAGTAAATATAGACAAATGTAGGCATTTGCAACTCGTAAATGTTTCTTGATCGCTGTTTTCTCAATAGATACATACTTAAAGAAGCTATGTGAGCGTGGCATTATACGTTTTATTCGGTTTTGAAGTACATTCTGTATGACTTAAACTCCTCTCGCGGATATTTTGGCATAAATTTGGTGAGATGATAGTGTTTTATCACAAACATATAGTCAGGATAAATAAAGAACAGTCAAAAATATTTCAACATTGGCCGAGAAGTCCCATAGTCAGACATGGAGGGCAGCGCATTCGTCATTTGATTGTCGATTTCTCCTAAGGATATTAGTGATTCAGTGCTCTTCGTCCCGTGTGGGACATAAGGCCACGATATTAGTGATTATATTGACTTATATTAGACGAAAAAGGCTGCTTTTTTGCACAAGGATGATTCACTGATGGGAGTGTAGTTTGTGGTATGGTGACGACACGCGAGTTTATAAATCAACGGGTGCGGGGCGGGCACGAGCACAGGGCATATCCAGGGGCGGATTCAGGATTATTTGAAGAGGGGGGGGGGGGGGGGGGGCGCGGATGCAAAGATGTCTTTTAGTGACGTACAACAAAAAGGAACAACAAGGAGACATGACGGCCGTTTTATTTTACTCGCAACGCAGGGAAGACTTCTACGTCAAAACTTTAAAATTGAAAGCAATAAAAAGATCCATTGGCACCAGAGGCCATAAACAATGGGAAACTGGCTCTGCCAGAACAGTTATAAGAGAAATAATGCTGTTTTATATCCGCAGTGGAACCATCAAACAAAAGTGACCCATATCATTGATCAGTAATGAACAAGAGATAAGAGTAAAGTTGGGAAATCAGAGAATGATTGACGCACGTGACCTTTTCAGAATAATCCAGGTTCGGTATTTTTCGTGGACAATTAATATACTGACGAGGTCGACTTATTTCATAAAATCTCTCTTTACCACCAGGTGTGATGTTCCAAACAAATTTTAATAATGATAATCTTTATTGATTACTAAAATGTGTACACGTTACATTTTACAGGCTATCTACTCTAATCATAACAACTTTATAACAACTATACAAATCTATACAAATACTTATGGACTGATTACAGGGAAGTATGGGGAAATGACCATTTGGCATTGGGGGAATGATTTTAGTTAAAGGTAACATCGAACGTAGGTAGAAAACCTCCTTATGTCATTTAAGAATTTTTCGGAGATTGCAACTACATGTGTACCCGTTTACTTTCCAGGATGACAGGGCCACAGCCCGCAGGTTACTTCTAAATTCATTCATGATACTTAAATATGCTTTGAAATACAACTTTTCTGGTCAAACTCTTATTTTGCTGTTTTTCGTTCTTGTTAATCACCATACAAACTGTTTTGACAGACACACCTATTTTAGCACGGATATTGTACGCCACATACCGTATTATATTATATTATATTATATTATATTATATTATATTATATATATATATATATATAATTGGTCATCGTCATGATGGGATGAGTGTTTTGCATAGATCACAAATGACTCTAAGGATGGAAAAGAACGATGCAACTGGTCTCAGAAAAAGGGTATAACAATTCCGTATTGGTGAAACGTGCATGCATTTTTTTTTTTTTTTTTTTTTTTTTTGCACAGCCACCGTAATTTTTGCATTTCCTTGTTGTGACTGAATATGATCTATTTAATATTACTGGGCACATGTCGTGGTTTTACAGAGCGCCCTTTTTGTTCATTTCAGGTGTTATAATGGGAGCCAACTTGAGTGAAACCGAAGCATTTGGAGGTGCATGGATTGTTAGTAAAGAAGTTAGAGGAAAGCGTATTGGTACGTTGTTCTTCTCTAGTGCGTTTATACCTGAGACCAATTTCTCAAAAGAACTGTAATCGAAACTTGTTCTTAATTTTAAGCCCAACAACTCTGGTCTACTTAGACTTCGAGTAATGCTATATTTTTTAAAGAATCGCCATTATAAATATGAAATAGACTATACATGCATGGCTTACAAAGTTACGCCAAAATAATAATTGAAGTTATCTTCTATTGCCGGCATTGGTTTGCTTTATTGCTGTGACAGGCACCAAGCTGTGGGAAAAGAGAAAGGAACACGTTGGAGACAGAAACTTTGGCATCAATTCCGTGGCCTCCCGAGTGGAGCCGAACCTGAAGTTGGGATACTCCGTCAAATCATGGAAGATAGGCCATATCAGCGGAATCATAGATACAACGTCCCTTCAGCTTTCAGAAAATGTAGGATTTTCTATCGTCCCTTTCCACGAGGAATTATTTGATCGCTTAGTAGAATACGACACCACAATCCACTCAATTGAACGAAGAAAATTCTTGAAAGTTTGGTTAGAAAAAAATTCGACCTTGACCTTGGTGGCAACGAAACCGGACGCAGACGACATTGTCGGGTATGGCGTCATTCAAAAGAGCGATGAAGGAAATTTCCTTGGCCCCGTTTATGGCGAATCGGCAGATATTTTGAAAGCGTTGTTGGCTAAATTAATTAACAATGCTTCCTTTGGGGACAAAGTAGATATGTTCTCACCAATGGAAAACGACATGACCAACGAGTTACTGGAGAAAAACAAAGAAACTTTGAAACAGCGGTATGCCTCAAGCACGCGGATGTATGTGCATCATGACGTCAAACTTCCACTGAGTAAAGTCCTAGCTCTTGCGACAGTCGAAACAACTCTTATCTAAAAATCTTAAAGATCGGTCAAGTATTGTTTTATGTTTAAAAAGAAGTGTGGAAGCGGCATAATTTGCATAACCCGCGAGTAGTATTTTTAGCTTTAAGAATTGTAAATTTACATGTGCATATTGTTTCTTTTATGGACATGCTGCATTGCAGTCAATCAATAGCGAATCGTATGTGATGGTGCGAAGTAGACTGGGTTCCCATACGTAGATCGATCTAAGATTACAGTCTTAGATTGCAACATAACCTTTATTTTATATAATGCGCAAATGATAGTAGAATTACATTCTTTGTAAGCAAAATATTTTCGTCCAATATGTAGAAAGTGATCAAAATATTGAACTCGGCCTTAGACTGTGATTGATACGTTTAAAGGTATAATAACTCTACGTTTTGGCCAAAATTGAATTTTCCTGGAGTACACAACAATTTTCCCATACTTACCAATGGTTAATGAATCCATTTTTATATTCAAAGTTAGTCCCTGTTTTTTTTTTTTCTAAAAAGTTTGGGTTTTTGTTAAAATCTCTTAAGAGATTATAACAGAGTATAGCCATCAATGGAGGTCACGTGGTCTGAAGACAAGCTCAGATATCCGAATAATGGCTATAACTGCTGTTTTTGTCATAAAACAGAATATATTATATTTCTATGAGTTATTCACAATGCTTTTATTGTGAAATATAGACCTCATACGAAGAGTTATTATCCCTTTAATGAATGTGATCCATTGCTCACCCGATATGTTAGTTGTGCCAGACTTTCGGTGTACAGAAAGTCCGCCCTCCATTTAGTAATAATGGTTAGGGTTAGCCTGACGAAGTGGGTCAAAATCCAGGGCGAACCTCACCTGTGCGAATGAATGGGAAGCGGACTCTCTATCATAGGGGACTCTCTGTCACGTTACACCGGGTCCTGTAAGACCTGCAAATGTAGATTAACAAAGGGAGATTTTTCCTTGTCGTTTTATCTATTCTAAAGCATTTTACACCTTAGAATTCAACAGCTCACTGACGTGTAGTAAAATCATTGGTCTTCATCTCCCTTCTTAAATTAAGTGTCGCTTACTGTAGACTTTTGACCCTTAAAGGATCCAAAAGGTTCTCAAATGCTTTTTATCCATGATCTATTTCTAATAAACTCTTATCTAATCTTACCTTATTTTTTCTTAAATAAATACATTTACGAATAACGAAGATACTCCGTGGCATCCTAGTATAATTTTTTTATCAGCGATACACGTAAAGCCCCCTTTACACTGAACGGCTTCCTTTCTGCGTTCCGTACAATGGCCCCGTTTGAGATTTAAAAAATACTTTACGTGATTATTGAGCATTCTTCTGCAACTAAAGCGATGCTTGTACCTCCTGTCTACGACCACATCTATGCCAGTTTCAAGGTCGCAGAAAGGACGCCGCCCAGCGTAAAGGGGGTTTAAACCGGTTTAGAATTCTCATTTCATTAAAAAATTACTGCCATCCATTGCACAGTCCTTCAAGTTGTCACTCTGTAAAAGGCAGTATTTGTTTTTAATAATGCAAATGCTTTTACCGAAATATAATCTAAATTATTTAATGGAAAATGTATTGAATCATGTTATACAGAAATGTAAGAGACCAGCTTCAAACCCCATAATACACCATTTGCAAAAGCTATCGTGGTTATGAAGGGCGGATAACAAGCCTCACTAAGACCCCATTCCCATAGATTTTAGATCGATCTATCCCTGTGGGGAGTCTCACTAGATTACTGTCAGCTTATCTGGCTTAAGCGTCTGTCCCGCCTACTAACAGCTGTAAGGGGTTAATTAACTATGGTGCGCGCTCGGCTGACTGCAATTTAGCGTGAACCCCCAGGGAGTTAGGTCGATCTGAATCTAAATCTCTGGATCGATCTAAATCTCTGGGAATGCACCCTTGAAGCCAAGATAGAGGTAGTGGTTTTGCTTTGTTTTACAGTTTTGACCTTTAGTTATTAATACAGCGATTAATAAAAACACTCATCAGGTACGACAGGTATCTCTCGTTTTCACGGAACAGAGCTATTTCATCGTAGAGGGTATATTTCCAAGATGCTTTTATTCCATTAATGTAAAATTATATCCAATTTTCTCTCAAAATTTATATGTATTCTCGAGGCCTGATTATACATTATGATGTGGGGAAATGATATGTACAAATTGGTAAAGAGCCCAAAGTATCTTTCACACTTATATAACGGGCACCCAGGTACATCATTTACGTGAATTCCTCCTTAACGTACATGTAGACAGTGGCGGCTTTGGGGGGGGGGGGGGGGGGGGGGGGGGGGGGGGTCGGGGGGGGGGGGGGGGCTTGACGCCTCCTTTGATTTCTGGAAAAAATCACACCATTGGTCCGCTCTTGAAATTACAATTTTGACTAGCTGAATCATAGTTCTCCGCTCCCCCTCTAATATCCCAAAATTTTCGAGGCCTTTCAGCGGACCCGAACCCCACGCCAAGGAGGGGGGTCGGCTTGGCATCCGCAGACCCCCTTTAAATAATGTTGGATTCGCCCCTGCATGAACATGAGGTAAAACAATCGTCCACATAGGACAGATTTTATGTCACTGAAAACACTGAACGCATTCTATGCCCTCGTCAACTATACATGTATGACACTCTCTGTGCCCGGGTCATTGCAGTTATAGTTCATTGAAAAAACTCAACTGAATCCGGTCCATTGATGAGTAAATGTAACCTAGAATCCATCCATGGCAAAGCGCCAAAATCCCAAATGTACGCCAATACATAATGTCTGGAACCGCGCAAATTTGAGCAATGAATAAAATTACAAACAGACTCGAAATACGGACAACGTTGTAAACATTTAGGTGGGATAACGCCTTAATACTACTTTCCAAATTCCTGGTCAAAATATTTACTAGTAAATCGCTATGAGGAAATCCAACGCTGACAACAATAATCAGTTGGAGAGTGCAGGCCGCCCGCGCAATGCATAGATCACAGATGACTCGAAGGATGGAAAAGGACGATGCCCCCGTAGGTGGAACACCCTCAGCTGTCACTCCACGCTGGCGTGAACACATCGTAGAACCCGAATGGAAGACGGCCCGAGGATGGTCGTAGGCATGCTCTGTTGAACACTACAACGGGAATTTGCTCTGCAACTGAAAGTACACTTAAAACGCAAAATGTGGACTTGTTAAAAAAGGAATGTATGTTAAGCGGAAAACATTTATTGTAAGCGTTCGTATGCTATCCTTTTACACACGCCACTGGAGTATTATTAACGCCGTGTACAAAAATCATTATATCTACCCACAATAATAGCAAACCAATACTATTCCTACTTCTCCTTACTTCCTTGGACCATGCACTGTCTAACAGAAAAATGAGAAAAATGTTAATGCTATGATTCTAGGACAATTACCCCGGACAATTCCCCCCAAGAAATATATATATATATATATATATATATATATATATATATATATATATATATATATATATATATATATATATATATATATATCCTTATCCTTCTTGTATACTTTAGGGGATCGAGGGGAGAAAGAGTTGGAGTTTTCTGTCTCTGGCGAGCTGGAATGCTTGGTTGAGTGGGATTCCCCCCGGACAATTCCCCCCAGGACAATCCCCCCCCCCCCCAAGAAATATATAATCATGCCCCCATATAAAAAAATATGTGTTAATAGAACACAATAGAAAGGCATTGATCCTAACAAAATGTTATAGATATGTGAGTTCTCAAAATCAGAGAATGGCAAATATGGCAAAATGTAGGGTAAAATTCTAATACAAAATATATGGCAAAATTCTCATACAGACAAAGATACTCTAGGATTCGTCATCCTTACATTATCACCGTCTTACTGTTTATGGTACATACCCAGTATTAAACAAGCACCGGTGGAGCGTGGATTCCCAGTAACACATGTAAACCACTTCTACCAGTTTCTTATACGACTCAAATTAAGTCGACATGCCAAGGGATAAACTGAATAGATCACTCGATTCAGCCATAAAAGAGCTTAAGACTGGCCATTTCTTTAAATTTTTTAGAAGAAATTTAACCTACTACCTACATGTAAATCTGCTCTGGTCACCGCGATTCTCACTGGTGTTTGTTGCAAATTGAGTTTTCACAAGGCTCATGTAAAAATATAAAGATTAACAAGTAAATTCATATCTGTTCATCATTCTAAATATGGACAATGTTAAATCCATAGAAAAATTTGCTTTTCCCGTGCAGAATGGGCCAATTTTGTCGTGTCATGTATATATATATAGCTCAACTGAATGTCTGGTAATTTTCATATATCCATAAATAAATGCAATGAGCGAAATGCGGTCTTATTGACAAAAAATAGTTACATTGTAATCTTGTGATTTCTTTGCTGTAGAAAAGATTTAATATACAGCAAAGAAATCACAACATCTTACCTTGGAAGCACAACAGCAGAGCATTGCCTTGAAGGTTTGCCATCTTGATTTTGGTTTCTTCTCTTCCCTTTTCTCTTCCTTTTTCTTTTCCTCAAAAGAGCGCAGTTCCTCCATCGCTTTCATACAAGCTGCTCTTTCACTAGAGGTTGTGGAATCAGGCCTTCGGGGAAAATACAAATTTATCATAAAACGATTTTTGATCCAAAGGCAACCTGTGTGTATTTTTTTACTAGTAAATGGTTGGAAACAAGAGTATATCAAAAGCACTTCCGTAATCAATAAGAGAAGACTGTTGTTTGTTTTTATTTGTAGAGAATATTTATCTACATGCTGATGTATATGTTTTAGATGCTGTTTCATATTAGTGAGATGTTTTATCGCAGAAGATCTAATAAGTTCAATAAAAAGCAGAAATACTTTCATGATGAGATGAGCAGCGTTAAGTCTCACCGCTTAGTTGCTGTGTCCCCATCGATAGAAATCTCCGTGTCGCTGTCTTTGGTCTAAATTGAAAAGTGATTTTAAAAAATGAGTAAATGAAAATAGAAATGTTTGTAAAAACAGGAAACAAGTATTGATTAACTCAAAGCGCATTTACTAATTCAGCCGAAATGGTGGGATACAAACGGAATGCGCTGTTTGTTTCAGCTATCAATAAACCGATCAGATTAAAAATTGTGGATTTGTGAAAATAAAACAAGGCTCTCGCATAGATATCAACTGTATAGGGACGGTCCGAGATAGCCTATTTTGAACATCTGCGCAGTAGATGACGTCAAACGAGACCTGGATTGGAGCGAGATTTCACGAGAGGTGGGGTTAAAATCTGCCAATGAAACTTCTCTCGCGGTCGGGCACAAGTCTATGTTATAGGATTGCACTGAGTAAAATTTGGCGTTGTCATGTAATTTGAGATAGAGCAACGCAATGGCGAATTGCCAATGTTGTGTCGTAGGGTGCATTGCAGTTAAAGCTAAGCAATAAAACCAGGAAAATGACCATGGATGACGGACACGACTGGCGAGAGAAGTGAAGTAAAGAAAGAGAAGTTGGGCTTGATCAGATTAAAAGGACTAAGTGCCGACATATCAGGTCGCAGTATTTTGTAGGAAGAAAGGGACCAACTGCAGACAACTCGCACCCGATACGTCACTAGCTTCATGGCATCACCGTATAGACCGTATCATCAACGGTCGAGTGCATATTAATAAGTAAATTTTGTGTGTGTAGTTTACAGGACACCATGGTTTGTTAATGTAATACAGCCCTAGTGCTTGTGATAAATACACTGTGTAGTCTTTTACGGTAATCAGGCCCGTAGCCAGCAATTTTAGAAGGGGGGGGGTCGTTTTCTGAAAAAGTGGACCTTTTACCATAAAATCCTCAAGTACATAGATCAAATTGTACCCAGAGTGGACCTTTTCCCAGCAAAAAGGGTGGTTCTTTCGAACCCCCCCCCCCAAAGACAGTAATATAAATTGACAATTTTAAAAATGAAAAAGAGTGGATAACTATATAAAGCTGTTGACATCTACATCAGGGAAATAGTGAAAAGGGAAGTTTGTAGCCAACACCGATTGAAGAATATTTGCAAAAAAAAAAAAAAAAAAAAAAAAAAAAAAAAAAAAAAAAAAAAAAACAGAAGTAGGAAATTTCATATTGCAATACGCTGGAGTTAACAATTTAAATATAGCAATTATGATAACCTAAAATTGAAGCAATTAAGCCCTTGACAGCACTGGATTATTTTATTTACAAATAAATAATAAAACAATAATTGGAAGCTGCCGGGGCATCATCCATCCGATTCTCATTCAATCCTAGCCACTTTCATCTAAAAGGCATGCGTATAACTAATGTCATTTTCCTGTGCCACAAGCAAATCTCTGGTGATGTAGCCTGTTTAAACGCGACCTTTGCTGCGTAGTACGTCCTCCGGGCGAATTTTGCTTTGCAAGCGTCACCGGCTCTTAGCTTGGCAAATTCAACATGTCAGTTGTACGTACATATTATATCAATACTTTTTCTTTATAAAGTGAAAAAAGAACAAGCCTGTAGCTCAAAATTTTTGTAAGTTCAGCTATTTTTCAAGTAAAGAAATCGCTGCTCTACTTCCTTGTGGTCTCCATATTTTAACCCCACCTCAAGGCAGATCTCGTAAAATCACGGAGAAATGTGGTCTTCTCGTTGAGAACCCGGACAACCTCTATTGCCATTGCATCTCAAATTGTTCCTTGTACCTTTTTCTCTGCGATAGGATCCTCACTTCCATCAGCGCCTGGAGCAGCAGCCTGATCCGGAGATGTTTTCACTGAAATCCTTCCACTGCGTCGTCGGATGCTACTTACAACACGCGCAGCAGACTGTCTGACTCGTATTTGAATGCGTCCAAATCGGCCTACACCCGATTCCCCCACATCCATACTAAATTAAGGTAAATAATATCACCACTTGAGATTCTACACCTCCGTAGTCTAAAGTTGTGTTATTGTAACTAACGTTTTATGGCAATGACACAAAATCGTCAGCAGTCATCTACTTCATCGCAGTGAATGAAACGAAAAGTTCTTCGTACTGAGAATATAAGGCCGCACTCAGAACAGTTGACTAACTAGTCCGAGGGTCAAATATGGCGACCCACTACAAAGATTACCGTCTAATCCGCTAATAGACAATGGATAGACTCCCTGTGGGGAGGTATTCAAGTGGGTCGCCACATTTGACCCTTGGACTAGTTAGGCCCCATTCGGAATGGATGATCCGAGTACTAAGGGAGGATTCACATCGAGAAGAGCCGAGGTCTAATAAGGCCGCGACCTGAATATGGCGGACCTACATGAAAGGGAAACCGCTTCATCCTGTAATGGTCTCTCGACCTCTCACACGGCTCCCCACATCCCTCGACCGGTTGAATTGAGGCGAGATTGAATTAGTGTGCCCCGACGCGCGGGGAGGCGTGTGAAAGGCGTAGAGACCATTAATGGCTTTAATGTAAGTCCGCCATATTTAGGTCGCGGCCTTACTAGACCTCGGCTCTTTTTTGATGTGAATGCTTCCTTATTGCCTGCTTTTATTTATTTTATTTTATTTTCGACTCGCTCTCCAGTCTGCCATTATTTTCTCTCCAATCTTCCCTTAAACACAACCCTTAGGGCTCATTCCAAATTATGTCCTCGGCCACAACCTGACGCACGAATTTTAGGATCGTACGTCCATCAAAAACCCGCTGAACTTCATTGCGGTAAATGACATTAAATGAAGACCATGTATAATTATTGGAAATAAAAAGACTAAATATGAATGTGTTTGGACAGTACTGCTGTGATCTAAATAAGCATTCCGATATGGTTTTTTGATGCAAAATTGAATAAAAGAACTAGAGAGGATTCATTTGAGAAAGTTTTGTTGAATTTATTCCCCAATATGCAACTTCTTTAGTAAGAAAAATCGCGGCTTTGTATCGAAACTATTATTAATACCCCTCACTTCTTTACTCACAAGTCATATATTTCACGTTTGAAGGATTGCGGTGAAATGCTTGGTGATGCAGTATTGTAGATGAAGGATATTGCTCTTCTAAATGTAATCACCCTATCAAAAGATAACTAAATAAATTTGACAAAGAAGGTATATTTATATATATATATGGTTTCCATTTACTTGAAGATGCACTGTGTGTGTGTGTGTGTGTGTGTGTGTGTGTGTGCTGGCTACACCACCCCCTTCCGTTTTAGAAACGACAAGAAATTATCTTCCCGTGAGTTGAAATGATAGCATTCATTTATCGGTAATCGTTAACTTTTTGTTTAAGCGTAATTATTGTCCATTTTTTCTTTTCAACATACATGTAAAAGAAACATCGCTGATTACTAAAATTTCACTTTTTTCAGTTCATTAACTTCTAGATAAATTTTGGCTTTATATATTTAACATAGGCAGTAAATTGAGTTTTTCATATAGGGCCGCACTCAGAACAGTGGACTTACTAGTCCGAGTGTCAAATATGGCCGATCCACTATTCAGCATCTATTAGCGGATAAGACGACAAGCTTTGTAGTGGGTCGCCATATTTGACCCTCGGACTAGTTAGTCCACTGATGTGAATGCGTCCTTAGAAAACAGAATTGTAATATATTATTTGTTCATAAATTCAGTTCCATATAACACTGGAGTAATATCATCCGCCATGTACGACCTGTTAATTTTTCTTGGTTTTTACTTTTGACCTGAGCTATAAGTAGCAAATTATCACTTTTTTCCACCGCGAGTTGGAATAAAAAAGATAATTTGAAACAATAATGAAATCTATGAAAACCAATTAAAAGAATCACACAAGTATTTACTCTTTATTTTTGTCATATTAAAGTAAAAAAAGCATTATCTTTCTAGAACAGACTTGAAGATTTACATGTTGTGTGTCTGACAGCTTATTTTTAATTTCTCTGATATAAATTGATATTTTAACAGTCCTAGACATTCTAAGCCTGTCGGAATGAAACAGAATATCAATCTTTTAAATGGAAAGAAAAACTTGATTGGGCTGAAAACTCAAATAAACAAAGTAGTTAGCTAGGGTCATTCTGACCTCTGTAACGTGACTTAAGTGCACAGTATTCTTCCAGTTCTACTTCCATGTTTGTATACTAATTTTGTAAAACACGTGACGTGACACAAACACGTGCTCCCGATACTTAGTAATAATACATTTATATGCAAGCCCACCACTTCAGAATAAAGCGGAAGTCAAACGCGTCCCTGCCTTGAACAAAGTCCGACGCGTTGGGACGGATTAAAAACCATGACAGTTAGATCTCCCTGCCTTCAAGCATTTAAGGGTTGCTCTGCTCTTTCCATAGTTTGGAGTTTCTAATGGACATCTGCAAAGCCTGCGCGGCCTGTTATAACCACTCCTTGTTTTTCTTCTCATCGGATAAGCCCATGGTAGCTGTTGTCGTAAAACCCTCTGGACCAGCTGGCATTGGTAGAGCAGACCCTCATGCATGACGCTCATAGCGCTGATGTTACCTGGTTAATGAAAGAGAAAATTAAGAGCGCATTCAGAACAGATAATCCGCGGACTAATTATGGCCGACCCCACTCAAAAAGTGATGCCTTTAATACCCTGATGGTCTCCCCCCCAACGCACGCGCCGTCGCTGCGGGGACCTAGCAACATCTATTAGTGCGGAGTAGGAGGGGAGGATGAGGATGAAGACAAGGAATATAAGTAGGAAAGAAGCAAGGAAGTAAGTGAAAACGAGAAGTAGTAGTAGTAGTAGTAGTAGTAGTAGTAGTAGTGGTAGTGGTAGTAGAAGTAGTAGTAGTGGTAGTAGTGGTAGTGGTAGTAGTAGTAGTAGTAGTAGTAGTAGTAGTAGTACTAGTAGCAGTGGTAGTGGTAGTAGTAGTAGTAGTAGTAGTAGTAGTGGTAGTAGTACTAGTAGCAGTGGTAGTGGTAGTAGTAGTAGTAGTAGTAGTAGTAGTGGTAGTAGTAGTAATAGTGGTAGTGGTAGCAGTAGTAGTAGTACTAGTAGTAGTGGTGGTAGTAGTAGTAGTAGTAGTAGTAGTAGTAGTAGTAGTAGTAGTAGTGGTAGTAGTAGTAGTGGTGGTAGTAGTAGTAGTAGTAGTAGTAGTGGTGGTGGTAGTAGTAGTAGTAGTAGTAGTAGTAGTAGTGGTAGTAGTAGTAGTGGTAGTAGTAGTAGTAGTAGTAGTAGTAGTAGTAGTAGTAGTAGTAGTGGTAGTGGTAGTGGTAGTGGTAGTAGTAGTAGTAGTAGTGGTAGTAGTAGTAGTAGTGGTAATGGTAGTGGTAGTAGTAGTAGTGGTAGTAGTAGTAGTAGTAGTAGTAGTGGTAGTGGTAGTAGTAGCAGTAGTAGTGGTAGTGGTAGTGGTGGTAATGGTAGTAGTAGTAGTAGTAGTTGTAGTAGAATTAGAAATAGTGAGAGAGCTATTAGCACAAGAAACAAAAAAAATCCCCTTTACACAACAACGAAGGTAAGAAAGAAAGAACGGTAGGAAAAAGAGAAAGGAAGAACAGATGATAGAAAGAAAGAAACGGAGGAAGGAAGCAAAGGAAGAAAGGGTGGAAGCAAAAAAGAAATAAGAAGCGGCCCTGTCGCCATTTTCATCGACGAATAAACTCGGGCAGAATACACTAATTTATACAATAACTTCATATAATGGCAGTTTTCATAAGTTAAGCATGTAATGCTTACTTTTCGCGACCGATAATTATGACAACGTTTAAATGCATGCAAAATACAGAATTATGGTGTCACAAATGATGTTATGCTTTATGTAATGCTTGATGAGATATTTGATCTCAAAGTCGCCGTGCTATTTCGACAGAAAAAAGAAAAATGAAGCAGCCGATGAAGAAAAATAAATTGAGAAATAGAGGAAGAATTTGGGAGAAGGTTAATTTATGGTAAGGTTACAAAGCAAATACAGAGAGAAAGAAAAAAATGACTAAGAGGGCAAATGAGAAAAAATCAAAGAATGGAAAATCCAAAGAAAGGTGGAGATAATCGCCAAAACTTACCTGCAATGAACAGCAGTATTGCATATGTTATAATCGTCATTTTTAAACTGGCCATTGTCGTCAACAATTGTGGAAAAGATACCCGACCTGGTAAAAAAATAATAACGATAAAATATTAGTACATATAAAATCTGACAGGGATATAGTACTACTGTAGGCGGTTTTTTAAAACCAGTGGCCAAGCAGATTTTTGAGGAGAAGGGGAGGGGGGTGGCTGGATCGGACACACCCTGGAGAAAAAAAAAGAACCCAGCACCAACGGCAGGCCGTGATTTGGGACCTCCAGGGCAAGAAGTAGCGAGGCCGGTGTAACGTGGCAGAGAGTTCCCCATAACAGAGAGTCCGCTTCCCATTCATTTGTACAGGTAAGCGTCCCCCTAGATTTTGACCCACTTAGGTGAGGCTAACCCTAAATTATAACTAAATGGAGGGTAGACTTCCTGTTTCAGAGAAAAATATTGTTCGTTTGCTAGCTTTCAGCGCTGAATGCGGCCTAATTGGTGCGTTTAAGGGTGATAATATAATAACCGCTTTTGCATCGTATTATCTCTGCTGACGACAGCATTTAAAATAAAAGAAATGCCAATCTATGTTAATAATAGCTTATCACCACGCAACTACACACTGTACTATGGGAGAAGCTTGCTGTTTATAGTCAGTATGGTTGCGACAAATCCTGATCTATGTACCCGGTATTTATTTTATATGAATTATTCAAATTTCCATTATAATGATTTAGATAATCTCAAAACTTAATGGTGGTACGAAACCCGAGGGGACAGCAGTGGGAATATAAATATAATGTGGATAGATCTCCTATTCAGCATTATAATGGCAGTAACAAAAGCCACTGAAAAACACTGAAATTACGTTAAGGCTTGGATACCAGGAACAAATGCTATGCCAAAACACAATTATTACCCGATGGTTATATTCTTGTGGAACACACTTTGGTTTGATATATTGAAATATGCGTTCTTTTTCTGTCGCAGTAAACGTTTTATACTACAGTGCAAGTGTGACAGTTCTTTCAAAGAAATAATTTTATAAGACCTGAACTCTCGTGCATTTGATTCTTTTTTTCTTCAAATATTCACTGAATCTTATCCAAACTGATTCTTATCCAACAACATAACTTCAAAATATTGCTTCAAATCCAGTGGTGCAACTAGGATTATTTGAAGGGGGGTCCGGTTATTATAGTAATGACAGGCCGCGGATGCGAAGCCGACCCTCCCCCCCCCCTTGGGGTTCAGGGTCCGCTAAATTGCCTCGAAAATTTTGGGTATTTTAGAGGGCGGACGGTGGCATTTGGTATGCTTTAGAACTGTGATTCAGCTAGTCAAAATTGTAATTTCAAGAGAAAGGAAGAACAGATGATAGAAAGAAACACATTGGTGTGATTTTTTTCAGAAATCGAAGGGTGGGGTCAGCCCCCCCTCCCCGGACACCTCCCCTCTTCTAAATCCGCCACTGAAATCACACAGACCCAAACCGGTTTCAGTTTGAGTCCCGTCATGAGCCCAGAAACATCTGGTATATTTAGAATTATAATGAAACCGATACTGTGTTCTTTTTTCCTCTCGTATTTGGTATTTACAACGATTGTCTTTTTTTTAGATTTCATCTTGTTTAATATTTTGGAAAAAAAATTGCCTATACACTGCATCCTTCGCTATATCCATAAGTTTTGAAAATGATAACATGCCAAAATTAAATAAAGCGGAGCTTTGAAACACACCTACCTTGTTATTTTTGGATGTTTTCGTCGGCTTTGTATGGTCTTTGTATTTTCTTGTTTTATCTTCTTCGGTTACTGAAACTTCCTACGGTGTGGGTA
This sequence comes from Lingula anatina, assembly GCF_051362555.1. Taxonomy (NCBI): domain Eukaryota; kingdom Metazoa; phylum Brachiopoda; class Lingulata; order Lingulida; family Lingulidae; genus Lingula; species Lingula anatina. The sequence goes on along the minus strand of NC_141771.1, from coordinate 18,578,111 downwards.
TCTCGCTGGCAAACGATTTCAGTTTGAGTACCTTAGCGTATTTCTTCTTTTTTTTTCAAACTCAAGTATTAAAAAAATATAATAACGATTTTGGAACTGTATGTCTCCTGTCCTTCTTCTTGGGGGAAGTCGTACATTCCAAATCTACCACATCCATTTAAGTACTAGATGCTGATGAAAAACCTCCCTCGCACCGGAAAAAACTTCATAGCCACAAAGTTATAATACTACCCAATAAAAAAACTGGAGGCTGATCAAAATGGGTTTTGATTTTAACCCTTATTCATGCGTAATATCCCAATATATAATATTTTTAAGTTTTTATAGTACAAACAAAACCCTCCGTTGCTCTCCGTTGACGTGAAAATAGATATATGCGGTCTGCATAACAAATGAATCGTTAATGACGAAAACATGACGTCTGTTGAAAGCACACGGAGCTGCATGACTTTCCGTAAAGTCTCATAAAATATTTAAATAATCGGAAGCGGAGGTTTTTGAAGTATTCAGCATATTGAAGCTGATCAAAAAAGTGAGTACGCTCTGGAAAAGTGAGCTGGTTTTGTTGAATGTGTACATCCCACTAGTGGCAGGTAAGGGTAGGGGTATTTTTATCTTACAGCCGAAATATTCCCTACGGGTGTATGGACAGCGGCGGATTTAGAGGGGGGGTCAGGGGGTCCTCCCTCCCCCCCCCCCTTCGATTTCTGGTCCCCTCTTGTAATTAGAATTTTGACTAGCTGAAGCATAGTTCTAAACCGTACCAAATGGCACCGTTCGCCCTCTAAAATACCAAAAAATTTCGGGGCCCTTCTGCAAGTCCTGAACCCCACGCCAAGTTGAGGGGAGGGGAGGGGTCGGTTTCGCATCCGCGGACCCCCCCCCCCCTTCAAATAACCCTGGATCCGCCCCTGATGGATATCCCTCTTTCGTGTTTATTGTCCATGGACAAACTCAACCATCTCTCTCTCTCTCTCTCTCTCTCTCTCTCTACTTAGTTATTTTCATGATCATGCTGATGACGCCATGTATTTTCTAAAACAATCTTAATTTTAGATTTAGAACCTTTTAAATGTATATGTGAAACCTAAGATTTTCGTTTTTGACCCACGAAAACATGTGTACACGCCAATTCTGGTCTCCTCATGTAATTAGAATTTTGACTAGCTGAATCATAGTTCTAAACCGTACCAAATGGCACCGTTCGCCCTCTAAAATACCAAAAAATTTCGGGGCCCTTCAGCAAGTCCCGAACCCCACGCCAATTTGAGGGGGGGGGGGGGAGAGGTCGGTTTCGCATCCGCGGACCAAAAGCTTTCCGTAAGTGCATTTTCAAATGTAATTCACTAAGCTATCCGTACATATCATATGTGTATGTGGGCCGTTTGAAAATAATGGTTATTTTTTTATATAAAATATCAGAAATTTTGCAAAAAATGTTGCAGTGTTAAAATGAGAAAGCATTTCAGACCTGAAAAAGGCAATTTTATCTCTAATACAGTATATGACAAAAATATAGCCAAAATGTCGGGTGTGTTTTTTAAGCTGATAGACTGCAAATAATTAATGTATTTTTAATTGTGATGTACTTCTTGCTTCTAGGCCTAAAATACTGAATAAATGGATTGGAACTTGATCTCTCATTATACTGTGTGTTATATTATTCATGAACCATAAGTGGAGCTTGTTCGATGTTTTCATTGTTGTGTATGGTAATACTTAGTTTTCATTTTGTATATCAAATCTTATCATTGATGAATAAATTATTTTTAAGGGAACAAAACTGACCCAAGGTAGAGATAAAAATGTGTTAAGATTGCGTTTGGTGTGATAGTTAAATCGCAATCGTTGTTGAGACAGACATACCAGTCAATGTCAGTAATTGAATGCGACCAAATCGGCCTACACCCGATTTCACCTCATCCATACTACTGTAAATTAAGGTAAATATAATCACCACTTGAGATTCTACACCTCCGTAGTCTAAAGTTGTGTTATTGTAACTAACGTTACAGCAACCGCGGCGGTCCATGACGTTGCTACCTCTTATGACGTCATAACCATTGTCGTGTTGGATTGTTGGAAAAGGTCAGTTTTTGTGTTGTTGAGGAGAAATTCTTCTCTTTACTACTAAAAAAAGGTGAAGTGTTGGTAGGGCTACAGAAAGCAGGACTTGAAAACATTGTGCTGTTTCCTGATGTTACTGAAAGTTTCGATTTTGTGTTGTCAGCAACCAAAACCGAGTGGCCATTTCGAAAAAAGGGTAACCTTGGATTCCGTTAAAAAATACTAATTTTCTCAACAAGCAGATGATCTACAGTATGTCAACAGTAGTGTTAACCTGATCGCGATCAACCTAGCCTAAAGCGAGGCTGTGGGTGCCGCATAACGTCATTCTAGCCAAGAAAAGCCACCTGATGCTCTGCTGAAGCCACTCTAATTTAATTTTTTGGGTGACATCCTGTGGAGACCCCGAAACTTATGTGAGAGGGCGAAAAGAAAAAACAGCAAAAAAGTGCTGCTAAAATAAAGGAATACACAGCTGCAAACTGTGTATTGGCTCATTCCCAATTTATGCCTCGGCCACAACCGGACGCACGGATTTTAGGATCGTACGTCCATCGAATACCCGATGAACTTCTTTGCAGTAAAAGACATTAATTGAAGACCATGTATAATTATTGGAAATAAAAAGACTAAATAAGAATGTGTTTTGATAGTAATGCTGTGATCTAAATAACTATTCTGATTTGTTTTTATTTTAATTGCGGATTACGGTCAAATGTATAGTGGTGCAGTATTGTAGATGAAGGATATTGCTCTTCTAAATGTAATCACCCTATCAAAAGATAACTTAATAAAAATGACAAAGAAGAGTTTTTTTAAATAAATGCTTTCTTTTTACTTGAAGATGCACAGTGTGTGTGCTAGCTGCATCCCCCTCTTTCGGTAATCATTTACTTTGTTTAAGCGTAATTATTGTCCAATTTTTATTTTCAACATATCACTGATTATTAAAATTTCACTTTTTTCAGTTCATTAACTTCTAGATAAAATTTGGCTTTAAGTATTTAACATAGTGAGTAGATTTAGTTTTTCATATAAGGCCGCATTTTAGAACAGTGGACTTACTATAGTCCGAGAGTCAAATATGGCCGATCCACTATTCAGCATCTATTAGCGGATAAGACGACAAGCTTTGTAGTGGGTCGCCATATTTGACCCTCGGACTAGTTAGTCCACTGTTGTGAATGCGTCCTAAGAAAACAGAATTTTAATATATTATTTGTTCATAAATCCAGTTCCATATAACACTGGGGTAATGTCAGCCGCCATGCACGTCTTGTTAATTTTTCTTGGTTTACATTTGACTTGAGCTATAAATAGCAAATTATCACTTTTTTTCCCACCGGGAGTTGGAATAAAAAAAGACAATTTAAAAACGATAATGAAATCTATGAAAACCAAACAAAAGAGTCACAGAAGTATTTATTCTTTTTTTGTCACATTAAAGTTAAAAAAGCATTATCTTCCTAGAACAAACTTGAGGGTTTACATTTGGTTTGTGTCTGAAAGCTTATTATTAATTTTTCAGATATAAATTGATATTTTTAACAGTCTTAATAAGACATTCTGAGCCTGTCTGAATGAAGCAGAATATCATCTTTTAAATGGTAAGAAAAACTTGATTGGGCTGAAAACTCAAATAAACTAAGTAGTTAGCTAGGGTCATTCTGACCTCTGTGACGTGACTTAAGTGCACATTATTCTTCCAGTTCTACTTCCATGTTTGTATACTTATTTTGTAAAGCACGTGACGTGACACAAACACGTGCTCCCGATACTTAGTAATAATACATTTACAAGTAAGCCCACCTCTTCAGTATAAAGCGGAAGCCAAACGCGTCCCTGCCTTGAACAAAGTCCGACGCGTTGGGACGGATTAAAAACCATGACAGTTAGATCTCCCTGCCTTCAAGCATTTAAGGGTTGCTCTGCTCTTTCCATAGTTTGGAATTTCTAATGGACATCTGCAAAGCCTGCGCGGCCTGTAATAACCACTCCTTGTTTTTCTTCTCATCGGATAAGCCCATGGTAGCTGTTGTTGTAAAACCCTCTGGACCAGCTGGCATTGGTAGAGCAGACCCTCATGCATGACGCTCATAGCGCTGATGTTACCTGGTCAATGAAAGAGGAAATTAAGAGCTCATTCAGAACAGATAACCTGCGGACTAACTATGGCCGACTCAAAAAGTGATGTCTTTAATACCCTGATGGTCTCCCCCCCAACGCACGCGCCGTCGCTGCGGGGACCTAGCAACATCTATTAGTGCGGAGTAGGAGGGGAGGATGAGGATGAAGACAAGGAATATAAGTAGGAAAGAAGCAAGGAAGTGAGTGAAAATGAGAAGTAGTAGTAGTAGTAGTAGTAGTAGTAGTAGTAGAAGTAGTGGTAGTAGTAGCAGTAGAAGTAGTAGTAGTAGTGGTAGTAGTAGTGGTAGTGGTAGTAGTAGTGGTAGTGGTAGTGGTAGTAGTAGTAGTACTAGTAGTAGTGGTAGTAGAAGTAGTAGTAGTAGTAGTAGTAGTAGTAGAATTAGAAATAGTAAGAGAGCTATTAGTACAAGAAACAAAAAAATTCCCCTTTACACAACAACGAAGGTAAGAAAGAAAGAACGGTAGGAAAAAGAGAAAGGAAGAACAGATGATAGAAAGAAAGAAACGGAGGAAGGAAGCAAAGGAAGAAAGGGTGGAAGGAAGCAAAAAAGAAATAAGAAGCGGTCCGTCGCCATATTCATCGACGAATAAACTCGGGCAGAATACACTAATTTATACAATAACTTCATGTAATGGCAGTTTTCGTAAGTTAAGCATGTAATGCTTACTTTTCGCGACCGATAATTATGACAACGTTTAAATGCATGCAAAATACAGAATTATGGTGTCACAAATGATGTTATGCTTTATGTAATGCTTGATGAGATAGTTGATCTCAAAGTCGCCGTGCTATTTCGACAGAAAAAAGACAAATGAAGCAGGCGATGAAGAAAAATAAATTGAGAAATAGAGGAAGAATTTGGGAGAAGGTTAATTTATGGTAAGGTTACAAAGCAAATACAGAGAGAAAGAAAAAAATGACTAAGAGGGCAAATGAGAAAAAAATCAAAGAATGGAAAAACCAAAGAAAGGTGGAGATTATCGCCAAAACTTACCTGCAATGAACAGCAGTATTGCATATGTTATAATCGTCATTTTTAAACTGGCCATTGTCGTCAACAATTGTGGAAAAGATACCCGACCTGGTAAATAAATAATAACGATAAAATATTAGTACATATAAAATCTGACAGGGATATAGTACTACTGTAGGCGGTTTTTTAAAACCAGTTGCCAAGCAGATTTTTAAGGAGAAGGGGAGTGGGGTGGCTGGATCGGTCACACCCTGGAGAAAAAAAAAGAACCCAGCACCAACGGCAGGCCGTGATTTGGGACCTCCAGGGCAAGAAGTAGCGAGGCCGGTGTAACGTGGCAGAGAGTTCCCCATAACAGAGAGTCCGCTTCCCATTCATTTGTACAGGTAAGCCTCCCCCTAGATTTTGACCCACTTAAGTCAGGCTAACCCTAAATTATAACTAAATGGAGGGTAGACTTCCTGTTTCAGAGAAAGATATTGTTCGTTTGCTAGCTTTCAGCGCTGAATGCGGCCTAATTGGTGCGTTTAAGGGTGATAATATAATAACCGCTTTTGCATCGTATTACCTCTGCTGACGACAGCATTTAAAATAAAAGAAATGCCAATCTATGTTAATAATAGCTTATCACCACGCAACTACACACTGTACTATGGGAGAAGCTTGCTGTTTATAGTCAGTATGGTTGCGACAAATCCTGATCTATGTATCCGATATTTATTTTATATGAATTATTCAAATTTCCATTATATTGATTTAGATAATCTCAAAACTTAATGGTGGTACGAAACCCAAGGGGACAGCAGTGGGATAATAAATATAATGTGGATAGATCTCCTATTCAGCATTATAATGGCAGTAACAAAAGCCACTGAAAACCACTGAAATTACGTTAAGGCTTGGATACCAGGAACAAATGCTATGCCAAAACACAATTATTATCCGATGGTTATATTCTTGTGGAATACACATTGGTTTGATATATTGAAATATGCGTTTTTTTCTGTCGCAGTAAACGTTTTATGCAACAGTGCAAGTTTGACAGTTCTTTCAAAGAAATAATTTTATAAGACCTGAACTCTCGTGCATTTGATTCTTTTTTCTTCAAATATTCACTGAATCTTATCCAAACTGATTCTTATCCAACAACATAACTTCAAAATATTGCTCCAAATCCAGTGGTGCATCTAGGATTATTTGAAGGGGGGTCCGGTTATTATAGTAATGACAGGCCGCGGATGCGAAGCCGACCCTCCCCCCCCCTTGGGGTTCAGGGTCCGCTAAATTGCCTCGAAAATTTTGGGTATTTTAGAGGGCGGACAGTGGCATTTGGTATGCTTTAGAACTATGATTCAGCTAGTCAAAATTCTAATTTCAAGAGAAAGGAAGAACAGATGATAGAAAGAAACACATTGGTGTGATTTTTTTCAGAAATCGAAGGGTGGGGTCAGCCACCCCCCACCTCCCCGGACACCTCCCCTCTTCTAAATCCGCCACTGAAATCGGACAGACCCAAACCGGTTTCAGTTTGAGTGCCGTCATGAGCCCAGAAACATCTGGTATATTTAGAATTATAATGAAACCGATACTGTGTTCTTTTTTCCTCTCGTATTTGGTATTTACAACGATTGTCTTTTTTTTCAGATTTCATCTTGTTTAATATTTTGGAAAAAAAAATTGCCAATACACTGCATCCTTCGCTATATCCATAAGTTTTGAAAATGATAACATGCCAAAATTAAATAAGGCGGAGCTTTGAAACACACCTACCTTGTTATTTTTGGATGTTTTCGTCGGCTTTGTTTGGTCTTGGTATTTTCTTGTTCTATCTTCTTCGGTTACTGAAACTTCCTACGGTGTGGGTATCTCGCTGGCAAACGATTTCAGTTTGAGTACCTTAGCGTATTTCTTTTTTTTTTTCAAACTCAAGTATTAAAAAAATATAATAACGATTTTGGAACTGTATGTCTCCTGTCCTTCTTCTTGGGGGAAGTCGTACATTCCAAATCTACCACATCCATTTAAGTACTAGATGCTGATGAAAAACCTCCCTCGCACCGGAAAAAACTCCATAGCCACAAAGTTATAATACTACCCAATAAAAAAACTGGAGGCTGATCAAAATGGGTTTTGATTTTAACCCTTATTCATGCGTAATATCCCAATATATAATATTTTTAAGTTTTTATAGTACAAACAAAACCCTCCGTTGCTCTCCGTTGACGTGAAAATAGATATATGCGGTCTGCATAACAAATGAATCGTTAATGACGAAAACATGACGTCTGTTGAAAGCACACGGAGCTGCATGACTTTCCGTAAAGTCTCATAAAATATTTAAATAATCGGAAGCGGAGGTTTTTTGAAGTATTCAGCATATTGAAGCTGATCAAAAAAGTGAGTACGCTCTGGAAAAGTGAGCTGGTTTTGTTGAATGTGTACATCCCACTAGTGGCAGGTAAGGGTAGGGGTATTTTTATCTTACAGCCGAAATATTCCCTACGGGTGTATGGACAGCGGCGGATTTAGAGGGGGGGTCAGGGGGTCCTAAATCCCCCCCCCCCCCCCTTCGATTTCTGGTCCCCTCTTGTAATTAGAATTTTGACTAGCTGAATCATAGTTCTAAACCGTACCAAATGGCACCGTTCGCCCTCTAAAATACCAAAAAATTTCGGGGCCCTTCAGCAAGTCCCGAACCCCACGCCAAGTTGAGGGGAGGGGAGGGGTCGGTTTCGCATCCGCGGACCCCCCCCCCCCCCCCCCCCTTCAAATAAACCTGGATCCGCCCCTGATGGATATCCCTCTTTCGTGTTTATTGTCCATGGACAAACTCAACCATCTCTCTCTCTTTCTCTCTCTCTCTACTTAGTTATTTTCATGATCATGCTGATGACGCCATGTATTTTCGAAAACAATCTTAATTTTAGATTTAGAACCTTTTAAATGTATATGTGAAACCTAAGATTTTCGTTTTTGACCCAAGAAAACATGTGTACACGCCATTTCTGGTCTCCTCTTGTAATTAGAATTTTGACTAGCTGAATCATAGTTCTAAACCGTACCAAATGGCACCGTTCGACCTCTAAAATACCAAAAAATTTCGGGGCCCTTCAGCAAGTCCCGAACCCCACGCCAATTTGAGGGGGGGGGGGGAGAGGTCGGTTTCGCATCCGCGGACCAAAAGCTTTCCGGAAGTGCATTTTCAAATGTAATTCACTAAGCTATCCGTACATATCATATGTGTATGTGGGCCGTTTGAAAATAATGGTTATTTTTTTATATAAAATATCAGAAATTTTGCAAAAAATGTTGCAATGTTAAAATGAGAAAGCATTTCAGACCTGAAAAAGGCAATTTTATCTCTAATACAGTATATGACAAAAATATAGCCAAAATGTCAGGTGTGTTTTTTAAGCTGATAGACTGCAAATAATTAATGTATTTTTAATTGTGATGTACTTCTTGCTTCTAGGCCTAAAATACTGAATAAATGGATTGGAACTTGATCTCTCATTATACTGTGTGTTATATTATTCATGAACCATAAGTGGAGCTTGTTCGATGTTTTCATTGTTGTTTATGGTAATACTTAGTTTTCATTTTGTATATCAAATCTTATCATTGATGAATAAATTATTTTTAAGGGAACAAAACTGACCCAAGGTAGAGATAAAAATGTGTTAAGATTGCGTTTGGTGTGATAGTTAAATCGCAATCGTTGTTGAGACAGACATACCAGTCAATGTCAGTATTTGAATGCGTCCAAATCGGCCTACACCCGATTTCACCTCATCCATACTACTGTAAATTAAGGTAAATATAATCACCACTTGAGATTCTACACCTCCGTAGTCTAAAGTTGTGTTATTGTAACTAACGTTACAGCAACCGCGGCGGTCCATGACGTTGCTACCTCTTATGACGTCATAACCATTGTCGTGTTGGATTGTTGGAAAAGGTCAGTTTTTGTGTTGTTGAGGAGAAATTCTTCACTTTACTACTAAAAAAAAAGGTGAAGTGACGGTAGGGCTACAGAAAGCAGGACTTGAAAACATTGTGCTGTTTCCTGATGCTACTAAAAGTTTTGATTTTGTGTTGTCAGCAACCAAAACCGAGTGGCCATTTCGAAAAAAGGGTAACCTTGGAATCCGTTAAAAAATACTAATTTTCTCAACAAGCAGATGATCTACAGTATGTCAACAGTAGTGTTAACCTGATCGCGATCAACCTAGCCTAAAGCGAGGCTGTGGGTGCCGCATAACGTCATTCTAGCCAAGAAAAGCCACCTGATGCTGTGCTGAAGTCACTCTGATTTAATTTTTTGGGTGACAGCCTGTGGAGACCCCGAAACTTATGTGAGAGGGCGAAAAGAAAAAACAGCAAAAAAGTGCTGCTAAAATAAAGGAATACACAGCTGCAAACTGTGTATTGGCTCATTCCCAATTTATGCCTCGACCACAACCGGACGCACGGATTTTAGGATCGTACGTCCATCGAATACCCGATGAACTTCTTTGCAGTAAAAGACATTAATTGAAGACCATGTATAATTATTGGAAATAAAAAGACTAAATAAGAAAGTGTTTTGATAGTAATGCTGTGATCTAAATAACTATTCTGATTTGTTTGTATTTTAATTGCGGATTACGGTCAAATGTATAGTGGTGCAGTATTGTAGATGAAGGATATTGCTCTTCTAAATGTAATCACCCTATCAAAAGATAACTTTTAACGATATTAAAATAAAAATGACAAAGAAGAGTTTATTTAAATAAATGCTTTCTTTTTACTTGAAGATGCACAGTGTGTGTGCTAGCTGCATCCCCCTCTTTCGGTAATCATTTACTTTGTTTAAGCGTAATTATTGTCCAATTTTTATTTTCAACATGTCACTGATTATTAAAATTTCACTTTTTTCAGTTCATTAACTTCTAGATAAAATTTGGCTTTAAGTATTTAACATAGTGAGTAGATTTAGTTTTTCATATAAGGCCGCATTCAGAACAGTGGACTTACTAGTCCGAGAGTCAAATATGGCCGATCCACTATTCAGCATCTATTAGCGGATAAGACGTCAAGCTTTGTAGTGGGTCGCCATATTTGACCCTCGGACTAGTTAGTCCACTGTTGTGAATGCGTCCTAAGAAAACAGAATTTTAATATATTATTTGTTCATAAATCCAGTTCCATATAACACTGGGGTAATGTCAGCCGCCATGCACGACTTGTTAATTTTTCTTGGTTTACATTTGACTTGAGCTATAAATAGCAAATTATCACTTTTTTTCCCACCGGGAGTTGGAATAAAAAAAGACAATTTAAAAACGATAATGAAATCTATGAAAACCAAACAAAAGAGTCACAGAAGTATTTATTCTTTTTTTGTCACATTAAAGTTAAAAAAGCATTATCTTCCTAGAACAAACTTGAGGGTTTACATTTGGTGTGTGTCTGAAAGCTTATTATTAATTTTTCAGATATAAATTGATATTTTTAACAGTCTTAATAAGACATTCTGAGCCTGTCTGAATGAAGCAGAATATCAATCTTTTAAATGGTAAGAAAAACTTGATTGGGCTGAAAACTCAAATAAACTAAGTAGTTAGCTAGGGTCATTCTGACCTCTGTGACGTGACTTAAGTGCACATTATTCTTCCAGTTCTACTTCCATGTTTGTATACTAATTTTGTAAAACACGTGACGTGACACAAACACGTGCTCCCGATACTTAGTAATAATACATTTACAAGTAAGCCCACCTCTTCAGTATAAAGCGGAAGCCAAACGCGTCTCTGCCTTGAACAGAGTCCGACGCGTTAAGAACCATGACAGTTAGATCTCCCTGCCTTCACGCATTTGTAAGTTCTTTTATTCTTTTCATAGTCTGGCTTTTCTGATGGGCACTTGCACGGCCTGCAATAAGCACTCCTTGTTTTTCTTCTCATCGGATAAGCCCATGGTAGCTGTTGTTGTAAAACCCTCTGGACCAGCTGGCATTGGTAGAGCAGACCCTCATGCATGACGTTCATAGCGCTGATGTTACCTGGTCAATGAAAGAGGAAATTAAGAGCTCATTCAGAACAGATAATCTGCGGACTAACTATGGCCGACCCCACTCAAAAAGTGATGCCGCTAATTCCCTGATGGTCTCCCTGCCAACGCACGCGCCGTCGCGTGACCTAGCAATATCTATTAGTGCGGAGTAGGAGGGGAGGATGAGGATGAGACAAGGAAGATAAGTAGTAGTAGTAGTAGTAGTAGTGGTAGTAGTAGTAGCAGTAGTAGTAGTAGTAGTAGTAGCAGAAGTAGCAGTAGTAGTAGTAGTAGTAGCAGTAGTAGTAGTAGTAGTAGCAGTAGCAGTAGCAGTAGTAGTAGTAAGTAGCAGTAGTAGTAGTAGTAGTAGTAGTAGCAGTAGAAGTAGTAGTGGTAGTGGTAGTTGTAGCAGTAGTAGTAGTAGTAGCAGTAGTAGTAGTGGTGGCAGTAGTAGTAGAAGTAGTAGTAGTAGTAGTAGTAGGAGTAGTAGTAGTGGTAGTAGTAGAACTAGAAATAGTAAGAGAGTTATTAGAACAAGAAGCAAAACAATTCCTGTGAGTAAAAGCAAGGTAAATTCCCCGTTACACAACAACGAAGGTAAGAAGAACTGTAGGAATAAGAGAAAGGAAGAAGAGATGATAAAAAAGAAAGAAACGGAGGAAGGAAGCAAATGAATAAAGGGTGGAAGGAAGCAAAAAAGAAATAAGAAGCGGTCCGTCGCCATAGTCATCGACGAATAAACTCAGGCAGAATACACTAATTTATACAATAACTTCATATAATGGCAGTTTTCATAAGTTAATCGTGTAATGCTTACTTTTCGCGACCGATAATTATGACAACGTTTTTAATGCATGCAAAATACAGAATTATGGTGTCACAAATGACGTTATGCTTTATGTAATGCTTGATGAGATATATGATCTCAAAGTCGCCGTACTATTTTGACAGAAAAAAAAAAAAAGAAAAGAAAAGCAGGCGATGAGGAAAAATAAATTTAGAAAAAGAGAAAGAATTTTGGGGAAAGTTAATTAATGGTAAAGTAACAAAAAGCAGTAAACATTTTATTTAAAAGCAAATACAGAGAGAAGAAAAAATGAATAAGAGGGCAAAGGAGAAAAAAATCAAAGAATGGAAAAACCAAAGGAAGGTGGAGATAATCGCCACAACTTACCTGCAAAGAACAGCAGTATTGCACATGTTATAATCGTCATTTTTAAAGTCGCCATAGTCGTCAACGATTGTGGAAAAGATACCCGACCTGGTAAAAAATAACGATAAAATATTGGTCCATATGAAACTCTGGGAGGGATATAGTACTACTGTAGGCGGTTTTTAAACCAGTGGCCAAGCACATTTTTGAGAAGGGAATGGGGGTGGCTGGACACACCCTGGAGAAAAACAGAACCCAGCACCACACGACAGGCCGTGACCTGGAACCTCCAGGACAAGAGGAAGCGAGGCCAGTGTTCCCCGTAACAGAGAGTCCGCTTCCCATTCATTTGTACAGGTAAGCCTCCCCCTAGATTTTGACCCACTTAGGTGAGGCTAACCCTAAATTATAACTAAATGGAGGGTAGACTTCCTGTTTCAGAGAAAGGTATTGTTCGTTTGCTAGCTTTCAGCGCTGAATGCGGCCTAATTGGTGCGTTTAAGGATGATATTATACTAACCGCTTTTTGCGGTGTATTATCTCTGCTGACGAGAGCGTTAAAATTTTTAAATATTGCCAAACGACGTTAATAATAGCTTATCACCAAGCAACTATACACTGAACTATGGGTGAAGCTTGCTTTTTATAGTCAGTATGGTTGCGACAAATCCTGATCTATGTACCCGGTATTTATTTTATATGAATTATTCATATTTCCATTATATTGATTTAGATAATCTCAAAACTTAATGATGATACGAAACCCAAGTGGGCAGCAGTGGGAATATACAGACTTGACATTTATTATGGAATATTTCAGTTTTAAAGGTATACCTAGGTAAAAATGCGTTCTTTATTAAAAAACCCAGATCTCATATAAGATATCTGACTGGAGAAGTCAGGTGTGTCGCTACCAATTAATTGATTACCAAGTCTGTTGCACTGCTGCATTGTGTAATATGCAGTGATTTAATCGGTTAGTGCTCCTTTGGGCTGGTCAAAGCTTGGCTTTGGCGAAGCATGGTTCTATCTAAAAAGTGTCCATATGTCAGCAACTACTACATAGAAGAATTTGAAATTTTGCATGCAAGCGGTTGGTTTTGCAGTGCGTAAAATGAGTTAAGGAGTGTTTTACAAAATTGTTAAGCTGTGCCAGAATGGCGCGAAAAAGACAGACATTGCAAGACAGATTATTGCTCCAAACGGAACGGTCCGCACAGTTTCATAGAGTAATGCCCAGACTTATGTACCCACACAGAGACCACGCCCAATGTATCGATATCTTACCACCAGGGTACAGGACTCAATGTCTTTCAGGATATGCTGCTGCAATGCATTAAACCAAAACCACCCAGTCCGTTTTGAATGAGGGGCAAATTGTCACCAAAACGCGTTTTTCAAGGTTCTTAGCGAACACCAAACTAGTTTTAGCAGGTTAGAATACCAGGCCACCTCTGAGGAAGTCACTGTAAACAGCAAAACAGCGTAGTCTGTTTCTCTAATGATCTGGGGACCATGACATTTTCTGGGTAGAACATTGAAACCGCGTGGTTTTCTTTATTGAGGTCAGATTTCACCTGTACCGCTAAACTGGTCAAAACAGTGTTTACAGACATCCTGAAGAGGCCAACGACAAGGCGAGTGCCGCTTCTGAAGTGACTAGGATCATTGACAGCGTCAATATTTGGAGTGGATACCACATTGGTGCCAAAACACCAATGGAAGTCATCGATGAAAACCTGAACCAGATCAAATAAAGGAATAATCTGGGAACCAGCTGACTATCATCTGATAGGGGGGTACCTTAGGAACAATTTTAGGTTGCACGATCAGATTGCCGGTTCACACAGTGCACTTTTAATAGCAGATAACTTACAGAACCAAGGGAATGAGCAGCTACCTTGGTCATCAAAATCGCCATATTTGAACCACATAGACAATATGTGGGTAGGTCATTAGTCGCCGAATCAACAGCGTCTTAAAACAAAACTGAACCAAACTGGACAAGTTTTAACCGTTTCCTGGAATTTTATTCCAGATTGAATTCCAAAAACCTATCCCACAGTATGCCTTGCCGCTTGAAAGCTAGGAGCATGCAGGGAGATGAGGTCAGGCATAACAGCGACTGTTGCTGTGACTATAGACACTAACATAAGGGGCCTTTATGGGGCGTGTAACTCTTTTAAAGACGATAATTTGGAAAATATGGAGATCCAAAATATCGCTTTCAATGGTTGTCGTATTATAGGCAATGTATTTTTGTTTGCTTCACCGGCGAATTCAATTAATAAACTGATGTCACAATGACATCGGATAGATTATCAAAAGTAATTAAGACACGATTTTAATCCTTATTTTCATTTATCAGTCTGCAAAATAGGAAAAAAAAACTGATGGATTATGATTTGGAAAAAACATTCCATATCAAATGTCAAGTCTGTAAATATAATGCGGATCTATCTCCTATTCAGTATTATAACGGCTGTAACAAAAGCCACTGAAAAACACTGAAATTACGTTTTGCCCAGACTTATGTACCCACAGCAGGGTTTGATACCAGGAACAAATGCTATGCCAAAACACAATTATTACCCGATGGTTATATTCTTGTGGAATACACATTGGTTTGATATATTGAAATATGCGTTCTTTTTTTCTAAGTAAACGTTTAGTAAACGTTTTATACTACAGTGCAAATTTAACAGTTCTTTCAAAGAAATAACTTTATAAGACCTGAACTCTCGTGCATTTAATTCTTTTCTTCTTCAAGTATTCATTGATTCTTATCCAAACTGATTCTTATCCAACAACATAATTTCTAAATATTACTCCAAATCCAGTAGTGGATCTAGGATTATTTGAAGGGGGGTCCGGTTTTTAGGACTGACAGGCCGCGGATGCAAAGCCGACCCTCTCCCCTCCCCTTTTGGGCCTCCAAAATTTTGGGTATGTTAGAGGGCCATTTGGTACACTTTAGAACTACGAGTCAGCTAGTCAAAATTCTAAATTCAAGAGGGGATCATTGGTGTGGGTTTTTTTTCAGAAATCGAACGGTGGGGTCAGATCTCCCAGACACCCCCTTCTAAATCCGCCACTGAAATCAGACAGACCCAAACCGGTTTCAGTTCGAGTGCCGTCATGAGCCCAGAAACATCCGGTATATTTAGAATTATAATGAAACTGATACTGTGATCTTTTTTCCTCTCGTATTTGGTACTTACTACGACTGTTTTTATTTTTTTTAGATTACATCATATTTAATATTTTGGGAAAATTGCCTATACACTGCATATTTCGGTTTATCTTAAAGTTTTGAAAATGATAACATGCCAAAATTAAATAAGGCGGAGATTTGAAACACACCTACCTTGATATATATATATATATATATTTTTTTTTATGTTTTCGTCGGCTTTGTTTGGTCTTGGTATTTTCGTGTTCTTTCTTCTTCGGTTACTGAAATTTCCTACGGTGTAGGTTTCTCGCCGGCAAACTGACCTGGTTGGACTGTATGTCTCCTGTCCTTCTTCTTGGGGGGGAAGTCGTACATTCCAAATCTAGCTACCACATCCATTTAAGTACTAGATGCTGATGAAAAACCTCCCTCGCACCGGAAAAAACTCCGAAGCCACAACGTTATAATGCTACCGAATAAAAAAACTGGAGGCTGATCAAAATGGGTTTTGATTTTAACCCTTATTCATGCGTAATATCCCAATATATAATATTTTAAAGTTTTCATAGTACAGACAAAACCCAGGTCTCCGTTGACGTGAAAATAGATATATGCGGTCTGCATTAAAAATGAATCGTTAATAACGAAAACGTGACGTCTATTGAAAGCACACGGAGCTTCGTGACTTTCCGTAAAGTATCATAAAAAATTTAAACAATCGGAAGCGGAGGCTTTTGAAGTATTCAGCATATTGAAACTGATCAAAAAGTGAGTACGCTCTGGAAAATTGAGCTGGTTTTGTTGAATGTGTACATCCCACTAGTGGCAGGTAAGGGTAGGGGTATTTTTATCTTACAGACGAAATATTCCCTACGGGTATATGGACAGTGGCGGATTTAGAGGGGTGGGGGTGGGGGGGTCCTAACTCCCCACCCCCTTCGATTTCTGGTCCCCTCTTGTAATAATATTTTGACTAGCTGAATCAGGGCGCTGAAGTTAGTGTCTAGTTTCTAGTTTCCAGTTTCGTTTTTCAAAAACGAACCTGGCAACCAGAAACTAATGTCGTTTTTTAAAAACGATTCTGGCAACCAGAAACTAGTGTCGTTTTTCAAAATCGATTCTGGCATCCAGAAACTAGTGTCGTTTTTCAAAAATGATTCTGAGAAGCCAGAATCGTTCTTGCAAAGAGAAACAGGAGCGGAGGGAGGGAGAGGCAACCTGTGATAATTGCCTACCGCCACCATAACCCTCACCGCGGAAGCCTCTCCTCGCGCTCTCCAGTGTCTACAGTGCACAGGTAACCTTCACTGCGGAATTTGTCCGGAATATCACGATTTTTTCCCCGTCGTGCGAGTGGCCGCCGATCGTTGTCTACCATAAAATATCCTAGGCCGGGGAGTGGGAGTGGGGGGATTGAAGTCTCCTGGGGACCTCGCCTTGCTGTTGGGTGGAGCAAGTTAAATTTTATTTAAGTAAACAAAATAGAACGGTTCTGCATCTAAAAAAAGGAGTGTTGTATTTCAAAAATGAAAAAATACCGTCATAAATAAATAAAATAGATTGATTTTGACATTAAGTTACTAGATCATTCGTGTGTGTGTGTGTTTGTTTGTTGGGAGGGGGGATAGAATATAGTTGGCCTCTCAGGTGTCTTTACTAGGCTGGGTGAGAATGTTTTTAGGTGACTGGGCCTTTTTCTTTTCGTTTTGGCGGGCCAAATTTATTTCAATTGATCTTAAAACAACTATTAAGACATCCAGAAGCAAGGAACTTTTGTTTAAAATTATTATTTAACACAAAGCATCTAGAATCATATATGAGATGTAACAGGCGCCACAATATAAAATACAAATTAAAATGCATAGGATCGTTACTTTTTAGTCAGATAATGGGTATCCCAGATATATTGAATCGTTTTTGTGTTCCTGATAATTGTTTTAAAATTGAAATTAAACCAGCAATTTTATTCATCGTACCAGCATACCATACAGCTAAGATTATTTTAGATGCAGCTAGATGTCTAGGTGTATTGCAGAATTAAATCAGCTTTTCGTCGTATGCCAGATAATTCTCTAGAGGTGATAAATTACATGCTTTTCATTTTCTCCAGACAAAGGGTACTTTATTCTATGTGTTAATCTTTAACATACGTTAATACATTTCTAATCACCGGTATTGTACATGAACTTTTAAGTCATATAGCCGTGAAAATATACTTTGTCAGACCCTATTTTACAGCAATAATAAAGAAACGTTTTATTGCGAAAATGGCTAAATAATGAACAAGATGCAATTCCATATAAAAGAAGTGTGTTACACTGTTAATGTGCGTGAACCATAAACTTTCAAAATTAAATTTGTGTAACAGAAAAACTGCATACTTTGAGTATACCAGGATAAATAAATTTATCTACAATATACAAGTACTACCAATAATTTTTGGGCAAAGCAATGGGAAAAGTTTCAAAAAAAAAAAATACCAACAAAGTGCCTCCGTATTTCGGTCATTGTCACTCATAGTTCTGTTTCAGCGGTTTTGTGTATCGTGATCTACATAGAACAAAAGCAAATGACAAATTCTATAAACTTAAAAAATAAAGAGGGGGCATATATCAGCAAAAATGACAAAACTGTTTAAACAAAATTGACATTAATACCAGAAAATAACTAGCATGCATATAAACCAAATATTTGGGCCAGTAGGTTGTACTATCTTTTCAAACAGTTTAAGGGCGTATTCCCAGACATTTAGATCGAACTATCCCGTGGGGAGTCTCACTAGATTGCTGTCAGATAATCCGGCTTAAATGTCCGTCCCGCCTACTACAAGCTGTAAGGGGGTAATTAACTTTCGTGCCCGCTCGGCTGACAGCTATTTAGCGTGAACCCCCAGGGAGTTAGGTCGATCTAGTTTGGATCGATCTAATCTCTGGGAATGGGGTCTAATGGGGCTATACGCGGAGCCGTTTGTCCTAAAGAGGGCGCTGGGGTAATAGTGGTTATTGAAGATAGCCTCGTTTTCGCGTCCGTGTAGAAATGGCTTTAGAGTATGGGAAGCAAACGGTGGCGAAGTTAAAACTTCAACTAGTTGAAAGAGGAGCCTCCACTAGAGGAAAGAAACAGGATTTGGTAGAAAGGTTAGTGTATTTACTTATAAATGTGTCAATTGTATCATTAATATTGAAGGTTTCGCGCTCGAATCTTCCCGTAAAATATGGGTTACTGTGTGAGCTCCCTGTCAAAAGCCAGGTGTAAGCGGCGGCTAGTTCCGCACTACTTATATGCCTAATTTATTACTATATTTCAAGATAACGATATTGTCATTGCGTATTTCCATATTCCGAGAATATAATGAAGGGATTTATGTTTAAAATATGTTTATTGTAGGCACTCCATGACAGTTGACATAACTAAGTGTAGATGAGGTAGACAATCAAAACGGTGTTTGCCAAGAATGTTAGCATCGTTTTGTTAGCATCATTGTTTTTTTCACTCCCTCATAATTGCATTGATGTTGGTAGGTCACAGAGAAGGAAGTGTCAGAACTTGAAAACAGAACTAGAGGCCAAAGTAAAAGTCGAGTATGGCATGAAGAAAGATCATGGAGAATAACAGCATCGAGGTAGGTGTGCAAACGAAAATAAGTTTGCTTGTTTTTTACTTGTTCAAATGGCTTGTATCAATATCGTGTCCTACCTTGAGCTACTATATATAGGCCTACCTGTAGTTGCATTATAATACATAAATACAAGTTGTGAGATGATATATCATGGTTTGAAGGTCAACATTTAATGCTATGAATGTACAATTTCATTTTGCATTTGGAATACAAATTGAAAAGAACAGTAAAAAAAACCTATCTCACTAATTTAATTTTATCATTTTTAGGTTTGGTGATATTTTGAACGCAACCGAAAGACAAGACAAGGACAAATTATGCCACTCACTGTTGTTTAACCATGAAATCAAGACTCCATATTTCTTAAAATTTACAGACATATAGTCGGCAACAATGTCACGTTCTGGCCAAGTGTTCATTTCACTGAGCTGGAAAAACAAAGTTGATCCATGTGCTTATTATTTCTGACACCGTTGTTACCGATAGCTTGAAACGGAGAGCTAAATAATCGTCAAAGGCTCGTCTCAGTTTCATAATGATCAAAAAACATTGGCCCTGGTGACAAACATTTAAAATTCAAGTGGTGAGCTGCTGGCCCAAGGCCATTGAAAAACAACATGAAATGTTCAATATGATTAAATCCAGTTTGATACTGGACAGCCTTTGCATTTTTCTGGTACAGCATGATGCTTCCTCTTGTGTCTGATGGTGTAGTGATATCACACTGGGAAGCTGTACTTTCTTTTTGGCTCTCACCAGCGCAGTCTTCATGTTTGTCTGCCACTGCTTCATCTGTTTGAGACTCGTCCTATATAGGATACAACAAAAAATAAATACATAAGTTTATGAATTACACAAAGAAAAATACTTCATTGTTAATTAACACATAAAATCTGTGTAGATGACAGAAATGACGCAGATCTGACTGCCTCTTGTCCCCTTTAGTCCTTCTATAGTATTTCAAGTATTAAGACAGATACTTATACAAATAAAAAGAAACATTTTATTTATAAATCTGTTATTATATCATGCGTTATATTTACCTCCACTTCATCGGATCTGATACTTTGCGAATTATTAAATGGAAATATGGATGGTATCGCTCCTGGCTTCAGTCTTTTTTTCTCATCTGCAAAAGGAGTGCACATAACGATTATTAATACAATAAAAATCAAGTTGCCCTAACTTAAAAACCTCATGTATTATCACATAAAAACGAAGAAATAATTGTTTAGTCGGTAGAGTGTTTTCTCCCCCAAATCGCTACATAATGTTAGGTGAAGAATGTCTTAAAAATTAACATTCTAAGCACGGTAAACGACACAATTACTTAAACATCGATAACAAAGACATAATGAATAAGTTGACAAACTCATTATTAATACTAAAAGCGACAACAGCAAGTACAACTTACGCGGAAGTGTAATCTTCCTCACGAAAGTAGAGGAAACAGACTAAAATAAACATAACCATATTGATAACAGTAAGCATTGGAACAAAAAGCTGACTGTGATGACCCAACAAAAATTGAAATGTCAATTTTGAACTTCTCAAACGACAGTTGTTCTCCAAAGCAGTTTCATTTTAGGAGATAATAACTCTTAGTATGGGATCTATATTTCACAAACTTTTTAGAAAAAAAAAAACAGAGGCGAGCTTTGAATGTAGAAAAATTGTTGTTTATTCCGGGATATCAATTTTTTGGCCAAAACGAACAGTTGTTATCTCTTTAATGGAGAGGCGTTTGCCACCTAATGCTTAAGTCATCTTAAAAACAATTTAGGGTACACACTTATTGTAAAACGACACTGGTTTCTTGTTGCCAGAATCGTTTTTCAAAAAACGACACTGGCCTCTGGGCATTAGAATCGTTTTTGAAAAATTCAATGAAATTAAAAATTATACTTCATACTACTTAGGGGAGATCCCAGACGGATGGGGGGTCCCTTATCCCCCTCATCCACCATTTAGAATCGATTTTTTAAAATTTAATAAACTTGAAAATTATATTTCAAACTACAAAGGGAGGCCCCGGGGGCCCCTTCCCCCTTTTTACCCTCTCCCTTATTTACCCACCCCCACCCTCAGCCCCAGCCCCACCTAAACTCCAATCCCAGCTTCCGCTATGCAGGCTGCCTGTGACTGGTAGCGGCGGTCAACTCGGCCTCCTAGCACGGCACGGAAAGACGGTTACATTCTCTGTAAAACTGATTCTGACTTCTGAGAATCGTTTTTGAAAAACGACACTAGTTTCTGGATGCCAGAATCGTTTTTGAAAAACGAAACTAGTTTCTGGTTGCCAGAGTCGTTTTTGAAAAACGAAACAAAGTTTCTGGTTGCCAGGTTCGTTTTTGAAAAACGAAACTGAAAACTAGAAACTAGACACTAACTTCAGCGCTCTAGCTGAATCATAGTTTTAAACCGTACCAAATGGCACTGTTCGCCCTCTCAAATATAAAAAATTTTCGGTGCCCTTATAAAATATCAGAAATTGTGCAAAAATTCATATTATTTTACCTCTCTGAAAAAGCATTTCAGACCTGAAAAATGCAATTTTATCTCTAATATATGACCAACATATAGCTAAAATATCAGGGGTGTTAGTCTTTTTTAAGCTAATAGGCTGCAAATGTATTTTTAATAGTGATGTACTCTTGGCTTGTAGGCCTGAAATACTGAATAAATGAATTGGAACTTGATTTCAACTTCTGATAATATGTTATATTATTCATGAACCATAAGTGGTGCTTGTTCGATGTTTTTATTGTTGTTAATGACAATACTTAATTTTTATTTTGTATATCAAATCTTTTCATTGATGAATAAACTATAACTATTTTTAAGTGAACAAAACTGACCCAAGGTAGAGATAGAAATGTGTTAAGATTGCCTTTGGTGTGATGGTTAAAGCACAATTGTTGTTGAGACAGACATACCAGTCAATGTCACACCTTTTTTTTCGCTATTAAAGCAGTCAATTAAGCGTTTTTACAGGTACATATGAACTGAGGTGGAGCGTGGATTCTCAGTAACACATATAAACCACTTCTACACGTTTCTTATATGACTCAAATAAATTCGACATGCCAAGGGATAAACTGAATAAATCACTCGATGAGCTTAAGGCTTCGTTCACATGCAATGTCTATTTTCTAAATTCTATTTTCTATTCGCGGTATGTCTTATGATCACGGTCTGTGCACTGAATATCCCGCGGTGTAATTACTGGCAGCGCGAGCCAGTTACTATAAGTTACTATAAGTAACTGGCTCGCGCTGCCAGTAATTACGCGGCGGGATATTCAGTGCACAGACCGTGATCATAAGATAGCGCGAATAGAAAATAGAATTTAGAAAATAGACATTGCATGTGAACGAAGCCTTAGACTGCTCCTTTCTTTAAATTTTTGATCAGAAATTTAACCTACTTATCTGAACTACTTTTCTCCCACATTTATATAAAGTATAGAAAGCTAGCAGAAAAATTCCGTTCAAATATAATTTTCGGGTAATATTAAACAATGTCTTTTGGTAATTCTCTTAGTTATACTATTTGAAACTATATGCTGGCATTTGGTTGGCTTTTGTGGTGAAGAAAATTGACTTTATATGCATCTTTCATCTTTCAATCTTTCAAGCACAAAATTACTTTGTTGCGACTGATTTTATAAAATTTAAATCAGGTTGTTGCTCAGTACGTGAAATCGACACAATTGACAAAAAAAGCTATGTAGTGTCGGGCGTAACCTTGAACATGAACGAAATGTAATACAATAAACCCGCTAATCAATCCTAATGGCATGGGAATCACATCCAAAAGTTTTGATAACTCCACAAACCTAGAACCCAAAAATAAATCGATCGTTTTAAAAACAGTTTGGGGAAGAATTATTCGTATTATCGAGATAGCGAAGCAATTTTAAAACATAAAACAGCGAGAAAAACATTTGAATCAGAGAAATGTTTGGCACTGAAAATCCACATATAATAAGTTTTTAGCAAAATTCAGATTAAATGACAACAGAATTGCGATGGACAGGGGCAGATATGTAGAAGGAATAGGTGCTGCCCACACTAAAATTTGGATATAGTACAGGCGCGGACGGAGGCCGTCTTCTGGGTCTTCCCGAAGACGGTCAGAATTTTTTTCAAGTTACACTGACTGGCATCTAATTTTTTTTATGTCGTAAGATGGTCAAAAATGGAGGATGGATGAACAAAGACAATTTTGAAAACTGTCAGAACATATCTCTGGATCTGCCACTGTTGAAGATGAGAGGCATTTTCTCCTGTATATAATGGTCTGCACATCACGCTAAGTGTTATATATACATGTGCCCTAGCTTGCTTTGTTTGCATGGAAAGCAGATCACAAAGATGAATTCTCTTCGATGATTAAGTAGCTAATTAGTTACGTCAGATATTGGTCGAGGCTGTTTCATTCTACTGCCAAAATCATTTAAATTTTTTTCCACATGGACCACTGCAAGATTTGAACACTCTTCACTTTGTCCCAATTTACTCAGTTTTTACCAAGGCGTTTTGTGACACAGGCCTCGTGTGTTTGTGGAAAGGGTCTCCGGATGTCCTCACTGCCCGTGCGCTGCCAAAGTTTTTACAATTTTGTGTTCACGTCATCAGAGCCTTGACAAATTCAAAATATACTGTCGGATCCCGTATCTGTGCATCATATTATTACTGACATCCTTTTTTTACTCTTTAAAACGATGCCATACTAAAATTTTCTCTTTTTCTGCCAGCAGGAAGACCAAACACTATAGAAATATTTTGTCTGATTGTTAAATGTGTTTTAGTATGGGGCACATCTAAGGATGCCTTAGACAATTATGTGCATGAAACGAAACTATGTATTAAATGAACATCCACCAATCTGTAAAAAAATAGGTAAATTAAATTAAAGTCCTCATAAAACAAATTTCTTTATTTGCATCACAAAAAAGGTTGAAGAAATACCTTGAAAATGTATAAATCTTTATTCTGGACGATTCAAGACTGACGTTTTGCATATCTTTTCAAAAAATTAAATTGCTAGAATTGTACCGCATAATACAATCATGTCTATTTAATGATAGAAGAAAACACAAAAAAAAATAAATTTAAGAAATTATCTGTGACAAAAGCAGGCTCAAGAGCATGCCAGGAAGACCGCTGATTTGAATACGCTGTAAGAGAGTCACCTAAACGGACACTAGTGCCCATGTGCAACATGACCAATTAACTAAAACAGCAAAATGCTCACTTGAGGAAAACCTACGAAATGGACTAACAATTCCTGTAGCTTGATTACGTGTAAGACCTCTCAAAATCGACTGAGTGTACTACTCGATGCAAAAAGGGTGTAAATGCACGAGGTCACGATATAGGGAAGGCCGGGGTTAGTTGGACCCCGGTATAAGTTGGCCCCCCGTCAATTTATGAAAAAGTAAGTTCGGGGTAAAAAAAAATTATCACATCATTTTGTAAAGTGACCTTATCCAGTAATGCTAAGAAAGCATCGGTCGTACAAAAGTTTTATTTAGGCAGTGAGTCCAAATGAAAGAATTCTGCATTTTAAAGTAACTTTATTTAAGAAATTTTAAAATCTATTTTCATAGGCTTTTGATCGGATGTATATATGAAGCATCAAACTGAAGCTCACTGTTTCAAGTTTCACAGAAATGTATCATCGTAGTCCATTCTAGCACCAAAAATGGCTGCAACACTTTAGATTAAAAATGTGCACTAGTTTGGCCCCTTGACTTGGGGCAAGTTGGACCCTCGTATAGACCACAATCCATGCGCGCAACAGAGCAAAAGACCATTGTTAAATCAAAGTCAACGGTTTGTGAAATAACTACAAGTTTAAGACTGAATTTGTTAGTTTCTTTTAAAACGAAAAATTATTATTCGTTTTCGTTCATTAAAAACCTGCTCTCCAAGGTCAAAAGTGTCTAACTAGGCCAATTACTGGTAGCTTCGGTTTCCCGTAAGTTGCCAGTCCGTTTTTTTTTTTTTTTTTTTTTTTTTTTTTACTTTTTCTTTTTATTCTTTCGACAGTTAAAAGATGAACACTGAGGTTTGCGCTTATTTGGGGATTTTGGTGATAACACACCAACGACGCTATTCTCTAACACTGGACCAACACATCCCGGCACGGGGCTGTCTTGGCATTTAGGACGGCTCCATCCTTTGACCCTGAAATAGGGCTTAAGACGCTGCAAATATCCATAGGCATTGTCAGATATGGCATTTTCCTCTGGCCCCAGTTCGCCATATGTATCCGGTAGTTCCTGTCCACTCAAGGGAGCATCATAGTCAACTAATTGATTATAGACACTTTCATCGGTGTAGTCTTCATTATAGTCTGGCAAACGCCGGTCTCTTCTTGCCAATTGATACTGTGGCGTATCGAGCAGCAAAAACAGCTTATTTTGACCTGGGGGAATGGCCGCCCGGTCACTGACCCCAAGATGGCGGCGACCGTTGGTGTTTGGAGAGCCCAAATTATATAGCCAATCCTTGTCTGTGATGTACCGGGCGCTGATGTCACCTAAAAGTATTAAAAGGGTATTACTGAAAAGCATATCTAGAGTGCGGTAAAGGCAGGTAAGGAGAAAGGCAAAGAAAAATGAAAGATAACCAGGCAAAAACTGAGGACAGATTGACGTGTGGGACAAGTTCGAGGTGGAGAAAAGGATGAAAGAATGAATGATGCAGATGAAAACAAAGTGAAGCCATAAAATATTCATTTACGAAGTATTTTCTTCTTTTGAAACTATTATGTTAGGTAACAGAGGTTTCTCATTGGCACACTGAACACATTATTGGAGAGAGAGAGAGAGAGAGAGGGAGAGAGAGAGAGAGAGGGTCTATATATTACAAAAATCTAATGAAAAGACCATATTTTACGATAGGAATAACAATCCACTGTAGAGAGAGAGAGAGAGAGAGAGAGAGAGAGAGAGAGGGAGATGTTTAACCTAAAGCGAAAGATTATAAATAATAAATTGACAATTTGGCATAATAGCTCGAGAACATGCTCTCACCCACCTACTAATACGATCAATATCAGGGCCTTGGCTATCTTTGTTGAAATGGTAGTCTTCATGCTCTTCTTCACATGAAAGGAAGCAATTACCCTAAAAAGAAAGAAACTGCTTGTAATAATACAATGCTGCAAAGTGTACGCATTTGTAGATCTTTGTAGTCTTCATTTTAATTTTAATTTGTATTCGAAGAAGTCCACAAATGAAAAAAAAAAGAAAAAAACATGATGGATAATAAATCGGCAGGCGTCAAAAATTATTATATTTTTTACAATAACATTGCAATGTACATTTATAATCTACAACTTTGAAAGGTTATAATTGTCCATAATAATAATAATAATAATAATAATAATAGATATTTTAAATAGGGCCGTTTGGGGCATTTCTTATGCTTAACTATCGTTTTTTCTTTTATAAGATACTAGGCACAAAACTTGGAGGCATGTGATACAGAAATCAGCACTCCAAAATCCACCTGACAAGATATTCGAGGTTTAACTACAGTACATGTTCATGTTTTCTGACAGCGGCTGGAAAACGTCAGATGGTTTTTGTTATCAATGTCATGATTTTCAACCACATGGTATAACATTGATTTCAGCTGTTATTGAGGCATCGTATCTTCCTTGTTTGTAACAAACGACCCATCACCTTATCTCCCGAGTTTTGTATTACTACGCTTGACTGCAATTACGTTAAACTCAGTGACCTATTTTCGTAGACTTACATTTAAAAGGTGTCAAATAATTTAAAAAAGAAATTCATTTTTAAGTTTTAATGTTTTTCTTATAAAAGCATTTTATCCCCAAGCATTATTGTAATACTGCTGTTTTTTTTAATTGAAGACTGAGTAGTTTTAGTCGATTTATGATACTGAACATTCATGATATTAGCAATAAGATCGTGGTTTTGTATCGTGTACTTGCACCAGTATGCCTATATATGCAGGATGAAAATTCATAAATCCCACTACTGTTGTTTAGTGAGAAACTCGTGGTTGTCAACGATGGTCTTAAAAGACTGTAGACTGTATATATGCTAGTGGCTGTAAAAGGCTCCCTTAAGGTAAGTCATATATCGGTTATAAATGACAAAACCATACTGTTTTCCTATCAAACTTTGCACTTGGTCAGATCTCTGTAGATCAATTCAGAATGAGAGTACCTAAATTGCTATCACTGGTACATTTGTACTGGTAAATGTCCTACCTGGCACACATTTTATCTGCAGTGTTTGAAAACGATTCATCAAACAATTTCGTAAATTACTGATATGGCCATATTCATTCTTACGTAAGAGTTATATGTTACACTTTCGATTGTCGGTTTATTTATCATGGCGTAGAAACCGGTAGGTAAGCGCAGTAATGAGAAAAACAAAGGGGATTATTTCTCCTGCATACTACAGACATGTTTTCAATCAGTCGGTTTTGGCTGCCTTGAAAAATATACAGGTCGATAAAAACGCCGTTACTGACATGTAATATATAAGCTGAATAATTTATCATCATTATTACCTAAAAAGAAGGCGTCAATAACCCTGTTGCGTGGTTACCCATACAAACGTCAAAATAAAAATTTTTGATTTATAGCAAGATAATGGAACATGTAGCTTATTTTGACGAAAAAACTGTCGCTGCTACAGCTGGAGTAGAAAATAAAACACAATGTTCACATCAAGTTTCCAGTGCTGTATACTGCCTCTAACCTGTACAAAGTTTTGGGTTCAGGCCTTATAAACGGATTAGGTGTTTTCAGGCCTACCCAACTACCAGACTCGGCACCGAATGATCCTGAATTCACCGGTAAATCGGACCACACTACCCGTTTTCAAGGTGTGTATTAGCATTTCACAGTATCAGACGCGACACCGCTCTTGCCTAGTACGCGATGTGATAGTGACGATTCTCAGCGGGGTTGAAAAGCATTGCATCACCACTCAAAATTTGTTCAGGGTATGATACTGTGTAATGCGTACTGACTCACACCTTGAAAACGGGTAGTGTGGTCTGATATACCGGTGAATTCAGGATCATTCGGTGCCGAGTCTGGTAGTTGGGTAGGCCTGGTTTACTAACACTACTCGCAGATCTTTTAGCACTAACACCCATATTAACCACAAAACCCTTTTTTAAGTACTGGAGTGTCTGGAGGAAAACCAAGCCAAACACAACATCCTACACCATGATGCCAAGTAGTGTCGAGGCAATCCTGCAAAAACCACCTCTTCTCCTCAGTGTTGAACAAGGTTTTACAGTATTCAAATTTTCGTTAACCTGAGAACTATTTGAACTAAAGAATAGAAAACTTGACTTGCAATTTGTAAACATTAATGACATAGTCACACTCGGTGTCTTGTGTAATCTTGTAGTACATTTGTCTTTGTGCCTTTATACATGTAGTACCAAAAGCCACAGCTAGACGGCAAAACGCAAGACGACGTTTGATTGGAAAATGTCGTGTTAGGCTTAGAAAACGGTGTCGACATTCAGATTTTGATGTCTCAAGAATATCTCACTATGAAGCTAAGTCAACAGGGAATTGATGTTATTGCTCCTACAACGGAATCGTTTTTACAAAGGTCTTGATGCCCTTTTTATCGGTGATCAAGGTAAAAAAAAAACCACCAAAGCCAAAATTTCGAAGTTCGAGTTCCTCTTTATCTGTGTGCAAAGCCCAAGGGGGATTGACAACTTAATGGCTCGATTGTTACGTAATCTAGTCTCCTAAACGCACGGTCAATCAGACGCATTAATATTATGATTGGCCCACGCAGCTGCAAGTCAACTTGTAAAGTGAAGTGAAACCCGCTGAATGTTATTTACATGCCAGGACCAGTCTTTGGGCTCATTCCCATTGAAACTTTCGGTCTACGTAGATCGATCCAACTCCGCAGGGACTCACGCTGAATGCAGTCAGTTTAACAGATAAACACGCCTCCTCCTGACGTTGCGTTCAATACAGAAAAGCTGGTGATTATACGCGTTTTGCATTCAGCGAGAGTCCCCGCGGAGTTGGATCTATCTTATTGGAAAGATCGCTTCAATGGGAATGAGCCCTTGGTGTTTCCACATAGATGAGGTCCTTATTTCTACAGTTGATTATTATTCCTATCCTAAAATATGGTCTTTTCATTAGAATTTTGTAATATAGAGATCCCCTCTCTCTCTCACACACACACACACGCACGTACTTGCACGCACGCACGCACACAAGCACACACACACGCACGCACGCACACACATTCACATACACAAACACACAAATACACACACAAACACACACACACGTACACACACACACACACGTACACACGCATGCATCGCACATTTTCTTGACCAGTACCTGTAGGTGTCCCGTCTGCCTCCAAACAACAACCTGGGGAGTGCACATCTGGGCACTCCTTTTATTGAACTAAGGCCCAATTAAGAATGGATGATCCGAGAACTTACTGTTCCGCCGACTAAATATGGCCGACCACAGTTCAAAAGCGATGTCGCTCATTCCTGATGGTCTCCCCGCCTCCACACGCGCCGTCGCTGCAGGGGCCTAGCAATTAAACTTCGGAGCAGAGATTAAATCCGTTTTAAGGCGCGTGTGGAGTCGGGGAGACCACCAGGAATCAGCAACATCGCTTTTGAACTGTGGTCGGCCATATTTTGTAATTGTGTATTCATATCATTTAGTGCTCAATAAACTTATATTTAGTCGGCGGATCAGTAAGTACTCGAATAATCCATTCTGAATGGGACCTAAGACACTTATTTTTAATCGTCTGATAACCTTTATCTTTGCTTAAAATGTAATGTTTAACTGGAGAGAGACTATTGAAGTCTCAAAGAAAGCCATTACGCAAAAGCCAACAAAATCGCTACATTTCGGTATTGCATTTTCGGGCTATCATTTGTGTACTTATTTACCAGCCAGATGGATGCTACGATGGCAACTGCATTGAGGTTTTGGGATTTATGTGGCATAACACAATAGTCGCCATATTCACAATAACAGCGGTTGTTATCTTATATAATTTCACTTATTCTGCAAGCGTACAACAGTAGTAATTGGTGCATATGGCAGATTTAGGGGGTGTGTCAGGGGTCTTGACACCCCCCCCCCCCTGCGATTTCTGAAAAAAATCACACCAATGGTCCCCTCTTAAAATTAGAATTTTGACTAGCTAAATCATAGTTATAAACCGTACAAAATGGAACCGTTTACTCTCTAAAACACCAAAATTTTTCTGGACCCGATGAAGGGCCTTAAACCCCCACGCCAAGTAGGTGGGGAAGGGTCGGGTTTGCATCCGCGCCACCCCCTCCCCCTTTCGAATAATCCTGGATCCGCCCCTGGGTCGAAAGGTGCCTTTTCCCTTTGTCTTTGCCCACATGGTATTGAACTAGGAAAGAAACTTCACGCCTACACAGGACATAACACATGAAAACCTAGAGCGATATATTTACCTGGCTGTTTGTGCTGTTATCCTCTAGTATACTCTGCCCCGGTCCTGCAGTCTTGTTCGGTCTCGACTTCTAGCCTTTTTGATAAGCTAATCTCCGCAATTTGAATATTATTCTGCCAGTCGACGTTGAAATGTGCCAGATAATCAGCAGATATGTTTTATATACGTTTGGCAAATAAAAAGAACTTTGAAACCGTTTTGAGACGTATCCTGGCCAATTGAAACTGACACCAATTGTCACAATTCGAGCTTTGATACTCCTTGAATTCCCTAGAATTTTGCTATATATCAAATGCAACAGCAATAATGAAAACAATGACACTTTTCCTCATAGAATATTGACAAGCCTTGCGTCACTGGCTGACAGTACAGAGGAAGCGCTCTTTCCTGCTAAACCAGAAAAACACGAACACCGTCTGTAGTCACGTCGCTACTAAATTTGAGCCGATGGCTATATTAAAATGTAGCGGAGGACAAATATTGAAATGGGTGATGATCCGTATCCTCCAACAAGAAGCATTGTCTTTATATATCATCCACCTGTGTTTGTAGTGTACAGACACAACTTTTAAGCCTGGTTTTGTGTCACAAGGGACATACGGGAATATTTATAAATCGAACCAATCGTTTCTGATGACTAACAACCAACCCACAATATCGTGTCGCCAACCACTCGCTATCCGCCAAGGACACGTGTATTTCTACTATAGCTTCATAAATATTTCAGTGGACGGGAATGGACTTTTCTACTATGACAGACATTTAATCTGCACATAATCATGTCATAAACTTGATTGCACTCTCAATGGGTGATCCCTTTTTGATGCATCGAGTGGATAGGCAAAAATGTGGCTGGGGGGATTGCTCTGCTCTGTCGGGACACGCACGCACGCGCACACGCACGCACACACACACACACACACACGTCGTTCGATCTACATGTACATGACATCAGATGCATGTATCTCTGGAACAAATAACTAAGTGGCCAATTTGACGTTTCTTTAGCAAAAAATGTATGAAATATTCGATTACAGCAACCAGTTGAAACTTTTCTACAAAAAAACTGTTATCAAAATCGCTAACTATAGAAAACAATACCACCGGGAAATACCATAAAAATGGGGGTGAAAGCGAAGGAATACGGGAACACCTGGGATGTTGTGAGTAAGGTCCTTAAAGAATGTTGTGAGCAAGGTCCTTAAGGAATGTTGTGTGCAAGGTCCTTAAGGAATGTTGTGTGCAAGGTCCTTAAGGAATGTTGTGTGCAAGGTCCTTAAGGAATGCTATGTGCAAGGTCCTTAAGGAACACTGAGAAGTACTATACTGTACAGGTAACGGTTGATGATATTACAGCGGTGCACACAATCCCCGATGGCCGAGCAGGGGCGGGTCCAGGGATATTTTCTGACAGTCTTCCACATTATCTTTTTACGCCCATATCCTCCACTGCCCTCAACCCCCACACTGGCTCACACACACATTTATGAATTATAGTGTTTGCTTAGTCATAACTTTCAACCCTAATCATAGTTTTTTCTCTTTGTTTTGTTTCTGATATATGTACAAAGTTCGTTGACTTGTAGGCCCATGAGGCCGGGTGATTTGTATATCTATATCATATGTCACGTTAATAAATAAATACTATATATATGGTTGAGTTACTTGTCATTACCTGGCTTGGGAAGTGCGGTGGTGTGTAATTAACACATTTAATTAGCCTAGCGAGCTCTTGCCTTGGTCAACTACCTGGCATTTCAATTGCATCGGCAATTAGTAAGCTTGTCAACTGCTGATCCTTATTTTGGAAGACTGTGAGCTTTTGATATGATCTAAACCACTCGAGGCGACCATAGTCTCTTCACATCTATTGTCACCGAAGTTAGCAAGAAAGTCATGAAAGAACACAGACACAGACAAAGAAAATCGTCAACGAATACCAGAGCCTTTGCTACTTTTTTTAGTGCATTACATCTCACGGTATCACACTGAGGCAAAACCGTTCAACACAACATTCCCTGTCTTCACTGTATTCAGATTGTACATGTAGCTCAGCTGATTCTCAAAGTGTACCACGTGACCCAGATCTGTCGCTTCATTTTTGCATATTCAGCTAGGATTTTCTAAAACGCTTTTTGTTCTACTCTGAGATTGTTTATATTCTGTTTATAAGGTGGCAATCGATCCGAACATATCTCTAGTGTACAGATTAAGTGATGGATCTACGAAAGTCGAGAAATGGAGTTTAGCGTGGCTCAAATACTTTAATCTCATTTTCTATTAGCCCTTGGTATTATTTCAATCAAGTGTGCCCTCCATCGGTTCCATCTCTCTCTCGTGATTCCAAACTTTAAAAGGCGACTGTCAATTTTACATGAACAATCTAATAGAACTTTTAATTCCTTTTAGAACTCTTCGTTCCAGTGGTCAATTTCAACTCATGCGAAATGATACCAAAAAGACTATTAAAACAACATATGGTCACAGGAGTTTTGAGATTGCTGCACCAGTTTTATGGTCCAATTTTATAAACATGCCAAATGTGTCTCTGAATGACTCTTATCACTGTTTTTTTTTCATTCAAATCCTTTTTAATGAGAAAATATTTAGTTAACTTTCACCTATAAGTTTTTTTTAAATTAATGTTAGTCTAAATTTTATGTTTGAAGTTTTAGTTTTTATACGTAAATGTAAAAGTGCTAAGACACACGTGTAGGGCGGTTTTAAGAAATATATTATTATTATTATTATTATTATTATTATTATTATTATTTTATCCGGTCCTCTATCTCGTCACATATGTAGAGCAACTCACACACACATGTAAGGCCGCATTCAGAACAGTAGACTAACTTGTCCGAGGGTCAAATATGGCCGACCCACTCGAATATTTCTCCATTGGAAATCTATTCAGTGTCTATTAGCGGAATAGACGACAAGCTTTTAAGTGGGTCGCAACATTTGACCCTCGGACTAGCTAGTTCACTGTTCTGCATGCGGCCGAAGTATTATGAGTTGACCTTTGAGACATTTCAAAACAATTACCGAATTTCAGACAGCTAAAGTGAATTTTCCGGCTAAAATTCTTTAGAGAAACGACTTCCTGGTTCCGTTCCATTATATGGCACTCTCTGTCAGCACGTTTGGCATTTCTACTCTGGGGTAGCGTACGCTAGGTCTAGGTTTTTTTTTTTTTTTTTTTTTTTTTTTTCTTTTTTTTTTTTTTTTGGCCAAATCTTTGGACAATTAACCAAATCAATTTTTTAGCAAATAAGAATCTTTGTAGTCAAATTACAAATAACTATTTCATGCCAATAACTCAAATTTATATTCATATAAAATATATTTTTATCACAGTAATAGTAAAAACGGCATTAAGTTTTAAAAAAATGAAAATGGAGACAATTTTTAAAATATTTGTAAAGCTTCTTGCGTTTTGAAGAGCAGTACTGCAATTGGTGCCTTTACTGGTGAGATGTACCGTTTGAAGTTGGACAATATTACTGAAATCATCGAGAAAATATAAAAATTGAAAGCCTTCAACTCAGTACGAACCTGACTATGGTAAATGTACTGATGGCATAATTTGCGTGGGATCATTCGCAACATGATTCTAATATTAAAATATCAATATGCTAATTGTGATTTGATTTTATATTTTGAAAGTTAAGACAGCCTCTGCATTAAAATTTCCCAAGAATGAGCCTGGTTATAAAACGCCACCATAAAGGGCATGTTTCAACCAATAGTATTTTTGTCATGACTGTGTAATAATGACCCCTCCCCTCCCCTCCGTAATTATCTCTTAATAAGAAATACAAAAGACTTGTGGTTTTAAGACGTTGCTGCGGTGTAGCATGTATGTGAAGTTTAAAATATGTCTTCCGCGTTTATCCTACAACAGTCACGACTTAAAAACCTCTAATATTGACAGTACTGTGAAAAAAATCAACAGGGGCGGATTAGGCGGTCTTCTGGGTCTTCCGGAAGACGGTCAGATTTTTAAGTTTACATTGAGGGGTATCTAATTTTTTTTCTGTCGGAAGACGGTCAAAAATGGTGGATGGATCAACAAAGATAATTTGGAAGACTGTCAGAAAATATCTCTGGATCTGCCCCTGATCAACGTTCAAATATCGCATTGTTTTCCTAGGTGAAAGTGTAGGCTGAAGATTGTAAATATATATATTGATGAAGAGCGTTACGATATCAACAACAGCACATAATAAACTAATGATCTCTGCCAAGTGGAAGTCATTTAGAGCTAACCAAATCCAAAAAACCTAATGGGATTGTATGCATGACTTGTAGCAAGATGCATACCTTTTACTATCACCTTCATTAAAGTGTAATATTATGTCAGTTATCTTTCCAGCACTTTGGGGAGACGGGTGGGAGGAAGAGAGTCAAGCCGAGCTTTGGCGGTGGGTAATGGCCTACCCACATATTGTCTATGTGGTTCAATTATGGCGATTTTGATGACCGAGGTAGCTGTTCACTTCCTTGTTTCTGTAAGTAATCTGCTATTAAAAGTGCTCTGTGTGAACCGACAATCTCATCGTTCCTTAGGTGCCTTTATCAAATTATAGTCAATGGGTTCCCAGATTATTCCTTTATTTGATCTGGTTCAGGTTTTCATCGATGACTACCATTGGTGTTTTGGCACCAACGTGGTATCTACTCCAAATACTGACGCTGTCAATGACCCTAGTCACTTAAGACACGGCCTTCGTCGTAGGCCTCTTCCGGATATCTGTAAACGCTGCTTTGACTGCTCCTGCTTCTGCTAGTTGAGCGGTACTGGTGAAATCTGACCTCAATAAAGAAAGCCACGCGGTTTCAGTGTTCTACCCAGAAACGGTCATGGTCCCCAATTCATTAGAGTAAGATGACGCTGTTTTGCTGTTTACAGTGGCTTCCTCAGAGGTCGTATGGTATTCTAACATGCTAATACCAGCTTGGTGTTAGCTAAACGCGTTTTGGTGGCAATTTGCCCCTCATTCTGAACGGACTGGGTGATTTTTAGTTGCAGCAGCATATCCGGAAGGACAGTGAGTCCTGTACCCTGGTGGTGAGATGTCGATACATTGGGTGTGACCTCTGTGTAGGTACATCAGTCTGGACATAACTTTATAAAACTTTTCGGACGGTTCCGTGTGTCACAACAATCTATCTGGCAATGGCTGTCTTTTTCGCGCCAATCTGGCACAAGTTAACAATTTTGTAAAACACTGCTTAACTCATTAACGCACTGCAAAACCGGTCGCTTGCATTCTTTTATGCAGTAGTTGCCGACACATATGGATGTTTGTTTTTTTTTTGGATAGAACAATGCTTCGCCAAAGCCAAGCTTTGACCAGCCCAAAGGAGCACTACCCAATTAAATCACTGCATATTAGACAATGCAGCAGTGTCACAGACATGGTAGTCAGTTAATTGGTAGCGACACACCTGACTACACGCTTCTCTATTCACACATCTTATATGAGATCTGTGATTTTTTTAAAGAACGCATTTTATCTAATCATACCTTTGAAACTGAAATATTCCATATTAAATGTCAAGTCTGTATTAAGTAAAGAGTGTAAAGTTAAAATTATTTCATTTAATTTATTTATATTTTTAGTGTGATAATGAAACTCCACCATTAAACATTATTTTATGACAATTTTTTTGTTTATTGAGTACAAGTACACAATGTTTTATTAAATATCTAATCAAAGTACAACCACCTATATCCTCCATGTGAAGGTGGAGTAAACATAGTAAACAGATGAACAGGTAAACAGATATTTTATGAATATTTTTAGTGTGGTGGGTTGTGGGTAGGTGGCTAGTTGTCAAGCAATTAAAAGTGGCAGATAATCAAAGGGATACCTGGATAAGTGAGAAAATTTGTTAACCCCACCTCCCCTAGAGATGCACCTTGATTGAAGACGGGGAATTTAATCAAGGGAGGAGTGATGAAGCAATTAAAAGTAAAGGTTTACCTGGATGAGTGAAATCATCTGTTTTCCACACCTTTACCTGGAGATATACTTAGATAAGATTTTTTCACATTTTTTTTACTTTTATTTCTGAAATTTTCTGTACTTGTACTCCATGAAAATAATGTTTAATGAAATTAATATTCTCTGTCCTCGAGCTGCATCATCACACAAATAAATATACACAAAATGGATTAGAAAAGATTTAAACTTTATATTCCTTATATTATATTTGTATATAAATATATATTCCTGGGGGGGGGGGGGGCAATCGTTCTGAGGGGGGGTCCGGGAATTGTCCGGGGGGGAATTGTTTTACCATATCAAATACGCCACTTTTTGAACATGAGGGAATACGGAATACTTTTGCAGAATAAACTACGACAACCTTGCGTTTTAGTTAACTGAATTGATTAAAAAAAATTTCACTTCAATTTAAAGTAAATTATGCCAGTTGTATTAACTGACATCCCGTCGCAGGCCACCTTCCTGATGATGTTCAATTGACAATTTGTAATATTGTACATTTGGAAAGGAGGATCATTCTACATGTTACGGGATACGTTTGTATACAATTTCACCGTCCAGATATGCTTTCACCAAATTGGCGAAAATGTGTTGCTTATTTTAAAGTTTGTTTTTTTGGGGTTTTTTTTGACAAAGTACATTTATTTTTGCATTTGGCAAAATTGCCGTCCCGACAGACCCGACCTTCACAGAACCTATATACATGCAAGTCCTAGAAACTTGTGTCTCCATTAGACGCTGAAATCCATGGTGGCTTACATGGGCTCTCCTTAAAAGTAGCTGGAAATAACTTGATATTATTTAATCCCACCGGGAGAAAACAGTCCCATTGCCGTAATTTAGTAGCGTTAACCGTAACATCGCGCAATGGCCCCTTGAGGAATTACAGAAAAAGAAAAATAAACAACGACGGTTGACTGGTCGCACGAAAGAACTTGCATCGAAAACTGGTCTTAACATTGAAATCAAATTATTTTGTCATTTTCTGATCCAAGATTAATCAATTTCGATAAAGAAAGAAAAAAAGTTGCTTTATCTTTGTGGTCTACTACCGGGGCTTTCCCGATGGAAGCCGACTATCATTTACGGTCTGATAATTACATGGACGACCAAACAGTGAATGATAACCTTATGTAAGACCTTTGACCTATTCCTACATCACCACTTTTCTAGGCAATAATGTGCAATATAATAAATTAATGAACACTACATGAAATTAGCTTGGCGGCGTATCAAAACAATTCAGATTGCATTTATTGGTGATTGATTTTTTCAAGGATATCAAAGCGAAAGGCGAAAGAACTGGCTGTCTCAATCTAATCACCGTTCGGTTGGGTGAAACTGTTTGTGGACAAACATTTTCAAAAGAACAAGTGGCTCGTACGCTATATAGCGCTCTAAGAATTTTGGATGGATGTTTTGTGAACTTTGCCTATCTTTCACCCAGCTCTTTTTAACTTATTTTAGCTGCTCCACCCATTTCCCCCAAGTGCTTTCTTTGTCAGAAGAACACAGAAAATCACCACAACTCGCCCATTTTGATCGTGGTGACGCTTGTTCTCTTCACCTTTTTTGTGACTCCAAGTTACGTTATTGCCAAAAAATGTTTTGTCTTTATTTGATATTGACCACGAAAACACGTCTGGAAAGAGATTTTGGAAGCATCAATTCTGTCACATATGGCATGGACATAATAACTGGTAAGTCCATGTGCATGCGCATATCTTTCTGTTTCTCTTTCTTATTTCATATTTTAATAAATAAGTGTACATTGGCGGGGATGTGGCCGTCTCTCCCATCTTGTGGCCATTGATTTTCTCTTTTTTTTCCCCAACTTTTTGCTCCATTGTAAGGGGGATGTATGTATGATAACTTTATTTAATGTTTTTTTTTTTATTAACCCCTTTTTGTAACTTCGTTTTTTATTACTTTTCGTCAGATGGAATTATTTTTTATTTACTGTTGAGCAAAAACCGAGCTTCTTTGTGTTTGGACAATTTGGATACATAAACATCTTTCCGTGTCTGTTTCTTATTTTAAAATAACGTGTACGTACATCTTAAAAACATCCTACATTCTACAGGTTATAATTAATGGAGCCACTATCCATGCTCGCAAACGCCACTTAACTAATTTAACTCGCGAGAAGATTCAACCGTTCAGTACGTTATTTAAAGCCAGGCGACGAAATGTTAGCTCGAAAAACGCATTTATACAGAATGTTCTTGAACCTTGAACTGGACGCTGTAATGCACGTAAAGATCATGGGAATGACCAACGTTACCAAGTCAATATTCCCTTTCTTGATTCGTTTGAATATCGATGCCGCCGCGGATGTTGTCCTTCCTGAACTCTTGCTGAAAGCGCATCATTTCTTCAGCCCAAGTATTGCTTCCAACAGAACAAGGAAGAGGAAACATTAACAAACACTCTGATACTCTTGAGTGAAGTGCCAGAGACAAAAGTAATGACGGTCACGTATAAATAATTCACGTTGTAATTTGCCTGCGTCAAGTGTTATTCCATGATTGATTACCAATAATGATAAGAATATAAAAGGCCCGTGAAAGATAATTCATAGAAAAATTAGCAGGCGTGAAAATGAGACCTATTGCAATTCAATCGTATTAAATGGAATAGCAGATAGAACGTAACACAGGGATTCATGTCTGCCATATTTTACCCCTTAATGCGTTTTGATAAAAGGGGACAAAGCACACGCGCGTTCCACTATTCGGGTTATTGTGTGAAATGGATTGTTTCCGAGAATGGCGTCTGTTTACATGCAAAGTTAATGAGGCCCTTTAATCCATTTTACGGCATTTCTGTGCGACACTGGACGGCGGCGGGCGACCGAGCTCTATCTACCGACACCCTTTCTCTTCTCTTCTTCTAACTGTGGTTTTCATATAGAGAATATCCGAACAAACTGATATTTCATTATTTGACAAAGATACCATTAAACTGCTCTGTTTTTTATCAACGTTAAAGATCTAAGGCGGGTTTTAGAAAACTAAGTTTTGATTTCAAACCATTTAGAAACGCACTGATCAGTCTTTGCGACGAACACACTATTTTTGTATACAATGAGAAATGTATTTTGAATATACAATGCTGCCCTTTTCTATTACCGGGATACCCCGCATGTCAAACACGTTTTAAAACAGCGTCCTATAGATTTCAATCCTTTCAATTTTTTTCGAACAATTGAAATAATTCGTTCAGCATCCTATAAATGTCCACCCTTTTTGAGTTGCATCATTCCTTTTTTCTTTTTGGGCATGAATTTGACATAATGCATTTTGAATATCTTCAAAAAAGATGTCCGACGTAGCTGATTAATCTGGCTGTAATTTTTTTCATTTGCTCTTACCAGAATATACTTTTCAGATATATCTAAGACAGTAACGACAACGACGACATCGAGTTGAAGCTTTCAACCATTCATTTACCCACTGATTTTTCCAACAAATTAAAGAGTATTTATACTCGATTTCTTCATACCGATCACGCATTTACTTGTTTTTACACGCATTTATTTGTTTGTTTTCGTAACAGTGGTCTTAACGGGATTACCAGGTTTTCCCTTCTAAGTTTCCATTCCACTATTTGATATTTTCTTATTGGACAATCTCTTCGAACCTTGTTTTCAATAAAAAAAAATCTAAAATGTTATTTGCATTACATGATACTTTGCATGTGCTGTGCAAATTTGATAGTAAAATTACCCAATCACATAAAACCGTAAGTGCTTTTGACATTTTCCCCTTTTCCTAACAGGAAAACTTATTACTTGCAATTAGTAAAGGTGTAATCCATTAACTTTACAATACATCTTTCTCTATATATATATATGTACACTGATGAATCCTTTTCATCATCGTTATGAACCAGGCACCAAAAAAGTGTTTTTCAAGCATGCTATATTATCTCACCTCCATCACAAACATGCATTAACCCGGAGAGCACAATAACGCTTTCCTCTACGGGACCCTGTTCAATGACACAAGCTGATGGGCGTGAAGAACTACTTGACAACCTATTCCATTTAAACTTTGTTTCCTTAATTTAGCAAATGCGACTGTGTCGGCTGTGCAATCACGTGAAACTACCAAAAACAGATGAAAACTTTCAGGTTCGTCCCCTCGGCAGCGGGAGCTTGTAAATTTTTTATCGGGTCAGGCCGTGGGAGATCAGGCAGCAATTTATCAAATGTACGCCTAATAACCCAGGGGATTCTTCATCAAAACAAAAAGGTTTGGAAATAAGGTCTCCCTGTGACTCAATCGGTCGTTCTCGTAGTCGCAGTGCAAAAAGTGCATGGAAAATTCATCCAAAAAAGAAATATATCACAGGAAAGCAAAGTTTTTTCCCAACGCGTAAAAATTATGTGCGTTAAGTGCGCCTTCAGAGTGGGTGTCCGAAACCGGTCGCTTATACGACTTCATTAACAATTTTGAACATGTTGGCATGTTGGAGAGATTCCGTCAAATCTTGCCGTAGAAACCACGACATAAGGGCCCGTCTTCACGAAACACCGATCTAAATATTTCCCTGGTCAACGTTTGCTTAATTTGTACTTAAAATAGAGGATGAAAGTAAGACAGAGTTAAATACAGGGTCCTATATACGTTTTAAACTATTCCATTAGTTCAGTTTGTGTAATGGTAAAAGCCATTAAGCTAATTTCATCTTTCTAATCATTTTATTGAAGTTTACCTTCTACATATATATTTACTTATTTGTGTTATTTGTGACATACTGTAAACGTTCATAGAGAAACATCTTGTTTAGTTTTTCATAACATTGAATACCGCCTGCCTAGCTCTTTTTTCTCTCTACCTTATCTGGAGTAAGATATAAAGGCCATAGGAGTGAACAATGATATTCGTGACTGAAGACTTATTTTATTAACAAGTAACGACTAAAATGTTTAAATACAAACGCAATGTTCAAGATAATGTGGACTTCACCAGGAAGTCAATAGATAGCGCTCTGAGTTTGACATAAATCGATAGATATACCGTAAAATAAGACGCACGCACGGCGTGGGGCCCGTGATAATGGCATCATCAGCCCAAAACTTAAGGCAAAAGTAAGCCAAAAGTAAGGCAGGAATGTAAAATAAATATTGTAAACATTAAGTAAATGTTTTTGTTATTATCTTCCTTCTTGATACCTCCTTTTTGTTGAATCTTCAATAGTCTACTGTTGACCTCTCTTACTTTCACCTTAACCCAATACATGGGCGAAATTGTGTCCAGTGTATTCATCAATATGTTGACGTCCATTATTAGTAGGGGAGCCAAACTCCAAAAGCCTTCAAAAAAGGGTAGTAAAAAAAATTTAATGATATAAAATTTTCGAACATATCGTTGGAGAGCCTGATACCTGGGGTTTATGAATCTGCTTATTGGACAAATGGGCTCAATTGCGAAAGTGCCCAAAAATCCAAGATGGCCGCCAGCAATGGTGAATACAGAGAACAAGCATCAATTATGAAAAATGGTTGATATTTTCAGTTTCTTTAGGTTTAGATGTTTGTGTTGTCCATATATTGTGGAAATATGTACTCTCTGGTGATCAATAGCTAGATTTAGTCAATTGGATTCAAAATGGCCGCTTTATCCAAGATGGAGGCCAATTTTTCACCATTTTTTGCAATTAAATAATGTTTGCTTTCATTTTGTATCATATTCAATTATTATTAAAGCAAACTGTTATCAAATATAGGTTGTCTACAATATTTCCTGCATTTCAAGTATCTGTTTACAGAATGATGGCTTGATGGATAAGAGAAAAATCCAAGATGGCCGCCAGCCATGGTGAATACACAGAATAAGCATCAATTATGAAAAGTGATTAATATTTTTTTTTTGCTGAAGTCTACATTACTTTTATTGTGTATATATTGTGGAAATATGCACTTCCTGGTGATCTGTAGCAATAATTTGACAACTGGGTTCAAAATGGCCGCATCATCCAAGATGGCGGACAATATTTTACTATTTTTTTGCAATTAAGTCATGTTTTCTTCAATCTAGAATTTCTTTTAAGAGTGATATAAGAAAAAACTGTCATAACATATAGCTTTTTTATAATATTTCACACATTTCTGTTGTCTGCATGCACTATGTAGGCTTTTTGATTAAGAGAAAAATCCAATATGGCCGCCACACACCCCTCACCATAATGAGTCAGAAGCACAATGTATATCTTTTTGAAAGTTGAAATACCTTATTAAATGAAGTATATTTTATTTTTATTTTACAATATGCAGGTATAGAACAATTGCTTTAAATATTTCAAGGTAAATTTGAGATGGTGTCTTGACCCAAGATGGCTGCTTTATTCAAGATGGCGGCCAAAAATTTGGCAATTTTTGCAGTTAGGTCATGTTTTATTTAATCTAGAATTACTTTCAATTTTGATAGAAGCAACACACCATCAAATATAAGTTATGTACAGTATGACCTCTATTTCCTCTCTCTGTACAGTATTTATCT
Organism: Lingula anatina; assembly: GCF_051362555.1. Classification (NCBI taxonomy): domain Eukaryota; kingdom Metazoa; phylum Brachiopoda; class Lingulata; order Lingulida; family Lingulidae; genus Lingula; species Lingula anatina. Next base: position 18,534,916 of record NC_141771.1, on the reverse strand, counting down.
TTATAGTTAGAAAAAAATCCAACATGGCCACCATGCATGTCGACCGTTATGGCCCAAAGGTGCGCACAGCATGCACCTTATTTGCAAGATCAAATATCTTCTTCAATGAAGTATATTCCATGTTTCCTTTGCAATTTATTGGTAAAGGACAATTGCTTATTTTTGAATGTAAAGCTGAGACCATATCTTTTTTCAAAATGGCTTATTTATCCAAGATGGCTGCCTTTATTTTACCATTTTCGCATCTGAGGCACATGTTCTATAATCTAGAAATTATTTCAAACATGGTAAAAGCAATATTTTAAGAAATATAAATTCTCCTTAATATCTCCTACATTTTAATATTTGTAAAGAATATGATTAAGCCTTTTTCATTAGAGAAAAATCCAATTTGGCTGCCATATACCCCTTACCATTACAAATCAATGGTACCATGTGTACTTTACTGATAGTGTTGAAATCTGTTATTTAATGTATATTTTTCAGGTGGCACTGATATAGATTTTATAGATGACATCAAAGACTTGTCATCCCAGATGTCATGTAATGAACTTTTCTTTATATATGGATTGAATGTCATAAAAATGTAGGATGCTTAATTCAAGTGTGGGCTTGAAATAGGACATTACGATTTCGACTAACTTAGTGGATAATGCAATCATAAGATTCTACACTTCATGCCAGATTTACATAAGGTCGCACAAAGAAAACCCAAGTCCACATAATGACCAGTTAAAGGATTTATTCGTTGATGTTTCTAAGTCTCCAAATCCTAACTTCTTGAAAACACGTCTGCTCCGTTTTTCTCAATCTCCTCTCCTCTTCTTCTTTTCTCTCCCAAAGATATAAATTCTCATTGCTTATATACCAATTTCTTATCTTATGTAGATCTAAACATTAATTTCCTATAATTGTATAGTTAAATTTTTCACATGAGCATAATACAAAGGGGCCGGCACAAAACTCCAAAGCTGTTGGACCACATAAGGTTACATCATGAGACTTCATAAAATATATTTTTTTATCTTAATGCCGGACATGACAGGCATGTATGTTACTATAATGTTGCCATGCAGCATTACTTTTAACTTAACAATTAATATTAAGTTGGGTTTATTTAGATGATGTAGACCTTTAAAACTTGATTTCAGAGGTAAAACAGGATTACAAACAGATTTCAAAATATGTGGTAATTATCCTTCACACAACAGGCATATATTCATTTTTCATAACATCTCTGCTCATCCATCATTCCTGACAAGCTCTCTCCAACTGTAACATGTTTCTATACCTCTGGATGCTGTCCTGATAGTTATCTTTTGGAATAAGACTTTGAGAAGCTGCTGGCCATACCAAACTAACCACGTTATAAGCAGTTTTGAATTTCTCTGCGGGGGCATGCCTTTTTTGTCCATAAAAATGAGTTGCTATTAGATGTGCACCTGAATATGTAGGGAAACTACATTGATCAATACTTCTTCCCTGTATCTAGCACTGTTAAAGGGTCATGGAATAAGAACCAAGGACAATCTGTGGTCATGGGTGTATCCATCTCTTAACATTATGAATCCTCCACCACCCTGCTGCCTTGGAAGGATACAATATTTTCCACAGGTTTCACCAGCTCAAATCAGCATAGTAGATACAGGGACAAGATCCACGTTAAAATAATGCTTATCGAGTACCTTATGTTATGGTTCCTTCAGTTCATTGCCCAATGGGTGAAAAACCTTTTTGTGCTTGGTGATCAGATTTTCTTTTCCCAAAGGAGAGTGGAAACTAAAGGATCCGACGCGTCTAAGATTCCTCCTGAGGAAACATGGTGTTACAGTGGATTGGAGAATTGGAGCATTTAGTACTTGGGTATTTCATTAAGCATATTGGTAAAGAGATCATGGGTATATTCCTCAGAACCTAGCCATACATAGGTCACTGCAGGTTGCAAAAATTGGAAGGTTTCTTCCAATTCATACATTGATCTTTGTCTTACATATTACATAAAGCACTTATGGTCCACATGGATGTGGTTTGAGTACAGTTTATGAGCTTACCGGGCGTAGTTTCTTTAACTCTCCTTATAAGCATGGGAAGTGCAAATGCTTGGCATTTTGTAATCTTTTCCAGCATGGAGGAGAATGTCACCACCTTACAGTTACATGGTATTATGGAAGAGGCGCGCATGATTTTTGTACAGCTATATAGATTTTTGGGTCTTAAGATATGACCAAAGGCCCTGCATATTTGCTTCTTGCAAAGCAGATCTTAGGTTTCTCCTCCCAACTGAGGATGCTCTTCATTTCTATACCTTATGAGCTTTACCCTTACCAAAATATCAGGTCACTTGCAAATTTACTGCTTTATTGCTGCAAATCTTCTGCAAATTGCAATTCCTTCTTTCCAATTTGCTGCAATATTCTGCAAATCAGCAGCAATAAAATTAATGATGACTTAATGATGTGGGACATTATAAACTGCTAAACAGCAAAATGCATAGTTGTGGCCACCATCTGTATTCCCAAAAATAAATTGCAACTAGAAAAGCACCTCGAGAGCGCAGACCTCTGTCAAGGCAGCAAAGTCTCCACCCAATGCTGTTTCACCCCTAAATTTTCATTCTATAATGATCTAGTTTTTTTATTATTGATTGATTATTGATCTGGATCACCACCAAAACCTAATAATCTGTTCCTTGGCCCACTTCTGGCAGCTTCTGAATATTTCATCACATTGGTCCATAACTTGATTTTTTTATTTTTGATTATTGATTGATTATTGATCCAGGTCACTTCTAAGTTAATTCTATCGAAATTCATTCATAACTTTCTGAGTCATGTTGATGACAAACAAACAAAAAACAAACAAGCAGGGGTAAAAACATAACCTCCTTGGCGGAGGTAACTAAAACACCAATGTAATAAATGAAACTAGTATCTATTGCATAGTTAAATAAATGTTGTTTGAAGTTTCAATAAAATATGAGTTTAGCTTTGATTCCGTGAAGTGAAATTTGCATGGAATTGGAATTATTATTGTACAAAACCTTTGAGCTTCTTTTTGATAAACAAATAAATAGATAATGATGTTATTCTAGACATGTAATTTGACAACATAGTTGTAAGGCTAAAAATACAATGGTCCAAGAACATGCATATGAATGTGAAGAAACTTGTAAATAATTTACTGTGAATAAACATTCCATCTTAAATTTATCTGCAAAAAGTGAAAAAATTCTCATATACCCATATATTGTAAAATAAAAATGAAATGTACTTCATCAAAGGAGATATTTCAACTTTTTATGAGATACGTCACTTTGTTTCATATGAGGGTAATGATAAGGGATTTATGGTGGCCATTTTGGGTATTTCTATAAGCATAAAGCCTTCTTTCTGTATAAAGATAGTAAAAATGCAGAAAGTTAGGGTAGAGCATCTATGTTTGATGAAATTTTGCTTCTAGAAGATTGAAAAAAATTCTGACAAAAAGAAAAGGGATTAAATTGCAAAATTGGTCAAATTTTGGCTGCCATATTGGATAGAGTGGCCATATTGGATTAATAGGTAGTGTATAATTAAACATCATAAAATAAAAAACAAGTGTACTTTACCAAATGTTTTAAAATGAAAGTATAATATACTTCATTGAATGAGATATACCAACTTTTGATATGATATGTTTCGCCTTTGACTCATATTGGTAAGGGGTGTATGGCAGCCATATTAGATTTTTCTCTAATCATCTAACTTAAATTATGCATTCAGATAGCAAAAATGCACACAGTATTGGAGAAATTCTATATTTGATAAAATTTAGCTTTTTCCATGATTGAAAGTAGTTCTAGATTACAGAAACCATGACTTCATTGCAAAAACTTATGAAAATTTGGCCGCCATCTTGGATAAAGTTGCCATCTTGGATTGAAATAGCTCTTTGAATTTACCTCTAAAATACTGAAGCAATTCCCCTTCACCCAAAAATTGTTAAATAGAAATAGCATTTGCTTCATTAAAGTAGATATTTGAACTTTTCTATAAAAGACAGGTAGTACCCTTGACTCATAATGGTAAAGGGTGCATGGCGGCCATATTGGATTTTTTTGTATTCACAAAGCCTCTATATTACACATAGATGGTACAAATGCAGAAAATAGTAGAGGCAATTTTTATTTGATAAATGTTTGCTCATATCATGATTGAAAGAAATTGTAGATCAATGAAAAGAGGATTTAATTGCAAAAAATGTTGAAATATTGGCCGCCATCTTGGATAGAACGGCCATTTTGAATCCAATTGACCAATTTCTGCTACAGATCACCAGATAGTACATATTTCCACAATATATGGACAATAAAAATATCTACCCTGAAACTAAATGAAAATATCAACCATTTTTCATAATTTATCCATTTATTGCATATTCCTTAGGGGTGGCGGCCATCTTGGATTTTTGGGCACTTTCGCAATTGAGCCCATTTGTCCAATAAGCAGAATCATAAACCCCAGGTATCAGGCTCTCCGACCATATATTCGAAAATTTTATATCATAAAAATTTTTTTTCACCCTAATTTTTTGCCTTGGCTCCCCTACTATATGCCATTTATTTTCCTTGTGTATACATGTCCCCTACCATTCAGACATGTTGTCAACTTGGGTCATATATTTGACATTCCTCTGTGGAATTACACTGGACCAAGGAGACGCGGGAAATGACAAGGACAGCGGCCATCGAGTTCAGGCCTATTTGTGACCACCAACCTACACTTCTCGGGCCCAACGTACACTTTGAGATGTTTGCTGAGCTATCAATTCATGGCAGGTCCGTAGACAGGGTCAGGAGGGGAGGGGGCGTCGGGGGTTCTTTCGAAACCCCCTTTTTGCTAGGAAAAGGTCCCCTCTGGGTAAAAAAAAAAAAAAATATATATATATATATATATGTGCATGAAGGTTTCATGGGAAGAAGTCCACTTTTTCATAAAAGGAACACCCCCCCCCCCCCCCCCCCCCCCCCCCCCCCCCCCCCCCCCCCCCCCCCCCCCCCCGCCTTTTGAAATTGCTTGCTACGGGACTGCATGGTGTCAGATATCTCAGTTAATAGTTGTCTTTACATGAGTATTCTCCTAAGAGAGGACATTAAGGGCAAATGGGATGAACGTTTTGTAGTTTGTCGGATCCAAGCCTTCTAAAAGAAATGTGCTTTATTTATGGGTACTTTTGGGACACAAAAGTCACGACATGTAGTTACTCCATTAATATATTATTTTAAATGATAATAATAATAATTATTATTATTATCACCATAATCATTACTACATGTGCTGCTACCATTATTATTATTATTATTAGTTTATGTGACTAAATCCTTAGCTTCAGCCTGTTCTAAATAATACAACTGGTATGTTTTGAAAAGCTGTGCGCATTAGGAAGGCGTACATGATTGTTTAATGTTATTCATTAACACGCAAACAAACACTTTACCTTCTTGGTACGAGTTGTCACAAGAGGGCGTCTGTGAAAATCTGTCTACCACAGTTATTGCCCCCACACCTTTCCACGAAATATGTCATTGAGTGACACACATTCACACGCACACACACACACACACACACACTCTCTCTCTCTCTCTCTCTCTTGCCAACCTAATAAATTTGTGCAGAATATGGAGTTTTTTTTTTTTCTTGTTATTTGTTGAACGTCATTCGTGTAGTTATTTGATCTGGTACATAATTTCTTGTGGCCTTATGTCCCACGAGGGACGAAGAGCAATGATGATGATGACATAATTTCTTGGGATGAATAAGCTAATAAGCTTTTCTACTTTCTGTAAGAAGTGCACTTAAATACATGATGAAATCCGTCTCCTGACAACATAACGAGAGTCAAACATCGGTCTCCAATTTGAATGATAAACATTTCAGGAGGTTTAATTTTTCCGATAAACGTGACGCATTTATTTCCTACTGGTAAGCTCCCGTAATATTTGCTGACATAATACAAAACCTCAAAACTTGACCACATATTTCAATTTCATATTTCAAAAACAGGAAAATTTAAAGCGGCAGCAAAATATATTCTAAATAAACACCGATGTCAAGATAGACCACATTTGAATTTTTATAAGATTAAATAAATTCAATGTCACCTCGCTTTAATTCTATTTCACTTTCAAAACCTGAAATAATTCATATGCTTTGACTGAATGTATAAGAAATATGAAATTAAATATTCAGTGTCTTCCACTTCGTGGTTGTAAATGTGGTAGCTATATATAACCTTAACAAGTTACTTATACTATAGCTGAAGTAACAGTGACTATTTTACCTGCATTATATGAAATGAATGTAAAAGAATGCGCTTTTTGGTCGGCAACTGAGTATAACCAGCTGCAACACCATTAGTCAAAAGTATTGGTATAATTAGTTTACTTTGCTGAAAACAGAAACCCGAGAACTAAAATTTAAAAGCAGCTGACATTGTGATATTGATCTGTAAGCGGTCTAGCCCGCAACAGATAAAGTTGACATGCCTTAAAACAAATGAGAGTAAACATAATTGTTACGACAACCACAATTTGTTTAATTTGTTCGAGTTTAGTTAAAAGACGTGCGAAACAGGGGTAAACGGTCCTCAGTATTCCTTGCAAAACGCTACTGAGTAAATTTCTTAGTATATCCCTCATACCAAATTCTGATTCTCTTGATATTTATTCACTATTATTCACTTTAGTGATAATGCACGGATATTACGCCTACATATCGGAAAACGTTAGTTATATTTGCGGTAAATATGTCCGGAATTTATCTCAGACAAATATTATCTAGACACTTTTACGTGACGGCTGTCCCAAGTTGGTTAAGTCCTTTCGAAGTCAGCCAAAGGTCAGTTCAGTGCTAGCATATTGAGATAGACTTGGTTCCCATACCTAGATCGATCTAACAGGATCTATCCATCTCTGAGGGGTTTCTCACTGAATTGCTTTCAGCTTAAGCGGCTTAGATGTCTGGCACGCCTACTGAAACTGCTAAACGATAGTTAATTACCCCCTAGCATCTTCTAGCATCTTCGATCGATCCACAGCTAATAGGGACTGGGAACGGTCCCATGGAGTTTGCTGTTGATTGCCCAGCCCAGCGCAAAATGAAGGGCGGACGTGGGGTGTTTAATTCATATGTTTTCTATCTCGCATTCCTTTACGGAGACTCTTACACTACGCAATACATTCTTAGATGCGATAAGTACCTCTGACGAAAACGCCCTTTTCGAAGCCGGTTCCACAAAAAATACTGACTAACCTAACTTTAGGTCCGAAATTTATCAATTCAAGACAAATGCGTGATTGTCGACGAAAAAAACACTGTTCCTATTAGCTATTTCTTTCCATCGCATAAGACAGGCGCAATTTTTCATTAGATCGGACCACTTCTTAAAATTCATCTTGGTGCAAAGAAGACGGGGATGAAAGTTTGGACCAACATTCGGTCTAAAAATCCTTTGTGTAGCAGATCTCGGGGTCCGTAGCCAAAGACTCTCTTACTGACCGCACAAAGATGCATAAAACAACCTTCGGTGCCAGTTTGATGAAAGGCAATGTTGCGCTTTGTGCTAAATTTTACTGAATACATCTCCATTTAAAAGCTACAGTGGATTATATTATCCCTAATGAATTTCTTGATTTCAACAACGTGATTTATTTGCGAATATTATTTTCAAACGCAGTCATACTTGGCCTGCTGAAATGCACTGCTATGGAGGAATGGCGCTTGTGGATTTGAATAGCTCGATTCTGTTTTAAACGATTCGATTAAAATACTTTTAGTGTTTACCCCAAGGAGAACAAGGAGAAAGCGCATTTTTGCTGTACATTGCGTAAAATTGAATATCCGCATGGATTACGTCTGATAATGTTATGTGAATATTTGCCTCAACTTTGTCAAAGAGCCATGAATTTTTACCGCACGTGTATTTCTGGAGGTAAATGTCCTTGTTTTGGGGATGGGATCTCTCTAGCCCGCGCACATGTGAGCACGCACAGTCACAGTCACACTCACACAAACACACGCACACACTCACCCACGCAAAACACAAAGATGAGAGCGCAATAAGCGGCTTGGCATTAAAAATTAATAAATCAACCATAATTGTTTGCGGGCAGAATACAAGACAGTAAACAGCACCGTAGCATAATAGTACAGGCCACCGTAAACCGCAGAGTTAAATAATTAATTAATTTGCCCACTTCTGTTCCACTTATTGTGGCCCATTTCAATAACTTTCCGGCTAGAATGCCAGCAATATTTCAAATCAGCTGCCCTCAACGGAATCTTAAATGACCTTAGATAGGGTCAACGCGTCGTGGTCACATTGTCTGGAAAGAAAAGAAGGGAAAACTATTGAAAATCTGTGGACCCGAACGAAATTCATTGCCATTTTAGGTCATTATGTCTACTGTGCACCAGCTCGAATCCCAATGTATTTTCTATTGGTGAAAACGATGATCAAATGTTTTTAATTGTGGTATTATGGTTTCCCGGCTCCTATAGCACTGAATTATCACGACTTTCTGACATATAAGATCATTTGAGAAACACGATATAATTGCACTTGCTCAACACTTGTGAAATAATAATGGAAGAAATACAAGTTACCGTTCACGCGTTTAAAGATACACATGTAACGACAATAAACCCCTGTAACGTGCAATGGGTATGTTATAACGGTCAGCCATTAACCAGTCAAAAGAAAATTGTTTAGGACGCTTAGAAAACTCATTAATTTGGAAACATATTTTAAATGCAGTGTGCTAACCATTTAAAAATAATGCAGAGAGAGAGAGAGAGAGAGAGAGAGAGAGAGAGAGAGCAGGCCCGTAGCCAGGGGGGGATTCGGGGGGTTCGAAAGAACCGCCCCTTTTGCTGGGAAAAGGTCCACTCTGGGTAAAATTTGATCTAGGTACTGTACATGAAACTTTTATGAGAAAAGGTCCACTTTTTTAGAAAAAGAAACACCTTTTGAATTTGCTGGCTACGGGCCTGGAGAGAGAGAGAGAGAGAGAGAGAGAGAGAGAGAGAGAGAGAGAGGGATAGCGATAAGTGTGTGTGCGTGTGTGGGGGGGGGGCTCTTACACATACACGTGTACAACATACATGTACTTTTAAGACACTTTCCTATATAGGCCCTACGGTTCTCTTAACTAATTAATCATGAAGAAGTTCGGAAAATCCGGTGAAACGATCATTATTTATCATATGCCTTGGTGTTTCTTTTCAAAACAGTAGACATAATTTTAATATGAAATAAGAGAATATGCGAGAGAAAAAAAATGAAGAGACTTAGTCACGCAGTTGATAAAAAAGGCCTTAAACCGCCCCTCAAACCACTGCTGTATGGCGGTTATCAATGACACGGATTGTTTACTATTCGAATAATTCCTCTCCTTGGAACATAAACAACAAAAACGTTATAGCCGCATCAGGAAATGACTGAGTCAAGAAAAAAGGTGTTACTGGAGGCGTTAATTAGTCTATAATTAGCAAAATGAAAAAAAGTTATGAGCTTATCTTTCTAAAGAATTAAATATTCTCTCACGTCATCGCGGAAGACTTGACCACAAATTTCAATTCATACTCAATTCGCATTAATGAATTCTGACATTTCTATTCTTTCATTGTGTCAGGGATGCCTATTTTATGTGTCTGTATAGAAATGCCAACTTAGTGGAACGTCGGCCCACCCAGGAGTGGGTTTTTCCAACGATGGGCAGTGATAAGTATATAAATCTTAATTAATTGTTTAATTGATGAAATCAGTGGGTGTTTCCTCTTTAAAGAATAGCCGCACTTGAGTTTCGTAGCAATATCGACATACCTTCAACCTCCTTCTCCATTATACGCACTTAACAGATGCATTCTGGCAAAAATATGCCTAAAAGCAAACAAACAAACAGATAAATAATTATAGGAGGAAATAAGAAAAAACTATCAATAGTTCACGTGAAAAAATATGATTTTTTTTAATTTTGAAGAATCAATTTTGTTTTGCTTTCGTCTACATTTTTTACAGGATTTTATAATGCATTTAATGCGGTTTTTATTGTCAAGGCATTGAGATTTCAACTACCCAAATTTTTAAAGAAAACAATATGAAAAAAGTTGGGGATATGGCAATACTAAGACCCCTTTGGATTCGAGTTTATCAATTCTATTTAAAGCTTCACGGTTGGTGTTTTTACATGTACGTTTGATGTGCGTTTCACTCGACATTGCACATTCTCACGACAAGATGAATTGAAAAGAATTGAAAGAAGCGGGAAACCATGATGTGAAGTAAAATTTAAAAATGGAAAACATATTTCCATTATATTTGATATCAGTGTCTAATATCGGGTCATAAACATAACAGGTACTTTTGATTAATGAAGTCAACCACTCATCTTTCTTCGATTCATTATTCAGACCTTTTGTTCAAACACTGACAGTGATATATAGAAATGTAGTGACTAACGCAAAGGGCAGAATAAATTATATAATTTCAAAAGGATATTTTTGTAATTACCACTGATCAGAGGTAGCGCTATGCGCGGAATTCTTCATATGATCCGGAATTTGAATCACCAAAATTATTCAAATTAAAACCAAATGCCACTTTTGAAATCCAGATCAAACCCAAAGGGTAATCATATGCGAGGATTCGCGGACATATATAAATAAAGACAATTGATATAATTTCATTAGGAGCGTTTCTTTAACTGTTGGCAGTTAAAAACAACATGGGTCTTAAAGGGACGCTAGCGTTTTTGTTGGTGATAGTTTCGACGACGCTTGCAATTCAAGGTAAGTAAACTTTTTGCATTTGTTTTGAAATGGTCTGGTTAACTTATACGATAGGATAAACCTTTTTGTTCTTAGTCAGAGAATTCCCTCATGAGCGTATAGAAACTTCACGCTGACTTAATAATATGATACCCTTAGGACAACAGAACAAGAATTGTTTTGGAAAGTTGGTTAAAATCATTTTCGCTTTTGAAGATGTATTCTTTTTAATAATATCATAATCATTCGCTAATAAAACGGAAAACAAAACAAAAGAAGGATGGTGCGTACATAGGACTTCATTTATCACTATTTGTAACGCTCTTTGAAATGTAATATCGATCAATACATTAACACGAGTTTGCTTTCGGTACAAAAATCGACACCTATTTTATCAACGAGACAGCAGTTTTGTTTTACTCGTAACGACACAAAAATGCACAATTAAACAATTAATATCTCGAAAGCACACTTTTGACTTGATGTGTAGCAGTAATAAACAAAAATACTACAATTTTTTATAATTTTTTTCTTGAACAGAACGACCCTGTGAAAAGTACGGGGAATACATCCGTGACGTCACAAACCGATGTTTTTACTACCGGTGCATGAGTGACCTGTCGTCTGTTCGCCGTCCCTGCGCCCCCGGAACCACTGTACCCGACGACTATATTGGAGACTACGAATCCAACCCACAAGATGCCAACCCCTGCCACGGACCGAACTTGGTAAATATCTACCATTTCTGGTCTCTCTCTCTCTCTCTCTCTCTCTCTCTCTCTCTCTTGTTTTGTTTTGTTTTTATTTTTGTGTTTTTGTAGGCCAAAATAACTGTTCTATTCTTAACCTAAATCTTTTTACGAGGTAGGAATAGAGTCAATTAATTGGGTGAGATGTTTCTTAGAGGTTCACTTTCAGTTTAAACGGGATGCCAACACGTTACCATAAAAAAAAAAAAAAAAAAAAAAAAAAAAAAAAAAAAAAAAAACGTGCTTTGTTTGCTGGACACACATATGTGTACATTTATCTATTCTTAGCCGTGCGGAGGCACGTGGACCCCCTGGTCAGAATGGGGCGAATGCAGCGTCACGTGCGGTGGCGGCGTACAGTATAGAACCCGCTCGTGTCCTGCAGGCGGCTGTACTGGCCCTAGCGAAATGAGCCGGGCCTGCAACACGGATCCTTGCAGTAAGTGGGCAACTTTGAGCGCATTCAGAACCGCGGGCTGACAGATCCGCGGATCAAATATGGTGACCCACTGAAAAGCTTGCCGCTTAATTCCCGATTAGATACTGAATACATGCCGCGCGGGGATTACGCAACAGGCTTTCAAGTGGGTCGGCCATATTTGATCCGCGGATTTGTTAGTCCGCTGTTTTGAGTTCGCTCTTTCACACATAAAATAATTGTGTTTATTTTGAGGGGGTTTATTTCTATCATTATTATTATTTTAACACTCTCGGTCAGTATTTTATGTTTATACGCTTGAAAAACATCTGACCACCTACAAAACGCCGGCGCTTACGGCTGTGTGCCACATCATAAAAAAGATAATGTTTTTTTTTTAATTTACATACACAATCATGTTTGATATGGAATTTTTATTTTATTTTATCATAGATGTGACTGGTCATCAACGCACTCTTGCAGAAAATACGATATTTTTCGATTCAAAATTAAAGCATGTTTCCACATTTTCAAGCGATATATCAGCCTAAAAAGTAACAAAAGAACACCGCTCATCAGACTCGTTATATTCTCCATGACAAACGATCCTAATTTAACGAAATCTACACTTTGTTTATCATAATGAAGAACATGTGGGTATTATTTTCTGTGAACAGCTACCATCGGTCCGTGGAGCGACTGGAGCGCGTGTTCCACCACGTGTGGGACAGGCACCCAGACACGCACGAGGACGTGCAGCGGCGACTGTGCGGACGTTGTGACGGAGGAGACGAGGGACTGCACCGAAAACATATTCTGCGGTGAGTTAAATTCATGCATGGATGTTAAATAGAGGGGTTGTCGCTTGCGTGTACATTTTTAACACTTGGAAGATTACGGTTTACACAGATATAAAGAATAGTAAGTCTTTGACCCAAGATCAACTAAGTATCCAAGACATAACCACCTTCCTCAGTCCTTTCATTTTTAACTCCATCCCAGCCTCACTAAGAAAGACTTTAGTCCTTAATTTCAGTCAGCGCCGTTGGCCACTGATCCAAATTTTATTGGGATCAGTAGTTTTTAGAATGTGTGACTTTAGTGGTCTGACAATTCCATTAGTTTTTTTTTTTCGAACAGCGTACAAACAGATCCGCGGATCAAATATGGCGTACCACTTAAAAGCTTGCCGCTTAATTCCCGATTAGACACTGAATAAAACTCGTATAATTCTTTCTTCAGTGGACCCCTGGTCGGACTGGTCGGAGTGCTCGGTGAGTTGCGGGGTGGGCGGTACCAGGACCAGAACCAGGACTTGTGTAGGCAACTGTGAGGGCGTGTCCGTCACCGAAACCGAAGACTGTAATGCCGACCCGCCATATTGTGGTGAGTATCGAAATACGCAACTGGTAATGTATATAATGAAATAAGAAAGGTTGAAATCTGAGAGCATGAAATAGAAATTGAAAGAATGCAGATGCGAAGTAACTAACTTGATCTAATGCGAACTAATTTGTTCTTACTTGTTCTGCCGACGGACGTTACACAAATTTATATGTTGCTTAGAAGTCTCAAATACGTAGTGATAGAAGTAGGAACAAAACCTAGGATTAGCATAACCGTCTTGAATGCAGCCATAAAAGACGACGACCAATACATTATCAAATGTGTGCGTGTTATATTTCTAGTCAGTGACTGGAGTGAGTACGGAGACTGTTCTGTGACCTGTGGTATTGGAGGAACGAAGATCAGAACCAGAGTTTGCACCGGAATTTGTGACAATGTTGCGACACAGGAAAGCGAGAGTTGTGCCGCTGATCCACCATATTGCGGTAAGCGATAAAACAACTTTAAAGTTTTTTTCTTTCATAGCAAACATATCACTGAGTCAAATCGACACTTAATTAGCGTGTAATGCCATTCCCTTTAATTATTTTTTCATGTTTGATCTACGGCTATTTGGGACCTATTGATGCGTAGGATTCTGACGGGTGGAGGATGGGGGGGGGGGGGGGGGGGGCGGGGGGGGGCTGGGGATTTCACCACCGTTTCTTAGATAGTGAAAGCAATAGGTTCTAAAGCGGGGTTCGGTAAAATCGTCTTGAATGCCGCCATGGAACACGGTGACCAATTATCAAATGTGTTTGTGTTATAATTCTAGTAACTGACTGGACTGAGTGGGGAGACTGTTCTGTCACCTGCGGTGTTGGAGGAACAAGAATCAGAACCAGAGAGTGTACCGGAATTTGTGACAATGTTGCGACACAGGAAAGCGAGAGTTGTGCGGCTGATCCACCATATTGCGGTAAGCAATAACACAGCTTTAAAATTACTTTCTCCATCTGGCATATCATGAAGGAAAAAATAAGTACTTTGCCATTTTTACTTTATAATATTTAGTTCCGAATGCAATGCCTCTAGTTTTTTTTTTTCATTTTTGAATTACGGCTAAAATAAGCACTTTGTCATTTTTACTTCATAATATTTAGTTCCGAATGCAATGGCTCTAGTTTTTTTTTTACATTTTTAAATTACGGCTACTAGGGGCCTATTGATGACCGGCTTTTATCCTACCTATCGTAATTGATAGCTTATATATAGTACCGATTTGTAAATCGCAATACTATGGTTTACCCTGACCTAAAGTAATATTATTCTGTATAGCATTCAAATAATATTGTATGTCACTTTGCCTTAATATAGACTGTATTGCTTGCCCTTTATCACTCATAATTTTGCTTCAACAAAAACGTTCTGAATTTAAGACACAAATTCGAACTTAACTTTATGGAAAAAAAATGTAGGTGGCCCTGGAGATGAACCCTAGATCAAATCAAATTTATGAGTGACTATTCATCCGTTTATTTAGTGTAATATTGATTGGTGCCTTATTTATTAAATAACTGTTCATGCACTGATGATTCCTTTCTTTGTTGTTTTTAATTTCCAGTCAATCGGTAGCTTAATGAATATTGTATAATAATTTCTATTGTTTTGTCTTATTTTTCAGTTGGCCCGTGGTCCGATTGGGGCGACTGCTCCATCACTTGCGGGGTCGGTGGAACACAGACTAGGAGCCGCACTTGCGACGGGGACTGTGACGGCGTGTCCACTGTGGAGTCCCGATCATGCGACGCCGATCCACCATTCTGTCGTGAGTTTCTGTTTTTTTTCCATATTTTTTTCTTATTTTTTCTTTCGTTATTTTGGAATAGTGTGGCGGGTGGAGTGGGGGGGGGGGGGGGGTAAAATGACAGTTGCATTTGTTATTGGTATATTTTGAATAAAAAGAACTGGATTAATGTATAAAATAAAAATTAAAAAAAAAGGATAATTAAAGAAGTGATAATAATTAAGAAAAAGATGAAGTGAAGATAATTAAGAATAGAAAATAAGATTTAAGATGTAAATAAAAGAATAAAATGATAGAATAAAAAAATCCGTCACCTCAGTTGGAATAAAACAAGTTACATGTACTTACGTATACAATAAACGCTACCAAAGCGAAACTTATTTTAATCTTTCAGTCGGCCCGTGGAGCACAGACGTTGAAACCCCGTGCTCCGTTACCTGTGGCAACGGCACCAAAACGCACACCCGTATCTGTATCGGCAAATGTGACAACGTGGTCACGGAAGAGGTCAGGCCATGTGTCACCGGAGTGCCATGTAAGTTTGCCTACCCTTAGCCTTCCCCCCCCCCCCCCTCTCTCTCTCTCTCTCTCATGTATAATATATCCATTTCGGTTATTCTTTCGTCACTTAGTTCTGGTCATGTACAACTGGAATTGATAGCAAGTTGACAGCCATTTTTTTCTCTACATTTATCCTTTTTTCTTTATTTATTTTTACATATTTTTGGTGAGTCTGGACAATTTGGCTTGCCATTTATCTAGCATTATCGGATTTATCCTGTTTTTATTGTTTTACTTATGTTTGATGGATCTGAAAAGGCGGGCCTTTAAAACCCAGACACTCACATTTCACCTAGACCTTTTGTAAATTCTTCAATTTTATATTATACCCTGGTTGCGCTTCGCTTACCTTACATATTCTTCGTGACGAAACCACGCTGCATGCGGAAAGTCTATATTTTTACTAAGACCCCATTTCCAGAGATTAGATCGATCTACTTTAGATCGACCTAACTCCCTGGGGGTTCACGCTAAATAGCTGTCAGCCGGGCGGACACGAAAGTTAATTACCCCCTTACAGCTTGTAGTAGACGGGACGGACATTTAAGCCGGATTATCTGACAGTAATCTAGTGAGACTCCCCGCGGGGGTAGATCGATCTAAAAGCTCTGGGAATACAGCCTAAGACGCCCTGTTAATGTTTACAAGTGAAATGACACGTATCTTTGCTTTCTACAGGTTTCCTATGGACAGATTGGCTCAACAAGGATACACCCGACACCATTGATGGAGGAGATCCCGGCGGCGATGGCGACTATGAGATTGATCTGAATGACGTAAGTATTTCATCTATCTCTCTCTCTCTCTCTCTCTCATTTTTATTTTATAAAGAGTTTTTAAAAGCTTTTTCTGTTTATTCATCTATTGTATTACGTCAGCTACCATTTTTGGTTTGCAGCCATGCAAACATATAAATCACAGAGTAAAAGATTCAATAGTTTTCTTTAGTTTTCTTTCAGTAGGCCTACTGTCCAGGGCATATTCCCAGGCTTTATAAATTTATAATTTGTGGGTTATGTGGTTAATATGGGTGTTAGTGCTAAAAAATCTGCAGGTAGTGTTATTTATTAACGCCTAATCAGTTTATAAGGCCTGATTTCAGTAACAGATATCATATATACCGTCCTGTTATGCAACAATAGCAATACCAAGACTAAAATAATCGATGCTGTTGTGGTTACCCTCATCCGTGTATAGATAGGCCTAGACGGAGTTCCCATACTTAGATCGGTCCTGGGGGTTCACGCTAAATTGCTACCCTCTACCAGGGCGAGTGATAGTTTTTTACAGATATTCACAGATATGTCTCTAGCTAGATAGATGGTCATTTAGGGCTCAACTCAAAATGACCATCTATCTAGCTAGAGACATATCTGTGAATATCTGTAAAAAAATCTATCACTCGCCCTGGTAGAGGGTACTTAATTGCTATCAGCTCAAGAGGCTTAAATGTTTGTCACGCCTACCGAATCAGCGAGGGTGTAAAGATAATTATCCCCTAGCAGTTTTACTAGGCGGGACAAACATGCATTTAAGCCGGTTACGTTGATAGCAATTTAGTGAGACTCTCCAGGGAGATAGATCGATCCTTCACCAACGCTAGAATCCCCTATGTAGTAGTTAAACGTCTGTTTACCGTCCATTACATTGTTGAAATTTGTCTGTTACAATGATGTTTTTTTTTAAACTTCCAGCCATGCGGTAAAGGCAACTTCGC